>NC_139021.1:179238478-180438478 GCF_964662115.1 Mustela nivalis
CCCCTGGCCCTGCCTAGGCCCCTGTTCCCGCCCCTGACCCAGTCCTTCTCATTTGCTCCTGCTCCTTTCCCTGACCTTGCCTGGGCTCCTGTCCCTGCCTCTGACCCAGCTCCTGCTCTGGATCCTGCACCGGACACTACTGCTGACCCTGTCCCTGCCTCTAGCCCAACCCCTGGCCCTACACCTTCTCCTGCGGGACTCCCAGACCCGCATCCAGAGCCCACAACTCTGCGGGGAGATCTCCCCAGAAAAATGCCGTCAGTTCCATCCCCTGACCCCGACACCCCCCCAGAATGTTTCATCCCCCCTCCTTGTGTTCTTCCTCTCCTGTATGGAGTCACCGTTCTCGTCGCCGTCCATCTCCTCTATGCTGTGTATTATTTATTTTAAATAAAAGTTCTTGTTTTCCCTGGAACACGTCATGAGCATCAAGAGCATTCCAACGCTGTGCCACCACGCCCCAGAACATCGTTGCAGGCTATCTCCTTCCCCAAAGGAGGGGACCCTGAGCCCAAGCCCTCCTGCCCATTGTTCCCCCCAGCCTGGCCCCTCGCAAGCCCTAAGCTGTTCCTGCTCGTGTTCTGGAGGTTTCTGGAAGTGGAATCCCTCAATAGGTGCCTTTGTGTCTGCACCTATTTTCAAAGGGCCCTTGTTTGGGGTTTGGTTTGGTTTGGTTTGGTTTGGTTTGGTTTTTGTTTCTTCTCTCTGTTTGACATAGAATTTCCCCTCTTGGTTGTTGAGACGCCCAATGGATTACAGAGGAGATGTCATCCTAGGGACCCCTTTAGGAATTCTGGGCACAATCTCGGGGCCAAGGCCCCTGTTCCTGCTGGGACACCACAGTCGGTCCCCAGACAGGACACGGCTGTTTCCTCCTGTGGCCCACACAGAAACCAGGGAAATGCAGAAAGCTGGAAGACACACCGCGGAGGGCAAAAGCATCGCTCACAACCCTAGGCCAGAGACAGGTCTCCCATGGGTCTGCTCCACGCCATGCTCCAAGTCACTGGGTCCCACAGGGACAGAGACTAGACACGTGCAAGTTCAACGGGGAGGAGAGGCACACAGGCACTATGTGTCAGGAGATGCAGGAGCTCCCGGGGAAGGACTCAGGCAAAGGAAACCCTGGGGAGGCAGTGCTGGTCACCCTCAGACTGGCAGGTGTCTGGTCTGGGGACCAGCAGCCCTGGGGAGAACGTGAGGAAGCAGAGGTCCAATGCAGGGCCCCTGGAGAGAAGGCGGACAGGCACCCCTGTCTGAGACAACCGTGAGCGGCACCCATCCCAGGCCACAGGTGCACCTATCACCTAGGAGGGCTCAGCCTGGGACTCACCCCCAGAAACTCTGGCTCGATTGGCCACGGATGTGTTTTCAGTAGGATTGGGCACAGCAGTGGTGAGACAGCAGGGAATGGAACAGTGTTCATGCCCAAGGAGGTGGAGGGGATCCTCATCCCCGTCCTCCTGACACAATGTCCTGGGGCTCTTTTCTCAGTGTTGTCTGAGGCACAGGATCGAGGCAGCCCCTTGGAGACCCCACTCCTGCCACCCCGCTCCTGGGGACATTCATAATAGTTTAAGGAGGACGTAGAGAGGATCCAGGATGACAGAGGGCCAAGGGGAAGGAAGGTGAGCACTGGGAGGACAGATGGACCAGCCCCGGGCCACCATGCAGGGCCTAATCCTAACCCGAACCAGAACCCTAATACTAAGCCGAATCTGAACCGGAACCCGAACCCTAAACCATAACCCTAACACCGAACCTCAACGCGAACCCAAACCCTAACCTCAAATCCTAAACCTGAACCCGAACCCGAACCCTAACCCTAACCCAAATAGGAACGCCTAACCCTGACCAAGACCCTGACTGTGAGCCTGACCCTAAACCTAACCATACCATGAAGCTGACCCTGACCCTAACACTGACCCTGACCCTGACATGAGCCTGACCCTAACCCTGACCGTAACACAAATGACGCTGACCCTAAACCTAACCCTAACCCTGACCCTAACACGGACCCTGACCCTAAACCTAACCCTGATTCTAAACCTAACCCTAACCCCTACACTAGCCCTAACCCTGACCCTAACCCTGTCTAACCCTACCTAACCCAAACCTAACAGTAAACTCAATCCTAACCACAAGCCCTAACCCGGACCCTAACCCTAACCCTGAACCTAACCCTAACTCCTAACCCTGACCATGACCCTGACTGAGAGCCGGACCCTAACCCTAACCATACCCTGAAGCTGACCGTGACCCTATCCAAGAAACAAACCCTAACCCTAACCCTAACCCTAACCCCTAACCCTAACCCTGACCTTGGCACTGACCCTAACACTAAAGCTAAACTTAACCCTAACCCTAAAACTTACCCTTACCCTGAAACTGGCCCAGACGCTAACACTAACACTGACCCTCACCTTTACCCTGACCGTAACACAGACCACGACTCTGACCCTAACCCTAACCCTAAACCTGACCCTGACCCTAATAAGGACCCTGACCCTAAACCTAACCCTGATTCTAACCCTAACCCCATCCCCAAACCCTAACCCTAAGCCTGACCCTAAACCTGTCTAACCCTATCCTAACCACAACCCTAACACTAACCCTAACCCTAACCCCAAACCCTAAACCTGACCCTACCCTGACCCTGAACCTAACCCTAACCCTGACCTTACCCTAAACTGGCACCTAAACTGAACCCTGACTTTGACCCTTACCCTAACCCTGGCCCTGACCTGAACCCTGACCCTGACCCTGAACTTGAGCCAGTCCCTAAAGCTAACCCTGACCCTATCCCTAACCCTGGCCCTGACCCTGACCCTAACTCTGACCGTAACCCTAAAACTTACCCTGACCCTGACCCTGAGCCTGACCCTGAACCTGACCCTAACCCTAACCCTAACTTATAACCCTCACCCTAACCCAAAACCCTAACTCAACCCCGAACCTTCCCTGTCCTCCTTCCCACCCACCGACTCAAGCCAGGGCTCTATCCAAGGACAGGCTGGACCTCTGTCCCAGGGAACAATCAGGAAGACCAAGCAGAGGGAGAGAGAAGTGGAAGGGGCCCACTGATCTCCCTGCCTTGACTTGGCCTCCACTGATGACTCCAAGCCCTCTGGCCCAAGCCCTCATTGAGCAGGACCCTGGGATGGATTCTGAATTCTAGGCCAGCTGGGTGGTGGGTACTCGATGACCTTTGCATCCCCAGATGTCCAACCCGCCTGGCCTTGCACCCTGAGCCTTGCTTCCCAGGATAGGCACGGTTCCGGTGCTCAGCAGACTTTGGGGCCACAGAGGACTTGGCAGTGGTGAGGGAACATGGGGGACCAGTCGGGGACAGCGCCATGGTGGGTCCGCATCCACCACAAGGCTGGGTCATGGGACAGGTGCTGTGTGCAGGTCTACTGGGCACACCTGGCCCTCTCGGAATGGAGGTCTGTGTGCCTGGTGCACCTTTCCTCCACCTACCCCTGGAGGATCGGCCAGGTTCAAGCATTTCCATGTCCAACCCTCAGGGACAGTTGGGAACCTGGGCTCAAGAGAGGCAGTGACTGGCCCAGGACAAAAATCGGGTACAGAGTCCAAGGAGCAGAGCTTCCCTCCAGTCCTGGGCAATTCCTGACCCTCCCATGAGGTTTGCTTTGAGGGTGAGAGCTCCTCAGATCCTTGGGGAGAGCTACCCACCCCATCCCATGAGGGGACATGACCTCGGGCATCCCCAGACAGCTAGAGGCATATGTGTTTGAGCGTGCGTGTGTGTGTGTGTGCGTACACACACACACACACACACACACCACTCTGCCCAGCTAGGGGTCAGAGGGGGAGACACCCTGGGAAAATGGTGGGTAACTAGGGGGAAAGAAGAAAGAGGTTGGAGACAGCTGGGCCATGGGGTCAGGGGCATCAGGACTCCTGGCAAGGGCCGAGATCCAAAGCATGGGGAGAGGAGACAGGACAGGCTGATGGTCAAGGGGTCCCCAAGGGGCCCAGGGGTTTTGCCAGGGCACTGGGTGGGGACAGGGTCTGGGGCCTGGTGTCCATCACCACCCTGGACTACTGGAAGTAGAAAGAGGTACCCCCCAGTGTGGACAGGGCTACAGCACCGAAGGCCTCCCCTTCCTCTTCTATCAGTGGGGCCATAGAGACAGGGTGTCCCTAGTCTCCCACAGGCTTGTAGAAGAGCCTGTTGGCCTTGAATCTCTCTCCCTGACCCACTGTGCTCCCAGTCTTGGGAAAATGCTTTGGACTCCCTCGAGGTCCTTCTGAGCAGAAGACAACCTGGGGGCTCGGGGGGCTGACCTTGTGGGCTTGAAGCATGTGGCAGAGCACTGGACCCCTGGTCTGGGGACCCAGGGCAGGACCCTCCTTGTTGCAGCCTCAGGGTCCCCACTGGGAAGAGGTTCCAGAGTCAGAGCTCTGCTCGGGGTGAGAAGGCTTTACTTAGCAAGGAACCAAGCACCAGCCCAGGAGAGGGAAACAGGGACAAGGGAGACTTCGGAGGTTTCTCCCCTCAGCCCTGGAGCCCCCAGATCCGGCTCCTGGGAGACACCCACGAACAGAGACAGACGCAGGCACAGAGACAAAGACAGAGTCAGACACAGACACTGAACCCAGGAGAGAGGGAACCAGGAGAAGTCCCAGACTTTCCTCCATCGGCTGGGAAAGGACAGCCACACATTGTGTCCCCTTCTCAGTCCCACGGGCCATCCACCCTGGGAGGACGGATTCGGGAATGCCCGGGGTCCCCTGTGGGGGCTGGCCGGCACATGGGCGCAGACGAGGCCCTTGGACCTCCACCTAATGGGAGCCCCGGGAAGTCTGTGTCACCAAGGTCAGAAGCCATGCACTGCAACCTTGCCACGGGGGATGGGACACAGGCAGGAGGACGGTGGCTTTGCCTGGATCCCAGAGCAGATCCAGGCCCCTCTGGGCCGTGTTCCATGCCCCCGCCCAGCCCCGGGCTCACCCGTGCCCGGCCAAGTGTGTGCACCAGCCTCCTGGGAGAGCGGGGATGGAACGTATGCAGGGGTCCTACCCCTGATGGCATCCCTAGCAGGAGAAGCCAGGACACCCCCAGTGTGCAGACGGGGAGACTGGGGAGGCCCTGAGAGCCACAGGGTGTGTGCGGGCACACAGTCCTGGGCAGGAGGAGCAGGAGCCCCGTCTGAACCCAGCTCTGGGCCCTCCCAGCGGGGACAACTGCTGCACCCAGGCCTCCTGCTGCACACAGGCTGTGGGGAGGCTGTGTGGGGGTCACTGGATGGACAGGGCATGGGGTGGAGGGGGAGCCTTGAGCAGCTGGGGGAGGGGCGCCCTCAGGGAGCTCTGGTGGGAGCAGGAAGTCGGGTAAGGAGCCCCCAGGCAGTGGTGACCTCACTTCCCTGACGACACAGCCCAACGGAATTGGAACCCACGTATCCAGGCACCCACATTCCAGACAAAACCCCCCGGCCCAGCTCATTTCTGGGCAGATCCTGAAGGAAGCGACATGTTCTGCTGCTGCCTACCGAAGCCCAGAGGATGCAGGCAGAGGAGAGCTCGCCCGCCAAACACGTCCCCCCACTGGGCAGGTCGTGTCAGGCTTCCCCGACGACTCTGGCCCTTTGGCAAA
The DNA here is from genome assembly GCF_964662115.1 of Mustela nivalis. Classification (NCBI taxonomy): domain Eukaryota; kingdom Metazoa; phylum Chordata; class Mammalia; order Carnivora; family Mustelidae; genus Mustela; species Mustela nivalis. The sequence continues at coordinate 179,244,102 of NC_139021.1, forward strand.
AAGAATCAAAAGGTGACACCGGGAGGCTCAAGTCAGACAGCCCCACACCTTCTGACCGACCCGTGGAGGCCTACGTCTCCTCCCTGTGTGTGGATGTGTGTGTGTGTGTGTGTGTGTGTGTGTGTGTGTGTGTAAAGAGAGCTCATGGGGGGTGGAGACGCCCCCAGGAGCAGGAGCCGGCTGATGAGGGGTCAGATGCCTGGTGGGCAGGTCATGTTCACACCCCAGGTGAAGGCTGGCTAGGTGGGAAGGAGTGTGGGGGCTGCACCCTTCTGCCCAGGGTTGATCCTGAGACCCTGCAGGGACGGGTCACTGACCCAGGTGCGGGGCTGTGCACGCACAGGTCTGCGTGGGATCTGGGAGAAGCAGGGGCACTGGGCAGGAGCACGGTGGGTATGGCCGGGCAGGGCTCTGACGCCTCTTGCACACTCCCCGTCTCTGCCTTGGCAGGCCACGGATGAACTAGGAAGGAGGCGGGAAGACACGCACCCCTCCCCGACCCCGGAGTCCCCGGTCCTGGGAAGGCCCTCGCTACCTCCCAGACCACTGCCCGCGGTACTCCACTGCACTGCGGTCCTGGACACGGAGCCCACGGAGGCCAAGTCCGAGGGTGAGAAGGCTGGGGTGGGGTGCCTGTGGCTGTGTGGGGAGGGGTCGGTGCTGGGCCCCACAGGGAGAAGCCCCCACAGGCCGGTGTGGGGCCAGGAGCCTCGACTTGGCTCGGAGCACCCAGGGGGTGGACTGCAGTCGGGGAGACGTCCCGGGGAGGGTTCCTTCGTGGCTGCGGCTTCTCCGGGAGGCCCCGGGCTGGGCTCTGTCTCTGCAAAGCCACAGGGAGAGGCAGGCCCGCGGGTGACCTTCTCTCCTCTCCCAGCTTCTCCAGCCAAGGAGCTAGACCCTCTCCCAACTTCAGCCACTCCGGAGGGGCACATGGTGTCTGGAGTCCCTTCGGCGGGAGACCGGGAGCCCACAAGTGCCGGGGCGCCTGCCCACGAAGATGCTGATGCTGTCCGGGGAGAGCTGGCTCCTGCTCCTGCCCCCACCCCTGCTCCTGCTGCTCCCCCTGCCCCTGCCCCTGCCAGAGCGACTCCCACTTCCCCTGCCCCTGCCTGTGCTCCTGTTCTGGCCCTTGACCCAGATCCTCCCTTGGTCCCACCCCTTCCCCGACCCCTCCCTGGGCCGCTGTTCCTGCCCCAGACCCAGCTCCTGCCCTTGACCTCGCCCAGGCCATCACCCCTGCCCTTGCCCCAGCTCCTGCCCCTGCCACTTCCCCCGCCCCTATCCCTTCACCTTTCCCTGCCAGGGCCCCTGTCCAGGCACCTGCCCCTGCACCGGCCCCAGACCCAGGTCCTCACCCTGTTCCTGCCCTTTCCCTTGCCCCTTCCTGTGCCCCTGCCTGGAAGGCCTCCACTTTCCCTGCCAGTGCCCCTGTTCCTGCCCCAGACCCAGCTCCTGCCCTTGACCCTGCACCAGTCATCACCAAGGCACTTGCCTCAGTTCCTACTCTTGCTCCTGCCCCTTCCCCTGCCCCTGCGCCTGCCCCTGCCCCTGTCCTTTCTCTTTTCCCTGCCAGGGCCACTGCCCCTGCACTTGCCCCAGACCCAGGTCCTACCCCTGTTCTTGCCCCTGGCCCTGCCCCTGCCCCTGCATCTGCCCCTGCCCCTGCCCCTGCCCCTGCCAGGAAGGCCTCCACTTTCCCTGCCAGTGCCCCTATTCCTGCCCCAGACCCAGGCCCTGTCCCTGCGTCTTCCCCTTCAACTGCCACCATCCCGTCGCCTGGCCCTGCCAGGAACACTCCCCCTTCCCCTAGCCCTGCCTAGGCCCCTGTTCCCGCCCCAGACCCAGCTCCTGCCCTTGACCTGGCCCAGGCCATCACCCCTGCCCTTGCCCCAGCTCCTGCCCGTGCCCCTTCCCCTGCTCCTATCCCTTCTCCTTTCCCTGACAGGGCCAAGGCCCCTTCCCCTGCCCCTTCACCTGTCCCAGACCCAGGTCGTGCCCTTCCACCTGCCCCAGACACAGGTCCTTCGCCTGTTCCAGCCCCTTGCCTTGCCCCTTCCCGTGCCCCTGCCAGGACAGCCTCCCCTTCCCCTGCCTGTGCCCCTGTTCCTGCCCAATGCCCCGCTCTTGCCCTTGACCCTGCACCGGCCATCACCCCTGCACTTGCCCCAGCTCCTGCCCGTGCCCCTTCCCCTGCTCCTAACCCTTCTTTCCCTGACAGGGTCACTGCCCCTGCACCTGCCCCGGCTCGTGCCCCAGACCCAGGTCCTGCCCCTGCACCTGCCCCTACACCTGCCCCAGACCCAAATCCTAACCCTGTTCTTGCCCCTGCCCCTGCCAGGAAGGCCTCCACTTTCCCTGCCAGTGCCCCTGTTCCTGCCCCAGACCCAGCTCCTGCCCTTGACCCTGCACCAGTCATCACCAAGGCACTTGCCTCAGTTCCTGCTCCTGCTCCTGCTCCTGCTCCTGCTCCTTCTCCTGCCCTTTCCCCTGCCCCTGCCCCTGTCCTTTCTCCTTTCCCTGCCAGGGCCACTGCCCCTGCACCTGCCCCAGACCCAGGTCCTACCCCTGGACTTGCCGCTGGCCCTGCCCCTGCATCTGCCCCTGCCCCTGCCAGGAAGGCCTCCACTTTCCCTGCCAGTGCCCCTGTTCCTGCCCCAGACCCAGGCCCTGTCCCTGCGTCTTCCCCTTCATCTGCCACCATCCCTTCGCCTGGCCCTGCCAGGAACACTCCCCCTTCCCCTAGCCCTGCCTAGGCCCCTGTTCCCGCCCCAGACCCAGCTCCTGCCCTTGACCTGGCCCAGGCCATCACCCCTGCCCTTGCCCCAGCTCCTGCCCGTGCCCCTTCCCCTGCTCCTATCCCTTCTCCTTTCCCTGACAGGGCCAAGGCCCCTTCCCCTGCCCCTTCACCTGTCCCAGACCCAGGTCGTGCCCTTCCACCTGCCCCAGACACAGGTCCTTCGCCTGTTCCAGCCCCTTGCCTTGCCCCTTCCCGTGCCCCTGCCAGGACAGCCTCCCCTTCCCCTGCCTGTGCCCCTGTTCCTGCCCAATGCCCCGCTCTTGCCCTTGACCCTGCACCGGCCATCACCCCTGCACTTGCCCCAGCTCCTGCCCGTGCCCCTTCCCCTGCTCCTAACCCTTCTTTCCCTGACAGGGTCACTGCCCCTGCACCTGCCCCGGCTCGTGCCCCAGACCCAGGTCCTGCCCCTGCACCTGCCCCTACACCTGCCCCAGACCCAAATCCTAACCCTGTTCTTGCCCCTGCCCCTGCCAGGAAGGCCTCCACTTTCCCTGCCAGTGCCCCTGTTCCTGCCCCAGACCCAGCTCCTGCCCTTGACCCTGCACCAGTCATCATCAAGGCACTTGCCTCAGTTCCTGCTCCTGCTCCTGCTCCTGCTCCTGCTCCTTCTCCTGCCCTTTCCCCTGCCCCTGCCCCTGTCCTTTCTCCTTTCCCTGCCAGGGCCACTGCCCCTGCACCTGCCCCAGACCCAGGTCCTACCCCTGGACTTGCCGCTGGCCCTGCCCCTGCCCCTGCATCTGCCCCTGCCCCTGCCCCTGCCAGGAAGGCCTCCACTTTCCCTGCCAGTGCCCCTGTTCCTGCCCCAGACCCTGTCCCTGTCCCTGCGTCTTCCCCTTCATCTGCGACCATCCCTTCGCCTGGCCCTGCCAGGAACACTCCCCCTTCCCCTAGCCCTGCCTAGGCCCCTGTTCCCGCCCCAGACCCAGCTCCTGCCCTTGACCTGGCCCAGGCCATCACCCCTGCCCTTGCCCCAGCTCCTGCCCGTGCCCCTTCCCCTGCTCCTAACCCTTCTTTCCCTGACAGGGTCACTGCCCCTGCACCTGCCCCGGCTCGTGCCCCAGACCCAGGTCCTGCCCCTGCACCTGCCCCTACACCTGCCCCAGACCCAAATCCTAACCCTGTTCCTGCCCCTGCCCCTGCCAGGAAGGCCTCCACTTTCCCTGCCAGTGCCCCTGTTCCTGCCCCAGACCCAGCTCCTGCCCTTGACCCTGCACCAGTCATCACCAAGGCACTTGCCTCAGTTCCTGCTCCTGCTCCTGCTCCTTCTCCTGCCCTTTCCCCTGCCCCTGCCCCTGTCCTTTCTCCTTTCCCTGCCAGGGCCACTGCCCCTGCACCTGCCCCAGACCCAGGTCCTACCCCTGGACTTGCCGCTGGCCCTGCCCCTGCCCCTGGCCCTGCCAAGATGGCCTCCACTTTCCCTGCCTGGACCCCTGTTCCTGCCCCAGACCCTGCTCCTGCCCCTGCTTCTTCCCCTTCAACTGCCGCCATCCCTTCCCCTGGCCCTGCCAGGACCACTGCCCCTTCCCCTGGCCCTGCCTAGGCCCCTGTTCCCGCCCCTGACCCAGTCCTTCTCATTTGCTCCTGCTCCTTTCCCTGACCTTGCCTGGGCTCCTGTCCCTGCCTCTGACCCAGCTCCTGCTCTGGATCCTGCACCGGACACTACTGCTGACCCTGTCCCTGCCTCTAGCCCAACCCCTGGCCCTACACCTTCTCCTGCGGGACTCCCAGACCCGCATCCAGAGCCCACAACTCTGCGGGGAGATCTCCCCAGAAAAATGCCGTCAGTTCCATCCCCTGACCCCGACACCCCCCCAGAATGTTTCATCCCCCCTCCTTGTGTTCTTCCTCTCCTGTATGGAGTCACCGTTCTCGTCGCCGTCCATCTCCTCTATGCTGTGTATTATTTATTTTAAATAAAAGTTCTTGTTTTCCCTGGAACACGTCATGAGCATCAAGAGCATTCCAACGCTGTGCCACCACGCCCCAGAACATCGTTGCAGGCTATCTCCTTCCCCAAAGGAGGGGACCCTGAGCCCAAGCCCTCCTGCCCATTGTTCCCCCCAGCCTGGCCCCTCGCAAGCCCTAAGCTGTTCCTGCTCGTGTTCTGGAGGTTTCTGGAAGTGGAATCCCTCAATAGGTGCCTTTGTGTCTGCACCTATTTTCAAAGGGCCCTTGTTTGGGGTTTGGTTTGGTTTGGTTTGGTTTGGTTTGGTTTTTGTTTCTTCTCTCTGTTTGACATAGAATTTCCCCTCTTGGTTGTTGAGACGCCCAATGGATTACAGAGGAGATGTCATCCTAGGGACCCCTTTAGGAATTCTGGGCACAATCTCGGGGCCAAGGCCCCTGTTCCTGCTGGGACACCACAGTCGGTCCCCAGACAGGACACGGCTGTTTCCTCCTGTGGCCCACACAGAAACCAGGGAAATGCAGAAAGCTGGAAGACACACCGCGGAGGGCAAAAGCATCGCTCACAACCCTAGGCCAGAGACAGGTCTCCCATGGGTCTGCTCCACGCCATGCTCCAAGTCACTGGGTCCCACAGGGACAGAGACTAGACACGTGCAAGTTCAACGGGGAGGAGAGGCACACAGGCACTATGTGTCAGGAGATGCAGGAGCTCCCGGGGAAGGACTCAGGCAAAGGAAACCCTGGGGAGGCAGTGCTGGTCACCCTCAGACTGGCAGGTGTCTGGTCTGGGGACCAGCAGCCCTGGGGAGAACGTGAGGAAGCAGAGGTCCAATGCAGGGCCCCTGGAGAGAAGGCGGACAGGCACCCCTGTCTGAGACAACCATGAGCGGCACCCATCCCAGGCCACAGGTGCACCTATCACCTAGGAGGGCTCAGCCTGGGACTCACCCCCAGAAACTCTGGCTCGATTGGCCACGGATGTGTTTTCAGTAGGATTGGGCACAGCAGTGGTGAGACAGCAGGGAATGGAACAGTGTTCATGCCCAAGGAGGTGGAGGGGATCCTCATCCCCGTCCTCCTGACACAATGTCCTGGGGCTCTTTTCTCAGTGTTGTCTGAGGCACAGGATCGAGGCAGCCCCTTGGAGACCCCACTCCTGCCACCCCGCTCCTGGGGACATTCATAATAGTTTAAGGAGGACGTAGAGAGGATCCAGGATGACAGAGGGCCAAGGGGAAGGAAGGTGAGCACTGGGAGGACAGATGGACCAGCCCCGGGCCACCATGCAGGGCCTAATCCTAACCCGAACCAGAACCCTAATACTAAGCCGAATCTGAACCGGAACCCGAACCCTAAACCATAACCCTAACACCGAACCTCAACGCGAACCCAAACCCTAACCTCAAATCCTAAACCTGAACCCGAACCCGAACCCTAACCCTAACCCAAATAGGAACGCCTAACCCTGACCAAGACCCTGACTGTGAGCCTGACCCTAAACCTAACCATACCATGAAGCTGACCCTGACCCTAACACTGACCCTGACCCTGACATGAGCCTGACCCTAACCCTGACCGTAACACAAATGACGCTGACCCTAAACCTAACCCTAACCCTGACCCTAACACGGACCCTGACCCTAAACCTAACCCTGATTCTAAACCTAACCCTAACCCCTACACTAGCCCTAACCCTGACCCTAACCCTGTCTAACCCTACCTAACCCAAACCTAACAGTAAACTCAATCCTAACCACAAGCCCTAACCCGGACCCTAACCCTAACCCTGAACCTAACCCTAACTCCTAACCCTGACCATGACCCTGACTGAGAGCCGGACCCTAACCCTAACCATACCCTGAAGCTGACCGTGACCCTATCCAAGAAACAAACCCTAACCCTAACCCTAACCCTAACCCCTAACCCTAACCCTGACCTTGGCACTGACCCTAACACTAAAGCTAAACTTAACCCTAACCCTAAAACTTACCCTTACCCTGAAACTGGCCCAGACGCTAACACTAACACTGACCCTCACCTTTACCCTGACCGTAACACAGACCACGACTCTGACCCTAACCCTAACCCTAAACCTGACCCTGACCCTAATAAGGACCCTGACCCTAAACCTAACCCTGATTCTAACCCTAACCCCATCCCCAAACCCTAACCCTAAGCCTGACCCTAAACCTGTCTAACCCTATCCTAACCACAACCCTAACACTAACCCTAACCCTAACCCCAAACCCTAAACCTGACCCTACCCTGACCCTGAACCTAACCCTAACCCTGACCTTACCCTAAACTGGCACCTAAACTGAACCCTGACTTTGACCCTTACCCTAACCCTGGCCCTGACCTGAACCCTGACCCTGACCCTGAACTTGAGCCAGTCCCTAAAGCTAACCCTGACCCTATCCCTAACCCTGGCCCTGACCCTGACCCTAACTCTGACCGTAACCCTAAAACTTACCCTGACCCTGACCCTGAGCCTGACCCTGAACCTGACCCTAACCCTAACCCTAACTTATAACCCTCACCCTAACCCAAAACCCTAACTCAACCCCGAACCTTCCCTGTCCTCCTTCCCACCCACCGACTCAAGCCAGGGCTCTATCCAAGGACAGGCTGGACCTCTGTCCCAGGGAACAATCAGGAAGACCAAGCAGAGGGAGAGAGAAGTGGAAGGGGCCCACTGATCTCCCTGCCTTGACTTGGCCTCCACTGATGACTCCAAGCCCTCTGGCCCAAGCCCTCATTGAGCAGGACCCTGGGATGGATTCTGAATTCTAGGCCAGCTGGGTGGTGGGTACTCGATGACCTTTGCATCCCCAGATGTCCAACCCGCCTGGCCTTGCACCCTGAGCCTTGCTTCCCAGGATAGGCACGGTTCCGGTGCTCAGCAGACTTTGGGGCCACAGAGGACTTGGCAGTGGTGAGGGAACATGGGGGACCAGTCGGGGACAGCGCCATGGTGGGTCCGCATCCACCACAAGGCTGGGTCATGGGACAGGTGCTGTGTGCAGGTCTACTGGGCACACCTGGCCCTCTCGGAATGGAGGTCTGTGTGCCTGGTGCACCTTTCCTCCACCTACCCCTGGAGGATCGGCCAGGTTCAAGCATTTCCATGTCCAACCCTCAGGGACAGTTGGGAACCTGGGCTCAAGAGAGGCAGTGACTGGCCCAGGACAAAAATCGGGTACAGAGTCCAAGGAGCAGAGCTTCCCTCCAGTCCTGGGCAATTCCTGACCCTCCCATGAGGTTTGCTTTGAGGGTGAGAGCTCCTCAGATCCTTGGGGAGAGCTACCCACCCCATCCCATGAGGGGACATGACCTCGGGCATCCCCAGACAGCTAGAGGCATATGTGTTTGAGCGTGCGTGTGTGTGTGTGTGCGTACACACACACACACACACACACACCACTCTGCCCAGCTAGGGGTCAGAGGGGGAGACACCCTGGGAAAATGGTGGGTAACTAGGGGGAAAGAAGAAAGAGGTTGGAGACAGCTGGGCCATGGGGTCAGGGGCATCAGGACTCCTGGCAAGGGCCGAGATCCAAAGCATGGGGAGAGGAGACAGGACAGGCTGATGGTCAAGGGGTCCCCAAGGGGCCCAGGGGTTTTGCCAGGGCACTGGGTGGGGACAGGGTCTGGGGCCTGGTGTCCATCACCACCCTGGACTACTGGAAGTAGAAAGAGGTACCCCCCAGTGTGGACAGGGCTACAGCACCGAAGGCCTCCCCTTCCTCTTCTATCAGTGGGGCCATAGAGACAGGGTGTCCCTAGTCTCCCACAGGCTTGTAGAAGAGCCTGTTGGCCTTGAATCTCTCTCCCTGACCCACTGTGCTCCCAGTCTTGGGAAAATGCTTTGGACTCCCTCGAGGTCCTTCTGAGCAGAAGACAACCTGGGGGCTCGGGGGGCTGACCTTGTGGGCTTGAAGCATGTGGCAGAGCACTGGACCCCTGGTCTGGGGACCCAGGGCAGGACCCTCCTTGTTGCAGCCTCAGGGTCCCCACTGGGAAGAGGTTCCAGAGTCAGAGCTCTGCTCGGGGTGAGAAGGCTTTACTTAGCAAGGAACCAAGCACCAGCCCAGGAGAGGGAAACAGGGACAAGGGAGACTTCGGAGGTTTCTCCCCTCAGCCCTGGAGCCCCCAGATCCGGCTCCTGGGAGACACCCACGAACAGAGACAGACGCAGGCACAGAGACAAAGACAGAGTCAGACACAGACACTGAACCCAGGAGAGAGGGAACCAGGAGAAGTCCCAGACTTTCCTCCATCGGCTGGGAAAGGACAGCCACACATTGTGTCCCCTTCTCAGTCCCACGGGCCATCCACCCTGGGAGGACGGATTCGGGAATGCCCGGGGTCCCCTGTGGGGGCTGGCCGGCACATGGGCGCAGACGAGGCCCTTGGACCTCCACCTAATGGGAGCCCCGGGAAGTCTGTGTCACCAAGGTCAGAAGCCATGCACTGCAACCTTGCCACGGGGGATGGGACACAGGCAGGAGGACGGTGGCTTTGCCTGGATCCCAGAGCAGATCCAGGCCCCTCTGGGCCGTGTTCCATGCCCCCGCCCAGCCCCGGGCTCACCCGTGCCCGGCCAAGTGTGTGCACCAGCCTCCTGGGAGAGCGGGGATGGAACGTATGCAGGGGTCCTACCCCTGATGGCATCCCTAGCAGGAGAAGCCAGGACACCCCCAGTGTGCAGACGGGGAGACTGGGGAGGCCCTGAGAGCCACAGGGTGTGTGCGGGCACACAGTCCTGGGCAGGAGGAGCAGGAGCCCCGTCTGAACCCAGCTCTGGGCCCTCCCAGCGGGGACAACTGCTGCACCCAGGCCTCCTGCTGCACACAGGCTGTGGGGAGGCTGTGTGGGGGTCACTGGATGGACAGGGCATGGGGTGGAGGGGGAGCCTTGAGCAGCTGGGGGAGGGGCGCCCTCAGGGAGCTCTGGTGGGAGCAGGAAGTCGGGTAAGGAGCCCCCAGGCAGTGGTGACCTCACTTCCCTGACGACACAGCCCAACGGAATTGGAACCCACGTATCCAGGCACCCACATTCCAGACAAAACCCCCCGGCCCAGCTCATTTCTGGGCAGATCCTGAAGGAAGCGACATGTTCTGCTGCTGCCTACCGAAGCCCAGAGGATGCAGGCAGAGGAGAGCTCGCCCGCCAAACACGTCCCCCCACTGGGCAGGTCGTGTCAGGCTTCCCCGACGACTCTGGCCCTTTGGCAAAAAGAATCAAAAGGTGACACCGGGAGGCTCAAGTCAGACAGCCCCACACCTTCTGACCGACCCGTGGAGGCCTACGTCTCCTCCCTGTGTGTGGATGTGTGTGTGTGTGTGTGTGTGTGTGTGTGTGTGTGTGTAAAGAGAGCTCATGGGGGGTGGAGACGCCCCCAGGAGCAGGAGCCGGCTGATGAGGGGTCAGATGCCTGGTGGGCAGGTCATGTTCACACCCCAGGTGAAGGCTGGCTAGGTGGGAAGGAGTGTGGGGGCTGCACCCTTCTGCCCAGGGTTGATCCTGAGACCCTGCAGGGACGGGTCACTGACCCAGGTGCGGGGCTGTGCACGCACAGGTCTGCGTGGGATCTGGGAGAAGCAGGGGCACTGGGCAGGAGCACGGTGGGTATGGCCGGGCAGGGCTCTGACGCCTCTTGCACACTCCCCGTCTCTGCCTTGGCAGGCCACGGATGAACTAGGAAGGAGGCGGGAAGACACGCACCCCTCCCCGACCCCGGAGTCCCCGGTCCTGGGAAGGCCCTCGCTACCTCCCAGACCACTGCCCGCGGTACTCCACTGCACTGCGGTCCTGGACACGGAGCCCACGGAGGCCAAGTCCGAGGGTGAGAAGGCTGGGGTGGGGTGCCTGTGGCTGTGTGGGGAGGGGTCGGTGCTGGGCCCCACAGGGAGAAGCCCCCACAGGCCGGTGTGGGGCCAGGAGCCTCGACTTGGCTCGGAGCACCCAGGGGGTGGACTGCAGTCGGGGAGACGTCCCGGGGAGGGTTCCTTCGTGGCTGCGGCTTCTCCGGGAGGCCCCGGGCTGGGCTCTGTCTCTGCAAAGCCACAGGGAGAGGCAGGCCCGCGGGTGACCTTCTCTCCTCTCCCAGCTTCTCCAGCCAAGGAGCTAGACCCTCTCCCAACTTCAGCCACTCCGGAGGGGCACATGGTGTCTGGAGTCCCTTCGGCGGGAGACCGGGAGCCCACAAGTGCCGGGGCGCCTGCCCACGAAGATGCTGATGCTGTCCGGGGAGAGCTGGCTCCTGCTCCTGCCCCCACCCCTGCTCCTGCTGCTCCCCCTGCCCCTGCCCCTGCCAGAGCGACTCCCACTTCCCCTGCCCCTGCCTGTGCTCCTGTTCTGGCCCTTGACCCAGATCCTCCCTTGGTCCCACCCCTTCCCCGACCCCTCCCTGGGCCGCTGTTCCTGCCCCAGACCCAGCTCCTGCCCTTGACCTCGCCCAGGCCATCACCCCTGCCCTTGCCCCAGCTCCTGCCCCTGCCACTTCCCCCGCCCCTATCCCTTCACCTTTCCCTGCCAGGGCCCCTGTCCAGGCACCTGCCCCTGCACCGGCCCCAGACCCAGGTCCTCACCCTGTTCCTGCCCTTTCCCTTGCCCCTTCCTGTGCCCCTGCCTGGAAGGCCTCCACTTTCCCTGCCAGTGCCCCTGTTCCTGCCCCAGACCCAGCTCCTGCCCTTGACCCTGCACCAGTCATCACCAAGGCACTTGCCTCAGTTCCTACTCTTGCTCCTGCCCCTTCCCCTGCCCCTGCGCCTGCCCCTGCCCCTGTCCTTTCTCTTTTCCCTGCCAGGGCCACTGCCCCTGCACTTGCCCCAGACCCAGGTCCTACCCCTGTTCTTGCCCCTGGCCCTGCCCCTGCCCCTGCATCTGCCCCTGCCCCTGCCCCTGCCCCTGCCAGGAAGGCCTCCACTTTCCCTGCCAGTGCCCCTATTCCTGCCCCAGACCCAGGCCCTGTCCCTGCGTCTTCCCCTTCAACTGCCACCATCCCGTCGCCTGGCCCTGCCAGGAACACTCCCCCTTCCCCTAGCCCTGCCTAGGCCCCTGTTCCCGCCCCAGACCCAGCTCCTGCCCTTGACCTGGCCCAGGCCATCACCCCTGCCCTTGCCCCAGCTCCTGCCCGTGCCCCTTCCCCTGCTCCTATCCCTTCTCCTTTCCCTGACAGGGCCAAGGCCCCTTCCCCTGCCCCTTCACCTGTCCCAGACCCAGGTCGTGCCCTTCCACCTGCCCCAGACACAGGTCCTTCGCCTGTTCCAGCCCCTTGCCTTGCCCCTTCCCGTGCCCCTGCCAGGACAGCCTCCCCTTCCCCTGCCTGTGCCCCTGTTCCTGCCCAATGCCCCGCTCTTGCCCTTGACCCTGCACCGGCCATCACCCCTGCACTTGCCCCAGCTCCTGCCCGTGCCCCTTCCCCTGCTCCTAACCCTTCTTTCCCTGACAGGGTCACTGCCCCTGCACCTGCCCCGGCTCGTGCCCCAGACCCAGGTCCTGCCCCTGCACCTGCCCCTACACCTGCCCCAGACCCAAATCCTAACCCTGTTCTTGCCCCTGCCCCTGCCAGGAAGGCCTCCACTTTCCCTGCCAGTGCCCCTGTTCCTGCCCCAGACCCAGCTCCTGCCCTTGACCCTGCACCAGTCATCACCAAGGCACTTGCCTCAGTTCCTGCTCCTGCTCCTGCTCCTGCTCCTGCTCCTTCTCCTGCCCTTTCCCCTGCCCCTGCCCCTGTCCTTTCTCCTTTCCCTGCCAGGGCCACTGCCCCTGCACCTGCCCCAGACCCAGGTCCTACCCCTGGACTTGCCGCTGGCCCTGCCCCTGCATCTGCCCCTGCCCCTGCCAGGAAGGCCTCCACTTTCCCTGCCAGTGCCCCTGTTCCTGCCCCAGACCCAGGCCCTGTCCCTGCGTCTTCCCCTTCATCTGCCACCATCCCTTCGCCTGGCCCTGCCAGGAACACTCCCCCTTCCCCTAGCCCTGCCTAGGCCCCTGTTCCCGCCCCAGACCCAGCTCCTGCCCTTGACCTGGCCCAGGCCATCACCCCTGCCCTTGCCCCAGCTCCTGCCCGTGCCCCTTCCCCTGCTCCTATCCCTTCTCCTTTCCCTGACAGGGCCAAGGCCCCTTCCCCTGCCCCTTCACCTGTCCCAGACCCAGGTCGTGCCCTTCCACCTGCCCCAGACACAGGTCCTTCGCCTGTTCCAGCCCCTTGCCTTGCCCCTTCCCGTGCCCCTGCCAGGACAGCCTCCCCTTCCCCTGCCTGTGCCCCTGTTCCTGCCCAATGCCCCGCTCTTGCCCTTGACCCTGCACCGGCCATCACCCCTGCACTTGCCCCAGCTCCTGCCCGTGCCCCTTCCCCTGCTCCTAACCCTTCTTTCCCTGACAGGGTCACTGCCCCTGCACCTGCCCCGGCTCGTGCCCCAGACCCAGGTCCTGCCCCTGCACCTGCCCCTACACCTGCCCCAGACCCAAATCCTAACCCTGTTCTTGCCCCTGCCCCTGCCAGGAAGGCCTCCACTTTCCCTGCCAGTGCCCCTGTTCCTGCCCCAGACCCAGCTCCTGCCCTTGACCCTGCACCAGTCATCATCAAGGCACTTGCCTCAGTTCCTGCTCCTGCTCCTGCTCCTGCTCCTGCTCCTTCTCCTGCCCTTTCCCCTGCCCCTGCCCCTGTCCTTTCTCCTTTCCCTGCCAGGGCCACTGCCCCTGCACCTGCCCCAGACCCAGGTCCTACCCCTGGACTTGCCGCTGGCCCTGCCCCTGCCCCTGCATCTGCCCCTGCCCCTGCCCCTGCCAGGAAGGCCTCCACTTTCCCTGCCAGTGCCCCTGTTCCTGCCCCAGACCCTGTCCCTGTCCCTGCGTCTTCCCCTTCATCTGCGACCATCCCTTCGCCTGGCCCTGCCAGGAACACTCCCCCTTCCCCTAGCCCTGCCTAGGCCCCTGTTCCCGCCCCAGACCCAGCTCCTGCCCTTGACCTGGCCCAGGCCATCACCCCTGCCCTTGCCCCAGCTCCTGCCCGTGCCCCTTCCCCTGCTCCTAACCCTTCTTTCCCTGACAGGGTCACTGCCCCTGCACCTGCCCCGGCTCGTGCCCCAGACCCAGGTCCTGCCCCTGCACCTGCCCCTACACCTGCCCCAGACCCAAATCCTAACCCTGTTCCTGCCCCTGCCCCTGCCAGGAAGGCCTCCACTTTCCCTGCCAGTGCCCCTGTTCCTGCCCCAGACCCAGCTCCTGCCCTTGACCCTGCACCAGTCATCACCAAGGCACTTGCCTCAGTTCCTGCTCCTGCTCCTGCTCCTTCTCCTGCCCTTTCCCCTGCCCCTGCCCCTGTCCTTTCTCCTTTCCCTGCCAGGGCCACTGCCCCTGCACCTGCCCCAGACCCAGGTCCTACCCCTGGACTTGCCGCTGGCCCTGCCCCTGCCCCTGGCCCTGCCAAGATGGCCTCCACTTTCCCTGCCTGGACCCCTGTTCCTGCCCCAGACCCTGCTCCTGCCCCTGCTTCTTCCCCTTCAACTGCCGCCATCCCTTCCCCTGGCCCTGCCAGGACCACTGCCCCTTCCCCTGGCCCTGCCTAGGCCCCTGTTCCCGCCCCTGACCCAGTCCTTCTCATTTGCTCCTGCTCCTTTCCCTGACCTTGCCTGGGCTCCTGTCCCTGCCTCTGACCCAGCTCCTGCTCTGGATCCTGCACCGGACACTACTGCTGACCCTGTCCCTGCCTCTAGCCCAACCCCTGGCCCTACACCTTCTCCTGCGGGACTCCCAGACCCGCATCCAGAGCCCACAACTCTGCGGGGAGATCTCCCCAGAAAAATGCCGTCAGTTCCATCCCCTGACCCCGACACCCCCCCAGAATGTTTCATCCCCCCTCCTTGTGTTCTTCCTCTCCTGTATGGAGTCACCGTTCTCGTCGCCGTCCATCTCCTCTATGCTGTGTATTATTTATTTTAAATAAAAGTTCTTGTTTTCCCTGGAACACGTCATGAGCATCAAGAGCATTCCAACGCTGTGCCACCACGCCCCAGAACATCGTTGCAGGCTATCTCCTTCCCCAAAGGAGGGGACCCTGAGCCCAAGCCCTCCTGCCCATTGTTCCCCCCAGCCTGGCCCCTCGCAAGCCCTAAGCTGTTCCTGCTCGTGTTCTGGAGGTTTCTGGAAGTGGAATCCCTCAATAGGTGCCTTTGTGTCTGCACCTATTTTCAAAGGGCCCTTGTTTGGGGTTTGGTTTGGTTTGGTTTGGTTTGGTTTGGTTTTTGTTTCTTCTCTCTGTTTGACATAGAATTTCCCCTCTTGGTTGTTGAGACGCCCAATGGATTACAGAGGAGATGTCATCCTAGGGACCCCTTTAGGAATTCTGGGCACAATCTCGGGGCCAAGGCCCCTGTTCCTGCTGGGACACCACAGTCGGTCCCCAGACAGGACACGGCTGTTTCCTCCTGTGGCCCACACAGAAACCAGGGAAATGCAGAAAGCTGGAAGACACACCGCGGAGGGCAAAAGCATCGCTCACAACCCTAGGCCAGAGACAGGTCTCCCATGGGTCTGCTCCACGCCATGCTCCAAGTCACTGGGTCCCACAGGGACAGAGACTAGACACGTGCAAGTTCAACGGGGAGGAGAGGCACACAGGCACTATGTGTCAGGAGATGCAGGAGCTCCCGGGGAAGGACTCAGGCAAAGGAAACCCTGGGGAGGCAGTGCTGGTCACCCTCAGACTGGCAGGTGTCTGGTCTGGGGACCAGCAGCCCTGGGGAGAACGTGAGGAAGCAGAGGTCCAATGCAGGGCCCCTGGAGAGAAGGCGGACAGGCACCCCTGTCTGAGACAACCGTGAGCGGCACCCATCCCAGGCCACAGGTGCACCTATCACCTAGGAGGGCTCAGCCTGGGACTCACCCCCAGAAACTCTGGCTCGATTGGCCACGGATGTGTTTTCAGTAGGATTGGGCACAGCAGTGGTGAGACAGCAGGGAATGGAACAGTGTTCATGCCCAAGGAGGTGGAGGGGATCCTCATCCCCGTCCTCCTGACACAATGTCCTGGGGCTCTTTTCTCAGTGTTGTCTGAGGCACAGGATCGAGGCAGCCCCTTGGAGACCCCACTCCTGCCACCCCGCTCCTGGGGACATTCATAATAGTTTAAGGAGGACGTAGAGAGGATCCAGGATGACAGAGGGCCAAGGGGAAGGAAGGTGAGCACTGGGAGGACAGATGGACCAGCCCCGGGCCACCATGCAGGGCCTAATCCTAACCCGAACCAGAACCCTAATACTAAGCCGAATCTGAACCGGAACCCGAACCCTAAACCATAACCCTAACACCGAACCTCAACGCGAACCCAAACCCTAACCTCAAATCCTAAACCTGAACCCGAACCCGAACCCTAACCCTAACCCAAATAGGAACGCCTAACCCTGACCAAGACCCTGACTGTGAGCCTGACCCTAAACCTAACCATACCATGAAGCTGACCCTGACCCTAACACTGACCCTGACCCTGACATGAGCCTGACCCTAACCCTGACCGTAACACAAATGACGCTGACCCTAAACCTAACCCTAACCCTGACCCTAACACGGACCCTGACCCTAAACCTAACCCTGATTCTAAACCTAACCCTAACCCCTACACTAGCCCTAACCCTGACCCTAACCCTGTCTAACCCTACCTAACCCAAACCTAACAGTAAACTCAATCCTAACCACAAGCCCTAACCCGGACCCTAACCCTAACCCTGAACCTAACCCTAACTCCTAACCCTGACCATGACCCTGACTGAGAGCCGGACCCTAACCCTAACCATACCCTGAAGCTGACCGTGACCCTATCCAAGAAACAAACCCTAACCCTAACCCTAACCCTAACCCCTAACCCTAACCCTGACCTTGGCACTGACCCTAACACTAAAGCTAAACTTAACCCTAACCCTAAAACTTACCCTTACCCTGAAACTGGCCCAGACGCTAACACTAACACTGACCCTCACCTTTACCCTGACCGTAACACAGACCACGACTCTGACCCTAACCCTAACCCTAAACCTGACCCTGACCCTAATAAGGACCCTGACCCTAAACCTAACCCTGATTCTAACCCTAACCCCATCCCCAAACCCTAACCCTAAGCCTGACCCTAAACCTGTCTAACCCTATCCTAACCACAACCCTAACACTAACCCTAACCCTAACCCCAAACCCTAAACCTGACCCTACCCTGACCCTGAACCTAACCCTAACCCTGACCTTACCCTAAACTGGCACCTAAACTGAACCCTGACTTTGACCCTTACCCTAACCCTGGCCCTGACCTGAACCCTGACCCTGACCCTGAACTTGAGCCAGTCCCTAAAGCTAACCCTGACCCTATCCCTAACCCTGGCCCTGACCCTGACCCTAACTCTGACCGTAACCCTAAAACTTACCCTGACCCTGACCCTGAGCCTGACCCTGAACCTGACCCTAACCCTAACCCTAACTTATAACCCTCACCCTAACCCAAAACCCTAACTCAACCCCGAACCTTCCCTGTCCTCCTTCCCACCCACCGACTCAAGCCAGGGCTCTATCCAAGGACAGGCTGGACCTCTGTCCCAGGGAACAATCAGGAAGACCAAGCAGAGGGAGAGAGAAGTGGAAGGGGCCCACTGATCTCCCTGCCTTGACTTGGCCTCCACTGATGACTCCAAGCCCTCTGGCCCAAGCCCTCATTGAGCAGGACCCTGGGATGGATTCTGAATTCTAGGCCAGCTGGGTGGTGGGTACTCGATGACCTTTGCATCCCCAGATGTCCAACCCGCCTGGCCTTGCACCCTGAGCCTTGCTTCCCAGGATAGGCACGGTTCCGGTGCTCAGCAGACTTTGGGGCCACAGAGGACTTGGCAGTGGTGAGGGAACATGGGGGACCAGTCGGGGACAGCGCCATGGTGGGTCCGCATCCACCACAAGGCTGGGTCATGGGACAGGTGCTGTGTGCAGGTCTACTGGGCACACCTGGCCCTCTCGGAATGGAGGTCTGTGTGCCTGGTGCACCTTTCCTCCACCTACCCCTGGAGGATCGGCCAGGTTCAAGCATTTCCATGTCCAACCCTCAGGGACAGTTGGGAACCTGGGCTCAAGAGAGGCAGTGACTGGCCCAGGACAAAAATCGGGTACAGAGTCCAAGGAGCAGAGCTTCCCTCCAGTCCTGGGCAATTCCTGACCCTCCCATGAGGTTTGCTTTGAGGGTGAGAGCTCCTCAGATCCTTGGGGAGAGCTACCCACCCCATCCCATGAGGGGACATGACCTCGGGCATCCCCAGACAGCTAGAGGCATATGTGTTTGAGCGTGCGTGTGTGTGTGTGTGCGTACACACACACACACACACACACACCACTCTGCCCAGCTAGGGGTCAGAGGGGGAGACACCCTGGGAAAATGGTGGGTAACTAGGGGGAAAGAAGAAAGAGGTTGGAGACAGCTGGGCCATGGGGTCAGGGGCATCAGGACTCCTGGCAAGGGCCGAGATCCAAAGCATGGGGAGAGGAGACAGGACAGGCTGATGGTCAAGGGGTCCCCAAGGGGCCCAGGGGTTTTGCCAGGGCACTGGGTGGGGACAGGGTCTGGGGCCTGGTGTCCATCACCACCCTGGACTACTGGAAGTAGAAAGAGGTACCCCCCAGTGTGGACAGGGCTACAGCACCGAAGGCCTCCCCTTCCTCTTCTATCAGTGGGGCCATAGAGACAGGGTGTCCCTAGTCTCCCACAGGCTTGTAGAAGAGCCTGTTGGCCTTGAATCTCTCTCCCTGACCCACTGTGCTCCCAGTCTTGGGAAAATGCTTTGGACTCCCTCGAGGTCCTTCTGAGCAGAAGACAACCTGGGGGCTCGGGGGGCTGACCTTGTGGGCTTGAAGCATGTGGCAGAGCACTGGACCCCTGGTCTGGGGACCCAGGGCAGGACCCTCCTTGTTGCAGCCTCAGGGTCCCCACTGGGAAGAGGTTCCAGAGTCAGAGCTCTGCTCGGGGTGAGAAGGCTTTACTTAGCAAGGAACCAAGCACCAGCCCAGGAGAGGGAAACAGGGACAAGGGAGACTTCGGAGGTTTCTCCCTCAGCCCTGGAGCCCCAGATCCGGCTCCTGGGAGACACCCACGAACAGAGACAGACGCAGGCACAGAGACAAAGACAGAGTCAGACACAGACACTGAACCCAGGAGAGAGGGAACCAGGAGAAGTCCCAGACTTTCCTCCATCGGCTGGGAAAGGACAGCCACACATTGTGTCCCCTTCTCAGTCCCACGGGCCATCCACCCTGGGAGGACGGATTCGGGAATGCCCGGGGTCCCCTGTGGGGGCTGGCCGGCACATGGGCGCAGACGAGGCCCTTGGACCTCCACCTAATGGGAGCCCCGGGAAGTCTGTGTCACCAAGGTCAGAAGCCATGCACTGCAACCTTGCCACGGGGGATGGGACACAGGCAGGAGGACGGTGGCTTTGCCTGGATCCCAGAGCAGATCCAGGCCCCTCTGGGCCGTGTTCCATGCCCCCGCCCAGCCCCGGGCTCACCCGTGCCCGGCCAAGTGTGTGCACCAGCCTCCTGGGAGAGCGGGGATGGAACGTATGCAGGGGTCCTACCCCTGATGGCATCCCTAGCAGGAGAAGCCAGGACACCCCCAGTGTGCAGACGGGGAGACTGGGGAGGCCCTGAGAGCCACAGGGTGTGTGCGGGCACACAGTCCTGGGCAGGAGGAGCAGGAGCCCCGTCTGAACCCAGCTCTGGGCCCTCCCAGCGGGGACAACTGCTGCACCCAGGCCTCCTGCTGCACACAGGCTGTGGGGAGGCTGTGTGGGGGTCACTGGATGGACAGGGCATGGGGTGGAGGGGGAGCCTTGAGCAGCTGGGGGAGGGGCGCCCTCTCAGGGAGCTCTGGTGGGAGCAGGAAGTCGGGTAAGGAGCCCCCAGGCAGTGGTGACCTCACTTCCCTGACGACACAGCCCAACGGAATTGGAACCCACGTATCCAGGCACCCACATTCCAGACAAAACCCCCCGGCCCAGCTCATTTCTGGGCAGATCCTGAAGGAAGCGACATGTTCTGCTGCTGCCTACCGAAGCCCAGAGGATGCAGGCAGAGGAGAGCTCGCCCGCCAAACACGTCCCCCCACTGGGCAGGTCGTGTCAGGCTTCCCCGACGACTCTGGCCCTTTGGCAAAAAGAATCAAAAGGTGACACCGGGAGGCTCAAGTCAGACAGCCCCACACCTTCTGACCGACCCGTGGAGGCCTACGTCTCCTCCCTGTGTGTGGATGTGTGTGTGTGTGTGTGTGTGTGTGTGTGTGTGTGTGTGTAAAGAGAGCTCATGGGGGGTGGAGACGCCCCCAGGAGCAGGAGCCGGCTGATGAGGGGTCAGATGCCTGGTGGGCAGGTCATGTTCACACCCCAGGTGAAGGCTGGCTAGGTGGGAAGGAGTGTGGGGGCTGCACCCTTCTGCCCAGGGTTGATCCTGAGACCCTGCAGGGACGGGTCACTGACCCAGGTGCGGGGCTGTGCACGCACAGGTCTGCGTGGGATCTGGGAGAAGCAGGGGCACTGGGCAGGAGCACGGTGGGTATGGCCGGGCAGGGCTCTGACGCCTCTTGCACACTCCCCGTCTCTGCCTTGGCAGGCCACGGATGAACTAGGAAGGAGGCGGGAAGACACGCACCCCTCCCCGACCCCGGAGTCCCCGGTCCTGGGAAGGCCCTCGCTACCTCCCAGACCACTGCCCGCGGTACTCCACTGCACTGCGGTCCTGGACACGGAGCCCACGGAGGCCAAGTCCGAGGGTGAGAAGGCTGGGGTGGGGTGCCTGTGGCTGTGTGGGGAGGGGTCGGTGCTGGGCCCCACAGGGAGAAGCCCCCACAGGCCGGTGTGGGGCCAGGAGCCTCGACTTGGCTCGGAGCACCCAGGGGGTGGACTGCAGTCGGGGAGACGTCCCGGGGAGGGTTCCTTCGTGGCTGCGGCTTCTCCGGGAGGCCCCGGGCTGGGCTCTGTCTCTGCAAAGCCACAGGGAGAGGCAGGCCCGCGGGTGACCTTCTCTCCTCTCCCAGCTTCTCCAGCCAAGGAGCTAGACCCTCTCCCAACTTCAGCCACTCCGGAGGGGCACATGGTGTCTGGAGTCCCTTCGGCGGGAGACCGGGAGCCCACAAGTGCCGGGGCGCCTGCCCACGAAGATGCTGATGCTGTCCGGGGAGAGCTGGCTCCTGCTCCTGCCCCCACCCCTGCTCCTGCTGCTCCCCCTGCCCCTGCCCCTGCCAGAGCGACTCCCACTTCCCCTGCCCCTGCCTGTGCTCCTGTTCTGGCCCTTGACCCAGATCCTCCCTTGGTCCCACCCCTTCCCCGACCCCTCCCTGGGCCGCTGTTCCTGCCCCAGACCCAGCTCCTGCCCTTGACCTCGCCCAGGCCATCACCCCTGCCCTTGCCCCAGCTCCTGCCCCTGCCACTTCCCCCGCCCCTATCCCTTCACCTTTCCCTGCCAGGGCCCCTGTCCAGGCACCTGCCCCTGCACCGGCCCCAGACCCAGGTCCTCACCCTGTTCCTGCCCTTTCCCTTGCCCCTTCCTGTGCCCCTGCCTGGAAGGCCTCCACTTTCCCTGCCAGTGCCCCTGTTCCTGCCCCAGACCCAGCTCCTGCCCTTGACCCTGCACCAGTCATCACCAAGGCACTTGCCTCAGTTCCTACTCTTGCTCCTGCCCCTTCCCCTGCCCCTGCGCCTGCCCCTGCCCCTGTCCTTTCTCTTTTCCCTGCCAGGGCCACTGCCCCTGCACTTGCCCCAGACCCAGGTCCTACCCCTGTTCTTGCCCCTGGCCCTGCCCCTGCCCCTGCATCTGCCCCTGCCCCTGCCCCTGCCCCTGCCAGGAAGGCCTCCACTTTCCCTGCCAGTGCCCCTATTCCTGCCCCAGACCCAGGCCCTGTCCCTGCGTCTTCCCCTTCAACTGCCACCATCCCGTCGCCTGGCCCTGCCAGGAACACTCCCCCTTCCCCTAGCCCTGCCTAGGCCCCTGTTCCCGCCCCAGACCCAGCTCCTGCCCTTGACCTGGCCCAGGCCATCACCCCTGCCCTTGCCCCAGCTCCTGCCCGTGCCCCTTCCCCTGCTCCTATCCCTTCTCCTTTCCCTGACAGGGCCAAGGCCCCTTCCCCTGCCCCTTCACCTGTCCCAGACCCAGGTCGTGCCCTTCCACCTGCCCCAGACACAGGTCCTTCGCCTGTTCCAGCCCCTTGCCTTGCCCCTTCCCGTGCCCCTGCCAGGACAGCCTCCCCTTCCCCTGCCTGTGCCCCTGTTCCTGCCCAATGCCCCGCTCTTGCCCTTGACCCTGCACCGGCCATCACCCCTGCACTTGCCCCAGCTCCTGCCCGTGCCCCTTCCCCTGCTCCTAACCCTTCTTTCCCTGACAGGGTCACTGCCCCTGCACCTGCCCCGGCTCGTGCCCCAGACCCAGGTCCTGCCCCTGCACCTGCCCCTACACCTGCCCCAGACCCAAATCCTAACCCTGTTCTTGCCCCTGCCCCTGCCAGGAAGGCCTCCACTTTCCCTGCCAGTGCCCCTGTTCCTGCCCCAGACCCAGCTCCTGCCCTTGACCCTGCACCAGTCATCACCAAGGCACTTGCCTCAGTTCCTGCTCCTGCTCCTGCTCCTGCTCCTGCTCCTTCTCCTGCCCTTTCCCCTGCCCCTGCCCCTGTCCTTTCTCCTTTCCCTGCCAGGGCCACTGCCCCTGCACCTGCCCCAGACCCAGGTCCTACCCCTGGACTTGCCGCTGGCCCTGCCCCTGCCCCTGCATCTGCCCCTGCCCCTGCCCCTGCCAGGAAGGCCTCCACTTTCCCTGCCAGTGCCCCTGTTCCTGCCCCAGACCCTGTCCCTGTCCCTGCGTCTTCCCCTTCATCTGCGACCATCCCTTCGCCTGGCCCTGCCAGGAACACTCCCCCTTCCCCTAGCCCTGCCTAGGCCCCTGTTCCCGCCCCAGACCCAGCTCCTGCCCTTGACCTGGCCCAGGCCATCACCCCTGCCCTTGCCCCAGCTCCTGCCCGTGCCCCTTCCCCTGCTCCTAACCCTTCTTTCCCTGACAGGGTCACTGCCCCTGCACCTGCCCCGGCTCGTGCCCCAGACCCAGGTCCTGCCCCTGCACCTGCCCCTACACCTGCCCCAGACCCAAATCCTAACCCTGTTCCTGCCCCTGCCCCTGCCAGGAAGGCCTCCACTTTCCCTGCCAGTGCCCCTGTTCCTGCCCCAGACCCAGCTCCTGCCCTTGACCCTGCACCAGTCATCACCAAGGCACTTGCCTCAGTTCCTGCTCCTGCTCCTGCTCCTTCTCCTGCCCTTTCCCCTGCCCCTGCCCCTGTCCTTTCTCCTTTCCCTGCCAGGGCCACTGCCCCTGCACCTGCCCCAGACCCAGGTCCTACCCCTGGACTTGCCGCTGGCCCTGCCCCTGCCCCTGGCCCTGCCAAGATGGCCTCCACTTTCCCTGCCTGGACCCCTGTTCCTGCCCCAGACCCTGCTCCTGCCCCTGCTTCTTCCCCTTCAACTGCCGCCATCCCTTCCCCTGGCCCTGCCAGGACCACTGCCCCTTCCCCTGGCCCTGCCTAGGCCCCTGTTCCCGCCCCTGACCCAGTCCTTCTCATTTGCTCCTGCTCCTTTCCCTGACCTTGCCTGGGCTCCTGTCCCTGCCTCTGACCCAGCTCCTGCTCTGGATCCTGCACCGGACACTACTGCTGACCCTGTCCCTGCCTCTAGCCCAACCCCTGGCCCTACACCTTCTCCTGCGGGACTCCCAGACCCGCATCCAGAGCCCACAACTCTGCGGGGAGATCTCCCCAGAAAAATGCCGTCAGTTCCATCCCCTGACCCCGACACCCCCCCAGAATGTTTCATCCCCCCTCCTTGTGTTCTTCCTCTCCTGTATGGAGTCACCGTTCTCGTCGCCGTCCATCTCCTCTATGCTGTGTATTATTTATTTTAAATAAAAGTTCTTGTTTTCCCTGGAACACGTCATGAGCATCAAGAGCATTCCAACGCTGTGCCACCACGCCCCAGAACATCGTTGCAGGCTATCTCCTTCCCCAAAGGAGGGGACCCTGAGCCCAAGCCCTCCTGCCCATTGTTCCCCCCAGCCTGGCCCCTCGCAAGCCCTAAGCTGTTCCTGCTCGTGTTCTGGAGGTTTCTGGAAGTGGAATCCCTCAATAGGTGCCTTTGTGTCTGCACCTATTTTCAAAGGGCCCTTGTTTGGGGTTTGGTTTGGTTTGGTTTGGTTTGGTTTGGTTTTTGTTTCTTCTCTCTGTTTGACATAGAATTTCCCCTCTTGGTTGTTGAGACGCCCAATGGATTACAGAGGAGATGTCATCCTAGGGACCCCTTTAGGAATTCTGGGCACAATCTCGGGGCCAAGGCCCCTGTTCCTGCTGGGACACCACAGTCGGTCCCCAGACAGGACACGGCTGTTTCCTCCTGTGGCCCACACAGAAACCAGGGAAATGCAGAAAGCTGGAAGACACACCGCGGAGGGCAAAAGCATCGCTCACAACCCTAGGCCAGAGACAGGTCTCCCATGGGTCTGCTCCACGCCATGCTCCAAGTCACTGGGTCCCACAGGGACAGAGACTAGACACGTGCAAGTTCAACGGGGAGGAGAGGCACACAGGCACTATGTGTCAGGAGATGCAGGAGCTCCCGGGGAAGGACTCAGGCAAAGGAAACCCTGGGGAGGCAGTGCTGGTCACCCTCAGACTGGCAGGTGTCTGGTCTGGGGACCAGCAGCCCTGGGGAGAACGTGAGGAAGCAGAGGTCCAATGCAGGGCCCCTGGAGAGAAGGCGGACAGGCACCCCTGTCTGAGACAACCGTGAGCGGCACCCATCCCAGGCCACAGGTGCACCTATCACCTAGGAGGGCTCAGCCTGGGACTCACCCCCAGAAACTCTGGCTCGATTGGCCACGGATGTGTTTTCAGTAGGATTGGGCACAGCAGTGGTGAGACAGCAGGGAATGGAACAGTGTTCATGCCCAAGGAGGTGGAGGGGATCCTCATCCCCGTCCTCCTGACACAATGTCCTGGGGCTCTTTTCTCAGTGTTGTCTGAGGCACAGGATCGAGGCAGCCCCTTGGAGACCCCACTCCTGCCACCCCGCTCCTGGGGACATTCATAATAGTTTAAGGAGGACGTAGAGAGGATCCAGGATGACAGAGGGCCAAGGGGAAGGAAGGTGAGCACTGGGAGGACAGATGGACCAGCCCCGGGCCACCATGCAGGGCCTAATCCTAACCCGAACCAGAACCCTAATACTAAGCCGAATCTGAACCGGAACCCGAACCCTAAACCATAACCCTAACACCGAACCTCAACGCGAACCCAAACCCTAACCTCAAATCCTAAACCTGAACCCGAACCCGAACCCTAACCCTAACCCAAATAGGAACGCCTAACCCTGACCAAGACCCTGACTGTGAGCCTGACCCTAAACCTAACCATACCATGAAGCTGACCCTGACCCTAACACTGACCCTGACCCTGACATGAGCCTGACCCTAACCCTGACCGTAACACAAATGACGCTGACCCTAAACCTAACCCTAACCCTGACCCTAACACGGACCCTGACCCTAAACCTAACCCTGATTCTAAACCTAACCCTAACCCCTACACTAGCCCTAACCCTGACCCTAACCCTGTCTAACCCTACCTAACCCAAACCTAACAGTAAACTCAATCCTAACCACAAGCCCTAACCCGGACCCTAACCCTAACCCTGAACCTAACCCTAACTCCTAACCCTGACCATGACCCTGACTGAGAGCCGGACCCTAACCCTAACCATACCCTGAAGCTGACCGTGACCCTATCCAAGAAACAAACCCTAACCCTAACCCTAACCCTAACCCCTAACCCTAACCCTAACCCTGACCTTGGCACTGACCCTAACACTAAAGCTAAACTTAACCCTAACCCTAAAACTTACCCTAACCCTGAAACTGGCCCAGACGCTAACACTAACACTGACCCTCACCTTTACCCTGACCGTAACACAGACCACGACTCTGACCCTAACCCTAACCCTAAACCTGACCCTGACCCTAATAAGGACCCTGACCCTAAACCTAACCCTGATTCTAACCCTAACCCCATCCCCAAACCCTAACCCTAAGCCTGACCCTAAACCTGTCTAACCCTATCCTAACCACAACCCTAACACTAACCCTAACCCTAACCCCAAACCCTAAACCTGACCCTACCCTGACCCTGAACCTAACCCTAACCCTGACCTTACCCTAAACTGGCACCTAAACTGAACCCTGACTTTGACCCTTACCCTAACCCTGGCCCTGACCTGAACCCTGACCCTGACCCTGAACTTGAGCCAGTCCCTAAAGCTAACCCTGACCCTATCCCTAACCCTGGCCCTGACCCTGACCCTAACTCTGACCGTAACCCTAAAACTTACCCTGACCCTGACCCTGAGCCTGACCCTGAACCTGACCCTAACCCTAACCCTAACTTATAACCCTCACCCTAACCCAAAACCCTAACTCAACCCCGAACCTTCCCTGTCCTCCTTCCCACCCACCGACTCAAGCCAGGGCTCTATCCAAGGACAGGCTGGACCTCTGTCCCAGGGAACAATCAGGAAGACCAAGCAGAGGGAGAAAGAAGTGGAAGGGGCCCACTGATCTCCCTGCCTTGACTTGGCCTCCACTGATGACTCCAAGCCCTCTGGCCCAAGCCCTCATTGAGCAGGACCCTGGGATGGATTCTGAATTCTAGGCCAGCTGGGTGGTGGGTACTCGATGACCTTTGCATCCCCAGATGTCCAACCCGCCTGGCCTTGCACCCTGAGCCTTGCTTCCCAGGATAGGCACGGTTCCGGTGCTCAGCAGACTTTGGGGCCACAGAGCACTTGGCAGTGGTGCCGAAACCAAGAGTCAGACACTCAACCAGCTGAACCCCCAGGTGCCCCAAGAATGTGGGTTTTGGAGTGAAATAGACCGTGTTCCTAATGCTGGACCTGCCAGTTCTTACAGGAAAACTTGGACCAGTTCTCCCAAACTCTGTCTGTGAGATGCGGATAAAGGTGCACTATGGAGCGGAAGGACCAAATAACAGAATCACCAATGCAGGTGCTGGGGAGTCTGAGTGCTGGATGCAGAGCAAATAGGAAGGAGAGAGAGTCTGGCAAGGGACACAGGAGGTTGGGTATCCACAAGAAGACAGTACCTGTCTCAAGGCCAATTTTCCTGGGCTGAAGTGAGGTGAGTTGTTCTCGGGGCCTGGGACCATCTCAGCCAGGACAACATCACTTCCTGGTTACCTCCGGGGTCCCATGGAGGGGACTGGCCCTTCTGGCCTGTGTCTGCAGACACCTTGTCCATTCCTGAAAGAGTCCTTCACTGCTGCTAACGTGGCCTGAGGTGAAGCACCCAGGAGGACAGGGACTCGGAAGGAAGAGAAGGCTCACCCGGACCCAGGCGCTTCCTGGCTAAGGCTCTCCCTCTTCATCCACCACTGTTAGCCTTTGAGGGTCCCTGTTTGTTGGACTTCTGATTGGCAGCCACTCTGATGCACATCGCACCGTCTCAGCACTCCTGAGAGTGTCCTTTGGAGGGTAAGTAAGTTGTACTATCTACATGGGAAATAGGGCTCTTACTCCAAATCTCCTGGGGGTTGTGGGGCTAGGATGGAGTTTGGGGAATCAATTCACCCTGTGTTCTGTCTTTTCTTTTATAAAATGGAAATAAGGAGAGATACATTTTTGTCTGGGGGGCAGGGTTAGGGAGTCTGTGTTCTAGGTGCAAGGGCTATGTAACTTTCTCTAGGTTCTCAATTCCATCTGTAAAATTTGGGGGGTGCCATAGACTATAGACTATTCTCAGGGTCCTGTAAGCACTCAATGACCATGACTCTGATGAACCAGGCTTGCCTCATGAAGGACTTGAATGTGATTAGTGTGAAGGGGATGGGGCTGGAGATGTCTCAGGAGCATCGGGTCATTCAAAATCCAGGCTCATCTCCCCAGCACTTTGGACATGAAACTACAGGACCCTGCACTCAAAGAAAGACAGTGAGTTGCCAACAATAACCAGAAGGTTTTTGGTACATAAAACCCCAACAAAAGTGTTCTGTTAAAAAACAAACAAAAAGAGGTTTTATTGACAAAATAGAAATCGTCAATTGGCGCTCTGTGCTGGCTTGGCCAGAAGACTCAGTGTTGGCAAAGGCTCACAAGTCTTCTCTAAGAGCATGAACAGGCTTTGCCAAGAGCCCCGCTCTCTCCTGAGGCCCGCTTCCCAGGCTGGTCTCCACCCCCAAACCTGGCTGATACACCTGCATCCCCCCAGATCAGTTGTTGCTGGAGGCGCTTTAGATCAAACTCTCTCAGGAGGTGATGACAGCAGGGTGGGAAGAGAGATGGATGTTCACATCCCAGGGCATCTACAGAATGGGTATAACAATGCCCAACTCTCTTTAAAACCTTTTGCTAGGCAATTGAGATGAAAGCCACACTTGGTATGGTCTTAGTAATATTGAATGTTACAGAGAATGCAGTAACTAGGTCCCTATTTGGAAAATCTTCTGAGTGTGACATAGGGGTCAATGCCAGCCTGTGCGGCCCACCTGCCTCCTTATCAAGCAGGACGCCTCAGCCCTGAGCCTTTCTTCTGGGGTCCAGGACTGCTTAGCAATATGAATTCCAAGTTATTTCAGCCTGGCATGAGGAATGCCTGGCCCCACCTGCTGTGTTTGGCCCCCAAGTTCTTCTCTTTCATTCTCAATTTTTGCTATCGTGGTGGTCCTCTCTGGTCAGTGCAGCCCAGCTTCCCCACACTGTAGCCCCCGGAGTGCGGACAGACACTTTCTGCATCTAGTTTTCATAGAGGGTTTAACTTACCAATGCAGTGTATGTGCTGAGCCGCATAAACGCCTCCCATCCACAAGTTCTAGAAACACTAATCCTGCTGCTTTCTTCCCTGTTCCCTCTGCCCTCCCAGGCTGCCTCTCCCCCACCCCTTCATGGAGCACTGGGAGAGGTTCCTGAGATGACATATGCAAAACACCCGAGTCATCCTCTTTCTATTAAAAAATTGAATCCATACTTTAAAACCTTCCAACAAGGAAAACCACATGCCCAGAGAGTTTCCTTGGTGAATTCTCCCATTTAAGAAGTAAATAGTATTCATTCTATACATGACCTTTCAGAAGTTAAAAGAGAAGGAACACCTCCCAACTGATATTCTGAAGCTAGTATATCCTGGTACCAAAACTGGACAGACATTACAGGGGAAAAAAATGTAGGCCAGTACCCTTCCCGAATATAGATACAAAAATCCCCAACAAAGCATGAGCAAAAGGAATTCAACAGTATATAAAAGGGAAAGCATATCAAAACAGAATGTTTTTTTTTTCTAGGAAAGCAAAGCCAGTTCAGCATTTGAAAATAAATATAATTCACTATATTGAGATTAAAAGGAAAAAACCCTACATGATAATTTCCATAGATGTAGCCATAAGATTTGACAAAATTCAACGTGTATTCATGATCCACACCACTGGTAAACTAGAAATAAAAAGGAACCCCTTTAGCCTGAGATACGACATCTACACACTACACACAGCTAAACGCAATGGATGGTAAAAGACTAAATAAATATTTCCACCTCAGACTGGGAGTAGGTGGAGAGTACTCACTTCTGCCACTCCTCACCTAGTGTAAGTCCAAACCAATGAGATAAGACAGCCGAAAGTAAACAAAAGGCATGGTGCCATGGACGGCATGATTGCTTGCATAGGAAATACCATGGAATCTGCAGAACATCTCCTGGAAACAATAAAGGAATTAAGCAAGTTCTCAAAGTCAAGATACAAAATGAGCTCTCTCTCTCTCAATCTCTCTCTCTTGATATCTATCTATCTAAAATCAATGAACAATGTGGAATTAAAATAGAAATCTGGCACAATGTACACTGCATCAAAATATGAACTTAGGTATAAATGAATTTAGGAAAAATATAACAATTTTTTTAAATTTAATTTTATTTTTTCAGTGTTCCAAGATTCATTGTTTATGCACCACACCCAGTGCTCCGTGCAATCCGCAATCCGTGCCTCCTTCATAGCCACCACCACCAGGCTCACCCCCGCCCACCCAAAACCGTCAATTTGTTTCTCAGAGGCAAAATATTTTCAGTACCTGTATCTGAAAGCTCAATAGCACTAATGAAGGAAATCAGAGAAGATCTAAATAGAGAGACATACCATGTTTATGAATTAGAAGACTCAGTATTGCTAGGATACTTATTCTCCCTGAATGTTCTGTAGATTCAACACATTCCCAAACAAAAGCCGAATAGGATTGTTTTGTAGATATCAACAAGCCAATACCCAAATCTGTAGGGGAAGGAAAGTAAAGGGATTAGTTTGAACAATTCAGAGAAGCAAGAACAACAAAGGAGAGTCACCGTGGTTTAGTCCAAGACTCATAATAAAGCGACAGGAATTGACCTGTGGGGGTACTGGTGAAAGGACAGATACAGGGATCGGTGAAAGAGAATAGGGTCCCAAATAGGACCCGCAGATAAATGAGAACACACTGAATTGTAAAGGCAGTTCAATGAAGAGAGGATGGTCTTTCGAACACATGGGTGCTGGAGCAGTAGGGTATCCATACCCGAAAGAATGAATCTTGCCCAATCCCTCACATCTCATAAAAAAATTAGCTAAAATGAATTATGTACCTAACATAAAACATAAACCTTTACAACTTTACAACATATGAGGAAAGGCTCTGACTTCAGGCAAGACAAAGAGTTCTTAGAACAATAAATGCACTATCCATAAGAGAAAAAAAATGAGAATTTGTACTTTATCAAAGTTAAATATATTTTCTCTACGGAACACATTGACTAAGAGATGAGCCACAGATTGGAAAATACTTGTAAACCACATATTTAACAGAGGACTTGTACCTGAAATTTATAAAACAGTCTCAAAACGCAACAATCAGAAACACTTTGTCAAAGGTAAATAAGGAATGAAAAGATAGTCAGTATGATTACTGAATGTGGACGTGTGATTAAAACCGCAGTGAGATACCTCCACGCACTATTAGAATGGATTCTTTTTGAAACCGGCAATTCCAAGAGCTAGGAGGCATGCAGAGAAACTCAAGCTCTCATGTATTTCAGGTAACAATGTAAAAATTTCATAGCCATTTTGCAAAACAGTGTGACAGCTTTTTATAAAGGGAACATTTCACAGGTCTTTCCATGAGGAAGCATAACCCTGATATCAAAACCAGAAAAAGCCAGCAGAGGAAAATAAAACCATAGGCGGATTATTCCTCAAAACCCCAGATGCAAAAACCCTTGAAATCTTAGGAAAAAGAAGGGTCAACTGGGAATATGGAGTTGGTTTACATTACAGAGTTAATGCATTTCACTTGATTAACATTATAAAGGAGAAAATACAAAGGATGACATTTCCCCCCAAACTATCTAGGGACTCACTGCCATCCCAGAGAAAAGTCTAGCATTTTAAAAAAATAATAAGTTGGCAAGCCAATTCTAAAATGTATGTGTCATCAAGGACAGTGTTAAGAAAAGAGGTAGACAAGTGGCAGATTAGGAGAGTTGCTGCAACAGATAAATCTAATAAATAACTTATATCCAAAATAGATTTTAAAACTCCTACGACTCAATAGGAAAGAGACAAACAACCTATTTTAATGTTGGTTGCGTTGCAAAATTGTACAGACACTTTGGCAAACTGTTTGGCACTTTCTCATAAAAGTTAAATATAAACGTAGGTATTTACTAAAGAGAACTAAAACATATGCATACTAAGAAAAAATGAGTGCAAGAATGTCCATAGTAGTTTTATTCAGAATATCCACCAATCGTATATAAAACAAATGTCCATTAATAGGAGAATAACTAAACAAACTGTTGTACATTCCTACAATCCATTTCTATCCAACAGCACAAAGGAATGAACTACTTAAATACATGCCAGCAGGGATAAACCTAAAAAATATTACACTGAGAGAAATAAGACAAAATATAAGACATAAAAGAGCACATATGTATATTTTCATTCATATGAAGTTCTAGCTCTTTGCAAAATTAACCTAATATGATAGAAAACAGGACACTAGTTAGCGGGATCAGGCTAAGTTGACTGGAAAGGAGCATGAAGGAACTTTCTAGGGTGGTAAAAATATTCTGAATCATAATGAGTGTGTAAATTTCATGGATGGTGCAGAACTCATCCATGGCATGTCTTGTCTCTTTCACTATGTAGATCAAACCTCAGTAAAGAAAAAAAAAAAAAATCTGCACAGGAGAAAAGAAGCTTCCAATATCAGAGTTAGAGCACAAAGACCAGAATGACTTCCGCAATCAGATTGGCATCTGAACTGCCTCCCCGGTGGGGGAGTGAAAGAAGGGGTGAAGCCTTCCATTCCCATCTGGTTGAGCCAAGCCAGTATGACACCTTTTGGTAGGATCCCTAAGCACCAAAGCAACAACATCTGGTTGGGACAGTGACTTCTGATGTTAACAAGTCATCAGCCTTGGGTCCAGAGAGGCACACTCCTTTCTGTAACACCCCCTTATCGCTCCGCCTTAAACAAATAGTTTGGTTTTCCAAAATGTGCCCTTTAGTATCCATGCAAAATAAATGACTTTTTTCCTGCTTTCTAAACCTTGCTAAAGACCCCCCCCCAAAGTTGAGTCATTTAGTAGGAGATTTATGTCTGCCTCAGTTTCTTTTGTTCCCAAACTATGAGAAAAGATCATCTTCATGTCACTAATAAGTCTGCCACATTCCCTCTCCAACTTTCTTTCTTCCCCTTCTTTCCCTTATTCTCTCTCTCTCTCTCTCTCTCTCTCACACACACACACACACACACACACACACACACACACACACACACCTGTGTTCTCAGCAGAGCCAAGGGCAGGTTCTCTTCCTGAATCATATACAGAATAGGGCCTGATATGCACACACAATCCCCTTAGGTGTGATGAGGGCAGAAAGATGAGCCCCATGATTGTTCTGACCAGTGCACAGTGGGAGGGGAATGAATCCTCCCACACACACATGCCCCCATACAGACCTTTTAAGCTGAAGTCGTGCGTGGACATTCACTGCCACTGTAGTGGAAGGGGTTGAAATCCAGATAGATGGGGAAGGAAGGCCCCACAATGTCTGTCTCTGCCCCCCTCTTTCTTGCTCCTTCTCCCTGTATCAAATCCCTGCTGTGGCATCTTTACGCAGCCTAAATTTGCAAGTGAGATTGCCTCATCCACCCACTTCATTTCACAGATGGAGAGTATCTGAGCTACGAGAGTGGAAAAAGCTGTCCAAAGGCATATGGTCAGTTAGGGCGGTGACCAGATTTATCTAGTGTCCAGTGACTAGACACTGGAAGACTAGACCTGTCTTCCAGTGCAGGGTACTATCTACAGCATGACACTGTCAACCCAAGGTCTCTTTCCCATCAGAGAAGTGGGCTTATTCCCACTGGAAACTATTGGAAAGTGGTACTTAGACCAGGGGCTCCTACCATGGTTTGCTGAGGATATCATGTGACTTTGGCCTCAGTCCTGGAGTGGGGACAAGACTGGGAGAACTTCAGAATCACCAGTAAAGTATACCTCCCTTTCAGACCCCTGGGAATGTAGACTAAAGAGGTATAGATCATGGGACAGTCCTCAGGAAACTTAATGGAGTCAGGTCAAATCAGGCCACCCACAGGACAGGGAGCAGCCTGGCATGTGTTCAGTGTTGTAAATGTTACGGGAGCTGCTGACAGACAAAGAAAGTGGAAGACATTGTTTCCAAACGGTCCACCTACCAAAATGATAGAGCAGTATAGTTCAGTGTTAAAAGCATGAGCTTTGGAATCCAACAGACCTGAATGTTGCCCCTCACTAGATGTGTGGCCGAGCCTAAAACAGTCTAGAATCTGCTCAATAAACGGTAGTTGAGCCTGGCTTGTTTTAAAGACCTGGTTTAGGAACTCAAAAGACAGTACCAGGAGGTCAGCTCTGGGCTTCCACAGCCAGTGATTCTTGAAAATGAGCAGAGAGCAGAAGCCACTGGGAGGGGAGGAGCTGTCCACCGTCTCAGTGCTGATCAGTCCAGAACTCAATTCTGGGCAGGAGCCCAGAGCCTTCCCACTGCTCAGGACCCCTGTTAAACCCCAGGCAGCAATTGTGGAGGAGTAGGGACAGAAGTGGGACAAGAAACTTGGAGAAATAACCCTTGCTGAAGATTCTAGTTCTGGGGATATAAGACGAGCTCTGCTGCTCCACTGGAGCTCAGAGAGAGGAAATGAACAGAAGCCAGACATCCTTAGAAGTCAGTCCAAACTCAGAAAAGCCATTGTTCACAGACCGGTTCAGTGCCTCACAGTCTAACACTCAGGAAGATCAATCACACACTTCTGCCCTCCTGGATCCAGTACAGGTTGCAAATAAAGGAGCTGCTGCTTCCGTGAGCAGGTTTAATGGATTTTCAAGACAAAGTGCAAACCTCATTGGCTGGCTGTGTGGGTATAGTAAGTTCTAGGGCAGAGGGATGGCCCTATATTTTGGCCAGGCAGACTCTAGCTGGACAGTAGCTCCTTCTGCCTGCCCAGCTGTGGGGAACTCTGGTGTAGGGGCAGAGCTCTGGGCAGGGGCGGGGGGCAGAGAGAAGATCAGTATTGCAATCTCAGACTTACCACGGTGTCTGTAAGACCTTGGGCAAGTTGCATAGCTGCAAGACCCTATCATCTCACCCACAAGTGGGATGTCAATTCCTATCCTATGAGCTCTAAGTTAGGAAATGAATGTAAAGGACTCAGCAGAAGCCTGACCAACAAGGAGCTTTCAAGCTTACATGTGTCACACACTGACTTGTTACGCTACCCAGCTGATGTTCAGCTCAAATATCCATCTTGGGAAGGAAGGCAGAGGCTGGCAGGATGGGAGTGATGGCTGATGAGCCTCATCAGAAGAGACCAAATCTGCACAGCATAGAAGAGTCTCAATGATGATATGAACAGGGTCCACATCCCTTTCCTCCTTAACTGACACCTTGGGTACATTGATAAGCTTTTTAAGCCTCAGTTTCCTCATCTGTATAATGGTGGTAACTATAGCTTCTCTCAGATAGGGTTACTGTGAAGATCAAAGGTAGTCAGAATGATCAAAAGTAGGCAGAATGTCTGGATCATCACCAACTTTGATAAATGTTCTTAGCATCATGAGTCCCATCAGACAGAGGTAGCCCATCTCTCCCAGGAGACCACCAGCTAAAACTGCCAGGCAGCAAGCTTCCTCTTCTTGCTGCTGAGCCCACTTCCTTCTATGCCTGGTCTGTGGGGGCCTGGGACAGCCATGCACATCCAGGAGCAGCAAAGACCCTGTCCAAACAGCCAGTACCTCTCCTGCCGGCTAATAGGCAAGTAAGCCAGAGCCCTGATGGTCCTGTTGGAAAACCTGTTCAATTGTTTCTGCTTAACCAGTTTGAAGGCCTGGACCAGAAAGTATGCATAAGCAGCCTGCCTGGAAAGGTATCACCACAGAGGTACCACTCTGGGATTGGGCAGAGGCTGGCAGCTGAGAGGCCTCTCGATAGTCAATCAGGATCTGGGGTTCCAAGCCCTGGTCTGCCACTTACCAGCCACATGTTCCTAAGCAAGGAATGTCACCTCTAGGATTTATTTCCTTATCTGTTCCTTATCTCTTAGAATCCCCAAGGTTCTATAGGTCACGTGAATTAGCAGGTATGGAACTGGTTTGAAGATGGAGATCTGCCGGCGGGCGCAGGTGGGAAGCTGGCAGGGAAGTATCCCCAGGATGGCTGGATGCTCCAGGTCCTGGAAGTCATTATCTGAAAGGGACGGACCTTTCTGTCCTCAGCCTGGCATTGGGCTCACATCCAGGGTTTGCCACCACCTTTCTTTCCATCCATTCTATAGGCCCATCTTCTCTTCAGAACCACAAATATGCACCAGACTTGGCCTCTAGGCGCTTGCTCAGGTAGCATCCTCCTCTCAGCTGCTGGGCCCTCCTCTACTTGCAAAAATCCAGAATCCTCTGATTCCCTAAAGAGAAGGGTTCTCTGTGGCCATGGCCTTCAATGAGGCCTCTCTCCGAGCACTTGGTGACATTGCAGTTTCTGTTCAGTTTATATAAATCTTTCACCTCTTTTTAAAGATAACCATGGAAAGGACCACCTCTGATTATGAGTATATATGGTGTGTGTGTGTGTACACACGTGTGTGTGTGTGCATGTGCACATGTGTGCACATTCATTGGCTTTTTGCTTTTAGACCTGGTCACATGGTCACTGACATCATTTTAATGTTGCTAAGTTGAGATACTTTCAAGTTCCCGACCAAGGACTCCTGCTTGAGAAGGTGACGGAAGCCTTTTGGAGTGTACAGAAAGGGCCAATCTAGGGAGCTACTGACACCTGCTTCCTCCCTTACCAACTCGCCCATGCATGCTCTTTGAACTTCAGTGTCCTTTTCTTGTCATTGTTGCAGGGATTAAATACAGTGTGATAATGTGTGGCTGTGTTTTGTAAATGCCGAAGTGCTATGAGGGTTTAGTTAGCCCTTGACCTTGTGCTCCCTACCCCCACTAGTGATCCTTCAGCGTGTGCCTCCAGGCCAGAACGTCAAGCCATTGTTGGAGACTGTGTCCAGGGTGCTGAGCAGAGCTCCAGGCGAACCTCCAGCCGGCCTCGCGCCCACTTCTCATTGAGCGTGTTCCTCGGGCGTCCTCTCAGTTCACCCTCCTTGGAGTTACCGAAGGAGCCCGCAGACCATGCAGGGCCCAGACCTGCTGGTTTGGAAACCTCAAGTATAACCCAGGAATCTCAATTTTTAACCAGTGCCCCAAGTTTATCAGGTGAGTCTGAGAATCATCAACATGTGAGAATCAGGGACCCAATTGTGCCCCCCAGAAATGTATTCCATGACACATTTACTCTCCAGCACTGCGCACACACCCATCTCATGCCAGAGGCTGTGGGTGGGGACAGTCTTTGGGAGCAGGGGAGACGCACAGGTAAACATCTCACTCTGATGTCCCACACCAAGAATCTAATGAAGTCATGTATCCAACCCTGAATTCTGTTGG
The DNA here is from genome assembly GCF_964662115.1 of Mustela nivalis. Lineage (NCBI taxonomy): Eukaryota > Metazoa > Chordata > Mammalia > Carnivora > Mustelidae > Mustela > Mustela nivalis. The sequence continues at coordinate 179,280,928 of NC_139021.1, forward strand.
CCCTGCGAGGGGGCCAAGCAATGTGGAGACTGCTGCCACTAGGTGGGTTTCTTCCCCGGGGAGGCAAGGCTCTGCACACACACCACGGTAGTTAATGTTCACCAGAGCTCCAAAAGGTAAAGAAGGAAACCGAGGCTTGACAAAGTTCAGTGACTTGCACAGGGTCCTGGGATGGCAGTGGTGCGCTGGTCAGTGTTCAGTTAGCCTCTCAGGGTGGGGGCGGGGAGCTCGGATCCACACACCTTCCCAGCAGGGCCTTGGTAAAAGGACAGAAGGGCCACCATCCTGAGGGTAGGCTTATACCTTGCATGCCCAGAGTCCCTGAGGCTGCCACCAAGGCAGGCCACCCACCGCCCTCCCCCTTCTCTGAAGAGCTTCGGCACATTATGCCATCCAGGTCCTTCATGAACTGGAACTTGCTGTCTCACCAGACCCAGGGCAGATGGTGTGTGTGGCTGACAGATGGCGGCAGCTGGATCTCAGGCTGGAGATGCTGAGCCACACCACGGCTCTACTGGGGCTGCCTGTGGACAGACAAGCTGGCCCACTGTGAGGGCTCAGGGTCAAATAAAGGCCTCTCCTGGCTGAGGGCGATGCCCAGAGGTTGTCACAGTGAGTTGCAGCATCCCCTCAGCAGACTTGAGAAGCTCTGGCTAAGGCGATGGGGAGGGGACCTGGCAAACTGAGCACCCCCAGGAGCACAGCAGGTGCACTGGTCACGCAGGCCGGAGAAATGTGGGTTGCTTCGGCTCTCAGCCAAAGGAGCCTCCCTGAGTTCCCCCAGCTCAGCCTGCAGAGGGAGGAGCACACGGGCCCCGGGAAGCATCTCGGGCACTGGTGGGCAGGACCTCCGTGTGGAGGTCTGACGGGGCTGGTGCTCAGGCTGGGGCAGGTGGCACTGAGGCGTGGAGGTGCCCAGGCATCCGTCCCTTCTCTCAGACAGACTTCCTGGACTCGGCCTGTCTGGGGCGCACGCAGGGGAGGGCTGGAGGGGCGGGGGGGCTGCAAGGAGCCAATCACCCCGCACCGGAGCCGTCAGAGAGAGTGCGCGCCCCGGCGGGGATTTCTGCGATAGAAGCAGCCGGATTCCGGAGAGGGAGAGAAGAGGAGGGGGAAGAAGCGGAGGGGAGGAGAGAATTGGGGGTGGGAGAGACAGACGGAGAGAACAGCAGTGGGAGAGAGGGAAGAGAAGCGCAGCCAGGAGAGAGCGGGAGGGAGCGGGAGCGGCCGCGGGCGGGAGCGAGCGAGAAAGTGGAGGGGAGAGCGGAAAGGGAGAGCGCGCGCGGAGCGGGCAGGACGACCGAGAGCGAGAGCGAGAGCGAGCCGGGGAGCCGGCGGGCGCGGCGGCGGCGGAGGCAGAGCGCGGCTGGAGGGATGGGGTGAGGGCCGCGGGGAGCGGAGGCCGAGCCGGCCGCGGGCGGGCGCCGGGCAGCCAGCTCCGGGGCGCGGGCGCGGGGGGGAGCCCATGGCGGCGGGGGCCGGGGGGGCGCGGGGCGGCGGCGGCGGCGGCGGGGGCGCCATGGCGGCGCCGGGTGGCGGGCCCTGAGCGCCGCGGCGGGCGCGCACCATGAACTCGTGGGACGCGGGCCTGGCGGGGCTGCTGGTGGGCACGATGGGCGTCTCGCTGCTGTCCAACGCGCTGGTGCTGCTGTGCCTGCTGCACAGCGCCGACATCCGCCGCCAGGCGCCGGCGCTCTTCACCCTCAACCTCACGTGCGGCAACCTGCTGTGCACCGTGCTCAACATGCCGCTCACGCTGGCCGGCGTCGTGGCGCAGCGGCAGCCCGCCGGGGACCGCCTGTGCCGCCTGGCCGCCTTCCTCGACACCTTCCTGGCCACCAACTCCATGCTCAGCATGGCGGCGCTCAGCATCGACCGCTGGGTGGCCGTGGTCTTCCCGCTGAGCTACCGCGCCAAGATGCGCCTCCGCGACGCCGCGCTCATGGTGGCCTACACGTGGCTGCACGCGCTCGCCTTCCCCGCCGCCGCGCTCGCCCTGTCCTGGCTCGGCTTCCACCAGCTGTACGCGTCGTGCACGCTGTGCAGCCGGCGGCCGGACGAGCGCCTGCGCTTCGCCGTCTTCACGGGCGCCTTCCACGCGCTCAGCTTCCTGCTGTCCTTCGTCGTGCTCTGCTGCACGTACCTCAAGGTGCTCAAGGTGGCTCGCTTCCACTGCAAGCGCATCGACGTGATCACCATGCAGACGCTCGTGCTGCTCGTGGACATCCACCCCAGGTGAGGGGGCGCAGGGGCAGGGGCGCAGGGGGAGGGCCGCGGCTGGGAGGGCTCTTGGTGGGGGGGAGGGCTCTTGGTGGGAGGGAGGGGGTCCTTGTGTCCTCCCCCCACCCCATGACTCCCAGCGTGCGGCCTCAGGCAGGCCCCTTTGCCCCGGAGCCTCCCTTCTTTTCTTTGGAAAACTCAGGTTGTGGGGAGGGACCAGGGCAGCCTGTCTCCGTCTCGAGGCAGGTGCTTAGAAAACCACAAAGCAGGGCCACCAAAAACGTGGGTGACACAGTATGTACGTGTTTTGAAGTCTCCGGGTACAAAGAGTCAGAACTTTGTTGGATGGATGTTTCTTTGAGATGTTTGTGGATTTCACTGTTAACAGCCCGGCGGGAAGGCGGGGATCTGTGTTCACTGTTTGAGCTCATTAAGAGGTTCTAATCAGGCCCTGAGACTGTGGCTTAGATGCTGGGGGAGCCCCGCAAAAGCTCTCCAGATAGGAGCGTGCTGCTCTTCTGGGTCTTCCCTTCCTCTGGTGTCTGGTGCTGCCTCTGTCTCCAGATTCTCTGTGTGTGTGCGCGCGTGTGAGTCCTCGGGTTGTACCTTCCTGTGTGGATCCTTAAAGGAGCATCTGAAGGGCTCTGAGGGAACTGGAGCACTGCTCTTGCAAACAGCACTGTCCCGTGTCTCCCAGACTTGGAGACCAGGGACCCCTGCAGAGGGAGAGTGTCACCCACAAGGCTCCTGGGAAAAACCTGTCCACACCGCCTTCCCCCTCAACTGGCCACTGTCTCAGAAAGTCAGGTCGGGCGACGGGGGCAGTTCAGGGGCAGCTACCCGTTAGGAAGTCCTGCCATCCCTTGGAGCATCTCAGGGAAGGAAGGAGGAAACTCTTAGCTGAGGTGTCCTGAGCTCACTTGGCTTCCTTTATGAGAATAGGACCCCAAGGAAGGGAACAGCCGGTGGTGTTTCTGAGGACTTTGCTGTTTTATATCTCTTCATCCCCCGGGAAGGGCAGGCTTCCCTTCTGTCACCCAGGACCCTAAATCAGGGGGCTTTGGCTTCCAGATGGCGCAGAAAGTGAGGTAGATAGAGCGCTCCTAAGGGGGGCAGCTGGGGGCAGTGAGGAAGCTGGGTCTTTGGGGTATGAATGCCCCCCCCCCCAAAGGAGATGCAAGCTCGTGGCTGAGGGGTGCAGACCGCAGGCGTCTGTTGGAGCAAGGGCTCCTTCAATGTGAGCTGTTTCTGCCCACGAGCAATAGAAAGGAGAACCTTAAACTCCACTGCGTCTGCACAGGCAAGGGCGTGCATGTGCGTGGGCGTTGTTTCTCCTCAGGATGGCCCTTCCTCCTTCCGGGCTGGGCCAAAGCTTCCAGCCACAGAGTCTTCCCAATGGAATCACGTGCAGTATTCACACCAGAATGACCGAGAGCACAAAGACCCCAGGGCCTGTGAATCCGTGCCTGTGAATGTATGAGCCACACGCACACAGTTGCACATGCTCGTGTGTAAACTGCATATCTAACAGACCGGTGGCCGCACGTGCGCCTGTCACCGGTGACACGCGTGCACACTGACCACAGTGGCCTGGGCTGACTCACGGCACGTGTCGTGGTTCAGTGTCGCTCCGGGAAATCTCCCCCAGCCACAGTTGCTGAGCTCGTCCCCTTGCCCTCTCCCGGGGCGGGAGGACCTCACTCCGGAAGGTGCATCCCTAGGACGTGACTGGGGCTGTTTCAGAAGCTGAGGGACTGCTGTTGAACAACTGACACTGGAACGACTCCTATCCCGGGCCCTCCCACCGTGAGTCTAAGCAGAGAAGGCATTGAGCCAGGATAGGAATCCCTTCTTACTCAAACCAGTACAAATCCCATTCCTGCTGCCCTTCCAAGTTCCAGAACAGGAGGAGCCATGGCTCCTTTTTAACCCCTTTGGGATATGGGCCCATCTCCACTCTTGCGAATCTGTCACTGACTCCAGGTTGGCATGCTCCTTCTATTCCCTTCTGGGTGAGCCTTGACCTCTTCGAAGGCCTGGGATGCTTTCTGGAGCCCCGACACCCAGTGCCATGGGGTCCTGCTGGGCCAAGGGATAGCACTAGTCTGCGCTGGGAAGAGGAAGGGCTTCTGGGGAAGAATGGCCCTCGGCCAGTTCAGACAGGCCCCACTGGCCAAGGGCCAGCCTGAGGTTATGGAATAGCAGGCAGATGGGAGAGGACTGTCCCTTCAGTGAAGCCCACATGCCGTCAGTGTGGAGACGGGCCCCCAGAGTGAGAGTGTGGGAGACGGGCCACACAGGAGGGCTCCAGCTTCCTTGCAGCTGATCTGCAGCTTCTTTCCTGGCTGCTCCAAACTCTTTCTCTGCACAGAGAAACCACAGAGCCAGCTCTGTCTGACAGAGAAGGGCTGCCCCTCGAACACTCAAGCTCTAGGCACGAAGGTTCCGGAAAGATCAAACAAGCCTCCTGGGCGGGTTTGGTGCTGACAGCCAGGGGCCCCTGGGGATGAGCAGAAGCCAGGCTTCCTTATGTGGACAGCCGGGGCAGCGGGGGGGAGTCTTGGCTCCCTGGAAGTTTTCGTTGACAGCCACCACACTATGGCCTCCTGGGACTTAATTAGGAGGGACCTGTTTTGAGTTCCCTGAGGCCCAGGGTGACGTTTGTCAGAAAGCTCCCTGCTGGGGCCTGCTCTTCCCACAGAGTGTTTAACGCTGTGAGTGGCAGGCTGGACTGCTTTGTTGCGACGCTGCCAAAAGACCCTGTGTTTTCAGTTTAGTCTGTCCTGAGAGGCGTTCCCCGCTCCTGTCTTCCTGTGGTGGTTTTTCAAGTTGTGACATTCGTAAAGCAATTAGGAACTCCTGATATTTATTACCCAGCTGGCCCTCCGACCGCTCAGCTTGCTCGGTTCTATTTTCCCAAACCACAGCTCCGGACGAGTGATGGCAGGTCCTCTCCCCACCGTTGCCAGAGACGTGGGCTTTCACCCGAAGTGGGACCTAAGGCGGGTGCTGGGGCTCCGACGTGGCATCCCTGCTCCCCCAGTCCAGCTGAGGGTCACTGCTCGCCTGGATTGGGTCAGGGGCTTCCCCACGGGATGGTGAAGTACACTCATCCCTCTGATGGCCGTCTGCAGAGTGCTGGCTAAAGGGCCAACCCTGGAGGGCATCCAAGCTTTGGTGTAGGAGTTGGAAGGACCCAGGAGATACACTCACTGTGCCCTTGGTTCTACAGGTGAGGAAATTGGGAGACCCAGGGAAGGAGGCCAAGGTCATTTGCCTAATTTAAGAGATCCAGGATGTGGCTTGAGCCAAAACTTGTGCCCAGTTCTGCCCCTGAGATTTCTAGACGGGACAAAAGTGCAAATAGAGGCTCACAAACCATTTATATAAATATTTAGAAGTTCTAAATTAAGCTTACAAACTGTTAAATGAAATATGTTCTATCCTCCTACCTTGACAAGCATACATTTATAACACTCTGCAAGGCTGGGTTCAAATTTAGAATTCTCGGGCTCCTTGGAGTTCAGCCTCGTCCGTGGTGGGGAGAGCTGAGCCGCCTCCAAGCACACAGCCCCTGCCTCTGATCTCCACCCCGGCTCTCCCCAGCACCCCGAGGAGCCTCCACCCCTCAGGTTCCAAGCCAAGCACACCTGTGGCATTGTCACCCCCAGGAGGATGGGCCTGGGGAGGACGCCTGCTCACGTCCTGGAAGCAGGATCACGGCATCTGGGCAGGGAATCCAGTGTTCCGGATACTTGGAGCTTGATCTGGAATGGATGGTGTGGGCTCTGGGTGGGCACATGAAGTCTTCATTTCATGGAGAGGGACGTAGTCCCCTCACTGTTCAGGACCCAGGACAGGGCCCCCTCTTGTGAGATCTGAGGACACGACTTTTCACACTAACATCCTGACCCCAGACTCAAGGTCTGCTTTACCATCCATCAGCCTGTTCCCTTGCCTTTTGTTTTGTTATTTTAAAAGACAGAAAACAATCTGGATTACCCTGGGAGTACTTGGAGCATGCGCTCAAGACCGATTGCGGTCATCTGGGGACCATTCAGGGCCCAGACCATTGTGCTGGGCACGGCAGTGTCTGGGACTAGATGGTTTTGGCTGTGATTGCCTCATTTACTCACTTCAGATATTTCTGGCCTTCTCTGTTCATTCTGCCATTTATTGGTGTCCACTGGGGGACATCTCTTTGGCCCCACATGTCATGGCGCTGGAAAGCCCATCTCTATCACAAGGAAGCTGTGTCCTATGGCAGTTCTCGGCAAGCCCCAGGCCGATGCATCAGCTTGTACTCTGGGAGGACGTTGCTGGCCAGGAAATTGGGGGACCCTCACCCCTGCACTCCAGAGTCAGCCTATAAGCCTGAGGAGTCCAGCTGCTACCCCTGTGCCATATCTGGAGAATGCATCTGTGCGGTTGGATGCAGCTTGCTTTTCTCTGTGGTCCTGGGAAGGGCAGTGGGATTTGGGGGAAACACCCCAGATCCTGGAGCCAGGAGTCCTGGTTCTGTCCTAAGCTCACTGTGGGACCCTGGGGGCAGCACAAACGTGGCTGTCCCCCTGTGTCCTCATCTGCAAATAAATAAAACAGCAACTCCCAGGGCTATAAGACTTCAAGGAGCTCTGTTTTGCAAAGCTATGGTGGGGAAAAAATGAGAGCAAGTGGAGGGTGGTTTTATTCTGTTGTTCTGGGTACAGGCACGCTGCTCTCATACCGTGCTTCACAATAACGATAAGCAAGAAGGTTGCATGGCTGCGTGGGCCTCCTCCTGCCATCCCCCCTGGCCTTACCTGGAAATCCGGGGAGCTCTGGGCGGGGAAGACGCCCTCCTCTTGCAGGAGTTCAGGGAAGCATCCATGTGCTTCCTGACCAGGAGCGCCAGACCGGCACTCAGTAACTGGGGGCTAGCTCGGCCAGCATCTCACTCTCGGGAGAGCGGTGAGTTCCTCTCTTCTCGGATCCTCATTTTCTCCATCTGTGAGCTGGGCTAGGTGGATGAGGGGGTTTCCCGTACTGTGCATGACTATGTGAGGTCTAGGCAGTGTGTCTCAGAAAAGAGGAATGACTAGACCCATGTGGATGTGACCCAGACATGGCGTCCACCTTGGACCCCTGTGGGAGGCCAGGGGCCATTGAGACAGTTTCCACTGGGTTGCTGGAGGCCAGAGAGTGTCACGGGGTTAGCACTGGAGTCAGGAGTCAGCTCAGACCTCCTCTGGCACGGCCTCTGGTTGTAGCTCTTTCTGTCTCTCTGTCTGTCTGTCTCTCCTACATGCACAGGGCAGAAAGAAAACTTTTGTGGTGGGTGGGAATCCTGTGGTTTTGGAGTTCCAGAGGATGCTGGAACAGCCGAATAGATAATAATTATGGTTACTGAAGCTTTACTGAGTCACACACTGTCCTAGGTACTTTTTGGATGTTAATCTCAGTAAGACCCTGGGAGGTAGGTACTCTGAGATGAGGAGGCTGATGAACAGAGAGGTTGGGTAACTTGCTTAAGACCACACAGCAATTAAGTGGTGAAGCCTGGATTGGAACCCAGACACTGGGCTCTGGGGCCACATGCTTTCTACCACACTATTCACAAGAAAGGACTCCAGGGGTTAGTGGAAGCTTTCACAGCCTTTCATTGTCCGGTTGCTCAAGAACTCTAAGGCTCACTCAAAAAAAAAAAAAAAATCTGTTTCAGAACAGGTTTCTCCCATCATCTCTTTTTGAGGGGGTCACTTTAAAAAAATGATTGAGACTTAATTTTCTAAGACTTTTTTTAAGGGTTCATCACTTCACACCACATAGAGTGATCAGGTGTTTTCTGGATGTCAGATGCTGAGGTCTGAACCACAGGCACCCACAGAAATAACGTATCTGCGGAGTGCTTGTGATGTGATGTTTTCTGCTGGACAAAGCTTTGCAAGAACAGAGAGAATTATTTCCCATAGGTTTTGACAGTGTCCAGTGGTGACGTTGGTCCTTCTAGCCTGGACAGTGTCCAATTTTCTTCCTTTGAGGTCACTGAAATATGTTTGTTTACCTTTCCAAAGACCTCCAAAGCTTTTACCAATATCTGTTTTTAAGTGTTCCTCATGTCATTAAGGAAGGACTATTGGGTGCTCCAGGTATAGAGGAGACAACTGGGTCCTCAGCCCCTCAGCAGTGAGTATAGTCCCTCTTGGGGGTGCCGGAGGGAGCTTCTCACTCCTCAAGAGCTTGCTAGCTGTTGAGTCATTTCTGTGCCTGCTAAATGGTAGCTCTAATTACAGCTATCATGAAATTCCCAGATTCAGAGAGGTTTAGTGACTTCCCCGGGGCCACACAGCAATGAGGGCAGAGCTGGGACTAGGACATCTCTCTCAGAGCTCTTTCATTCACTGGGGTTATTCTGAAGCATCTGAGAAAGGGACAATATCGTCAAGGTCACAGATGGGAGGAAGGCCTGCCCCAGGGCCGACATCAGTGGTGGTGCTCATGGTTTAGGGGATGCCTAGAATTTTTTTTTTTTTTAGAATTTTTAGGGGATGCCTAGAATGCTGTACGCCTTCATGGGTGAGTGCACATGATGACCCAGCTCGTGTCCCAAATCTCCAGCAATTCTCAAGTCAATTGCATGAATGTTTGGGGGAAATAGTTCAATATTAAGACAAAAGTGCCGGTGTTATGGGGAAGATACCAAACCCACTGCGCGCTAGGGTGACCATTGTCCTGGTTTGCCGAGTACAGACGGGGCTCTCCGAGGACGCAGGACTCCGGGTTTTAAAACCAGGACAGTCTCAGGAAGACCAAGATGAATCAGCTTCCTCAAGGCGCCCAGACCCTCTGGGTGGGGCCCGGTGCCTTCTCTCCACACCCACCCATATTGTGCACATGTTAGAAGAGCCAGAGGATGTTGGTAGAAGACTCTGCAGAGACCCAAGTATAATGGGGAGCCACAAGATTAAGACTGAGTCTTGCTGGATGACCTCAGCTGAAGTCCCCCAGTCCTCCTGCCCCAGCGGCTGTATTCTTCAGGTTTTCTGGATAAAATGATGCCCTGCTGCCTCCCACGGGGTTGGTGTAGACGTCCACCAGTTGGAAGACGAGCTCAAGCCTCCAGAGTCAGATGGCCTGGGTTCATATCCTGCCATCACATGGCCTGGGTTCATATCCTGCCATCACCTGGGGAGACCCAGTGTCCTCGTTTGCTCTGGGTGGAGGGGTTTCCATGCAAAGCATCCAGGATGCAAGACTTTCCATGCTAAAATCAGGACAGTCCTGGCTCCTCAGGGCAAGTTGGTCATCTTATCACCACTATTCACCAGCTGTGTGATCTTGAGCAAGTTACTTAACCCCTCTATGCCTCATCTGCTTATCTGAAAAAAAAGAAAAAAAGATAATAGTTGTATCAGTCCTCAGTGTATGGAGACGTTGTGAGCATCAGATAACTAATGCACATGAACCTCCATCAAGGCATCTAAAATGGGATGTGGACTGTTATTATGATTAGTTATTAGAAATTAATTAGTAACGTGATTTAATAGTCATACTTCTTCAGCCACTGTGAAGCCTATTTGTACCAAACCAAACTCCAGTTCCCAACTCTACATTCCAAGGCAGGGGCTAAAGTCCTACAAGAATTTCAGGGGTCTTCTGTCCAGGCTAACGTGGAATTGTCCTTCTGAGATTGGAAATACGGTGATGGAGAGTTTCAATCCAGTGTTAAAACGATGGTCCTTGTGGAAGGAAGGGGGAGGTCGCACTGGCATTCAGGCTGCTTGTGGTCCTGCCTTAAGTACTTCCCTCTGCTCCTTGCTTTCCCTGTACAAACTGGCTTAATGCTGGAGCAGGGGCTCTACAGCCAGGGCCGAATTCAGCCAGATTATCTCCACTTCCTGGGCAGCTCTGTCTGCGGTCTTCCTCCTTGTTCATTTTTGGAGTGATGTGATTTATTTAAAAAATCAACAGTAGTCTTTGGACTCCGGGAAACAAACTGAGGGTTTCAGAGGGGAGGGGTGGGGGGAGGGGTGGGGGGGGGTCGGCCCGGTGACAGGTGTTGAGGAGGGCACGGGTTGCGTGGAGCTCTGGGTGTTATATGCAGACAATGAATCATGGAACATGGCATCAAAGACGAATGACGTGCTGTGGGATAACGAACAAAACATAATAAAAAAAATTTTTTTTTCCGAGGGGGGACATTTAAAAAATTAAATTATATTAAATAAATACAAATAAATACAAATATAAATAAACAGTAGATAAGGTGTCTGGGTGGCCTTGTGCGTTAAGCGTCCGCCTTCAGACTTCTCCCTGTGACCCCCTAAGGCAGCGTCCCTAGCTCCAGGCAGGTCATATCTCAGAGTCCTGGGATTGAGTCCCGCATCAGGCGCCCTGCTCAGGGGGGAGCCTGCTTCTCCCTCTCCCTCTGCTGTTACCCTTGCTTATGCTCTCTCACTCTCTCTGTCAAATAAATAAATAAAATCTTTAAAAAAATAAAAATAAAATAAATAGTAGAAACGCCTGCTCACATGGAATCTCATGGAATAGAACCGGACTGGCCCTTGGGCTCTCTGATGGCGATAACGGACAGCTCGCTGGTGCTCAAGAACTACTCTGTGGCTACAGGAAACGGGTTGCACAGACTACTTCTCTCAGTTGACATGAGATGTCTGTTCTCGGACATCCCTGGGGCCGGTGGAGTCAGGACCAGGGTGTGGTTAGAAGCTTAGGCAGCAAGCTCCTGATTCCATCCTCAGAGCTGTGTCCCCAACTTCCCAGAGTCTTAGTATCTTAGCTTCATTGAGCTTGGTCCCTGAAGGAAATAAGTGACTTCTCCCTGTGACCCCCTAAGGTAGTGTCTATAACTCCAGGCAGGGCTGAGGCTTTGGGACGGAAGACCCAGGACCGAAAGCATGGAGGAAAGGAAAGGTCCAGGTCAGCCCGGATATAAAGGACCAGCTTTGAGAAACCCAGACAAGGGTTCCAGTCCTGTCTCCATTTATCAGCTGAGCAAACCTGAACTCATAATCTTCACTGTAAAACCAGGGCCAGTAAAACCCACGAGGCAGGTCAAACACACCTGAATATCAGTAAATATCAGTAAAGACAAGAATGAGAGAAACTACTCAGAGAACGTAGACTCTAGCGCTGGCTTAGGTCAGGTGATCAGTGAATTTCACAAGTAGTCATAATGAGAATTGATATTTCTTTGCACTTGGGCATCATGTTAATTGTTTTATGTGTTTTATGCATTGAAGGCATTTCATATGTCTCTGTGCTTTTTGCATTTAATTCTCCAAAGAGCCCTTGACGGCATTTTATTACAATGCACATTTCACAGATGATGATCTTGAGGCTTAGAGATGTCATGCATGTGTCCAAGGTCATGACATGTCCGAGGTCACACACCTATGGCCGGGACTTGACCTCAGGTCTCTCTGGCCCCTCCCTGAGCCCCTGCACTCAAGGCCCTGCCTGTGTCCATTAATAACAAGTCCTCTTCCCCTCTCTCACGTGCAGTGTGCGGGAGCGCTGTCTGGAGGAGCAGAAAAGGAGGCGTCAGCGTGCCACCAAGAAGATCAGCACCTTCATAGGGACCTTCCTCGTATGCTTCGCACCCTACGTGATCACCAGGTAAGCCTGACCGGCGGGACTGGGGCTTTGGGGAGCAAAGCAGGGCCCCTGTGACCTGGAGCAGTCACCGGCCTCTCTGTCGGACACATGTTTCCAGAGGGTGGTGCGTCGGAGGTGACAGTGAGCGTGACAGGTTTGGTGAGAAGGAGGGCACAGGCTTTTTCGTTTCAGCCTTCAGAACCAGAAGGGATGGAAAAGAATCTCCCCTTGATTCCCAGACCACGCCACCTAACCCTGTAGCCCCAAGAGCCCCGAAAGGAAAGGAAAGGAAAGGGGAGAATGGACAGAGGAAGACATCTTGGCTTCGTTGGATTCCTACCTTCCCCTGAACACAGTGTGGCCCCGCCGCCCAGGCATCCTCCACCTGGACACCCCGGTCAACAGCAGGCAGCACATGTCGTCAGCACAGGGGGTGGGGAGCACGGTCCGAGCGCATCTGGAGGGACCTGCTTATCCAGGCACTCTGGGGACCTCCCACGGGGCAGGCGCTGTGAGCTGGCCCCCTGCGCTCCCGCCCACCAGCCCCGTGCTCCGAGGCGCAGTTTGCTGGCCACAGGGCCCTGCATTCCAAAAGCCAGGCTGCTCTAGGTGCCGGATTTCTCTCTTATGCTTTAACCAGACAGATAAGTATCATCCCATCAGTCTTACACACTGGAGGGGAAGAAAAACCACAACCCTGTTTCCAGAATAGCTTCACTATTTGGGAAGTTGATAATAAAAAGGGACTTTGATGTTTTATTAGGAAGGGGATGTTGAGCCTGGGATGTAGATATGCATAGGGTGTGCAAGTGTGCGGTGCGTGTGTGTGTGTGTGTGTGTGTGTGAGAGAGAGAGAATGAAAGCAGACACAGCCCAGCATCCCAGCATCCCAGCATCCCACAGCATCTGCAGCTGGCGAGGGGAAGGGACCCCCTGCCCCCTGTCCCCTCCGGTGAGCTCGCATGCTCTGGGAGGAGGAGCCCACTGTAGCCAGAGCTCCCTGTTCCTCCCATTCATCCTTACCCTGAGCTGACATCTGTTTCCTGGAGTTCCACCCGCTCTCTTTGGCCCAGGAGAACATCTGTCCCCCCTCCGCTAGGGGCTCTGCTCCCCCATGGCATCCCCATCTTTGCTCCTCTTGGAGTGTCTTCTACTGTCTCTTCACAGCTGCTTATTTTGGGGGAAATCTCACTTTGTGTGTAGGACCTGGGAGGGTCTGCTGGTCTCTGGGTAGGTCTGAGGTGGGCATAACAGAGTCGTTGGCTCCTCCTTCTCGAACTGTTGACTAGATCTCCCCACTACTGACGTTTTGCATGGGATCCCTTTTGTGGTGGGGCTGCTCTGTGCATTGGAACCTGTTAGCAGCCCTGTTTCTTCTACCTATGTCTCACCACTACTTCCCTGCTGCACCCCAGTGTTCACAGCTAGAAATGTCTTCAGACACTGCCCTGGGGATCAGCATCACCCCTGGGGAGAACACTTGGTCTAGATGTGCGACATCCAGGCAGGACGCTAAAGCTCACAGAGATCAGGTTTTCCAGGGGACACGAAGCCTAGGCCGAAGCAAGTCCAAGGGCTGTCCAAGGGCAGGGCCGCAGGGTGGTGACCAGCACGGGCTCTGGAACGTGGCCATGTCGGTTCAAACCACAGCAACACTTCTTCCTGCTGTGTGACCCTGGGCCAGTGATGCCACCTCTCTGAGCCTCCATCTCCCATCAAAATGAGCAGTGCCTGCCACTTAGGCTTATTTTGAGGACTGAAAGGCTTTGAGCATGGAGATCATGGGCAGCACAGGCCTGGCATGGATGACGTCTGTGGTTGGCCCTCCCTCCCTCCTACTTGGACAGGCTGGTGTGTGCAGTGAGGGGAATAAATCCAGCGAGGAAAGAGACAGTGGGTGGGGAGGGCAGGCAGACGGCTCTCCTCTTAGATCCCACCGGAAAGGGGACCTGTGGGTCTGATGATGGGAACTTGAACCCTCAGTGGAGAATAGGTAATGTGGCTCCAGATTTAAACTATTGGATTTTTCTCTGGCTTAATCTCATTTCCCAACAAAATTTTCCTTTTTTTTTTTTTCTGATTATAGCTTGGTTCCTCTAATGGTGCCCAGAAAATAATGTTTCAGTAAAATTGATGGTAGATTCACAATGCAATATGTTCCTCCAAATGGATTTGATGCATTTGGGGTTTTTAAAAATACTCACTGAACTGCTCCTCTGTTAAGGGGATGAATGGCAACTTACTAGGGAGAAAAAGCTATGCCCGACAAACCTCATACACACAAATACGGCTCTGGTGAAGCCCCGCCACCACTGCTCACCCAGCTCCTGTCTTGACTTTCTTTTTGGGGGCAGCGGTGGTGGTGGTAATTTTTAATTTTTTTTAAATAAAATCAACATACAGCATGCTATTAGTTTCAGGTGTATAATGTAGTGATTGAACAATTCTATGCATTACTCAGGGCTCATGGAGACAAGTGTAGTCTTGATCACCTTTATTTCACCCATCCCCCACCCAGTGCTCCCGACTCGCGACCACCACTTTGTTCTCTGTGTTTAAGAGTCTGGTTTTTGTTGTTGTTGTGTTTCTTTCTTTGTGTCTTCCTTTGTCTTGTTTCTTCAATTCCACATACGAGTGAAATCATATGGTATTTGTCTTCCCCTCTCTGACTTGTTTCACTTAGCATTATACCCTCTGGCTCCAACCATGTTGTTGCTAATGATGAGATTTCATTCTGCTCAGTAATATTCCACTGTGTGTGTGTGTGGAGAGAAACCACATCTGTATCCATTCATCATCTGTCAGTGGACCCTTGGGCTGCTTCCGTATCTTGGCGTTATAAATAATGCTGCTATAAACAGAAGTGTTCATATAGCTTTCCAGATTAGTGTTTTCATTTTCTTTGGGATATATCCCCAGTAGTGCAATTACTGGATCACACAGTAATTCTAGTTTTAATTTTTTGAGGAACCTCCACACTGTTTTCCATCCCGGCTGTACCAATTTGCATTCCTACCGATGGAGCACGAGGGGTCCCGTTACTCCACATCCTTGCTGGCACTCGTTACTCCCTGTGGTTTTAATTCTGGCTGTTCTGACTGGTGTGGGGTGTTATCTCACTGGAGTTTTGATTTGTATTTCCCTGGTGATGAGTGATGTCGAGCATCTTCTGGTATGTCTGTGGCCCATCTGTCCATCTTCTTTGGAGAAATGCCTATTCAGGTCCTCTGCCCATCTTTCAATTGGACTATTTGTTCTTTTTGTGTTGAGTTGCATAAGTTCTTTACATATTTTGAAGATGAACCCCTTTTCGGATATGTCATTTACGAATATCTTCTCCCGTTCCGTAGGTTGCCTTGTCACTTTGTTGATGGTTTCCTTCGCTGTGCAGAAGCTTTTTACTTTGGTGTAGTTCCAATAGTTTAATTTTGCTTTTGTTTCCCTTGCCTGAGGAGATAGATCTAGAAAAGTGTTTTTACGGCTGATGTCAGAGGAATTACTGCCTATGTTTTCTTTTAGAAGTTTCATGGCTTCAGGTCTGACATTTAGGTCTGTAATCCATTTTGAGTTTATTTTTGTGGGCGGTGTAAGAAAGTGTTTCAGTTTCATTCTTTTGCATATGACCATCCGGTTTTCCCAACACCCTTTATTGAAGAGACTTTCCTTCTCTGACTGCCATCAGCCATCAGGCTCCTGTCTTGGGTTTCTTGTGTGAACAAAAGAACCATCCTAAGCAAACCTCACAAAATATGCAAACATACCCTCATTTCATTTCAGCACACATTTCTCCATTACCGTCTGTGCAAAGCATGAAAAACACCCTGTAGACGAGGCCTGGGTTGGTGAGGTCCTGCAGGAGACCCAGTCTGCGGGGACACTGACCTCATAGATATGGCCCTCGCACCCAGACAGAACACTGTGTCATGTCATCCGATAGGGACAGGGTCCAGTGGTTCTGAGGCAGGAGCGAGCTCTCCTGCCTGAAGCTTTCTGGACCAGCCTTGTGAAGTGGGTTTGACTATGCTAGAGGACGATCCAAGCAGAAGGGACAGCATGAGCCAGATTTAGAGCCCTGTGTGGGGTTCACCAATCATGGGTTTATTTAGAGCTCTTGAACATGGCCTGTCTGATTTGAAACGCACTGTAGGTATAAAATGCACATTGGGTTTCTGTGGCTTAGCATGACTATATATGTGTGTGTGTGTGTACACACATACACTTTTTAAATTTTATTTCTTTTTTTAAAAGATTTTATTTATTTATTTGAGAAAGAAAGTGTGAGAGAGAGAATGAGCGTGAGAAGTGGGAGGGTCAGAGGGAGAAGCAGACTCCCTGCTGAGCAGGGAGCCTGATATGGGACTCGATCCCAGGACTCCAGGGTCATGACCTGAGCTGAAGGCAGTCGCTTAACCAGCTGAACCACCCAGGCATCCCTCACACATACTTTTTATATTGATTCCACAGGGAATGGTGATATCTTGGATTAAATAAACTATACGATTAAAATTAATTTCACCTGTCTTGCTACACCTGTGGCTTCCCTGTTCTTCCTAATTAACAGTGCTGGTCTGTAGTCAGAGAGGTCTGGGGTATGAGGTGTGCTGATGCCCTTCCTGCCAGCACCCTCTTGCCCTTGACCTCTAGCTGCTCATATCATCTGTCCTTCACTCCCCTGGGACCCCTGTTCCTGCTGAGTTGTAAGAGTGATGAGGGCTCTCCGCCTCACTTCCTTCCCTGTCCAGTGTCCTGCTCGATGTCAGAGTTTACCGGGGAGCGCACATGGAGTGGCCAACTCACTGTCTGCCTCCCCCACATCAGGTGCACCAGGCGGGGGCTCTTGGACAGCCTGAATGGGGGAACAGAGGCCCCAACAAGGGCGGCAAGGAAGGAAGTTTGAGGCTGACACCTAGTTAGTGAAATTAGACCGAAATTAGACTGAAATTAGACCCCTCTTGGCACCACCTGCTCTGTCCACACCCCTCCTGCGACTGGGGGAGAAGAGATGCTGATGAGGTGCACCGTGCTTGGTGATGGGCGGCCCCAGGCCCACCCCAGGGAGACGGGAGTTCTGTGGGCTCCGGCCGTGTGTTGGGCAGGTCCCCGGGTCCCAGCAGAACCACACTTCCACGACCGGGGCGTCCACACCGCCAGATGGGGTGGGGTGGGGCAGGATTTGCTCTCACACTCACCTCCAGAGACCCTGCCGCCACCTCTCCTGTCCTGCTTAGAGTCCCGGCCGGGTACCTCCCACCGAGTGCGTCAGCCCATCGGGTACGCCAGGCGCGGCGCTCGGCTCCGGCCATTGCCACCAACTTGGAAGGCAGGTCGCGTCTGGGGTGACTGATTCTCCTGCTCTCCTCGACTTGGTTTCCACGTGCACCCTCGGGCTCCTACCTCAGAAAAAGCTAAGGACAGACCCCGCTCTGGAAGCATAGCTGAGGATTTGACCTCTTGCGGGAAGTGACTCTTACGGAGAACCTGGAGCTCTGGGATGGAAGCGGAAGGTCCTTTCTTGGGTGTCTCATCCAGGGAGCGTGAGTTGCTAGGCCTCATGGCCCAAGCCGAAGCCACAGCCAGGGTCCAGCTGAGCGCCTGTCGGGAGGTACTGAGCAGCCAGGCCGGGAGCAGGGGTGAAGGGCTCCCCTGCCTGAGGGGAGCAGGCACAGGCTGTGTGGTTTTCACGTCCTGATCGGCTGCTATTGGCCATCTTGGCTTTGGATTAGCTCTGCTTGGAAAGCTCAAATCCCCAAACCCTAGCCAGACCCCCCCCCCCACCCCGGGACCAGTTAAATGAGCAACCCAGGCGGGACACCTGGCATTGGTGGTTTTAAAATCTCCCAGGGGATTCGAATCCTGAGTGGTCTTGAGAACTACAGCCCCAGACACACACACACACACACACACACACACACACTTCACTTCACTGATGAAGAAACAAGCCTGGCTTGTAGGGGCCGTTGAGTTGCCTACAGTCTCACACTGAGTCCGTGGGAGCTGAGCTTCCAACCTCAGCGGGCTGTCTACCCGCTCTTCAGACTCTCGGAACACTCCAGGGGTCTTTGCAGAGGCCGCCTCTTCCCTGCTTTCTCACTCACGTCTTTGGCTGTGGCATTCAAGTGTCTGGCGTGCAGACATGGCTCCCTGATTCCCTTCCCCAAGACTCTCTTACCCACGGGGGTAGACCACCTCGTCAGATGACCATGTTGCACTGGGATTCTGCAGAGAAACAGACAAGCAGGACAGACACATAGGTCTATAGAGAGAGAGTAGAGAGAGCATGGGACGTCCCCCAGTCTGTCCTCTAGAAGCTGGAAACTCTGGAACGCCTGTGTGGGACTCAGCTTCAATCCAAAGCCCCAGCCACCTGGGAGAGCAGAAGGTTTAAGTCGTGGCCCAAGGGCTGGAGAAGCTGAGATGAAACGTCCCACCAGGGAGGCAAGAACTCTGGTGCTGTTAGAGGCCTCAGCGGATTGGCTGGCGCCCACCCAGCTGGGGAGGGCAAATCTGCTTCACGGAGTCCACTGATTCAAAGGCTGAGCACATTTGGAAACACCCCCACAGATTTAGCCAGAATGTTTAATCTAGGCTCCTGTGGCCAGTGAAGCTGACACGTGACCTTAACCATCACACAGGTACTCCTGGGCTCAGGCCGGCCAGCTGCCCCTCAGCAGACCTTGTGGAGAGCCACCCGGCCCTGGGATAGGCAGAAACCCTGGGAAAAGGGCAGGGGTGGGCCCTGGAGAGCTCCAGAGCCCTCAATGAAGGATGTCGCCTTCTTGGTCACACAATACAGGTTCTCCTGGGGGCAGTAGGCATCTGTGTCTCTCCAACCTTGGTTGATGATGGTTAAATGAATTGAGCTCAGCAACCATCTGGGCCCTAAAGAAGCAACCAGAATATGAGACAGGTGTGCCCCGTGCCAGGGGTGAGTTTCCTGAGGCTTGGAAGGCTCCCAGCTTCACCAGGGTGACCATCAGGAGGCAGCATGTTGGGCAGAGGTTGGCCCGTGGGAACCAGGAGTTAAGTTCTGGCACCGGGTTGCCTGGACCTGACATAGCTGTGCTTTCTGGGCACTTTCATGTTATCCTCCCGGACCCTGCTGTGCTCCCAAGGGGTGGGCTGGGCAAGCCGTGGGCACTGCACTCTGCAGACGGGGGAACTGAGGCACAGAGAGGGAAGGAATTGCAAAGGTCAGTTGGCTCACAAGGCACAGGGAGCGGGACACCTGAGCCCAGCCTCGGACAGCCACGGAGCGGGCCCGGGGACTCTCCGGGTGCAGCACCAGCTCCTTGTTCCCTGCCTCGGTCCCGTGTGTGGCAGTGACGGTCAAGACCACCGCGGCAGCAACGGGACAGCGCTGTGGAATTCAGAGACAAAAAGCTAAGAAGCAGCTCCGGCCCCGAAACGATCCTGTGGAGCCCCGCCTCTGCGCCCAAACAGCGCCACGGGGATGCCTACGTGACATCCTCGTTTCGAGATGTGGACACTGAGGCTCAGACAGGCTCTAGCCTTGTCCCATCCAGTCATTGGCCCAGCCAGGGCTCGAGCTCAGATCTGCCTGGAACCAAAGCCCATGCACGCCGCCCCCCCCCCTGCGCTGCACTGCTCTGCTTCTCCCCTGAGAGCACAGGGGTTCCCGCTCTCCTCCCGGAAGGAAGTGGGTGCTGTGACCCACTCAGAACCAGAAAGCTGCTGTTTGGGGGATGACCGGGAACCAGCTGTCCAGGTGTCACTTAAACCCATCACTGAGCTGCCAGCTGGGAAGCTAATCTTTGCCCCCACTCTGCAGCGGCTGAGTATCCACTTGGCCTGTTTTGCCGCTTGCTTCCATTCCAGCCTTATAAACAGGAGCGTGTGCAAGGGGCCAGGTCCCAATCTAGACTGCCATGGTGAACGCTGGGAGCTGGCAGAACTGGAATGTTGGAGAACGGGCTTCTGCTGTGACCTCTGCCACATTTTTGAGTTGAGCAGGAAGATCTGGCTGGCTGGGAGAGGGGTTCCCCAACTCTTCCTATCTGCCTGATAACTTTCTTAGATTGAGAAAGCATCATTCTTGGGTCAAGAACCATTCAGGTCTTCAGATAGATCCTCTAGCTCCTCTTAGAGAACACAAAGTCTTGATAACTGCACCTGTCACCTATCACTGGACACCTGTAATGCACCTAGGAGTTACCAGTACACACCGATTGCATCTAGTACAGCTCTCCTGCAAGCTAAGTGCAGAGCTTCAGAGGGGAGATGAGTTACCTAAGGTCACAGCAGTAACAACTGGCAGAATTAAGGGTTAAGGGTCAGTGTGAAGCCTGTTGGCCATAATTTAACCTTGCAGCCTTGCTGTATCTCCAAAGCCTAGGAACCAGGCAACTGGAAATATAGACATGCCCATCTACAGGGTGGAGGCCCAGCCTACTCCCTGTGCCCAAGCATCTCAGTGTGAACCCCGACATAGCACCCTGATGCCTATAGATAAAGGCAGGTAGAAGTAGTAGGGATCATCTCTGACCACTTGGCTGATAGCAGCTTGGGTAGACCTGGAGTAGGGCCCAGTGGCCATCAGCTCTGGCAGCTGGACCCATCAGTAGAATTGGTTGGCAAGTGCGGACTATGCAGCAAATACTTTGCAGAAAGATGGTTCCACTGACGGTCCCAACCAAGGAGCCACTTGTGCTGCACCGTGGGGCATGTCAGAGGACCCTGGAAAACATTCACAATTCTCTCCCTTCACTCTTACTGGGAGTCGCTACCTTCTATCGCATTCACACTGGCTCCCATGTGACTTTTTCCAAGTATTTGAGCAGGGTCTGAAGATCCACACAGATTCTCATCCAAAAGCGCTAATTAAATTTTTCTGAGTTAAAATCCACATGTCTAGAAGCATGTGTAAGGCCATTATCTCTGCAGCGACATATGCTTCCGAATAATTACGGTTGTACCAAATCACCGGAGTGTGGCTTGGAAGCGCTAGTGGGTCTGACAGCACCATTGTTATGGCTTTTCAAAGTCATGGAATTATGTAGATGGCAGAGGGGTTTAATATGCAGGAAGTTGTCCGGCGTTAGTATTTTAATAAAATGCCTTCCATTCTAATGTCTCATGAAAAGATAAAGTGTCAGCTTATGACTTACAGGTCTTCAAATACATGCATTCTCCAGGAGTCTTGGAAAGACATCAGGCTGTCTTCCCAAAGACTGTTCTGTGGCCCACATTGCCTTGGGTGTACAGTGTGAGTGTGTGTGTGTGTGTGTGTGTGTGTGTGTGTGGTGTGTACATGCGTGCGTGTGCATGGCAGCATGGGGAGGAGAGGTGAAGGTCTTTGGACCCTGAAACCGGGCCGAGGAGCTGGGACGGGCATCCTGGTGCCAGGCAGGCTCATGGCCGCCGGTGCCCACAGCCCAGGTTTCTGATCCTGGATTTTCCCAGGCCGTGTGGGCGTGGCACATCACCACACCGTGGTGTCTCCTCTGTACAGGGCCTCTATCAGGGGGTTGAAACAATGTTTGGGAAGCTGCCATCAAAGCCTTGAGCCCCGGGGGACCTGAAAGGGGAACTGGGTCTGCAGCTGCTGCTCTTACTGGTCCTGTCCTCACCCCAGAATTTAGTTTCCTTCAAGATTCCCACTGTCGAGCAGAATGGAGACACAGGTCTCCCTCTCCCTGGAGTTTCAGAGAACGTCTTGCAGTTCTGGCAAAGGTACCCCATCCTCCCTCCGGGGACCAGGACCGCCAGGCTGCGGGGTGAGGGTGAGACCTAGGGGTGAAGGGCGAGGGGGTGGGGGCTTCCCGGCCTCATCCGCCCTCTGCGGTGACAGTCAGCACAGGGACCTGCCAGTGACCCTGATCTGAGGGCCTCCTGCCGAGAGAGAGGAGCGTGGCTCCCCCCACCGCAACAAATACAGGGCACAGGGACGCAGAGGTGGGCCAGGCCCCTCGGACGGGTGCAGTGAGATGCAGGGAGGGCATCTGCGGGCATCTCCTGTGTGTCACCCTGGGGAACGAGAATCTGTTACCGGGCTCTGCTCCCTATCTATGAGCAGACCCCAGCCAGCAGCATTTCATGGCTCCCCCCACGCTGGCAGTGTTTGGATCCACCCCCCCCGCCCCCGGGTACTTGCAGGGCCTGCCTGAAGGACCTGCTGCAGAAGCATCTGGAATGCAGGAAAGCAGGCTCCTGCCCCTTTCCCCCCTCTCTCCAGGCTGCCCTGCGGACCCAGAGTGCGGGCTCTCACTGCAGGGTGTTGGAGCAGGGAGCTGTGTCAGGGCGGTCGGGGGCAGGGGCAGGCTTGTGTGTGTTGTGAGCGCAGAAGCATAAACGTTTTCCCCGGAGTAGAGCCCGCTGGCAGAGGTTTTCCTGGTTCGTATCCCAGGCAGTAAATACATGGAGAGTCACTTTGGTGCCTGATGGAAGTCAGGGATGGGGGGCAGGGAGCTCTGCTTTTCAGAGGTCCAAGACGACTCAGTGCCCAGTGCCGCAGCTTCAAACCCTGGGCTCTGTCCGGCTCGCTGCACACAGGGCTGTAGGAACGGGGCGGGGACTTGGTGCTCTGCTGTGTTTTTTCGGCCACAGACAACTGGCCCTGCCTAACCCACCCCTGCCTCCCTAGCGGCTTCCTCACTGGGTGTGTGTTAGTGCCCCAGAGCCGTCGGAGCCAGCTACCGCTAACTGAGCGGCTGAAGCCACAGAGGTGTATTGACTCCGCTCCAGAGGCTGCAAGTCCAAGATCGAGGTGATGGCAAGGTTGACTTCTTCTGAAGCCGGGGATGAGGGAGAATTTGTTCCAGGGCTCTCCCCTGGCTTCTGGGGTCTGCTGTCAGCCTTTGGCATTCCTTGGTTTATGGAAGCATCCCCCAGTCTCTGCCTTTGGCTCTGCCTGGCCTTCTCTATGTGTGCATCTGTGGCCAAATTTACCCCTTTGATAGGGACACTGGTCATGTTGGGTTGGGGCCACCCATCTCCAGGCTGAGTCCATCCTAACTGATGACATTTGTAATAACCCTACTTCCAAGTAAGATCACGATCTGAGGTCCTGGGGGTTAGGACTTCCACACATGAATTTCAGGGAGACTGTTCAACCCACAGCAGGTGACACACCAAAGGGAAACAAAGTACCACATTCTGAACACCTACGCCCAAGAATCCCTAAACTCGGGGCACTTGGGTCAGCCTTCCGGGGCAGGAGCGGGGAGTTCATTTGTCCACCATGTGCTTTTCCCTTTCAGTAAAGAGGAAAGAGGCACAGCATGGCAGGAACCTTTCAACACGCAGTGACCTTGCCCAGGCGGAGAGTAAGACTGATCAGAACAGGAGCTCCCCTTTCCCGGAGGGGAAGGCACTCGGGGGCCTGAGCAGAGCTAGACCTGGCATAAGAGGAGCTGGAGGTTCCCTATTACAGGGTTATCTGTAAGGGGCCATGTGGTATCCCTGCCCAGATCTAGAAGGAGAAAGAAGCAGTTGCGGCAATGTGGACATCCCAGTGCCTTCTCGGTCCCCTTGAGCTGGGAGAGCTGGGTCGGCGCAAAGCCAGTCACAACAGGTGCACAGCGTGGAGCAGGGGTCCACGCGCTCAGGAGGTGCCGGAAGTGGGTCTGCCAGCCACGTCTGAGCACAAAAGGGGGCGGCGCCCCAGCAGCCTGGCCCAGCAGCCCCCACAGAGCAGCGTCCAGGCTTGTGCTGACCCAGAGTCTGTCTTTGCCTGAGGCCCTGCTGGAGGCCACACACCGGCTTTTCAGAGCAGGAGTCCTCGTGTGTACTGTGGCCGGCGGCTGGTGCCAAAGTCCCCAGGCAGCACAGGACTGTGGAGAAGGGCTTCTCAGGCTGGGAGACATGGAGAACTAATCTTGTCTCATCTGCGGTGTGGGATCTGAGCCCCGGCACTCGGGCTGCATTCGGTGGAACCTGGTTTCTGTGGAGGAGCCGCCGGCTCGCTGAGCCTGGAACTGGGAATGACACCGGCTCTCCAGGAGAATTGTTCATCGAGTAATTTACCCAACGGAGACCGGGAATTATTACTGACCCTGGCGGAGAATTGAGACTTTACATTAAATCTCTGAGAAGCAAACAAAATAGATTTTATCTATTAATTATCTAGTGGTAAAATTTTACATTGTCCCGAATCATTGTATTCTGTGACATCTACAGAACCTGAAAATAGTAATGTTCATCTTGCCGGATGGTCTAATGATATTTGGCTCTTTAATAAGTCCTCTTGGGAAGGCCAAGAATGCTAAGACTGAATTTAGCGACACGGAGGAGAGCAGACATTTTGGTAAAGCCATTTGGCATCACATAGCAACAACGTGCTGGCGTTCAGCTCTTTCATTGTTATTATTAGGTGTGAATTCTAAATTCAGGGTTTTTGTCCCCTTAAAGTCATCACTTCCCAAAATAGGTTTCTTAAAAGTACAGCTTTCCCAGATGCTAACAGCTCCATTCCCCCATTCGGGCTAACGAGGACATGAGCAGAAATGAGGTCACATTTTCCCACGAGGTCAGAGGGCAAGCGTAGCCGGTGTTTCTGGAAATAGGAAGCCAAATAGGGGGGTTCATTAAGGGTCAAAAAAGGGGCATTGTGGGAGCCCTGGGTGACTCAATCAGTTTGCATCTACCTTCAGCTCAGGACATGATCCCGGGGTCCTGGGATCGAGTCCTGCTTCAGGCTCCCTGCCCAGCGGGGAGTCTGCTTCTCCCTCTGCCTGCTGCTCCCCCGTTTGTGCGTGCACTCTCTCTCTCTTTCTCTCTGTGGCAAACAAATAAAATCTTTTTTAAAAGGTGGGGGTCGTTATGACAATGGAGGCTTGAACTCTACCACCTTTCCCTTCCTTCCCTTCATGGGCTTGTCCTTACCACATCGGCCCAAAGAACGCCAGGGAAAGCACTCCGGTTGGCCGCACAGTAATGGCCCGAGTTCAATCTCTTCTGGGGACTCCCCTGGGCAGCCCCCCACCGTGAGAACCGCGGCTGCCTGGCTGCCTGCCGTCGCACACACACCCCTCTGCCCCGGGGGGAGGACAGGGGCCAGAACCAGGGGAGCGAGCAGGTGCCAGACCTTCCTCTCTGACTTCCTGCTGGGTGGCCCTAGGCGACCCCTTCTCTTCTCTGGGCCTCAGTTTCCTCATTTGGCAGTGGGCAGGGAGAGGGTAACTTGGGATCTCCCAGCCATGGCCTTTTCTACCTTATATCCGTGCTGGATAAGGTCCAAATGGGGCCACTGGTGCTGGAGACACTTGAGAGTAAGTGGCTTGATCTGGGATGGGGTTGGGGGGATTCCGTTTACACAGAGGAAGGCTTTCACTTCCTCACAACCTGGTACTAGGACCCCTGAGTGGAGTTGTCTGATGGGCACCAGGAGACTTCCAGAAAAAGGCCCCTTTGAGACATGGGCTGTAACTCCCCTGTATCATGAGGTCACTTGAGGGGACCCTGACTATGGCCGTGGCCCAGGACCACCAGAATCAAAACCCTGGGAAGAGGCCTTTGTCACCTGTGGATTCTTCCTGATGTAGGACGTACGCTGAGCTTTGCAGAACGGTTGCAAAGTTGCTCTCAGCCCTCCTCCCAGGCAATCTTCTTAGGAGGCCAGAGCTGGGTTTGAAGCAAAGCACCAGTGTCTTCTAGTTGAAGAGGTGACCTTATTCGGCTGCCTCCTTTTCCATAGCAAACCAACAGGCCCCAGGAGGGGAAATGACTTGCCCAGGGTCCCCTAGCAGGACAGGAGGAAAGTTGGAGCCAGGGGCCAGGTCACTATTAGCCACTAGTCTATTACTTAGGTATGCCTGGGTTCCAGAGTCAGGCAGACTGGGGTTCAAATCCTGCCTTTACAGTTTACAGGCTGCGTGACCTTAGGCAAATTCCTTAACCTCCTTGTCTATCTATTGCCTTACGTGGAGCTAGTCACCTCTCCCCGGGGCCCACGGAGTCACACGTGTACAGTGCGCTGTTACTCAGGAGCTGGAATGAACTCAGAGCCCGTGGAGGCCCACCACCCCTTCCTGTTGCTGCCGTAAGTTGCCGTGGAGGAGGCAACTACAGCAGAGAGCCTGAGGCTTGGCCAAGAGGCTGTGCTCTCAGTAACGGGCTCCCGTGTCTCCGCAGGCTGGTGGAGCTGTCTTCCTCGGTGCCCATCGGCTCCCACTGGGGGGTGCTGTCCAAGTGCTTGGCCTACAGCAAGGCCGCGTCGGACCCCTTCGTGTACTCCTTACTGCGACACCAGTACCGCAAAAGCTGCAAAGAGATCCTGAACAGGATCCTCCACAGACGCTCCCTCCACTCCTCGGGCCTCACGGGCGACTCCCACAGCCAGAACATTCTGCCGGTCTCCGAGTGAAGGACGCCGCTCTTGCTGGAGACGGAGGAATGAGACAGTTGGTGAGAAGCGGGAAGGGAGGGCTCGGGGTCCTGGGCGGACTCCTCCAGCTGCCACCCCCCTGGCCGGCCCAGCGATGCCTGCTCCCTGGTTCCTCAAGGGCAGAGGTTGGACCGTCCCTGTTTTGCACCAAAGGATGACCGTGGTTACTCGCTCTGGGCTTTCCTTTCAGAGGAGCTCCTTTGAGCTCCTGGACTCAACCAGAGACTCCCCAGGAGTGACGCCAAGTCTGATCACTATCAAGGACACGGAGCGCTGGTGGCAGGTGGGGAAGCATGGCGTCCACCTGCTCCCTAACCGCTGGGCGTTGGGCTCCACGCTGAAGCGTGGTGGTGGTCTCCATGGGATGTGAGTCATGCTGAACGTGAGGTTGGCAGCGGCCTTTCGGCCTTACCTCTAGCATGGCTGCTCTTCTCCACGTGGTCGTGGTGGCGGCTTTAACCCAAATCTCATCCAGATGGTAGTCACCAAATTGTGCTCAGCTGGGACTCAGGACCCTGAGTCCCAGGGGAAAATGTTGAACGACTTGCTGCTGCCCCATTGTGGCTGAGCCATGGTCTTAGAAATGGTTCTGTTGGGTTGAACTCTGGTCCCCCATGTGTCCACAAGAGCTAACATTTGTGTGTGTAGACAATCTTAGCCTGAAAATGGTTTAAACAGGCAGTCACCTTCTTCTGATTCACCCGTCCTAACCGCTGGAGCCAAGGAGAGGCAAGAGGAAGGAGGCTGCCTGGTGCCCCCACCCCTGGTTGTGACCTGAATTTGCAGGAGGCTTTTCACCTCCAGCTGGTCCTGTGAGAGGCCCCTACAAGAACTGACCCGAGCAGGGGTTCGATGGGTTTGATATTGGTTGTAAGGCCCTGGGCTCCATGATCCCAGTGGCTACGCATCTGGTCTCTGTGAGTCTATCAGCAGAAAGTGGAGGCTGTTCCAGGTGATCAAGAATGTGCCCTGTGCTAGTGAAGGGAGGGTAACATTTTTATGGAAAATGATCGCTTTGATATCTCTGCCAAACCATTAGCAGCTCCATCTTGATTTACGGAAAGCCAAGGTGAGTGGGCCGTGCTCTCTGCCCATCTGTCTTTGTGTATCATTTCGGATGATATGTGAATGCCAAGAGGGTTATTTCTCCGTCCTCTGTTCTGATGCCTCTGGGGTAGAAAGGACGGGGAGCCACAGACTCTGATGGCTCGTCTCTCCAGCTCTCTGTGTCCTAGCTTTGGAAGTACAGGGGGAAGACACTGTCCAGCACAGACCAAGTGGCAAGAGTCTAACATTTTTTACTGCCGAGGGCCCCAGTATGGAAAGACAGAGAAGTGCTGTGCACATTTCCTTGAAAAGATGTTGTGGAAATTACCTTAGCTCCCCATTTAGAAAAGAGATAGCTGAGCCCAGCCTAGTCTTGCCTACTTTCCAGGTTTTCATGGGACAGACATGGCCTCCCAGGCCTTGGCGCCTGTCAGTTCTAGTTGGAGGTGTGCTCACACTGCCTGGAGGAGCCCGTGGGGCACATCCCTCCCCAGCTCCGTGTTGAGGGACATCACGTTGGTAGCTTGAAATCAGCCATGATGGAAATACTTATGCCAAGAAAATCAGCAAAGTCTAAAACCAGGACTTCCGCCCTGAGAGCCGGTGGTCCGGCGTCCCCCAGCACACCCCTGCCCAGACATGACTTTGTGCTCTGATTCACAGCACGTTCGTTTGAATCAATTTTGAATCACAGCAGACATTCATTTTAGTGGAACTTTCCTAGTGACAAGCAGCTGTTCACGCCCACCCCACGGTCCCAACCCCAAAAGTACCGATGAGGTTGCAAACAAGAATGGAGCCAAGAAGGTAGGCACGATTGAATCCTACAATCTCCCTTTCGGTGCAAATATTCTCCAAATTGGGCGACAGAGGAGTAGTGACCTAGTAGGTGAGGCTAATAGACAGTCAAGTTCAAGCAACAACCTTGTTTTTATCCGAGTTGGGGAATGACTATGTCAAATTCTCTTTCTTCTTGTCCTGTGTATGCGACCTGTTATACTCCCAGAGGCAAATGGATCTCTTTCACCTCTTCCTGAGCTAAAAAACAAACAAACAAGCAAAAACCAAAAGATCTCTCACCCACAATACCACGAATCTTAGAAAGATACATATCATAATTTTTGCCAAGCTCCTAGGACTGCTAAAGTGAAAACACACACCATAAAACCAGTTGTGTTGGCATTATATAGACCAAAGACCAAAGAAGTCAGCCGAAGGGGTGTTTTCACTATTGTCTGGACAGGCATTAAGAGTCAAGGAGAAGCAAGGAGAAAGCATTAGCGGTCAGCACCGACCAGCTCAGCTGTAATTACCTTTAGATGAGTGTTGGTGTTCATCGATACCCAGTCTATCAAATTCTCCCCTGGCTTCGTTATTCCCGGGTGAATTATCTACCTCATTTGCTAATTTAATTTATCAAACACACCATGGGTTTCTCAGGTAAAACACTCAGAAACAGCGAGATCAGCGGGTCTGGGAACACTTACTTGACTTCAGTCTAGCATCAGGCTCGATGTGTAAGGCCCAGACTCTGGTGGACGCTGGATCAGGTGGGAAAGAGCTTCAGGAAGCTTAGAACTGAAGCCTGGCCTGGGTGAGGGCCGGGGTCTGATTCCTGCCCCTCCCCCCCACCAGGGCTCTGTCTCTAGCCCTACACAAGCAGAAATGTAGATTTAATTCCTGCCCTGGGAGGCTTTTTCAGTCACCCTGCAACTACTCCAGCTTTTTCTTGCACTTCCTCTAGAAGGAGAAGACACCAGAGCCCTAGGACCCTACCTGAGGGACCACCAGCTCAGGTGAGGGTCCTGGCATCTGGGGTTTGTGTGTCTCATGGTCAGCTGACCTCCGGGAGCGATGTCGCTAAGGGCCAGCCTGTTTTTACTTAGAAAGCGGCTGGGTCATGAGGGAAGTTGACTCGAGCCCCCTGATACCAACAGCCCATGCCTTCTGGGGTTCAGCTCAGTCTCCTGTCACCCTGAGCAATAAACCTCTCTCGTGTCACTGAAATTAGTTTTCTTTCTCATGGTGCTCTTCTCTCTGAGAGAAGACAGACAGGACAGGCCATGCCCATGCGCAGGCAGGGAGACGATGTCTGGGGTATGGCCTATGGCCGTGCATTTCTAGAATGTAACCCAAATGCAGGATAACTCAGATGGCCCATGGTCTTAATGAGGATATTTTATCAGGTGCCAGAAATTCCTTGCATTGGCTCCTTTCCTTTGGACCATGAGCACCCCAGGAGAGAGTGAGGTCCGGGATATATTTGTGCCTCCCCCCCCCCTTCCTTTCTGGAAGGTCTAAAGCACCTGGAACAGCTTTTGGCTTGTGAACTTCATTATCCACAGGAAACACCAAGGGAGCGTGTTTAAGATGCAGATTCCGGTACCCTCTCCTCAGAGATTGGCCCGAGGCAGCCTGGGATTCTGCACTGTCGAACCTCCATGCCCCGGCCACTGCGGCCGGGGGCCCCCCAGCTCTCCCCTGAGAAGGGGATCTGGGACACGTGGACACACTCCGTGGAAAGCTGGGCCTTCCTAAATATCTCTGTTTGTCCTGTAGCTTTCCCCAAATCTCCAGACAGTTCAATCTTCAGCCTCATTTAAGGGCTGAGTCATTTTGCTCTCAGAGCGACAATGCGCTCACTCCGTGAAATTCTGAAATTCTAAAAACCCGTCTTCAGAGACTCTGGTGGAAGAGCTGCCACCCTCCCCTCCAGAGGTATTTGCAAAGCAACCTCATTCCATTCCCAGGGGCTCCCTGGTCAGAAGTGCGGGTGTCCGCGGTGGGGTCGGCAGAATATAGCAGCACCGGCTGGCTGGGGGCCGGGACACTTTGTTAGAGAGCAGGAAGCTGGCTCTTAGAGGGGCCCGTGGGGACACGTGCTTGGGTCTCCTCTCCACCTCTGCCTGGGCAGCCCGGCTGTGGGAGCCGATGGCCTCTGGGTCCTCTGCTGCCAAGCACAGCTAGCCCAACGCCCTTCCCACCCAGCCTCACTCCCCGGGAGTGGAGCCAGGCCAAGGTCAGGCCAGAGGGAGACAGTGCTGAATGCCAACCCCTGAGTGTGGGTCTGTTTTTGGTTCCCCACTTCATCCAGCAAGGCTGACCCAGTCTGGGCCCCCCGGGAGCCGCTCCTTATAGTGACCGTGGTCCGTAGCCCTAACAGCTCATGGGTACTGAGGGAAACTTACAAGCCAGTGCTGTGCTGAGTGCTTTCGGGCCATATTTCCATGGGTCATCACCATGACCCTAGGACGTAGGGACTGGCATCTCCTTTTCAGACTGCTGGGAAGGTCTGTAAGTCCTGGGGTAGCAGTTAGAGATGTGTGAGGGGCAACATAAAACAGGCCGTGGGCTCCAGAAGGGCAGGCCAGTGCCGACAGGACGTCGCAGCCGCACCCAGCTGGGGCAGCTGCAGGCACAGCAGGCGTCTTTCCATCCCAGCAGAGAACCCCTTGCTCCCAGCTTCGGTGCTAATGCCCTCACCCCCCAGCCGGGCCCTGGAGCCCCTCCCAGCACACGGCCGCCCCTTGCTTGGGAAGGACCCCTCTAGACTTCTCTTTCTCTAGGAGAATTCGGTGAGGTGGGGGAAGGACTGAGCAGCCGCTTCTGTACCTGGGATTTATGCTTCCTAGGCCCTTTTCACCTCCAAGAAATCTATCTGACGAGATGTCTTAGGTGTTTGAGGACTCACTGTTAACCTGCATTTTCCCGAAACTCTGGGCCAGTTGCCCTTAGGATATCAGAACAACACAGCAGTGTCCTGAAGCCAGACAGGTTCCCGTGGAAGACCCTGGTGTTGGCTTCGGACCCCAGGCTGAGCTGGCCATAAGTAGAGGTTGGATGGAGGTGTCCTCCCCAGTTTGCTTTTTGGAGTTCGGAGGAGAACCGTGGCTGAGGCGGTGTGGCTTGTAAGCCTCTCCACGTTCCCAACAGTCTCCCACTTTCTCTCCAGACCACTTGCCCTTTTCGCCCCCAAAGAGCTAGTCCAACCCTTGGCCAGCTGCCTTTGTCCTGCTGCTGGCAGAAGCCTTGGCCCGGGCCGAGGGAGGAGAAGCAGGACGCTCAGGCTTGCTGTGGCATCTCCAATTTGGACAGAGCCATGACGTCAAAGGCCTCCTCGTGCCTCCTTCCATAAAAACGGGCCATGGACTTGCTCATCTTCCTGGGGAATCTGTATCGGGACAGGGAAGTGGCTGGGACATGTGGCTTTGGGCAGCCTGGCCTAGATAGCATGGCACATGCGGTGGTATTGGTTGGGGTGGGGGGCAGGAAAGCAGAGTCCGGAGCCAGGGAGGGAGGGACATGGGGCAGCTGCAGGCTCCAGCCCAGAACTGCAGCCCAGAACGTGCCTGTCCCTCCTTGGATGTTTCCTGAGCACCTTCTCTGTGCCCAGCCCCACGCTGTATCGGCCTCTGCGGGAGACAGGGCTGCCCAGGAGGGGTTGAGCACACTGCTCGGGGGTGCAGGGGGGGGCGCTGAAGCACTTGACCAGTGGGGAAGGAGGGTTCTGGGAGGCTTTTTAGAGGTGAGGACAGTGGCCCAGAACATGTAGTAGGGAAAACAGACAAGACACAGAGGAGAGGTGAAAGTGCCTGGGAAGGAGGCTCATGGGCTCAGAGCTTGGTGCGTGCCCAGGATTGGTGTCGGGTGAGTCCAGAGGAGAAAAAGTGCCTCCTGGGAGAGTGACTGATCTGTGGACCATGAGAGATGATCCAAGTTTTGGAGTTAGGATACTGAAATGAGGTCTCTTAGAGAGAACGCGGAGGGAAATCGACATGCACCTAGCTACTAAAAAGAAAAGGAACAGAAGAACGAAGGAAGGCAAGAGGGAAGGAAGGACGGAAGGACAGATGGACAGAAGGAAGGAAGGGCCAGAAGGAACTGCATTTATTTTAAGGGACATCTGCATTTAACAGTGAGTGGCAGGAGGGCATATTTCATTGTTCATAAACCAACCATGTTGACCAGGGCACCTCCCTGACAATATGCACGAGGGGCACAAAGGTGTGTCTTCAGTAGTGAGGGTGCATAGGCTCTGTCACTGCAGGGTCCTGACGGCCACTGCCACGCACCCCCGGGGACGACTGGAGGAATTCGCACACCCCGAGCAGCCACGTTGGCGAAAGCCGCTCTCGTATCGTGTGGCAGCTCAGCCACACTGCGTTCACACCCACACCGCCACTGGGCTTGTACCATTGGCTCGCACAACGTCATGTAAAGATGTCTCTAGCCTTTCAAGGTCAGTCGTTATGAATCCACTCAGTCTTAGCAGGGCTGGAATGGCCATATTTAAGGATTTTTAAAATAATTTAGATTGTGGACTCAAAGGACTGTGCTCACCTTTGGGAATGCGTGTGCTCCTAGGAAGACCATCGTAGCATTTCCTGAGTCCTTTCTTCCATGGGCTGGTGACTCTAGAGTTGGGATCTTATTTCTCCCCTGATGCAAAGGGTTGTTGCACATATTCAAGAGAACCTCAGGTCCATGTTTCAATAGTTTCAAAGAACCCAAGATCTGTATTTGGACATGGAAACCCACTCTGATCATCCCCATCAAGGTCCTGGCCTTGATATCACCCCATCCTGTCCAGAGGGAATGTGTTTGGGAGAGAATCAGATGCCATCACGATGGCACACCTCGGTTAGCTTCATCTGAGTCGGTCCATTTCCTGATGACCAGATACCAAAGCCCCAGCCCCTAAAGGCTCAGCCTGCCATTGCCTTGCCTCCAAGTCTTTTAATACCAAATCCTTGCTTGAATTACTTGCAACCTAACCCTATGCTCTAAAAACCTTTAAATGCCAAGTTCCCCTGAAAACTGAAATCATTCCAAACCTCAACAATCCTGTTTTACAACAAGCATGTAAATAGGACCTCCTCTGGAACATTCGAGGGACATTTAATGAGGATGGTGTCTCGCCAAGCCCATCAAGGTGTCCCCAGGGGAAACCTGGTTAATTGCGGGTCACATACAGCATTGGCAGCCCAGGGACACATCATAAAGAAGTCTTGTCCTCCCCTCATTACCACACAGGGCATTTTTCTAGGTATTGGAATAAGCCTGTCTTTACATTTGTAGGCTCATTTGGGAGAAGAGATTGAAGCCCTTGCCGCTTGGACGTGTGTTACCATTTTGGTGAGACAGCTCCTAGGAGGACATGAATCTGTTGCTCTGTTGAGGTGTCCGGTGGAGGCCAACCTCCCTATTCATCTTCCCTCATGGAGCACGCCTGTCTCCCACCCAGAGGCTTTGCCCTGCTCAGTGCCCAGCTCGAGAGCACCAAAGTCAAATTCTCAGCTGACCTTGAGTTATCATAGGTTTCATTATTTGTTAGTGTCTGTGCAAAGTGGGGAGGGGGACTTATGCTGTCTGTAGCTTGGGGCATCCAGAGAACAGACCAATGGATGACAAAAGGGAGCCCACCTTAAGGAAACCTAAGTATGCGCCACCTCGTTTAGCATTCCACATGGAAATGTACGTTGTATATGGACACTTGAAAAATACTTTCGGAAACCAGGATTTAGAAAAATAAAAGATTTCATTCCCGGAGACAAAGTGATCTGGCTCCTGTACCATGTTCTATCCCTAACGTCAGACCCATAGGAAAATGGAGATGTTTCTGTTGGAACAAATGTGCCCATGAACACGTGTGTCGTGCTTCCGTGTGCCCATGAGTATATGCGTATGGGTCAGTGTTCACAGACTCAAACAGCCGCATATGGAGTAAAAAAAAAAAAAAAAAGGAAACAAAATTTTAGCAGCCTCTAATGTTTAACTTTGTATTGTAGCTTTAACTTTATTTTCTCCTAATTTATTAAACAGAAATATAGCTCCATTATACACGTGCACACACACACACACACACACACACATTATTAGAAGCCCCCCAATGTGACAATATTACCTTTCATGTAATACACTTGCCAACACTGTTTTTCTGTTGCAACAGGAATCAAGAATTTTGAATCCAAGGCCAATGTTGCCTGCTCTGTTTACAATGGCTTGTGTTTTGTGAAAACATATCAAATGTTGTAATATATTTTTATGATAGAATCGATAGTTAATACGGGGGGAGGGGAGGGGAGGGAGGAAGTATATATTGTGATTCTGTCCAATAAAGCCTCCTGTTATAAAATCTTGTCCACACTTTGATGTCCTGGTATGAGCACATTTTTATCATGTACAATACAAGTTAGTTGTCAGAAATGTTGGCTTTACGATGCTTCACGGTGGGACATAAGTACCTATGTCTTTTCTTGCCTATCTTCCTGCATCGTGTTCTATTTTCTCTCTCGTCTCTGCTCTATAGATGCCTGGGCCCTCACACAACCTTCTGGGGTAGGTCTGCCTCCTTTGGGATGATCTCTTGACTCACCCAAACCCACAGCAGTTACACTTCTTCAAACACATGTGCCCGGGAGCCGACTGCCTGACCCTGGGATACCAAATACTATTCAGCTTTGCCACTCTGGGCCCAATTCCTTAGGCTTGGCTGACGGTGACCAGGTATGGTCTGGTGTTAGGTTTCCCCAACACCCCTCAAGGACCACAGTCCCTGCCCGGACCTCTCTGGGCCCATGGATGCCTCCAGAATGGCCACAGTGCAGGAGGCATCCTTTTCCTAAGTGAGCTTAGGGTGGGTCCCGCAGACAGCCTCTCAAGGGGTGGGGTCCAGGCCACTGCTCAGACTGGGCCTCTTTGGGTCCTACGGAGCAGAGCTGAGCACCCAGCAGCCTCGAGGAGGGCTGCGGTGGCCTCAGGGGCGTGGCATGTGAGTCCCAGGCCAGCCCTCAGGGAGCAAGAAAGAGGAGCGAATTGGAATGTCCCAGCAATCAGCCGACAGGAGCCTCGTCACCACCAGGGGACATCTCCGGGGCTGGCTACAGGACACCCTTATGCTGACTAAGGGTGGGAAGAGTTTCAGGTCCTGAGAACCTCTCGGAACCTCTGTGTTCCAGATGCTGAGCTAAGTCCTACCAGAATATCACCTTCTTCAATGCCCTAACACTCCCACGGGGTCGGTTTTCTTTCTCATAATCATTTTCCAGTTGAGGAATTGTTTCGGTTAATTTCATTGGTCCTTGCCTGGATCCTGGGGTGCCCAGGTATGTGGCTGAACCTTATTTCTGGGGGTGTCTGTGAAGGAGTTTCCAGCTGAAATGAGCACTAGAGTCAGTGGGGCCCCATAAGACAACGGATCTTCCCAGGGAGGGCGGGTCCCACTCTGTCCCACAAGGTCCTCATAGAACAAAAAGGAGGAGCAAGGAAGAATCTGCCCCTTCTGTCCAGACTGTTTGATCCAGGATATTGGTCTGCTCCCGCCCTTGGCTACTCTGGTTCTCCAGCTCTTGGACTTGGAGCAAATTGCACTGCTGGCTCTCCTGGGTCTCCTGCTTACAACGGCTGATCAGAGGACTTCTCAGCCTCCATAACTGCATGAGTCAGTTCCTAGAATAAATTGATGTGCGTGTGTGTGTGCGTGTGTGTGTGTGTGTGTGTGTGTGTATCTATCCTGCTGGTTCTGTTTCTGTAGAGAACCCTGACTGACACAGGAACCTACCGGGTTGGAACAGCTCATGAAAGGTCCCATGGCTGCCGTGCGGGGAGCCCCCTCCAGCCCCACCGGTCCCTCACTTCCGCTGGGTCCCCACAGTCCGGCCGGTGGGCTCTCAGGCAAGCATTATCCTTCAGCATCAATAACCACGTGACTATTTACTACTTCCTTCGTTGTTGACTTTCAGCAGGAGTCAGTGATGAGTGTGAACAAGAGGCATGTTACTTGGTTTGATCACGCAAACCTCTTCCCTCTCTCGGATCCGGACTTCTCATCTTCAGAAATAAAGTTGTGGTGTAAATCAGGCATAGAAATAAATGGAGAAGAATAGGGAGTCTGGAAATAGACCCACATATAGATGGTCGATGGATTCTGACACAATTGCTAAAGCAGTTCAGTAGAAGAAGGATAATCTTTGCAGCAGATCATACTGGAGTGTCGGATATTCACATGCAGGAAGAAATAATAAACCTGACCCACCCCTCAGCCCGTGCTCTAGGCTTGCCTTGACATGTATCCTATACCCAAATGTCGTAAAGACTAAGACCATACAGCTTCCAGAAGAAAACACAGGAGAAGAGCCTAGCAACTTTGGGGCAGGCCAAGGTGTCTTTGATGCAAAAAGCAGGATGGCAAAAAGTCAATGAATTAGATCTCATCATGGTAAATGGTAAGAAAGTGAAAAAACAGGCTACAGAATGAGGAGAATATTTGCAACACACGTGTCTAGCAAAAGAATTATATCCAGAATATATAAGAAGACAACCCAATAACAAGGGGAGGGGGCACTTTCAGATAGACCCTTCCAGAGAAGAGCCAACAAGCACACAGAAAGTGCAAATGAAAACCAGGTGAGATCGCACCCCCCAGGGGGGATGGCTGAAATTAAAGCTTAGCCATGCTGAGTGTTGGGAGGACTGGAGCAGCAGGAAGTCCCCTCCACTGTTGGCAGGAATGCACCATGACCACTTCGGAGAGCAGTCTGGCACTTTCTTATAAAGGTGGACTTACACTTAGGACAGGAGCCAGCACTCCACCCCTCCAACTGCCCAGGAGAAATGAAAACACGTGTCTGCAGAAAGAGCTGTGCCCACGTGCTCGTAGAAACGTCATTCGTCACAACCTCCACACTGGAAACAACTCGAACATCCATCAACACGTGAATAAATAACTGGAATGTTCTGTAGGATTCCACGGATATGAAATGGTCCTCCCCGCCCCCCCCCACACACACATAAAAAGACAAAACTAGTCTGCAGTGACTGGGTGAGCTGGGTTTGGGGTAGGGGGGCTTTTGAAGAGGCACGAAGGCACATTGGGAGTGATAGAAATACTGTGTATTTTGTTGTACCAATGGCTCCGCGAGAGGTCACAGTTGTCAGAACTCCTGCAACTACCGCGCTTCAGATGGGCACGTTTGACGATGGCGTGGACATCCTTAGCACAGCTGAACTGCGCACACTTGAAAATGGTTCAGTGGTGGCTCAGCGTGGTTTGATGTCTGACTGTTGATTTCGACTCAGGTCATGATCGCATGTTGTGAGGGTTGTGAGATGAGCCCCGCGTTGGGCTCTGCACTCTGCCTGAAGCCTGCGTGGGAGTCTCTCTCTCTCTCCCTCTCCCTCTGCCCCACCCCCCAGCCTTGCTCACAGGCTTGCTCTCTCTTTCTCTCCAAAAAAAAAAAAATTGGTTAAATGGTAAAATTGATGTATTTTTTGGCCACAATTTTATAAAAATAAGCACACTGAAAAAATGGGTGTGTTTTATTAGGTATACATTTAAGCTGAATAAAGTTAATTCAACAACAAGGAAAGCTGTAAATCTCTAAGTTTCCCTCCAGCTCCTGGAAATTTTTTTTTGAAGATTTTATCTATTTATATATGAGAGAGAGAGAGAGAGTGAGAGAGAGGGAGAAAGCATGAGCGGGGGAGGGCAGAGAGAGAGGGAGAAGCAGACTCTCTGCTGAACAGGGAGCCTTGTGTGCAGCTCGATCCCAGGACCCTGGGATTACGACAGGAGCCGAAGGTGGACACTTAACCGACTCAGCCACCGAGGCACCCCCAGCTCCTAGAAATCTTGATCAATACACAAAATGTCTGTTTTTACTATTACCAAAAACTCTTTGCTTCTGCACACTGCCCAAAATTCTCCTAATAAGAGGAAATTCATCCCTACCAAGTCTTCCTTTATATGCCACGGACTTATTGGCAGTCTGTGAACTTTGGGGGCCCCTCCTACAAATTCTAACAAGTTTTTTAAAAGGAGGAAGTAAAATACAGAAGACTTCAAAGTAAACAAATTTTTATTAAAGCGTAGTTTCCAAACTTTTTAAAATAGATGTTTGCGATATAGTTATGTGTGTGCTTTCTTGTTAATAGATTGAATGATAAGATCTCATGGCAATCTAGGAATTACTTTCATCTTAAAAGATGAACCTCAACAATGTTTCGAGTATCAGCAACAACAGAAAAGTGATAGGAAGATGCCTGTGCTTTCCACTGGTGACAAAGTCACAGGCAGCAAACACCCTGTGCACATTTATAATTGAAGGTGCTGCTGAATTTCAGCCAGAGGTTAGTGAAAACGAAGATGGCAATTTTCTTTCTTTTTTTTTTTAAAGATTTATTTATTGGGGTGGGGAGGGAGAGAGAGAATCTTGAGCAGACTCCCCACGGAGCGCAGAGCCCAGGGCAGGGCCTGAAGAGCATCACCCCTGGGGAGGAAAACACAGAAATATGTGTTCGTTCAAGAAAAACCACAGCCTTGATCAACCCCCTCTTTATTTTGTTGGTTTAATCTAAACCTCAGGAGAATGGTGAGGGGTGTTCACTGTATCCACCATTATCCTATTCTCTGATTCTCTCCATGAGATTTAAAGGAAGAGGCTGGATCTTGCCTATGTCTGTATACCAGGTGCTCAGCACAGAGCTAGGTACACAGAAGGTACTAAATAAATGTCTCTGTAATTGAATTTCCGTTATTAGCAACACTGTGTGAGGGGCACTTCCATGACATTCTTCTGCTGCCTCCTGACTTCTGCAGATGTTAGGAATTGCTGAGAATTCTGGATTTCAAGTCAGACTAGTCATCAGGACCCATGCTGCTCGGCATTTCCACAGTTCCAGTCATCACCCCATCACGAGCTTGGACGGGAGAACAAACCTCTCTTAGAAAGGCAGCCTTGTCCTAGCCGGGTCGGAGCTCTGCCATGACACCTGGTGGCCTTTTCGGTACTTGTCTGTTGACCATGACCAGGAGGGACTGTAGGCCTGGGAGCACTGGCCAGTGCGTCTCCAGCTAGACCAGATCGAGTCACGCATCTCCGGCAAGGTCAGAAAGCCCAAGGACTGGAGCCCCTGGGTGGCTCAGTCAGTTAAACGACTGATTCTTGTTTTCAGCTGAGGTTGTGATCTCAGGCTCATGAGATCCAACCCCACTTCGGGCTCTGCACTTAGGGGGGAGTCTGCTTGGGACTCTCTCTCCCTCTGCCCCTCCCCCCCGCTCTCT
This sequence comes from Mustela nivalis, assembly GCF_964662115.1. NCBI lineage: Eukaryota > Metazoa > Chordata > Mammalia > Carnivora > Mustelidae > Mustela > Mustela nivalis. The sequence continues at coordinate 179,320,191 of NC_139021.1, forward strand.
CTCTCTCTCTAAAATAAATTTTAAAAAGCAAGCAAATAAAGAAGCCTAAGGAGCTAGGGTCACAATCCCCCCACATGCACCCGTTGTCACTGGAGCGGTGCGGAGATCCCCTTCGACACGTTCCTCTATTCATCTCATTCTTTTAAAACAACTAGCTGCCCAGTGCAGAAACCGGCTCCGGGTCTCATTAGGTGCCTCCTCCTAATTGCGGGTTTCTGAGTCAGCTCAAGGCAGAGCCTCGCATGGAAATTAAACCCAAAGAGAAAGAGAACAAGAAAAGTGCGTGGGAGTTGGATAATTGCGTGTGCGTCTCTAGTGATGGGCTCAGGCAAACAGAGCAGCAGATGGGGTCGAAATGGGAGGAAACACGGAAACGAAGACCGGCTCAGGCAAATGGTGATCGAAGCAAGGCAAGGAATGTTTCTGGACAAGCCTCCAGCTCTTTGGTTGCTGACCTTACCTGGCACTGATGCTGGTGTCCTTCCCTGACTCCTGACTCCCCTATGAGGACCTCCTCTCTCCCCTTGGTCAGGGCAGGGTTCTGGCACCTGCCCCCAGGGCTGCAGGTCCCTGGACGCCAGCCAGGGACAGCTGGCTTGCACATTCCCTCCCTGCTTCTCTCACCAGCTGCACCCGCTATAATCCGACCAGCTGCAGACCTAACCAGGGCACTGGGGGTCCCCTAACACTGGACTGCCACAGAGCGGGTGTAGATCGTTTTTGTAACCTGGAATCCTGCTTCGCTTCTCCTCCAGCATGCATGGGAGAAACAAACATGGGTTTTGGAATCAGAACGACCTGGTACAGAAGCCATGAACTGCAGAGACACCACCAGTAAAACAGTGATCGTGGTACCTGAAGCGTCAGGAGGACTGAGCCAGCTCTTGCTGGGAAGCGTTGGAGCACAGTGGGTGCGTCACTTAAGGTAATGCCCTTCGTCTCCAACGTCTGAGAAACTCCGTGCATTTTCTGGAGCAAAGGGCAGACTCTTCCCGGTATCCGAAATTTCTAGCCCTCCAAGGCAGCCTCTCTGGGAGGAGCCCTATGGGTTTGAGTCTCCTGCGACCTTGGCCGTGACCTCCATCCCCCATCTCTGGGTCTCCCCAGGGGGCTGACGAGAGGATTCAGAGCCTTTGCCCTGGGCTTGCCCAGTTCAGTTCATGAGGCCGTTGTGAGCTCTGGGAACAGACTCTATAAGCTGCTCGACAGAAAGGCTCCTTGGGACCCAAATCCGTAGTGTAGGGGAACGGGCAGTTCTGGAAACCCACAGAGGAAACGCATCGCAGAAGCTGCGTGGGCGGGACGCATGACATTAGCGGGGCTGCTGGAGCACAAAGTGTGGTGGCTTTGGAGCCCAAGGAGGAGGGGTGACCTCCGGGAATCTCCTCACCGGGCTGCGCTCCGCCATCAGAGCCGCCCCAAGGGCAGCCAGGCGCCCCTGCGGGGAGAGCGATGTCCCGCTGCGGGGCTGCCACGGCGGAGGCTGCGGCTCTTTCTCGGGGAGCTCCGTCCCGCTGCGGGGCTGCCACGGTGGAGGCTGCGGCTCTTTCTCGGGGAGCTCCGCCGCAGACCAGCCGAACCCCCGGAAGGAATCTGGGCTCCAGGCCGACCCTTCTCGTCCTGCCCCATCTGCAGCTTGGAGCGACCATCAGAAACATCCCCTGAGCATCCCCCAGCCCCTCCCACTGTACGCAGGACACAGACTGTCCTCCTCAAGGCCTGAAGTCCCCCTGAGTTTTGTCCTCTGTGGCTCTCCCCAAACTCATCCTGTCCCTCTCGCTCACCGGGACGCGTTCCAGCTGCCTGCGGCGGGGGCCTGGGCAGAAGTACTGCGCTTCTCGACTGCCCCTGGTTATTATTCTGCTCTTTGATTAAAAACACAGGTGCACCCATGCTTCCTTCAAGTGCTATCTGGGGGCAGCGGCAGCCAATTATGCCGTTACAGAAATCAGACACCTCGGGCCTCGGGGTAATCCAATCTCACTCGCCCAAATAATGTGGAAGCCTCTGTATTGCTCATAAGGAGACCGGACATGAACAAAGGTGACTGACTTGTGGTCAGGGAGACAGAGCCTGGCTCGGGAGCTGGAGGAGGGAACTCCTGCCCACCGAGATCAGGAGTGCAGGGTGGGTGGATGGGTCTGCTGGCAAAATGTTGAGTCTGAGGTGCTGGGGGTAGCCCAGTGGGGGCGTCCAGGGCAAAGCCAGCCAGATGGCTTAGAAGAAGCAGAGAGGGTTCTCGGTCGGGGACGAGAATTGGGAGACATCAGATCCAGGTGGTGGTTGACACCGTATGTAAAAAGGGATCACTCAGCAGCTGTGTGCTCAGTGGGAGAGAGCCGGCTCTTCCAGAGAAGCCCCCGGCGGAGCCACAGGACGTGGGACCCAGGGCAGACGGGGAGAGGAGGAGGGTAGCTGGCGGTGCCACAGAGACCAAGCCGGGAGAAGTTTCGAGAAAGAGAGAAATGTGGCAGAGCAGAAAGGGCCAGAAAGACCTGGCCATCTCCATCACCTTGACCAGAGGAGGGAGGGGTCTGTGGAAACGGGGCCGGTGTGGTTTGGGGAGCAGGCTAGAGGCGAAAGCCAGAGCATGGAAGACGGGGCCAGGAGTGGGGGCTGGGGCAGGGACTCCTGCACAGGAGCGCGAGAAGAGGTTGCTCCCTCTGCACCCGAACTCAGCTTGGCTCAACCAAAGAAAGGCTAACGCCCCAGGTTCCCAGTCCTTACTCACCGGGAGACCTCGTCTTCCAACCCTCACAGATTGGGGAGGGTGCGGTACAGGTTGTGTGTAAGTCACTTCGCTTTCAGATTCTTGTCTTAAAACTACTTAAAAGGAAAAAAACCTTTTTTTGGAAGCATGTCAGTCAGGATTCTCTAAGGGAAATAGGACTAACTATAGTAAGGGACTTATTTTAAGGAATTAGCTCACATGATTAGGGGGTTAGCGGGTCTGAAATTCATAGGGCTGGCAGGCTGGAGACTCGGGCTGTCTTCTGACAGCATTTCTTTTCTGGGGACCTCAATTTTTGCTCTCAAGGCCTTCAGCTGACTGGATCAGCCCCCCACCCTTCACCCCAAGCCCCGCATTACTGAGGGCAATGATCTTCTTTATTGGCGGTCAGTTGATTGAGATGTTAGTGCGGCCACGAAACACCTCGACCACCAGCCTCAGACAAGCGTTGAGTTAAGTTGCTGACTGCGCTGGCCCAGCCGCCGCGATGCATACCGTGACCGCTCCTGATCTATATCATTTCCCTTTAATAAAGCATTGGGAAATGGAAGGAGGAGAACTTGGGGACCTCCGATGGCCCCTCAATAAGTCATGAAAAAAAAAAACAGAAAAAGCTGCAATTCCACTATTTTAGATGATTTTTGGCTTCATCAAAACTCCCCCCACGTGGCCTATAAGATTCAAAGAAACATCTTCTTATTTATCCAACAGTTGTACTCCCGAAGTGACTTTCTCCACGACGTGTTAGCAAGCAGGCGCCTTTTCAATGACAAACAGTCGGGGAGCTGATGAAATGCTCCCTCCCACACTCCGTTCTTATGGTGCATTTAACAAGACTAAATTGGTCCAGCGCGCCCGCTTGCTGGTTTTTTCCTCCCTCCCTTTAACGTCAGTGATCATCAGCTCCAGCAGATCCCCCTTGAGCCCTGCCCTTCTAGTCTCACAGTAGAAGTGATATGCTCTGGGACACCCACGTGGCCACCCTGGAAAGATGCTCTTCGTCCCGACAGGAGAGAGCCAACGGGAACAGTGTCACTGTTAGAAGCAAAGTGACGTTTACTGGACCCGTCCAGAAGTATTTGGAGAGTAGCCCCAACGCGACGGACTGAGGAGTCGGCCGGGGGTGTGCGAGAAGGAGGGAGTCAAGTTGAAGGACTCCAGGGTGTTCACCCAGGGCGAGCAGGATGGAGTTCCCACCAACTTTGTGTGGCAGGGGAAGAGGCTGGGTGGGGCGAGGTCAGGGGCTCAGCTTGCTGAGCACGAGATGGCGAAGCAGCATCTCAGTGGGGCGTCGGGTTGTTTGGACTTCCAGGGTCGTGAGTCTGGGTCTCGTTAGAGAAGGAGTCTGAAATCTGAGTCCTGCCACCGACACATTCACAACAATAAGCACGTGATGCAACAATTCAGAGGGGCACCTGGGTGGCTCAGTCGGTTAAGCGTCTGCCTTCAGCTCAGCTCATGATCCCAGGGTCCTGGGATCCAGCCCTGGGTTGGGCTCTCTGCTCAACAGGAAGCCTGTATCTCCCTCCGCCTGCCACTCCCCCTGCCTGTGCTCTCTCTGTCTCCCTCCCTCTCTCTTTCTCTGTCAAATAAATAAAATAATTCTGAGAGCTTCTACAGATGTCGTCTTGACAGACACCTGTGAACCCCTATTTTCCGGCTGATTACAAGGCTCTAGAGTCCAGCAGTAACCCACCCCCCACCCCCCAGCCCGCCCGGACATCCCACCTGGTCACCCTCGGCATCCCTGGCCAGACGCCTCCATCCTGTCCTCCTCTCTGCTCTCCTCTTGGAAGAGCTCGTCACCGTTTCACCAAATGACAAGGGCCACCTTATTTAGGAACCAGGTCACAGGTCATGTTCTGGGTGAGTTGAATTTGGGGAGGCTGCAAGGTATCAGGAAACAAACTCAGTCTAGGTTAGAAAAAGCGTGTGTTGTTGGGGGGTTACTGTCTTGAGTCAGCAAACCCTAAGTGGGGGGAGAGGTGCCAGCCGAGCCTAGCAGATCACATGGTCACTGCCTCCGACAGTGGGTGGGGTCTGTGAGAAGGTGCGTATACCATTCCCTGGGTGCTTCGAGGGCCCCGTCTCAGCAGAAAGGAGCTAAGCAGGTCTCTGGAAGCGGTGGTCCCCGGGGATCACAGTGGTGGCTCCGTTTGGGGGCTCCCCAGCAGTCCGCAGCCCATGGGCTCCAGCGCCTGGTTTGTGTGTCCACCTCCCCACGTGGACTGTGTGCTTCTTAAGGAAAAGGGCTGCATCTGATTCAGCAGCGGGCAGAACAGGGCCAGGAGAGCCGTAGGCGCTCGATACAAGTTTTGCCGTGAAACCAGAGACACAGATTCAAACCAGAGACACCGATTCCCACACGAGACGTGTAAGCCAGACCCTCGGGTTCCTCCTCCTCTTCATCTTCTCTCCCAAACCACGTGCTGCCTGTGACAGCAAGCAGTCCAGGCTCCGCGAGACGGAGGTCACAGCTCCCACCGTCCCCTCTGCAGCAGACCAAGGACGGGCTCCCGAGCCGGAGACACTCCAATAGCTGGAACGGGGTTGCCGTCCAACCTCTGATCTTGAAGGTTAACAAATGCTGGGGGCCAAGGAGCCGACTAATCTTCAGCAGCAAGGCTCCTTCGTGGGAAGATGTGGGGGCAGCCGGCCTGGAGACTTCTCCTGCCTCGTCCGGGGCCCAGGTGGGTCCCGCTGGGTTTTCCAGGACTACTTTGCCTCTCATAAGCGAGGACCCCCTGTGCACATGCGGATACATAAGGCCAAGTCTCTAACTTCCACACACTCGTGCACACATGCACACGCATGCACACACGTGCACACGCACACACACCCCCTTTTGACCCATCTCTGATCTCACCAAAGAGCCCCCAGGACTGCTGGGCTCTTGGCGGCACGAGAACGTGTCTGAGCCTCCAAAGCTACTTCTGTCTCCATCCCGGTCTCCATGGAAACCTCGATACCAGACAAGACTAGGCCAGGCTGAGTTATCTGTCTCCTAAATTAGGAGCTACCACAGAGTCCAGTCCCTGGGGCTAAGAGTTAATAAGACAACAGCTTTTCAAATAGACAAGCACAACACTTCTCTGCCTCTGATTACTGGGGCCTCATAGTCTGGGGACAGTCCTTCAAATAAAGCCAAATGTACTTCTATGTAAATATGGCCAGTACTGGGACCAAATATGGGCTAACGTCTGCAGAAGAAGGGATGCCTTAATAATTTACAGCTACTGTGTAGTGGTAATAACAGATATTTTTTAAAAAGCTATCAAGAGTTGAGCACTGGGACATCTTCGTGGCTCAGTGGGTTAAGCCGCTGCCTTCTACCCAGGTCATGATCCCAGGGTCCTGGGATCGAGTCCCACATAGGGCTCCTTGCTCAGCAGGGAGTCTACTTCTCTCTCTGCCTCTGCCTGCCTCTCTGCCTGCTTGTTCTCACTCTTTCTCTCTCTCTCTCTCTGACAAATAAATAAATAAAATCTTTAAATAAAAAAGAGTTGAGCACTTACTCCGTGCCAGATATTGGGTGAAATATTTTACCTAAAATTACCTCCTGTGATCCACACAAAGATGAATCTTCCTGTGGTTATGTCAACTCTCTCAGATCCCCAAATTCATTCGTGTCCTCCCTCTCCTGGGAGTCCTCTGTGGTCTGCTTTGGTCCTCTCTGCCCATGCCCAGTGCCCTTCTTCTAGGAACCATACTTTGTTGTCCCTGGAGAAAGGGTCTTCCTTGCTCTCTGCCTGGGTGACACTGAGAGCTGGTACCACCCCAGATCCAGGGCCGGACATATGACCTGGGTCCAGCTGACCTGCACTTTCCTTGGCTGTGGTCGTTCTTGTTCATGGACAGACACTGGCTCAAGTCAATCCTGTGAAGGGTGACTCCAGGACATTCACAAGAAATGCTAAAAAACCGGTTTGAGACCAGAGTCACTAAGCTAATAGGATGTAGGGCCCCATTTGAGTCATCTATTGCTATACAACAAACCATCCCAAAACTTAGTGGCTTAAGGGACCAACCATATCATTATCTCTCACAATTTGTTGATTTGCCTGGGATCAAAGGGGAAGTTCTTCTCCACCTATGATGATGGTTGGGTTGCAGCCTTCCAGGGGTTCTACTGGGCTGGAATATCCAAGATGGCAATTGATCCTGGTTGTTGGCCAGGAGCTCTACTGGGTCTGTTGAGTGGAGGGTCTCTGTTATCTTTCATGTCGCCGCTTCATGTGGTCCGGGCTTCACAGAGTGGTGAACGAGCTCCAAGAACAAGTGTTCCAAGAGGAGAAGCCCTGGTGGGCAAGTGTCTATCACGTCTCTGCTTGTCATTTCATGGTTGGCATATAGGCAAGATCGTACTGTATGTAACTTTTGAGATTGGTTTTTTTCCACTCACATAAGGATCTCAAGGTTCAACCAAGTTCATTGTGTATTACTAATAGTTTGTTCCTTTTTATTATCAAGTAGTATTCCATGCATGGATGTACCATAGTCTTTTTTATCCATTCACTTGCTAATGGGCATTTAGGTTGTTTCCAGTTTGGGGCTATTACAAACAAAGATGAGATGAACATTTATCTATGCATCTTTGTATGAACATATGATTTCATTTCTCCTGGGTGAATAACTATGAGTGGAACTGCTGGATTCATTAGTAAGACTAAGTGTAATTTCTCAAGAAACAACCAAACTTTCTCTCCTCCATTGGATATTTTTTCCTGCTTTGTCAAAGATTAGTTGGCCATAGATTTGAGGGTCCATATCTGGGTTCCCTATTCTGTTCCATTGGTCTATGTGTCTGTTTTTGTGCCTGTACCATGCCGTCTTGGTGATCACAGCTTTGTAATACAGCTTGACGTCAGGCAATGTGATGGCCCAACTTTGTTTTTCTTTTTTAACATTTTCTTGGCAATTTGGAGGTCTTTTCTGTTACCATACAAATTTTAGGATTGTTTGTTCCAGCACTTTGAAAAATGTCATTGGTATTTTGATCGGGTTGGTGTTGAAAGTATAGATTGCTCTAGGCAGCATGGACATTTTAACAATGTTTATTCTTCTGATTCATGAGCACAGAATGTTTTTCCATCATTTTGTGTCTTCTTCAATTTCTTTCATAGGTGTTCTGTAGTTCTAGAGTATAGACCATTCTCTTCAATAAATGGTGCTGGGAAAATTGTACAGCAATATACAGAAGCATCAACCATTCCCTTACACCATACACAGAGATAAACGCTAAATGAATGAAAGACCTCAATGTAAGACAGGAATCCATCAAAATCCTAGTGGAGAATATAGGCAGCAAACCTCTTTGACATTGGCACAGTAACTTCTTTCAAGGCATGTCTCCAAAAAAGGGAAACAAAAGCAAAAATGAACTTTTGGGAGTTCGTCAAGATCAAAAGTTTCTGCACAGCAAAGGAAACAGTCAACAAAACAAAGAGGCAACACACAGAATGGGTTTGCAAATGACACTATTGATAAATGGCTGGTATCCAAGATCTACAAAGAACTTCTCAAACTCAACACCTAAAAAACAAATAATCAAGTCAAAAAATGGGAGGAAGACCTGAACAGACACTTTTCCAAAGAAGACATACAAATAACTAAAAGACACATGAAGAAATGTTCATCATCATTAGCCATTGGGGAAATTCAAATCCAAATGACATTGAGATACCACCTTGCATTAGTTAGAATGGCCAAAATTGACAAGGCAGGGAACAACAAACGTTGGAGAGGATACAGAGAAAGGGGAGCCCTCTTACACTGTTGGTGGGAATGCAAGTTGGTGCAGCCCCTTTGGAAAACAGTGTGAAGGTTCCTCAAAAGTTAAAAATAGAGCTACCCTACGACCCAGAGATACAGATATAGTGAAAAGAAGGGCCATCTGTACCCCAATGTTCATAGTAGCTATGTCCATAATAGCCAAACTGTGGAAGGAGAGGAGATGCCCTTCAGCAGACGAATGGATAAAGAAGATGTGGTCCAGGGGTGCCTGGGTGGCTCAGTGGGTTAAAGCCTCTGCCTGGGGCTCAGGTCTTGATACCAGGGCCCTGAAATGGAGCCTGCTTCCCTCCTCTCTCTCTCTCTCTACCTGCCTCTCTGCCTACTTGTGATCTCTGCCTCTCTGTCAAATAAATAAAATCTTAAAAAAAAAAGATTAAAAAAAAAGATGTGGTCCATATATGCAATGGAAAATTACTCAGCCATCAGAAAGGATGAATACCTAACTTTTGCAATCCCCAGGGAGGGGATTATGCTAAGTGAAATAAATCAAGCAGAGAAAGACAATTATCATATGGCTCCACATATTTATGGCACATAAGGAATAGCATGGAGGACATTAGGAGAAGGAAAGGAAAAATGAAGGGGGAGAGTCAGAAACCATGAGAGACTATGGACTCAAGAAACAAACTGAGGGTTTCAGAGGGGAGGGAGTTGGGGGCATGGATGAGACTGGTGGTGGGTATTAAGGAAGGCACAGATCGCATGGAGCACTGGGTGTTATATGCAAAAATGAATCATGGAACTCTACATCAAAACCTGATCATGTATTTTATGGTGACATAACATAATGTAACATAACATAACATAACATAACATAACATAAAACATAACATAACATAACATAACATAACAAAATAAATGAATAAATGTTCAAACTATCTCCAAAGTAATTCCATCATTTTATGTTCCCCTGAGAAGTGTATAAGAATTCTATGTCCTCCACATTCTCACTAATACTTAGTATGGTTAGTTTTTTTATTTTGATCATTCTCATAGATGTGGTTTCTTATTGTGGTTTCAATTTGCATTTCTCTAATGCCTATGATGTTCATTATATATGGTTTTGATTTGAGTTTCCCTGGTGGCTAATGATGTTGATTTGCCCTCCCTCTATATTCTTTGATAAAGTTTGTTCAACTTTTTAACCTATTTCTTTAATTGGGCTATTTAGGTCTATTTCTTATTGAGTTTTGAGGGGCTTTTAAAATATATTTGGAATACATATTCTTTGTTGGATAAAAAATTTTCAAAGATTTTTCTCCCAGGAATGGGTCACAGACCTAAACATAAAATCTAAAATCGTAAAACTTACAGAAAAAGACAGAGGAAAAAGTATTTGTGAGCTCAGGTTAGGCACATACTTTTTTTTAATACAAAATCAAAGGCATGATCCATCAAACAGCAAATAGACAAGCCAGAATTCATAAAATTAAAAACTGCTTTTCAAAAAGACATGTTAAAGAGAATAAAAAGGTTGAAGCTACCTTTATTAGCTTTTAAAGGTGAGTATGGTGGGTAAGGTTACTCCTCCAGGACATGAGGATCCAGACCCGAACCTGAGTGTGGGGCATTCGAAACTGCATACTCTTTTTTCCTTTTAAAGATTTTATTTATTTATTTGAGGGACAAAGAGAGAGAGTATGAGCAGGGAGAAGAACAAGGGGAGAAGGGGAAGCAGACTCCCTGCTGAGTGGGGATCCCAACATGGGGCTTGATCCCAGGACTCTTGAGATTATGACCTGAGCTGAAGCCACACAACCTACTGAGCCACTCTGGTGCCCTCCAAACGGCACACTCTTAAACCGTTTCCCTGCAGTGTTCCCTTGGAACGTACAGCACTTCAATTTCCTCTTCAGACAATGGGACCAACCCTTTGAAGCACTTTTCAGTAACTCAGAGAGGGTGAAACTCTCTGAAACCTTTTTAAAGTCCATAAAGAGAAGGAAAAAGGAGATACACACGTTTGGGGGAAAGAAGATTAAAACAACAACAACAACAACACTTTAGAACTCCATCAACAGCTTCAACGTTCTGTCCTCCAGAACATATCAAATGATAACACTTTCCGCCTCCCAGGAGGAGAGGGTGAACTTCGTGTTAGAAAAGTCGTTTCCAGCGAAGCCTCCAGAGTTGGTCCTTCCTTTGCCCGGTGCTTAGCGTCCTCACACGTTGGCCGGCGGAGAAGACCGGGTCTCAAGTCGGGGCCACGAGAGCTGCCAGGTAGGGCTTGGCTGGGACCCGTGATGGCATCTTGGCCACCGAAGCCCTCTCCACACAGCTCCTACACACAAGAACCATGGTTCGAATGAACATCAGGGCCACTCTGAGAGGACAAGGAAGGCTCCGGTGGAGCACTCCCGGAAGGCGCTCGTAGAAGGGACGGGAAGAGTGAGCAGCTCCCTTAGTCCGGCGGTGTTAGGAGGCATTGTGGATAAACACGACAGGAGGTGAGGAGTGAGGGAGCCATCAGCTATGAGGTCTTGATAGACACCAACATTTTGATCAGTACGACACCAACATTGAGGGGTTTTTGTAGGTAAATGTTTCTTGGGGAAGAACTCATAGATATTAAGAACTATTTTGGGGGTGCCTGGGTGGCTCAGTGGATTAAGCCGCTGCCTTCGGCTCGGGTCGTGATCTCAGGGTCCTGGGATCGAGTCCCGCATCGGGCTTTCTACTCAGCAGGGAGCTTGCTTCCCTCTCTCTCTCTCTCTCTCTCTCTGGCTGCCTCTCTGTCTACTTGTGATTTCTCTCTGTCAAATAAATCTTAAAAAAAAAAAAAAGAACTATTTTGTATGTGTCAAGCACTTGATAAACATTATCGTATTCAATCTTTCAATGCCCAGTAATGCTGCTATTATGATGGATCCCCATTCAAAAGATGAGAGCAGTTCAGCCTGGACAGGTTAGGGTCTCAGACTTCTAAGTGGTGAATCCGGATTTAAATGCAACCATTCCCCTGTACCCCAGGGAGGTCTGTGTCATCAGTGGAAGAGAAGATACTGGTATAAACCAAGTGCCCCTGAGGGTCATGCCAGCACAGCCCTCATTAGCACTAGAGTGGGGTTGGGGGGGTGCCTAGGCAGGAAGGCAGGAGTGGAGGGAGCAGGTGGGGGACATGACAGCCATTTCAAGCCAGTCAAGGACATAGCAAGGGGCAGGTGACCTTTGGATGCTCAGCAGCAGTCAGAATCTACACAGGAGCCTCAAGTTAGGCTCATGTGCTCCCGGGAACTCTGGCCCAGGACGCTGTCACTGCAGGTGTCTTCTCTCCAGCCTTCCTGGACCGTGGCTTTTTATTGAAAACAGACATGGCGCCCACACTGTCCTCAGGAACCTAATCTGCCTGAGCTCCGGGCTCCCCTGGGGATCAGCTAGTTCCAAAGCAGGGGCAACACCTGATTTCCCTGCCCCAGATTATCTGACTCCCGGTGCTCCTTAATGCTGCCAAGACATTTCCATAGGGGCTGGGCAAAGCCATGTTCCCAGTTCCTAAGCCTGACTCTGCTCTGGGTCAGGTTCACGGTCGGGAGATGAGAAATCAGCAGGTAGATCCAGGAGGACAGAATGACCTACATTTCCACTCACAACTGTGCTTTTATCCTTTACTGGAGCATCAAAGAAAGTCCTTGTTCAGGCCCTTCTATACCCCACCTCAAAGTTAGAGTCATCTTGACATCACAAAATACAGTTTTAGAGAGAAATTCTTAGTTAAAAAAGAAAGCCTGCAGCCCGAGTTTGGCTGGCAGAAAGGTACTATTACAGGTTCAAGGGTTTCTTCTCATTTTCTCAGACACAAACTCAGGAAGGACTTTGAATCCGTGATGCAAAGGCAGAGGAACAGATTGATGGGATGTGGAAAATACAACCATTAAATGCATCTGTGAGTTGAGGTTGCGAGCACGACCAGAACCAAAGAAATGTGTCCTCTGTCCTTGCTCCATCCACACCCAGGACACCCGTGTTCCTGCTGCCTCTCCCACAATATGGCAAATCCTTCAGGACCATTAAATGTCAAAGGGAAAGAGCCTTCCCCAGGGCACAGGAGGGCAAGCAGAGAGCAAATGTCAGGGTTGGCGTCATCCGTACACCCCACACGGGGGCTAGGCTACTTTAGAGAGTGTGGTTAACTTGGGGCTCAGTAATGTACCCCCCACACATATGGGATACAGGTGTGGGGTACACCCAGCACGGAGGGAGATACATTTCCCTAGAAGGCTTGTGGAATCTTATTAATCAGACTTTGGGCTTGAAGGGAGCAGAGAAGCCTGGTTTTGTACAATCACTTAGAAGAACTTGCAGCAAGGACCAGATCACCAAGATCCCACTCTCAGTCAAGTGTCTAGGACAGAGTGGACAGACGGCACCAGTGACACATTAGTCAAGAAAACAGTGAGAGTTCCTGTCTTCACAGAGCTAATATGTTGCTTTTGCAGCCGGGCGATCGCCCTTTTCTGAGAAGATCACCTCTGTTTTCCTTTGTACAGCAACCCTCTCCCCCATTGTCCCATCATGCTCTTAGGATAGGTGTGATCCCCATTCCCAGCCCAGGTAGTGGACATATGACCCAGGCATGGCCCCTGGAGCACCACATCCCCGGTCCCAAAGAAACTGATTCAGAGACGGGCACGTGATCCGCAACGTAATAAAAAACAAAGAGTGTGGTTGGACCTAGAGGGTATTACGCTAAGTGAAAGACGTCAGACAGAGAAAGACCCCACACGATTTCACTTACAATGTGGAATCTGAAAAACCAAAACCAATGAACAAAGAAACAATCAAAAATGCAGACTCTTACGGACGGAGGACAAATGAGGTTGCCAGAGGGGGGGATGGGAGAAGCAGAGGCACAAACTTCCAGCTACAAAATAATGAAGTCACGAAGATGAGACGTGCTGCAGAAGGAGCGTAGTCAATAATCATAAGAACGTTGTCCCGGGACAGACGGTGAGCACACTTAGCGGGTGAGCGGAGGAATGCAGAGAACTCTTGCATCATTCTGTTGCACACCTGAAACTAATGTAACGCTGACTTCAATGAAAAAAGATCAAACATCTTTTTAAAACCATCTATCTTGGTCTCTGTCCCCAGTTCCTACTGGTATTTGGTTTTTAACCCCAGATCCTGACACAGGGGTCCTAAATCCCTGAGTTTGCTGGGTGATAGCGTGTCTTTTGTTCTGATGTGGTGACTCTGGAGGAGCTCCCGGATATGGCTTTGACCAAAAGGCCATTCCCACCGTGATTAGAAGCTGGGAATTTCCAGCACCACCAGCCATTCTTGGGAGTGGGATAGGGGCTGGAAATGGAGTTAATGATTGGTCGCGTCTTCTTGATGAAGCCACAAAAGTCTCAGCAGCATAGGTTTTGGGGGGCTTCTAGGTAGGTGATGGTGTTCAAGTACTGGGAGAGTACTGCATCCCAGCTCTGTGGGGACAGAAGTTCCCGCACTCAGAACCCTCCTGGACGCCCCCCCCCCAACCACGTAACTCTTCATCTGACTGTTGATCTCCTTCCTGGATCATGTCATAAGTCACTAAATGTCAGTAAGTGTTTCTCTGCATTCTGTGCATTCTGAGAGCCATTCTAGCAAAATATCAAACCCAAGGAGGAAGTCATGGGAACCTCAATTTATAGCCAATTGGTCTAACTCCAGGTAGATAGTGTTAGAACCAAATTGGATTATAGGCCCCCCAGCTGGTGTTGGAGAATTGGTTGGTGTGGAAAAAAAACATATATCTGGTTTCAGAAATATTTAGTGTGGGGCTAAAAGAAAACTGCACTTTTTTTTCTCTAGACTCAACCCAAGTTTAGAGAATCTGGTCAATCTGAAAACTTTCCCAGGATTATTAGTGAAGAAGTGTTCTCCTCTCCTGGTGTTGTTAAGCTGGTGGACTGGAAGTCTGGCACTACTAAGATTTATCTCTAACAATACATGTTGAGAATCCTCTCACCAGGAAACAACTTCAGAGGAAACCAGACACAAAACTTGGACAGAGGTAACCCATGATCTCATCTGTGCCCAGATATAGCCATGCCTGATGTCCACATACTTCTAAAGTTTCATTTGCTATAGTTAATGAATTCTTTTGTATCCAAAGCCTACTTCGGGTGCTTTTCTGTCTCTGGCAACTGAAAGAGCCCTAACCTCTATAATAAAGATGACCTTCTGTACTCATTTCTAGAAGAGCCACTCTTGGCAAGCAAAGTCACGGAACAAATCAGATCCCTTCCGCTCACTGTACTTGTCTTCCACGTACACTCAGACCACTCTCAGCGGGTAGTTCTCTTCTCCACCCCCCATAAGCAGCACTCCTTCCCCCACTCCACTGTACCCACCTCCATACCCATATCCCAGATCTTTCTCAATTGCCGGCCTATTTGGGGTAGACATCCCCACCCCCATCCCTTTCCCTCAGAATCATTTTTGGTGCCAAGAACCACAGTTCTGGGAGAGGCCTCTCTCCTACTTCCTTTCCTGCCCCCAGGGACCCCCCTCACTTTCCTCCTGCCCAGCAGGAAAAATCAGACAAAAGTAATATGTAGCTTTTTATTGAGCTTTTCTAGGTCAGGAAAAGAAAAAAAAAAGTTCCAAGAAATGCAGAATACAGCTCTTCCTATTAAGGATCAGCAGATAGTGGAGGTAATAAACAGGTTTGAACACAGAAGATCCTTTATTTGAATTGCTTGGAGACAAAGGTGACTTGTTCCCCTAAAAGTTAATTTTTAAAAAGCCCCCCAATAATCATGGTAACCTCATGTCCTCTAAGGGTTCATATCTCCGACAATGATGTTTTTGGGACTGGCTTAAGTCGTAATTGAGTTAAATGCTTTGTAAAGATTAAATCCGACCCTAAAAGTTCAAACAAAGATGCCCTTGTTTCCTAGGGTTATAATATGATTTTAGAGGCTTAGTTCACATGCTCTGTGAAAAGGAAATATTAACAGAGTTGTTTCTAATTCAAAGTCACAAACTCATGCCCATAAGCCAAATCTGGACCCAGACATTACTTTTATGTGAATTTGTGACCAACAGAGGCATTCCACAAAAATCCCGATTTCCAGCTTTTCTCAAGAAGTCAGCAGATCAGGTCACACAGAGCTGCCTTTGTACGAGGTGCTCAGTGATTCTAGTCTGGGCACCCTGCGACAGACCCAACTCTTCTCGGCCGGACTCACTGGACTGCCACCCCTGTCCCGAGTCTCAGCTTAAATGAAAGCACCTTGAGGTCTCCTCTCACAACCACTGCCTGGCCCAGGAGCCTCCGGGCAAACAGCAACTTGCCTTTTGGGGAGGTCATGGGGATATGTGGAAACCACTCCGACGAACACTTCTTCCTCCAGGAGTTTCGGGCTTTGGGAAGGCCACTCCTCATGGTGTGGAGGCTGGGAATTGGCAAGTGTGCCCACAGAAGGACAGCCCTAGAAAGAACCTCACATTTCTCTCGCCTACCATCATTTTTCAATCGCCTAATTAAGTGTTAAGACCAGAACGCACGTCAGGAACAGAATGTAAATCAGCCTCTGGCATTTATGCTGAGTGGGATGATGGGTAGTTCGTAACGTAAATGTGTGAGCTGATACCGCTAATTTCTCAGGAGCTTGACGTATCCCCGGGAGAACACATCAGTTCTTTTAGGACACAGCTACTGTCAGCAGCGTTTTCCTTTCCACAGAAGACACATTTCCTTTTCAGAAGGATATTAGTTGTTTTGTGTGGGAAACACTACATGACGCACAGGATGGAGGGACCTTCGAACAGGCAAGGACTAGAATGCTCATTAGAGCCTCTTGTTGGCTTCACCACATGGGACCAATCCACTGTACCGAAGCTGGAAAACCTGGCACGCTTTTAAATCCGTCCCCGACATACAGAAGAATACCATGCTTTCATCGCCAGAAAGTACAGCCAATTAATAAAACGGTAGCCTCTGCTCCTCTTCTGAGAAAATGATGATTCACGTTTTCTTCCCATTAACACAAAGGGGAGGGAGAGTGGATTTTGCTCAAGATTTTTAAGAGTGGAAGAGAATCTGCCTGAAGACAGCTTTTAAAATGTGGTAACAGCCTCCTGTTTTTTGTTTGTTTGTTTGTTTGTTTGTTTTTGGCTAAAACCAGTGGATTTCATCAGCTCAACTCAAAGGACTGTGTGGCCTGGACATGAGTGGGATGGATGGGGATGACCGAGGGCGGCCTGGCTGGTCCCCAGCCCTTGGGGAGTCACGGCTTTGTCATCAGTCCTATCTGATGGGGGGAAGAGGCATTGGCTGGGAAACACCAGAGGCCACGCCGAGCTTCAACATATTGATCGGGAGAGTTAGACACGGTGGACTCAAGGCTTGACATTTCCACTGGAACCTAAAGTAGAGAATCCCTCTGGGAAAGCCCTGGAATGTCTGAAGTGTGATGTCACTTCCTGCCGTGGCAGCTGCCCTGCTCCAGGCCTTTGTCACCTCTCAAGGGCACTGGCAGAGAAGCTTCCGACTGGCTCCTCCTCCTCCCGGTCTTTCCCTCACCCCCCTCGCCGACGCCTTTCTTCCAGCTGCCGTCAAAGCTTCCTTCCTAAAATACGGAGCCAGAGCATCGGAGAAAGACCGCTCATCCTGGATCCACAGCAGCATTCAGTGTCGCTCAACCACACGTGGGAAGACCTGGACACCGGATCCGTCAGCTTAGGTGGACCTCATAGGGCCGGAGGGTGTATTTTTCCCCCAGAGCATCTTATTCCCCTGTAGTGAAATGGCCTCGTCTCCTAATCCCTCCACCTCCCGACCCCATCAGGAAGCCCTGAGATTTACTCCCAGCCTCATATCTCCCTCCAGAAATCCACATCCTGCAGACCTTTTCCCACACCTTTTCCCTGGATGACTTCTACCTGCCAAGTAGCCAGGAACATCACTACACTTGACAAGGAGCCTCCTCACCTGATTCCCTCCCCCCGGGAGTTCGTGTCCTGTCTTCTCTGTATCCACAGCGAGCCCACAGGGGTTGAAACACCAGGACACTGTGAGAGCGGGGATCTTCAAGGAAAGCTCCTTCCTTCTGCTGTACCCCTGAGCCCCAGCACCGCGCCTGGTAGACAACAGGCTTCGGCGAACCCTGGTTATGTGAGGGAGGCAACGGAGAGAAGCGTTCAGCCGGGCTTCCCCTGCATTGCCTGCCCTCCAGGTACCAGTTGTTTCGACTCCTTGTAACCGACAGTGTCTCAGGGGGATGAGGAGAGAGGTCACCCGGGTCTTCCCTAGTCCGGGCACTGAGGTATGAACTCAGGGCGTCTTCCACTCAGTCATCACGTGCTTGGGTCAGTTTCTTGGATCCGCTTGTCCCACGGGCCTTTCTGGGGTCACATGCCTTTGGCAGCCGGCACCCAAACCCTCAGCTCCACAGGCTGGGCAGCTTCACACGCGCCTCCTGCTGGAAGTGCCCCCCTCAGGCTCCGCCCCGCTTGTTTCTCACACCCGGGCGCTCCTCGGACACCCAGGGGCCCACCGGGCCTCACGCCAGCTCCAGCTTCCTGTCCCACAGGCACACACGAGCGGGAGTCCCTGGCGGTGCGGGCCACCATTGCCTACAGCGGTGGCCTCATCTTGGCTTCTTCCCGGAGACCCTTTCCTGCCTGCTTCTCTCCTGCTTCCTGGGGTCACCCCCCAAATAAGCTTCCTGCATCCAGATGTTCATCCCAGACTTCACCTCCACAGAACCCCAAACCATGGCATACGGTTAGACAAAATACCCCATTGTGAACGTTTTCTGCCCCAAGTTCCCATTGCACAAAACT
Source organism: Mustela nivalis (assembly GCF_964662115.1). Classification (NCBI taxonomy): domain Eukaryota; kingdom Metazoa; phylum Chordata; class Mammalia; order Carnivora; family Mustelidae; genus Mustela; species Mustela nivalis. The sequence continues at coordinate 179,338,492 of NC_139021.1, forward strand.
TTCAAGCATCCATCATTCTACCAAAGTCTGTCCTCTCAAAATTTCTGCTTTTTGATAAACTGAAAAGAGCTAAGGCAAGTTCCTGACCATGCCTGGGCCTCATTTCTCCATCGATAAAACGACAATAATCACACCCATCTTTCCTAATATCCCCCGCATCCTGGCAGACGGCCTGGGGCAGGCTACTGTGTGAGAAGTGGGTGCAAAGGTACTAGGTTTGCCAAACTCGGGTCTGCAATGAAATCCTGCGGTTTCTTGATTTTTTTTTAAAGATTTCATGTATTTATTTGAGAGAGAGCATGAGAGAGGAGAAGGTCAGAGGGAGAAGCCGACTCCCTGTGGAGCAGGGAGCCTGATGTGGGACTCGATCCCAGGACTCCAGGATCATGACCTGAGATGAAGGCAGTCGCTTAACCAACTGAGCAACCCAGGCACCCTTGGTTTCTTGATTTAAAAAAAAAAAAAAAAAAAGCCTATTTATCCTTCTTTCTTAAAAACTGAACAATTTTTCCATTCCATTTATTTAAAGAAAGGTTTTTTTAAAAAAAAGATTTTATTTATTTGACAGAGAGAGATCACAAGTAGGCAGAGAGGCAGGCAGAGAGGGGGAGAGAAGTAGGCTCCCTGCTGAGCAGAGAGCCTGATGTGGGGCTTGATCCCAGGAACCTTGGATCATGACCTGAGCCAAAGGCAGAGGCTTAACCCACTGAGCCACTCAGGCACCCTTAAACCAAAGGTTTTTAATAGGGATATTTTTAGACTGAAGTAACCACTCACAGAAATGGTCCTGTTAGTTCTCAGGGAGAAGCTACGTTCCTGCTGTCTTGTATATCTTGGAATTGGGGTTGTGCCCTTTGGTGAGTCCTCCCTGGGCACCCACAGTGCCCTGCTTAAAACCTAATCCAGCACCTGAGCCTGGCACCATCCTCTGCCCCTGTTCCCCTCTTGGTCAGGATCCGCCTTCCCTAACGTGGGTCCTCTCGCAATACCTCAAATACAATATAATTTGTGTGTCTTTATGCCACTGCAGACTGTCCTCTCTTCCCAGAGACTCCTGCTCTTCCTCTCCTGGTCTGTAGTTTATCTTCCAAACGCAGCTGAAGGTCAACCTTCCCTGCCCAGCACCACCCCAAGTCATCAGAGAGAACCGGCCAGTCTCTAGGATGGCCATCAAAGGGTATTAGCAGCCCCGTGTTTGTCTGCGTTCCAACAGCAAGCCTGGGGGCTTTTCCATCCCAAGGCCATAGGGCCTCTCATGAGGGCCCCACAGCAGACACTCCATAAAGGCTTTTGATGACAAAGTTCATCTTAGGACAAACCTTCATTTCAAGGGAGTCCACAATATATTGCTTCAGGCAAGACATAGAGTTTTTTTGGAGAAGAAGGTAAGGCAATCCATGGGGTGGTTCGAAGGGCAGGGTTGCATTTCTGCGTAGGATGCCTTTACATCTTAGCTGTAATGCATCCCCGAAGTTACAGCAGATATTTTGGTCTCTTTCAGTTCAAAGCGTGCCCCAAACTTTCCCCTTTCCTTGTTCCCTGGTTTCTTCTGAGGGCTGAGCTGGTTGTCGCTTGGCCAGAACCCATGATAATCATGGGTCTGTGTTTTTGCACTGGATACGCTTACACTTTTAAAGTCACAAACCTCTATTCTCTTTCCCTCTTGAGCCCCGACTCAGACCTAGGCAGGCCCTCACTTGGGTTCCCCATTCACTGAACAGGGCACTGAGCTCTGCTGAAATCACTGGTTTAGCACTGCCCCTGGGGGTGGGGTAGGGCTTGGTTTGTGACCACAGGAGCTCAGATCTTGAAAAAGTGGCCTTGACCCCCATGGCACTATTGCATTCCCTTGCATGCAGCCTCTAAGGACAGGAAAGAGGTGACTGAAAGAGAAGGACCCGGACATCTCTGTCCCTCTGGTCTAAGATCCTCAAGAGGACCAACATCCCATTTCCATCTCAAATGGTTCCTGTTGCATTGGTAAGGGAGTGTTAGCACAACAGACCTTTCTAGAACTAGAAATCGGCCCCGAGAACCAACCTGAGTCTGCACTTGGGGAACGCCCAGGAATTGACAGCATCATGGAAGGAAGGTCTACTCTGAATCAATGTCCACATTCCATACTGGAAGGCTGCAAATCCTAGACACATACTCCCAGGTGCTAAGCAAACATGTTTGGTTTGCATGTTTGTGCTAACAGGACAAGGTAGGTAAGAGCCCCCACCCTTGCCTGACTTTGCCTTCACAGCCCTTACTAGTGAGGCAACGGGTCAACCAGTGCCTGCTCCAGCCTCGTGTCCCCAACTATGTCACGGCTGATCAGAATTCAGCGGGTTGCTGAGAGGGACAGATAAAATAACGGACCGGCAAATCCTTTGTAAACTGCAAACTGCCGTGTAAATGGGGAACATAATTATTTACCCAGTGTTCCTTAAAAAGAAAGAAAGAAAAGAAAAGAAAGGAAAAAAGTCTGAAAGTAACAGAATTGATTTGTAGGAAGTGACTTTAGCAATGCAGAAGGATCCCTCACTGCCTGCAAGCCTGTTCTGTGCCATCACCAGGGGGGACGATCTGTGTCACCGCCTCCTTACAGATCATTAAGGAGATGCCGCATGGTCACCTTTGCTGGCCCATTTCGTAGGTGAGGACACTCAGTATGAACAGGTCAAGTGCCTTGCCAGGAGTCATACGGGCAGTGAGCAGCAGTCTGAAGTCAAACCCATTTCTCTCCCAAAGTGAGGGCTATCTATTCAGAGCCTGTTGTAGGAGGCAGTGAGCTACCATCTCTTACATTTTGGCAGAGACTCCGATGTAGGCAGAAGAGCGGGAAAGTTGCATAGCAGGAAAAGGGAAGGTTTCCAGTGAGCTCGGATTGGAGGCTGGTGGACCAGGGCGACTGGAGGCTGGCTAACAAGGAGTAGGGTGACCTATGTGGGTGGCTGCGGGAGCGTACTGGACCGTCTCTGGCAGGTCCTGACTTGGGAAAAGGGACAGAAACTCGGGAAGGCGTGGGTTATTGATCACGTCCCGGCCACCTTACGCTGATTGCTTCGGGGGTTAATGTTTGTCTTCCTGTGTGACTACAAGAGATGGAAGTCTAGCTTCCTACAAGTCTGACTCGCAGACAGCAGTCTGGTTTCCTGGGCCGGATTCTGAAGATCATGGGTCAGAATTCTACCTTTGTATCTGGTCTGGCGTCGTCCACACGTACATTCACTGTCTCATTCCCTTCCACCACCTGAGTCAAAAGTTATGGCCTACAAAACAGGACACATTTCTTTCCTGGGGTTTTAAGAGAACACAGGCAATTTGATCCCCAATAAACCAAGTGAACATTCAAGCAAACGCCCTTGGCAGCTCACGACTTTCTGTTAACCAAAACAAGTATCTCGAGGGGGCCCTGGATGGCTCAGTCAGGTAAGCGTCTGCCTTCGGCTCAGGTCATGATCCCGGGGTCCTGGGACCGAGCCCCGTGTCGGGCTCCCTGCTCAGTGGGGAGCCCGTTTCTCCCTCTCCCTCTGCAGCAACCCCTGCTTGTATGTGCTTTCTCTCTCTGCCAAATAAATAAATAAACTCTTGAAGAAAAGAAGTATCTTGAAAAGTTCTTTATTTATTGATCAGCTAGAAGGTGTGAAGCAAAGTTTTGAAACATTGCACTTATATTCTCTGTGCGTGCCAAATGACCCGAGGCCCACGACTAAGGATTCCCCGTGCTCCAAGTTCCCACTCAAATGTGTGAATGCCGTGGCATTCTCCACCGAGGTCAGCGTGCCGAAGCATCACATTCTCACTTTATAATCCGTAACAGTCATGCTGCATTAGGAGGTGGTGCCCAGCGACAGCTTGAGGAACATTAGAAATAGCAGGCGACTCAGTGGGGATATTCATAAAAGACCTCCCTGCACAACGGAACATCTGAACACAAGCCGAAAATACCCCAGCAACACGGTTCTTCTTTTTAGTCACAGTTTAGCATTTTGGCTTTTGGTTTCTAAAGTTCTGAGACAGACTAAATTAGAAAAATATATGCAAAAATGTTCCTGAGTTCCGCATTGCTTCTGGGTTGGAGATGCTAACTTTTGCATCAGAGGGACCTGAATTTGAGCCTTGCGTCAGTTAGGATGGAGACCTGCTGCATCTGGCTGAAATTAGGTTGGAAACATCTAGAGGGAGATAGCTGGGGACTGATAGGGTGGCACTTGGGTACCTCCAGCTCTGGGCTCTGCTATTCTCAGTTCTAGGTGTCTTATCTTCAAAGTCAGCATCAGAGATGGCTGCTGGGGTGCCAGCCTTCATGCCTCTCTTCCAGCCTGACAGAAGGAGAAAGGAGCAAAAAAGGCATGACTTCCTTCTCACTTCTTAGACTTTTCACACCTCATTATTCAGAACCTTTTTCTAGCAGGGTGCCACCCCTTCCCACAAGGACAGTTTAGAAATGGAGGCTTTCTCTTGTCCATATAAATTAACCCCTGCATGTACTCAGGGTTCAGCTACTAAACATGAGGCACATATTAGGTACACCTTGAGGGTGGGCGCTCCAGTTGTCACTTCCGAGAAGAGAATTTGTATAGAAGGGAGGTTTATATGAGTCCAGGAAATCCTGGCAGGGGCATAGAGACCTTGGATCAGGAAAAGAATCTAAGGTAGGCTGTGAGGTTAAGCTGCTTCCCACCAAGGGAAACGTTGACCAGTCCCACCGAGAGCTCTGGGACAGTGTAGGGTCCACTCAGGAAAGTCCTGATCAGAATCAAAGGAACCGGAGTATTTACATGCTCACACCCCTCACTCAGTGAGGAGGGGATGTTCCAAGGGGGGTGTGTTCCCAGACGCTCTGGCTCCACAAGGACAAGCAAAGAGAACCCCAAAATCTGAGGGCAGCCCCACACTTAGAAAGGCCACTGCTGCCAGTCGAAAGTAGGAACTCACCTATAAGCAGTATTTTGTTCTCTATTTGGCTATTTTCAGGTCATATCCACTAAGAATCGTGTGCCTACTAGGAAAGAAAACCAAAATATCTTTGATATTTGGATCTGTGAGTTTTTATAAATGATGGTTAAAACAGCAGAGTTGAAGCTGTAGGTCCTCCTCTAGGGACATTGGTGTCTGTGTGTCTGTAGTGCAGAAAGAACTCTACGGTCCTTGCATATATGATGTTTTCCTATCTCCAGACGGTATTCATAAATTAAATCGCAAAGTCTCTTAAATTAAAGGAGTGAGGATCTGGTTGGCTTACAGAGATAAACACGTACAGAGATTATTCCCTATAATTGTTAGAAAACAAGAACATTAAATGTCTAATACTTCTACTATGTTACTCAAACTAACTTGAAAGCATTTGAGGAACCCATGTAACTAAGGGAAGTCTTTGGCAAATGAGACTCGTTTAATCATTTTGATTTACTAAAAATGCAATGTCTTTTCTGAGTCATTTATTTATTTTTAACTTATTCATTTAAATTCAATTAGTTAATGTACAGCGAATCACTAGTTCCGGATACAGAGGTCAGGGGTTCACCAGTTGCATCGAACACCCAGTGCTCATCCCATCACGTGCCCACCTTCATGCCCATCCCCCAGCCGCCCTATCCCCTCCCCCCACAGCAACCCTTGTTTGTTTCCTGTAGTTAAGAGTCTCTTACGGTTGGCCTCCCTCTCTGATTTCACTTTCTTTTATTTTCCCCTTTCTTCCCCTGTGATCCTCTGTTTTGTTTCTTAAATTCCACATATGAGTGAAAGCCTATGACAATTGTCTTCCTCTGACTGAGTTATTTTACTCAGCACAATATCCTCCAGTTCCATCCACATTGTTACAAATGGTAAGATTTCATCCTTTTTGATGAGGGAGTAATATTCCATTGTAGACATATGCCGCATCTTCTTTATCCATTCACCTGTGGATGGACATCTGGGCTCTATCCACAGTCTGGCTATTGTGGACTTTGCTGCTATAGACATTTGGGTGTAGGTGTCTCTTTGGCTCACTACATTTTTATCATTTGGGTAAATACCTAGTAATGCAATTGCTGCGTTATAAAGTGGCTCTATTTTTAACTTTTTGAAGAACCTCCATACTGGTTTCCAGAATATTTAAGTAGGGCCCATGCATAGCGTGGAGCCCAATCTGGGGCTTGAACTCATGACCCTGAGATTTGTGTTTCACTAAATTGAATCATTCTGAAAAACTCCATTTCAACAGTAATTATGTTTTGTAGGGTGTCAGCTTGAAGATAATTTCCAAGATCTAAGCATTTCCAAGATACAGCAATAATCAGTGGATAATCTTTCAATGCCGGGATCATTTCTAAGGCAGGGTGAAGAGCGAAACATTGGTTACTAAGCATAATTACAAATTCATAGACCTTTGCTTCATATTTTTAAGTACATTGAGGCATATTAATGAACATGGACATTTTTGCTACTTTCAGAGATTCTTTAAGGGAGAGATGTGGCTAGAATAGAATGTTCTGGGGATTCGTGAGTTCTGTCTGTTTGCTAAGATACAGTGTGTGGTAGCAAGTCTCAGACAACCGTCCTCCAGTTTGCTCTATGAAAAGGAAGTTCCTTTGGCACCAGTGATGGAGAAAAGCAATTGTATACACACTTCTTTTTTTCAGGGAAAACAGTTTTGTCCTGAAGCAAGATTTCTCAGAGTTGTTTTTTTTTTTTGTCTCCAGTTACCTTTACCTCATACTTATGAAAAATCCCAAAGAGTGCTTGACTTAATGGTTAGAACCATGAATGTTTTCTGTATGGGAAACAGAAATGGAGACTTTTTCAAACGCTTGTTTACAGATACAATTGAAGAGAAGAGAGAATGCATTGCATGTTAGTAACATCTTAGCATTAATAAGCCAGTCCTGCCTTGAAGAACCCTGATGGCTGTCCTCAAGTAATGTGTCTGTGAATTCCAGAACACGAAGGCACTACGGAAAGACAAACTTGGAATTTTTATCTGGTTTGGTTTTTAATACCTGAATTCAGAAATGCTGACGGAGTACCCTAACTTTGTGGGCCTTGTACAGGCTCAATAGGAACCCGTCCTCCTTGTTATTAGGATATAACTGGAAAAGTTGGTTATGCAATGAAGGTCTTGCCTAGAATGTCACATTTGAGAATGATGTTTATTGATTCGGTATGGCCATGTTTTCTGAAAAAAAGGAGCTTTAATGAGATACAATCCACAGCGGACAGTTTACTCATTCAAAGTATACAACTCAGTAGTTGTTCAGAGTTGTGCACCAATCAGTTTTAGAACATCTTATCACCCCAAAAAGAAACCCATACCCTTTAGCCACTACACCATGCCAGTCTCCTGATCCCCCCAGCCCTGGGCAACCATGGTCTGTCTCTTTGGATCTGCTTCCTCAGGACAGTTTGCATAAACGGAATCACGCAAGGTGTGGTCTTTTGATACCAGCTTTTATCACTTGGCGCCATGTTTTCCAAGCTCATCCATGTTGTAACATCCTCAGTCCTTTTTTAGGCTGAGTAATATTCCATTGTGTGGCTCTGTTATGTCTCATTGACATGTTGGTAAGGGGATGGACATCTGGATTATCTTGACCTTTTGGCTACTGTGAGGGGTGCTGCTGTGGACAGTCCCAGACCAGTTCTCTGCGGACCTAAGTTTTCACTTCTCTTGGCTGGGGACCTCGAGTAGAATGGCCGGATGGTGGGGTAACAGCATGTTGAACATTCTGAAAAACTGCTAGACTCTTTTTGGAAGTGGCTGTACTTTTCTCTAAAGATTTCCCATTTTTATTTCTAGATCTTTTCCATGCCAAAGTTTCCAAGCACTGGACATATGTTAGTGTTGATTGAATCTCCACAACAACCCAGTGAGGCAGGGATTACTAAACCCACCTTAGAGATGAGGCTACTTGTTCAATGAATGTCACTCAGATGGTAAGAGGCAGCCCTGGGACAGACTTAAGTCCACTTGATCCCAAAGCCCTGTCTGTCCCTTCTGGCTCCCACTGACCCCCCAGGATGTGAGTGATTGGTGTGCCCTCCCCTCCTCCCCAGGCCTAGGGATGCCATGGAAACTTCTCCTTCCTCTTCTTGCCCCGGCAAATCCCCCAGACCCTGTGCTGTGTGTTTTATATGAAGCAGCAGAGACGCAGAGCCGGATCCTGGCGTCTTAGAGGCTCTGGACTTGCCAGAGCTGGAAGGGGCTGATGTCCAGAGGACAGCCGCCTTTGCAGTGACCCCCCCGGCCCATCTAGGGAGCCCGACGCAAGAGTGTAAGTGCGCTGCACAGCTGAGAGGTCTCTTCTGCAGCTCGGGGCTCACCCATCTCCTCGGCTCCCACTGCAGGTCTCGAGGGCAGATCAAGGAGTCGATGCACATGGCAGCTTCCATCAGAGCAATTAACTCAAAAGCAATGCCCTAGGCTTTAGTTTCTCCATTTGAAAAATAAATAGACTTACCTCTAAAGCAGCTGGGAGCATGAAGTGTCGTAGTGCTCGCGCTGGGAGCACGGCACCCGGCTCTGCTCTCTTCGATGGCGCCTCTGCATCGGTGCCGGCAGCGTGCCAGCTGCGGGTCTAACCGCCCACGGTGGGACCCTCGCCACAGACATGTGTGCAGCGCGGCTGTTAGACCCACTCTGCAGAGAAGAAGACCGAGGCTCGGAGGTGAGAAGCCACGCAGGGAGTCAGACGCAGGTCTGGGACTATGACTCAACCTTCCTGACTCCAAAGACGAGGCTCTTGCCCACATGGCTGTGTACCAGCCCGGAGCTGAGTCAGGCGGGGCTGACCGCTGGCTGCGGACGGACGGACAGACGGACAGACAGCTCAGCTCAGCTCACCCTCACCCTCGGCCGGGCTCCAGAGACAGCCTGGGGTCGCCCAAGAGGCCCTCCTGCAGGGTTGACCAGCAGGTGAGGTGAGGACAGAGCCCATTAACGGCGGCGCTCCCGAGCGTGGGCAGAGGCCCATCCGCTTCCTCTGCGGGGCTTGCTCTCCTGAGAGATAACTGGAAACACAGCGCGGCGCTGCTCTCCTGCTGCTCAGAACACTGGCCAGGCTGCCAGGACACGGAAGCTGCACCCCGATGAGCCTCTCCAACCCAAAACTGAACTCGGGTAGGAGTCAGGACATCGCCTAGCTATTAGGTCATCTGAAGAGGGCAGGGCACTGTGAGGTTAAAAAAAAAAAAAAAAAAAAAAAGGCCTTCAGAAGGGGTGTGTGGGTGCGCTCAGAACCTCAGCACACAGGTCCCGAGCTCCTTGCTAACCGTCTCAGGGTAAGATGATTAAGCAAGGGCTCCGGGCTTTTGTCCTCTGATTTCTCAAATGCACCTGTGGCTCCCGAGGCTTCCATCACTGCTGGGAGCTTGATCTGCTCCTAAGAAAGTCGGCCAAGAGGCACAGTCTTGGGGCTCGCTGCTCCAGAAACAAACTCGAGTTTTCTCCTGGGACACAGGAAGGAACACTGCCCTGAGTCCCACCTCTGCCACAAACTGAGACACGGCGCCGGACACTGGGGGCCTCCCCCCGGGCCTCAGTTTTCCTCCGTCTAATCCCAGGAGGCCCGGAACTGGTCTGGGGATGGAAACACACAGGGCTGTCAGCCCTTCCCACGCCCAGAGACGTTGCCCCATTTGATCCCACTGAGCCAGGACTCTGCCTCAGAATCCTTCTTAACACAGGGCTCCAAGCCGATGATAAGTCGGAGTTTTTCTTGCCTTACAAGAGGAAACCTGGTTGCCGCTCTTGGACACATTCATCTCGAGGCATCCCTCAGGTCTAAAGGCCTGTCATTCTCGTCTGAGGTTTGTCCCCTCGTCCCTTTTGTCTAGGTTTCCCTGGACTCCTTGTGCCTTGGCTGGGAAGTTGGGGCTGTGTTTACTCAACAGGAGGAAGAGCTCCCAGAGCCTTGGGAGCAGTTGTGCTGTACTCAGAGCTCAGCTGTAGAATCGGGCCCAGGGGACTCTGTCTCTGCAGCTTTTGGGGCTGTCTTGCAGAGGGTGGCTTTGAAGATGGTGGCTACTCCAAGCACTGGTAGAAAGGTGCCAACACAGAAAGGCGTGGAAAAGTGAGCTCCTCTAGGCAGGGGGGTGACCGCTAGGGGCAAGCCAGAACCTACGCACTTGAGACACTTCTGGCCGGGCCACCCGGAACCCCATGTCAATACAGCGTCCTGCTACTGCCTGGCTGGTTTATCCGTGAAAAGCATGGTATCATTTTCAAGTGGTTCCCAAGGTCTTTGCGACACAAAGACTGAAGAAATCTTGAGCTTTCCTGTTACAGTCACAGCAAGTGAGCTGTGATGGCTGGAGAAGACTCGGGGCAGCTCCTTAAGTGCCCTTCAGCACAGAACACAGCCAGCGTCAGAGCGCTGCTGCTGTGACCTCCTCGGCCTTGAGTAGGAGGACAGGGAAACAGACGGAGGAGTCTCTGCCAGGACCAGAGGTTTTGTGTTGATTTTATACTGTTGAAAAACATCCAGAGAGCAAAGCCCCCACGTTTTTTAGACATGCTGTTCTGCTCAGCTGAACACCAGACTTTACTGACAAGGTGAAGACACAAAACTCAAGTGGCAAGTTTTCAATTTCCGAAGTCACATTGTCTGAGCTTATAAGGGAATTCTAAAAGCAAAGCACTACATGGCACAAGGTCAATTCAATTCCATACGTGTTTGTGGAGCACCTGCAGGGAGGGTGGAGCCAAGCCAGACCTGGGGGAGCAGGTACCCGGAGCACCTTTCTTGCCCACTGGGAGCTTTGGGTCCAAAGGCGGAGAGGACCAGAAGCAAGAAAAGTTTTGGTGGAAAGGCATGCGGAGTTGTCCCTCTGAGGCTCTGAGGGCTCTGCAGACTTATTCTAACATGTCCAGGTCAGGAGAGAGGGGAAGGCTTCCTCTAGGAGGAGGCATTTCAGATGGGTCTCAGGACAGCCGTGGAAGGGTTTTCATTCTGGGGAGAGACAGGCAGAGGCCCACGCCGAGAAGTAATTCAGGCTGAAAGCAGGTAGAAGTCACATAGCAGAGAAGCTCCAGGAGCAAAGTAGGGGAAGGTGTTCGGGGCTTGTGGGCCTGGCGAGGAAGAGCTGCTGTACCTCGGAGCTGCTGGTGTGCCCACTGGAAGGGCTGGGTAGGGAAACTGCTCCGACAGAGCAGAGCGTGAGTAAACTGGGGCCGTCCTCCACCAGAAATCAGGGGACAGCACAGCCAGCCTGGCCTCTGGGGCCCATCAAGACCATGGCTTTACTTTGTGGGAACAGACGGGAGAGTAGAGAGGCTGCCAGGTCCAAAGCCACGCACTGGGAGCGGCACAAGCCCAGAGCCCACAGCCCCAGGCTTCAAGCCCAGGATGCCTGTCAGTGAGCCAGGGCCCACGGCAGGCCTGCCGACAGCAGAGCCCAGCACGGACACACAGACTGCGTACCGTCGTCCGAAGGGGCCAGTGCTACTCACCAGCAGTAAGGTTGAGTCACCCTGGCACCAAGGGTGAGGCCCTGACCACTCGGTTACTGAGTGACCGAGGCGCTTGGAACAGCTACAGCGTTTCTGAACAGTAGTGCGGGGTCATCACCGCGAGGGTGCTATGGACAACCCCACCTACCCGCTCTGACTACACCAGGTTCTTCCCACCATGTGGGCTGCGTGGAGAGCTGTGCTGGCTGACGTGGCTCTTACAATCAAATTAATGGAAACTATGTAACACCAGAGACACTGGCCCCCAGGTGCACGAGGCATGTTTCCAGCATTTGCTAGCCACGTGCAACAGCGACGTCGGCACTAGATGGCACGGAATGGAACATTTCCATCATCGTGGAAAAAGTTCTATTGCATGGTGCCGATTTGGAGCAGGGGTCAGCGAGCTGTGTCCCAGTGGGGCCTTCAACTCCAACTACCACGTGTTTTTGTAAATAAAGTTTTATTGAAACACAGCCACGCTTGCTCAAAGCCTGCAATCTTTACCATCTGATCCTTTATAAGGCAAGGTTGCCATCTCTGGTGTAGACAGCCAGAAAGCTGCATGAGAATCTTTTCTGGAAAGATGCTGGCTGGCATCCCCAGCAGTCACCGGGGGACCCCCAGCGGCAGGATGATTTTACCTGGGCACACGGCTCTCCCGGGGAGGAGGCAGGGGACACACAGCTGTCAGCAGAAGCGCCAAGCTGGGTGGGGGCACAGGACACCCCTCCCCAGGCCGGACCTGCCTCTGGAGGGACTGACCTCAGGAAGAGGCAGTAGGGCACGACATTTGGGTGACTGCGAGCCTGCCCAGGAAAATCACACGCTGGAGCGATCTCACCATGAAATTGCTTTATTTTTCTCACTCTCCCCAGGTCACTGAGGCAACAACTTTAATAAAAAGAAGTCGAACAGTTTTCTGGTATCACCCCTCCCAAACCAGCATATTCCACAGATAATTCTAAGAGCTTTTCATCACATTCAGTATAAGTGGAAGGTCTGGCAACCCACACATCAAAAATAACTCCCTTGGTGATGTTAGGCCAACTTAGGAGCACTCGCTTCTATGAAAGGAGGGACAGCCTGAGCAGAGAGAGGGTTGCAAGTCAGACCCTTCTGGCCCTTCTCAAGTTCCTGCAGGTCAAAAAGGAGAGCCAGGCTGAGTGATCGACTTCCTTGGGAAGGGCGACTCTTCCTGCTTTTCCCAGTCCAGGCAGTTCTCAGGGCTCCTGGACCGGCAGGGAGTCTGGGGGTTCTCTGTGGGCCCTGCGCTCCTGCTGCCCTCCAATCCCTGGTAAACTCGCTCAGCATTTTTCTCCTTGTATGAACACAGCCCTTCATGGAAAGAGGAACTACACTGATTCAAGAGGCTGACTGACACTCACTTGGTAATGTCTCTATTGTTGACAGAGGAGCGATAAATCTGTAGCAGCTGGGAAATGTCCCTGGGGCCAGAGAGGGTGGATTCTCTCAGAAGACCCCTGAGCATCTCAAACGGTAACTTCTGGGACCACAGGACCCAAGGAGTGCTACAATTAGAGCCTCGCAAAATGCAAATGTACCAGGAACTCTTGCTGTCAGGCAAGCAAATGGCAGGGGAGCACCGGCTTCCTTTCCTGTGCAACCAGGAGGCCCTGAACTGGCAAACCCCCTCCCTGTCTCCAATTCCCAGGTTGAGTTGCTGAATTCTCACTCCTACCAGCCTTTCTCTGCTCATCTGTCAGAGGTCTCTTGATAAATGGAACAAACACAACAGATCTATTCCAAGCTTTCGGCCCTCCCCCTTGGGACCAGCCTTGCAACACACACATTCTCCCAGGCCTTCTTGAATTACAGAGAAAACAATAGGGAGCGAGTCCTCTACAGAGCTACAACTGGGGGTGGTTTAATTTGCAGGGGTCCGGGACCGGTCTCAAGTGTTGGGAGGTCACCCGCGCTGCCGTCTCTTCCGCCCCCTCAGCTTCAGCCGCCTGGCTGGCAGGCTGATGGGCTGCTTCCCGAACTTTTCCATGATCTCCCTGATCCTGGCCAGGTTGGTTTTGCTGAGGGTGAAGTCACACTGCGTGGCACCCATGTCATAGCCGACCATGCAGTTCTTGGTGGACGAGGCGAATCCTTCCGCCTTGGCAGTGACCACGTACTCGCCGGGGTTCAGGAGGCGCCAGTAATCCCCATCGCTGGCTGCGAAGAGAAAGGAAGGGAATTCAGGGCTATTCCCTTCTAAGGCAGATACCACCAGCCCTGCTGTTCCAGAACCAGCCTCCCAGCCAGAGAGAGACTCAGAGACTGGCCTCGTGGAATTTGAGCCTCTGCAGAAGCAAAAATTTTTTTTTCAGATTCTTATGGCATTTTGAATGTTTTCTTCCTTGGAAGCCACCTTAATGGTTTTACCAGGCAGAGGGCTGGGGTGTAGGCTCCCCGCCGTGTTCATACACATGAGTGGAGATGGAGGAATGATCACCATGCTCCTTCCCCCGTGACAATACACGCCATTCATTATCAACCTGAGCCTCCAAATGCTGTGCCCTGGCCACAAAATGCCACCTTGAAAAGCCATCAGCGCCTGGCTTCCTGGCCTCCCTCGGCCTGGTGATAAATACGAATAGTAGTTCTTTTAAGAGGTGGGTCTCTTACTTCTGAAAAGAGAAATAAAAGATTCCAGGGACCAGGGCCAAATGATCTGGGAGGAGGCCTGGAATTTGCCTCTGCCGGTCCCGGGGTTGGGGGCAGGGTGGGCAAGAGAAACGCGAAGTTGCAGGAGCAGGGACACACCGGCCAGTGCTGCTGGGCAGGCTTCCCACCTCCCCGGCGACACGCTGCTCAGTCACCCAACAAACCCACCAGGGGCCCTGGGCCACCCTTAGCGCTGGGCCCCGTCTCTGTGGCAGAGGCTTCCAGGCCAGGACGCTCCTCCCAGGAGCCTACAACCTGCTGAGGACACTTAGGCCCCTGACCTGAAAAGAGGCTTTGAGGCAAAGACGGGGTCACTGGCGATGCCCACCCCACCCCACCCGCCACCGTGGAGGACGTGGCGACCAGAAGGTCAAGGCGGGTGCTGTTCCGCTGAATCTCCAGCGAGCGTCTGAGGCGGGTTGTATGACAAGTCCCCTTTCCATGTGAGAGGACAGCACGAGGTCACACGGCCAGTCCCCAGCTGGCCCCCAGCGCCAGACTCACCCAGTGCTTGCTCTCTCTCTCTCTCCTCTCTCGCATCCACCTGGGTGTCCTGCCTGGTCTGAGGCTTTGGTGCCCAAAGAGAAAAGGCAAAGGGGTAAGGAGGCCCCGGGCCAGGCTCCTTTGTCGACCACAGGCTGAGATCTTCTAAGGGACAGGAGCAGCGCTGCATGTGGGTGTGACTGTCTCCCCCAAACACACGGAGGATGAAGCATCAGGTCCAAGTTCCATCTTTATTCATCTGCCCTGCCCGCTCACAAGCGCGTGTGGGGAAGGAACCCCACGGGCAGCCCGATGGCCGCTCACTGGTGAACACGCCTCAGTGTGGGGCTCGGGGTCCACATGGCCCCGACAGCCGCTCCCCAGTCCTCAGCGCTGTGCCCTGCATCTTCCTTCGGTAAAAATGCGAGCTTCTCAATGAAATAAAGTGCTACCTCATGCTTTCCAGAAGGCAGGAGCCCGCTGAGTCTTGTCTTGAAGTCAGCCAGCCTGAGCCTCATAATGCAATCCAGCTTTCGAAGATGGAAATTTCCCTGGCCGACCCCCAGTTCCTGTACATCATCCAAACTCTCTCCTCCACGGCGTGCACCATAGTCTGCAGTTACCTTTTATGTTTCCCCTTGTAACTGTTCGCAGATTCCCCCGCTAGAATAGAGGCCGCATCCGTCTCCTCCACCACAGCATCTCCAGGCTGGCGCACGGGGCGGGCTCCATAGATACATTCAAAGAATGAGTAAAACTATCAGGAGTGTGTTTAGGGTCGCAGAATCTGAACGAGGGGCGTCAGCTCTGTAATTTGCAAGTTTCCGCTTCTGAAACACAGACTCTCTCCTTTGCCCGCACGGCACCCTTTCCCCCAGATATTCTTGGTTAGGCTTTCCTCGCAATTCTCCCCAAGGCTCTTATAATCTCAGCTTCTTCCCCCAATGACCAGTAAAGTCTAGAATCATCCACTTCATGGAATTCAGGGGTCAGCATAGTTGGTTGCTAGCCCACGGGGTGACCAGATCTGTATTCAAGGGTGAATGTTCTAGGAGCTGTAGGAGGGGAGGGATGGGGACGTGGCTGGTGTCGTGCAGCATGGTGGACGGAGGGACGACCCAGATACTGTCACATGTCCATTTGGTCGGAGGGCAGGTTTGTGTCTGCCACACAGAGGACAGTCCAGGGGCATTCTGAGCCAGGCATTTGGCCAACATTCTTGCATGCATTTAGAAACACTCTGACTAGCTTCTCTCTCCTGGGACTTCAATCCCCCTGTTGATTTTGTGCAAAATTCCTCCAGAAAGAAAACTTGTCAGATCACAGACACCTCGGAGAGAGATCAAGGAAAATTCAGAGCAAATGTTGAGCACTAAGACGCTGAAATAAATATGATAAGGAACCACATGCAAAGTGCGGAGCTCATCTATCATGAGAATACACTGGGAAATTATTTCAGGAAGGAAATAAAGGGAGAGGGGGAGGCGGCTCTCATCGGCTCATCCAAACCACCTCTGTGATCACAAGAGCCTTGTGGTTCCAAGCTCATGGGGCACAGCACTGTCTTCTGGCCTGTGGGGCTCAGCGGACTCTCTCTCTCCCACCCCGTTTAAAACCCTCCTGTTTTCTCACATGTATACAAAGTGCTAATCATCCCAAGAATGTTCTAGGAATTTTTGTGAATTCTTCTTTTACAGGAGCTTGTTAGCAATGTTTAAAATGTAAGTCCGATGCGGGCCCAGATACAGCAGCCCCTTCTGTCGTAATGATGGCCGCACCCCGCGGCAATCCCACGCATCTCAAGTTCAGAACCTGTCAGTGAACAGAAGAACGAGTGAATGAGTCCGGGAATGAACGCGCGGCCTGGGGTACACCGGTGAAGGGCGGCCTGTACCGAACGCCACGCTGCGTGGTGGGAAAGCTCACAGGCAGCGGCTACCAGGTCCTCAAGGACAAAGAGTAGACAGGTGAGGACAGCGAGGAGTATCACAGCATTACACAGCGGTCTACTGCTCTGCGGCGTGTCGGCTACAATCCACCCATGGGATCAATCCTTGTCCTTCTGTAGCAGGCATGCCAGCAGGCTCTCAGGTTAGCCTGGCACTGAAGGACAGCAGGGCAAGTCTGAAGCCCAGCCTAGCCCCTTCTTCAGTCCCAGAGGCTCCGTTTCCTCAAAGGTCAAATGAGATCGCTTGTCAGAAGGACCAGGTCTATTAGTGCATGTGAACAGTCTGGAGAAGAGGCTCCTGTCCCCTTAGGAGGGACAGCATGGGGACAAGGGCTGGGGCACGGCATTCACAGTTCCTAGCCCCTGGCTCAGATCCCAGCTCAGCCCCTCTGTGTACTCCCAGAAACATCATGCCATGTGTATTCATTCATTCGCGTGTTAGAAAAGGTGGTCACCGTGGTTGGCTCTGTGGACCTAGTGACATCTGAACAAAGACCTGAAAGCAAGGAAGGGACTAAGGGATTCTCGAAGGAAGGAGGTTCAGGAGGCAGAGCGAAGGCGATCCTGCTAGAGCGAGGACCCTGACACGTGGCCTCAGGCCTCCAGGAGGGAGCCTGCAGGGGCACCGGGCGAGGCAGCACAGGGGAGTGATTGTTCCTATTTGACCAAAAGTGGGACTCGTGATTTTCAGTTTTCAAATGAGGCCAGTCCTGGGCAAACCGAGAGAGCTGGTCATCCCAGAAGAAGAGCTTCGGGAGGTACCCCAGAGCCCAATCTCACATGGCCTTTTGAGGGTACCACAGTGACCCCGCAGCGGCTGGGGCTGAGACTAGCCAGCAGCCGAGGAGGTGCTGAGTAGGCATCGACTCTGCAACCACGGGCTGCCTGACGGGGTGGGGCAGGGCCGAACCGAGGCTGAGCTTCTCGACACCTTGGGGACCCCTCCAGCCGTCACAGGCTGTACCCGTGGCTGTACAGGACGTGGCCTCGTTTCCCTGGGAACGCCCTTGTTTTAAATCTGACAGTCACATATTCTGGGAACTCTGTCTGTCCTGGGCCACTGGCCGCGCCATCCAGGGTCAGCTCTTGAACCAACAGGTCAAGTTCAGGCTGCATTAAACACTTGCCAAGTGGCCTCATATCCTATTTCTCCCAGTTGTTCGAGTGTGTCCGAGGGCTGAACAGGTCTGCCTCGTGGCAGTCACCATTTCCCTTCTCTTGCTTCTGAGTCTGTGCTCTGTGCCCAGGGCGGGGGGACCTGGAGTAGGTTGAATCATGGTCCTCGGAAGCCCACATACCGAGACTCTATGAATGGAACCTTATTTGGGAAAAGGATCTTTGCAGGTATAATTAAGGATCCCCCGATGAGATCATCCTGTATGGCCTGGGTGGACCCTAAATCCAATGACAGGTGTCTTTGTAAGAGGTAGAGAGGAGGAGGCCATGGAGATGGAGGCAGAAGTGGAGTGATGTGGCCAAGGAAGTTGCCAAAGCTGAGGAAGGGTCCTTCCCGGGGGCTCTGGAGGGAGCACCGCCCTGCTGACACCAGGGTTTCACACCTCTGGGCTCCGTAACGGTGAGAGAATACATTTCTGACTTTTTAAGTCCATGGTCATTTGTCATGACACCCACTGGAAACCAGCACAGGACCCAATGTCCCGCTCACTTCAGCTGAAACCAAAGCAAAGCCACCTGCCCAATGATGTGGGCAATGACGTGGCGCTCCGCAGAGTCTCTCGGTGGCCGAAAACCTCTGTGCGTGGGTGTACAAGGCCCTGGACACACCATCTCCTCCAGAATGCCTGCAGACAACCTGCTGGGGGCTTCTAGACAATTCTCTTCCCTGTGCACCTGTCACATCAGGCTGCACACGTCCCTGTCACAGTCAAGGTCACTGTTTCCTCATGTCCCACCATACACACTGAGCACTATCATGGTGACAACGGTCCTGGGCACAAGGGAAAACTACAAGGGTCTCCCAGCAGCGGGGAAGCCCTGAGCGGCAGGGGCATGCCGGCGCTGGGAGTCCGACCCCCGAACCCACTCCCAGCCGCGTCTTAAGCCACCAGCGTCTCCTCACCCCTCCCTGCACTTCTGGTTTTCACCTGAATAAGGGAGAAGCCAGAAAGTACAGGCTCAGAACCTTGCTTTCCAGGGTCTCCACGGGGAATCCAAGGAAGGAGACAAGAATTCGGCTCTCCATAAGACGTTTCCAGCACTTGACGTGTGATTTTTAACCCAAACAAAATGCTTTGAGAAAACAGACATTCCCTCCTGAGAGACAGGTCGTCTAGGCTTGCAGTTACCTGTTCGGATGTCGTGGTTAATGCCTTCCACGGAGATAATGACATTCGGAATTCCTCTTCCATGGGAGTCTCTCACCACGCCTTTAATGCCGCGATGGACCTGCTCAGCACACGGGACAAGGAACCGGGTGAGCTCACAACGCACCCGACCCCGTGTGCGCAGTGACGGCTGTAAGCCAAATGCCACCCCAGGGCCGCCAAGAACCCTCTCAAAGCCTTATCTAGCTCAAAAACTCCCTGGCTGCACCCGGATTTGGTGTGTAAATTTCTGTGTTCCCCTTGGGTCCGTGCACTGGGAAGTCTTCCCCTGGAGTTCAGCTATTCTAGAGGCGTAAAAAATATTAGGATCTGAGATGGTGCATGTCAAGCACACCCAGTAAAAACAGAATTTAATTTTTTCTAGTGCATTTGACTTTCCTGAACTCCACGGACCAAACATGTCAACCCAACGACTTAAGAATCAGAGAGAAAAGAGTCAAAGGCGTTCTTAAAAATGACAACTCAGTCCATAGGGCCCTTCCGCTAATTGGTTGCGTCACAAGACCCACATCACTCTGAACCTTGTGCCTCAGTTTCCCTATCTGTAGAACAATGTGACATTCCCGGTGGTACACCATCATTTCCAATGACATTGTATGTATTACTGTGCCCGGGCCCTTTATCCACAGCACGGGACACAGGATTCCTTTAGGATGATCAGAGCCTTCTCTCTTTTCATAGAGAAAATGAAAAAGTGCCTTTCCTCGCAAAATTCCAGGGTGCGGACAGACAGCGCGCTTGCATCTGCCCAAGAGGGAAGAACAGGTTCACACATGCTGTGCCGGCAAGTGTACTGGGGATTGCACAGAGTCTCCGGGGATCCTTGTGGGGCAGACTGGGACACTAGGTGCCAGGGATGACCTCTGCCAAGATCAGTGGAGTGGGAGGTGTAAGAACCAGGAAGCTGGCAGCTGAGCCATGGCCTGAAATTGTCTTGTGCTTCATCTACAACAACTCATGGAAGGGGCGGCCTCCGTGCCTGATCCTGTGAGCCTCAGGGTCACGCTTCCTAATGGATGGGAGTCACGGAAGTGGCCCTTTTGTTTATTCCTTTGGTTTCCAGTTTGTTTGTTCCTTAGTGGGGCGTGGATATTACTGGATTGATTGTAGCACCGAACTAGACTGGTTTACGGGATGCTACAGGATGGGTGGGTCCTTGCGAGCAGGAGGAAGGGAAGGCGACGGAGGGTTCTGGGGGTCCCAGCAGGGCTTTCTCACCAACTGTAATCAGAAGCCTGGGAGGGGCTCAGGAGACCCACTCCCAGGAGCCTCACACACCCACGGCAGGGCCTCTCAGCCTCACAGCCATGATGGACACCCCAGTATCCTCCAACAATCCCCATGGTGAAGTCCTTGTTTCCGGGATCTTAGAACGTGACTATATCTGGATACCGTGTCTTCAAAGCGGTGATGAAATTAAAATGAGGTCATTCAGGTGGGCTCAGATCCAATCTGAATCCCTTATAAGAGGACTGTGGACCCACAGAGACATCAGGAGCATGTGTGCACAGAGGAAAGACCATGTGAGGACACGGGGAGGAGACAGACATCTGCCAGCCAAGGAGGCTCTTCCAAATGAAACCAACCTGCCAACATCTTGATCTTGGACTTCAGCCTCCAAAACTCAATTTCTTTTGCTTGAGCCCCCCCCCCGCCGGGGGGCCTATGTTTTTATGCAACCCTAGCAGACTAGCACAGGGGCCTGGGCATGCTGGCTCAGACACGTCACCCCTTCCCCACAGGGTGGCATCCGGTCACACTCACCATAACCCAGTGTGAGTGATCAGTGAGGCTTTACAGCTCACTCCGGGGGCCGAATCAGGTGTGGACAGATGCTGGCTCTTCCGGCACCGTCTGGGGCTGGCCCAGCGCGACGGCCAGATCTGAAGCACTAACTGGACTCAGTCTCAGGCTTTCAGTCCCCTGACCGGCCCCTTCCCTTACGGCCCCCACCCCGGCATGTGCTGGTGCCGTACCTGCTCCATGAACACGATTAAGGATTCTCGATTATTCTCCCACTCCTCGGGCAGCTCGCTCTCGTGCGGAAACTTGTCACAGCCCACGTAGATGGACAGCTCGAAGCAGTTTGTGTGAAGGTAGCTGAAATCGTTGAGACCTGCCGAGCCAACCGGACAACGCTGTCACCAAACCGTGCTCCCAGGGCAGGAGGGAGACAGCAAGAACGTTCAAGAACGGGATTCGGACGACCTCACTGGAACAAGGAGGTGTCCAGTACCTGCTGCAGACTGCGAAGGAATGACAGCAAAGATGAGGGGAGGCGCGGGGGAGAGAGCAGGGATGCAGCCAGAATGATTTCTGGGGAAGACAGGTGCGTCTGGGAACATCGCTGGCAAAAGGAAGACTGATAAAATTCTGCTCAGTAAACCCAGTTTAACACACCATTTTTAAAAATAAAGCCACCATGAATGAGCAGTATGGACTCGAAGTGGTGGATGGAGCTTTTCTCTATGGTTACCCATGTGCCACCCATGAGCCAGGACCTGTCCTTAGTGCTCTGCTTCCACTGACCACAAATTCAACAGAGACTTAGGCAGCAGAGCCCAGGGTCACAAGGAAGACAATGGAGATAGAGAACAGCCAAGAACTGTATCCAGAACCACGTGTCTGGAAAGAGCCAGAGTCAGGATTTGAACCTCAGTGTGTGTGACACCAAGGCCTTGCTCTTTTCTCCAGGGCTGGGCTGCCTGGGGTCCGCTGGGTGGACGCACTCACCCCCCGCGCCTGGCAGCAGACAGATCTCGAACATCCTGACACTGTTGCAACAGGACATGAAACGCGCAGCCTGGCCTGGAGTTGGGCCCCGCGTTAAACTTCCAGGGCTGCGGTTACAAATGACCACAAACTGGGGGACTTAAAACAGCAGAAATGTATCCTCCCGTAGTTCTAGAGGCTGGGGGTCTGAGATCCAGGTGCTGGCAGGGCTGTGCTCACTGCAGAGGCTCTAAGGGAGGAAACTTTCTCGCCTCTTCCCGCTTCCGTTATGGGGTCGCCCCCAGCGTCCCTTGTTTTGTGGCTGCATTGCTCTTACCTTTGCCTCTGGCTTCACGTGACTTCTCCTCTGTCATTTATAAGGACATTTGTCAATGATTTTAGGACCCATCTAGGTAACTCGGGATAATCACATCCCAAGACCCTTAATTTAACCTAGTACGGCTCCCAGTATTTGTGAAGCGAAGAAATGAATGGTAGGTGGCATAAAGTTCTTCCAGACATTTCTGGTTTTGAGCAACAGGGTGATCAGATCAGCAAGAACACACGGCAGCTATGCTGTGCGTGACCACAGGAAGCATCCACAGGACGCAGGAGGCCCCTCCACGAGCCGTCCTTGGGTTTTTAGGGTCAGGGCTAAGAGAGCAGAGCGGGAAGTGCTGGGTTTCTGTGTGGTGACTCATCAAAGGAGCAGGTCCTCCTGCACAAGCGGCCTCTGTCCTCACCCTGCATCTACCCTCCTTGCCTACCTCGCCATCATGCTCAGCGGCGTACTGCCCAGTAGAAACACCTGATTAGGACTCATGGCTTGGGGTATCCAGAGAAATTCCACAACAGCCCGATCGCTACAGTCACAGGCAAAATGGTACAAAACACACAGCCACTCTCTCGGGCGGATTCCAGATTTCAACCACTCCCGTGTCGGCAGACGGACCTTTGACCACATCTGTGATAAGACGGAGGCAGAGAGCTGTGGGATGGGAGAGGGAACCCTGTCACGCACGTTAAGGGCACCTCCTTCAAAGGGGCCTGGTCTGGCTGGAGGAGCTTGGTCAAAATGCCATGTCAACGTATCCACTTGAACCCACATGTGGCATTATGAGAGGGCAGAGGGGGGCCTCAGACGCCATGGCCACTAGTTAGCAAGGGCAGGACACGCTGAGCGCACCAGGGGCCTCTGTGCACAGAGGATTTTCATCTCCCAACCTTCCAGGCCTTGCTGGCACAGAAACAAATCAGTGTTACCCGTGCAACTCTGAGGGGGTCTGCCACCCTGCCTTGTGTCTTTGAAGCACTAGAAGTACCGGAGGACTCGGTGACGTGCTGGGAAGCCAGGGTGGAAAAGCTTCACCTGGGCTAACGCTGCTGACTTCAGGCCCGGCGGCAAATGGCATGAGTCGAGAATCCTGGGTCAGGAATGGCTTTGAAAGCGTGATATGTGGGCAAGGACCTGCGGCATGACCCAGACAGACCCCCACACACCCCGGGTCCCAGCGGGACCAGCCAGACGTTCCTGTGCTCTCCTGGCCTAGAATCCCACTGCCGTGGCTTCTGCAAGGAGCACGGAGCTGCACCTTCCTCGAGGCCCGGGCGCCCATCTCCAGCTCAACGTGCACTTTGTCACGGGGGCCAGAGAACGTGGGGTGGCAGCCCGGGGACCAAGAGGGCCTGGCGTCACTCTGGAGGTGACACACACACACTACGAACAACGTGTGTTTTGAGCTCTCCCGAAGCGGGCTCCCCAGAGCCCCATCTCCGTTAACCGCTGCCTGTCGGTCACGGCTAATGAGCAAGACCCGAACAAGAAAAGGGAGCGGAGGGTTGGGGGAGGGGAGGAAATGGAAGTCACATCTCATTAATCCACAGAGAGAGGCGTCCCCGCACTTCCTCACGCCGCCGGGAGGGAGGATGATTAAGAAGGCTCGAGCTGCCGCACGGCCCTGCCACGAAAGCCCCCGCAATAATGGAAAATATAATTGATAGGAAAAAATCAAACGCTGCGCGTGTGACTACGTGGCAGCCAGCTCTGCCACACGTGGCGACGGACCCAGCGCCGGCCACTCTCCCCGGTGCCGGTGACTCTGGCTGGGTCCGTACCCGACGTGGTCGCGGCAGCCGGGAAAGGGAAACAGAACGTTCACGTTAAGGCTGTCGCCGGTTCTCAGGGCTGAGATGGAAAAGCGAGAATGATTTGGGGCCATTAGAAAATTCTCTGAATCAACAGGGATTTGCCATTTTTTTTTTTTTAAATTTTGTGCAGGGCCAAACTATGATAGTAAATAAACAAAACACCGCTGCGGGGTAGGCAACCCAGAAGAAATGGGCAAGCTTTCTGTACATGTTAAAACATGGTCACGGGAACAAAGATATTTGCTTTTCAGTTTTCTTTTCCCAAGCACGGACACATACCTGAAAAGCATGTGAAGGCTGAATCTAGCAAAGGGAAATCAGATGATGGTTAATTAGGGAAACAGAGAGCAGGAGGTGTGATGGTGAACAAATACCACGGGAGAGGGGGGAGGCAGACAGGGGACGGGTCCCCGTGGCATGCTTCTCTGGTAAGCTGGACAGAGGACGCCCCACACCTGCCACCATGTGAACCTCATGACAGTCCTGAAGGTCCACCATCTTCATTGTTACCAATGTGCCCATTTCACAGATGGAAAATACAGGGTTCAGAGAGGTCCAGGAACTCCCCTGGGGCCCTACGGCATCTGGGGGATGAGCCAGAGTGAGTCTAGGTCCAGTTGACCTGGAATATTTCTCAAGTTCAACCGCAGTTCGACAACCCCCACAAAGCCGAGAAAAAGAGCAACAGCATTCTGCGTGGGGTCTTGCCATCCCAAAGCTGAGGCACCTTAGGGAATGGGATATCCTCTTCCCTCCTTGGCTGGGAGCCCTGGGCCAGCTCAGCTTGGATTCAGCAAGGAAAGCTTATCTGGAAATGGGAGCCCAGGGTCCTCTGTGGCTGCTGCAAAGGAATTCCCGAAGTCCCTGCTGGAGGCCCATCTGATCCCATGTGGATGCTAGGAGTGAAACCGTACACTCCCCACATCACACATAGGCAAGCTTCGACCGAATGCCTTGGTCTGACCTCCCAGCGGACGGGAGGTGTGTGAAATGGTGTTTGTCACACGCTGGGCCTCAGGACACACCTGCAGCTTGAAGTCACTTCACACCTGAGTGTGGGGTCGATGCCCGGACCTTCTGGGGACCTACAGCACGGGACACGCCCATGATGGGCACAGTTCTGGGTAAACACCCTCTGGCCCCAGCACCAGCACACGCATGCTCTCTGCTCCTCTGCTGGTTTCACTTTTCGATCTGATACTTCCTTCCAAGTCTACATCTACCCATCTCTGACCCTGCAGAACCCGAATAGCTCGGGGCTAAGAACAGATCGCAGAGCCAAACAGGTGTGGCTCTGCCCCCTTTCTTGCTTGGAGAGATCCCTTCAGATTCCAAGCCCTGGTGAACTCATTCATAAAACGGGGAGTAGCCACACCCCCCAAGACTATCAGAAGGACGAAGGAGGAGTCTGTATAGAGCGTTGGCGGACTACAGTCAAAGGCAGACTACAGTCATGACTACCCCCATGCCAAAGGTAAGGGATGTCTGGGTCCCTCCCTGTCCCAGCCAACGCTTACCATTTGGCTCTACAATGACAGCAAGGCCACCAGAGACTTACTTCCGGCGACAGTGTGCCAGGAGGCCCCATTGACTGTCCCGTCCTCTTTCTGGAAGTCCTCTGTGTGGCACACCCTCCGCCTGGCGTCCGTCATGAGGCGGTGTGTGGAGGCGTAGGAGTAGGCCAGCCAGCGGAACACGTGGTCGTCAGGCGTGGGGCTGGGCTCCTGCGTCTTCCACAGGGACCGCACCATGTCGTAGGGGTAAGCCACCACCAGCTCGCCCCCCTGCAGGTTGCCGCCCAGGACAAAGGGGATTTTCTCCATCCAGGCTATGACAGCCCTGGTCTCCACTGCCACCTGTGAACACGGCACGTTTAAACAGGCTTTGAGAAATAAAGACCGGAAGGAAAGTGCGTCCTCTCCCTACTTCCCAAACAGGGACATGGTTGAAAGAACAACCATTTTGTGGAATACTTGTAGCAAAAAATGTAGAATTTCAAAATTGGGCTGAAGCAAGCTAGATTTTTTTGCAAATCACGGATAGGAATATTTTCTGTAGGAATATCCCAGTTCATGCCCGCGGGAAAAGACGGAGTTAGCGCATCAACACTTCTCAAATCCAGTGAATCAAGGGGCCAGGCGTGTCTATCTCCGGCTCCAAAGAGCAGAGAAAGAGAGAAAACCAACAGAATAGTCTTCCCAGGGAAGAGCATACACACCCAAGGAAAATATCAACCCAGAATATGACCAGCCTCTAATCCAGAGCCTGGTAGCCTCTTTCTGCAAAGGACCAGATGGGAAATACTTTAGGTTTTGATGGCCCTGTGGTCTCTGTCCCAACTACCCAACTCTGTCCTTGTAGCAGGGGAAGCGCCAGAAACAACACGCAGATGAACAGGGCTGGGTTCCGATAAGACACCATGTACACCAACAAGCCTGGGCGGGAAGTAGCCCGCCTACAGGCTGCAGCTTGCCGGCCCCTGCTCCACGGAGCCTAGTCTGGTCGACAGCTCACGGCCAGCGCACAGGAAACACAGAAGCAGAGGTTACATGACACGGAAAGGATACAGCTGGCAGCACCCAGACAGTGGAAAATGTGTCAAAACGATCTAATCTGGTTGCTGGTACCTTAGTTGTTACGAGATAAGCAATGAGCTGAAAAACAGCAAGATTGCAAGGAAAAAAGGCAGGAAGCGAAACAGAAGCAAGTTAAAGGAGACTGGAAAGCCTGTGCTCCTGACCACAATGAGGGAGCTTCACTGGCTCCTGACTTCAGCTACAAGAGGGGCGCCCGGGTGTCTCGGTCGGGTAAGAGGCCCACTCCTGATTTGGTCTCAGGTCATCATCTCCTGGGTCGCGAGATCAAGCCCGGCATAGGGCTTCATGTTCAGTGGGGGAATCTGCTTGAGATTTTCTCGTTCCCTCTGCCCCAATAAATAAACAAATAAATAAATTTAACAAATAAACAAATAAATAAACCTTAAAAATAAAATCTTTGAGAGAGAATGATAATAGGGCAAATGTGAACCCTGCCTGGATATTTCATAATACTAGAAATAATTGATTTTGATAGGATAATGGTAATTGCTCATGGTTTTAAAAGAGACTCTGAGCTTTTAGAGATACTTACCGAAATATCTGCACATGAAATGATGCCACTCCAGGGACTTGCCCCAGTAATTCTGGGGAGGAGGAGGAAGCGGGTGCAGACGTTAGACGGGTGAGAAGGCACAGATATTGAGGCTGAGGTGGGAACACCAGGGCCCTGAAAGCTTTCGCTCCAGTTCCGTACTGTTGGCATTGTTTTATGATAAAAAGTTGAAAGGAAGAAAGAAAGGAGGGAACAAATGAACAAAGAAAGGAAAGCAGGAAAAGAGAGAGCAAAAAAGGGAGTGGGAAGCAAGGAACCCACAATGCTCGAAGCCCAAATTAGAAAGCCTGATATGGTCAATCTCGACATGAATCCAGTTATTTATCCTAAGTTACTGATTCCTATGAAGAGAATTCCAGCAGAATACCATTTGATAATGGGAAAGAAATAAAGACTGGACATGGCTTGGCTGCGCCGTACAGAAAGTTGGTTGAGGAACAAAATTGACTTAGGGTTCATTAAGTTGTGTTTTTCTTCCTAAACACATCAGGGGCCCTGGATGGGCCCTACTGTTCTACTGTTGTGGAACTTGGCTCATTCCACAGTATCACTGCTGGTCCCTGCTTGTCCTCTGCTCTATGTTGATACAATGAACACCCATTAACCCGCCATCTGTGCCCAAAACCAGATCTTAAGGACAATTTCTGTGTAATATGGGATTTCCTCTGTCCCATCCTCCTGTCTTACACTCGGAGGTAAGCACTGTATCCTCAATCATACGATTTGCGTTCTTTTTGTTTTACCGTAAGTGTGTATGCTTAAAAATACATTATTTGGTTTTACTTGTTTTTGCTCTTAAAAAGAAGGGGGGGAACCATACTGATTGTTGTCTCCAATTTTTTCCCTCAATTCATGTTTCCAAGGCGTAGCTGTATTGTTGCATAAAAGCTGTAGCTCAATCCTTTCCACTTGGGTATGAGGATGTCATCGTTTAACTGTCCTCGTGATGGGGGCATAGAGGTAATTCTCAATTTTTTACTGTACTGAACAGTGGTTTTTTTTTTTTTTTGAGCTTTCTTTTGGTATACATGTGCTGAAATTTATCCTGCATAAATCACCAGAAGTGGGACTGCAGAGTCATAAGAAATACACATATTCCACTTTACAAGATAATCAAATTATTCTCTGAAGTCACGGTGCTAATTTACACTCGCACCCACAATGCATGAGACAGCCACTGGCCCCATATCCTCTCCAACGCTCAGCTACTGTCAGACTTCTTAATTCGCCAACTAGTGGGTGTAAAATGTTCTCTTATTTGCATTCCTTAGTACTAGTAAGGCTGAACATATTTTCATGTTTATTAACCATGTTTCCTCTTCCACGAATTGCCTCTTCATATTCTTTTACCCATTTTTCTATTGAGCCGTTTATTTTTTCTTGTTATTCTTTATATATTTGAAAGTTTTAATTCTTTTCCAATTTCCTAATTTGCAAATAATTTCTCTTGGTTTTTAGCTTCTCTCTTATGGTTTTAAAATTTTGATGAGCAAGCTTTCTTATGTTGGTTACTAGTTGAGTTTATTAATCTTTTATTTTATGATTAATGTCATTTAAAATAGCCTTCTCCCTGAAACTAGCTATCTGTATTATAAAGTTTCACTAAGAGATTTTCCTGGGAGTGATGATTAAATCCTATCAAATGATTCTTTCAACAGACAAATCCCTTTAAATTATTTCTTGGTTTTTCTCTTATTTCTGCTCTTACTTTTTGATCATAATCTTTATATATTTTGGGGGGTTCTTCTGGTATTCAATTGCTAGTTTCTTTAGCTAATTTTTAGCCTTTCTTCTTTGGAATATAATCATTGAAAGGTATAAAATTCCTAAAAGTACAGGAGTTTTTGTGGTCCAATTTTGATTTTGATACATAATGTTTTCATTACTGTTGGGTTCTAATTATTTTTCAGTTGCTAGTACAGTCTTTTTCTTTGACTTATTATTTAGAAGTATTTTTCTTTAATTTTCTAAAGAGGTGGTGATATTTTCATTAGCCTATTTACTGTCTTCTTGTTGATTTGTATGTTGGTGAGAGCATCATGGTCTGACTCTTATTCTCTGGAACTGGCTGAGATTTCCCTTAGAGCCCAGAGCATGTCAATTTTTGAAAATGTTCCAGGGGGTGGGGGGCACCTGGGTGGCTCAGTGGGTTAAAGCCTCTGCCTTCGGCTCAGGTCATGATCCCAGGGTCTTGGAATCAAGCCCCACATTGGGCTCTCTGCTCGGCAGGGAGCCTGCTTCCCCCTCTCTCTGCCTGCCTCTCTGCCTGCTTGTGGTCTTTGTCTGTCAAATAAATAAATAAAATCTTTAGAAAAAAAAAAAAAAAGAAAATGTTACAGGGAATATTCAGGAAAATATATTATTATCTACCTAGTGGTTGTAGACTTCTTATAGATCCCTATGTCAAGTTGTTGACTGCTTTTCAAGTCTTTATCTTTGCTGACTTCTTATCTAACATCACCACAACTGGAAAAAGTGTTGGTGGTAGAGGATCTGTGTAATTCCCCATGTGTTTCCCAAAGATGACAAGCTCAGAAAGCTAAGTTCTAGTCTTAAAGCAAAGACTGATATCCAAGGACTTTCTCTAAGCTGAAGAATTCCTTATTTCTCTTAGCCTCGGGGCCAAGAACGTTGGCTACCATATTCCAATTCTGGTCCAAGAGTTCCCAAATGATAACATCACTTGAATTCTCAGCCTTACCAGACGTCATCAGTACGTTTGTTTGAGAGAAAAGTGTGTATGGGGGTGGGGAGGATTGTATAGGATGGAACTGGGAAATGAGAGAGAATACAGAAAACTCAGAGGCCCTAAACCCTTTTTACCCCATAAGCTACCTATGGGTTCCCTAGCCACACCACAGACTCTGCCACTGTCTGTCTACATCACTTGACTGGTTGCTTCCGGAGGGCCTGGATAACAACATCCTATGCCTTCCTAAATGAGGCAACCATGCTGGCCTTCCTCCAGTAGGTGGTGCCTGCCCATGGGGTGGACTAGAGCCCCAGGGCAGAGCAGGAGAGCTGCCTTCTATCCATTCATCATTTCTCCCTTAGTTCCTCAGGGACAGAAGCTAGTTATTTTTATTTTTGTTTTCTTGAGCTTGCAATGTGCTTGCCTAAAATATAGCATTTTCCAGCTTTCAGGAAGCCACAGTGGGTTGAGAGCATGTTTTGATTAAATTCTTGCCAATGAGATTGAAGCCTAAGTATGATGGAGGAAATCAAGGAATGATTCTTAAAATTAACTGAATTGTCTAAGAGGAGGATCTTCTGTATTCTTTTTTCTTTTTTGCTGTTTCTTAACGCCATTTTTTGTTTTTTTGTATCTTAACTCTGGCTCCCCTCTTCCTTCACAGCCATGATAGCTGGAGCACCCACCGCCATCTTGGATTTAGATCTTGAGAGTGGAAGTCATACACTAACATGGTGGAAGCAGAAAGACAGATGAGTCTTTGATTCCTGATGTTCACAGGGCTTCTGTCTGGCCGGGCTTCTATCCTCTGCCTTTAGGGTCCTTCTATGTGAAAATAAATAAGTAAACAAACTTGTCCCTCATTAAGCTGCTGTCATTTTGGATTTTTCCATTGTTCCCACTGAATCTAACCCTAACTCATATAAGCAATCAAGGCAGCCCTCCTGAAGGACATATACAATCAGAGGTCAGGGGTAAAGAGATAGATGACAAAGGTAAGGGAAGAACATAGAAGGTATGCAAAATTTTGTGAAAATTCTTTCTCCCACAACACACTCTTTGGAAAAGAAGACTGGAATTTTGAAAGAAGCATTTCTGTCTCAATGCATTTCTTTTCTTTCCAAAGAAGCATGACGTGTAATGATCCATGAGGACTTACTGAAATAAAATTAAGGTCTCTCAAGCAATCAGTAAGGTCTAAGGACAATTTCATAGCAATTCCATAGCATGGCTGAAGCTGAGAGTAATATGGACAGTCATATGGCAGGGTTTTTGGCTTTTCTTTGTTGTTGTTGTTTTTAAAGCCTTGTGTGGTTGTAAAGAGACCTAATTCAATGATTTCTCTTTTATGAAGAATATCTGCAAATATCAACTTTAAAGGTAGTTATTATCTAGCACACTTCCCCGCTTTGGGAGAAAACATGAAAGGGAAAAAAAATGGTTTTGTCTTGTTCTTAAATGTCAGATCTTCCGCAAATACCAGCGGGTGTTAACTTTGGCCTTCCACTGCTCTGCAAATGATGGGGTATTTTTACTCACCGTGGCATTTTCAGACAGAAACCACTCTGGGATTGCAATATAGTGATTGGGAACTTTCCTTGGAATGTTCTGTCGGTCCTCTGCCTCCCAGAGCAGTGTGTTTAAGTCGGGGAAGTTGTTGTTGATGTCGATGCCATCGTGGGTCCAGCGCCCCAGGGACCAGCCACCCAGCTCCGAGCCCTGGGAGACAATTCCAAGCATGAAGGACCCACAGGCTTCCAGACTTCTCCCACACAAGATGTCCCTGTCTCCAGACCCACCATCCCCACGTGGGTGTGTCTCTAAGCATCACAGGTCCTCCGGCCCAAAGACAGCCCCCAAGAGAGAACAATGAAGCACCCTCTAGTACTACCACTTCTAGTAGGTGGGGGGTAATACTGCCAAATCACCCTAAGAAGGAAGGCAGAGCCTCACTGCAGCCACATGGCAATGTTCAAGAAGTATTACAACCCTTACCCCCAACCCTCTCACCCCCTTAGAACTTCTAGACTGGTCAGATAAAACCCTGAAGTAGGAATGAATCCAAGAGTCTAACACTGCAAAATCAACCACCACCGCGTTAACACAGTCTCCCGGCCGTGCCCACAAGTCTGGCTTGCAAACCCTTGACCAGTGGACCTTACAAATCAGGCACCAAAACTCCCTAACCAACTCAGTGCCCATAAACACAACCCCAATTCTGTATTATCAGGCATACATGTGACAGGTACCAAGTGCAGTCTTACACTTTATTCCCAGATAATACTAATAATAGTCCATCCACAATGTAACCTGCACAAAGTCTACGCCACTAGAACATGAAATGTAAACGATCTCTCAGAATAACAGAAACAGCTCTCCTCAGAGCACCGAGAGCACGACAGGCCACAGATGTACAGAGGATCTGCCTTGATGGTGCTTCCTCCAGGTTCAGCATTCTTTTTATTCTCTTCTACTGAATTATTCCCTCATGTTCACTTTTTCCAGGGTGTTGGCCTGTCTACCTCTCAGGTGCCCATGATTGCCAATTCCTGCTTTGCCCCTTTCGGGAACCCCAGGAGTTTCCCTGTCCCCGCGGAGAGACACTGAAAGGGAAGCCAGGACACGGAAGGGAAACTGACTCATGGCCCAGCGGGCTCTGTGGTGGGGACCTAGCGGCTGCCCCGGCCAACAGGGGGCGGCATCATTACCCCTTCGTAGGCCTTCTCGTAGCCATCGGGGTTGAGGGACGGGAGGATGTGAATCCGGGTCTCCTCCACCAGGCGGACGATGCGTGCGTTGCCAGCCAAGTACTCCTGGCACAGGAACTGCATGAGCAACAGCGTCAGCTCCCGGCCCAGCACCTCATTGCCGTGGGCCCCTGCGATGTAGTGGAACTCCGGCTCGCCTTTACTCGAGGACGGGAAAAAATACAGTCCATATCGGCGCTTCTAGCAGAACAGCCCTTACCATTTAGGATTAAAAAGATCTCTGAGTAATAGCAACTTACAGTTTTACCCCATCTCGTCTTACAAATGGGCCCCCCAAGTTCTATCACTACATTTTTTAGAATTCCCCAATAGGTACGTAGGAAAATGTGTAGAAAACTCATAGATGATACCAGCCCCTGGGTAATCATGTTTATTCTTATTTAGCGAGAACGGAGAAAATGATACAGTGCGTAAGGTTGAAAATTCACAAATTAAACACAAGACAGGGCGATCATTTTTCTCTTTGGGGAGGTAATCGTTCTTCTCCAAAGAAGATTCTATTAAATCATAAAGGAGGTAGAGATGGATAAACAGAAGCAGAAAACAGACCAGCCGGGGACATCGGCACTGACGCAATTTTGTAAGGGGGCTGCCTTTGAGTTCCTCATTTCTTAGCTCACTTTCTCCAATGTGGGGGCTTATCAGAGCCCAGCATAGGCAGACAATACTTGTTCTCTCACTGGCAAAGCAACTACTTTTAAGGAAATGTAATTTTATCTGCAGATCCAGTCCTTATACTTCCGAAGGAACTCCTAAGAGGAACTCCTGAAATACTGATGAATTTAGAGCCAAATGAAGCAGGCAAACCTCAGACTTAAGTAGAGGGGAATTTCTAAAGAACTTGCAGATTTACCCAAAAGAAAACTGGAGAAGCCCCTCTGACCCAGAGAATCCAGGTTCCAGAGTGACTGAAGGAGAAATGCCTGAAGACAGGAAATGCTCAAAAGTGGAATTAAATTAAAATAAAAAATTAAGGGACCTCCCTCTAATTTAAGTCATTAATAACGTAAGTCCAGAATTTTCTTCTATAAAAGGATTCAGTCCTAACCACCTTTGGCCACTTTTTCCTTTGGTCAGTGTGACCGGCCTCAGAGCTGGAGAACAGAAAAGGAAGGTATGACTCCCTTAAATGAGTCAACAGCCTCTAAAACAGAACCCAAATTTGCAGACTCTTTGTGTGAGAGTGGCATGTGGACGGCTCCCAGCCTGTTTCGTGAATGTCCTCATGGAGGTGAGCCATCTCCTGGTCCTTTAAGAAGCAAACAGACATGGAGGGACAGGGGCGTCACAGTGGGGCAACCTCACCAACTTCATGCTCGCCAGGGTGATCTGTGATCTCCACGGCATACAGCTTCAGCCCCTGGTGGCTCTTGCCAATGTTGTAAATTCTGGTGATGTTGGGGCACATTTCGTTCACGGCCTTCATCAGCTGAAAAACAAAACAGAGTTAGGGCTCTGAGCAGTGGTGACTAGATGCTAAAGGAGCCGAGCTCCCCAGACCGCTACCTGCGGTTCCCCTCCCACAGCCTCCCTGCATGCCCTCACCCTCCCCAAACACCAGCGCCATCCCCTCTGCCTGGAATGTTCTCCTCAGGTTGTAACTCTCACCTCCCTTGGCTGTGGTCTCACCTTTGTACTGGGGTTTCTTGCTTTTTTTTTTTCTTTTTTTTTGTCTCCTCACTAGACTACAGATCCTTTAAAGGACACACTGAGCCTTCGATCCCTATAACCCTGCCTAAATAAACATTTATTACTGAATATCCATTTTTTTCTCATCATTTGGTGAGCATCTATGATGTGTCAGGCTGAGGGAAGGCATGGCTCCCGTCCTGCTGGAGCTCACAGAGCTGCAACAAACGGGAGTCACTGGATGGCCCAATCCACGGACGCTAAGTAACGGGTACAGGGAAGCCATGGTAACAGCAGGTCGCGTGGTGAAAAGGTGGAGAAAACAGGCTTTGATGACGAAGAAAAATTAGATGTGTGTCATTTCCTGAATTTTGCGTTTAAAGTAGAGCTTGCTAGACAGAGAGCCTCAGTCTGAGGGGGTGAGACAAGCTGCCAGAGGGGGCAAGGGGGGCACTGCTAGTCACAGGAGCACAGGCTGCCCTTGAGAGGAAGGGGCAGCTGACTACAAGGGCCGGTCATCCACAGCAGGGCCCAAGCAGAAACCCGCCATCACTGGGGAGACAGCATGCGAGGGAAACGTGGCTTCTGTACCCATCACCGAGGGGGACACGCACATGCTGCAGGGTTGAAGTGGGACCTCGTGCCTCGCACCACAACTTCCCAAGGGACACAGTGACAATGTCACTAATAATGTCAACAATCGCATTAGCCACACAGTCTATTTCTTCCCTGACTTTCTCTGTCATGACTGCCAGGTGACGTAGGTAAGGCAGAGTATTGCCCCCATTCTACAGATATGGAGACAGAGGCTCAGAGAACACACTGAGGGATTTACCCAGGGTCACCCAGCGGGTACCAGGTGCTTTGGACTCAGGGATCTTCTCTGACCCTGCAGGTGTGGCAAAGCAACGAACACCAGCCCATCTTGGCTGCCTGTTCCGTCAGCGGCACGCCATGACCATTCTGAAGATGGCCGCAGCGCACTCACCCTCTGCCTTGGGGTCCCGCATACTAGTCCCTACAAACTCCAGCCATCATCACCTCCCAGCATCAGCCTCACCAGAGGGCCCACTGCCTTGGCTGGGATCAATGACCAGTTCTATAGACACCATCGCTCGAGTCATCTTTAACTAGGCAATAAACACAACTGTCCTGCACACAGCCTGACTGTCCCTTGATACCCACCTCCCCCTTCCCCCAGTCAGCTGTCGGAGCAACACACCACCTGTGTTCTTCGAGATCAGGATGTTGACACTGGAGAACAAGCTCCGCCTTCTGTCGGATGCACACTTAGCCATGGAGACATCTCTCTGTATGGGACGGCCTCAGCCATGACACACAGTCCCCTCCTCATACCCCAGCCACCCTAGCATTTCCCTCCTGGCCACATTACCTCTTCGTGCTGTGGTGTCATGAGCACCTTTACACATGAGAATGACACAAGCATTTGAGGGGTCTCGGTTATGAAGGTTCTTTACAGTTCTCCCTGCACAGAGAGAGATCCTCTCTGAAATGCCAGGAAGGGTTTCCCCAGGGGCCACCAGCCCCATCAAAGACCTGGCTGGTGATCCACCTTGCTTATTCCTGAAAGGAGCCTAAGACATTTTACTGGAGTTGCGGTCTTGATGGTTAAAGTGACAGTAAAGACTAGAACTTCTTCCTGGCCTCAGAGCATGCATTCTCTGCCGGGGGTGGGGGGGCAACATCACCCCCTCAGAGGTGAGAACTGGTTGTCTGGGGCTAAAGGTCTCATACATCACAATGCTTTGTGGCCCTCCAAAGCTCAGCCCTACCCAATAAAATCTTACTCGTTAATATTTAATATAATGGGTTAAGAAATTATAAGAATGTATTAATTTATTAATAAATAATTAACAATTATTAATTAATTGTTGATATTTAATATAATGGGTTAAAAATGATAAGAATTAAGAAAGTGTCTAAAAAGCCTCCTGGGGGGACGGGGTGATAATGGAACCAGGTGAGAATGATCACCCAGAGAGCACCTGGGTTTGCAGGGTCTGAGCCCCATGGAGACTCTGATTCCCCATCCTGGAGACAGGAATACACTTTGCCAACCTCGTGTCTACTGAACCCTCGGTTCTGTTGCTTCCCTGCCCTTCTGCAGGAGAGAGAAACAGAGCCCTCTTCTCTAGCGATTCAGTTTCCAGTAATATACATCCTGCATAAAGGATGCTATGATGACAGGCATGACGGCCCTTGCTGTGGTGCTTCACCCTCTCCCCGGGAGCACAGAGCCCAGAGATGTCCCAGCGCTCCAGGGCAAGAAAGCAGCGGGGAAGAGCATACTCCAACCACTCCCTGGAACATTCTGCAGCAGCACGATCACAACTATGGAACAGCATAGAAAATGGCTCGTGATCCAATATTAACTGAAGAACGCAGGGCAAAATTAGCCCCATCCTCTCATCAAAACTGAATGAATTCTGCAAATGCCGAGACAAACCCTGGACCGGAATGAGGGAAAATACAAATGGATGATTCTTGAGGGTGGTGGGCTCAGGGAAGATGGACCTTAGATTTTGGGTTTTTGCATTTGCTGTTGGCACAATATTGTTTCTCCAATGAATTAAAAGGTTTTTAAAAAGGGTGGGGAGAAGAAAAAAAAAGTCCCCTTTTAGTCATCTGCTTGGGAAACAGGCACTGTATCTGGTCCCGTGGAAGAGGAGTCCCAGAGGGCGGGAGGGAGAATGGTGGTAGGAGGCACTCCCGGGGTGTGGAGGTGGGCTTATCCAGGTCCACCGGCGGGCTGCCCTGCCCTGCCCTGGCTTCTTGCCACCATCGACCACGCTCACGGGCAGGCTCAGCCACAGCCCCTGACCCACCTTCACTGACCTGGAAATCAGTGGCCCTCGCTGGCTGCCTTCAACCCACGTCTGCATCACAGCCCGCTTCGTGGCCAGCCAAGCTGGACTGGCCGAGCATTTCTCCCTGACGGCACACGCCCAACACCAAGGTGAAATCGTGAACCTTTTCCTCAAATCACTTATCTTCCTCCCTTTGCGGACAGTACCCCACCCTCCTCAGAAGCCTGCCAGACCCCTCCCTTTCTCCAAACTCATTCCAACAGGAGACCTAGGACTAGCCAGTCCTCCCCAGAGCTGCCTGTGTCTCATCCCTCTTCAGGCCTGCTGGCCCCTCTCTTGGGGACCATGTTCATCCCCACCAGTCTGCTCCCCACATGCCTTCCAGATGGATCCCCCCAAAACACTGCTCTGCCACATAAAATCCTCCTCTGGTTCTAAGATGCTCTACAAAAGCCTCTCCCAGCACTCAGGCAAGCCCCCTCTCCTGGCAGACTGATGCAGAAGCCTGCCGCTCGGCGCCTACCTCCAGCCCTCTGCTCTGGCTGCCTGGGGTGCCCTCCCTTCTGTCTCCGCCTGTCCAAGGCTGGCCAAAGGCCCCGGACCATAGCCGACCCCATCTGCAACCCAAGCCCTTCCCCACCAAGCCAACCGGGTCAGTCACTCCTTCTTCCTCTCCCCCAGCTGCCTCCCTGGCAGGACCTCCGATGTACATATGTGTCTAGTACACACTACAGAGCAACACAGCCTCTGCCTCCAGGGTCCCAAAGGAAGGAGATGTATATAGACAAAGAGGTGACACGGCATTAAGAAACAGGGACACTTGCCACGGAGGCAGGGGCATTCCTGGAGGGGCGGCCTCCCTCTGCCTGCGAGCAACACCAGTGTTGTGCAACCTACTCATTGCCCTCCCCTCCCCTCCCCTTCCCTGCGCCTTCAAAGTCAGCGCTCTAGAAATACTTCCTGCACATATCCTCAGCACTTCCCATGCAATATGTTTGTCTATTTTCTCTCTTCTCTTCCTGCTCCGCTGCTGTTTCTCTCTCTCTCTCTCTCTTTTTTTTTTTTTTTTTTTTGTTTGTTGGAAATGTCTCTCTCAATACTAGGATAAACTAACATTTTTTTTTTTCTGAAGTAGAAAGATTTCTATAGTAACCCAGCAGACTCCATACGGGGAATTGCTAAAAATGCTGGCTTCTTTTTCATCCCCAGGAGCCAGGAATCCAAATGGCGAATCAATTCCGGCTTGAACACCCTTCAGGACTGAGAGATGTTCCCCAGAGTGGTTTCCAGCTGAGGGCTGTGGAGCCCTGGGGTCACCCACCATCCATCACCCGCAGGAGCCTCACTGACCATTCCAAGCGTCCCCTTGGCTCTCCATGACCAGGTGATGGTCAGCACGGCTGCCCACGGGCACGAAGTACATTCCACTAGCTCTCCTCTTCTGGAAGGATCCTGATTTTCTACCTGGAGCAACTCTTTACAGATACTGGCTACCCAGAGTCTCGGTGCAGTAGCTCATTTTAAATGCATGTAGATTCATTGCTTCTGACATTAATTGCACCAGCGGAGTGGATATTTGCCTAGTTTCTGGGCTCGCAAAGAAACCCTGACACGTGCAGTGAGCAAAGCTGTGTTAACCCGCAAGTGCTCCGCGCCGTGGCAGGGTGGGCAGAGTCTTGCGAATGCCGGTGATTCACAGACCTCAGGGCCACACACAGTGTCCCAACTTCTGAAGAGCAAGACAGCAAGACCATATCTTTTGCGGGTCCCACCTCTAAATCTAGGCTGGCAGGCGTCTGGAAGCTCTGGGTGAGTGTCTCAAATTCAATGCCATTGAGACAGACTGGGTTTGTCGATTCCCTGGGGTGAGGCGGAGAGGCCTCTGGGCTCATTGCTCCGACCTCAGGACGGTGCGACTTGGACCGGGCGGCAGGCTCCTTCTCTCGGCACCCACCAGCCCTTGCTTTGAGCCTCGCTAATTTGCCATTGGTGAATCCCTGTTCTGTAAATGTATTCATGAGGATATGTCCCCGTTCTGTCTCTTCAAACAGATTCTCAGGTATCCCAGGATTTCTCATTCGTCAGCCTCCCTTGATCTTTCCTAGCACCATGCCGGGGGCAAAGGCCGGACAGGGTTCCAGAGGCAAAGCACTCAGCAAGGGCCCTGCCTGCTCTTTCATCTTGTCCTAATTAACGGCTGGTCCCTTCTCCCTTCTGGGCCCAGCATGCAAACACCGTCCACGGCTCGGAATTACTTGGTTTCTGGAACCAAATCTGGGGATAATCTCAGCTGGGATGGACTTTTGCTCTGAATGGCGCGAAGGCTCTGAGCTCCGTAAAGGTATGGGGCCGCAGCTCCGAAGACTGGCCGTACATTAGAAACAAGGAGACCTGTTAAATATTTAGACCACTGGGCCCTTGTCCTAAGGATTCTTTTTAAAAAGTGGCTTGAGGTGGGGTTCAAGCACAGGTGTTTTTCCAAATTTCCCCAGGTGATTCCGTGATAGAACCAAGACGGAGAATCAGAGAGTGAATAACTAGGGGGCAGAGCTCTAGCTTTCCTCAGTGACCAGGCTTCCCCATCAGTAAGGTCAGGAAACAGTCCCTGCCCTCCGGGGCCTGTGCGGAGGGCTGACCACATTGTTGCAGGTCAACTGCTAACACAGTAAATTAACGTGGGTCCTACGTGAAGGCTTCTGGCTGTTACTTATATCAGTGGTGTTCTAGATCCTTTTTCTTCTTTAACTCTGCCTATGACTAAGTGAATTATCACTCAAACACACAGTGAGTCTTAAGAACTATTATCAAATCAGAAAAGTCTGGGTCCAGATTCTGTTCCAACCACTTGCTGGAGAGGGAGACCTCGTCTGGTCACCGGAAGCCCTGTGAGGCCTTCTCAACGTAGAGACTACAAGCATTCAGGGTGGTTTCAGAGAACCAAAACAATCATTCGGATTCCTCTATCCCAAACACATCACCCTAATCTCTAGAGGGAAAACAAACAACACTGTTCTTCTGGGTACAGGTAATAACAGCCCTGAGAAATCCAGAACTTACCTGGCGCATTTCCTTGTGGCTGTGGTGCTTAAAATCCAGGTCGTCGGTGGTGGTCATTTCATTCCTTCGGTGATAATAGTTGTTTGGATCTGGGGACAGAAATACGGTTTGGAATTCACTCGGGTAATTCAGTGGCTTGCGGTGGCTCTGTTAGTTGCCTGATTCGCATGGAGACACGACCCAATCTCCAGCTTCTAACAAGGGCACAGAGGTGAGAGTCAATTTTCGAGAAACATCTTAGGACTCAGAATTAGCCAGTGGTGGAGATGGACCTGGAGCCAGAATGCCTGGTTCAAATCTCCACTCTTCTATGAAGTGCTGTGTGACCTTGGGTAAGTCCCTGCAGCAGTCTCTGCCTCAGTTTCTTCACCGGAAACAGGGAAGAAAGGTACTTCCCTCATTGGTTCATGGTTGGTATTAGCTGGAATGATCTATGTGCCGGGCAAACTGTTGGCCCTGAATGAATGAATGAATGAATGAGTGAACAAGTATCACAACGGTATACATACATAAACGGAAACTTCTGGAAGTATGGTGCTTACTACGAGTTACTCATCCAGCATTCAGTCCACTTTCATCCTTCCTAACAGAAACCCTGTGTGGTTTGGGAATCACCCCAGTGCTTCCAGGAGACAGACCTCGCATCCCAGCTCAGGAAGCCTGCAGGACTCACGTCAATCAAGCAGAGGCCAGCACAGCCTGGTGACTCTTCCTGGTCCAGATGGAAGGGGAGGACTTCGATGGCACTGAGGAGTGACTGAGAATCTCTCCCGAGTAGAGGACAGAGAGAACCCCGCCAGCATCAGGACCTACTTCCATTCACGGGACTTGTCGAATTCCCTTACTCACCAAACTTGGGGGGGCTGGGGTTTCTGTTGTTGGAGTCGGAGACCCCAACGGGCATGATCAGGCTCTGAAAACACTGATCACCTATGGTGACTGGGATTCGGGGGTCTAGGACGAGAGGTCTGCTCTTGACTTGATTCTCTTTCCCATATAAATTGACCTTTTCCTTTAATACATGTAAGTAAGCCCTGTTGTTTATATAATTACGAGAACAAAGGATGCTCAGGAGAAAGGACAGGCTGGGGAAGAGGAGGGAGTAGGAGGATAAAGGGGAGGAGCCCTCAGTGGATCTGGAGGTCTTTCCCTGGACCCGACCCGTACCCAGCCCCATGGCATCTCCATCTGGACAATGAAGCCAGAAATCCTTGCCCAAGAACATGCTGCTTTAGACACAGGGGGCTCTCCTCACCCAGGCATCCTGTAGGCAAGGCTGGAGCCACAGCAGCTGTGGGTTTGGTTCAAGAGGCTCAAAGCGGGGGGGGGGTGTCCAGAGGCAGTGGCGGCATGCTGGTGGCTCAGCGATGAGCGTGTGCTCCAAGTGGTATCGGGAGCCGCGGGTCCCGATTTCTGCCACCAAAGGTACTCCTCAGACCAGCTGCCTGTGAGACCAGCCCAGACCTCCAGAATCCGAATCCACAGCAAAAACAATCTCTACTGAGTCCCCAGGCTGGGAGTCCAAGGGGCACCATGTTAAAGTGCTGAGCACGCTGCAGCAGGAGCGAAGCCCAGGATACACCCTGCACGCCGGCGCCACCAACCGGGCTCCGGGCTGTGGCCGCCACAGCCGACCTTGCCAGGGTTCGCCCATTCTCACCTTGAGAACCGAGGCCCCTGTAATGAGCTCAAAATCACACAGACACCCAGATGCCAAAACCCAGATTTTAACATCCGCAAAAGTATCACCTGCCAATAATGCCATGGGAGACAAGGACTGGGCCTGAAGGGAGTGAGTGTGAGGCAGAGGCTGCCCCTCGGCCCAGGAAAGAGCGGAAGCCGGTCAGGGGTCAGGTTTCGCACAGGCCCCCCAGCAGCTTTCTAGCAC
Source organism: Mustela nivalis (assembly GCF_964662115.1). Lineage (NCBI taxonomy): Eukaryota > Metazoa > Chordata > Mammalia > Carnivora > Mustelidae > Mustela > Mustela nivalis. Next base: position 179,380,235 of record NC_139021.1, read on the forward strand.
TTTCCTTCTGGGGGAGTGTGAGCTGACCACACGCAAGCCGCAGTTCCCTGGGTTTCCAAACCTGTATGTTTCAAAGCAAAGCAAAGCATAGTTTTCCCATTAATTTATACTTCATTTACCCATATGATGTTTTCTAAGAGCTACGCAACACTCCCCAAGCCCCAGCAGCCTCTTTCCAAAACTCTTTAAAGCCCCTTTGTCTTCAAACACAAGTTATACCTTCAAGGTTCTCCAAAAGGATTGAAGTAGAACTCAGAATTTTAAGAACAAAGGAGGTCCACGTTTGGCAACGTTTCCGCCTTCCTTAAGACTAGTCAGTTTGCCTCAGGACAAGGGTACAAGTTCCGGAGCGGTCTTGAAACCACGGATCAATTCTCCTCCCAACTTCCCATTGTCCCACATTTTGAGCAAGTAGTTGTTTGTCAATGGATTCTGATTGGATAAAGTTTTACTGAGAACCTATTAAAAGCTCAGTACTAGCGGTGAAGAGAATAGGTAAAGCGAGGACTAAGACCCAAGTCTGGCCCTCTTGGGGTCCCAAGTCTGCAGTTCCAGCCAGTTAGTCAAACTACTGGCACCTTCTTCTTTCTGTGGGCAAAAGATCCCCCTTTCCTGTGGGGAATCCATTCCAGATGTTTCGATAAAATTGCCGTGCCCAGCATGCACCATTTTGCACCGTTGTGACCAGGGTCCAGCCATAAAACACGTGTCCTCTGTCCACTGTCGTTGGCTCAGAGGTGATCCCAAGATCCTAGGAGCCAAGCTGGGAAGGAATCAGAAGACTTTCCTCCCAGAGCTGTAGGGGGAGAGTCTCCTGTTGGAGCTCCTTGGACGGTGGGATGAATCTGGAGTATTGATCTTTCTGTCCATGAGACAGACACGAGGGGAGCCCTGACCCCCTGGGAGGATCTCGACACAGGCGACCTATTCTTGCCTGAAGCCAGAGTCAGAGTCCAAGCCACCCCGGGAATTTTCATGTAAGTGAACCCAAATCCCTCCCCCCGTAAGCTAATCAGAGTAGGGCTGCTGGCATTGGAAACCTAAGTCCTGATTCAGTCTGTGAGGCCTTTATCCTCACAGATGGAGCTTGGGAGAATCAGTCTCCTACTTCCCTTTGAGTGTGGTTTCACACGTCATATGGGCTGAACACCAGCTCATTCCTTCTGGAACACCTTAGCAATGTGGACGAACTCCCAACAGGGTGTGTGAAGCCTAAAACCATCCCCCTGACTTTTCTTCTCTTATTCAGCTACTTAAAGTCCTGCTCACCCCGAACTTGCCTACAGATTATGCCTTTTGGGGGTTGAATAATGCCCCCCCAAAAGATACATTGGAGTGCTAACCCATAGCCCTACCAGATGGGGCCTTATTTGGAGAGAGGGTTTTACAGAGGTCAGCAAGTTAAAATGGGGTGATTCAAGTGGGCCCTGACCCATTTGCCTGGTGTCTCTAGCAAGGGGGGTGCAGACACAGGGGTAGGCACGTGGGGAGAAGGTTCTGTGGGACTGAGGGCACAGATGGAGTGAGGCGTCTACAAGATAGGGAACCCAAAGACTGCTAGATGACTCCCCAGAAGCTGGCGTAGGGACGGCGGCAGGTTCCCCCTCCCAGCCTCCGAAGGACCGGCCCTGCTGACGCCTTGATCTAGGTAGGACTTCTGGCCTCCAGGACCGAGACAGTAACTCTCTATTATTCCAAACCACCTAGGTCTGGGCAGTCTTTACGGCAGCCCGAGGAGACTGCTAATAGCCAGGACATTCCTACCTCCTCACCGCTGCGGACACCTGCTCTTCCCATCCCCCCACACACGCCAGCTCACTCCATGGGGCTCTTTTCATGACAACAGTGATAATTCCAGGCCAAAACGCATTCCTGGAAATCCAGGGTAGCGGGATCAAGGTTCTCAGACTGTTGTGCTTTGCTGTTTGCTTGCTTTGGGGACCTTGCCTGACAGGAGCGGGCGCTCAGTAGGGAGCGGAGAGGCTATCTTTAATATAAAGGAGAATCCCATGCAAGCTGGAATCGCTGGGCTCACGATGCCTCTGCCATTCCTCTCCAGGGCAGGAGATCCATAGAGGCAGAGACTAGAGGTCACAGGGATGGCGGAGGGGATCGGGAAGTGACGACTCGATGGGCCCTGGGTGGGTTTATGGGTCCACGAGGAAATTCAGAAACTGGACAGAGCTGGTGCTTGCAACACGTCGTGAGTATGCTAAATACCACTGACCCGTATCTTTAAAGTGGTTCAATGGACATTACATGAGAATCACCTTATTTAAAAAAAAAAAAAAAGGGCTGCCTGCCTCATAGCACTCTTTGAGGACGAGGAGGCCACCGGACGCTCATTGCCACAGCAGATCTTCCTGTACCTGCCTCAAGGCCAGCCTCGCCCCAAGGAAGTGCCCGCCACTGTGTCCCTGTGACCTCAGCCCCGACACCCCCTGCACATACGCCTGAGTGCAGACGGCCTGGGACCAAATGCAGCCCGAGAACCAACGAGCTGGCCCCTCGATGAAAACAAGTCACCTCCGCCCACAGCCCACCGGACTGTTCTTATGACAAGGTCATGCCAAGAGGAGCCAGGGGAGGGCCAGGAAGCCCCAGCAGAGCCCGTGTTGCTGGCGGGTCATTACCGTCCCTGGAGCCGTCAAACCCAGCACTGCAGGTGGTTCCGAAGGGGCAGCAGCACATCACTCGGGCTATTTTCCTTTCACCCCCATTTCCTATAATCTCCCCACACAAATGCTCTGCTGGGCTGCACACCGAAACCCGCAAGCCCTCTGCTCGCTCGGCTGACGCCACTTCTCCAGACAGTCCCGGGGCCAATGTGCAGCCTGAGTGACAGGAGGAACCCTCAGAAGAGACTTTTTCCAGAGTGCTGATGTTTCTACAGTTCCCCAGCAGTCAACATGGGGCACTTGCACCAAGAAGAGAAACCGAGGCTTATTGAAACTCAATAAGGGCACACTGCCCTCAGTCGCAGGGAGGACAGTGGCCATTAGCAAGGCTGGATCCCCCCGAAGTGAGCGGGCTTCCCTGGGGGTAAGGATGCCCGACACGCTTCCCTAGTTGCACTGCAAGAGCTCCTGGGCCAGCGAAGGCATCTGTCCTGTCTCCAAATCCCTGGGCCCTGCCTCAGAATAGGCACATCCTATGGGTTTGATGCAGGAATGCACGAGTGAGGAATGAGTGAAGGGGTGGATGGGTGGATAGACAGCCCGGTCAAGGGAGGCCTTCTGGTTTCTCGAAAAGTAGAGGTTTATCCCCATCAGCAGGTCCTAAGAGCAGCACACACAGAGGACAAAACTAAACCAGGACAAAAAGGAGACATCTTCTCTCTCAACTTCCCACCATCCATGGGGGCTGCTGACCTTACAAACATACCAAATGGTCTAAGCAAGGGCAGTAGAAGAAGAAAGGAGGGGAAAGTGGGAGAAATGACATTCGTTCCACACTGTGTGAGGGCACTCTGCAAATGGCTCTTGCTGTCTTCGGTGGGGGGAGGGGTCTGTGCATCAGGAACAGAAGAGCCGGTGAACAATGGCAGGGAAGGAGAGCAGCCTGCATGCCTTCCAGGGAGCAACAGAGTCCTTCTCGTGGAACTCATGGCTCTGCAAGAGCAGACTCCATCTAGCCGGGATGGGAGAAGAGCACAGAGTTCCTGGTCTCTATCTAAAAAAGAAACAGATGTTCAAAGCAAAGAATGGGCAGAACACATGAACAGACACTTCTCCAAAGAAGACATACAAATGGCTAACAGACACATGAAAAAATGTTCATCATCATTAGCCATCAGGGAAATTCAAATCAAAAGCACATTGAGATAGCACCTTATACCAGTTAGAATGGCAAAAACTGACAAGGCAAGAAACAAGTGTTAGAGAGGATGTGGAGAAAGGGGAACCCTCTTACACTGTTGGTGGGAATGCAAGCTGGAGCAGCCACTTTGGAAAACAGGGCAGAGATTCCTCAAACAGTTAAAAATAGAGCTACCCTACGACCCAGCAATTACACTAGGGTATTTACCCAGAGATACAGATGTAGTGAAAAGATGGGGAAAATACACCCCAATGTTCATAGCAGCAACATCCACAGTAGCCAAACTGTGGAAGGAGCTGAGATGCCCTTCAGCAGATGAACGGATAAAGAAGATGTGGTCCATATATACAATGGAATATTACTCAGCCAGCAGAAAGGATGAACACCCACCATTTGCACCAACATGGATGGGACTGGAGGAGATTATGTTGTAAAATAAGTGAAGCAGAGAAAGACAATTATCATATGGTTTCACTTATCTGTGGAGCATAAGGAAAAGCATGGAGGACATTAGAAGGAGGAAGGGAACAATGAAGGGGGGTACTCAGAGCGGGAGACGAACCATGAGAGACTATAGACTCCAGGAAACAAACTGAGGGTTTTGGAGCAGAGGGAGGTGAGCCCAGTGATGGGTATTAAGCAGGGCATGTGTTGCAAGGAGAACTGGGTGTTATACGCAAACAATGAATCATGGAACACTATATCAAAAACTAATGATGTACTGTGTGGTGATTAACAGAAATAAATAAATAGAAAAAAGAAAAAGAGAAAAGAAACAGGTGTGTCAATCCCACTCATTCCCCTCCCCCAACCCGGAAGCCCAAGGGGCAGGAAGTCAGAGGAACACGGAGCCGGACAGGAAGTGGGAAGCCGAGGAGAGGTCTAGGCCGAGAGGGCGCGGTCTGGGCAGCATGGCAGCAGTCCGCAGATCCCCTTTGCTGGGATGACCAGGAGCCTTAGGGACAGAAATGCTGACAGTCAGGTCTGTGTGGTTCCATGTTACATGCAGCAAAGCCCCATTTTTATCCCCAAACCTCAGCAGGGAGCCCTCACGTGGATCAGCATCTGAGGAGGCTGCTGCTCTCGAATCCAGGGGGGAGGGGGATGATGGCGTGAGCTGACCAGGAGCAGCACTGAGAGAAGGCCCGGGAAGCAGGAGGCAGAAGGCAACTCCCTGGCAAGGGCAGGAGACCCCTCCGGCTAGCCCCAGAAGAACCGGGGGGCAGGTGAGGCAGGGAGACTCAGGTCCTTCCATAGGTACACGGGGAGGGCTTGGGTCATCTCACCGGGATGCTTTAGGAAGGGGCAATGCAGGAGCGGAAGGACGTGGTCCCGGTTCCACAGGGAAGCTCATGTCTCCGCTTCAGACGTGAGAAAAGCGAGGCGTGGAGTTCTCCCACAAGCGGCACAAGACCACAGGTGCGGGGGTGATCGCAGGCCGTGAACCTGACCGCACCAGGAACGCATGCCCTTTCTGTCCACCCAGCTTCCCTGAACGGGACATGAATTCTTCTCTTCTTTCTTCTTCTTCTTCTTCTTCTTCTTCTTCTTCTTCTTCTTCTTCTTCTTCTTCTTTCTTCTTCTTCTTTCTTCTTCTTCTTCTTCTTCCTTCTTTCTTCTTCTTCTTCTTCCTTCTTTCTTCTTCTTCTTCTTCCTTCTTTCTTCTTCCTTCTTTCTTCTTCTTCTTCTTCCTTCTTTCTTCTTCTTCTTCTTCTTCTTCCTTCTTCCTTCTTCCTTCTTCCTTCTTCTTCTTCTTCTTCTTCTTCTTCTTCTTTTTTACTTTTAAATAATGAACAACCAAGAAGGTATTATGTTAAGTGAAATAAGTCAGACTGAGAAAGACAAGTACTATATGATTTCACTCCCATGTGGAATTTCGAAAAAACAAATGTATAAACAAGCAAATGAAAAGCAGAATCAGATCTGTAAGTACAGAGAACAAACTGGGGGTTGCCCGCGTGCAGGGACAGTGCGGGGACAGTGCGGGGACTGGGGGTGGGGCAAACGTGGACGAAGGGGAGCGGGAGGTCCAGGCTTACGATTATGGAATGACTAAGTCACGGGAATGAAAAGCACAGCACAGGGAAGACAGTGTCTGATCCTGTAACCACATTTACGGTGACAGACGGGAGCGACACTAGGGGTGAGCACAGCGTAATCACCATGCTGTATGCCTGAAACTCATGTAACATTGTGTATCAACTATGCTCCAATAGACAAATTGAGGGGGATAAAAAGAATAATAAAATAATTTTTGAATTAAAAAAATTTTAATTGTGGTCCGATACATGTCTGATTTACCATCCTAACTTTATGAGTACAGTTGACTAGTGTTAAGTATATCCACATTGTCGTGAGACAGATCTCTAGAACCTTCTCATCTTGCAAACTGAAACTGTAACCATAAACAACTCTCCATTTTCTTTTCCTTTTGAGCTTTAAAAATCCTATTAATAGACAATGGCATGCGGTAATTCGTTTTCCAGTTCAAACATTTCTGGACACATTACTCACAAAAGCTTGAAAAGACTCAGCACCTTCCTCTGCCCTGACCGGAGAGTTCTCAGGAAGATGGGAGGCACGGAACAAAGAGAGCAGAAGCAAAGGTAAATGAATTTTTCATAAACAAGAGTTCCCGGAAAAACAGACTCTGGGAGATTGCATTTAGACCACAAGGTCACCTTAGGATTGAGCGGCTGAGTTGGCTGGGTCATCTCTGTCTTTGGCCTCATTACCTCCCACAAAGGGCCTGTGCCCTCAGCAGGGCGATGAGCAAGGTTCACTTACCCACATGGACGTGGGGGCCCCTGGGCTGCCCCAGTCCCTCAGATGTGACTGCCACCAGGAGGCACGGACAAAGGCCAGCTCCCCTCTAGGCAGACTGCTATGTAACTTCTAGAAGAGAGATGGCCCTAAATGTTTGGTGTTGGAAATAAAGCCAGTCCAAGTCTGTCCTTGCCACCCACCTAGAATTAATGCTGTAACTCTGCCTTTGTGTTTAATTACCCCCAAGGACCTATCTTCAAACACACACACACACAACCAAGAATAACTTCACAGGGAAATATTTGTTTCATGAGACTCTGTCACAGGCTGCCCTTTGCCCTTTACCAACAATGGATGAGTTCCTGCTGCAGAGAGAAACCACAGCGCTGCTCTTTCAAGCAAGCAGACGGAGGCTGTGATGAGCGATACAGGAATCCAGGCCTCCTGGCCTGGCACAAAGCGGGCCTCTCAGACACCCGCCTGTGTCTCAGTCTGCAGATTCTCCACGTCTGGAAAGCCCAGCGGGCCCTGGGTGGCAGCAGGTGGGACCTGAGTGACCACTGCAGGACCAACCAGCCACAAAAGGAGGCCCGGGTCCTAGATCAGGCTGGCTTACAACAGCCTCTCAGGCTCGGCCTTGAAACACACATGTCCTTTGCACCAGCGACCCTATTTATCATAATCTCACGTAAGTACTCATCCTGTGCTTGAATAATCCTACAATTCACACAGTAATTATGGACTCACACGGCGACACGGAAACAAAGACGTTCCTCGTGTGGTTCTTTATTGAACCAAAATATTGGAAACAACTGAACTTCCCACGGTAAGGCAATTACAAACAGGATTTTTGTCTATAGACTAGATAAATGCATCCACAAGACAGATGGTCTCTAATAGTTTTAATGACATTAAAAAAAAGTTTTGTAAGATAGTAAGTCCAAATATATAACAAAGAATCTGTCTTGTGTGAGTGTGAGTAGGTAGGCAGATAGACCCATCTTTCTCACCAATACAGAGTTTGCGTTCTAAAAATTCGTACTTGGCAAAGCAAGAACTTGGATATTATGGGATTGAGAGAAAAGCAATAAACGACATTAAACATGCTTTGAAAATCAATAAATATAAGTCCACAGTGGGGGAGGGGGGCTGAAGGGCTACAGAAATAGCTGTTGGCTATCTTGGCTCCTGAGAGCATCAGAGCCGATGATAACCCTCCCCAAGTCTGGGCAAACCCCAGAAGTAGCAAAGCCTCCCTCTCCCACTAGACGAGGGCAGTAAGGAAAACCATATAACCCGAAGTTGTGTTGCTTGTTCCCTAGGGACAGACCTCAGGTGCACAGGGATGGAGGAATTCCTATAGGCCTTAATGAAGAGGCTTAGGAATGTGCTAGGAGCTAGCTTCCTGCCCTGCAGATGGCGGGGGTCATCTACAGGCTCCATATGGGCACAAACTCCCAAGCTCTGAAAGGCTAGACCAAGGCAGCCATGAGCCAGGCCACATCAGCCTGTCCAGAGAAAATACCAGCAGGGCTCCAGAGGACACACCTGCGACTTCAAGTCCCCTTCTTCCTGGCACCCTGAGATCACACCCAGATAGCATCAAGTGAAAATAGGCCGCGGGAGATAAAGAGGCATTTACCCAAAGACACAGGCACCCAAGCAAAGCGACTTAGAGAGAGACTGTGTACATGGTCACATTTAAAATTAATTTTGGCTACCTCCTCTACTCCAAGTAGTGGGAGCACTCAGGGACAATTAAATATGCTATGAAAAATTTTCTCTAATTTTTTTTTCTTTGCTTGCTTCGGAGTGGTAGTGTTGAGTGAATTTTCAGCCATGAAACGTGCACCATTCCCGGCAGACACAAGCACAGCTGGCACATCACTTTGCTACTCCCCAAATAAGCATGGCGTTTCTGGGTGGGATGAGGGGAGATTTTTATTTATTTTCCTTCTGCTTAGCTAGGTTTTCAAAATATTCTGCAATAGACTTAGTATTTTTTTTTTTTAACATGAGAATAATATTGCTTGGTTTGTTTCCGGTCACCTTGGCTAGGCACCTGTTCTCCATCAGCAACCCCCCACCCCACCCCAGCAGCAAGTCGGGAAGGGCAGGCTCACCCGGCAGGGGGCAGCCGAGGACCTCCAGCCTCATACAGATGCTCCCGTTGTCGAACCAGGACTGCGGATTGACGCGGATGTAGCGGGCCACCATGGGGACGGGCAGCTCGTTGAGGACAGGGATCTCCTTCTCACTGTTTCCTTCAAATATCTACTATGCACAAGGGGGGGGGAAAGCCAAATCTCTTAGAGCTCGATTATCAAGGGACAAAAGGGAAATTCACTCATTCCATAAGGTTTCACTAAGGAACCCCCAGTGTTGGGGGCGCATTCGGGGTGGTGAAGAGAAATGGATCAGGCATGGACCCTGCCCTCAGGAAGCCCCCATCTTCTGGGGTAGTGGAGAGAGGAGGAGGAGGGAATATTTTGATAATCTGGGTGAAATCTACGAGTGTCCTGGGACGGCCACGGAGCTTTGGGATTTCCGAAGAAGGAAAGGACGAGGCAGACCTTCAGGGAGCAGGTGGCGTTTGAACTGGCCTTTATAGACCTGTGGGGTGGGGGATTCTAGAGAAAAGCAGAGGGAATGACTGGAGAAGCCCAGAGGTGGGCTTCAGAAAGAGCAGAGCAGCAGGCCCACACTTCTGGGATGCAGGAGGAATGTGTGCAGGGGGTAAGAGAGAAAGAAGGTTGAAACCGAAGGTGCCGTCAGATTAGGGAAGACTCCGGATGCCACAGGAGGATGGATGTGCTTGAGAACCTGAACCAGAGGCTGACGTGATCAGAACCGGCTAATCTGGAGCAAATCATGAAGTGGAAAGATGGATTATTAAAGAAAGCTGGAAAACTCTTGCAACCGAGCAGCTATGAGGGGCGCAGGCACACTGGCTGTGCTGCATGTCCCCCACATGACCTGTGGATTGTGGAAGAAGCTGCATCCCAGCAGCTCAGAATTTCACATGAGCGCTACATGGGCCACTTGGGCACTGAACTTCAGGGCACGGAAGCCGGGAGGCGGGGGGGGGGAGGTGGGCAAGGGATGAGCACATTATCCATCGTCGGTTTGAGTTGACACAGTATCAGCAGATACGGAGGGGGGCACACATCACCTCTCTTTGCAGAGACCTGTGCAGCCCCACACCAAGGGCATGGACAGAGGGAACATGAAACTCACCATGTCTCCAGATCCGTTCTTAACAGTGACCCACGTATGGCTGTCATTGCTCACCATGACCTTGAAAGAGGTCACCCAGTCACTCCTACGAGAAAATAAAACATCACTGGAACTACATATTTTAAAATATTCAGCTCTGGGGAGCCTGGGTGGGGCTGTCAGTTGAGGATCTGACTCTTGGTTTTGGGTCAGGTCAGGATCTTGGGGTCACGGGATCAAGCCACGCTCAGTGCAGAATCTGCTTAAGACTCTCTCTCTCCCACCCATCCTGTCCCCAGCCCCCACCTCAAAAATATAAATAAATAAATAAATCTTTACAATGTTCCCCTCTTCTACGCAGAGGTGCAGCAATAAGGAAGATCCAGTGGAACCCTGAACCACACGGGTCCGCGCATACATGTATTTTCTTTGATAAATACAGGCCAGTACTGTCAGCGTATTTTCTCTCCTTAAGATTTTCTCACATTTTCTTTTCTCTACTTACTTTGCTGTAAGAACACAGTACAGAATACACATGTAAAATGTGTATTCATGGACCGTTGTGCTAACAGTAAGGCTCCCTTCTGGCCAGCAGGAGGCTACTGGTAACTGTTTTTTTGGAGAGTCAAAAGTTAGACACAGATTTCCAACCGTATAGGGTGTCGGCACCCCTAACCCCTGCATTGTTCAAGGCTCAACAGTCGGCCCAGCAGGGGAAAACACTGGGTCACAGCCTGGCCCCACTGCTCAGTCTCCCCATGGCCCCGGCCACTTGACTGACCTATGTATGCCACTGCTGACTCACCATTAAGAGGAGGACCCTAAAAGCACCGAGCTCAGAAGATTAACGTGAGCCCTTGACGGTTCAATATTCCTAAACCCCTCGGACAGTGCATGGTCCCAAGCCAGCCCTGCATGCTGGTCACACAGAGACCCATGGACGTTGGTGTATTTCTTTCTCCTGAGCATCTACCTCTCATGCGGTAGAAGAGTTCCACGTGGAAAACTAACCTCGGTAAAAATTGCAAGTTGGTCTAGAAATTTCCTTGGGAAAATGATTTGGGAACATAACAAACTCGATGGCACCAACCACAAAAATAACAGCTTGACTGTCTGAGAGACACTGGGCTCCTCCTCGGCTGTCACAGCCGGGAAGACAATCCCCCCACCCCCGGCGATAAGCCAGTGCTCGCTGGGCCCAACGCCAGACCCGCCATCAAGTTCCACTGCACAGAAATCAGAGGTGACAACAGCCAGAGTGGGCTTCCCAGGGTGGGGGGTCAATCTGCTAGGCCACGCCCCAAAACCACCTTCATGCGGAAGACACATTTTTGTCCCTCAGACTCAGCTGTGTATAACATTAACTGGTAGCAAATATAGATTTTCTCAGAGCATCATTTTTTCTTTTTTAAATTTTTAAAACACTGGAACGAAACACCAATTCAGCAATCCTTAGAACATTCTGCCAGCTGAAGCACTTGGAGTCCTTTTCCTACTGTGACATTTCCTTGGATTCTGGATGCAGATCTACCCCATGCGGTTCTGGGTTTCTGAATCAGCACAGCCTAGTAAGTTTCACTTAGGAAGATGGGCTGCTTGTCTTCACGCGGGCTCATCTGACGGACTTGTGAAAATTCCTCCTAGGTGCTTCTACAGGTGCTTGGAAACAAACCCTCCCCTCGAGGCTTCTCCCTTCTCTCCTCCCCACCAGCTCTGTCTGAAGACCCGCCAGATGCTGGAAGCGGTGGAACAGCGGGCTCCCCGGGGGAGGGTGAAGACGGAGCCCATGCCTGCAGACCGACAGGCAGCAGGCATGTCTTATGCAAGGGACCCAGGCACAGTGCGTGTCCTCTGCACGGTGAATATGCTCACCCCAAATACCAACCTGGGTCCCACATTCAAATAATCTCTAAAGACCTTGCAAACGCAGTCCCTTTTGCAGTCTGTCTGTCTGTCTGCTGCTAACGCCCCAGAGTGATCTGGGAAGGCTGCCGAGGCGAGAGGCACGTCCCACCTATAGAGATGGAGGCAATGGCCTTGAGAAGCCTCTCCGTCAAGAAAAACACACACACAGTAAGAGAGGGGCAGGAAGGAAAAATAAAATAAGCAGTCCAAAGAAAGGGGGAGGAAAAAAACAACGAAGAAATGAAAACCAAATAATTTCTCAAACTTAAAACAAATGTGGGCAAATCTACTACTTAGGTTTGAAGGGCAAGTAATTTTTTATGTGGTTCTGACCTCCCCTCTGGACTGCAGACCCCTGCTCCTTGCTCTGCCTGCCTGACCTCTCACCACTTCTCGGGTCGCAGCAACATCTCAGATTTACCCCACCCCAGTGGATGGGTGCATGGCTCCTGCTCTGCAGTCTGACCTGGGCCAGGCCGAGCTCCTGCCTCAAAAGAACTACTAGCATCCCCCCAGGGAAACCAAAATCCAAGGGTCTTCTATGGTACCCCAATTTCCCCGCACCCCCCCATGCCTCCATCATCAAATTTTGTCAATGTCACCTCTCACATATTTCTGGAATCTACCCAACTCTCTCCATTTTCATAGCCCATTCTCTCTAGCCAGGACTGCAGCAGCTCCCTCTGATTGGTCTCCTGGCATTTAAGCTGCCTCCCAATCTATCCTGCAGGTAAACACTGGTTTTCTACTGAACTATTACCATGTCACCACCTGCCTGAAATACCACCCTTCTCTGGTAGTAAGACCAAAATCCTCATCACAGTATATAAGACTCTTGCTTATACCTTTTGTTTTCTGGGCTCTCTCTTTCCATTCCTGATAATGATTATACTTTCTTGCCTCAGGGCCTTTGCATATACTATTTTCATCTTCCCCCTCACCCTTACTGTCTGCCTCTAAATCATTCAGCCCTCAAACCTTATCAGATAAGGCAGGCTTAATTCTCCAATCTGGCCAATTTCTTATCTTATATGTTCCTTCCTTTCATAGTTTAATTCCACTTATAATTTTATACCCCTTTCTAGAATTATCTGATAGTGTGTTTATCTCCCACTGGAGTATAAACATCTCATAGTTGGAGGAAGAAGAGATCATCATACTTTGGAGGATGCAGAAGGAAGCTGGCATTCCTGGAGGGCAGAGTGAAGGACAAACGGGGCTGGGTGGGCTTTGCAGACCATTTGGGGAGGGTGGAAACTCCTCTGCCAAGCAATATGGGGCTGGACCTATTGTAGTCCATGTCAAAAGTACCTCAAGACCAATTAGAAAGTCTCCTCCATTTCCAAAATTTCTACCTTAACAGAACATTTAGAAACTAGAGAAGACCTTGGTGTTTCCCATTTCCTGTATGAATCTGACTCCTTTCTAACCCCTTTCTCCTGCTCCCGCTGAAATGAAAGTGAGGGCAGAGGTCCCTGTGCCCTGGGCTTACGGATAAACAGCCTTTGTTCATTTTGACTCAGGCTTAGTTTGTCTTTGGTAATTCATACTATTGCCCATATTATAATTTTTTCACTTTTTTTAAAAGCGATTTTATTTATTTGATGGAGGGAGAGAGACAGCCACAGAGGGAATATAAGCAGGGGGAGTGGGAGAGGGAGAAGCAGGCTTCCCACAGAGGAGGGAGCCCAACACGGGACTCGATCCCGGGACCTGAGCCAAAGGTAGACGATTAATGATTGAGCCACCCAGGCACCCCGATTTATTTCATTCTCATTGCTGTTGCAAAAGGGCTCAGTGTACACTCATTTTTCCATAGTCACTGTTTCAGAGTTCTAAGAAGACATCCTCATACTTGTCTCAGAGTTCTCAAAACACATGAACATCTACTCATTTTTCACACTTACTGTCTTTGGGTTGCAATATAGTTGCTGCAGCCCCATTATCATGTCCATATTCAGAAGTCACTGGATAAAGTCTTTTGATTTCTATCAAACTACCCTCTAGTGATGTAACGACAATGTGCAATTCCTGTTGTTTGGGGCTTTTTTTCTCACATTATAAAAACTTATAGTTCTTGAAATGAGTCCGTGCACACAAACTTTGGACCCACTGCGGAAGCTCCAAGCGGATGCTATAGCATATGCCCTGGGGCCCCTCACTGCAAGGGGCCTGGCTATACTATACCATAGTTTTGTTTTTTTCTTTTACAGATTTTTTTGCAGATTAAGGAAGGCATTATTTATTCCTAGTTTAAAAGAATTTTTTTTCTTTTAAACAAAAATGACTACAGAATTTTCTGAGATGCCTTTTCTGCATGTATTAGAGTGTTCTTGTGATTTTTCTCTTCGGTCCTGTTTAAGTTGTGAATTACAGTGGTTAGTTACAATTGTGGCTAAACCACCCTTCTATTTCTGGAATAAATCCCATTTTGTGGTGAGACATAATCTTTCTTACATACTGCTGGACTCAGTTTAGTGATAGATTGCTTAGCATTTCTTGTATCTATGCTCATGAAAAAAATTTTCCATAATTTTGCTTTTTGTAATGTTTTCATCAGATTTTGATATCAAGGTTATGCAACCCCATAGCTGGGAAATGACTCTCTGTTTCCATCCTCTGTTTTTTTTTTTTTTTTTTAAATGCCATTTCTTTCTTAAATGTTTGGAAGAATTCAATCAAACTTTTTGAAATTCAGGTTTTGGGGGGACAATATTTATGAATGAACTGATATTTTTAGTAGATATTAGACTACCCTGATATTCTATTTCTTCTTCTGTCAGTTTTAGTAACTTGAGCTTTTTGAAGAATTATCACATTTTGACTATTTTCAATGTTACTGACATAAATCTATTCTCAGTATTACTTTATTGTCTTGCTAATGTCTGCAGTATTTTTAGTGATGTTCCCTTTTACAATTTTGATATTGATAGTTGATTTTTTTTTCTATTTTCATAATCAGCTAAGAGTTTGCCATTTTATTAACCTTTTCAAAGAGTCAACTTTTGGCTTTGTTTACCCTCTCTATTATTTGTTTCCTATAGAAAACATATAAAACCATATGTGTCTCCTGTTAGGAACCATATGACCCATGTGAAACTATCATTTTTACAAATCAAAGTAGTTGACAACTAGCAATTTCCTAAGGTATAAACTAGTATTTTATTAATTTCTACTCTTTACTGTTTTCTTCTTGGCACATTCTTTAGGTTTGATTTGCTGTTCACTTTGTATAGTTCCTTGAGACGATTAATTTTCCATCTTAAATCCTAATATATGTATTTAAGGTTAGAGTTCTTTCTGGCCACTGCTTTAGCTACATGCCATAATTTTTATATGTCATATCTTCATTATCATTTAGTTCAAAATATTAATTCCAGTTGTGATTTCTCCTTTAACCATGGACTATTTAGGAGTATAATTTAATTTCCAGGTGTGGGACTTTTCCAGTTATCTTTTAATTACTGATATCTAGTTTAACTCCTTCATGGACAGAGAACAAACTTTGAATCATGTCAATCATTTGACATTTGCTGAGACATCTTTATGGCCTAGCATATGGTCAGTTTGGGCAAATGTCCCATATGCACTTAAAACAAATGTCATTTCTGTAATTATGGTGTGCAGTGTTCCACATATAAAATTTTGATCAGATGTACTAATCGTGTTATTCACATCTTCTGTATACTTACTGTGTCTGTGTCTGCTTATTCTATTGGTTATGGAAAGAGGTGCATAAAAGAATATCAATCTTACCGTGAATTTATCTGTTTCTCCTTCTAGTTCTCTAAACCTTTCCCATAAATATATAAAAAATTAAGCTATGCCATTGAGTGCATACAGATTTAAGACTGTCACATTGTACTAATAGATTGACTCTTTTATGATTAAAAAAATTTCCCTTTTTTATTTCTGTCAGTGTTTCTTGCCTTAAAGTCAACTTTGTCTACTATTAGGAGAGCTACCTGTTTTATTTCTGGTGAGGGTATATGTATTTCTTTCCATTCCTTTACATTTAATATTCTGTCTCCTTAAATTTAAACTATGTCTCCTGTAAACAGCATGTAGCTCAGTTTTATGAGGTTTCTTCTTTAAGTACAATGTGATCATATTATTCCTCTCCTGGAGATTGTAGTTCATTTAGAGGTAATGTTATATTTGGATTTATATCTACCATCTTACGATTTGTTTTCTTTTAGACCCATCTGTTACATTTCCCTTTTTTTTTTTTTGCATTTTTATTTGGTAATATTATATTAATATTCTTATTTTTCTATTTTCTCCTTATTAACTTAATAGCTTTATACTCGCATTATTCTTTTCATAATTACCTTAAATATTTCAATATGCAACCTTAAGTCACTAGTCTTACTCAAATTATAATTTTACCACTGCCATGGTAATATTAGAACCATCTAACACTTTATGTCCATTTATCTCTCTATCTTTTGCATTATTTTGGAACTCAATTTTAATTTTTAATTCTCTATATATCTTAATGTTAATATTTATATTAATTATACCTATAGTTAATACTTAATTCATTTTTATTCTATATATTTTTTAAATTTTGTAACAAATTACTATCATTTCAAGAGCGTCTGGGTGGCGCAGTCAGCTAAGTGTCTGCCTTCAGCTTAGGACATGATTCCAGGGTCCTGAGATCAAGCCCCGCATTGGGCTCCCTGCTCAGTGGGGGGTCTGCTTCTCCCTCTCCACCCCACCTCCTGCTTGTGTTCTCTCGAGCTCTCTCTAGCTCAAATAAATAAATAAAGTCTTTAAAAAATTACTGTTATTTCATTTAGTCTACTTATTTATCATTTCTGGTACCCTTTGTTTTAAGATTTTATTTATTTGGGGAGATGGAGAGGGAGAAAGAATCTGGAGCAGAATCCATGCCAAGCACGGAGCCCAGTGTGGGGCTCAAACCCACAACCCTGAGATCATGACCTGAGCTGAAACCGACAGTCTGAAGTTTAACTGACTGAGCCACACAGGCACCCCACCCTTTCTGGTATTCCTCATTTATTTTTGCATTTCCATATTTCCATCTGGATCATTTTCTTTCTGCTTGAAGAACTCCCTTAGATACTTATTTTAAATCAGGTACGTTGGCAATAAATGTTTGCAGTCCTTACTGTCTGAACATGGCTTTGTTTCATCTTCATTTCTGAATGATATTTTTGCTGACAATTCTAGGTTGACATTTCTTTTCTTTCAGAACATGAAACATTTGACTAGACAGGCTTCTGAGGCATTTTTTCATTTACACACACACACCTGGAAGCTACTGTCATGGCACTTGGTAAATGTACAATAAGAGTATGAGCAGAGACATGGGTGCTAAGCATTGTAGCTCAAATCCCACTTTGTCACCGACTAACTCTATAAAACTGACAAACTGGGGTGCCTGTGAGGCTCAATGGGTTGAGACTCTGCCTTCAGTTCAGGTCATGATCTCAGGGTCCTGGGATCAAGTCCTGCATTGGGCTCTCTGCTCAGCAGGGAGACTGCTTCTCCCTATGCCTGCTGCTCCCCCTGCTTGTGCTCAATCTCTCTCTCTCTCTCTCAAATAAATAAATAAAACCTTTTTTTAAAATGTGTTGTCCTGGATGGGGTTTTGGAAAAGAAAAAAAGGCATTAGGGAAATCTGGCATTTTAGTGAGTAACATTAAGCAGGTGCTGGTTAATAATAAGTGAACCAGGCACTTTAGTTAATAATCATGTTTCAAAACTATTTTATTAATCATAGCAACCAGACTGTACTCATTTAAAACGTTAATAGTAGGAGACGCCTGGGTGGCTCAGTGGGTTAAGCCTCTGCCTTCAGCTCAGGTCACGAACTCAGGGTCCTGGGATAAAGTCCTGCATCGGGCTCTCTGCTCAGCGGGGAGCCTGCTTCCCCCTCTCTCTGCCTGCCTCTCTGCCTACTTGTGATCTCGCTCTCTCTCTGTGTCAAATAAATAAAATCTTAAAAAACAAAAACAAAACAACTGACAAACTGCCAAACCTTCTGAAAATAATAAGGATATCTACAAGGAGGTTACATGTTAATTTATAGATTGAGAGTTGTACTCGTATAGTGGTTAAAACCCCAGGCTTTGAGGCCAAGAAGTCCAAAGTACAATCCTAGCTCTTCCACTTACTGGCTGTGACTTGTATGAGGGCTGCATGACCCCAAGCTCCAGCTGTGGGACAAGACACCAACTTTATGTCGTTGTACAGTAAATCCAGACGTGAATGAGGTAACGCATGTGCGGTCTGAGCAGAGTGCTGGAACACTGTAATTGATCTGCACACCTACGCTCTTAAGAAGAAGGACACTATCCCAGTGAAGACAATATCCAGCGCTATACAACATACAGGACTGCAGCTGAACATGAACAAATTCAGGTGCTCCTCCAGAGGCTTCCAGGAAGTGACCACGCCTCCAGCTTAACCCTTTGTACCCCAGTCAGTAATGGTAACCATCTGACACAGCCATAAATAAATTAAGAATCATATCTTAATTAAAATTAAAAAAGTTGATAATCCAGGATGACAGAAAAGGTATTTGTGCCAATCAGTACTGCTGTAGGAGGACTGAGTTTTGCCAGAAAGTTCTATCCACACGAAAACATGGAATGTGTTAAGTCCTGCTCCTCGCCCCGCAGCTCCTGTAGGACAGATAGCACGCAAGCCTCGGAAAAAAAAAAAAAAAAAAAGGTAAATTATAGATGATCTCTTTACTCAAGAGCTGTAGAGGTTAATGAGGAGATGGGGAGGTAAGCTGCAAATTTCGAAAAGAATATGATGAAGCATGATGATGAGGCCACTGGCAGGGGGTAGAGCGGAAGGGTGTGCGGCTCAGAGGAATGAAGGAGGGGGGCAGGCTAGCGAGTGCTGCCCACCCCCCCACTGACACAAAAGCTGTGTATTTTATTTTGTTACAACCGCATCCACTGTTATTACAGAGCCCTCTTCGAAGCTCTTGGAGCTGTAATGGCCATGTTTCCTGCTCTCTCAATCCTTGGGGAAGGTTTGAAATCCGCAGCACTTTGTGGCTTTTTTCCACTTGCCTCAGAGAGATTCTTCCACCTCACAAAACCACCTTGACATTTAATTCTCTGTGACTGGAGATTTCAACTCAAAGCAATGCAGCCCAAGTAAAGAAGCATTTGTGTCAAAGACTTCCTGACTGCAGAAAGAGGGAGGAGATGTTCCTCTGGGCACCAGCCAGCTCCCTCACTTCAAACAAACAAACAAACAAACAAACATATAAATAAATAAATACCAAAACAAAACAAAAAGCAAAAACCCTAATCTTGTATGAGATTACTACACTCCATACCAATTCAGCCCATCTTCAGATCAGGAAAATAGAGAAGACGGGGCGCGGGGGTTTGCTATAAAAAAAAATTGGGACACGTTCAGATATTTTACTACCTGACATTGCTTTGTTTTAAATAAAAACCGAGAACGCCTGCCACCAACAAAATGGCAGACTAAATGCTTGCCAAGCCGTCTGCTACAATGCAGCTGGATCCTGGTTACACACAAAACAAAGGAATGTTTTAAGCCATCAGTGGGCTTGCAAGCAAGTAAAGGAAATCTCCAAGGGAAAGAAAAGAGCTGGGGGGGAGGGGTTGCCTTAGGGGGAAATGCACAGGCACAGAACAGTACTGGGATCAAACCGGGACAACAAAAGTAAGAGAAGCTGAACCAGGGACTTTTCCCTGGACCCTCAGTGGGGACTGAAATGGTATCAGAACCATAGCATCTGCTTGGCTCCCCCAAAGAACCAAACACAAATCCTTTCTCAAGAAGAGTCTTCCATTGAAGCTCTCAGAGGTTCTGCCAAATTCAACCCCATGGTGGCTCACAATTTTTAAAAACCATGAAACACATGACCATTCTCCATGAGAAAGAAACAGCAACAAAATTAAATCCTGAAGAACTTAACTGTCTACAAGGAAAACTCAAAAGAAATTTGAAAAATTATTATACTTGCTGAGATAGTTCAGCAAGGTGACTGGATATAGGGCAACTATACAAAACTCTTTACAGTTCTAGACACTAGCAGCCAAAAATAGGCACTCAGAGATAAAATGAACAAAAGACGTGTAAGACATTTATGGAGAAAACTTCATTCAAAGACGTTTTAAAGGCTATAAAGAACTGGAGATCTATACCATGTTTGTGGATAGAAAAATACTGTAAACATGTCAATTCTCACCAAAAATCCCAGAGCATATTAAAGAAATTTGGCAAACTGATCCTAAAATTTATATGGAGGAAATTAATCAAGATACTTTATGAAAAGAGGAAACAGTGGAGGGAACTGTCCTATCAAGATATTAGAACTTACTTTAAAGAGCTTTAGTAATTAAGATATTGTGATAATTGTGGACATATATTTATAACCTGAACAAAACTGAGAGCCCAGAAATAAACCCAAGCTCATATATAAACTTGATAGAGATGTCTCACATATCAGCAGAAAATAAATGAACTATTAACTAGATGGTCTCAAGGCAACTGGTTATCTATATTAAAAGAAACTGAAATTGGACCTTGTGTTTCACATCTTTCATAAAAATCATTACTGAATTGATTTACTATTTTAAAAACTTATAAAAACTAAAGAATATATAGGAGAATTACCTCAGAACCATGAGGTATGGAAGGATCTCATATGTAAAACACAATCCGTCTAGCCATAAAAGATAAATAAATTGAGCTGCGTTAAAATTTAAAACTTCTTGGAATACCTGGGTGGTTCAGTCAGTTAAGCTTCTGACTCTTGATTTTGGCTCAGGTCATGATCTCAGATGGAACCCTGTAGGGGGTTCTGTGCCAAGTTCAGAGCCTGCTTAAGATTCTCTTTCTCCTCTCTCTCTGCCCCTCTCCACCACTTGCAAGCTCATGTACACACTCTTTCTCTCTCTAAAAAACAAAATCAAACCAAAAAAAAAAAAAATTAAAAACTTTTACTTTTCAAAAGACATCATAAAGAAACCAGTGAGAGAAACTTGAACCTGGGAGAAAATATTTTGACCCCATTTAGCTAACGTATGAATACTCAGAATATGTTTTGTAACTTCCATAAATCAATGAGACAAAGAAAAAAAAACACAATATAAATGGGGAGAAACACGACAGGTATTTCATAGTAAAGGTAACACACATGCAAGTAAACAGAGGAAAAGAAGCTCATCGCTATTAGTGGTAGGGAAATGCCAGTTAGGTCTATGATGAAAGGCACGGCTTTATACTCTTTATATCGATAATGAAGGAGGAAGTTGGTGAGGATGTCAAGCAACTCTAAAACACTCGAGAAAGTGAGGGTACTCGGACAGCCACTCTGGAAGACAATTTGTCGCTTTCCTGTCAAGCTCCACATCTGCATACTTTCCAACTCAGACATTCCACTCCTAAATACAGATCATGGAGATCTCCTTGTACATGTGCTCCAGGAGACAGATACAAGAATGGAAGGAGCAACATTATTTTTAAGAGCAAAAAAGTGAAAATAAAATAAAATAAAACAATAACATAATAAAATAAAACAATGGAAAGTTGAAAAGGGAGAAATACAGTCTTCACCAAGGAAGAGTGGATAAATGGCGCAATCCCAGGGTTGAACAATGCGGATGGATGAATCACAACCACGGGCAACAACATGGTCAAGCTTTGAAGCATAAGATTGGGAAAAAAAAAAAAAAAAAAAAAAAAAAAAAGCAAAGTTCTGAAAGCCACCTAAAGTATAAAATCATCTTTGTAAAGGTCAAAACAAGAAAGGGAATTTTTTGGCCTGTGGGATACACAGCGATAAGGCTGTTTTTAAGAGGCAGGGGAATGGGGGCGCCTGGGTAGTTCAGTGGGTTAAGCCACTGCCTTCGGCTCAGGTCATGATCTCAGGGTGCTGGGATCGAGTCCCGCATCGGGCTCTCTGCTCAGCAGGGAGCCTGCTTCCCTCTCTCTCTCTCTGCCTGCCTCTCCATCTACTTGTGATTTCTCTCTGTCAAATAAATAAATAAAATCTTAAAAAAAAAAAAAAAAAAAGAGGCAGGGGAATGATGAACCCCTCAGGAGGAGAATGGGTCCACTCCCGGGAAGGAGCACATATGGGATCAGGAAAGAGCACAGGGTTAATTTCTGCGTTATGGGCGTAAACGGGTTCAGGAGTGTGGGTTTCACAGTAATGCTAATACCTTACATTTACCTATATTACGTCAGTTCTTTTGTATCTATCCAATATCACATCCTGAGAAAGCTAAAACATTTATCTCTTGCTGTGTAACAGGCTTCTGCACAGGAAAATGTCACAAGCTTCTCTGTGAAGGGATGTGTGTGAAGATGGCACATTCATATCTTAAAAGACAGATTCTAAGAAAAAAAGTAAAATCTTTGCCCTTGTGATTTCATGTAAATACACAATTTTTCCTTTCTTGAGAGAGCAACTGTACTAGCATTTTCCATTCAGAGTTCATATGGCACTTCGGTTTACAAAATGCCTCTGCGCGCAGGGTCTTACTCCATCTAAGAACGAGCCAAGTTTCTCAGGCAGGATGTGGCTGTGAACGAGGTTAGGAGGGAAGGGTCAGATCACGCGTATTCCTGTTTCTCCGAAACTGGATGTTCCTACCTCCCTTCATCTCCTCCTCTTTTACCCTCGGCTCTACCTACAGGATTTCTCAATACTTGCAAATAATCTCATTTTCTGCAAATACAAACATAGGGTGTTGTATGGTCACTAAAACAACTTTCAGAACCCCGCTCTGATTCTAGCTCCATCCTTAGACTCCTTCCAGACCCTTCCCTAAGCTTGTGGGTCCCAACATGTCCTACCCCTTTGGTTCCCGCAGGATAAAACAATAGTTACCTAATTCTAGGCAGTGAATGGGAAGCTTACGGCTTGGCCAGAAAATGGCAGCCACAGAAATCGAAGTCACTATCCACCCCAACACACCAATCTCTCTCCCAGAATGGGCCGTAGAGTTCAAAAACATACTAAGGAAATTCCTTCCAATCTGGCAAATCAATGTTTGACGTCACACTCCCCTCACCACAGTTTAAGTTTCTTAAAACATTTGGCCTCTCCAACACAATGTCAGAAACACTTCCAGAAAGAGGTTCACTCTGTTTTGTAACCTTCATGAGGCCAACAGGCAAGAACAAGTGGGTCATTGTGCTGGCCACGGGAGACTTCTGAAACTCTTCCAAATTGAGCCCAATGTTCAATATGTTCTTTTGAACACTCTAGACACCGTAGGAGTGTGTCTCCTCGGCACTGGGGAGTGCCATTGGCCCTGGGCACTATCATACTTGACTGGAGAAAGACCCCAGGTCCCTGTGTATCACAATGTTTCTCAACTAGGGGGTGATTTTGGCCTCCAGGGGACCTGTGGCAACCTTTAGAGACATTTCTGACTGTTACAACTGGGGGGTTAGGGTGCCAAGCAGGGTGCTACCAGGGGGCCCTCTAGTGGGCAGAGGCCACGAATGTCGCAGACTGTCCTAAAATGCACAGGACAAACTCCCTAGCTACGAGAGCTCCAGCCCAAGGTGCTATCAGTACCGAAGCTTAGAAACCCCAACCTGACAATTCAAAATCAACATGGCAATTCTCCACTTTCTTTGTTCAAACCCATTTTAAGGAAGGGATAAGCGTCACTGACAATTAATTAGTGAGGAAACTGAGGCACAGAGTTTTCAGGGGCTTATGACAGTTTACCTGTCAGGATGGGTATCACAGGATACAAGCTTCCTCCCATCTGCTCCTGTTGATTTGCCTAAATAACGGGAAGGACTTGGAAACACACACACACGACCCATGGAGAAGGTGGGGACCGCAGCGACCTCACGGAACACCGCTCAGCCGCCTGACAGCCTCGTGGGATAACTAGCTGTTCAGTGAACAGAACCTGGCTTTCTCCCAAACGTTCTGGACAGTGTTCACTGTTTTTCTGCGTACTGAAACTCATCTTTATAAATTGTGCCCACCTCAGCTCCAACCTTGTCCCTCCCAGGATGGATGCCACCTTGGCTCCCGCGCGCACCAAACATGCGTCCGCAGCAGGTAGAGGGAGGGTGTGCGGGGCGCCGGGGCAGAGGGGATCCCCACGCAGACCTGGCTCCCGGCGTCGGGGAGCTTTGTCTGGTGGGGAAGACAGGGATCGCATAACTAATTATACAGTCAATTACTGAACTGCCACCGTGACATTATTCAGAGGGAAACAGGGACAGCTGATACATGGTAGGCGTGGGGGGTGGGGCCGGGCTGACTGAGTCTGGGGCTGCGTCGGGAAGTTTCTGGGAGGCGGTGTGTGAGCTGAAACACAGGGGATGAAAGGAGGTAACAAGGTGAAGACTGGTTAGCATTTTAAGGCAGAAAGAAAAAATTAATGCAAGAGATTCAACATGGAAATAGTAGTCATTTCCAAAAAAAAATTGGCAGGAGGAAAGGAGGAGGAAGAGGGGGAGGAAGAGGAAGAAGAAAAATGAGAATTTCCCAAGCCAAACAATACAATTTTCCTTATTTCCTGGTCACATCAAGTGCCAGTTATACGGCACATACTGGGTAGTTTTTAGCACGAGGAACATAGAAAAAAATCCCTAAAATTTTATTGAAAAAATAATTTTAAAATTTACAAGTATGAATATCCTCAGATGCCTATATTATAACTCTGAAGGTAAAGAGGCAATGGAAGATGTTCCCAAGTTTTGAGGGGTAACAAGTAAGGGCTTTCTTTTCAAGATGATGAGAATGCTCTCAAAATGGCGATCGTGGTGATACCCCAACTCCATGAATACATTAAAGAGTGAACTGGGGGCCCTGGGTGGTTCAGTGGGTTAAGCCTCTGCCCTCAGCTCAGGTCATGATCCCAGGGTCCTGGGTTCGAGCCCCGCATCAGGCTCTCTGCTCACCAGGAAGCCTGTTTCCCTTCCTCTCTCTGCCTGCCTCTCTGCCTACCTGTGATCTCTCTCTGTCAAATAAATAAATAAAATCTTTTAAAAAAGGAAAAAGAGTGAACTGTACATGTGATATGGGTGAATTATATTTTATGGGAGCTATTATCTCAATAAAGCTGTTGAAAACTGTTAGGGAAAATTATTTCCAAACTACCCATCAAGGGCAAGGTCAACAGGAATGCTTATGCTGACGTTCAAGGAATCCAGAATTTTACCTCCTACGCTCCATTCCCAGAAGACAGATGCCACCAAAAGAAATGGAAAAACCAAGACATGGGATCTAAGAAACACAGAATACAACTCAGGAGACAGGTGAAGAGAATTCCAGCAGGAACACTGGCGGGCCAGAGCTCGGCCACAGGCCTGCAGACCAGACGCCAGCAGAGGCGCCATGACTCCAGGAGGGGGATCTCCGGGGAGAAAAGAAAAGACCTGATTGCTGATATTATAGATGTATTCAGGGAAGATTTTCAGGTCTCTCAGGAAGCAATGGAATGGGCTGGCAATAGGCACCGAAAACCAAGGAACCATTAAAAAGAAGTGATTATTACTTCCAGGAAAAGCAAAAAAGCTACAGAGGAAAGTTAGTATAGTTGTACTGTTATCAGATGACCCAGCTATAACTAACAGTTCAACAGCGACCGTTGAGGCCAACATTAAATACTGATTTAGCTAAAGCTGATAACGGAACTCTTCTGGGAGAATGGGAGGGACACAGGGTCGGAGAGAGGAAGCGTGCGTGCATGTGTGTGTGTGTGTGTGTGTGTGTACCTGCATGCTGGAGGTAGGTCAATAGAAGACATTCTTGGGGCGCATGGGTGGCTCAGTTGGCAAAGTACCTGACTCTTGATTTCGGCTCAGGCCACGCTCTCAGGGTCGTGAGGTCGAGCCCCAAGTCTGGCTTCATGCTCAGCCGGGACCCGTCCCCCTCCCTCCCAGCTCCTCCTCCTGCTCACTCTCTTGCTCTCTAAAATAATTATATAAAATCTTTTTAAAAACTAAAATATAAAATAAAACAATCATGCAAGGGTACTAAAAGCATTTGTTCAGAAATACAGGGGTGTTTTTTTAAAGATTTTATTTATTTATTTGACAGAGAGAGAGAGAGACCACAAGTAGGCAGAGGGGGAGGGGGAAGCAGGCCCCCTGCTGAGCAGAGAGCCCAAAGTGGGGCTCGATCTCAAGACCCTGAGATCATGACCTGAGCCGAAGGCAGAGGCTTAACCCACTGAGACACCCAGGTGCCCCAGAAATACAGGTATTAAGATAAACAAAATAGAATATAATAATGGAATATATAATAGAAAATTAAAAAAGAAGAGAAGGGTTTATAGTAGTAGTTGCCTTGGGCAAGAGTCAAGACCAAGGGTCTGGAACAGAGGCTACCATATTTTTTTTTAAAGTAGGTGCCACACTCAGCATGGAGCCCAACTCGGGGCTTGAACTCATGACCCTGAGATCAAGACTTGAGCTGAGATCAAGAATTGGACACTTAACCGACTAAGCCACTGAGGTGCCCCTGGAGACTACTATTTTTAGTTGTAAGTAGGGCTATTAGACTTTTAAAACTACACCCATGACTTTTTAATTAAAAAATTGATGCCCATACCTCTTTCTTGGGTCTGCTGTGCTCTGGCGCTTTCTCAATTTCCCAACCCAGGTCAGGATTATTTTCATCAACGCATGCAAGAATGGAGGCCAATTCACATCCCAGCCATAAATCCAAAGCAGGATTAAAAAACAAGGATTCTTTTTTATTTTTCTTTTAAGAGTTCACATTTTACTATGTGAGTCCAGAGAGAAAGTCAGCGGAATTTTATATGAGTAAAACTGGAAAGCATTTTGCTTTTCACTTCCTATTGCCCGCCTTGTGTTCTAAATGTATTGCCAACTGACTGGTCTGTTGGCCGCGCTGATGTTATTTTTTTAAATAGACTTTAAAGAAACATGGGAGATCAGAAACTTATTTAAAAAGAAGAAAAATAGTGGCTTTCTGAAACTTAGCTAAGATATTAACTTTTAAAAATGCTTAGAAAAAAACACGGGCTTGACCACAGCCTCTACCTGGACGGAAGCTAGAACCGTGTGGAAGTCTCTCCACCATCAAAGTCTGTCTTTCTAACAAAAACTAGGAAACTTTCTACCAGGCATGAAAGATGGTGTCAAGGGAGAAAAATCCACACCCCCCAGAAGAGGGAGACGTTCCCAGACCCAGCTGGAGTGTCTCTTGTGGCAGATGGTGACCTGAGAGCCACTGTGCCTTGTACTAACCGCCTGAAGTTCTCTGCAGGAGTGAATTGGTGAATTCTGACTTCCAGGGGCCGTGGTAAGGCACAAAGTGAGCACATACGACGTCCTTACTACTGAAGTAGCTCACCATGTGGTTGTTATTTTCATCGCGACTGTTCTGTAATGAGACAGGTCAGCTCCGAGTGCAGACTGACACCCAGGCACAGCCCAGACTGCCATTTTGCCAGCACAGATGGAGGCGGCCAAGCCCAGGCGGGGGGACACGGACCCCGGCGAGTCGGGTCGTTTTCTGTTTGAAAGTCTCTTTTCTCCCAGAGCAGAATCACCAAACATGGTTTGGAAATTTCTGCTGAGATGGTTGGACACCTACCAGAAATTCCAGAAAGACCAGAAGCTTCTGGGTTGAGGACTATGAGGGGAAAGCACTCATTTTCTGGACCAGCTGTGGCTTGAGACCACGGTTCAGAATGGACTTCCTAAGACAAAATCCACGGGCTAGTTTCAGAGAGGCTCTCACACCACGTGTCAGACACAGATGCTCAGTGTGAGGGTGAGCGTGTATGTGAGTGCTTGTCAACGAAGAGCGGAGCAACGCCAGAAGGAGGCAGAACTCACTGTGGCCCGTACATGATGGATTCCCAGCGTGTTAATGTCTGTACCACTGAGTCACAGGAGCCAAGCACAAGCCACCCTAACTCAGCTGGTAAGAGGCCACTGACGATCCCAACACAACACCCATCCTCCTTCTTCTGCTCCACTCAGTTTGGCCATGAGCTCTAGCTTGGAAGGATTCGTCACACAGATAGTCAATAACTATCTTTACGCAAAAGAAACAAGCAAAAGGTAATGAGCCAGAGTTTTCCCCTCTGTTCCCACAACATCTGGCTGTCCGGGGTCTGCTGCTGCCGACCTCCACCCCACCTTCTGACGACAATGTCCAGTCTACCCTGTCTCCCAGGCACCACACAGCAGCCTCGGTTTTTCCAAGCTAACTTCAGCCTCTGTCCAGAGCAGCGCCCTTCACGCACTTGAACACAGGATGGGACGTGCTGATGCCGGTGTTTGTATCAAGACTGTTGTCAGTTTTCGTTGTGTTCTGGTTCCATGCTGCTTGGGTTTCGTGAAGTTTGCCCATAAAAGCTCCATTATTTCTAGTGTACTGTCTCTGCTGCAGAAAGGGCTCTCTGGAGGAGGGGGGCTCCACAGTTTTCCTTACAGCCCTCAAGCACACCCCATGTAGACATCTCCTGGGATGCCCTTTCTAGTGCAACTTCTCCTGGTTCCAGGAACCATGATCATCGGGTATAATCAGGAACACCTACTGGCTGGGAACTATGTGCCAGCCACAGTCCTAGCTCTGTGACTCATTTTATTTCATTTAATCAACACTGTGGGGTCAGTACTGTCATTATTCCCATTTTGCAGAAGGAAACAGAAGCAATGAAGTCCAGTCACTCACTCAGGACCACACCCAGGATGGACAATTCACCGCTGTCCCGCGCACAGAAGGCGGCACCTGGTGGGATGAATTGCCTCCTCGGGAGATGGTGCTACTGGTCATAGAAAGTTCAAGAAGCTTTCCCAGTTCACTCAGAGGTGGAATGAGACCCCAAACCCAGGTATCCTGGTGTTTTTTAATCTGCCCCAAATAACTACAGAAAGAGAAGAGCAATGAAAACATATTAAAAACAATAAATTAGGTAGTGGGGTTTTAGGAACATTTACCATGCAGAGGTAAACAGTAAGCAAGGTAACAAGTCAGCTGAAATCAGAAGGAGTAGAGGGAGAGGGGAGGATACAAAAGAGAATTACACAGTTTAATCATTCGTTCATAATAGGGTTTCATCAGTAGAGTCTCATGAAATACTGCATTAGGGGAATTATAGAAATTTGCAGTCAGGAAAAGAACCACAAGAACTACATTACAGACATTCCTAACCATCAGACGAAGCACAGTTCTATGGATATGCACAAGAAACACACAGAGTGAGTCAGAAATGATGAAACAGAAGTAGGGGCGCATGGGTATCAGCAAACGCAAACACAGAGAAAGCCAAGACTGCAATTCTAAAAACTGCGTGCTGAATTCGGGGAGGGGGATGCATTAAGCCCAAGAATGGCACTACGTGATTCCAAAGGATAGAGCTCACAATAAGGCATTAAGCAATTATGAATCTCTATGCACTAAAACAGCACCAACATTAATGACACAAATTACAGGAGACACAGGACAGAGAAAGGCAGTCTCCTTTGGCCAGGATGGATCAGCACGAAGGAGATTAAACCCCATAATTAATAAGGTAAATCTAATGGCATACATGTGTTCTGTTGTCCAAAAGCAAACACAGTTTTTCTATTTTAGATCTCAAAAGAAACTTCCCAAATACCAAGAAATTAGAAAGTAGAGACAATGTTCTCTGATACAGTGAGCCCTGTATGAAATTAAAACTCCAAAACACTCTTGCCCCAGGAAATGTAAATCAGTCTCCTAAACAATGTTGGATCCAAGAGAAAACCCAAACTGAAACTTAAGAGCATCCAGAAAACAGCACTAATAAAACATCACACATCGGCACCACTAGGACAGAGGGAAGCAGCACTTAGCAGAGGCTTCTCGGTCTTACAAACAGACATCACTAAATAAGAGGGAGAAAAATACAGGAATGAATGAAGAGTCCAACTCGGAAAGTTAGTGGAATAATTAATCTAAACAAAGCAAAAGGAAAGAATCGATCTAAAGAAATTAATGAATTCAAAAACAAAAATAGCAGAATAAATAATTCCAAGGAATGCTGTTCTTAAAAGACGAAGGGAAAGGGGTGCCTGGGTGGCTCAGTCAGCTGAGCCTCCAACTTATGGCTTCTGCTCAGGTCGTGACCTCATGGTCATGAGATTGAGCCCCTCATGGGGCTCCATGCTCCAAGGGGAGTCTGCTTGGATTATCTCCCTCTGCCCCTCCTCCCACTCATGTGCGCTCTCTTTCTAAAATAAATGTCCTTTTTTAAAAGGGGGGCGCCTGGGTGGCTCAGTTGGTTAAGCTGTTAAGTGTCTGCCTTCAGCTCTGGTCATGATCTTGGGGTTCTGGGATCAAGCCCCACACAGGGCTCCCTGCTCAGTGGGGAGCCTGATTCTCCCTCTCCCTCTGCTTCTCCCTGGCATGTATGCTTGCTCTCTCTCTCTCTCTCTCTCTCTCTCTCGTGCACGTGGTCAAATAAATAAAATCTTTTAAAAAATTAATTTAAAATAAATAAATATAAGAGGGGAAAATGGTAAGATAGACAATGCATTAGATATTCCAGGGAGGTGAAAGAAGGAAATGTACAAATACTTCAAAATCATGAGAAAATAATCACTGACCAGAAGAAATGAATCCTTAAACAATTGCTGAATCAAATATGAATATATTTCAAAGCGCAAATTGTGCAGGACAATAGAATTTAACAAAACTGACTAAAGAGACAGAAAATCTAAACCTGAGCCCCAGAGCCAAAGCAGTTAAACAAGAGCTCCCCTGCCTCACCCCCACCCCGCTGAAAGCTCGGGGCTGGACATACTCAAAGCATAGAAAAGCAAGATCTTCCGTCCCTCACTTGGAGGATCCCATACTAAAAATCAACAGATTGCTCCGAGAAAGGAAACTATAACTTAATGTCACATACAAATATTGATGCAAAACTCCCAAATAAAATATTAGCAAACAATACCATGCCCATATGTTCAAAAGAGAGGAAATTCTTCAGTGTCAATCTGACAAGACATGTACTGGATTTGTTTACTCAAAACCCTAAAACACTGGTGGGGGAGCCCAGAGAATTCTAAATAAATGAGAAACGATCTCCTGTTTGTGGACTAGCAGATGCAGGATGGTGAAGCTGTCAATTCTCCCTCAGTTGACAGACAGGCTTAATGCAATTCCTATTAAATCCCAAGATTTTTTTATAGATATAAACGATATTATTCTAAAATTAATATAGGAAGGCAAAGGAACTAGAATCGCTAAAACAATTCTGAAAAAGAATAAAGTGAGAGAAATCCATCTACTGTGCTCTAAGACATTACACAGCTACACTAATAAAGACAAGGCGGTACGGGGGGGGGGGCACACACACAGATATGAGGGACAGACACACAGATCTGTGGAACAGAGCAGGGAACCCAGAAATAAACCCACACAAGTATGGCCAACTTTTTCTTTTATTAAAGATTTTATGTTTATCTCTATGCCCAATGTGGGGCTCCAACCCACAACCGCAAGATCAAGAATCGCATGTTTTACTGCCTGAG
Organism: Mustela nivalis; assembly: GCF_964662115.1. Classification (NCBI taxonomy): domain Eukaryota; kingdom Metazoa; phylum Chordata; class Mammalia; order Carnivora; family Mustelidae; genus Mustela; species Mustela nivalis. The sequence continues at coordinate 179,411,429 of NC_139021.1, forward strand.
CCTGCCTGACCCTTGGCCAACTGACAGGATGCAAAATCAATTATATGGTGGAGAGATAGTCTGTTCAACTTTGGTGAGGAAGTAAATATATTATATATCTATACACAATTATACAGCATTAGGTTTAATGAGATACATCATTAAATCCCATTATATAGAAATCAACTCAAGATGGATCATACATTTAAATGTAAAACATAAAACTATAAAACCTTAGAAGATAATACACCAGAAAGTCTTTGGGATCTAGAACTTAGTAAGAAGTTCTTAGACCTGACCCCCAAAACACAACCCATAAAGGGGGAAAAAAATCAACAAAGCAGACTTGACTGAAATTAAAGCCTTGTCCTCTGAGAGGTTAACATGTGAAGTCAGTGTGGAAAAGATTAAAAAATAAGCCACAGACTGGGAGAAAATATTTCTAAATCATAAATCTGACAAGAGACATATCTAGAATTTGTAAACCCCATGACAGACAGGAATTCAGAATACCAAGCAGGAGGCCCTTCATTTGGAGTCTCAGTCCCCAGGGGCTGCTGTAATCAAACACCACAGATTGGGTGGGTCATAAAAGCAACTCATTTCTCACAGTTCTGGAGGCTGGGACATCCAAGACGGTCATAGGGTACCAGGCGGTTACAGACTATCCTCACAACCTCCCATGGCAGAAGGCGTGAGGGAGCTTGGTGGGGCCTCTTTTATGATCCCAATCATAGGGGCCTGCGATCTCATAACCTAATCGCTTCCTAATGGCTCTATCCACAAACACTACCACATCAGGTATTAGGATTTAACATACAAACTTTGAAAGGATGTGAACATTCAGGCCATAGCAGTTAGAGAAAATATGGGGGAAAAAAATAATGTTGGGACATCCTAGTGGCCATTGGAGAATGACTTTGATCTATCACAGCTACACGAACACACGTTCCAAAATACGGCAGTTCAAAGACTTCAATGTAGAAGTTGAAATCATAAAAGTGCTTGAAGAAAATGTGAGGGAAACTATTTACATTCTCAGAAGGGACAATGTCTTTCCAACTACGACACAGTCCTTCAGAGACTGATTATATTAGCAACATAAAAATTCAAAGTTTTTGTACAGCAAAAGGCAAAATGACAAGAAAGGGAATAACTGGGGAAAACAAGAGTAGCTCAAATCACAAAGATGTAATTTTGGGTGGACACGGGGTAAGATCCGAGGCGCCCAGTGCGTTCTATCACAGTGAAATTTCATGCCACTTGGTCTTGTTGGTCAGATTCTTCTCTCCCTCCACCTCACAGGAGAGAATCTCCCCATATCCTTGCCAACCACCACCATCCGGCAAATACCACCAGCTATGGCAAATGAACAAAGTCCATCAACTAAAAGGACCATGAATAAGACACAAGCCCAGCTGTAAGCAGCTCCAAGTGTTGTCCACTTTCTCCTACACTCAGAGAAAGCACTATTCAATCTCTTTTCAGTCAGAGAATGAAGGGCCCTACAATCTCTTCCAGGGTTCAGGCCAATTTTCTGTTGGAACCATGAGGAGGCTGATAGCTGTCTCTTCCTGTCCATCACCTCCTTGCTGTGGCCAAGCCATACTGGCAAGACCACTGTTCCCCAGAGGTCTAAACTTGCCTTTTGTAGCATCTTGAAACAACATGGTGGGGGAGGGGCTGCCTTTTGTCTACAATAGACATGGTACCCTAGCACTCAAGAACACAAAATGCATCCTACTTATTCTCTCCCTCCGTGCTGCCTCCTCTCTCTGCTGGAATCAGTCACGCAGTTAAATGGGTCTGCTATAATCTCGGTACGGACAAACGTTAGGCACTGAAAACTCAGCCCACTGATTTATTAGATTTTTCACTTTGGACCAGTTACCATGGCCTTTTGAAAATGCAGACCATAGGAGGGAATGTTATAAACTTAGAAATATTATCCAGTTTCCATTACTCCAGTAAAAAAATGCCTACCAGGGAAAGAGGGTAAAAATACCACTTTGGGGGCCAAGTCCAATAAATTTGGGTAAAAGATGAGGCAGCTCCTAGTTAAGGAGCTCCACTGCAGAGAAGTTAAAGTAAAAATAAGATATTTAAAGCCCTTTAAATCTGGAAGAATCACTCAAGAGACCAGGACAAAAGGAACCAAAGAAATGGCTCACAAGAATCCTAAAAAAAAAGAAGAGAATTGGCCCCGATTCCATTCAGTTAAAACGCGTGTCAAGCATGGAGCTCCCTGGCCGGCCCTGGCTGCAGCTGGATGTCTCTGGCATGGCACGACCTTGCATCACAGAGCAACGCTGTGGGACAGCCAGGCCATAGGAGGACTTGTGAGGGCTCTAGAAACTTCTGCCTTTGTGGGTGCTATGAGTTTCTAATGGATACCATAAAATCACTTTAGGATTTGTGGTTTAAATGGTGCACATGTATGATCTTACAGTTCTGGAGATGAGAGTTCCCGAAATCAAGGTGTCAGTAGTGTTATGCATCTTCTGGAAGCTTCTAGAGGCTTCCCACATTCCCTGCTCAGGGCCCCTTCCTCCAGCCCCAAAGGCAGCAACGGCTGCCATCCCATTAGCTGTCCTTCTGCGCCACGCCCCTCCACTTTTAAGAACCCCGTGTCTACCCTGAGTCCACCCAGATAACCCAGGGTCATCTCTCTATTTTTAGGTCAGCTGATTAATGATCTTAATTCCGTGTGCAACCTGGAGGCCCTCTGCCATGAAACCTAGCCCGTTCACAGATTCTTGGGACTAGGACATAAACACCTGGGCACTGGCCACTGTTATTCAGAGCACAGGGCCCTTCCCCCCTAAAAAACTTTTTTGAAGCATTTTTTTGACCACATGAGTATAAAGATGACTATATAGATATTATCTATTAAAACCTTTCCTACCATAAAAGCTCATTTATTTTATTCAGGTTGTCAAAGAGATTAAACATAGTCACGAGCCCTAAAGGTCACAAGGCCCCTGGCACCCTGCCTGCTGGGTCCACTGGGTAAGTGGGCCCAGGGTGCAGCCAGAAATGCCCTTCGGCCCCAGGTTCTGCAAGCAGAAGCCCACACAAGTCCACTTGCAGGGCTGAGGCCTCAAGGCAGAGCAGAAAATCGTGAGCAAAAGTGGGAGGCAAGGTGGGGGCAGAGAAAGCCCATGTACATTCACTCTGAGGCAGAGGACGAGAACCAAGTTACTTGTGTTCTCCAAACCTCCGTTTCTTCCACACAGTGGGGACAAGAAAGGGCTCTTCCCGGCAGAGTTACCAAGAGCACCTTGTACGGTCAGGCACAGTGCTCAGCCCCGTGAAAGAGGGAACCAATGTGATTTAATTTACAGAAATTTCTGCTGGCCAAATTCATGCCAGCAAAATACAGATGTGTCACAGCAACGTTTTCACAAAACGTCAGGCTCCACCTCTTCACTGCAATGGGACTGACCCAGGGCTAGTCTTCCTGGGTGCCCTCTGGGGGCGAGGGGGCACTGAAGGTTCAAGCTGTGAATGGCTAGGGGAGGGGGCATCGTAGGAGAAGGAGGGGAGGCCACTTTGAGAATCCCGACAGCCACGGTCCACACGGAGTCTCTGCAGTGTCCCAAATGTGTCACGGCTTCCATCTGTGTCAACGTGCTGGGAGAGGGAGTCGTCACTTCTCCCTACACACCAGGAAACAGAGGCTGGAAAGGGCTGGGAGCCCACCCAGACCACCCGCCTTTGTGGGCTGGTGGCAGCTGCCCCCCAGGGTTAAGACTTGAAGACCACACAGAGGGAACAAGGGCCACCAGAAAGGGGAGAGGACATGGTCCAAGGGCCCGAAGAGGGCTGGCTGGGGAGAAGGACAGGCTGACACAGGGGCTGGTGCATGAGCAAAACCCTCCACCAAAGTCCCGAAGAAATACCAAGAGATGAGTGGCCACAGGGCGCTCACTGCGTGCCAAGGACTGTCTTAACTGCCTGTGCGCTAGTTAGCTCATTCATTGCCGTCGGCCATCCTTTGTGGCAGGTACTCTTGTTGTCATTTTATAGATAAAGAAACTGAGGCAGAGAAAGGCTCAGAAACATAGCCAGGGCCACACCAACAAGGAAGTCTGAAATCCCCGTCTCACCCTGGAATCTGTGCCCCTGGCTGCCCTCCCACACCAGCCGAGGACCTGGTCATCGGAGAGGGAAGGACAGTGAGGGCATGGGACAGCTGTACCCCCAGAGGCTGTGACAAGTTCCCTCTCCGTGGTCTGTGCCCTAAAGAGCCCCCCTATTCTGGGTGCATTCTGGGCAGGGGGCGGCTGTCCGGCCGCTGGATAGGAGAGAGTTGGGGCATGATCTGAACAGTTTTGAATGGTGCAGGCAGGGAGGGGGGCAGTCACTGAGCCTTTCCCTCTGGAGGGCGATATCCAGCACTGGGGGGTTCAACGGCAAACAAGAGCCAGGTCCTGCCTGCTGCCTAGGAGTGAGATCAGTGCAAGTACCAACAAATATACAGGTCATCAAATAAAGCCAAGTGAGGACCCAGAGCCGCTAAGAGTGGGTTTCAAAAGAATGGTCAGAAAAAAAGCCTCTGAATGCAAGAGAGTGGAGCCTTCAGACAGAATGGCAAGTGCAAAGGCCCTGAGGCAGGAGTATGCTTGTTTACCTGTGGAACAAAGAGGAGGCTCCTGGTAGGGGTGCAGTGAGCAAATGGAATAGGTCAGAGAGTTGGAGCCAATCCACAAAGGCTACGTGGGTCCAGGGGTGGAAACACGATGGGAGCTACGCAGGGGAGGGAACTCGCTGTAGGCAGAGCTCCCCCCACCAGGAAACAGATGAGAGAAAAAATGGGGTGTACCCAGCAACCTTCTGGAGGGGTTCCTGGGGAGTCACAGCCAGGGAACGAGGACCTTTGAATCAAGCAGGGAGAAAGTTCCATCCCCAGGAAGGAGCTCTGGAGTTGTTTCCATTTGATTTTGCTTTCTGAGAGCTTCTTTCTTAGTCACTGGCACCCAGGAAACCAAGTATGAGCCACGCAGGCATAAGTGAGAGTTTCATTTAGTTTCAAACAAACAAGTCTCCCTGCACTGTGGAAACAACATGGGGAACGGACCGCATGCCTGGCCTTCCACTTGAGCTTGCAGAGGTTTTCACGAAAACCCCTCCATTTCACGCCAAACTCAGCGAGTCAAAGACTGTCAGTTTTCAAAGCAGTTAGAAAGGAGTTTGGAAGCTTCTGTCTTCCCAGCTGTCCCCGCCACCACCACCCCGCCCCGCCCAAGGTGGTAAACATATCCCGTTGCCAGTAAGTGAGGAGACGCAGCACTGCGCCTTCTGAAAACACACACACACACTCAGCAGGGGACGAGTGACGACGGGCCGGCTGGCCTCCCTGCACACTCTGCTGCAGGGACCGCTGGGCGCCCCCCGAGCTCCTGGCGCGAGCCCCGGCGCCCCTTCCCTCTGCGCCCGGGGGGCTGCCGCTGTGCGTTCTGGGATGTGCAGGGGGTGGTGGTGGTGTCAGTGATAGAGCCATGAAGGCACAAAACCAGATGAACTGAAGAGAAAGGGAGGGCCCGGGTGAACACTCCCCACTGGGGAACCGGAGCTCCAGTCGTCCGGCCAAACGTCAGGCCAGGCAGGTGCTAGGAAGGTCCCGTGCAGCGCCATCTCTGGAGGAGCACCCTCTAGCCGTGGCTCTGTTTGCCTCGGCCTCTTCTTACTACCTTATAACAGACCCCACCGTCTCTGGAGTTGGGGTCCGGCGTGTCCTGCAGATGCTCCCAACAGGGACAGCGCAGAAGGCCAACCCTGCAGCCTCAAGATTTCCAGACGTCTGCTCCTCTCTGCCTCTCTGCTCACATCCCCCACCCCGAAACCCCAGATCATCACCTCTACTGACCCTCTGGAGTCTTCACACTCCCTATCATCTCCCCCAGTGGCTCCTTGAACTTGCCCTTCACTTCCAAGGAATCGGCCTCTGCCTCTGATTCCTCTCCCACCAGCCCTGGAGCTGAACCTCGCACCCTTCCTTCCAAACGTGCTCTGTGCCCTACCCGGTTCCAAAATGCCCTTGTCCCGGGACCTCCTCCAGGGAAATGGCCGCCGACTCTACCGCCCCCTAGTGGAGAGCGTGCCAGCAGTGCCAAGGGGACCATCCCAATTCCAGGAGCTCTGGACACCCGCTGAGCGCTCTGCAGCTCTCCCTGTCCTCTTGCTCTAAGGCGTCCACCCCCTGCACTGTCTGCAGAGGATCCCGCCTCCTGCTTCAGCAAGAATGTAAAATCAAGCCCCTGGTGCGAAGGCTGTGAATCCCCCTCTGGGATTCTCCCCAACCTTCAGCATCCCAAGGGACAAGGAGACCCTCCTCCTTTCCAGGGTGAGCTCCTCCACCAGTGTCAGTCCCCCTCCTCCCAGCCACCCCGGAGCCCCTCAGCGATCTGCCCTGTCGGCCACCAGCCCCTCCTGTGAACACAGCTGTCTCCAGGGCAGAAGGGGGAGACGAGCTTTTCCGTCACTGTCAGAACTGTGTTCCGGGAGGCCCACGCTGAGAACCTCGGCTAGAACATCCCACGGACAAACAGAAAGCCAGGTCCTCCATCCCTGTGTCCTCGGTCACAAGCCTGGTTCGCAGCCGGGGCCCCACTCATCTGGCTCTAATGAGCCTGACGGCTTTTTAAAAATGCAGCCAGCCAGCCAAAGCCTCCTTGTCCTCACCTCACACACTCATCACTCAAACTGCTACCTCACATTTACAGACTCTCAGGAGACTGAGGATCGTTTTGTTTATTAAAGAATTAAAATTTAAAACATTTGGTTATTTTTTTAATCGCCTCTATCTTGCCTACATCATTACAGCATCTACTTACCTCCAGCAGAATAATTAACTTTTCAATCATCACACTGGTTATAACTGTAACACCCATAGCTCTGATATACTTTCTGAAATTAAGGAAATTAAAGATTGGCTTTTATTAGTAAACTAACATTTCACTAAATTGCAGCGCAGTGGAGAAGGATAATTTCTCCTGGTGAAAAATACAAATTATTCAGTATCATGAAAATAATTAGACTTTATTGCGTTCAAATAGAAAAATTATTAAAACGAGAATTATAGTTTGTCGTCGACTGGATTATGAACTAGTCACAGGCCTGGGCTAAGCCTTGTGACCTGTCGTATGGTCCTTCATGCCTATATCCCAAATCTGGTAACAGGTCTATCCCCATCCCTCACTGACAGGCACTTTGCGAATATAGGTGCATCCGTTAACATACTGGATGCTTCCACCAGACTGAAAGCTTCCTGCAGGCAGGCCCCTCCTTGCTCACCTCGGATCGCTGGTGCTTAGTACAGAGGGCTCAGTGACAGGTGAATAAACCCAGAAACACACAGAGAGAAGGTCAGAAACAAGTAAGATTATGGACGTTCACTTAAAAATACCAGCTGTGAAAGTCCCGAGATGGAAAGTAGTAATAACATCCTTAAATATACATGCACTGTAACTCCAAAGTGCTCCCGAATGCTAACACCCAGACAGAAACCTTTCTAAACAGCAATATCCATCTGGCCCTGACCTCAAAAGGCCAGCACCCCCTTGCCTTCTGTTCCTAGAGCATTCCCAGCCAAAATGCAACCCTCTGACATGAGGGTAGGTTCTGCCTGTTTCCCTAGAAAAATCAAGCTCTAATTCCTGCCCTGCCTTTGCTTGTCTTGGTTTGAATGCCACATTTTTCCATTTAACCAGCAGGATTCAGAAAGCAGCCACAGGACTTTGGAGGAGCTAGCCGGTTGTAACCTGCATGGAGGGCCTGCAGGCTGTCCAGTGTGCTTGTCTCCAGAGCCACCTGGACGAAGGCACCCTCCAAAGCTGTTCGGCTGAGGAGGGACGGAGGGCCAGGCAGGCAAAGCTCCCCTCTGCCTCCTAGAGTCGCACAGACTCACCTCCCTTTATCCTCCAAAGGTTACTGTGGCTAAATATAAAGCTTCCAAGCCATTGTTTTAAATAAATCCAAAGAGGGGCAGAAGGAAGAAACTAACATTTACTGAGCACTTACTTTGTGCTGAGTAATTTTAAAACATTATAACATTTGACTTATACCACATCTTGACCCCGTAGAGAACAGTTCTCTTATTTCAGGCAGCAAACTGAGGTTCCAAGAAGGGAAGTCTCATAACCAGCAAGAGCCAAGAGCCATGATATGACTCCAAAGGCACTCTGTGGTCTGTGCCATTCATCACCAGCAACCGTCACTCCTCAATCTGCCACGGCCCCTCTCCTCCCCGACTCCCGGTGCAAGCTTGCGCTCAGTCACTGACACTCACAGATTAATGAGCTCATTACCATTCTGTGTGAACGAACCTTTGTCAATTTGTTACTTCCTAACAATATTCGTTCATTAAAAAATCATTACTTGAGCGTCCTAATAGATGCCTGGTACAGGGCATGGCAACCAGGCATTACGTCGATCATAAAAGTACTCCCAGACCAGCAGGGAGAAAATACAGAAGCCAGTAAAAAGGAATATTAAAAACGGTACCATAGACGTCTGTCCTGGGAACAGCATGGGGACCAAGGTCATGGGGAGAGGGAAAGAGAGACACTCGCTGCCTTCTATTCGTATTTGATTGTTACAGATCCCAAGGCTTCTAGCACTATTCATGCCTCTGGGAAAAAAAAGGTTCGGATACCAAAATCCTTGTCCTATTCCCTCTTCAGTCTTTGGTGGAGACAGTCCTATTCCAGGAGGTAAGACAAACTGAAACTCATCGAATTTCTTTCCATTGTCCTCCAAGGAGAATTTGACTTGAAATACATTTAGAAAAAAAAAATCAACCTGACTCTTAAAAGCAATTCTGTCCCTTGCCTTCTAAGATCTTTCAAAGAAAGATACTGTTTTGCTGCAATTTCTTATTCACCTAAAATGCTCTTGTGTTCTAGATGAAATGGAATGTGAGTGTTATTCCTACCCTGCCAGGTCTTTCTAATCCAATAATAACTTGACCACTGGCTCTCTAATGACTGTGGTTAGACGCATTAATATCCAAGCAGTAAGGTAAAATCCCTCCATTCCTCCCTATGGATAATCTCAGATCAGGCTTTCTGTCCGAGTTTCCCTTCCCCTTGAGCAAGTCAACATTTTCTTCCCCCAAATTCTTGCCTTTCAGAACCTAAACAGTGAAAACCATTGTCATGGGAATAAGCTGATTAGAGCCCAATGCACACAGCGGAGCAAACTCATCATGACGAGCAATACACGGGCTGCTGAAAAGCAAAGTGACAAAAAAAAGCGCTACACACAACAGCATAAATGCATAACCAAATGTTGTCAAAACGCACAAATCATCCCAGCTCCAGAAATGTATTTGAAGGACATAATTCAAAGGAAGAAAAAAGTGTGAAAATGCTTCCTTACAAAATGACATGTGATAGGAGAAAACCGAGAAGGTAGCAGAGCCACGGCTGAGTCAATCACAGGCTATTAAAAACGATCGTTAGGAAGTCTCAGCAACTGCATGGAAAATGCTTTGATATGTTCTGAAGTTAAAATAACATGATTGCCTATGAACAGGATTACAAATACGTCCCCCCAAAAAACTACGTTTGCCTAAAGACAGTGGAATCCTGGGTAATGTTTTTAACTGTTGCAAGAAGTTATAATATTGTCTTTATGATAAAAAAGCTCAGAGGAAAATAGGGGATGAGTCATTGCCTGACAATTGTCACGATGGAAGAAAGTCCCCTGTATAGTGACAATGACAGGCAGTTAAATGTGAGCACAGATGTCAGTTTCCCCTCCTTTATCCTGGTTTATTTATTAATGTTGACCTTTCCAAGAATTAAAAATTAATCAAATCAACAAATTACAGACAGATTTTGCGTGACTGCCAAGAGGTAATGAGCAAATACTGAAATGACATTCGAGAGTGTGGCACAGACAGGAAGGGGAGGCGGGCAGGGCAGGAGGGGTCTTAGCTAACTGGGCCAGTTTCCTGATGTCAGCGTGGGAGGCACTTGTGCCCTTGGCTTCTCAGTTGTCATCAGATGTTAGAGGAACTGGAAAATTCTTGCTGAAGTTCAGAAAGCACCCAAGGTCCTGTGGGCCCTTCTAGGCCTTGCCGAGCACCCTGTCTCCGCAGGCCTGCTGTCCACAAAGCCAGAGTCCCAGGGAGACCCCACAGATGCAGCCCAGCTTCCGTCTCCACAACCAGCCCTGGGTTAAGGTGGGGAGATTGGATGGGGGTTTTTTTGGGCGTATTGTTTTAGCACAGATAATTTGTCATTAGTGTAGTAAAGATGTGCAACATAAAATGTATTGTTCTGGCCATTTTTAACTGTACAATTTAGAGGCATTCAGTGCATTCACACCTTTGTGCAACCATCACCTCCATCTCCCTCCAGAACTTTCCATCACCTCAAACTGATACTCAGCACCCATTCAACAAATACCCCCCTGCTCCCCTCCCCCAGGTCTCTCACGTAAGTGGGACCACACAGTGTTTGTTCCTTTGTGACTGTTTGTTCCACTTAGCATAATGTCCTCAAGGCTCATCCATGCTATAGCAGGTGTCACAATGCCCCCCCCCTTCGAAGGCTGAATAATATCCTCTTGTATGCATCTACCACAGGATGGGCAGCCTACAGTTCTTAGGATTACTATTGGGTCCTCTGGTTATTGACCCTGGGCCCAAGGTCAGTTCTGAGAAATGGGCTTCATCTTGTTCTCGGGCCTCACACTGGCTCACCCTTCTGCTACTTCCCTAGAAATCCTTTATTGGGGAATGTCTCTAGGCTTCCAGTCCTCAGATTCTAAAGGATCATACCGTCTCCTCCAGGCTTGTCTGGAGTTCCCACCTCGGGCTATGTTCAGTCTACCAGTCGGGGTACCAGTAACGCACCACAGATCCAAGATGGCAGCCACCTGCCTAAACTGCATTGTTTTAACAACACCTGTATCTACCCAGCCCAACCTGCCAGGTGGATCCTTCTCTCTACTCTCGTACAGGGGAAAACATCCTTTCAAGAGGTGCTTGTGTCTACAGCAAGCTCAGCGTCCTGTCCACATCCCGATTTTCTTCCTTCTACTGCTTCTCACCAGAACTTTTCTGTATCTTTCCTGTCTCTGTTCAAACCCTAGAACATGAGACCCAACGCATGGAGGCTAGAAAAGCACAGGTCCACCCGCACTTACAGCCAAAGTGAGTTCCTTCCTTGAGTGATGACACCCGTGAATTTGGTCAGACGTCTCGCGTCCACTTCAATCCACTGACGGAGGTCCTTCCTTCCTGCACACCATGCCCCATCATAGAAATCATTTTCATTAATACCTGCCTGGAAAGAAAGAGAGATGTTCTTCAGGAAGATCCAGAATCAATGAATACTTTCATGACACTTGCAGGCTTTGGGGGAGGGGTCGGTAGAAGGAAATGAGCAGGGGACAAGGAAAAGCAAGCAGTGTGCCCTGAACACTCCTTATCCTAAATCATAAAACGGAGTGGCTTGTTATTAACAAGTTGGAAATGTTTCAATATGATATGTCCTCTTCTTGCCCAGGGCGGAAGATGAAATTTAATGAGCTCCCCTATTACTCATGCATCCAGAAGGCACAGACCGTCTCCTACGTACCAGCCTACACACGCCAGGTGCTGGGGATACAAAGGTGAATCGTTCCCTTCCAGAACCTCACCATCCAGGCAGGAAGAAAGACACGAAAACGGATGAATTCGAGACACAATGCGGCCTGTGTTATTTTGGGAACCAGAGCAAATTGCTGGAGGAGCATTTAAGGGTAGGGGCTAACTTGGCTGGGGAGGAGACCGGCCTAGAGGAGCTCTGAGCTGGGTGTTAAAGGGTAAGTCTATCTAGTGAATATTTACTTACTGCCACATAAGTCACTTGATGTGTTGAGTCTGGGCTACTATTGCTACCAAAGAGTCTTTTGATCTGACTTTACAAGGTCTGTGATGTTTCTATTCTAGAATTTTCCCTATATTATCACCATTTGAAGGAAGGAAGGAAGGAAAGGAAAAAAAGGGGGGGGGAGAATATTTGAATTAAGTGAAGCTTCCTAATTTACTAAGACCCTTTCTGCATGAATAGCTATTCCCACAGCTATTTCACAAATACAGAATCAGAGAAAAAGTCTAAGTGATATTTGAAAGACAGGCCAGCCCATCTTTTCTCCCTCTGAGCAGCTTTCAGCTCAAATTCTGGGGCAGCCTTACTTCCAATGGGCAACAGCAATGTGAAATTCACAGTCCACTACAGCAGACAAACAATGTGGTCAAGGGTTCCAGGAGTGGTGCCCTACCATCTCTGTGCCAGCTGACAGCAGCCTTGTATCAGGACCAAACCACAGTATGTGACTCCCACCCCCTCCTGGAACAATCTGGAAAGAGGGCAGATGTCAGAACACTCACATATGTTGGTCTTCTGAAAGCACTACTATCTCAAGTGAAGGTGACTAGCAACATCCAATGGTCAACATTCTCCAGAAACTTGAGCACTCAAGTAACCAGCACCGTGGGGTCTCATGGCATCCCACGATCACCTCGGTGATCAGAACCCGAGAGTGCTACCAGGCTCTGCCTTCTAGAACCATCAAAGAAAGACTAAATCATACAAGTGTATCTTACCAGTCCTCACCTGTGCTTTGGTGGGTTTTGTTCATGAGGGTGACTCTGACATGCTACCTCTCATGTCCCCAAGCTGCCGAGCCAATAAGAAGACCACTGCCCTGGGCTGGAGACTTTACTGGCACCATCCCCACACGTCCTCACCCACGGCAGGCCTCCTCCCAATGGCAGAGACCTGTAGCGCACAGCAATGCTTACAATACGGCCATTTAGCTTCTTCCGAGGAACCGGAACCCTTAGTCTGAAAAGGGCTCCTATTTACACATCAACAGCCGTGAGACTGGTGTTTACTTCATTTATGAAAGCTAACCTTCACCGTGCCGCTACGATCTCTCCAGATACTGGCCCGGGTAAGAGGAATGGAAAGATGGAAAATGTGTTCAGTCCCGCCCTCTTGGTGCTCAGAATGGACAGACGGGCGAAAGTCCACACATGCTGCTCGCGTTTTGGTCTCGGAACCTTTAAACCAACCACCGCATAAAGTGCTGGTTAAAAGTGTGTGCTCTGAAGTCCTCCTGCTTCGGTGTGAATCCCAGTCCTGCCACTTCCACCCTGTATAAAGTCAGGCAATTTGCCTAAACGCTCTGTGCCTCAGTTTCCCCGCCTTCCAAAATGGCAGCAATGCTCTTTTCTCCCTTAGGGTATTGACAGTGCTTACAACAGGCCCCGGCACACTGTGGGGGCTCAAAACCAAACTGAGTGCTGGATAAATGTTAGTTATCAGTATATTTAAAACAATGACTATCTGGCACATTATGAAAATATGGGTGCTTTATGAATTATCCCACATTCTACAAAATTTTAAGGAATTCCAATACTATTCTGGGCATTTGCTGCCACATTTTCTACAACTTCAAATATCCAGAACAGAGTTACAAAGTCTGAAGAAAGAGGAGATTCCCAGCCTAAAGCTCTCAACAGGAACCCATGTTGCCCCCCGAGAAGGCGGGTGGTGGTGACTGCAGACATTTTTGGCTGTCCCAACTGGAAGATGCGTGTGCCACTGACAACGGATGGACAGAGACCAGCGATGCTGCTAACTGTGCTGCAACACACAGGACAATACCACCGTATCAGAAAGAAGTGCCTCGGGGCACCTGGGTGGCTCAGTCAGTTAGGCGTCAGCCTTTGGCTCAGGTCATGATTCCGGGATCTGAGGATTGAGCCCCCCATCGGGCTTCTTGCTCAGCACGGAGCCTGCTTTTCCCTCTCCTTCTGTCCCTCCCCTCCACGTAGGCACTCTCGCTCTTTCTCTCTCTTAAATCAATAAAAGCTTTTTAAAAAAAATTTTAAAAAGAAGATGTGCCTCATCCAACATGTCAGCTGTGCCAAGATTGAGATTATCTGGTCGCATGCTAAGCAGAAAAGAACAGAGATGCCACAGAGCCTGGGATTTTCACCCCGAGAGAATCACAGAATGTGGAGGAGGTACCCCCCTGCTATTCGACCACCGTCTACTTGACTCAGACTTGGAATTAAATTTTGGGCTTCTGGTTTTGCCAGCCTGGGTATTTTGCTTCTGCTGCCAATCTCAGCTCTTCCCGAGCACACCAGACATTCAATTAAATGCAGTAAGGTGTCAGGGGATTGGAAGGCCCTTTCCAAAGCTGACTCACAGGGAAGTGACAGCCACCTCTGCAAAATCAATTATGAATGTAAAAAGCAAGCGCCTGGAAGGATTCAGTGAGAGAGGAGGGGCCAGTCCCCGAAGTGCCACAAAATTTCAGCACAGCGCAATCCGTGACGTCAGTACGACGTCTGAGAGACCAAGAGAAGGGTACACTCATCCTTTTCTGTTCGAAAATGCAGGAAAGACTTCATAAATGTTGGAGAAATTTCTATCAGAAGTTGTTGTAATAAAAAGTGAGATTCCTTAGAGTACAAATTAGTCTTGAAAACACTACTAACGTGGAATGATACTTTGTACTATGGGGCTCAATAAATTAAGAATTAATGTAATTCTCTCTAGGCAATTAAGTCATATTCATCATTTCTTTACCTTAAAAACAACAACAACAATGCATCTAACAGACTAAATTTTGCTTAAGATAAATGTGGAAATCACTATATCCAAAACAAACAGAAAATCTGATACTATCCTTTTAAGATCAAATGGGATTTTTCTGAGCTGCCTGGGTGGCTCAGTCGGTTAAGTGATGACTCTTGATTTTGGCTCAGTTTGAGATCTTGGGGTGGTGAGATCGAGCCCCAGTCAGGCTCTGTGCTGAGTATAAAGCCTGCTTAAGATTCTCTCTTCCTCTCCTTCTGACCCTCCCCCAATCTCTCTCTCTCTAAAACAAAACAAAAAACAAATGGGATTTGTCTGTTTCAAGATGATAGAGTAAATGTTGATTTCTGTGCACTTTTCTCAAAAATTCCCTCCAAAGAAAACAAGATAAAGAAATACAACCTTGGTCTCCAACAAAACTAGAAAACATTTATAATCTCCAAATTACAATATATGAAGACAGAAATCAGATGGAGGAGTCCCGAATGACTCAGCAAGAGGAGAAGCAAGCCACCCAGGGCTTTCATTTAAAAAGCTCAGAAACTAGACTCCTAGGTACCTGGAAAGGCGAGGCAGGGCTGAAAACAGGTAACTGATTCAAAACATGTATAAAAAAAAACCGGATTCCCACAGAGCTCTTTCTACAGATCTCCCCACCCCACAGAAGACCTGAAATTCTTCTCTTAAAAAAACAAACAAACAAACAACAACAGCAACAACAAGCAATCCTGGAGGCTCTGGATTTGGGGGCTCCAGACTCAGGAAGAAGGTGTGATATGATAGCTACAAACAGGGAACTTGGTCAGTGGGTAGCGGCAAATTGAAAAGTAAGATGCCCTGGCCCCCCTCCTCCTTCCAGCTCCAGGACACAAGGCAGCCAGGCTTCCAACAAACAGAAATTAAATAAACTGAAAATGTAATGGGGAACAGAAGAAAATCTCAAAGAAATTATAATGACTATTCCTTGACAAAGAAGCTCTTGTTGGCATAAAACAAAAGAAGGATATTCTTAGAAAGGAAAAAGGAGCTCTTGCAATGTGAAAACCCCAGAAACAATGGGCAATCAAAGAAAAATAAGAAGAGTGGAGGAGGAAATTACAAAAAAAAAAAAAAAAAAAAAAAACAACTACAAGCGAATAATGTCCCAGATCTGTAAGGTCGAAGTCTCCCAAATGCTAAGAATCCACTATGATGAATAAGACCCACACCCAGACATATCTTTATAAAACTTCAAAACATCACACATAAAGAGAAGATGGTAGAAGCTTCCAAAGAGAGAACAAAAAATAAAGCAAATATTTAAATCCAAGCCAAAGGAATCAGCACGGTATCAAAATTCCTGGTAACAACATCGGAAGCTCAAAGACTGGAGGCATAATGACTTCAAAGGAAAAGGAAGGAAAAGACTTTTCAACCCATGAGTTTTACACTCGGCCAAACTGTCCATTGCGATGGTAAAATGAAGACATTTCGGATTCACAGATCCTCAAAAAATTTCTCATGCACCAATTCCATAAAGCTGTAAAATGAACGCACTCCACCAAAATGAGGCAGAACACCAAAAAGGAGAGATGAGATCCAGAAATCAAGGGTGCCCATATAGGAAAGAATTTCCAGAATGAGGGAGGAGGTAGTCCCAGGAGAGCAACTGTATAAAACCCAGAAAGCAAGCCATTCACAACATAGCAGGTCAAGGGCTTCTGAAGGAATGTCTTACAGAAACATAAAAAACAATGGTGAAACAACTGAGCAGCTTTGACCTTGTAGAAAATTGTTATTAAAGGCTATTTTAGAGACACAGACCTATTACAGGGTATGGGAAATGTTTTTTAAACATACAAACAGCTCTAGGAAAACAAGAAGTTGTCAAGAAAGGATACAGAGTGTGTCTCCCTTGGCTCAAACTGCACACTATTTCTTGGCTCAAGTATCAAGCACTATTGACACAGTCCTACTAATGAAAACCTTTAATGTAGATTTACCAAAATTTGAGATACAATTTTACTGGAAGGATTAAAGAGGTTAAGGTGAAGAGATCATAAAAATGAGCTGAAATTTTCATCCTCTATAATATGAATTCTGAATAAAAAGCCATAAATGTACAAACCAATACTTATCAATATGTGCATATTATTTAGAAATAAATATTTGGGGCACCTGGGTGGCTCAGTCGGTTAAGCATCCAACTCTTGGTTCCAACTCAGGTCATGATCTATGTATGGGTCATGAGACTGAACCCTGCAATGGGCTCTACACTGGGCATGGAGACTACTTGAGATTCTCCCTCTCCCTCTGCCTCTGCCCCTATGCCCACCTACCACTAAAAAAAAAAAGAAAAATAAAAAGAAAGAAAGACAGACTTAAATTCCCAAGGAAGAATTAAAAGGAGTTTGGAGCAGTTGCCTCGTTCACAGCATGTGATGGCTTCAGGGGGTGGGTGGGTGTGAGAGAGAACTGGCAAGGCATCTTTGTTTTTTGTTTTTTCCAATTTTATTGAGGAATAACTGACAAATATAATTACATATTTAATATATTACATGACTATATCAGGCATAAATATTTGCTCTACTTAAAGTGTACAGTGTACATATACATTGTGGAATGATTACCAAGATGGGTAATTAACACATCCATCACCTCCGCGTTAACTCTTCATGTGCTGAGACTGCCTAAGATGGGCTCTCAGCAACTTTCGAGTGTACGGTACCATACTATTAACCACAGTCACCCTGTTGTGCATTAGATCCTCTGACCTTGCTCCCCTTATAATTGAAAGTCAGTCCCCTTTGTCTCATAGCTCCCCACCTTGCCCACCCCAGTCCCTGGTAACCACCATTCTCTTGGTTTTTTGTTTTTTTTGTTTGTTTGTTTTAAAGATTTTATTTATTTATTTGATAAGGAGAGACTGTGAGAGAGGGAGCACACACAGGGAAGTGGGAGTGGGAGAAAGAGAAGCGGCTTCCCTCTGAGCAGGGAGCCCAGTGCAGGGCTGGGATCACGACCCAAGGAGAAAGCAGACGCCCAACGACTGAGCCACCCAGGTGCCCCTCTCTTGTTTCTTTTTTTTTTTTTTAAATCATCCTTTAACACTCTGATTTCTCAAATGACTTGCTTACAAAACTGATAAATACATATTTTAATTTTAAAAAGTGAAGGGAATAGAGGGCAAGTGGCATAAAGTCTGGTTTGTTTACTCTTCCATTTTCCAGGTGTCTACAGAGCTCCTGCTACATGCTAGGCATCATGAAAAGTGCTCTGCCTTAGGCATCTATAGGAAACAATGAATCTCAAAATTACTATGCTGTTGTAAAATCACTGATCTGCACTGTAATTCATAATCATGGGCTGCCTCTGTACAGAAGCATCTGGAATGAATTAAAAAGTTATATTCAACTGAATATAACTATTTAGCAATTCCAGGATAATTGACTTACAGCTGCCACTGTGCAGACAGAGCCCAGGACTATCTGGACAAAAACAGAATAATGTGGCAGTTATTTTAAAATCTCTTGGAGAAAATCTTAGAAGCATTGGCTGAAATCTTACATGTTACTAACAAGGTACCTCCATGGGGGGGGGGTACCTAAAAATGTTAGATGTGACATATGATTAGTAGAGTTAATCTCCCATATAAGTAAGGGCCATCATCTGGCCAGAATATCTCCTTCAGGAACCTCTGTGATAGTCCTTTGGTAAACTCATAGAACTGCCCAGGGACAAATCTGATCCTTCTGCAAATCAGCAGAGTATCGTGCCCCACTTCAGACCTCAGTCATCAGGATTGCTGGTTGAAAAGAAATATTCATTGTTTTTGAAGCGATTGCTAAACCCCAAAATCAAAGTCTTAAATAGTTCCTTATGCTGGTCAAGAAAAACAATAAATACCTAGAGCTTGAAATTTAAAATATTTTAAAGTAAACATTAAAAGTAAAAAGTAAACATTTAAAGTAAATTCTATATGTAAGTGGTTCATATACTATAAGCCACTTGTTTAAAAAAAAAAAAACAAAAAACTCACTTTGTTTCAGGTTCGTATCACTGAGACCTGTGGTTGAATTCCCTCTATGATACAACCTAATGTTTCTTCCACTAACAACTGAGTGGTCAGCTTAGCCCATTGACAAATGTTCTTTGTGGTCATGAGTCATCAGCTTTTCTCAGATACTGTATTTTTCCTATTTCTTTTGTTGGTGCTTCATGTTTGACTACTGAGCTGTTTTCTTGGCTTTCAGGCCACGCCTCCTCTGAAATAATTATTTTTTATTGGAACTATAAGAGCCTTTTATTCTTTCTCTATGTACTCTTTTGGGGGATTGTTTGTTTTTGGTTTTTCTGTGGTTGTCCCTTCAAGTTTTTATTTAAATTCCGGTTAGTTAACATACAGTGTGGTATTAGTAGCAGATGTAGAATTTGGTGATTCAATACTTCCCTAGGTCCCCCCACCCCTCCCCCCACTGTGCTCATCCCAAGTGCCCTCCTTAATCCCCGTTGCCCATTTCATCCACCCCCTCGCCCACTTCCCCTCCAGAAACCCTCAATTTGTTCTTTCTAGTTAAGAGTCTGTTTCCTGGTTTGCCTCTCTTTTATTCCCCCATGTTTATCCGTTTCATTTATTTATTTATTTATTTTTAAGATTTTACTTATTTGAGAGAGAGAGCAGGGAGAGAGGCAGAGGGAGAAGGAGAAGCAGGCTCCTTGCTGAGCAGAGAGCCCGATGTGGGACTTGATCCCAGGACCCTGGGATCATGACCTGAGCCAAAGGCAGTGACTTAACACACTGAGCTACCCTGGCGCCCATCACTTTCATTTCTTATCCTTTTTTAAAGGTGCATCTTTGTTTCAGTGGTTAATTTAGTAACTATATAACTTACCTAACATACCTTTGTGCTAAAACCAAGCAATTGCACTACTGGGTATTTACTCCAAAGATACAGATGTAGTGAAAAGAAGGAACACATGTACCCCAATGTCCATAGCAGCAAGGTCCACAATAGCCAAACGATGGAAGGAGCTGAGATGCCCTTCAGCAGACCAGGATGAAGACAATGTGCTGCACATATACAATGGAATATTACTCAGCCTTCAGAAAGGATGAATACCTATCATTTGCATCAACATTGATGGAACTGGAGGGGATTATGCTGAGAGAAATAAGTCAGGCAGAGAAAGTCAATTATCATATGGTTTCACTCATATGTGGAGAAAAAGCAATAGCATGGAGGACCATAGGGGAAGGGAGGGAAAACTGAAGGGGGAGAAATCAGAGCGGGAGATGAACCATGAGAGACTATGGACTCTGGGACACAATCTGACGGTTTCAGAGGGAAGGAAGGTGGGAGAGAGGGGGTAACATGGTGATGGGTGTTGAGGAGGGCACGTGCTGTGATGAGAACTGGGTGTTGTACTTAACTAATGAATCCCTGAACACTACATCAAAAACTAACTATGCACTATACAGTGGTTAACTGAACATAAAAAAAGAATACATTTGTGCAATATGCTTATTCTATATATCAAGCAAATCTATTGGTGCCATTTTTCCAACAGCATTTGGTTATTTCATGTCTCTGTGTCACATTTTGGTAATTCTCACAGTATTTCAGATTTCATTATTATCACATTAGTTACAGTGGTCTCTGACCAGTGATTATGACTCCCTGAAAGCTCAGATGACAGTCAGCATTTTTTAGTAATAAAGTATTTTTTAAGTAAGGTATATACTTTATACTTTTAAGTAAGGTATATACTTTACTTTTTTTTTTTTAAAGATTTTATTTATTTATCAGAGAGAGAAGGGGGATGAGAGTGAGCATAGGCAGACAGAATGGCAGGCAGAGGCAGAGGGAGAAGCAGGCTCCCTGCCGAGCAAGGAGCCCGATGTGGGACTCAATCCCAGGACGCTGGGATCATGACCTGAGCTGAAGGCAGCTGCTTAACCAACTGAGCCAGCCAGGTGCCCCAGGTATATACCTTACTTTTAAGTGCTGCTGCCCACTTATGAGACTAAGGTATAGGGTAAACATAACCTATATATACTGGGAAGCCAAAAAGTTCATTTGACTCCCTTCATGGAAATATTCACTTTATTGAGGTGGCCTAAAACCAAACCCACAATATCCAAGAGGTATCCCTTTGCCAGAATTAAAATTATTAAGAATCGAAGAGAAGGATATTTTCATATCTGAAATATGATGGTAAAGCAGGAGAACAGATACATGATTTGATTGTTTATCTCAAGTTTCAGTAAAACTTAAAAATAAATAAGATAATAAATAATAATGATAAATAAAATAAAATAAAAATAAATAAATAATAAAACTTGAAAATAAGATATATCCCAAAACAATGCCCAAGTCCTAAGTTCAATAAATTTTACTGCATACTCACTCATGTGTCCACACCCAGATCAAGACATAGAACACGACCAGCTTGCCACAGCCCCCCTTTGGCCACCTCTCAGTGTCACCTGCCCCCCAATGATAACCTCTACTCTGACTTCCAGATTGGCTTTTCTGTTTTTAAATTCCATGTAAATGAATCTTACCATAACTACTCTCTTCTACTGGCTTCTTTTGCTCAGTGTTCTATCTGTGAGATCAATCCATATTTTCACAGGTAGCAATAACGTACTCTTTTTTGCTGGTGTGTAATAGTCCATCGTGTGCACACAGAGTGACTTATTCATCATATGTCAATGGGTATGTGTCTTATTACCATTTGGGGCCGTCATGAATGGTGGTGCCACGAACCTACCTGTCTCTGCCTTATCATGTGCACGCAAATGCACTTCTTTCAGGCATAAGAGTGAATTAGATGAACAGGTATTAGAGAGTGGAACATAAATAGATATCCCAAAAACATTTCCAAACCTGTGCTATTTTACATTTTTAGCACTGTTTACAAGTGTCTATTGTCCCACTTCTTTGCCGACACTTCATACTGTCCCTTTTCCTTAAAGCCATTCTGGTGCCCATGTGTCATATCTCATTGCATGTTTTGTATTTTCTCGATGACTAATAAAAGAGAACACCTTGTCTTGTTCCCTAAAACCACAGGGCCTTTGTACATACCATTCCCTTCGACCTGGGATTCTTCTTCCCCCTCCAGCAATCCTTTGTCTGATAACCTCTTGGCTTCTCATCCTGCTTCAAGTGTTAGCCCAAGTACCCACCCAAGGGGAAGTCTCCTCGATCTACAGTCTGAGGCAGGTTCAGTGGGTTGGAGAACTGCAGTGTTGTGCCTCCAAAAAGATCACATCCTCCAAAATGATATATACAAATCCGAACCCCTGCATCTTCAGAGTGTGACCTTCTTTGGGAAAGGGGTCAAGGAGGATCAAATCAGTGCAGAGGAGGTCAGACTGGAGTAGGCTGGGCCCTAAATCTGATGACGGATGTCCTTACAAGGAGGGGAAATCTGGACAGAGACAGACACACACAGAGGGAAGATGGTGGGGGGACCCCCCTGTGACCCTGGAGATTGAGATGTGGATGGTTCAACTATCAGCCCAGGGACCCCAATGGGATAGCCAGGCCACCAAGGCTGGAGGAGGCACAGAAGGAGCCTGGCCTCATTCCCAGAGGCCCTGGAGGGAGAGCAGCCCTGCTACCACGTGGAGGTTGGCCTTCCAGCCTCCAGAATCGTGACAGAATAAATCCCTGTTGTTTTAAGCTGCCGAGTGTGCAGAGCTTTTGCAGTTGCCAAGGAAACGAATATGCGGGGCTTCCTTCTGAGCGCTTAGCCCAGGCTTAGTCCCACCCTCCCTGGTAATCTTTCTTTTTAATAGTCTCACTTCCCCCATTCGATTATGAGAGGCCAAAAAAACACCAGAGGCATCCTTGACTCCCTTTCTTATCTCTCGCACCCCTCATCCAGACATCATCCGGCCTCATCCTGCTTTCAAAACAGCCGAAGTACAACCACCTCCTACCACCGCCGCCATCTGGGGTGCCGAAGCCACGCCCCAACAGGCCTCCCTGCTTCCACACTGATCCCCTAAGTCAACAGAGCAACTGGGTTTGTCCTGCTCACCCGGAAATCAAGGCCTGTCATTCCTGCACCCAGCAACTTGCCAGGCTCCCCCGACTGACCTAAGAACAAAAGTCAAAGGCAAAGTCCTTCTACTGCTCCCCGCCGGCAAGGCTCACCCTGCTCTAGCCACAGCAGCCTCCTGCTCCTCCAGGGGAGCGCCACACAGGCAGTCACCACAGGACCTTTGCTCAAGACATTCCCACTGCCTGGAGGTCTCCTCCCACAGCTGCCTGACTCCCTGATGACCTCCTTTAAGCCAACTCAGCCTCAGTACCGACTCCTCAATGAAGCCACCCATGCATGCCTTTAACGACAGCCCATCCCCTCCCCAGAGCCTGCCCTCCTGACCCCCACTGCCAGCTCTGAATTTGGTGTGTTTTCTCTCCATAACACTCACCACCTTCTGCTGCTAGAAAAGCTCTATTTTATTACATTCCCTGCTTTCATGTGCCTCCCCCACTAGCACAGAAGCTCTCGGAAGGCAAGGATCTGTGTCCGCTGGGTCTCTGAAGTATCCCGAGCACCTAGACAAGGCCCAGCTCATGGCAGGTCCTCCCTAAATATTTGCTCAACTATGAGGACCGTTTCTATTCTTGCTCCCACCGGAGGTGGTTTGTGTTCGTGAAATCAATCAGTCGACGTGTCCCCTGGTCCATGGAAGTGTCTGCTCTGATCTTTCTCTTCTCTCTTCTCCTCTCTCCGTCCCTCTCTACCACCCCCTCCTCACGCAGGCTTCTCCACCTGTTAGCACTGTTAGGAGGCCTAGAACACCGAATGCCCCCCACCCCGTCCACATCCCCAAGACAGCCAGGCCGGCCTGCGCGGGGCGGGACAGACCACCCAGAGGGCCCGTGCCCATGAGTCAGTATCTGCGGAGGCCCAGTTGGCTCCTGTCAGGTGAATGGATATGAGGCCCCCACCCGTGACTGCTGGCGACCCTCGGGCCCCTCTGGGCCCTGCCACAGTGAAGGTACTAGACGGTACTCAAGCCGGTGGTTAGGGCAATGAGTTCCAGGATGATGCCAGCTGAGGCCACAAGCAGGAGAACACACTGAACCTTCTCGTGGGTACCGGAGATAACCAAGGGTGAAAATGCGGCCAGAAACCTTGAAGGGGAGTCTCTGCTCAGCTCTCATTAGCTGTGGGGCTAGGGCAGGCCATTTAACCTCTGATTTCAATTCCCTTATCTCCAAAACAGAGTTTCCCTCCGGGTATATTGAAGATGAAATAAAATATCAATTTCATGAGATTTCGTAAAATAGTCAAGAAAATTCACAAAAGCAAGTAACAAGATCCACATCTGAACCAGAAAGGCCTGTGGCTCCTTAATAATCTATGGTGCCCAGGCCAGGGAGCCCCAAAGGGCCCCTTCCTTTCGTTTCCCTGTTCTCCTACTCTTTGCCCTTCTCCCACTCGGGTGTTTATGACACAAGCTTCTGGAGAATAAGAACCGTGCGTTATCACCATTCTGGTAAATTCCCCTTTTCAATTTTCCAAGAGACTCATGATTTAGAATGTTTGGTCCTGTTATTCCTATAAAAATCCAAACATCCAAAATTCCAGCATCCTGGCCTCTAAACACTGTCTTCCAGACTGCTTCTTAAAGCCACACAGAGCAGAAAATCCCTTTATCAGAGAAAGCAGGACATTCCTCAGTTTGGAAGCCACCCCTACTAGGATTCCTTCTGCCTCTGGTGCACCTCGCACACTCCCAGCTCCCCGCCAGGCCCTGGAGAGTTAGAGCAGCATTGTGAGCCAAGAACAGCCTGGAGGCCGAGCGCCCAGAGAAGTCGGATGGCTGGGTGCGACAGACAGGCTGTGGGGCCAGAGGACTCTGGGTGCAGAGGACTCCAGTGATAAGCAGGAGTTGGGTAGACACGGGATGACACCGGAGAAAACAGTGCTACCCCAGGTGGCCCTCACATTTGGACAAAATAGGGCACCAGGTGTCTCAGGGCCAAAGGTGACAGAGAGACAGACAATAGGACCGGCCCGCACACATCCGCTTGGACACCAGAATGAAACCTGGTTCAATGTCCCATAACCAACTTCAGGCCTTCCTGGGGCGGGGCGGGGCAGGGCAGGGGAGGGGAGGGGTGCATCTGAAGCCACAGGCATCGGCTATCTTCAAGGCTTCCACCTCATTTCAGGTACAAGAAGATCATCTGAACGTTGGAAGTGGATCTTAGTATCAGAATCCAGGTGTTCCAGAGAATTCCTTGAGGGTAAGGACTACCAAGAGGAGCTGCGGCTGGTTTCACAGCAGCACTGAGAAATGGCTCGGACAGAGGCTGTCATTATAACCAAACATTTCTTACTGAGAGACGGACCAGCTGTGAACTTCTCTCAGGGGTCAAACTCCAGTGAGACAAGACATGGGCCACAGAATGCCACAGGACCATGAGCAGGCACCACAGAGACATCTGTGGGTATAGGGTGGCAAGTTTTTTCTTGTGACCTCAAAATGTCAACTCTTTCATCAAAACTCTGATCTGCATCGACTATCTCGTAGTCCCGGCTCCAGGAAGGAAATCGAGGTGACATCCTGAGTTCCAGCCACGCCCTTCGGGTCCATGTCGGGCTCCTACTCACCAACCACAGCTGTAGAGTCTTGAGAAGGAAATCGAAACCCAGTGGTCTGAAGTGGCAAGTGCTGCTCTAATTTGCTCAAGGATTTGCAGCAATGAAGGCAGCCAACATACCAATGGGACGGGGCGGGGGGGGGGGGGATCACTCAGGGAGTGGCACGGTCTTGGACTCCACTTTGTTCAGTTTATGAGCCATGGGAAATCTTGTGGGGTCTTCAGAAGATTCTGCAAGGAGAGGACATGTGACAATCTGTCATTAAATGACCCATCTGGGTGGAGAGCCACCTCCTCAGACCGACTAGAGGCGAACGATGATCCAAGAGTGACGGTAGAGCTCACCGCTGAAATGTTCTCCTTGAGACTTCAGGTGTTCGGTTCTGCTCTGCCTGTGGATGCTCCTAGAGCAGAAGCCCGCGGTTGTTTCCAGATGAGAGCGCGCGCTCCCAAGTGGGTCGGTGTTAGAGGATTCCAGGTAGGCTGGAAGGACAGTCACAAGTGAAGACAAGCCTTTGCCCTCCTGCGGAACTGGATCTCTTCCTGGAATTCCTGAAAGATCTATCTTCCCTCGGCATGAAGAAATGTGAACCGTGTTGTGTTTTTTTTTTTTCCTCTAAACTTATATTATTAAATAAACATCAGGAAAATTCTACTTGTTAAAAAAAAGAGGTTATAAGTGGAGTTATAAGGTGCTTTTATTCTTCCAAACTCTTCTGCTTAAAATGAGGAAAAAAGAGTGCCACAGACTGACTGTGCTTGTTCCCTCCAAGTTCGTCTGTTGAAACCAAGCCCTAAGGCGATGGTTTTAGGAGGCAGGGTCTCAGGGAAGGGACAAGGTCATGAGGGTAGAGACTTTGTGAGTGGGATTAGAGCCCTTATAAAGGAGGGCTCCGGAGCCCCTAGTTCCTTCCACCACCTGGGAACACAGAAGAAGGTGAAGGAGCTGGTCATCTACGAACCAGGAAGCCAGGTCCTCTCCAGACACCCAGTCCACCAGCATCTTGACCTCGGACTTCCCAGCCTCCAGACCCATGAGAAAGAAGCCTGTGTAGTGTACAAGCCCTGGAGATGGGAGATGGTTAGAGCCGCTCAAGAGGACGAAGGCAAAGAAAAGAATGTCTGCTGTAACGCGGCAAACACAATTCCGGAAAACTCCGTCCGGGCACTCTGAAAAACGAGGTCACAGGAAGATTAAGAGTTCGAGCCAGAATACTCAAAATCTATGGAATCGGAAGATTAAAAAAAAAAAATCCTAAAAAACCATGGCACACTTAAGAACAAACATGAGCTGCTTAAAACAATGGAATACAGCCACAGTGATAGGACTGGACTTAGAAAAAGAAAGAAACTGCAAGTGAAGCAGCACGCTGGAAGGGGGTGGGAGGAACGAGGAAGCAGCCAAGCCGTGGGGACAAGGGCGAGCGGGGAAAGGAATCAAGCCACAAGCACCCAGAAATAGCGCACACGAGCCCCCTCGGGTGCAGACGGGTGCAAACTCGGCATTTGGAAATCGCTGAAGACAATTCTTTCTTCACTCTGGGGGATCCTCACGTTGTGAGAAGGTGGCAGTGCCAGTGGCGGGGCCTCGATTCGCTGATGCAGACACCAAGCCTCAGACAAGGGGGCCTCCTGCCTAGAGCCACTGGGCTGATCGTGGGCGGAACCGGGACACGCGGCAAAGCCTGCCCCGGGCGCGCGGGGACCGCGGAGGAGCCTGCGGGGCTGGGCCACCCCGCTCACGTCCTGAACTGCGGCAGCTGAACAGTTTCTAATTCTGACACCTTGACGTTTCTTGCACATCAAATCCCATTAGCGGGACACACCTACAAAATACTCCTGAAGCCAGAAGAGAGGATATTTTTAACCTGCACTTCAAACAGCATGTGTGGGAAGGTGTGTTTTAGAACACCTGTTGGCTACAAAATCAGGCTTCATGGGGGCTGATTCGGGAAGTTAGAACCACAACAGGAGCCCCGACCTAGTCATTATGTCCCCGTGGGGGCCGTGCTGAAGGCCCTCACACAGCTTACAGGCAACACTCCGCTCTCTGCGGTTAACCCCACCTCACCCACAGGGGTGGGGGACACCCAAGGGTTGGGGGGCAGTGGCTGGCCTGTCAAAGCAGCTACCTCACATTGTAAGAGCACGTGCAGAGATTTTGTTCTCAGGGCATTTGGGGAAATGGTAGGGCCCTGGAGAAAAATAATAAATCCGCATAAGGACAAACAGCCCTAAAGAGGTTTTCAAGGACTCTCCGACTTCCTCTTGCCTGAAGTCAGGAGGGTGGGTCTGTCCACACTTGGGCTCAGGGTGCCTGCCTTCTCCCTGGGCTGTGCCTCCTTGGGGCAAAGGATGAAGTAGTCGGGAAAGATGACAAGGACCAAAGGACCAAAGGACAGCCCAGCCAGCTGCTCCCTGCTGATGACGTCAAGGGGACGCCCTGTGGGGCACAGGAAAGGCAAGGCAGGTCTTCACCTGAACCCCTCTGGGCACGTCCTGGGTGCCGAGCAACGTTCTGGGCTGGGAGGAGGGGAGAAGAGAGGCCAAGCCCCTTCTAACCTGGGGATTCTGCTCAAGGAGGGGCAGGCAAATAACACCCAAGGAAATGAGTCACCCACATTCAGGGAGGGACAGCACCCCATAAGAATTAAGAGGGGACAGTGGATAGTCACACAAGCCTGGCTGGGAGTTTCCAAGAGAACCTAGAAGCTACAAACAGAAAAGTGAAATGATCCAGCAAATGTTTTAAAATTATAAATCACCTAACTTCACTGCTCGACAAATCCTATGAGTTCTTAGGACTCCTTCTCTGGTGAGGCGGTGACAGCTTGGAGCCATAAGATAATAGTTCCAAGGCCCCAAAATCCAGAAGTGTCAAGGCCAAGGTCTGAACTCCACGTGCCTAGGACCCCCACACTATGACACCCTTCCCCCATGCTCCATCCGCCCACTCCAGGAGTCAAATTCCCAACTGGAACAACATGACCCCACCCCCATCCCCACCAACAAATTCAGGACTAACAGGGCCTTCCAAATTTTGACTGAAAGCACGGGTAACTGTGAACACTTCCTCTTTAACAAAGATAACTGCACTTACAGAGAGAACATTCAAGGCGTTAGCTGAGAGCAAGTCTCACTGCTGCAGGAAAACAGGCCCACAGCCATTGGGACGCAGCCCCCCGAGCCTTCACTTAGCTTCCACGGAAGCCGGGACCCTGTTCACCAAGCCGCAGGCGCTCATGTCCCTATGAGTCATTCTTGTGGAACCTGGAGACTTTATCCTCTTGAGAAACACAACGTCCAGTTGTGCACAGCCCAAAGTTTCTTATCAGCTGTCATTAAAGAACAGCCCTACTTACACAAACCAAACTTGGGACTTCGCTAATGTTGGTTCTAGAAACATGCTGCCGGAATCCTAGCCTGCAAAGTGCAACCGGTTGAGCGGCTTCAGGCTCCGTGGCTGGGGCTGAGTGTGGACGGAGGACAGAAGAGCGGGCGCAGCGAGCCAGGGCCCGGATCACACACCCCTGAGCCCACGAGCTCCTGGTCAGAGGCCTCACCCGCCCTTGCGGGTCCCCAGCGGCGCAGCAGCCGCCTGCAGCATGCTTTCGGGGACCGCCGAGAGCATGAGGTGTTGGCGTGGAGCTCAGGCGGCCCAGGTCTCAGGGATGAAGGACCACGTCCCTCCCGGGAAGCTGGAGGAGACGGCGCATGCGCAGACAGGGTTTGGAGCGCACGGAATTACAGAGCAGCCGGGAGAGATGCTGAAATACCGAGACACACACAGGAAAGAGGGTGACCAAATGCTGAACTGGGAAGGGAGAGAACAGCAGGAGCTGAGCAGGAGGCAAAAGGCCCCCTGCATGGGCCGGTGCTACAGCGCCCCTCCCCAACAGAGACGCCAACTCCCTAACCCTGGGACCCGGAAACACTTGGGCTATCTGGTAAAAGGAAACGAAGCTTGCAGATGGAATTAAGGTTGCTTGAGATGGGAGGTGATCCTGGAGCATCCACGAGGGCCCAGTGTCATCACGAGCTCCTTAAAAGTGGAAGAGGGAAGCAGAAGAAGGACCCAGAGGCTTAGGAAGAATGCAGGCACCTCTAGAAGCTGGAAATGACAAAGACCCAGACCCTCCCCTCCAGCTCCAGAAGGAGCACAGCCCTGCCCACACCGTGATTTAGTCCCAGGGGCTTCTGCCCTCCAGAACCGGAAGAGAGTAAGAGTGCAAGTGGCCCACGTGGCTGTGTTTATGATGCGATGTGGCTGCATTTATGATACGATGTGGCTGCATTTATGATACGATGTGACAGCAGCACGAGGAGTCGATCCTCACGGATCCTGCAGGACTTACGCAGCCTGGCACGATGAAGGGCAAGGGGTGGCCGGCAGGGGGACCTACCGGAGGAAAGGCAAGAAGCCAAGAACTGCGCGGTGTATCAGCTGTGCAGGGAGGAGCTCGCCTGCCTGGAGCAGGACCGTCACAATAGTGAAGGCCAAGGTCGCGTGACCCTTGAGCCTCAGAGAAGGAGGCCAAGACATGAGGTGCTGGGCCCAAGAGAGCCAAGAAAGGTCTGACCTGGGGAGAGCCACAGAACATCCTGGAAGGGGTGTAGGTGCTGGTGAGAAGCACTGGTAGAGGGGAAAAGGACAAAAGCCAGTGGCTGCTGATGTGGCTGGGGGTCGGCGCCCTCCTCCTGCCCAATCCAGACAGATGACATGAAGGGGCAGAGCCCAACAGGTGGAGGCAGGCCGACCCGGCTCCGGGTACCAGCAGCCTTTGCACTAAGGGCTTTTTGCAGAAGACACATAGCCTGAGTGAGTCTCCTGTCAGGCTCTCTCTCTAGGATGAGCATCTGAGGCATCGCGCTTCCCGGTGGGACACGTGGGGCTAATGTTGCAACACCATGCGACCCAAGCTCAACGAATCACGGGCTGCATCTCCGGCCAGAACAACAACCAAAGCCACCAGAACCCTCCTGTGCCACTGGTACCTGGATGTTGAGTCTCCCTCGGTGTGCCCCGAGGCCGTAGCGCTTGGAGGTAGAGGCGTGAAGCTGGAAGTCTGTGATTTTTAAGGTTTCCAGACCGAGAGGTGGGCAACCTAGAAAGGACAGTGCTTGTTAAAAACAAAGACAGAGTTCAAAGGCAAGTTTCTGGTTTTCTAAATCTAGCCTCCCCTTTTCCCATTTGCCCCTGCACCGCCCCCCGCCCCGGGGCATGTCCCGCTTGTCCAGACAGATGCGCTCCACTCCACCTTTCTTGTCGGCACTTCCTCTCGGGCTGTCTGTGCTCTGATACTCCTTCTCTCTGTTGCTGTCCCTGCTACTGTTTGAGGCTGTTTCCAATTAACGACTCAGCCAGGGAGCGCTATTGGTCAGAAATTTCGGAGCAATCCCGTGGTTGAGTTCTGCAGATTAATCAGAACGTGTTGATTTTGCTTCAGCAACTCTGGCCTTTGTATTGTGCATGCTAATGAGCAAGGCCATATAAATAGGAAAAAAAAAATCTATTGTTTTCCATTCTTGGCAAAACTGGCAGTTTTGAGAATAGCTACGAGCTACAGTGTGGTCCAAGGTGCTCCTGGAATAAGACGCTGGCACGTGGGCAGACCCCTGGCCAGACTCCCCAGACTCGTCCCTGCAGCTGAGAGCTTTAACAATAGCTCGGGGCCTGATCCCATGGCCTCTGGACCCCCAAGCTGTTGTTCTCACGGCGCAGCCCACCTTGGGGCTGGAAGTCTCCGAGTGATGCTACCTGTCTCCTACAATCTGACCCTGGTTAAAAAAAATACCAACTCTGGGGGAGAAGCAAAATCTATTTCTACTAGAAGCATGAGAAATCCCTCCTGTGAGAGGCACGTTTGAAAAATCTGTGCAGCTCACTGCTGAGATGGGTGTGTCCCCAGGGACCTGAGCCAGCGTGGGTATCTGTCCATCCATGACAAGCCCTGGCAGGGAACAAAAGCCCTCTGGCCTCCGGATGCTGGAGGAGATTGGCAAGACAGGAGCTGCGACTGGTGCTCTGCAGGCCTCTGGGGACAAAAGTCGGCCTGGGAGGGCTGCTGTCAGAGGGATTCAGACCCGCCAGGCCCCGAGACACTTTCTAGTCCTCTCCTTGAGTCCTCAAGGAGGAAGGCGAGGCCCAGAGTCTCAGGTGAGCCTTCCCAGGCATCCCTTCCAGCAGCAGAGCTGGACCTTGGATGCTGGCCTCCAGATTCTTGGCTCCAGGCTGCGTCCTGATCCTGCCACATCTGCCATGTGGCTGCCTGGGTTGGTTCACATGCACCAGCCATCTCTGCTAGGAGGAGGGGGCAGAGGTACCAGGGCCCAGAGTGCTGAGCAGCACCAAGAGGGGAGTAACGGTGCCCCTGTTGCCCACTGACACAGCAGGAGACCCCAGGAGGCTTCAGGTGGCACTTTGAGCAATGGTGCACCTGCTGGATTCTGCCTGGGGGGCGCACCTCAAGTGGGGGGCCAGGGGAGCAGGGACCATGCAGTGAATGGGGGACGAGAGTGTGGATCCGGTGGGGACCACAGAATGAATGCGGAGGGCATGCAGCCAGGGTGGGATATGGCCCAGGGGATCTAGGCAGCAAGCAAGCCTGAGCGCCCAAGGCTGACCTCACAGAGGGTATTCTAGTTATCATAACCTCCTTCCCTCACTACGATCTGTCCTGGGCACTTTCCCAGCCTCTGGCGCACATGGGTGGAATTTCCTTGGTCCCAACGCTAAGAGAGTAATTCTCCATCATGCCTACTGGAAACTGACCAAGTGTCAGAGCACTGAGCAAAGATATTTCTCAGAAATCTACATGGCCTGCCTCCACCAGTTGTGCTTGGTCATGGAACCTGTTCATGCTGACCTAGCAGTAGCCACACCTGCCCCTCTGGGGCTCAGCCCCTGGGCTCAGGCTGTGAGATCCAGAGCCTGAGCCCCCACGCCGTCCCACAGTGCCTCAGGATGGACAGCACCTTCTTTGCATGCTGCTCGCCTCTCTGGGCCATATCCCTCCAGCCTCTCAGAACTCAGTGGTCATTGGTAGGCACCTGAGGCCCTGGTCAAGATTCAGGGCAAGAACTGAGGGTCAGGATCACTATCTAACCTCTCTGGGAGGTTAGATTCCAGAATGTTCTTCAACCTGCCTCTCAGCCCTGACCCTCACCCAGGTTCAGGGCTTCCTCAGCTAGAGATGCTGCCCACTGTCCCCAGTTCTTACCACTCTCCTACTGTTCCCCTCTCCTCCTTGTCACCTAGTCCCAGCCCACCCTGCTTCAGACACATCAGCATCCGCAGGGAAACCCACAGGCCTGGGCCCTGACACCTCACTGGCTGGTCAGTGCTTCTGCTGGACGATTCCCTGTGTCCTGGGAGTGGCCTCTGCATCTCGATTCTGCCAGATACACCAGCTTTGGTTTCAGACCCAGACAGAGAACAGGGCACGGGCCTGTCCCCCCCCATGTCCTGGGGCTCCGTTCCGAAGCCCGGTCTTCTCACATGAGCATCAGGAATTCAGAAAGGACTCACTGCCATTTCAGTGAGACTCTCTCACAGCGCTGTCCAACGTGTTCACATCCCCTGGTCCCTCCCTCTTAGCAGAAAACACAGCAGGTGCTGAATTTCAGGTACTCCATCGGGCGAACCCTCCTATTACTCATTTAGGTAGTCGGGTACACAACACAGACTACATATTATTTATTAGTCAAATAACAAAGAATAACTGTTACCCAAAGCATTTCTTCCAGGAAAAGAGAGCATCTCATATGCACATGCATACTTTAATTTAAAAAGGAACTGAATAAGATTGCCTATTGACCAAGATCACTCTTACATTGATAAGTGGAAGCTCCACACATCCTCTCACCAGGATACACAAGGTGGGGAAGAAAGTGCCCAGAAGAGGGGTGTTTATCGACTGCACGTCTAATATCAACCCAAAAGCTCAATGCCGGCCCTCTCAAGGGGCCCAAGCATCAGGCCCACAAAGCAAGTGTGGACCCAGAGTCAGCACCGCTGTCAGCTGCCCCATCTGACAAACGTCCACTCTTGCCCACTCTTGTATGATGTGACAGTGTAGGCCAGAAAAGTCACTCCTTCGGTCCACAGCACAGCTGATGACGTCTTTGGTGAGGAGCCCAGATAAATACACACACATACCCAGACTGTACTCAAACACTGGCTTCCCTGAATCCTAATAAGGATGGTTTTTTTTTTCCTTATCAGAAGACACCATCTTCAGAGAATTTGGTTTTGTTTGGAAGCCTTGTCGGTCGCCCATGCCATTACTAAAGACACAAGGCAGCCCCACACTGAGAAAGGCCACAGCAAAGTCACTGACGCACGGAGGTCGCTGGGGCATCTCTGGCTGTTAGAAACCAACAGTGGTTAATGTAAGCAGGAATGGAGATTGCTGGAGGCATAGGAGGAAGCTCCCAGAAGGGGCCAAGGCAGGGACACAGGACAGGTGCAGGGGAAGCCCCAAGAGCCCTGTCACCCAGCCCGCAGAAAGCACGGACCATGTGCCCCTGGAGGACCAGACAAATCCCGACAGCACTGCCGGCCACACCACCCCGCCTCAGTGGCTGCACCTAACATCACACCCCTCCTCCCAGAGAGGGCCTGGTCCCCCCATCACCAGTCTGCCCAGCAAAGTCAGGTGCTGTCGGCAGGGGGTGGGTGCCAGTCTCCAGCTCCCCGCTGCGCATGAGTTGGAGGGGGGCATCTGGAGCCTGTGCAGCCCTGCAGGGGTGGGGGGTCCCACACCGCCCCCGCTCCCCACCCCCCACCCCCCGGTGAGATGAGTTCTCCAGCCCCACGTCCCCCTCCCCTCTTTTGGATTTTGCATTCTGCACTCCGGCTTTGGTCCCCAGGCACGGTGGCTCTCATCCTTCGGTGACCTTCTCTCCCTCCCCTAGTCCACTCCCTCTTGGCTACTCCCGACCCAGGGTTGCTGCAGAGTAAGTCTTAGTCGGCTCGGGCTGCTGTAACGAAGCCTCATGGGCAGGAGGCTTAGACACAGAAGTTTATCGCTCGCCTGTCTGGAGGCTGGAACGCCCAGGATGAAGGCATCAGCGCGGCTGCCCTCTGCTGGGGCGGGGGGAGGGTGCTGCCTGGTTCTAAACCGTCCCTTGTCACCCAACCACACATGGTGGCTCTCTGGGGTCCCTCTCAGGAGGGCACTAACCCCGCTCATGAGGGCTCCACCCTCAGGACAGAAGCCAAAGCCCCTAGGAATTCTGGGTGTCAGGGGGTCCCAGATATTCAGGCCCCAGCAATGATATTTCTGTTTCTCTCCTTCCTTCTTCCTGGTTCAGGGAGACTTTTCCTCCCCTGCAGCTCAGGGTTGTCACCCTCCGGCTCCCAGAGCGTCATCCTTCCCTTGCCCCTGAGCAGGTCACAAGGGTACCCCAGCTGCATCCACACAATGACAGACACCACCTCCGCCAGCAGCAGTCAAGTCGCCCATTTGAGGTTGCAACTCAGGACCCTCCCGTGAGTGTCTCCGAAGACCAGACCGTTCCACCGCCTTCCATATGGGAGGCCTGCTTGGCAGCAGAAGGCCGTCCCGCTCTGGAGGTGACTGTCATCACGGACGTGTCCCCACCGCCTTCCACAGCCCACTGCTGAAGAAGCTCTCCAAGGCTGCGGTGACTTTCTCCTCCTCCAGCAGACTGTCCCTGCACACTCAGATGGCAGAATCCCGGGGAGGGGTCACGGAGATGCTTATGCTGTCTTTACCTGTGGAATAACCCCTCTGTCTCTCTGCCACCCCGCCGGACCTTCTCCTTCCTCAGTTCTTCCGTTCCCTTCCTGCCACGACGTGTCTGCTTGACGAGGGCTTTGCCTCGATTCCCGTGACCATCAGTGAAATGTGGCTCAGCACGCATTACCACATCGCCCCCCCGCAGGGCTGGGGCACCACCACGCCCGCTCAGCTCGACACAGACACACGCTACCCCAGCTGGGGGCTCCCTGCCTCCCGGGAATCACGTTTACAACTTTTTTTTTTTTTTAATTAATACAGTGTTTACACATAAAGTAGTGTATTTAGCACAACCTCTTTATCCTACCTGTCTTGAGCAAGGGTCGACAAGGCAAAAATCCTAGGTCAAAACCACGTTATTGTGGACAACAAGTTCCTAGGCCTATCGTAATGATTTATGTTGAAAGTCTGACACAGGGATCTCCACATTTAGGAAAATGAAGGGTTTTCCTATTCTGAAGGACGGGACAATGGAGGACAGCTCAAATAAGTTTGATTTAGAGCTCCTAAGTTAATTCAAAATACAGAGCACTGCAATGTCCATATTAAATACTTAACTCAGAAGAATTTCAGCATATTTCCACCTGATTCATTCATCCCCTCTTCTTCCTACCCTGCGAACATCATCCTTAAGCCTCTTGGCAGGTCTGGTTAAGGTCCACAATGAGCAAAATGAGCTGCCCCTCTGCCAGCAAAGCAGAACAATACTGCATTAAAAAGAATACTACAGAGGACAATTAAGAAATCACTGCCAAGCACACTCAGCCGCTCGGGAGAAAGGTGCAAGTAGGAAATCGAAAACATACAGAACAGTCCAGAGGCCTCAGACCCAGTAAGGTGAGGCTTGTCTCCACTGTTGCTACTGCACTAAAACTCCATCAGGTCCCCCATGCTGCAGAGGCCTACAGAAGGTCCCGGGGACAATTCCTTCCTCCAGATGCACTCCAAGCTATCAAAGACCGAAGAGTCATACAAAGAAAAGGAGCCAGAAATGGCAGGCTGACCACATCTGGCCACCAGGCTCCACGACCTCGGGCCAAAGCTCCAGACCGCCTCCTACTCTTTGAGGTGACATCTGGAGAACTTCAGTGACTTAGCTGATCCCCGGTTTGGGACACAACAGAGGACTGCTGCTAACATTATAACCCCAGGGGCAGAAAGCAGCCAGACAGAATCCACAGGATGAATCAGCCTCCGCTTCTTCAAAATCGGAACTCGGGGAGAGGCAGACAGGGTAGAAAGGAGACAAACCATGAGCCCAGCTCTGGTCCCTGGCTTGTCCGACTACTGGAGAGGAGCAAGACAGTGAGACTCAGACCAACACAAGACTTCTCACTGGCCGTCTGTGCACCGTAGGGCTCAGGAAAAACAAGTCAGAATCTAGAATCTGCTACCAGTCAACAGTCCAGGTAACTAAGGGCATTTTCAGAAATCTAATACTTAGAACATGTACCCCTTCCTACCAGAACCAGACACTTTAGCTGAAAGAACTTCTGGAATAAGGAGCCAGAGACAGAGAGACCCACAGACACACACAGCAGGTGCGAAGAGTCGAGTACTCTATGCGGCACTTACTTCCTCTAAAAGAAGCCAAGAGAACTCTCCAACCAAAGCACTCCAGCATTGTGAGGTTAGAACAAGGCTAGAACAAGAAGTGAGAATTCCTTTGGTTTAAATTCTCAGAGAAACAGCCTGCCCTGTCCGAGGAGCTGTCAGCCACCATACCTCCCCCCACCACGGAGGGCTCATCTGCACCCACCAGGACACTGCACGGAGGGGCCGGAAGTGCTGCCCCAATGAGCGAGTAAAACAGAGAAGAAACAAGTGCTTCCAAGCTCAGCGTAAATGGCCACGATCAGAAAGTCAAAAGGCCAGAAGCCAGAACCAAAATATGCTCGTGTTACAACCAAGACCGTAATGACAGTGGAGATCACTGCCAGGCTCACAGAGAGCTGGGGAGCCTCGGGGAAGCTGAGCACCCCCAGTCCCCCGGCCCAGCCCCGGCCGGGCTGCACGGAAGCTGCGGGCCAGGGATCCCGCAGGGACCCCACGGCAGCCACAGAACCTGCCGCAGCACTGCTCCCTGCTCCTCCTACAGAACAAATCCACAAAAACTCCTATATGATCAAGTTCTTATTATTTCTAAAAGGACAAAGAGTAATCCTCAGAAGCAGATGGGGGAGGAGAACGTGAAAATGGGTGGGGGAAAAAAGACTTTGGGAGAATATTAGAGATAAGAGATGTGTCATAACCGGAAGGAAAGAGGGTGACAGTCATCAAAGATGACTCCACATGGCTCCTAAAGGCGGTGCGAGTCTATGAGAAGGCCCTGTGTCCAGCGGGCACCGTCCACCAGGCCTGGGGCCTGTTCTACCTCCCCCCTCTGACAAGCACGCGCACACACACACACACACACACACACACACAGACTTCATTCAGTGTGACCCAAGCTTAAATTCTCGGCGTTGGGGCCACCTCCCAAAACAGCTGTGGGCAGGCACAACACACCGGTCTCCCAGTGGAGGCCCCAGTGGCCCAGAGTTCAGGGTGAGGTCCAAATGAAGAGTGCAAGTTAGAATTCTGGGTCTGGGGCACCAACCCCAACATCCCTCCCCCAAAACGCCGATCTGTCTGGGGGGCAGCCGTCACGACAGACAAGTCACGAGAAGTATTTTAAAAGGCTAACGATGTGGGGCGCGATAGGGCAAAGGTGCAGGCAACCTCCCTGAGCCCGATGCTCTGAAGGCATCTTGTGATCTCATCTCCCCGGGGACAGGGAGAGAAGAGCGTCCTCACCCCCATTTCACACGTACACAAACAAGACCGGAGGAAGCTTCCGCAGAGTTAAGCAGCTAAGTATGCGGGT
Source organism: Mustela nivalis (assembly GCF_964662115.1). NCBI lineage: Eukaryota > Metazoa > Chordata > Mammalia > Carnivora > Mustelidae > Mustela > Mustela nivalis. The sequence goes on from NC_139021.1 coordinate 179,449,260, forward strand.
TATAATATATAACGGTTATAATATATAACGCCGTTCGAGCCCAGGCACGGCTGGGACGCCACCTGCTTGACTTGAAGAGGCAAGAGAGGGAGGCAAATCCAAGTTTCGTGGTGGTGTTTGGGGTCACGATGGAGAAAGGCAGTGGGGCCGGGCCGGGCATCCCCAGCTGGCCGAGCAGGGCTCAGAGGCCCAGGCCAGTGGGCCTTCTGTGATCATCAGCTCAAAGCAGAGTGAAGAATTCTCCAAGACCTCGAGAGCGCTGGCAGGGACAAGTGCACAGGCCTACTGTTGCCATGAATCGAAGAGCTCTGACGTAGGACGTTCTGTCCCTCACCTTTCTGGAGCTGACATGCCCTTCAGTGGGTGAAGGTGGAGGCAGCCCTGCTGTGCTGGGGGGCGGGTCTGCGATGGCTCCTGGCGGGTCTCAGACACGCCCAGCTTCCCAGACTCAGGGTCTTGGGAAAAGGAGTTCACGTCAGCCCTGTCCAGCCACCCCCGGAAAGCACCTCCCTCGCCGCAGGCCTCCCTCCCCCAGCGTTCTCACCGTGGCCAACACCAGAATCAGAACCTCCTGGGGAGGCTTTAAAAAAAACTGCGGTTTAGGGTCTCCTGGGTGGCTCCCTTATTAAGCGTCTGCCTTCAGCTCAGGTGATGATCTCAGGGTCCCGGGATCAAGTCCCGCGTCGGGTGTCCCTGCTCCTCGGAAAGCCTGCTTCTCCCTCTCCCACTCCCCCTGCTTGTGTTCTCTCTCCAGCTGTCGCTCTCTGTCAAATAAATAAATAAAATCTTAAAAACTAAAACAAAACACTGCTATTCAGAGCCCTCCCCAGAGACCCTAAGGAACAGGACGGCAGAGGGGCCCTGGTCTCTGCGGCTCCCAGGTGATTGTGAGACCCTCAGAATCTGGCTGGTGTCTCCTCCCTTAAAGCTACAGAGGCTGGGAGCTCGCATTGTGCTGGCCCTGTGGCTCAGGCACAGGAAATCCTCAGGGAGCAGTATCCTCGGGCTGAAGCCTCCTGCTCAGATGGTGCCCAGGGCACCTGTATCACAGCAGCTCTGACTTCTGATCTGGTGACTGCTCACTGAAAAGCCTCCAAGACTTGCTCCTGACACCCAACCCTCTCATCCTACCCACCCCACCCCTGGTTAACAAAGACACAAAGCCTCCTGTTCTCTTCCTGGGGAGCAGCAACTGCGAGTGTCCATCCCTGAAGCCCCAAAGCCATCAGTATTTCCCAAGTCAATGAGTGAACGTGTTTCATGATCCAACAGATCCAACAGATCCTTAGCCGGCACGCTGCGGAAAACCAATATTTTGTTCTTTCTATGTGGCTCATCAGGCCAAAAAAGGAGGAATTATTTTTTCAAAATTCAATCACCTGCTGATTATCCCTGTGAATTTTTCCATATCCAAGGACCACCTGCACTCTTCCTTTGTATTTTTATTTAAATCAAGAATTTTAATGGAAATAAGTGACTGCAAAAAAAAGTCTTTCTCTAGAAGACAACAGAGGGAAATGTCTTCACAATCTTGCAGTAGGCGAAAGAAATTTAAACATGTAACAAAAAACACTAAAGGAAAATACTGATGATTTGTCTGTCTTAAATTAAGAACATCTGTTATTCAAAAGACTTGGTTATCGGAGGTGAAGGGTGAACCAGGAAGCGCAAGAAGATATTGCTGTGTGTACGTCTGACAAAGGACTCACAGCCACAGGGTTTCTTTTTAAAGATTTTATTTATTTATTTGACAGAGAGAGAGACAGTGAGAGTGGGAACCCAAGCAGGGGGAGGAGAGAGGGAGAAGCAGGCTTCCCGCTGAGCAGGGAGCCCCATGCCGGGCTCGACCCCAGGACCCTGGGATCATGACCTGAGCCAAAGGCAGACACTTAACTACTGAGCCACCCAGGTGCTCCCATCCACAGAATTTTTAAGAAAAGCAAACATACAAGGGCACCTGAGTGACTCAGGCAGTTGGGTGTCTGTCTTTGGCTCAGGTCATGATCCCAGGGTTCTGGGATGGAATCCCAAGTCTGGCTCCCTCCTCGGCGGGGAGCCTGCTTTCCCCTTTCCCTCTGCCTGCTGCTCTCCCTGCTTGTGCTCACTCTCTCTCTCTCACTCTGATAAATAAATAAATAAATAAATAAATAAATAAAATCTTAAAAAAAAAAAAAGGCAAACATACAAAATACCCTCCTATAAATCAATAAGAAAAACAATGAGCCAAAAGATCTGCGCAGGCATTCCCAAAAGAAGATATGCTGATGGCGAATGGGCATTGGTCATCTGTCTTCAGGAAAATGCCAGTCAAGACCACAATGAAATGTCGGGACCCACACACCAATATCAGTGCAATTAAAAAGACCAATCAAATGTTGGCAAGGACACAAAGCAACAATACGGGTAGAGAGGTGTTAGCGGGGACAACCCATGTGGAAAACTCTCCAGGGGAATCTACTCAAGATATAAATGCACAGGCCCTGTGACCCAGCAACTCCACCACTGTGCTGACACCCAGCAGAATCTCACTCACATACACCAGAAGACTTACATGCAGGAATGATCCCAGAAGCACTATTTATGAGAGCCGAAAACTGAAGACAACCCCAACATCCACTAACAGGAGAATGAATAAGTAAATGGGAGAATACCTATGCCACAGAATACTATAAATCCTTGAAAATACATGGATCATAACCGTATATGATAACATGAAGGAATCTCATAAACATACTATTAAGTGAGAGCAATCAGACACAGTGTACGATTCCATGAATATTAAGTTCAAAAACAGGCAAAAGGAATCTCTGATGGTGATTATCCTTGAGAGGGAACAGGGCTAGTGACTAACTGGGGGAAGGAATGAGGGGAGCCTCATTGGTCTGGTCACCTACTTCTTATCTAAATGATAGTTAATATAGTGCATTAACATTAACCATGAGTGGAGCATATGACAATCCAATGTGTTATGCTCTTAAGATTTCCAGACTTTTCTGTGTGTGTTACACTTCAAAAACAACAATAATAGTAATAATAAAAAGACTTTGCTTTTTCTGACTGCTACAGCACACTAATACCAACTAAGTCTATTTGTCCAATTTTTAAAGAGGAGAAGAGAATTATGCTGAGTTAAAAAAGCCAATCTCAAAAGTTACATACCATAAGGTTTACTTCATCTAACATTTTTGAAAACGCAAAATTGTAGAGATGGAGATCGGCCCAGAGGTTGTGAGGAGTTAAGGACTATGGGACAGGGTATGGGGCTAGGAAGGCATGTCACAAGGAAGCCACACAGTGAAGGCAAGGCCTGTCTCTCTCTGCGATGGTGTTCCCATGAAATGACGGATGTGGTACAATGACGCAGGACTATACGCACATATGCATACACACACACAGAGAATGTGTGGAATTGAAATACGTTTTATGAATTTTGTTATTGCACTGCAGTTATGCAAAAGGTCAGCACCAGAGGAGGCAGAGTAAAGGGTACATAGGATCCGTCTGTTTGCAACTTCCCGAGGATCTCTAGTCATTTCAAAATGAAAGTTTTTGTTTTGCTTTTTTAAGATTCCTTAAAAAAAAAAAAAACTTTCTCACAACATGTCCAGGTTATTTAACATATCTTATAAAATCACCAGTTGTACAGAAGTATCACAAACTAAAGGGAATTCTAGTTTAAACTTTTGCAACATCTCCCAAACATATCCTAAAAACCTACAAAGATTCTCAAAAGGAAAGAGTCTCAACAATTCTTCCAATGCTTCTAGTGCCAGATGTGCAAGATTATTCCCCACAGCTGAGTCAGATGGAGACAGCTAGAGACAAAATGGAGATGTCCAGAGGAGGGACATCCCTCTTGCGTGCCTCCATTTTGAAGTCCAGGGTCTGCAACAACGAGAAAACTGAAAATTGGACACCATCTCTAGTTTAGATCTGGCTTTCTGCAGTGGCCAGGTGCTTGCCTCTCCTCCCCGACCCCCATAAGCTTTCCACAACTGCTTGGATCAGAAACTCTCAGAAACTGGACAGGAAGGAGGGACAACTGTCACACAGAAGGACAGTGTGGGGCAAAGACAAGAACACTGACGAGAGCATAGGAAGGTAATTACTGTTCTCCTACGTATCCCATCAGAAAAAAGGATCTAAGAACTGCAGCCAGGAAAGAAATCAGCACCTCAGGGAAGCAAAAATATGTAGAAGATAAAGATCTGCTTGAAACTGAAAACTGTACTGGGCGTTTGCATGCCGACCCAGTCAAAACCTGTAGATATGAGAGAGAGCTGCAACTGCCCCCTCAGTGGAGGAAATCTGGCTGCATTTTGCCTCACTGAAAGATGAGTGAAGCACAAACACCGATGTGCCATCTGTGAAGGACAAAATTCCACAAAAAAGAACATGAGCTATAGCTCCCAAAAGACTTCAAGCAATCATGTACCTTTGAAAGTGATTTCATGCAGTAATGGGGAAAATATTTTTCCTAGAAATTGTTCATTCTAAGTATAGAAAAGGTATTTAAAATAAGGCCAGGAGCACCTGGGTGACTCAGTTAGTTAGGCGTCCAACTCTTGATTTGGGCTTAGGTCATGGTCCCAGGGTTGTAGGATTGAAACCCACATCAGGCTCCACACTCAGCAGGGAGTCTGCTTGAGATTCTCTCCCTCTCCCTCTCCCTCTACCCCTCCTCTCTCTCCTTCCCTCTCTCTAAAATAAAAGAAAACAAGGCCAAATATTAAGAAAACTACAAACCCAAAGGCAGAATTAAAACCTATGCAAAAAGCCATTATTTTTAACCTGGGATCTCTGCCAATGAAGTAAAGAAAAATAAGTGGAAAAGTTTAACAAATGGAAAGAAAAAAACAAAATTGCTATCATTTAGCCTACATTATGATTTGGTACTCAAATCCAAGTAAATATGCAAATAATTGTTTTTAGTAAGAGTTTAGTAATGTGGCTGGGTATAAATCAGCATAGAAAAAAATCAACCGCCTTCCCGTATACTGGCAATAAAGAGTTAGAAAACTGAAATTAAAAGCGTCACAACATAGCAAATATCTAAGAACAAATCTAGTAAAGATGGGCAAGATCCATTTATTGGGAGATATGTAAAAAGATTTAGCAAGTGGGGAAATATACCATGTTCATGGATTAGAAGACTTAATGTTGTAAATACATTAATTCTTCCCAAACTGATTTATGGAATCTATGAGACTGTCATCAAAATTCCAAAAGTTTTTGGAAAGGTATTGGAAGATCCTGACTGGGTGGTGTAAATATACGTGTGTGCTCACACACATGTGCACATGTATGTCCATAAAATGAGTCAAGAATACCACAACTTTTGAAGAAAAACTAGGTCCTGCTTTACTGGGTATCATGATATGTTAAAATGCTGTAGTAGTTAGAAGAGTAAGGTATTTCTAGCCATACCCATGTATCGGTAGAAAAATGAATTTGTGATAAAGAACAGCAAGACTGAAAACAAAGTCATACACATATGGACTCTTAATCCCCAACAGACAGAGGTAGCTTTGCAAAAAAGCATGGAAACAAGGAAAAAATAAAATTGAATTCTGACTTCATATCATAAATAAACAAAGCCCATCCAGGTGTTTGAAGACCTAACTGTGGAAAATAAAAACAGAAAGAATGCTTTAGAAGGCAGTATAAAATATCTTCATGACTTTGGAATAAGAAGATATTTCTTACACAAGTCACAAATAGTAGCAACCTAAAAGAAAAAAAATCAATATATTTGGCTACATGATAATTAAGAACTTCTGTTCATTAAGATCCCACAAGAATGAAAAGCAAAAAACAGTATTTGCTACCAATATTATGAAATCAAAATTCAAACTCAGAATGGGTAAATCAATAAAGAAAAAAGTAGAACAGAAATGTCACCAGAAAAGATATTCAAATGACAAATCTATGAGAAGATGCTGAACCTCATTAATAATTAGAAAATGCAAATGAAATCACAGTGAGTCACCATCATACACCTGCCAGATTGGCAAATCCTAAAGTCTGCTCATAGAACAGTTATTTGGAATGTGAAGCCTAGAGCCCACACAATGCTGACAGGAAGTGAGAATGGTTGTGCCCCCTGCCCCACGGGGGGAAACAATTGAGCTTCTGTTCAAAGTGAAGCTAAACCCAGCCATTGCACATCTAAATGTATATATACTTAGAGAAACTTAAGCCCATGGGGGTTAGGCTGTATGCACAGAAGTTTTCATGGAAGCACTTTTCATAAAATACAGGAACTGGAAATAAGTCAAGCATCCATCAGCACTGAAACGGATAAAAAATTGTTGTGTAGCCTTACGATGGAATCCCACCCACTGAGGAAAATGAAGGCACTCAACAATTATAGAACGTTAATAGAAAATTATAAGGTATGTATGATTGAATACACAGCATAATTCTATTTCTATAAATTTCAAAATCAGGCCAAACTAACTTAAAGATAAAACATAAGTGGTAAAATTATGAAGAAAAGCTGTTAAAATTAGGGTAGAGGTCATCTCTATAGTGGAAGGGATACAGATGTGATCGAGAAGATTGATAAGTCTCTCCTTCTTGACTTTGGTGATGGTGGCACAGGGACTGGCTTTATACATATTTGCTAGAAGAACATATATATCATTACGTAATTTTTCTATGTCTGCTTTATTTCAAAATAGAAGTAGGAAATAGCCTACACGAAGCAGTAAGAGTGGATATATTACACAGAAAATCACATCAGTGATGTGGTAACAAATTTGTCAAGATTTTGGAATGCATACTGAAAGGACAAAAAAAAAAGGGACAAATAGTACCACCAATTTTTTTGTTAGCGGAGGTCCTATAAAAGAGACAAAATTCCTTATGCAACTTAAAATACTCTTACCATATGATCTAGTAATTGTGCTCCCTGGTATTTGCCCAAATGAGTTAAAAACGTGGCCACACAAAAACCTGCCCATGAATATTTATAACAGCTTTATTCATAATTGCCAAAAGTTGGAAGCAACCAAGATGTCCTTGCATGGATGAGTGGATAAACAAACGTATGCACTATATCCAGACAATGGAATATTATTCAGTGATAAAAAGAAATGAGCCATCAGCCATGAAAAGGCATGGAGGAACTTGACGTGCATATGACTGAGTGAAAGAAATGAGAAAGCTGGATGTTTCATGATTCCAACCACACGAGATTATGGAAAAGGCAAAACTCGGAAGACGGTAAAAAGATCAGTGGTTTGCCAGAGGATCTGGAAAAGGAAACAGAAATAAGTAGGCAAAGGACCTACTTATTTAAGGATTTCTAGGGCAGTGAAACCATTCTGATGGTATTACAACAGGATCTATGTGTCATTATACATTCATCAAAATCCGTAGAACGTACAACACAGTGAACTCGCACGTAAACCACGGACTTCGGTTACAAAGAACAGGTCAAGATTCCCAAGAAGTTGATAATAAGGAAACCAAGAGGAGGAGCAGAGATATATAGGAACTTTCTGTATTCTCTCTTTATTTTTTTTCTAAATCCAAAATTAAAAACTTCTCTAAAATAAGTAAATTAGTTGACATATTAACAAAATCTAAGTACATAAATGGCAAAAAGAAAATATATCAACAGAGTGACAATGTGTTCCAAAAACCTTATCAAAATTAACTAAAAGAAAAGAAAATCTGCTAGACCAATTATCATGAAAGAAAGGAGATATATCAAGGAACTTCTTGAATGGAAAATGCCTAGTTTCAATGAATTCACAGTCCCGTTCTTTCAGACTTTCAAGGAATAGATCAGTCTGTGTTCCGGCACTGTTCCAGGCTTTTAAAAAATGTGTCAAGCTTAGTTGCCCAAATGAATGACCGATACAAAGTTTCTACAACGGAACCCACTGGTCAAGTCACTGTTTATCCAAGTTACCTTATTAAATACTTACCCCAATCTTATGTCCAATTATTACCCCCATTTTGTATTTGAGAAAATTGAGGCACAAAGAGATTAAATAACGTGCTCAAGACCACACAGCTAGTCAACAAAGCACTGGGCTTTGAGCTCCATTTAGTACGGTTCCAGAGTTCTTAACCACCCTACCCTGCAACGTATAAAGAGAGAGCCCCTTGTCCTTCACCTATAAGGAGTGCTTATAACACAACACATACACACAAGGAGAATATGGGCAAGAGGCTGTAGAAGTTGGCATAAACCTTTCAAGAGAGCAGTGATGACTCTATGTGGTTCCTCTTCCAGGAAGCATGACCGAAGCAAGGGGCGAGAATGAGGAGTGTGGAAATGTTCACAGCCTGGGAAGAATGGTCAGTTATGACTCCACCATAAAATGGAAAACCACTGCCCTAAAAGGGTATTTGATGACCTAAGAACATAACAGTAGCACATGAACTGAGACTAGAGGTTACAAAGCAAGACTAGTTCAGTTTTGTAGAAAGTGTGCGTGTCATCTACACACATACCTGGAATTTTGTTCCTGATGCATGCATATGCGCGCGCATGCACACACACACACACACACACACACACACACACACACGGAGAGACGAGATTGGAGAGACAGACTCCAGACGGTGACTGTGATTACCCCTGGAAGATAAGACTATGGGTTTGTTTTATTCCCTTCTTTGTTTTTATATATCTTCCACATTTTCTACAAAGTGCATCCACGACTTTCATAGTCAAAACGTCTCGTAAGCCAGGAAAGAAATCTATTTTAGAATAGCTTCCACTTTATGAGTTAAGTTTCTAATTTTTTTTTTTTTTTTCAGTTTTAGGGTATGACATGGCGAATTCGGTTTTCTGCTAACTCCATCCTGAGTCAGCAACCCAGACGTAACGAAGAGGATCTCATCACAGAAGGGCTGAGAAGATGGAAAGACAGGCAGACTGTCACAGGAGCAAAGTCCCACCAGCAACAAGAAGCACGTTTGCTGGCCTCAGCGACATGGACTCAGAAGAGGTGCAGCTAGAATTTCTACTCTGTTAATGGACTCCTGTGACCTTGGTCGCCCAGAAACCCCCACCCCGGAGTCACCTGGGTGATGGAAGTGAGTGGAGCCCACAGGTGCTCCTGAGCACATCAGAGCTCTGGCCTCTGATCCCTTATCTGGGAGGTATTTCTAACGCAGCAAATCCACTGTGGCCTGGGTTCCGAACCAAAGCTTCTACAGACACCACACTGCCCACACGGCATTAACAGAGCTCACTTTACACTCGCAGGCAGCAGCCAGGCCAGGACCCCTCATCGAACCCAGTGAAGGCCCTGCCACAAAACCATTGGAAGAACAAAAGAAACCTCTCTCCAAAGGCAGGCCAGAAAATCCTCACGAGACACGTTTCACATTAGAGACTGAATAACTTTCTAGGCATGTTTGAGACACAGTGGAAAGTGGGGGAAGCTAGCCAGGCGTGGAGGAGTCCCTGGAGTCCCAAATGCCCACATCTATCAGAATTCCCAAGAGAGGCGGGTCCAAGAGGGATGTGACCCTGTCTCAGTTCTGGCCCCTTGCTTCCCCTCGCACTTCCAGAAGGGTGTGAAATACCCCCACATACAAGGAGATGTGACCTTGTATCATAGCATCTTCCAGGTCAGCCAGGACTCCCTCCCCTGCCCTCAACAGCTGTGCCAGATGTCTGGGGGAGACCAGAGCTGAGCCCCCAAAAGGCACCAGGCCAGGCAACACCGGGGAAAGGCTCACAACATGGGCATGGATGAAAAACCAAACTGTCTCTGCTACAGTGAAAAACTCTCAAGTGTCACACACATACACACACACACACACACACACACACACACACACTAAGGGGGCCAATCCCCAAGCATACTACCTGGCTGACGCCTCGAATCTCACCCAGCCCAGGCACGAGGAAGCTCCCCTTCACCAACGTCGTGCATCACTTTGGGAAAACCATTCTACTTCTGTGATGGCGGGAAATCACGTTCCTCTCCTACAGATCCAAGAGCTTTTCCTGTGGAGGCCAGCCCTGCCCTTCTGGGTTGTGAAGAAGTCACTGGAACATACGTTCAACACCTGCTCTGGAGCCCAAAACACTAGTGCAACACAGGGCAGGTGTTCAACAAACGAGCCTGCCAGTGTTGTCGAGTGCTGCTCCAAGTCCAGATGTCTCCTGAGAAGAGGCAGGGGAGACTAAGCTCTCGGCTACTCAGCCTCACAGAGAAGAGCTGCCTGCAGGGATCATGAGGACGTGAGACAGGAAGGGACTGGGACCCTGAGGAGGAGGTATAGGGAAATGAAAGAGAGGTGATCAGGGCAGTCTTCCTGGAGGCAGCGTTTGCAGAAAAGTGAAGTTCTGAGACACGGTGGGCAAGCCTCAGCCCCTGGGATGGCCAGGTCTAAGCCATCACCTGTGTCTGTATGGCCCAAGAGGTAAGAATAGTTTGTTTGTTTTTTTAAGATTTTTATTATTTATTTATTTGACAGAGATCACAAGTAGGCAGAGAGGCAGAAAGAGAGAGAGGAAGGGAAGCAGGCTCCCTGCTGAGCAGAGAGCCTGATGTGGGGCTCAATCCCAGGACCCTGGGATCATGACCAGAGCCAAAGGCAGAGGCTTTAACCCACTGAGCCACCCAGATGCCTGTTTTGTATTTTTTTAATGATCACATTTTAAATGGTTATTTAAGTAATGACATAATATCCTCAATTTTGCTTCTTGGCCAATAAACCATGTATTTATGATCTGATCCTTTAAAAATATCTGCCAAGTCCTCTAACTGAGGCACAAAAAAAAAAAAAAAAACCACACAGATGGCAAATAAAAGCCATCGCTAATTCTCACTGAGGGCTTGCTGTGGGCTGTGTGTTGTACCCTTCAGACAATCCTGAGTCTTCAAAATAGCCCTCTAAAGGCATCTCTCCCCACTCTTGTGGAGGAGGAAAGGGAGTCCCAGAGAACAGAGGAACTTGTCTGGGGTCGCACAAAAGCCGTCCTCTCTGCCATCCGCTTAGACACGCCTTCAGGTCCCTTTGGAGCAAATGTGTGAACCATGGGCTTCAGCATGGGACACGGTACAAGAAACTAGCCCATCTGGCTCGGGGGTAAGGAGGCAGAGGCCAAAAATGAGAAGCGAGTAGAAACAAGCAAGTTCTCCCAGGTCCTCAGCTCACTCACAACGGGCCCCTGGGAACGGCCCCGCACTCCTGCAGACACGACCCGGAGCCAAGGGACCCTGACCTTTTAGCGAGGGCATGGAAGAGTCACATGGCAAAGGGCTGGACCCAAGGAGAGGGGAAGAGCTAGAGCAATAAGTCAGCTGCACCAGTGACTTTGGGACATCCAAGGTGCATTTCAGAACCTGCCCAACCGGACGGTGCTCTTCAGCCGGTTATGTGTTCTCGCCCTCAAAGCGGAAGTTCGTAAGGGGAGAGTCTGCATCTGATGCAAACTCACAATGTTATCTGCTCACATAACCAGTGTGTGAGTGGGAGGGGGGGTGTTAATATCTGTGCGACCCACCACCTTGAAAATGAAGCGGGTCACATCTCCATCTGCCACCTTGGGCACAATATAGGGGATGTCCGTTCCACTGGCCACCCAACCCCTTCATGCTGCCACCTCTCCAGCAAACCCCCAAGGGAGACCAGAGCAGAGACACAGAGGAGGCTGAGCACAGGGTCCTGAGAGCAACCGGCTATGGATCTGAGGTCCTGTTCCACCCAGCACCACGCCCCAGGCGCCCCTGCCTCACCCGAGCCAGCGTTCCTAACTGCTGTGCTGCCTGTCTCCCCAGCCACAGTCCTCTTTGTCCCTTTTGTATTGCATTTCACAGCCCCCATGGCATCTCTGCCCTCCTGTGTTATCCGATTTTTCAAGCTTGTTTTAACAAAAGAGCCATGTAAACAAATTCCATAGACCAGAGTCACTCATCGAGCGCTCAGTGAATCAGAGCCACAGTGGCTACCCCGGAGACCAGGGACCCCAGCCCCTTCAGAAAGAGCTCTGAGGCCAAGGCCCGGGAAGCAATTGCGCGTGAGGTAGCATGTGTGTGTTCGCGTGTGTGTGTCAATAAATGGGCCTTGAAAACTCTTTTTGAAAATGCTTCCCCAAATATTAATAACTTCCAAGTCTGGTAATAACTAAAATAATTCAAACCAACCCTTGTGCTGAAACTAAAAAAAAAAAAACTAGATAGAATATTTTTCCAATGTTTAAAGCATGTAAATATTAACAAGACAATAAGGGACTCTGAGGCCCAAGTAGGATTGGAGTGAGAGCCAGAGAACAGAGGCCGGCACTGGGAGCTGCCCTGCCCTGGGGCATCTGGGGTCCTGGAGGAACAGCTGATCTTCCGGTCAGCCTGCTGGGACAAGGGCATGGAAGTCGTGCCCAAGGCCCAAGGGAGGTGGGAGTTTTATTACCGCCCATCTGTTGAGACCCCAAAGGTCACCAGGGTTCACCAGGTGAATAAGCAGAAACACAGCGCCACATCACATGTGTCTTCAACATCGCCACCCACCCCGCCCAAAACGCTGGGCCCTCCCGATACCCACGGGTGCCCTACAGTCCTGAGACTTTAAGACAGAATATAATGCTCGGTTGTTAAGTGACGGCAGAATGTGACTGTTGCTGAATTTCCATGTTTATTTTAGGACGCACTCTTAATCATACCTTTGATGGCTCTGATGGTGAGCTTTTGGTTAGAAACATAGACCCCCAACCACTGCCTAAGGGAACAGAGCATTCCCTTTAGGACAGTCGAGGCTGTGACATAGTGCACGGGCTCACACGGCAGCTGACCATGGACCCTCCTCCAGAAATGCAAATTTGTGAAATGCTGTGTTTATTTAAGCTGCTGTCCTCCTGAGCCGAAAGCCTAGAACTAGAAAATCTTGGGTTCAAATCCCCGTTTTGCCACTTAGAGGCTGCATAACCACAGGCAAAGGGCACACACTACCAAGTCTCGTCCTCCTTATCCGTAACAGATGCACAGTGTTGATGATGACACCAGGAATGCCCACCACACAGAGAGGCATGGGTCGATACCAAAGGTGAGCCCCCTTGCCTGGCCTGAAGCTACAGAGAGCAGAAGCATTTTACAAACACTGTCAGCGTTTGCAGACTTGTGATCCTGGATACCAGAGCGTCACAAACAATAATCATAATGCTAGTAGTCAGTCTAGTAAGAGCTATTGCAAATGGGCCAGAGTTGGCCCAGGAGTCTAGGAGTAATGACTTCGACCATCCTAAAGTAAATAATTAAAAGACTAAGACCCCAAGACCAGCATCATGGGGCTTGTAAATGGAAAACTTACTCTGACTCCAGAGGCCCTGTCTGGTTGGAAGATAAGAAATGTACATGCAATATACATGGGCAGCTCTGAGGCCCCACAAGAAAGGAAATGAGATTGTTTGGGGTTGGAGTAGGGGAAGTGGAAGGGTCCAGGAAGGCAACCCAGGGCTCCAGGAGATTCAGAAATGACTTCAATTGAGCCAATGGGGAAAAGATGTGGATGATTGTGGCTGCAGAGGACAGGGCGGCTGGGAACGTCTGCACCCCCCAAATGGTAATGGCAAAAGGAGAGGCCAGAGAGGCTGCCAGCCACCCCAGGCAGCCCCAGGGAAGATCTGCAGCTGCCAGCTGTTCCAGGGGCCACCGCCCTCCCTGGGTGGAACCAGCAGGAGCTTCTCTACAGAGCGTCACTCACTCTCTCTGACATCGTCACGGGCCACGGGAACGCTGTGATCATCATTGGCAGCCTTCTCAGAGCTCTTGGTTCTCACGCCTTTTCTGTTGCTATTTTTACCTAAAAAGAAGGAGAGAGAGAAATGCCTTTACTTCCACATATGTCACATGGGGAGAGCTCAACCATCTTCTGCAAAGCAGCATCTGCCCCCTCTGCATCCCCTGTCCCCAGGGATGGCACTCTGGACTCTGAGGTGCTTGCTGGAGATTACAGGAGAGGAAGCGTGTTATTGTGAACACCCGGGGAAATGAACTCTCCTTCAGATGGGGAGACAAACCTAAAAGACTCTTAACCATAGGACACAAACTGAGGGTCAAGGAAACGGAGGTGTGTGGGGGGATGGGGTAGCTGGGTGATGGGTACTAAGGAGAGCACAAGACGTAATGAGCATTGGGTGTTATATGCAACTGATTACTGAATTACTGAACTATACCTCTGAAACCCATAATACATGATATGTTAATTAACTAAAATTAAATAAATTAAATTGAAAGAAAGAAAGAAATACTCTTAATAAAGACAATGAACACCTGTCAGTCAACACTATTCTAAGAATGCAAAAATACCGTGGTAGTACTTTCACCCACTCTGGGGCCCAGAGAGCGACAGCACACCTAACTGATAAAACAGAGCAGGAACTCTGGACTCCTGACCCCAGAGTTAGCATTTCCCACCATGCTGGGCTCCTCCTTCCAATTCTCTCCAAGGGCCCTGGCTGGGTACCTAGGGGGTGGGAGTCGGGGGTGGCGCTCCTAACCAACTGCAGAGATCCTTACCAGTGCCTAGGAAGGCTACCCGCTCATGCCTCTGGCCCCTTCAGCTTCTTCTCACACTGAGCTCCCTCTCTCTACTCCTGAAACACCAGCCTCTTTGCCGCCTTCAGCTCATGTGCTGTTCCCTCCTCCTGGAGTACCCTTCCATTCATCTCTGTCTCATTAACTCCCACTAATCTTACAAATATCAGCTCTGGCATCTCCTCTTTTGGCTCTCCTGAACTCCCCACCTAAATCAATGCCTCCTTTGGTGGGCTCTGATAACACCCATCTTCGGTCAAGTTGCCTCTAAGCAGAGCTTGATGCAGGGGTTCAGATGCACATGATATACTGGGGGAGGGCTCTAAAGGGAAAGCAGAGGGAGAAGCAGGATAGGGCAGAGGAAGGAGCTAAGTGAGGCTGTCCTCCCGCTTAGCCAGAGACTGGCTCAGTCTGATCCCATAGGGAGCTCTGCAGCGGGAACTACACACATCATTGTCCCCACCTTGGGAAAAGAAGCCACCTTTTTTTTGCTGGTTAGCCGCTGGCTACATATGGACCAACTAGGGTGTGAGAACCAGGCTTCCAGGAGCAATGTTCCAGAGAAGGCATCAGCTATGAGCCATCGCAGTCAAGAACCCTACAGCTGGGAGATGGGTGTACTTGCAGGAAGAGGGCCTGGGCGGGGCACGGGCAGCCCCTACAGTCAGTCCACACACCTGTGCTGTGCAGCACCACGAGCAGGTAACATATGTTGGTCTATTAGCGAGGGCAGGAACTATGTCTAGTTTTGCTTCCTGCTCTGTCTCTGGAGTTTGGTGCAGAATAAGCCATGATGAATGAGTGAATGGACATACTAATGAGTTACTGAATGACAAACAGACAAAAATTAGAGAAGGGACAGGGGAAGGATACTTAGTTTGGACTTTAAAAAGCAAGCTGAAATACAAAAAACATTTAGTGGACTGAGTGCCAATTAATGAATCATTTCAGACTGTTCTACGGTCTTCCTCCCCCCCAAAAAAGATACTTATCAAGAAAACCTTTAATCTTCAAACAATCCAAAGGCCACATTGGGTTCAGCCAAGAGTACTACTCTCTCCATCATCTTCTGGGGCGATGCCTGCTGGGAGTATCATTCATTTTTCATGTACGTGTTCCCCTCAGGTCCAGAAAGTCAAAACATCAAAATGCTCAGAAAGGCCAGAGGAAGACCCAGAGGACCCAAAAGCATCTGACATCAGCCTGATGTCACCTCAGCACCTGTTCCGTTTCTGTGGGTCAGAATGTCATGGCCGGTGACCTCCAAAGATGGCCCCTTATGAAGGGGCCTGACTACGGGTCTGTAAAGATCTGGATTGCTCAGAAAAACTGGTGCCATCACTTTTAAGAATGTGGTGCCTGATTTGGCAGAAAGATAAGATAGATGTTAAAGGGGGAATGAAGTTTTACAAAATATGTGAGGAAAAAGCCAAAGTTCTGGAAAAGAATGTTCCATCCCAACCCTCCGCAGAAGTCAGCCATTGGCTACAAGCCTTCTGTCTCCCAGGGAGAGCCTCTATCCCAACACGGAAGCGAGAGTCAAAGACCACGGACCATGGCCTGGTAACACCCTCAGCCTCACTGCACACACACACACCCCCACCGCCACCGTGGGCCAGATCCACGCCCTTGACACATGTCCCCAAGCAGCTCTGGACACAAGGCAGATGTTAAAACTCTGAGAGTCTAACTCCCCAGGGGTCTGACATGTGGGGAACAGAAGCCCGGAGGTGATGGCAAAGGGGCAGAGACCACAGGTAGAGGCCCTGCCACCTCCTCTAGGAGGCGCACTTCCAGCTCATGGAGGGCCGTCAGGTCCAGTGGCTGGACTCTGCCACTGCACGGACCAGGACCTGTCCTCGAAAGACCCACGTCACCTCTCCTCTCGAGGAGCCACGTTCCCTCATCAACAAGACAAGTACCTGCTTCCGTGGGCGCTTTGGGGGGGGGAAACAATATCCATCAAACACTCGGGGCTGTGTCGAGCGTGCAGCAACCTCCAAACAGAAGCCACTGTCTGTCCTTCCGTCGGGGACTAGGCATCGAGCCCCCGCGCATCACAGAGCGCCATCCCAGCGGCTACAGAAACACAGCTCACACGTGGAGCCTGATTCCCAGCCTGCAAGGCGGCCTCCTCACCGGGATTACAATACTGGACCTCGGCCACTTGCCACTGATGGCAGGAAGCGTGCAATGAACGTGCCTTTACAGATGGGGACAGAGCGGAAGCGGACTTCAGGGCGAGGCCCTCCCCAGACCCATCCTCTCTCACCGCAAGAAAGGCCACAGACAGTCGGCAGAGATGAGAGAAGACCGTCCAGTGGAAGAAGCCTGCCGAGAAGGACATCAACAACACCGTCTGGGCTGCGTGACAAAACTGAATTCCTTAAAAGTAGCCAGCAAAGTGCTGATGCGGGCCACATGTTCTATTCTGGTCCATGGTGGTAAACATCATGCTTCTGGGTTGATAGGAAACTATTTTTCCCCCTCTCTATACAAGGAGCTTACAGTAGCACCCCCCCCCCCACAGGAACCGAAAAAATTTTTTGCTGCATATTTGCATTTTCCCCAGGAAATTCCAGCCCCTCGGCGTCTGCACTCTCTCTTGTGCAGGAGTCCGTCCAGGGCCCGAGGCTCCTCTGCTGCCTCTTGCTAAGGAACCTGCAAGAGAAGAACGGCCTTGCCTGAACACAGGGCAGGTTCTCAGGAGCTGCCCAGAAATGCGGTCTCTCAGGCCAGACAGCAGTCAGGGCTTTCTAAAGCCCCACGACACAGGCACATCCGCAGAGAACCCTTTCGAGAGATGGCCCGTGGGACGGCGCAGGTGGACGGGAAAGCCTCAGGGGCAGGGGTTAGAAATGTGCGCTCCATGTGGCTGTGCGCAGGCCAAGGGCCATGACACCAGGAGGGAACAGGCTGTGTCTCATCTGGTTCTGAGAAAGTCAAGGGGCTGGCGGAAGCAGGAATCAAGGGAGTGGGTAGATCCTGAAAGGCAGGTTGAATGAGACGTTTGCCTCTCTTCATCGGTGACCTTGAAGGTCTGGGGTGGAGACGGGGGCACGAGTACTTTTTTACCAGGGCCAGACCAAAATCAACCAGTCAACCAATCAGTCTAAAGCTTTCCCCTCCCTGCTCAGCTGTGTCTTCCCTGGGAAACTCGCTGGTCATCCTCTGCTCCTCTGGGCCAGCCTTTTGTGCAACTTGAGTCTCCCTCAAGGGCCCAGGGAGGGCCCGCCACTCCCAACCTCTAATGCACCAGCAGACACCTTCCTGACTTGCAACCAAATGAGAAGCCCTTTGCTTTTCTAGAACCAGCACAGGAAGAGCAGCAAGTGCAGACATGCAGGGGTCTGGGCAGGGCACCGTGGGCACTGGCCTGTCTCAGTCTGGCCTCCATCTGGAAAGAGCCCGAGATGCAGCCTTGGGTGCTGCTGTGTATCTGGGAAGGGATTTCGTGAAGTTCAAGTAAAGAAATGAAGGAAAAAAGACCCAGAGAAGGAAACTCCAGTAACGCAAGCCACGTGCAGAGCAGGACCCACAAGGACTTGGCCCAGCTGGGGTCTCTGGGGAAGACAGTGGAAGGTGCCCCCAAACCATGTCTCTGAGCACAGGAGACTGGAAGCCGACCCATCACATCTCTGGGAGCATGGCTTTTTCATCCCTCCCATGTCACGGCGAGGAAGCCGAGGCCTGGAGAAGTCACCCATGCCCATGAGGGGCAGAACCAGATTCTAGTCTCCGCTCTCTCTGAATCCTGAACAAGCTGCCAAATAACCACACGTGGTTTGCATGTTCAAGCATTCCATAAAAATCTGGGATGCTGCAGTCTTACATTAACACTCTGGAGTTGTTTTGTGCCCCTTCGACCATTCTATGATGCCTGGACACGTAGCCAACTGGATGCCAGCTGGTTATGGACACTAGCTAGCCCTTCCCCCGGGCCATCCAAAGATACCCTAATTTCATGGGTTCCGTGATCCCAGAGTGGCAGCTATGGTGGGGGACCTTGAAAGGCCACAGCGGGCCGAGCCACGGCTGGAGATGCCAAGCCCGAGTGCTCAGGCTTCCTGGCCCCACTAGGGATACCCAAAGGAGAGCCTCATCCCCACACTCCCGCCTCTGGGGCCCCAGCTGCCCTTGTCCTGGCACTGAGGGCCCCCTCTGCTATGAGATCTGGCAGCCATGGTCACCTGAGGCCCCTGGAGAACATGATGGCTGGTTTTAAGAACCAGAGCATCCAGCCCAGCTGTAGGGAGTGTCTTCAGGCCCACGCACAGATGCTGGCTTCTGGAACTACGGGCACAGACCAGGGACTGCCAGCATGAATAGTTGACTTTGGAAAGCATCTTGGAAAGAGAGGTGGTGTCTTAGAAAGCTGCTTGCCGATGTACATCAAGCAACCATTTTTTTTCTTTTAGATTTTATTTATTTATTTGAAAGAGAAAGAGACAAGGTGAGCACGAGCCAGGAAAGAGGCAGAAGGAGAAGCAGACCCCCCGCTGAGCAGGGAGCCCGATGCTGGACTCCATCCCAGGACCCCAGGATCATGACCTGAGCCAAAAAGTAGATGCTTCACCTACTAAGCCCTGCAAGGACCCCTCAAACAATCTTTTTAAATTAAATGTCCTTTCCCCCAGGACTCTGTAGGGAGTTTATCTGGACAAACACTTTGGATATAACTCTTCAAGCGAGCGTATAATATCCCGATGTAAAGAGTTCTTGCTGTTTGTTCACGTGTGCTGATGGCGCCGGGACCGCTTGTAAAATACACAGCGAAGTCCTGACAAGCACATTCCCCGGATCTTCATGCTCCGGCTGGGCCGAGAGAAGACGCTTCCCTCCGAAGGCCACCCGCAGCAAGACACTCTGAAGAGTGACCGGCCAAAACTTGAAAGCGAGGCCCCTTCCCACAACTGGCCGTCAGCTCCCAACAGAAAGGGCTTTGTTTACAACCACATATGCTCCAATAACAAGTCTTGGGTTATTTCACCGAGCGGCTGGGGCACAACACAGTACAAAACGCAAACTCGCTGCTTCTGGGCACAGACATCCAAACAAACACAGCTCGCCGCCCACTCTGCAAATTCCACGGGCTCGGGACTGTGGACCAGGCCTGCGGGTGTGACGTGGGCGTGCCCATACCCAAAACAGTGGTGCATTCTTGCCCGTCCTGGAAGAAAGCAACAAACAAACAAACAAGCAGGAACCCAAAAGCAATAGGAGGAAGAAAAAAATCTTCAGATCACCTACTCAGAGTGTCGGTCACTGGACTGTTTGTTTCTTACTACCCCTTGGGGGGAATAGACAAATGATTTACATTAATTATGGTTCACCTCTCTGTTCCATTTTACTTTCTACCAAGAACATGGCCACAAACCAAGCCCATCAATTTGGAGATGACATACAAAGGTAAGTACACCCCACATCCACCCCCATGCCACAAATGTGCTCCCCATCCTGTTCCCCACGCTGGGCTAATGGAAAGCGGAGACCTGGGACTCCGTCTCTGGCTCCCAAAGTATTCCAGCTGCAAAGACCTAGAAACTACTGAATTTGGCCGGCAATAGCCAAATAAAGGGGATTAGAAAAAAGCAGGTAGTCAGGTCTCGAACAAGGAAGAACACTCTAGCAATCAGTACTGCTCATCCAACGAACGTGGTAGGAAGAGCTCATCGGTGGAAGTGTGTGAGCTGAGACTGCGCAGTCCAGTGTTGGAACCCTGCAGTGAACAAGAACTTGCGTGCAATGACCACGTGGTTTCCTTCAAGTTCTGAAATCCTAGGATTAACTGATGTTCACAGTGAGGATCTCAGAAATTGTCCAAGAGTGAGTCCCACTGAACCTCAATACAAGAGGTCCTCAGAGGTGACTGGGTGGCTCAGTTGGTTAAGCATCTGTCTTTGGTTCAGGTCATGTTCCCAGGGTCCTGGGATCGAGCCCCACATCGGGCTCTCTGCCCAGCGAGGAGCCTGCTTCTCTCTCTCCCTCTGCCCCCCACCCGTGCTTATTCTCTCTCTAGTGCTCTTTCCCTCTCTCTCTAATTTAAATAAATAAATAAGAGGTCGTCAGGTCTGGATCCCAATGCTAAGAGTGGCTCTAGGAACCTATACATGTGATAAAACCACAGAGAACACATACACACACGTGCACATAAAAACTGCTGAAATGTTTAGTATGTAATCTAGTTCATAGTGTTGTACCAATGTCAACTTTCTGTTTTGAGACTGCATAGAGCATCAATCCTCAGCCCACTAGGGACACCTGCCAATATCTAGAGACATTTTCAATTGTCCCAACTAAGAGGAGGTTGCTACTGGAGGCCAGGGGGTTGAGACCAGGGAAGCTGCCAAACATCCTACAGTGCACAGGACAGCCCCTCCGTGCCAGCCCCACAGCATACACAATTGGCACAAAATGCCCATACTGCCAAGGTACAGAAATCCTGTCCTATGTTTCCAGAAAGCATCATCACTGGGGTACACAGGACCTCACTGTACTATGTCTGCAATTGCCTGTGACTTTATAATTATTTCAAAATCAAAGCATTGGCAACTTCTTTAAAGATCCCACTCTGTTGAGCATATCAGAGCTCTACTTCTCAAGGAATCTGTTGGACCTTCATGGAAAAATGCAATGGTCTCAACTAACCCAAGGACCCAGCTGCCCAAGCCACCTCCAGGATAATGTCAACATGAGCCATCCGCTGCACATCTTTAATGTGTTGGCATTAAAGAAGAGCCACAGGTCAGGGCCAAATTCACACCAAGATCAAGTCCCCAGTGTCCTAGTTTCCTTAAGCAGACCTTCCTCTGGGATTAAGACAACACTCCTTCCAGAGCCTGCCTTATGCAAGACAAGAGCTATTCAAAAAAGATGTTACCGCCTATGGTGACAAAGCACGTGACTGATTTTAAAGTAGTTATAGACACATTTACCTTCTTATCCATCTTTAAATCCACGCCCTCACTCCCAGGTTAGTCCTACAGAGTCTGATGCACGGCACACGCACACCCACCCCGCGAAGCCAGTTCCGGAAGCCCACGCTACACACCCCAGGCTGCTGTACAAGGTTCCTTCCTCCATCTATGCCTCCCCACGACCTGATGGCACCTGGGAGACAGTCTGATGCCGCGATGGATCTTCTCAGCATGGTGTCCCTGAACACAACCACCACCGAGTCCCCTGATCGAGTCATTGTTAAACCAGTCTCCTCCACTTAAGAGTCTAGGGTAGAAGGTTTCATTGGCCAAACACCCCAAAAAATGGGCGGGGGGAGGAGGAAGAGGACAGGAGTTTGAGTGGGAATAAATGTCCCACTTTGCTTGTCTTCGTTGGTGGGCTCTTAAAAACCCACACAAGTCATTAAAAAGAGTGGCGGGCCTGGGGCGGCAGCTCTCCCAGGAAGCCTCAAAGCTGAGTGTCTGGAATTTCCAAGGACCTTTTCCCATTTGGGGATGAGCGATGCGGCCCTCAGCACAACGGGGATCCCTTTTCCAAAGCCCCCCAACTTCTGTGCGGGCTACAGGGGCAGGGGATGACCTGTGCGCCAGACCCCCAGGACCTCACCCAGCACCTGGCATTGAACAGGTTCTTGGTAACCACCTGCTGAACGAATGAAGGGCTCAGAGGTGGACAAGCTGACACACTAGAAGCTTTTGTGGAAAAGCTTCTAAAGCAAGTACCAAGTAAAAAGAGGTGACAGGCGCAGGCCTTCGTCCTTTGCCGACGAAGACACCAAGTGCTGAGCCCCCAGACCTGGATAAGACATGTGATCTTCGGACTCAGCCTGGGCTCCTTCCACACTGCCCCTGCCTTCCCCCGAGCAAGCACCAGAACCCCGAATACGTGTCTCCCACCCAGCACGCACTAATCACACAGCAGACACTAAAAACCAAAAACACACAAAAATCTGATTCAAACTACCAAGCAAGGAAGGCCTTGAGTTAAAAATAGGCACAGAAGGGCTTTCCAATCTTCCAAGCCAGCAAGGGACACTGAGTTACTTCAACTGTCAGCGCCTACCGTCCCTCATCTGTAAAATAAAACACCCAGCTCTCCGCACCACTGAAAGAATCAGCCCAGACAATTGTACATAAAGCTCCTAACAGAGTCCCAACAGATGTTCCACAAATGTGACTGTCTCTTCCCTCCTGCTATTCAACCACTGTGGTTTTACACATCTTCATTCCCATAATTCCCCCAGAAGATACTGGAAATTCTGGACGGTTCTGTGCGGGGTTACACAACTCGTAGAAGTGCCTGCCCGTTGGCAGGGTCGCTCACACACTGGGGCATGGCAGGACACCTCCCCCCCCCACACATGTGCAGAGGCTGCTGAGATGGGTCCACACATTCAAGAGATCTGTGTCCCCACCTCCTCCCCTCTCCCGCTGCCTCCTGCTGCCTTTCTGAAGAGTTTAACCAAACAAAAGCAATTCCTCCCATGCCAGGAGCCACGCAATGGTGCCACCAGCATTGTATCTCCTTTCAAGGAAGGCCATTACAAGGCCAGAGAATTTGGCTACAATCCTGCTCACTCCCCAACCCTGAAATACTAGGACCAGGGCCTCCTGCGATTTGAGCAAAGAACATCTGAAACAAGAGAAAAAGTTCCCCCTTCACAAGGAGTGAAACGGAATGGAAGTCATTTGCCAAGACAGGGCTGGCAGAGACGCGGTTGGGAGAAGGGTGTGTGGATGGATGGAAGGCGGGCGCCGCCGCTGCCAGGCGCCCCGGGGCTTTCCCTCCATCTGGCACAGGAACGTCCCCAGCAGAGGCTCTGCCATCCTGCCCCAACTGGGCAGAGATTCCGGGGACCCACTGAACGCGGGAGGGAGGGAGCTGAGAGGGGGTGCTGGCTGGGTAAAGGCCCACTGCTGGGCTTTCCCCCAGAAGGCGGTTGTGCCAAAGCCAGCCGGCCCTTCACTCGGCCACACTGTAAATTCACTCCCAAGAAAACGCCCTGTGGTAAGACCTGAAGGGGCGTCCGGCGGAAAGAGCCTCTGCCAGCCCACTTCAGACCTGGGCCACCAGCTCCGCGGGCAGCTTCCCTACCGCACAGCTCCTCCTCCACCTGCGAGGGATGCCTTCCGGGGTCGGTCCGGGAAGCTCCAAGCAGCCCGAGGGATGCGCGACTCAGCCCCGGGGTGGAGGGAGGGACGCGAGGGGTGGGTGCGCGGGCTCTGGCATCGCCGACACACACGGGCCTGGAAGCCAGCTGTCCCCACCCGCAAGCGGGCAGCCGCTGGGGGAGGCGCGCAGTCACCGGCGCCCCCTCGGGCCGCCCCGCGCACAAAGTTACTTACCTGGTGGAGGCGTCTCCGGGGCCAACTTGTCCCTCTTGGGAGCTTTCTTGAGCTTGGTCGCCTTCTTGGGCGGCCTGGGCTCAGGCAGGCGCGGCTCCCGCTCCCCGTCCCGAGTCCCCGCGGGCAGCGGCGGCGAGAAGGGCTCGGGTTTCGGCTCCCGGCGCGCGTAGTAGGGCTCCCGGCTCCAGGTCTCCTGCACGTAGTAGTCCGGGACCTGGAGGGCTGCGCCCTGGGCGCCCACCCCGGCCAGGACCACCGCCAGCAGCGCGAGGGCCAGTGCCAGCGCGGCGGCCCCCCGGCGGGCCATGCCCGCTTCGCCCCGCGCCCCGAGAAGGGTCACGGGCGCCGGGAGCGCCGGGTGGGCGGCGGGCGCGGGCGGCGGCGCGGGGCAGGGGCGCCGGGATGGCAGCGAGGCGCACGGGGCACGGGAGGCAGCGGGCCGGCAGCGCGTTTGACCGGCCGGCGGGGCTGGGCCGGGCTGGGCTGGGCCGGGCCGGGGGCGGGCGCAGGGGGCCGGCCCCGCCCTTCCGTCTGCCCTCCCTCCCCGCGCTGACCCCGCCGAAGCCGGCCCTGGAGGCAGGTGTCGGAGACCCCTTCATCCCATCAGAGGTCTCCAAGCCTCGTCTGCTTCTGCTGCCCCGACGCCGACCGGTGAGCTGCCCGGCTAGGCGCTTACTTCCGCAGAGTCTCAAAGGAATTTCTGTCCAGGAGGAAACTCGAGCCGGTTCCCAGGTTGGAGAAGCGCGACCCACCAGGAGAAAGGAACTGCCCTTGTCCTAAAGCCAGTTAAGGGCAGATGCCTAGCTTCCAGCTCTCCCGACCGCAGCTCCGACCCCGGCTCCGCACCTGGTTCCCTACCAGACACGGTTCTCCACTGACCATGCATACCTTTCGCTCAACTTGACCGTGATCTCATTTCAGGAACTGTGAATAAGGAATTCCTGAGCCCCGGGATCCGCAGGGCTCCAAGGAGTAATGTTTCCGTGCGGGCGGGGCCCTGGTGACCCTGGAGGGCCCCAGCCCCTGAGAGGGGGAGTCTGTTGTACAAGAGAGAGAAGCCGCAGTTACCCTAGGGCTGCTGAACTCAGAGTCACCAAGGTCTTGGGTTACATCCAAAGCGCAGACTCCCGCGGGAGGGTTTTCTAGTTGAGCGGGCGGGAGCTCAGCCACTTTTGAGAAAGCACCTTCTCCCCTGGACCACTTTGTTTCGGTCCTTCAGGCTGGGATGGGGGAAACGAAGCCTGCATTGGTTTCCTCTTGCTGCTGTAACGAAGTCCGGCACACTTAGTGGTTTAAAACAACCGCTATGTATTACCTTCACAGCAATGCGGGTTAGAAGTGTGAGCCATGTCACTGGGCTAAAATCAGCAGGCTGCGTTTCCCAGGGGAGCCTCCGGGGCAGAACCTGCTTCCAGACTCCCACTGGGTGCTGGCCCAGTTCCCTTCCACCAGGTGGGAGCAGTCAGGTCCTGAGAACTTGCCGGCGGTCAGCACCCCACTCTCGACTCCGCCTGCCTGTCTGTATTCCTCCTGACGCTTTCCATGAGGAGTTCTAGCCGCTTCTCCCTGGTCCCTGTGTGTGGGCCTGACACCTCAGAGCCAGCGCTGGCATGCTGAGCGTCGTTCCCTACCCCGCCCCAAGGCTTCAAACCTCTCTGACCTCCCCTTCTGTCCCATCTTGCCTCCTCGGGTTGGAGGAAGGGCTGCAGTGATAAGTCAGGCCCACCCAGATCATCCAGGATAATCCCGTTTAGGGAACTTGAGTCACATCTGTGCAATCCATTTTGCCCCATAACCTAGCTAGCAATTGGCTGGGGAGGCCTTTGAGGGCCATTCTGCCTTCCCCAGGGACAGACTGAGCCTCCACCCTAGTTCGGGCTATCACCTTCCCAGTCCTTGGGGCCCTGACATCCCAGGATACCGCTGAGCTGAGTCAGGGCATCCGGGCAGCCTCCCCATCTCCCTGGAGTCTCACTTCTGAGCCCACACAGTGGGCGGGGCTTGGGCCGGGCCATTGGCCGTCTTCTACCACTCGCCTCTCCATTCGCCACTTCTCTCATTGTCTTCTCTCATTGTCTTCACACAGGCCGCTTAACCAGGCCATCCTTTAGTGCAGATCTGGGGTTCCAGGCTGCGGACCAAAGAGAATGGCCAGAGTGAGGATAGGAGGCTACAGACTGAGGCAGGGCCCTGCCCTGTTTCCAAGGGCCAGGAAGCCTATCAACAGGCTTCACACCTGCAGAAAATTCTGGAATCCAGAACCAGCACAGACCTCCAAAATGACAGAGCAGAATGGCCCTTTTCCTCCTCTCGGCTCTCCACGTAGGCCTGGTCTGGGCCCGGTTCAGGACCCCCTGTGGATCCCTGCCCACCTTCGCCCATGATATATCCCCAGGGCTCACCCACGTGGGACTCTTTTATCTGAAGCCACGCCCTCCCAACAACAAAACAGGGCTTCAGTGGCAAAGCCTGAGCAGGTGAGGCCCTCAGAAGTTACAGCTAGCTCTATGAAGCATAACCAAGGGGATCATCTCGAATTCTCCAGAAGGGGCCTAGAGCCCCTCCAGACAGGGCGGCAAGGCGCACCACCTCCATCTGAGACCCCAGAGCTGGCTAACCTTGCAGGGGCCCAGGCCCCGCCCCAATCTACTGAGAGGTGGACTTGAACATGGGCGTGTCCGGGAATCTCCTCCAATCATTCTGATACAGTTAAAATCTGAGACTGACCTTCTCTCTCCCATTTTACAGAGGAGGAAACTGAAGCCAGGACTCACCCGGGGACACATAGCAAACTATAGCCAAGACTAACCTTTATCCAATAATTGAAGTCAGGCAGTATGAATCTTGGTAACCCCAAACACATAAGTTCTAAAAACATTTTACTCTCCTGGCACCTCTTAGCCAAATAAAGTAACACACACCTACTCTGCGGTGTCTGGGTTCAGACACTGAAACTAACGTTCAGAGAAAGCCCCTGCTCCAACGTGAGCCTCGACACGTCCCTAAAATCAGGAAACAGATCCCGCTAATCACTGCTCTCCCTGGGATGGCTGGCTTGTTTGTTTTGCACAGAGAGACACATAATTAAAGCAAGCAGAACAAAGAGAACAAGAATTGATTGCATCGACTGCCAATTCTCCCGACACATTAGCAGCCTCCTGCTGGGTTCCTGGAGCTGCTTCTCTCCTTCTGGGGCTGCTCACCTGGAAATGGGCTGGGCACAGGCAGCGTTCAGGAAGTGTAGGAAGCCATGATGGCCAAGCTTACTCCCGCTCTTCATCCCCCAGCCTCGCCCTGCTTCTCAACCCGGCCATCATCTGGCCCAGAGACTCCGCTCACCCTTCAGCATCCCCAGATCAGGACTTTGCCCCATTTATGCTCTACTTTCTACTGCATCTGACAGCTCAGGAACTCCTAGTGCTTCTCGCAGCCGTGTTCTTGAACTCGCCTCTTCCTCCGTCCCTCCAACTTTCCCATTGTTCAGAGCTGCCAGCCAGATGGTTGGAACACATGCGCAGCAGGCCCCCTTGCCTCTGGCCTCTCTGACTTGCTGTCTACCCCAAAGGAGAAGCTATGGAGAAGCTCCCTAAGCATAAGCTCACTTATGCTGCTACTGTCCTACTGAGGACCAGAGAGCTTACCAATCCCACGCAATCCTGCCACATAGGATTCAGGTTCGCCTGCTCACCCACACTTGACCCTCCTGGGTCACCCACGGCCCCAAACAATAAGGCATCCTCTTCATTTCCCCTTACACGGTGCTTATTAGCTCTTTATAAAACAGCAATTATTCTAACCTGCTAATTTTACATCCTCCACAGAAACAAGAAAGTTTAAGAAAGACAGAAACTTCTCAATAAATTCTTGTTGCATGTCTCATCTTGGTTAAGCGTTTTTTGTAGCATTGTCAAAGAGTGCTTCTTTTTGAAGTGAGATCTTTTTGTTCTCAACCTAATAATTTGCTTACTTAGCTTAAGTCTGGGATCCTAACAAAAGGCTGTTGGCATCTCCCAAGAGTGTAAGTGGGGCTTGGTTAAGTGCTAACTTTTACTGGATGCTTGCCATGCTATAAAACCAAAACTTCCAGCAGGGTCTAGCGCTGCAGACAACTTAGAAACCAAAATGGCAGCTCAGAATCCCTCCTGGTTTTTCTGAGTTTTTAAAATGGTGCCCTTTAAAGTCAACCCATTGTTTGCTTCAGTTGAGAATCTGTTATGGACATTTCTGTTAAGGAAGGTAAGCACGTGTTTATTTACTCCTTCATTCTTTCCTGAGACTCAGGATTCCATTAAGCCAATCTCTGTTACACAACATAAATCTCTACTTGTCAAATAATCCTCAAACACCTTACAGAGCTAATAATTTTTCCAATATTTATGAGTCGCACGGCAAAGATTTATGTTAAGCTGCTTGACAAGGAACAATAGAGTGTACAGGTCCAGAGAACATTCTGTTGAAACAAATGTTGTCAAGACATCAATACTTTTATAGCATTTTTCATAACAAACTCTTCACACCTGCTCATTTCCCTAATTATCCCCGAGACTTTTACACTCAGAGAGAATGAAGATGGAATTGTGGGGTTTTTTTTGTTTTTTCAAGATCAGTAATTTGAAAAATTAGCTGCTATATAAAGAAAAATACATGCTCAGGCACAGTTGTTGCTAAAAATATAGTCTTGAGATAGATGCTCACAGAGAGAGATACTAAGTTGTTATGGCAACTATGATTATAATTACGAAGCTGGAGGGTTTTTCCCGTTCATTACTGTGTTGAGATGTGGTGGTTTAAATGACAGCGCCCTTTGTAATGTCCTCAGTCTCATTACTACATAATTACCCATTTCGTATTTAATTTTCAACATGTTTGTTCTTACTTCTATGCTCTGTAGATTTGGCATCTGCTGATAAAGCCTTATTCTTAGTTTATGGGTCCCCCTGCCACCCAGATCCCTTCATTTTCATTTTGACCTGGGAAAACTGGCTCTGGCTTAAAAGATTCCATTTGTAAACATAAGACTTGGTAGTGAAACTGTTAAGAAACCCTGCTCACGGACACCTAGGGAGACACCAGACTCAGAACAGCCAGAGGCTGCTCACCAGCCCTGGAAAGTCAGCATTTCCTGGTCACCTACTGTGTGCAAGAGAACTTGAAGATATGACTGATCTAAGCTTTATGCTGGTTTTTGTCTGTTTGTACTCCGTCCAATCCCCATCCCTCTCAGCCCTCTGCATCCTGGAGCTTGACTTTGAGAGGCTGAGTATCCCTGACTTCTGGTTTCTAACTGGGTATGGTCAATGGGAGGTACTGGCAGCAAAACATCAGTTTATTCAGGAGTAGCAGAGAATTGCAATGTGGAACAAGCTATAGCAAAAGCACAGTGAAGTCCAGAGAGCAAAGGAGAAGAATGCTCTTTTATAGAGGAAAGGGAATGTTGGAAGAACTGTTAGAAATGAAAAGTCCAGGGGTGCCTGGGTGGCTCAGTAGGTTAAAGCCTCTGCCTTCGGCTCAGGTCATGATCCCAGGGTCCTAGGTTCGAGCCCCACATCGGGCTCTCTGCTCAGCAGGGAGCCTGCCTCCCCCTCTCTCTCTGTCTGTCTCTGCCTACTTGTGATCTCTGTCAAATAAATAAATAAAATCTTTTAAAAAATAAAAGAAATGAAAAGTCCATTGGAGTTTTGAAGTATGGTGGCCTTTCATTGGCTGATTTGTGGCCAACTCTTATTGGCTGGGCTGTTGCCAAGGAAGAAGGAGAAACTTTCTTCTGCTGGGTAACAAAATAGTAACCACTTGGCAAAGTCTGTCTCTTCCTTTTGGATTTGCAGTTGAGGACAAGTGGTGGGGTGTGAGCACTCCTCCTGCCAGCCCCTGACTCCATTGTAGGGGGGATCACTTTATTAATATTCATAGCAGTAATGACTTCCTGCAGGTTTAAGCCCGATGTCTCTAGTCTCTGGTGCCTCAGTATTCTCCCCCATCCTGTAGCAGAGGGAAATGGAAACAGTTCAATCACTTGCCGATAGTCACCCACTTAACATGTGATTGAATCAGGAATTGAAGCTCCAGCTGTCTGTCTCCAAAACCTTGGCCTCCACCCATGCTCTTCACCATCTCAGGGCAAAGGGAATTCTGGCCCATCCCATGGTCCAAGATGCACTCAGACTAAGTGCAGAGCAAGGGTGTAGCCCCAGTGGTGGTCATGAGGGGGTCTGGGGAAATTTCTAGCCCTTCCTTCCAATGGGATGGCTTAAGATCTAAGTTTCTCAAATTCAGAAATTCTGGAGCTGCTCCTGTGGTCACTTAATGCGTGAAGAGAAGGAACACAATCTTTTCATTCGCGTGAAGAGAAACTCAATGCAAAAGGCCAAGAAACTAATCCTAGGAAGATGCTGTCCCATCCCACAACGAGCTACCACCATCCATGCTCATTGGGCTGCCACACTTTGTCCCAAAATCAGAAGAAAGGGCTTGGAAGACCCTGTCTCTCTCCCCCCTGTCAGGGTGCAGGGCTGTCTAAAACACCAATGCCAAATGCAGTTGGTCTACAGACTCATGGAGGCCCCAGGGACAGAAAAGTCAACCCATACCTCTAGCCCATTCTCAGGCAACCAAACCCAAAATCAGGAGTCTCACCGCAGTTTCTACAGGAGAACATCCCCACATCTCCCCACATCCCTGAGCTTAATAGCATAGAAACTGAAACTATAATAAGAAAGCAATGTAAACCTAAAAAATTAAAAAAATTAATAAATTCCTAGGAAAAAAAAATGCCAAAGTTGACACAAGAGAAAACCCAAACAAGAGAGAACCCAAAGTTAAAATAGGAGTCAACTAGTCTTTATAAAGTAGTTCCAATGGCTTTACAAATGAATTTACCAATTTTTTTTAAAAGCCCAAATTCTCATCTTACAAAAGCTTTATTCTGGGAAACATAAAAGGGAAAGCTTAGATCATTTTATGTGGCTAATGTGATCTTGATTCTAAAACCAGAGAATGGCAACATAAGACTATAATGGGATCATTTCTTGATGAACAGAGATGTAAAAGATCCTAAGTCAAATGTGAGCTAACTGAATCTAGTAGTTTATTTTTATATATGGTATAAGGAAGACCGTCTTGTAGGAATGCAAGGATAGTTCAACAGGAAAAAAAAATTATGTAATTTATCAAATCAACAGACTAAAAGACAAAAATTATATAATTATGTCAATCAATGACTTGTCAATGAATTATCTGGATCAGAAAAGCATTTCTTAAAATTCAACACCTATTTCAGGGAGAAACCCTTAACAAACAACAAATGAAAGGGAACCTTCTTATCATGATAAAGGTTATACATCAAAAATCCACAGCAAGCATGATAAGTAATGGAGTCAACTTAATGTATTCTCTTTAAGATTGGATTCATAGGAGAAGAATCAATGAAACAAGATGGAATTGGGAGGGAGACAAACCATAAGTTACTCTTAATCTCACAAAACAAACTGAGGGTTGCTGGGGGGAGGGGGTTTGGGAGAAGGGGGTGGGGTTATGGACATTGGGGAGGGTATGTGCTTTGGTGAGTGCTGTGAAGTGTGTAAACCTGGCGATTCACAGACCTGTACCCCTGGGGATAAAAATATATGTTTATAAAAAATAAAAAATTTAAAAAATATATTATTGAGGGGCACCTGGGTGGCTCAGTGGGTTAAGCCGCTGCCTTCGGCTCAGGTCGTGATCTCAGGGTCCTGGAATCGAGTCCCGCATCAGGCTCTCTGCTCAGCGGGGAGCCTGCTTCCCTCTCTCTCTCTCTCTCTGCTTGTCTCTCTGCCTACTTGTGATCTCTCTCTCTGTCAAATAAATAAATGAAATCTTTTTTAAAAAATAAATAAAAAAATAATAAAAATAAAAATATTATTGAGAAGTAAGTAAACGAAATTTATTATAAAAAAATCACAAGAATTATCAACTTTAAATACAGGAGGTAAGAAAAGTTTTTCTGCTAAAATGGTATCTATGAACTTGATGCAAGATAAGAAGCCAAGCCATGCAAATAGTGGGGGAAAAGAGTAATTCAACAGAAAGAATGGAGGTGTAAATGCCACAGGCAGAACATTTTAAGGGAGGTTATAGGAGATGAATATTGGGCTGTTTGGCTAAAGCAGTTAGGTAAGGGAGAGATTTATGAGATACAGTTGGAGAAGCAGGCAGAAGTATACTCTGCAAATCTATGTAGGGCATCATAATATTTTATAAAGATTTGTTGAATGGATGAGGAAATGAAAGAATAAAGATCTATTGAACTGTGCTGTGGTTGCCATGTCTGGAGAAGCACATGGGGGCCAAGTTGTGAAAGACCTTGAATGCTGGTCTAGAATGGGTATCATTGGATTAAATAGACAATTAAAATGTACTGTTCATTTTCCAAACAAGGGAGCACATGGTCAAGACTGTCTACATAATCTGTGGAGTCTGGTGAAAAAAAAAAATATGTGTAACTCTTTGTTTATAAATTAAGAATTTCAAGAGCATGATAGCAAAACATTAAAGCTTGGTCCTTCTTAGCATAGTGTTCTGTGAATAGGTCATATGCCCTTCCAGCCTTCTTTGGTTGTGGCTGACAATCTTTTAGAAGTTTTGTCTTTCAGGATATAGTGTGGATACAGAGAGACTATCTAACAAACAGTTCAGATACTCTCCATATAGTGTATAGAGAGAAGCTGAGTGGTGACAGTGAGAATAAAAAGGGGAACAATGGAAAAACTGGCAGAAATAGACTATATAAACGGTTGTATTGTTGGATGGAGGGAAATGGAAATATAAAAGGAAAATTCTAAGATGATTCTAAAATTCTAAGGTGTTAAGCCATAGTGACCATGGGGAAAACAAACTACTGTTTGTTTAACTGTTTATTATGTACTCTCCTAGATACTTTACCAAAATTTAATGCTCAAACAACACATTTGTGACAGTTGTAATTTTTATGCTTTTAAAAATAAAGCAGTTTAAAGAGTCTCAATTAAAAAAAAAAAAAAGACTGGATTCAAGGCCAGGTGTCCACCACCATTATAATTGCTTCCTAAAGTCCTAGAAGCTGTAGGCAATGCTACAGGGAAAGAAAGGGACAGAAAGTATGTAAATTTAAGAAGGAAAGAGAAAAAAATTCTTTATTATTAGAGATTAATAATCTGATCATGTCTCCAGGAAAGACCATTAGAATCATCAGACAAAACAAAACATAGTTTTACAAGGTAAGTTGATAAAAGATAATTTTTTTAAAAAATCAGTAACATTTCTCTACACCAACAGTAACAAACCAGAAAACATAATACAAGATAAGATAAATTCACAGTATTAGCTAATGATGGCTGGAACTCTCTTGGGATTGGTCCATCCAAGAATACAGGAGCTCTGCAAGGAAACAGTCTTGAAATCTAGTAAAGTACATGGAGAATGTCCTGAGCAAATGGCAAGATACTCCATACTCTTTCATGGTCAACTTGGCATCTACAAAGATTCAATTCTCCCCCACACACTACTACACACACATATTAATCTAGAAATAAAATAATTATAAATAAGTTATATGCAAGAAAAATCCACTTGGATTTTTTGAGAAATTCAACAAGCTTATTTTAAAATATATGTGGAAGAAAGAAGTCTTCGAACGCATGAATGAACTAAATGTAAAAAGTGAGATCATAAAGATAATGGAAATACCTTTGACCCTAGAGATGGAACAAACTTCTTATATAAAACCTCAAAAGTACAAACCACCAGGAAAAAAATAAGAACAGGAATAATTGGTGAACTTGCTTCTATTAAGAAACACAATTTTTATTCCGCAAAGGACACACTGGACAGAAGGCGCAGGAAGCTAACACGTTAGGAGGTGATGCCCCAACGTCTCGATCGGACCCAAAAATCATATCCATGATACGTAAGGAAGGAAAAAAGCTAAGCCCTCGTAAAAAAACACCCAAGAATACGAACAGGCTACTGACAGAAGAGAAAACTCAAAAGGCTAATGATATATGAAGAAATGCATAGTCCTTAGTAATTGGGGAAATTCTAAATTTAAATTCTAAATTTAAATGATGGCAACTATCAGATGGATAGAAATGAGAAAGCTGGGTCATGTCAAGTGTTGGTGACAGGGGTGGGTCACAGGAACCCTCAAGCACTAAGGGGGGCACAGAGACAGGTGACACCAACCTGAAAAGCAGACTAGACTTATGTGCCCTGATGCATTCCAAATGTACACATGGCCACCAGCCTTGAATGCCCGTTATTTGCTTAAGGAAAAAAGACGAACCCAACGGAAAAGAAAAATGGAGCTGAGAAGCAGTTTTTTTCCTGCTAAAATGATTGTACCCATAGAGGACAGCATATTAACCCAGGATGCACACTCGGTAATTTCTTCATCGCCATCAGAAAACTGATGCTGATCAGACTGAGCTGATTTTTGTTCTTCGTTTCCTTCCACTGAATTAAATAAACCAATCAATTTTATGGCACTACCTTCTAGAGTCAGCCCAAATTTAATTAATTATTTGGTAACGTGGAATGACCTTTTTATTCTTCCTTACCTTTCTCATTCCTTCTAGGGAGCAAACGCTGTCAGCACAGGTAAGCAAACGCCGTATATGAAAATCATTTGTAATATGCCCTTTTGCCATCTGGGGACTAAGTTATATAAATATCCCCATACGGGGAGGAAAATAGATCCTTGCTCTCAAGCTACAATTATCCGATTAAGATCATAACACTGAGCATAAACCAAAAAGAGAGGCGTAGTGGTTTTCAAAATTCGGCTTAATGACATCTCCCCTTAGGGGCACAATCAGGAAGCACATTTTTTAGAAGAGCTGGCATCTTTCCTTCACACCTGGGCTTCGCTGCCGGCTCCCTCCAAGTCATAAATCACACAATAAAATGCAGCTTTGGAGGGGCTCAGGCATAAAAGATGGGGAGCTCTTGGGAATAGCAAACACTCCCTCCCTCTCACCTCCCCTTTCTCTTCCATGTGCTGAGGAAGCTAAGTTGTCACATTCAGTTATAAAGTTTATACTAAGAATCCATTTCTGGGACGCCTGGGTGGCTCAGTTGGTTAAGCAGCTGCCTTCGGCTCAGGTCATGATCCCAGCGTCCTGGGATTGAGTCCCACATCGGGCTCCTTGCTCCGCAGGGAGCCTGCTTCTCCCTCTGCCTCTGCCTTCCACTCTGTCTGCCTGTGCTCGCTCTCACTCTCTCTCTCTCTGACAAATAAATAAATAAAATCTTTAAAAAAAAAAAAAAAAGAATCCATTTCTATTTCTAAGAAGGTTAACTTTCAAGGCCAAAAATCCGAGCTCTGTGTTTCCAACCAAAGTTGGCAGCCACTGGAAGGATCTGGATCAAATTCATAAATCTTTTTTTAAACCCGAGCTTCCACAGCTCAATGGATGGAAGAGAAAGTAGGCTTGTTCTTGTTTCCATTCTTCATCGGGGAGCGGGGAGTGAGGCGTGTAAAATACCGAAGTGTTTACTCGGTCTATTTTAATACATAAACTGCTTGCAACCCTAGTTCGGAAACTAGGGTTTCCGAACAAGGAGTGGTCCATCTGGGCCGGTGCCGCCCAGAGCAGAGACAGGTCAGGCCCCCGAGTCGGACCGACATGGACAGGAGGACCTCTCATCCAGACCCAGCCTTTCACTAGCTGTCAGCTTGGGGCAGGGATGGACCACACCAGCCTTGCCTCAGTCTGTGCATCTGTGAAGTGGGAGAAATCGTGCTGCCCTAGCAGAGAACGGTGGTGAGATGCTAGTAATATGATGCACACAGCCACTT
Source organism: Mustela nivalis (assembly GCF_964662115.1). Lineage (NCBI taxonomy): Eukaryota > Metazoa > Chordata > Mammalia > Carnivora > Mustelidae > Mustela > Mustela nivalis. Next base: position 179,484,881 of record NC_139021.1, read on the forward strand.
AGCATAAAGCTGGGCACATGGTATGCAGCTGTTACTTGCTGTTTTCTTGCCCTTTCGGAGCAAGGCTCCTGCTTGTTACTGCCTAATGGAGGAAAGAGACCTCCACATCACGCCCATCAGCCTCTCTCCATCACCCCTCTCTTGTGCACGCTGTTCCACTACCTGGCTTCTCCCTGGCCCTTCCTTTTCTGACAAACTGCTGCTCAGCCTCTGAGGTCCCACTCCTGGGGAAGCCCTCCTCCCTGCAGGGGGTAGGTCCTCTCTTCCTACCACCCCCTTCCCTGCCCCACCGGGCTCCCATAGCATCCTGCACAAGGTCCCCACAGCCCTCAGGACATTGCACGTAGGCACAACACTGATCTCCTCACTACCTAGGGATCTCCTCCAAGGGAGAAAACACTGGAATGCAGTTGGCATCTCTCCTGCATGCAGAAGGTGCTGAGTAAATGCTGGCTGCACGAAAAGAACTTGGGGGCAGGGTCCAGTGCCTGATTTTTCTGTGTGTCCCTTCCAGGGTCTATCCCAGTGGCTGGCTCACAGTAGGTGCTCAACAAAGGGTCTTGCATTGAAACTGACTTTCAGAGTCCACATCCACCTCATCCAAGAGGCCCCTGCAGTGGGCCTCGGCAGATCTGGGACACCCTCCTATGCCACCCCACCCCACCACCCGCAGCACAGCCCAGTCCTCAAGTCCCCTCCCCCCACCCCAGGGAGGGGTGCACGTGAGGAAGAAGACCCCGCTCCTCCCCTGAGCCCAGGGCCCAGTCTTCCTTCTCCAGGGGCAGCGTCCCCACCCTCCCCACCCCCAGCTGGGGAGAGGAACCTCCTCCCAAGGTGCAGAGAACACTCCCCAGTTGGCATCGCCACCTAAATTCTACAACGGTCTTGTTCTCAAAGGAGGAATGCTGGAGCCAAACCAATTAATTTTTTAAACACCCCAGAGATCCAAATTAAACACGGCATAAATACAGCCTGACAAAACTAGGAGCCCTTCTGGGAAGTCCTCAGCCTCCCGCGTGGGTCAGCCTGGTCAGGACCCGCGGCGGCCCCGTCGGGCTTCCTGAGTTTACTCCGCTCCAGCTAGCAGACTGCTTAGCTCCCGCTTTGGAGACAAATATATATATAAATAAAAGGCTGGGGGCGCCTGGGTGACTCAGTGGGTTAAAGCTCGGGTCATGATCACAGGGTCCTGGGATTGAGCCCCCCATCCAGCCCTCTGCTCGGCGGGGAGCCTGCTTCCTCCTCTCTCTCTCTGCCTGTCCCTCTGCCTACTTGTGATCTCTGTCTGTCAAATAAATTAATAAATTTAAATAAGTAAATAAACAAAAGGCTGATGAGATGAAGTAAGAATAGCAACCACCATTAAAATCAATATGCAGTATGTCTTTTTCAAACGAAGCCTTCCCCGGGATAGTACTTTTGAAATAAGTGCTGTCCCTTTCGTCCTTCAGGACTCGGCTTTCTGTTGGCTTCGTTTTCTTAAGTCACCTCCACACCGGACACAGGCCTGGAACTCACGGCCCCGAGATCAGGAGTCGCACACTCTGCCGACGGAGGCAGCCAGGCGCCCCTTTCGGGGCTCAGTTTAGATGTCCCTCCCTAAAGATCCCTTTCTGGAAAGTTCAACTTCAGCAAGGACTCCCCCTTCTCCCCTCATTTCCCAGCTCTGCATCCTGTGCATTTTCTTCACGGCACCCGCCGCACCTGGACATTCTCTCCCCATAGCCCCGAGGAGGCTTAAGGAGCAAAGAGACCGGTGGGTTCAGTAGCTGAGGGAGCGAGCCCAGGGCAACGCCCGAGTTCAGATCCTGGCTCAGTCACTCACCAGCTGTGTCCTGGAGCAGGTCCCTCAGCGCTCTGTGCCTCAGTGTCCCCTTCTGGAAAATGGGGACAATCAGAGTCTGCACCTCACAGACTGGTGGGGGTTGGTGAAGCAGTTAATGTGTGTGAGGTGCTGAGAACAGAGCCTGGGAAGGATTCAATTAAATAATCACCCTCCGGGGCGCCTGGGTGGCTCAGTGGGTTCAAGCCTCTGCCTTCGGCTCAGGTCATGATCCCAGGGTCCTGGGATCGAGCCCCGCATTGGGCTCTCTGCTTAGCGAGGAGCCTGCTTCCCCCTCTCTCTGTCTCTGCCTGCCTCTCTGCCCACTTGTGATCTCTGTCTATCAAATAAATAAATAAAATCTTTAAAAAAAAAATGATCACCATCCCCACTGTTAACTTCATATGTCTTCTTTGCTGAGGCGTGACCACACCAAGCTCAATTTCTGGTGTGGGGTCAGGGGTCCATGAAGGTTGGCACAGACTTTCCCTGACTCTGGCCTTAACCTGTGTTTCCAAATTCACCCCTACCTTTTATTCACGAAGCCCTTCTCTGGTCAAACTGAGTGTTTCTTCTGCATCCATACATCAGGCTCCCCTGCACCCCCCCAACAGGGCTGCCCCCTCCTCCACCACCTGCCCCATCCTTGCTTCCTGTTCTGTCACCCCTCTCCCGTTTCCCCAGCTCGCCCACCCACTAGGGCACCAAGCACAGCCCCGTTCCTTCTTCCTTGGGGAGACACCGCCCTGCTGACCCTGGGAAACCAGAGTCCCTGAGAGCGTGTCCAGCGCCCATGCTCACAGCCAGGCAGGTGGCAGATGTGCAGGGGAGTGACCCTGAGACCAGGACAGAGCAGGGCTTTGCAGCTTTCCTCTGAGGAGCTTGCATTCAGATGCCCTGTGCTGCCCTCGGCGAGGCTACTTCTAGCGGCGTGTGCAGTGACACGGTCTTCCAACGACCTCAAAGAGGGAACAAGACAAAATGATGCTGGACACAGCAGCCTGGCAGTGGGGCTTTGCAGCCACGTGGCTCCCGCTTTCCAGATGGTGTGACCTGGAGGCTGAAGCCACAGTCCCAGAGACAGCAGTCTAGAGGGAAGGCACCAGACCCGAGTCACTTTGGTTCTAGGGACGCCACTCTCTGTACCTTGGTCTTTCAGAGCCTTGGTCGCCCCATCTGCAAACTAAGGGGTTTGGCAAGTGTCCCCAGAGGCTCCTCCTCCGGCAGTCCCTGACCTTCTGAGGCACCGCGATTGCTCCCCTGAAGCTTTTGGTCCAGGACAGAGGATGCCGATGACCCAGAAATCCCTCACCACATGGGGCTGCAGACCTCCTTGTGGCCCCAGGACCCAACCTGCGTCATGTTTGCCTTGCCCATTCATACCTCCTCCTTCTTCCCACCCGGCCACCCCTTCTCTGGCTCTTTGTACCCTGGGGTCAGGTCGCCCAGTCAGCAGAGTCATAGACTCCTCTGCCAGCGACTTCTCTTATCTCACTGCTTCCCTGCCTGCCCTCCCCCCAAACCCACCCCGCTGCATCCCGTGTCCTGCTCTGAGACTCCTCACCCTAAAAGTCAGCCCTCTCCGCCACCTGTGTTAGTGCACAAGTCCAACCCTTTGGTGCTTCCCTGCTCTCTGGAAGGTGACGAGCAGACCCCTGGTCTACATGCACTGGCCAAGCTCCCTGCCCCCAGCGCTCCTCTTCCTGCCTCTCTCCCAGTGCTGGCCCGGCGGGAAGCGAAGTCACAGCATCACGTGGCTCCCGCGCACTCCAGCTCGCCCACACCCGGCTGCAGGAAGCCTCCCCCGCCAGTTCCTCCACCTGCTCCCATTCCAGACGCCCATGTCTCTGAACTTCTTTCCTGAAGCCTCCTTAGAAACATGTGAGAAAGGGAGATACGGGCAGACCACCTGCTACCTCATCATTTCACCTTACCGAGCCTCAGCCTCCTCATCTACAAAATGGGAAACTAATGTTGACCAAGCTCAGAAAGGAGATGGGATCGAAGATGATTCCCAAACAGGAAACCCCCCACGAAGGTCAGGCTGATGCTAAACAAAGGCTGGCTTCTCCTCCTGCCCATGGGCAGCCTCCACTTCAGTGGATGTGCCCAAGACCATGGGGTCTTGAGGGGCTGCTGGATTGCTGCTCCCCAGCAACCCCTGCCATAGATCACGTCAGCCCCACTCAGCTGTCTCGGAACCTCTGGCCATGTGTGTACAATATCAGAATAAAGTTGAAATTGAATCCAGAAGCCGTAACCCTTCATAAAACCCACACTTCGAATTCCCTGCCCTGAAATGCCAAACCAAAATAATAATAATAATAATAAATAAACATGACATTTTCCCTCAGAGGCACTGAATTTTCCCAAACTTGGCTCCATAAGACCTGGGGACCTTCCAAAGATAAGAAATCGGTGCAGGAAACCTCTCCCATTTCCTCGGGATTCACATCGTTCCCCTACATTTTCTAGAAGGCGAGAGAGAAGCGGGATCCCAAGCCACCATGGGCGAGAAAGATGGAAAAGTGACCCCTACGAGGTGCCAGGGGGAGAGCTTAGGGAGGATGCCTGCCCTGCTTTCCAGGCGGCTGCCTCCCCTGCCATAACCAGCCCCGTCTTCTTCTACCACTGAAACTTCCAGCTGCCCAGCAGCTGCCTGATGGAGGTCTACAACACATCTGGAGCTCACCTCAAGGATTTATAAGTTTCTGCTCCTACGAGCTCAGCACAATGAACTTCACACTGGGAGACACCTGTGAGAAGTGCCAGAAGGGGCTGGGAGAGAGAGAGAGAGAGAGAGTGTGTGTGTGTGTGTGTGTGTGTGTCCTAAAGAGCTGCGTTTCCAGAGGGCTCCCATCAGCATGGTGTGTTTCCGCGAGGCTGCTGCGGATGGTGGGGCTACCTGTTCCAGCTGCCAGAATGATTTGCTAGCGTAATTAACATTCCAGCTGAAACTGAAGAAGGTGGTTCAAATCACCATGACTATTTTTAGGGGCCTCCTAATGGAAAACTCTTTCCCTTTCAAATCACACAGCTTTCTGTAATTAGGAGAGACTATTCTTCAAGCCAGAGCTTTTTCCCTCAAATGTCTGTGCTTTATTTGATGTTATCATGAAAATACGTCTACTTGGAACATACCCCACGCAAAGCAAGCAGCATGGCTGGGCTGAGCCGAGCAGGGCACCCCCCATGCAGCAGAGGGAGGAGAGCCCCGCTCCCCCAGGCTCCCTGCCGCCACTCCACAGCCCACCCTGACCTGCAGAAGATCTCAGCAGGGGACTCAAAACCGTCCCTGTGGACTTTTCTCCTAGGAACCAGCTAAGGGTTCCTGAGGGCACTGGCCCACCCAGAGTCATTTTTTAAATGTTTCTTCCACTGTTCCTGTCCTAGAATCACAGAGCCCCTCCCCTAGGTTCAGAAAAAAGCCCGCCCCATGCATTCAGAAACAGTCAGTGAGCGTCTGCTGGGTGCCAAGAGAGGGACGTGACCCTGAAGGCCTGGGACGCATGGGTGTGCACGGGAGGCCTCTGCATGGCCCCCAGGGAGCTTATACTCTAGAGAGAGGGAGGTGACAGGGAAATAAGCCAGGGGATCAGTAAAACATATAACTTTGTATAAATACTTCAAAAAGAAAAAGGAAGCAAGAGAGAAAGTGAGAGAGGTAGGCAGGGAGGGGCAAGGAATAGAGGAGGGAGGCACCGAGGGGCAAAGGGAGGAGTAAGACGAGGAGTTGGGGGTTGAGGGAAGCAGGGAGCTGGGAGGCAAGAAAGCAAGGGGAGGGAGGCAGGGAGACAAGAGGGAGGGAGGAACGGGCAGGGAGGCAGGAGGTGGGGGGACAGGGAAGCAGGGGGAGGGAGGCAGGGGGCTGTGGCCAAGAGAAAGGGGGTTCCTCTTTGAGGAAACATTGGGTGGGGAAGCCCTCAATGAGGAAGTCTCAAGGGCCACCTGGCCCATCTGCCTAAGGTACTGGGGACAGCCGCACGGGGGCCAGGCAACCAAGTGGAGTCCTCCAGAGCATCTGGAGCTGGCAGAGCCTGACATGCTCCAAGCTGCGAGTTTAAACAGCTGTGGGATTACTGACTGCTGCGAGGTGCCCGGAACTTCCCGCCGTGATGGAAATGCTCTGCATCCTGATTTGGGTGCTGGTTCTCCATTTGCTGAAACTCCGCTCACTGTACACTTATTTCACTACGTGTGCATTTTACCACCATTAAATGATGCCTTAACTTCCTTTCAGTGAAAGACTTTGACTCTTTAAGAGCAGTTTCAGGCTCCCAGTAACACTTAGAGGAAGGAACAGAGATTCCCATATACCCTCAGCCCCTCCACACACACACTCAGCCTTCCCCACTATCAACAACCCCCAGCAGAATGGAACGTTTGTTACAGTTGGTGAATCCAGCGGACCCTGATGCATCACTCTCACCCACAGTCTGTTGTTCACACTCGGGTTCACCCCAGATCTGTGCATTCTAAGAGGTTTGGATGAACGTAGAAATGCCTTGTCTCCCTTGTTATAGTATACAGAGTACACAACCTTACTTTTGTTTACCAAAAAACAAACAAACAAAAAAAAAAAGGATTTAAAACACCAAGGGCACCTGGGTGGCTCAGTTGGGTAAGAGTCTGCTTTTGGCTCAGGTCATGATCCCAGGATCCTGGGATGGAGCTCTGAGTTGGGCTTCCCACTCAGCAGGACATCTGGTCTCTCTCTCTCTCTCCCCCCCTCTGCTCTCCCCTGACTCTAGTAAATAAACAAATAAGTAAATAATTTTTTTTAAAGAAACACTCACCAGAAAGCAGGATCTTGTCTATCACAAGACACTTGCTTTCCATCTGCCTTGAGGTTCTACATCTAAGAAGGGCTTCCAGGGAACGTCCCACTAACCCACATCCCACCTGCAAAGACCTGTGGGGATGACTTGCCCCTGACAAGGTCCTTCCACCTCCCAGATTCTGTCTCTATAAATTCCAACTGCTGTCCACACCAGGCTTAACTCTTTTATAAGAACATCTTTTGCCAAAATACGAATCTGGGTTGAATAAAGTAATTCACTGGTGCCTTCCCAGAAAGCAGCCCTATAATTTATGTTCTATACAGTCATGTGTAACAAATCGAGCCTGTGTGCCTGCTGTGAGTTACCTTCCCCAGCCAGTCACTTGGTTCTAAATGCCTTTGTCCAGACCTGCTGGTACCCAGTGGTGCTGACTTGCTGGGCTAGTCAACAGCCCCAGAGTTTTCTCTTTCTGTTGCATGTCAGTGAGTCTCTGCGACACACACACCCGCGTGCAGAGGTTGGTAGTCAGTGCTCAACATCTAAAGCATGACTCGAATGGAAAGCCAGTAAAAGCTCCCTCAGGAACGGCTTTCAACAAGTTGCTCCGCTTTCATTTAAAATCAGCCAAGAAGGCGAGGGAGGAGTGGATAACTGTATACTCGCTTCTCTCCCATCATGTTCTTGGACAATGGCAGGGAGCGCCCAGAACTTCCGCCACGCCCGGGGATGGTCCCACGCAGGAGACACCTGGCTGGGCTCTTTCACTCCTTCCCTCTCTGTGCCTCCATGGCCTTGGCTGTGGGTTCTTCTTCAAGTGAATGCCCAAGACCATGTGCCCTACCCAGCAGAGGCCTTCCAATGCCATTGCAGCATGAGTCAAATGTGACGGCCAGATTGTAACAGAGGATGGAGGAGGCAAGAGTTTCTCGGCCAACCGCACCTCATCTCTGACTCCCCGCTGACTCTGCATCAGGCTCCCAGCGCTACTGCCCCCAAACGCCACAACCTGGGTGCTTTCAAAGAACACAGAGCTGTCCTCCAGGTGCTCCAGGGGTTGGAAGTCCCAGCCCAAGGTGTGCGCCGAGCTGCTCCCTCCAGAGGCTCTAAGGGAGGGTCCCTTCTGCCTGTTTCATCTTCTGGGGACCCATGTGGCGCCACATCACTCCAGTCTCTGCCACCAGCCTCACACTGCCGTCTTCCCTCTGACTGTCCCTGTCTGCTGTCATGTGGTGTTCTCCCTGCATGTCCAAGTGTCTGTCCGAATCTCCTGCTTTCTATAGGGACAGCCACGCACTGGGTTAAGGCCCACCCTGATGACCTCATCTTAATGTGGTTATTTCTGCCAAGACCCTATTTCCAAATAAGGTCACCCTACTGGAGGGTAGGGCTTCAACATGTCTTTTTTGTGGGGACACAATTCAGCCCCGAATGAACCTGGATTATGTTTCCCTTACTGTATCTAGTGTGCTGACTCTTTCACTTGCTAAGTCATTCAGCAAACATTTACTTAGGTCCTATTGTGTTCTGGGCCCCTGCGCTAAGTGTAGGGATTCCTGGCCTCAAAGCCTTACTGGCCAGGGGACAAGTGAATAGAGATGACTGTGACATCATGCCGAGCTGGAGCCCTCAGGGGCATGGCAGCCCCTCTCCCTGGTGGGGCTTCTCGCCCGGTTTTCGGCATCCAGGCACTTCTCAGACAGGAGGGGATGGTGACAGAGCTGAGGACCGCAGCTGAGTCCGAGCTACCCAGGCAGTGAGGTCCAGGGCAGAGGGAGTTCCAAGAGCCCAGAAAAGAGATGTGTCGAGCTGTTAGGACCTGGGAGAGTCAGCACCGCTGGAACAGAGAGGTGTCTAGAGGTCACATGAGGCACCTGTCAGGTCACCGTGAAGTCCAAGGCATCACAGAGCGCCCCTGGGAGCCAGCTTCTGGGCCCGTATCTGCACCGGTGCCCCACAGCAACCCTGCCAGGGAGGGGTTCTCAGGTCCACTGCATGGTTGAGGAAACAGGCCCATCTCCCAGCTCACGTGAGGGGCAGTGATGGCTGGACTCCGGGACTCTGCTCCCAAGCCCAGGCCCCAGCCACATCTGCACACTGGCCGTCAAGAGACGGTCCTTAAGGGGGAAGGAGAGAGTGAGCTGATGGCCATGGGTAGTCTGTTTTCATTTTTAGCATCCTCTGAGGCACTTGCCTGGGGCTCACAAGCAGGACCCCCAGCACACCCAACCCCACCCAGCCCACTGGTGAAGGGCAATAAACTCGTTTTTGTCCTGGACCCTGGTAAACCATCCACTCCTGCCATTTTGACTCTCATGACTTTCCATTAAAAAATAGAAAAAAAGAAAAGAAAAGAAAAAAAGGAAAAGAAAAGAAAAGAAATTCCCAGTACAGTTGACCATGGAGTTATTTTTGTCTCTCTGAAGCCAGCTCATGGGTCAATTGTTTTGTTGCTGTTTCATGTGCCAACTGGCTTTGCAGGCGTGGAAGAAAGTACCAGCACTGGTCCTCTCGCCGCACCCCCCCCCCGGTGGGGTGCCACACACGCAATGCGGCAACCCTGCTGGGGAGCTCCCTGGCCACCGGGAACTCCTGCCGTGCGGGGGGACCACCCTCCCGATGGAGCGGGCGCCCAGGCTCTGCTCTGGAGAGGCGAGAGCTCTGGATCTGCACAATTCTCCCTGGAGTTGGCTGTCGGGCTTTCAGCCTTGATTTGATTAATGTGGATAGACTTTGGCAGCTGCATTCTTGGAAGAACCTGGATTGGTTGTGTGTGTACAGAAAATAAAAGATGCACTGTGGGTGTTTTGAGCTGAGCATGACTAATAGCTATGCTTGTTCGGATAGGAGCAGTCAAGCCCTGGCTATTTTAACTTGTTCACGGATATGCCAAAGAAGCTGTCTTGTCTAAATGCGGGGTCTCAGGAGAATCCAAAAGAAGATCCTGTACTCCGAGCAGCATTTGGTGAATGGCAAGGCTAGGACACACATTCCCCGCCTTGATCCTTTTTCTAATAATTGTTCGGCTAGCACAGGCACGGTCAAAGGGCGCCAGCATTCTCAAATCACGAACATGCTCGTGCGTGTAGATGGGGACGCACACATGTCTAAACGAACACAGCTGTGTATGCACCGCCGTAAGCCCACAGAGGGAATTCAAGGTGACTAGCAAAGCCTCACATAATAGGATAATAGAATAATAAATGAGAAAATCAGGGCAGGTGAATTAGAAAATGAGGAAGGAAAATAGAGGAAGGGAACGGAGAGGGGAGAGGAGCAGCTGTGCAGGACAGGGAGGAAGGGGAAGACTGGCCGGGGGAGGAGGAGCGAGAAGGGGAAGCGGTGAACAAAGCTTCTGTTTCCATGGTAACCATGGAGACCAAGGCTCTGATGCTCTGTTCTGGGAAGGTGCTGGGGACCCGTGGTCTCACCACACACAGTGGGCCTCCTTCCAGCCCAGAAGGCAGCAGCCTCCCGCATCCCGGAGGCTGGGAGCTGCCCTCGGCCCCGGCTGCACCTGCTGGCCCCGGGGTGACCGCGGCACACCCCCGCCCTTGGGGATCTGGGTTCCACCCGAGGGGGGGGCAATTGTGTTGGCTGGTGGCTCAAACTGAAGGTCAATGCAGCTTTTGCCAAGGTTGGCTGTGGACTCCCTGTGGCCAAGTACGACTTGTCCTCTTCTTCCTTGATCTCTCGGCAACGTTGGACCCCATGGACTGTGGCTTGCTTCCCAAACACTCCCCCATCTTGGATGATGAATGCCTGACTTCCTTGGCTGTCCTCCCACTGTCCTGACCAGGCCGGCTCTGCCTCCTCATCCTTCGCCCAGACCTCAGACAGTCCCGGTATCTCACATGGGGCCCTTGTTCTTCTGTTCTCCCGCTTCTCTCTCTGGGGGCTCTCCAACTTTCCTGTGGGTTTAAATACCCCTCATGCAGATGGGTCCCAAGTAGACCCCAAGCCCCAGCAGCTCTCCGAACTCCAGGTCAGTATATCCACAGCCTGCTGGACCTCTCCACTTAGACATTGCATCAACATCCTGACGGAAATCCAAAGTGAATTCTTGATTGGCTCCCCCAAACTTGTTTTCTCCTCTCAGTAGATGACACCATCCGATTCCCGGAGAGTGACTTAAACCAGAACCCTGGCACTCCGCTTCATTTCCACATCCCCAGCACACGGCCATCAGCACGCCACTGCAGTCCACTCAACTTCCAAAACGAACGGAGTCCCCTTTCCCCCTGATTCTCTAGAATCCCGACTCCCGTCCTGGCCACCACTGTCTTCAGCCTGAGTTTGCTCAAGGGCCTTCTAACCAGTCCCAATGCCCGCTCTTGCCCCCCCGGCCCCCCGGTTCGGTTTGCATGGGATCGGTTTAAAACCAGAATTGGATCCAGTCATCCCTCTGCTTTAATGACCCGCATCACATTAAAAATCAAAGGCTAACTCCTTTCTCAGGCATTTGAGATTGGACCTGTTCCCACCAACAGCCTCCCTGGCTCCTTCCCCATCCTTCCCTCCAACCAACTTTTTGTACTTTCTCCAAAATGTGGGGTCTTTCCTGCCTCCAAGACTTCGCACCACTCACTCTCTGCCGCACTGTTCTTCGCCCCGCCCTTCCTCATCCCTGTGCACTTCCTCCCTCCTGCTCTCCAAAACAAGCCCCGCCTACTGTTCTCTATCCCCGCCAGCTCCTTCCTTCCTTCCTAGGACTTAGAATGCTGGTCATCTTTTATTAGCTTGTTGCCTTGTGTAATGTCAATCTTCCTTGCTACTCTGTAGCTCCTTGAGGACAGGCACTGTGTCTGACTTACTGTCACTGTTCAGAATTGGTCCTGAGTCAATGTTCGGTCCTGGTTACTCTGAAAGCTAAGCAGACTACAGGAGACTGAGAGAGTGTCCTCTAGGTGTTCCTGTTCTAGTTCTGGTTGCTCTGGAAGCCGGTGCGCAGCCCCAGCCCTGGAGTTCCCCTGAAGACCTCCGGAATCTTCCAGCCAAGCTCCCTTCTGGGGTTGATTAGCTTTCTGTTACTGCAACCGGAGTCCTCTCTAGTGCCCACACCAGAGCCCCTCTCCATGCCCTCTGGGGAGCCAACCTCCAGCTCTGGCAGCTTGTGGATTTCAGGACACTTGGCATAAGACTTGTTTTGCTCTCAGGCTTGAAGGCGGGTGCAAGTTCCAGTTCCCGCAGGAGGGAGACCATCTCAACCAGCACTCACTCCAGCCCTGGGAGCAACACGCTGGCCACCACTGAGCTGGAATTGCATCCCAGGGGTGGGGCAAAACCCCACGATTTGTGTGACAGGGTGTGTGGGCGAAGGGTGAAGAGGAGAAGGGACCCATGAGGTAAGGGCCAGGCTCCTGACAAGCCACAAATTGTGCAAAGCTCCCAAATATTCTGGGCTTCTCAGTCCAGGTCTGTGAGCCTGAGACAGCCAAGCCACCAAGCCACCCAGTTCAACGGCCCCTGCAACACCCCCGACACCAGCTAGGTATGACGGACCGCTCCTCCTCGTCACAGAAGCTTGCCATTTTTCTCCAACTGCCTTAAGCCCTGTTAAACTTTCCTGTGTGTGTGCCCAAGTGTGCACAAGCGTGCAAGAACGCATGGGTTTAATCTCATTAACTCAGAAGCTCCTCCAGGGCAGGAACCTCAGATCTCAACCACACTCAACTCAGACTCAGAGCCCGCAGCATACAATGCACATCAAATTCACGTTCCGTGGTTTGATCTGCCTACATTATCCCAAGGGTCCCTTCCAGCTCCAGCTCAAGCTGCCTCCCACTTGCCCTGGGGCAGGGAGGGAGAAGGGGAGGAAGCGGGTGGGAAGAAGGACAGCTGGAAATAGAGAAGCCAGGAGGGAGCAAGGAGAGGGAGGGTGGGCAGGGGAGGCTGAGCCCAGCTTTTCTGGAAATGGAGTGAGGTTGGGTGGGAACACAGACAGACAGAAAGAGCTTGAGGCAGTGAGGCAGGGAGTGGGCGATGAAAATAGATCTATATGATCACCAGATGCCAAAATATTCAGAATATCATGAGTGTCCCTGGAACATCTCTCTAGAGAAGCCCATAGGAAAGATCCTTCATTCCATTTCTAATTAAGGATCCATTTTGAGGTACCGAGTCACAGGAAGGAAAGTTACAGTGACTAACATTTTTAATGTCATTAAAATAATTAAACGACATAGTCATTTCTTACACCCAGCATGGACTTTTGTCAATACTTTCCTTCAAAATGAAATACTGCAAAGACACTGGGGAGTTGGAGAGAGCCCGTGGACAGAACCTCCAGTTCAACCGCCGTCCTATGCAGCCAGATGTAATGGGCTTCACAACACATTGAAATCTTACTATTTCATACTCATAGTAGCCATAATGCCTCAGATTTTAATGGCCTGTTCTTACCTAATGGGCAAATGTGCTCCCACTAACATTCCCATTTTGCACACTGAAGAGGGGAGAAGGATTCGTAGCCCCATTTTACAGAAGGAATAACCTGAGTCCAGCACACAGTAAGTGCAGACGGTCCCTGAATGCTCGCTGTACCCTGGGCACCAAGCTTCTCGTATGTTACCCTCCTGACCCCCCACAATTCTGGAGATCTGAGCAAACATTCAAATGTAGGCAGTCTAAGAACACATAGACATAGGCTTAAACACTATGCTACATCATCTGTTCGATAAACATTTACTGAGCACCTACTATGTGCCAGACACCGTGCTGGGTGCCAGGAAGTAGCAGGGAATGAGAGAGAGAGTTCCCTGTACTAGATGACATTATAGTAGGGACACTCACCAGGGAAGTGATGACAATTATATACAGAGAAACGATCCAGGAAGAAATTAAAACAGTATGTCGTAATCAAGAGTATATGGAGGGTGACAGAGGAGTCAGGGGCCTCCTGGGGAGGTAACTTAAATTGAGAGATGAATGACAAGAAATACCCATTTGCAGAAAGAAATGGGGCAGAGCATTCCAGACAGATGGTAACACAAGGTCTAAAAATGTTTACCTTATTGGGCTCAGTAATTTTACTCCTGAATATCTGTTGTAAGATAAGAATTCTTAACACAGAAAAAAGGTGTTTTCTGTGGCTTATTCATAACAATGGAAACAAATGAAAATGACCTAAATCCCATAGGGGAAAATTTCAAGGAACACAACACAATATTTCAATGAAATATTATGCAACCATGAAAAATAATCTTACAGGCTTTGATTCTGGCTGGGAGGTACATCCACTCCATTCTTCCCATGCCTACAACTAAAAATCTTGAAACTCTATGAAATGACTATCAGAGTACCCTAAAAAATAAATAAGAAAAAGCAGAGTGGAGAGAAATCAGAACTTGAAAAAATACAAATATGGGAGTGAGCATCTTGGGGTTCCCTCCTATGCTTTCTGGCTTAGACCCAAAGGCAGTCAAATCCCGAAATCATGCAGCAGATGTAGACAAAATAAATTCCAAGAGGATTCCTTCCTTTCTGGCCAGAGAACCGGCAGGGCAGCCCCTGCAATACAGAGTGTGAGGAGAATCCCCAATTCATTTTCCAGTCTTTTTCCTTTTCCTCCCCAGCCCCGCCCTGAGCGAGCCCCAGTCAGGAAGCTGCCCCCATTAGCATCCATGGGCATGGCAGTCACGCAAGCACTGAAAATTCTGAGAAAACTATTTTCTCTGACTAGAGGAACCTGGAAGAGGGGTCCCTAGGTCTTGAAGAGAGGCACAAAGAATGCCTGTGACTTTCTCTTTCTTTTCTTTTTCAAGCTGCTTTGTCCCCAAGGCACACCAGGAACAGGGTATGTGTGAGAATATAAGGAAGCTAAAAGCCCCAGCTTTCCAGTCAGGGCACCAGGAGAGGGGGCCATGGGAGCTGGAATGTATGGAGGAAGCTGGAGAAAGAGATCCCTTGGATCTGTGTATGAAGCCCCAGGATCATCTCTGAACCACGTGTGTGTGTGCAGAATTGACACAAAACAGGAAAAACAAGTTTTCAAGAACTTAACTGCAGTACAAGCACAGTCCAGATGCCGAGCTGGACCCCACATAGGGAACACATCTGAATAGTGTGTCCTATTCAGATGTGCGGAACGCATCTGAATAGTGCAGCAAAGGCCTTGAAAAGTAAGCTGACATTGAAACCACAGCCCACAGAAGATAGGTAAGGACTTGTCCACCCTAAGCAGGATGGTTGTCCACTAAAACGAACAAACAAAAAACAACATTTATCAGAGGCTTTTTATAGTACACAAGAGTCTCATGACATAGTATTCAAGCTATCCAAAATATGATCTGAAATCACTCAGCAGACTAAGAATCAGGGAAATCCCAACAAACTCTCAAGGCAAAAGACAATCAGAGCAAGCCAACCACAAGATGTCCCAGCTGGTGGCACAATCAGACAAAAGAGTTAAAATAAGTAAGACAAACATGCTCTACAAACTAGGAAAGAACACTGTTGAAACAAATAAAAAGTTAAAAGTTTACATCAAAGAAAGAGAACCAAGTAGAGATTTTAAAATTGAAAAATACATGGGGCGCCTGGGTGGCTCAGTGGGTTAAGCCGCTGCCTTCGGCTCAGGTCATGATCTCAGGGTCCTGGGATCGAGTCCCACATCGGGCTCTCTGCTCAGCAGGGAGCCTGCTTCCTTCTCTCTCTCTCTCTCTGCCTGCCTCTCAGTGTACTTGTAATTTCTCTCTGTCAAATAAATAAATAAAATCTTTTAAAAAAATTGAAAAATACAATAGCTAAAAAAATATATATTTTTTTAATCACTAGAGGAGCACAATGGAATGGAGTAACATCTCAGAATCTTTTGGGACAACACCACAAGGTCTAGTATCCATGACATTGGAGGCCCAGAGAGAGAGTGATATTTTAAAAAGAAAGAAAGAAAGAAAGAAAGAAAGAAAGAAAGAAAGAAAGAAAATAAAAAATGTTTTTAAATTCTCAAATTTGGTAAAAGACATAAATTTACAGACTCAAGAAACTCAGCAAAACTCAGGCAAAATAAGCTTAACTAAACCCAAGTTAAGATACATCATCACGGGGGCACCTGGGTGGCTCAGTGGGTTAAGCCGCTGCCTTCGGCTCAGGTCATGATCTCAGGGTCCTGGGATCGAGTCCCGCATCGGGCTCTCTGCTCAGCAGGGAGCCTGCTTCCTCCTCTCTCTCTGCCTGCCTCTCTGCCTACTTGTGATCTCTCTCTGTCAAATAAATAAATAAAATCTTTAAAAAAAAAAAAAAAAGATACATCATCACGAAACTGCTGGAAACCAAAGATAAAGAAAAATTCCTGAAATCAGTCTGAGAAATGATGCATTACACATAGCGAAATACCAATTTGAACGATGGTAGATTTCTTATCAGAACCTTGGAGCCCAGAAGACAGTTGAATTATTTTTAAAGTTCTTAAAAGCAAGAAACATCAAGCCAGAATCCTCCATGTAGCCCAAATATTGTGTAGGAATGAAAGTGAAGTAAAGACATAAAACCCAAGAGAATTTATTGCCGGCAGTAGATACATTACAAAATAAACTGTGTAAGTCAGAACACTACAGAATTATTTTATAAAGGGTTGGTAAAACTTTTAAAGTTCCTATGACCTTATGTTTTAAAACCGCATGATACAGACTGAAAAAAAACATATGATTACAGTTATGTCCAACAGCATGACGGCAATGTACTTCTTCATAGAGTGAGGCTGGATGTGAGGAAAATAGTGTTATTAGTGACTTCTTTTGGTAAAAAGAACTATTGGTAATTTTGCTCTTCATTTATTTTTTTTCCCCAAAATTTCAGTAGGTGATCAACTATCATTATAATGTTAAAATAATTCCTTCTAAATCACTGGTTAGTTTGGAAAAAAGGCAAAGTCCCTGTCTCAGTTTGGGTACAAAAAAACATAACATGCTTATCATATCAGTTTCTTGTTAGAAAGCAGGAGTGTGGTAGAGTGCCCACCCCATGAAGAATATGGCAAACTTAACTTTCACCCATTGTCATGAGGTTCTAGTTATTTAAGAGAACCGGTATCAAAACAAACAAACAAACAAACCAGCAAAAACCTAGAGTTCAGTATCGTTGATCATTATTATTAAAGCCTGCCCCAAATTCTGAATTCTGTTTATGTGTTTATGTGGGAAACAAGGTCTTTATGGAAAAGAGTCTCCAGGATGCTAATGGTGATCATTGCTCTACAATTGATAGCATCATCCATTGAAAGGAACAAAGCCCAAAGCAAAACATAACAAAACAAAAAACCCAAAAGAACAAAAACCAGCTAGCCACAAATGGCCAACGGGGGTTTAAGAGCTTAAGAGATGCTGGCACAGGAGACGAGACCAGGAGCAGGCCACCAGCCTCTGGAGACAACTGGGTGGAAACAACCCTCTGAGGGGCGTGAGGTCAGCCTCCAGACCAGGGACAAGCTGAGACACTCAGAGGCAAAACCAGAGTCACTCAGGGGAGTGCAGGGCGGTCCTGGAGGTAGCCTCCTGTGCCCCGATGGGCCTTTATCAGGAAGAGAAAGACAGGCATGTAGGAAGCTGGGAAGAATCCTGGAGATGTGGCCATGCAGAGCATAGGTTGGCCATTCCCCTACAGCTCCCGGCTTGGGGGAGGAAAACCAAGACCCGTCTTCTACCTCTTCCAGGAGCCAAGAAGGGAAACTGAGGTCTGAGGCTTGTGGCGTGTGCTGGCTGGCGGAAGCCTTCCCTTTTGTACAGGGCTTTTCTGCCAAGAGAAGGCGGGCTCCCACCCTACCCCATCTTTCCTTCACTGCCCTTTGCATTCTTCCCCTCGAACTGAGAATGGCTCTTGTCTATTTCAAGATTTCTCAAGCTATAATACCCTCACGGCTTGCATGGAACACTGGGTATGGTGAAAAAATAATGAATACTCTTTTTCTGAAAATAAATAAATTGAAAAAATTTTAAAAAAATAAATAAAATGCCCCTTTTGTATGGACAAACCATGAAATTAAAAAAAAAAAAAGATTTCTCAAGCTAAACACGGTCAGCTTTGGGGGCATCCTTTTATCCATTGTTTGGGGCGGTCCTCTGCACAGTAGGATGTCCCACATCCCCCCTAGCCTGTAGCCCCTGGAGGCCAGAAGCACCCACCCCCACAGGGCTGACGACCAAAAACATCTTCAGGGGCACCTGGGTGGCTCAGTGGGTTAAAGCCTCTGCCTTCAGCTCAGGTCAGGATCCCAGGGTCTTGGGATCGAGTCCTGCATCAGGCTCTCTGCTCAGCCGGGAGCCTGCTTCCTCTCTCTCTGCCTGCTTCTCGGCCTACTTGTGATCTCTGTCTTGAAATAAATAAATAAAATCTTAAAAAAAAAAAGTCTCCAGATGTTGCCAAATATCCCCCAGGGAGCAAAGTCAACTAGAACATTTTAGAAACTTCATGGGTAGTGATTTCGGAAGAGCTGGAGGTGTGTCCACTTGTCTTAACTAGAATGGTCACAGAGGCCGGCAGAGCCCAAAAGAATAAGGGCCAAAAATATCAAGTTCAAGGTTTGTTTTTCTAATTTGAAAAAGGGTAAAACATTGTCGGGGGAGGTGATACCATGTTGTCTGGAGATGACACCATGTTAATTCAGTGCTGCTCCACCCGAATATTCCTCCTAGTCCTCCTGCGCTCGCGGTGCTCATTGAGCCACTCAAACCACGCTCATTACTGCTGCGTGTGCAAGTCTCCTCGCCCGGCGGCAGCTGGCCAGGTCAGCTCACCTCTGTGACCACCTCCCTGGTGGTCACAGAGACCACAGAACTTTGCAGTTTAGAAACTGTACTTGACCTCACAGAGCTCCACAGTATTGCTGAGAGTTGAGATTATTCTCCCCAAAGAAAGAGATAAACCTCCCCAAAGAGAAGGAGGCTCAGAGAAGTGAGAGAACTTTCCCCAGTGGGTAGGGCTGGGGAGGAGGGAAATCTCGATGGAATGTCCCCAGCTTCAGCGAAAGGGGAGAAAAAAGAGCTCCATTTTGCAAACCCAATGCAATAAGGAACTCAGGCTGGAAACATGGGTGAAAAATAGGGGGGAAGCAAGACATTCCCATGGTGACAGCTCGTCATCCCACAGAAGACGAACTACAAAGAGAAAAGAGTCGCTTTAATGTGGAGACCTCTCATGGTTGCTCCCTTAACCAAGTGATGGGATCCCGGGCAGTGGCTCAGCCTGGCACTGCAGGGCCTGCCGACAGCTACAGTGCCGCACGCCCCGCCCGCCACCCTACAACACGGTATTTCACCCAAGAAATCTAATGAAGTTTCTAGCTCTCCCTCCCAACTCAAAGTAAATGTGGCGGACAGAAGAACATGCAAAAGCCACAAGGAGACAAAAAGACAAATTGAAAACTTGGGGCATTCTAGAAGGTAAGTGGTCTGCATTCTCCAAAAAACTCGTGTTGTGGAAAAAAGAAAAAGTGGAGAAACCATTCTGAATTAAAAAGACTGAGAGGCTAGAACACCAAAGGCAACGTGTGTGGCTGAACTGGAGACTGTTTTTGGTTTTTTTTTTTTTAATACCCGTGAAACACATTCTTAGGACAGGTTGAGGAAATACGAACTTAGACTGAATATCAGATAGCAAAAATAATTATTTTTAGTGTAGCAAAAATATTGGTTGATACAAGAAAGGGTCTTTGTTCTCAAAAGAAATAGAATTTAGGTGTGAGATGTCATACTAGAACTTACTTCCAAATGTGTGTGTGTGTGTGTGTGTGTGTGTGTTCAGTATATATTTACAGTCAGGAAACAGATATAGATACGGTCCTACAGAGAGAGCAATCAAATATGGCAAAATGTTTAAATGAATCTAGGTGAAGCATACATTCTGTGAATTTGACAAATGTTATTAAGGATTAGGGGTTCCTGTTCCCATAGCAATTCATTAATGTGTCCGTTCAGCTATGACAGTGAGCACTTGCTCTATATAATTCAGCAATTCCAGCTGACCTTAAGAAGCCCACCAGCCACAGAGACGGGGAGGAAGATGAGGCCAAAGGAACCAAGTTAGCCCCAGATCTGGTGCTATTTCCACCGCTTCACCTATAAAGTTTCAGCAACAAGTGATTGGGGGAGGGGTTTCCTACCCCTTGGCTATTTCTCTCAATTCAGCATAATCTCTAATATGTAAAAATTGTACCACTTTAAAACAATCCAGGAAGTCAGGCTTGAATCCTTGCCTAGTTCTTCGGCGAGTTTCCAGAGCTCATTAAGTAGCGGAGATTATTAGAAAGCATCCACACGCTTATTAATTTTTTTCCAGTGAATCAAAGATCATCGTTGCCAGGCTTTGTTAAATCTGCGAAACACATTGGCATTTTGATTGCTAATTAGCGTATAGAGAGAAATAGTGGCTTCAACAGCCATTTCACATAATAGAGTGAATTTAATGGAAATGCATAAATTTCAAAAACATTCTAATTCGTAAACATCCTCTTGGCAATCTATGCCTATATTTGTAAGTTCTGTACATCCAGAAAAACTGGCAACTCCCAAATCCCTCTCTTTGTATTGCAAGGTAGAGCTCCGGGCTCCTGCAACACTGGCCTTCCAACCCCCCACTCTTGCCACAAGGTTTTTATCTTTTGTGTACCTGTGAGCTCCTCCTCTAGACTGTAAGATTCATTTGTTCATTCATTCATTCATTCATCAAATACTTATTGACCTCCTACTATGTGTCAAGGCTTGGTTCTGGAAAGCGGAGATGTGGTAGTGAACCAAATTTATGGATTTTAAAGATATACTTATAACAAGTTGCAATAACTTAATACAATCAAAATTAGCCTCCAAGATCTACATGTTAGAAAGAAAATACTTTCTACTGAAAGTAGAAATAGGAATGAAATGAAGTAGAAATAGAAATGAAATCCCAGTAACCGATATGTGCATATAATGCTTTGAAAGCGTGGCAGAATTGCAGGTCCAAAAGAGTCTCGGAGGTCATATACCCCAAGGTCAGCACTTTAGAAGCTACCCAGGATCTGCCCTTCCCATGGTGGTTCACAGGAGGGCCAGAGGGCAAGGTCAGCAGTGCCTGTGCCACATTCGCAGTGTTCCACTGGCTGAAGTAAGTCACTGGGAAGCAGTGAGGACCTAGGCACGTTAACCCCGTCTTTCAAGGACCGGTCTTACAGTCTCTGCTCCCTCCTTCTGTCCCTAAGATTTAACCCAGACACTGCCTTCTCTGAGAAGCCCTCCTTGGGCCCCCAGGGACCTCAGCTTACCTCTATCATCCACTGACCGGTTTTATTGGAATCATTTGCTCACATGTTCTTCTCTCTCCCTCTACCTGAACACCCCAACATCCATTCTCTTCTCCTTCAGAACTTAGAGAACACCATTTTTGTACAGGGCAGTAGACAAAATGGCTGTGGGTCCTGATAAAATTATTCCCCTTCCTTGGTTGATTCTCTTGCAAGTAGGCTGCGTGTTCCACAACATGGCCTGGCTTACTGTAAAGCTTTCTGGAAGGAGATAGACTCAGCTAGCCTGATTCCCTCTTGGTTTTGCCCTTTATTCTTTGCCTTGGGGTGGGGTGCACACAAACATGAGAGATCCTGGAGCATGATGTGATGTCTGGAGATGCAGCAGCTATACTGAAACCATGAGGACTACAACCTTATGGACTAAAACTATAAGGCATAGCAAAAAGATGAGAAGAGAATGGAGACCCCCATTGACTTCTGAGCTGCTGCATCAGTTCCGTACTGCATGGCTCCAGGTATATTGTGACATGAAGAAACTTCCTTTACTGCCTTCAGTCATTGCCGGTCTGGTTTCCTGAGTCCCAGCCAAATGCACCCTAACCGACAGAGCCTCTCAGATGAAGTACAAGGTCGAGCACCTAATAAGATCCCAGAAAATGCTCATGTGTGGCTAGCGGGCCCTGCTAACCTCTGCCAAATTTCTCAGCTCATTGTCATCACTTCCCTCTCCTGATTTCCAATTTTGGCCATACTCCACACTGCACACATGGTGCCCTCTGGCTCACCCCAGGGCCTTTGCATATGCTGCTCCCTTAACAAGAAGCACTTTCTCTCTGCTTATCTCCCATAAGGCCTCCTCGAGGAACATTCCCTGGCAGCTTCCTGTGCCCTATCCTCCAGTGATACTAGACAGACAAAATGCCCTCTCTGCCTCAATGTCCTCATCCATAAAATGGGCCTGCTAACAGTATCTGCCTTGAAGAGTTGTTGTGAGAAATGGATCAGCCGATTCTCACAAATTGTCAGAACAGCAGAGGCTGACACAGCACCTATCACGTGTCACACCCAATTCTAAGCCCTTACATGCAGTAATTCCTTTACTCCTCTCTGTGATCCCATGAATACTAATATCACCTTCACTTGATGGGGTGGGGGTACTGAGGGACAGAGAGGTGAAGCACCTTGCCCAAGGGATCACAGACTTTGAATCTTCTCAGACATCCAAAAATAGAGATGAGTCATCCCAATAGACTTCTTTCCAGACACCTGACCCACAGAATCTGGAAGCATAAAAAGGTAGATGCTGGGGCGCCTGGCTGGCTCAGTGGGTTAAAGCCTCTGCCTTCCGCTCAGGTCATGATCCCCGGGTCCTGGGATCAAGTCTCGCATCGGGCTTTCTGATCAGTGGGGAGCCTGCTTCCCCCCCTTCTCTCTCTCTGCCTACCTCTCTGCCTACTTGTGATCTCTGTCTGTCAAATTAATTAATTTTTTTTTTAAGGTAGATGCTATATGCCACTAAGTTCGGGTTGGTCGGTTACATTACAGTAGTAACTAGGATATGTGGCTGCCCCTGTGGGTGCCTGGGAAGCCACTGGTGGTTCTGTGTGGCACAGGGGACACTCTCGCAGGCAGCCTGCAGCTGATCCCTCTGTTGGACAGGAGGCTGGGCCAAAGAATCCTCAAGAAGCCAGCAGACTCGAAGCCAGAAGACACCTTGAGGTCCTTGTCAGAGGACCTGAGAAAGGGAGCCATCACGGGTGATGGGGGAGAGGCAGGCAGTCCCAGGACAGGTGATGCCTCAGAATGCAAGCTGGACTGTGACTGGGATGGGCACAGCGAGGGCTCTGAGAAGGCAATGGGCTGGGGCATCAGCAGATCATCCCCTGGAGGGAACGAGGCTGGCTGAACTTTACGGAGCTAGGGCCTTCCTGGTTGGCCCCCTTGGTGGCTTTATGGGGTGTAGTCTACAGGGTCCCTGTCAAAAGAAAAATTGTAGAATAGCAACTGCACCTGAGCAAAGATCAGTGACACTGAGCACCAAGCAGACCATGGGTCTAGGAGGAAGAAAGCCAGGAGGTCACCCTAGAGGAAGCCTCCTTTGCCCCTGCACCAGATGTTTCACTTCCCTTTAGATCCCGCATTGAAGTGGGTGCTCTAGCCAAAGCCCTAGCCATGGCTGCTCTCAGCCCCGCCTCTGCTCATGGAGGGCAATGTTCCTCGGCCTTCTATAGGCCTTATCTTAAAACAGCTACCTCCACGTGACCTGTCACCCACGAGCTTCTGCTTTGACAACAGGGAGGCAGGCAGCCCTCCCTGTGGGGCGAGTATACATCACGCCCCTAGACATAGCCTGCCCCCAGCCAGCCCACCCTCACGTTTCAATACCCCGCCCATAATCTGCAGGAAGGGGCAAAGCATCAGAAACACATTCCCCACCGCCAGGTCCTACTCCCCTAGGTCCAGGGCCTCCTGGGTTTGCCTCGACCCCCTGCAGAAGTGGCTGGACACACGTGTGCTGGCCCCTTGTCCCCCACATAGACGATACACACGGAAAGGACGGCTCAACACAAAACACCCTGATGGCCTGACTGCCTTGCTTGGGAAAATCTGCACCCAGGCTCACATAGGGGACTGGCAAGGGAAGCCCAGACTCTCCCTGGAGCCTCTTGCTGGCCTCCCAGCCCTGCCATCAGTTTCCCAATGAGAGGCCGCGCCGTCGGGGCTGGAGGGAGAGCGCTGTCTGTAGAGTAAGAACAAACTGGGTTCTGTGGCTTCCAGCAGCCCCGTGGCTCAGACTTTAGTTTATCTTGGGCCTGAAGCCTTCCAGAGGAACGTGGTCCTCCCTCGGACAGGGAGGGACCGGCTGGGCGGAGCAGGCACGAGAGCGTGTGTCTTGCTGGGCCCCACACTGGCCGCCTGGCGCTCACGCCTCAGAGCCGGCTGACCCGGCAACCTGGCCTTCCACTGCCATCGGGGCCTCAAAGTGCACACAACTGAGAGCTAACTGGCCCCTCAAACCTCCATCTGGGGAACCGGGATCTGCAAATTCAAAACAGGCCTGCGAGCTGCCATGTGCTTTTAATTTCCCTGTTACGGTAAAAGCAGGGAAAAAAGACATTCAAAGAGTGGATCCAACAAGTCACTAGAAGAAAGCTCCCCAAACAATTTGCAATGGCATTTCCTGGTGTTAATTTTAATTGGGTAGTTTAATGTTTGGTGATCATAGCCCTTTCACAGCTGCAGAACACAGGCGGCCCAGGAAGTCGCCAGCACTGGGTAATGAGCTCATAAATCCCGTGTCCCCAAAGCAGCAGATCTGAGCGCAGGCAGGGGAGGAACTTACCCACACTGGGTTTGCCACGATGTCCTGGTTTATGGCCCAGGCTTGAGTCTCCAGCCATATCCGTGAGGACAACTTGACCTTGGTAATCTCAACAGAGAGCGCGGACCATGGAGGCTCCCCCAGTGGCTATGGGCCAAATGTTTGAGCACCACCGAACTCCAACCCTCTCGGGGTGATGGTCCGAGGAGGTGGGGCCTTGGAGGTCAAGTGGACCTGGTGAGGTCATGGTGGAGCCTCCGTGAATGGGATGAGCACCCTTGTAAGAGCCACCAGCCTGCCCGCTCCCTGCCTCCCTTTGTGCGGATGCGAGGAGAGGACGCTTGCCAGAACCCGACAGATTGCAGACTCTCGGCCTCCACCTCGGTGCGAAATAAATTTCAGCTGCTCATAGGCCATCCCGTGGGTGGCACTTTGTTTAGTAGCCCACACTGACTAAGGTACCAGGCAAGGAGGGCCCCCAAAATGCAGGGTAGGGACTGGCCACCAGTGGGAAGGAGGGGGTCATAGCGGAGAGCCTCGGGGTATCTGTTTGCTACTTAACAAAGGGGAAAGGGAGCCGAGGGGAACTTTTTGGGAAACGACTCCTTGAACAACCCCAGACTAATGGAACTTGCATTCCTGGATGGCTGTGCATAGACGTGTATGTTCGTGGTCTCGCGTGGACTCAGGTGCTGTGTATTTAGGAATTAACCTTGCCGGAGGAGAGATCTGGCCTTTGCCCTTGGCTCCTTGGAGGTGACCTCCAGACCCTTAAACTGTCCTGCCTGATAAAAGTGAAGATGAACTTTTGGGACTTCATCAAGATCAAAAGCTTCTGCACAGCAAAGGAAACAGTCAACAAAACAGAGAGGCAACCCAAAGAATGGGAGAAGATATTTGCAAATGAAAGTACAGACAAAAGGTTGATATCCAGGATCTATAAAGAACTCCTCAAACTCAACACACACAAAATAGACAATCATATTAAAAAATGGGCAAAAGATATGAACAGACACTTCTCCAATGAAGACATACAAATGGCTATTAAGCACATGAAAAAATGTTCATTATCACTAGCCATCAAGGAGATTCAAATTAAAACCACATTGAGATATCACCTTACACCAGTTAGAATGGCCAAAATTAGCAAGACAGAAAACAACATGTGTTGGAGGGGATGTGGAGAAAGGGGAACCCTCTTACACTGTTGGTGGGAATGCAAGTTGGTACAGCCTCTTTGGAGAACAGTGTGGAGATTCCTCAAGAAATTAAAAATAGAGCTTCTCTATGACCCTGCCATTGCACTACTGGGTATTTACCCCAAAGATACAGATGTAGTGAAAAGAAGGGCCATCTCTACCCCAATGTTTATAGCAGCAATGGCCACGGTTGCCAAACTGTGGAAAGAACCAAGATGCCCTTCAACAGATGAATGGATAAGGAATATGTGGTCCATGTACACTATGGAGTATTATGCCTCCATCAGAAAGGATGAATACCCAACTTTTGTAGCAACATGGACGGGACTGAAAGAGATTATGCTGAGTGAAATAAGTCAAGCAGAGAGAGTCAATTATCATATGGTTTCACTTATTTATGGAGCATAACAAATAGCATGGAGGACATGGGGAGTTAGAGAGGAGAAGGGAGTTGAGGGAAATTAAAAGGGGAGATGAACCATGAGAGACTATGGACTCTGAAAAACAATCTGAGGGTTTTGAAGGGGCGGGGGGTGGGAGGTTGGGGGAACCAGGTGGTGGGTATTAGAGAGGACATGGATTGCATGGAGCACTGGGTGTGGTGCAAAAACAAGGAATACTGTTACGCTGAAAAGAAATAAAAAAAAAAAAAAGTATGTTTATCTGGAGGCCCTGGGCCACAGCAGATAATCTGACCCAGGGATTCATGGTGGGCACTGTCTTCAAGCCCTGCATGATCAGCTCGGCCTCCAGAGAGACGGTGGACTGAACTCAGCGGTGGGCAACCATCCAAGTATGCCTTTCCCGGACCCTATAAAAGCACTGGGCACCAAGGCTCAGGTGAGCTTCCCGGGTCGGCAAACTCTGGTGCGTTATTCCCGTTGCTGCCAGGAAAAGCCCACGACTTCACTGGGAGAGAACATGCGGACGATCTTTGTGCCTGGAACGGTCCTGGACTCTGCCCCACATCCTCCTCCCTTGGCCGGTTTTAATCTGTGTCCTTTCCCCATAATAAACCACAACCATGAGTGTAATCGCTTTCGGTGTATTCTGTGGTTCTTCTGGGCAACTGTCCAACCCAAGGGTCTCTGGGATCGTTGTGGGAGGGGGAAGGCAAGCTCCCCAACTCATCACCCAGCAGCACTTGCCTAACCGGTAAACTGAGCTTCACCAGAAAGGGATGACCACGCTTATCAACACCTCCAGCTACCCTAATCCAAAGCAAACAGAAGTAAGATAGGGGATACCTGGAGGAGCTCAGTCAGTTAAGCGTCCAACTCTCTTGATTGTGGCTCAGGTCAGGATCTCAGGGTGGCGCCATCAAGATCCCTGTCTCACGCTGTGCTCAGCAGGGAGTCTGCCGGAGAGTCTCTCTCCCTCTGCCCCTCCTCCTGTGTGTGCATGCTCTCTCTCTCTCTCTCTAATAAATGAATAAAATCTTTTTTTTAAAAAGGAGTAGGATAGTCATTGTCCACCAATTAAATGGGAGAGAAGACAAGTTCTGCAGAAGGACACCCCCCGTGGGGGGTTGGAGTAGCTCGGCGTTCCCAAACTGTGGGCCATGCTGGGTACAGCAGGCACCTCTGAGAACTACTTCTGTTGCACTGGTAAGTTGAAAAATGAGAATTAGGGACTGTATACAGAAGACAAGTCTGAGGTGGCTTTTTTGTTTTGTTTTTAAACAGGGCAACAGGGTATCAGTTAAATTAAAGCATGTACATCTTAGGCAGGTACTGGTGAAACTGCAGAAAGATCATGCCCGTGACCTCTCCAGGCACAGATGGTGGGCACAGAGAAGCCCATCATCTTTGTTCGGAGCATTGTCCAGACACCATGCAAGGTCAAGAGGCCAAGCATTCTCTTGTGATGGGGGTGGGTGGGGTACCCCACTGCTCTTGGCCACCCTCCAGATGGCTCTCAGCTAACCTGAAAGTCCTGGCCCTCAACTTGCTGGTTAAAATCCCACGGGGCAGGTGCTAGAAGAGTATCTCCCACGTTGTTGTGTGGGCCAGTTCCAAAATACATTCCTTAGAACACCCAGAAAGTCTGCAAGACTGGGCAACTAACTAGCTGCCTTTCGCAGTGGCCAAGTCAACGCGCACCTTTGTGCAGAGCCTCCATCTTCCTGGGTGCTCCCCCGACGCCCACTCTGCTCCTCGTGACCTCATTCCCCACAGTGCTAAGACAGACTCTGCTTCAGTTTGCTTCTCTTCCTTGATGCAAGGCTCCGGGTACACAGTGAACCAATGGGCCAGGAACCCAAGAGCCTCTGGGGCAGGAGGGCTGAGCACTCTGATGCCTGGACCCAGAGCTCCAAGGGTGGGAAATGTGCGGGTAAACAAAGAGATGCCGAGACAAGACTGATTCATGGGCGATCACTCAGATGGCCAAATACTTATTTCTCAGCTATGTTTGGTTGTCATGCACAGTTCCTGAAAACGCTTCTGAGCCAGAAAGGGGAAATTGGTGATTTCTTATTAATGGAGGTGGCTGTTGGACCCCACCCAAGGGTGGGGCTGGTTGAAGGAGACCAACCATGTGATTCAAGGTTTGGAATGAACAGTGCCCCCCACCTCCAGGGAGGGGAGTGGGGAGGGGGGCTGGAGTGTGAATCGGCCAATAGCCAGTGACTTAGCCAATCATGACCACATAGAGAAGCCTCCATCAAAACCCAAGACGACAGCTTTGGGCCCTTTTTCTTTAAAGAGCTTCCTTGCTTGGGGAACTGGAAGGCTTCCTCATGCCGCCAAGCCAGGCCCAGAGCCCCACGACTGTGTTCAGGACTTCATCTTATGTATTCCTTCTTCTGGCTATTGATTTACATCCTTTATTATACCCTTTAATTGACTGGTAAGCGTCAGTGTTTTCCTGAGTCCTCATCCGTTCTAGCAAATTAATCTAGCGTAAGGAGATCGTTGAAACTTCCAATCTGTACTGGTTGGGTAGAGGCGCGGGTAAGAGCCTGGGGCTTGCACCTGGTATCTGGAGTGAGGGGTGGGGGCAGTTGTGTAGGACTGAGCCCTTAGCCCATGGGCTCCGATGCCGCCTCTGGGTGGACAGCACCAAAACTGAGCTGCATTGTTGGACACCCCCCACCCTGGCTGGTGTCTGAGAATGGTTTGGTGTTCTGGAGAGAACCCCACACTGGAATTGGGTCTGGGGACCTGAAAGAGTTGGTATCAAGGGCGTCTGGGTGTCTCAGTGAGTTAAGCATCTGCCTGGGGTTCAGGTCACGATCCCAGGGTCCTGGGAAGGAGCCCCATTTTGGGCTCTGTGCTCTGCTTCCCTCTCTCCCTCTGCATCTCCCGCCCACCTGCTTGTGCTCTCTCTCTCAAATAAATAAATTTTAAAAATCATGGGAAAAAAAGAGCTGGAGTCAGCGAAGGTGCTTTCCTAGCATGGCATGGACGAAACATACCAAGTGTCCCTGTAAGGAATGCACAGGAGGGAGGCGGTGCACAGGGCACTGGGCCAGCATGGGAAGGGTAGGTCCATAAAGCACTGTGAGCTCTAAGAACAGGACCCCTCGAGCACATCCCCAAAATATAGTGGCCTGTGTCCCCTGGAGCTGAGACCTATGGCAGAGACAAGAAGTTCTCAAGACCAGACCAGTCTGGTGCAGCAATCATACATTAGCAAGCACAACAGCTGACCAAGGAGGTGTAAATTCACAGCCACCTTGCCTGTGGCCTTGTGCAGGGAGCGGACAGCGAGGACGTCATGGGGGCAGACGAGCTGGGCCAGTCTCCAACAGCAACAGCATGTGGCATCAAGTGGCAACAGTCCTACACGGACCACCTCATGTCCGGCTCCCCAGGCTGGTTGCCTTTGGCTTAAATAAATCCCAGATGCTCCGATTCTGCAAGGGTTGGGGCGGGGGGGGGGGGTTCCATACGGACGTGCTGTTAGAGGGATCAAGGAGGAAGCCAAAGAGTGATGTCACTGAGTTCGTACTTCAGGAGATAGAGAAGGAGGCACACCCAAATCTGGGCAGCAGCTGTGTGGGCCGCGGGCCTAACCACCATTTCTCTTTCCCCTACTTGGCCACAGGGTCTGCTCTTACCTGCCTTCCTCTGCATCCTGGCCTGGGGGTCTGTCAGGACACCTTGGGCAGCAAAACAGAAACCCCCAACTCAAACTGCCTTCAACAATAATGATTCACTGTCTCACAACATGGAGCTCCAACCTGGCCTGTGCTGGCACCTCCCCCTCGGGACCCCCTTACCCTCCACCTACGTCGCAGGCCATGAAAGGCGGTGACACCCTCAGCAAGATGCCAGGCGAGCAGGAGGAAGAGGCTGTCTTCTTCCTTGGAGGCTCCTTCCTGAGTGAGAGGAAATCTTTCTTCCCAGAAACCAACCCTCCCCCTCCCACCCCCACCCCACCAACTCCCCTCCTGTCTCATGGCTCCAAATCCAGGCACAGCCGGGGACACTGGGCGACAGGCCCAGGCCTGAGTCAGAGGAACTGGGGCTCTTCTGGGGACAGGGCAAGTCACCTTCACTCTGCTCATGTTGGAGCAGGGATCGGGGGTAATACACTGAGCAAACGTAACGATCTGTTGGCAAAGGAGGAAAGAAGAAACATGCTGGCAAACCACCAGCAGGGCTCCTGTCCCCTGGAAGACACGACACAAGAGCACTGTGTTGGGTGTCCCAGAGCTGCAGCTACCAACGACCGCAGACCGGTGGCTGAAAACAAGAGACGTGTATTCTCTCCTGGTTCTGGGGGCCAGAAGTCCAAAATGACAGTGTCACCTGGGCCCTGCGCCCCCCGGAGACTCTAGAGGAAGACCCTTCCTTGCCTCTTCCAGCTTCCAGGGGTGGCTGGCCATCCTCGGCATCCCTCGGCTCGTAGATGAA
Organism: Mustela nivalis; assembly: GCF_964662115.1. Lineage (NCBI taxonomy): Eukaryota > Metazoa > Chordata > Mammalia > Carnivora > Mustelidae > Mustela > Mustela nivalis. Next base: position 179,515,079 of record NC_139021.1, read on the forward strand.
TCATTCTGGTCTCCGCCTCTGTCTCTGCTGACCTTCTCCCCTGCGTGTCTGTGTCCCTGAGCCAGAGACTCTCACTCTTTGAAGGACACCAGGCATACTGGATTCAGGGTCCCCCCGACCCAATCTAATCTGACCTCATCTTGACTTGATTAAACATGCAAAGACTCTATTTCCAGATAAAGTATCATTTGCAGTTTCCAGATGAACATGAGTTTTGGGAGGATCACTATTCAACCCACCCAGAGCACACCTGGCTTCTAGTCGGGACCGTCTTGCAGAAAACAAAAAGGGGGCATGGTTCTTCTTTCTCCTATGGAGGTGTGTCCTAGGAACACAGCGTTGGGTTCTCTCCTCCCTGCCTGCCCCCACCCACGTGGAGTGAGAAGATGGCAGGGCCCATCCTCTGCCCCCCACCGTGTCTGGATCTACCGCGTAAACCTAACTCTGTGCACGAGGATGGCAGCCGTGCCTCCTGTCCGCCCAGGGTCACGGGGGCCTGGCTTCCTGTTCCCCTTGATCCCAATGCTGAGGCTCCACGTTCTGCCAGGCTGCAGTGAGGTGAGCACCTCACCACCTGAAATTAGGAGCAGCAGCCAAACTTGAGGCAAAACTGTGAGGCAGACACAATCCAGCTAGAAAGTTCTCGGTTGTTCCATTCTCTCTGTTTTCCCGTCTGGGCCCAGGTTCCAGCAGCTATCGGCCAGTTACTTAGCTTCTCGTCCTCTGTCTCTTTCTCTCTAAAGGCAGGGGCAGGTACAGGGCAAGCAACCTGTCACCGGGCCTGATGCACCGAGCGTGCTCTTTCCTGGAAACTGTGAGCTATCAGAGTGAGAACGAACACAATGGCCAGAATTCACAAAGGTTTAATGTGCCGGGCTTACAGCCTGGCCTGTCTCAGGGAGAGCTGTATCCTAAATGAATAAAGACTTGAAATGGTGCCATTTCCAGTTGCCAGGAGGCCTCAAGCAGAGGCAGCAGCCCTCTGGTCAGGAACAGGAAACTGAGGGGCTATGCCCCAAAAAAGCCTTTCCAGGAGGGAACCATCAGGCTAGGCTCCAGGGATCAGGCAGCATCTGCCCATTCCAGCTCAGCCTGGGGAGCTCAGGGTTCAAGAGCATCTGTCACTCAAAGCCCCACACTGGTGGGGTGAGGCTGCTGGGACAACTCTGCCCTGGTCAGAAAGGCCCAGAAACTGAGGAAAGAGACCATGGCCAGCTTCAACAGCTCTTGCAGAGAGAGAAAGGATCCCCTCACCCTAGCTCATGGCCTAACTGCTCTTCCCACTATGGCTGGTAAGTGAAATGCCAGACACTTTCAAGCTGGTGTTGGGCATGGCAGTCCAGGCCTGGAAGGCAGTTGGGAGAAAAAGGAGTCGAGGTGAGCAGAGGGCCAGGAAGATACTCTGAGCAAAGATCTGGCCAGAGAAACAAATATCATCAGCATCACCACCATCAGCATCATCAATGATTACTGAATTTTTTACCAAGGATTAGGCACTGTCCTTTATACCTATGATTTCATTTAATCCTCAAAGCAAAACTGTGAGGTCAGCTTTATCATCCCCATTTTACAGATGAGGAAACCAAGGCTCGAAGGCAGCTAATCAACTTTTCTAAAATTGACCAGGCAGTGAGGAGTCATCCAGAACTTGAAGCCATATTTGCCTGACTCCAGAGCATATGGTCTGAACCATTATGCCTTACCACCATCTGAAGATCCATTACTAACTACAGGAGCAGATGGGTCAGAAACTGATGATTACTCAGAAGATTCCAGAAACGTCTGTGGCTCTTCTTGGCTGCACACCAGCTTCCTACAGTGTGGGAGCCTCAGGCAAGTGCAGGGGTTCTGTTTCCCTCCTCTTTCTCCTCATACTCCCACTCCTTGGCTCTTGGGTCACGACCTGATCTTTTCTCTTCCTCTGCAAGAATTCATCAGTTCCCTTCCCTTGGCTTCTTCTGCAACTTCTGGACCCTTCACCTCATTCACCAGCAGAAGAGCAGGCAGCAAGTGCTATACGCCGAGGCTCCTCCCTGGGAGGCGGGTGGGGTAGGTTATGAACATCACATCTCTTGTCATCTCAACCGGAGGAGGGAATGGAGACTCAAAGACAGCTAGAAGGAGCAGAGTTGGAACCTCTTCCGAATTTGATGCACCAGCAATGCCCCCTCTCTGGACCTTGGCCTCCCAAACAAATTGCAGGAGTGTCTAGCTGGCCCCCAAGTTCCTCTTCTGGTAACTCAGGCATGGGGTAGTGGTGGGGGGGTGCAGTGCTAACATGGCCTTGGGTTCTAGGCCCAAATTTACACTCTGGAAAGTCCTCGTTCTCTCACGGCCTCCGACCTCCCCCTGCAATGAGGGGAGGGGAGAGGTGTGGGGGCGGGGGAAGGCTCTGAACTAGAAAGCTGAGATGCGTCCCTTCTCATGATGCTACTGAGCATCCCCTCTAATGTTCTACAAATTTTTGGTCCCTCCATCCCCCCCGCATTAGTCAGTCCACTTCTCCTGCATTGAGCCCTGTTACAAGGGCAAAATCAAACATTAAAATCGTGATGTTGCGGAGAAAAACCCCGTGGGACCTGAGCTCTCCATGTGTACTTCCAGGAACCAAATACCCTTCCTTACGGAGGAACTCCACTTTTCCACAAAGTCTCCTGACTGTTTCTTGAAGCTGAAGTCCACACCAAGTTTTTCTTCCTGCAAGCATCCTGACTGCTTGTCTGAGCAGAGAAACAAGCTTTTTAAAAGAAAAAGCCTCAGGCAACACTTTTTACTTCTCAGGGCTCTGTTTTGAATACGCAGATTTTAATCTTTCTAAATGTACAGCTCAGACTTCAGAAAAGATGAGGGATGATGGAACCCTGAGAGCAACGAGCCAAGTTCAAAGCGGCCCTTTGCCCACCTCCATCAATCATGGACCTGGGAGCCCGGCCCGCCCTCTTGCATTTCTGCACCTGGATGGAGAGGAGGTGCTGAGGGGGCAGGGATGCCTTGTCTTCATTTTAATAGAGTTAAGATTTCATTGTTCCTAGCTGAAAGGGTCATAAACACAAAAATATCACCAAGAAAATTAACCTCCCAAAAAATCTTAGTTCTTTCAAGGGATCTGCCACCCCCCCTCCAACTCTGAGGTCCGTGTTTCTCACTCATTCACGTACACACAAATCCCCTGGAGATCTTTTTTAAAAGTACATTCTGATTCAGTAGGTCTGGGGCCAGGCCTGCGCGTCTGTATCTCTAACACACTCCCAAGTCATCCCAAAGCTGCTCTAGGATCACACTTTGAGCAGCAAGGTCTCAGACCATACAAAGTACCTCATTATGTCACCAAGCAAGAGGCCTGAAACGGAAAGATGCAGGGCAGTTTGCAGCCCAGTCATGTCCATAAGCTGCGTCTGCTCTCCTCCTCCTGATCCCAAGATGGCTGCAAGTGGCCTGTCCTCGCATGAGTGATACTTGACAGGAGGCCGAACAGCACTCTTGTCTAGGGTCTTTTCCTTCTCTAGGAAGAGAATAATTGCCTCAGAGGCTCCTAGGAGATGTCCCCACATATCTCACGGGCCAGCCCTCTGTCTCGTGGCCACCTGGGCTGCAAGGGGGTCTGGGAGAACGAGCATCTGGCAACAGGGAAAGTGGTTATCATGACAGACGCTTCCAGAAAGCAAGAAAGGGGAATCACTGCTGCTGGCAGACAAGCAATGTCGGCCGTAGCCGTCTTTCGAGCAATCCACAGCACCCCTCTTCTCTGTCTGCCGAGGGCCAGTGGAAACTGGGGGGGGGGAGAGGTCATGCCAGGTTTCAACATGGAACAGGTGGTGACAATGGGAGGCAACCCTCATCAGGGACACAGGTGGGGCCCAGCCCGTGTCCCCATAGCCCGGCCAGAGCACCAGCGCTGCCAGCCCGTCTCATCAGACAGCCTGGAGCCAATGCAGACGACACACCCGGCTCCCCTGCTCCCTTTTCTCTAGGAGCAAACACACCACGTCTCTTGGTCTCCTGGATACCGCGTCGTGGACAGGGAGCTAAGAAGCATATCCACTGAGCCAACTGTGAGCGATGCCAATTCAGCTCGCCCTGCAGACCCGCAGAGCACTGAGTGCTGGGAACCAGGGTGTCATGTTTTCCAGAAGCAACTTACTGCCCCTCCAAACAAGGGTTACCATGGTGATGTTTTCTACCTGGGCCTGCCTCCGGTAAGGTTGGAAACAGGACCCATGTATTCAAGCCAAAGCCATGCAGCAGCACGGAGCAAGTCCCTGTAGGCAGAGGCCCGGCGGGGGCAGGAAGTCTCCCCTCTGGGCACCCCAGTGGACTTGGACCTGCTGGGTTATGTGACGGCTCTTCGTGAGGCAAAGTCCCAGGGTTCCGCTGCTGGAGTCAAACCTGCTTCCTATCCTGCTTGGCCCATGACCCATGTGTGGTCTTGGGCAAGTTACTGATCTGTCTTGGCCTTGATTTCTCCATCTTAAAATGGGGGAGGAGCAAGGCATTGTCCCTGTTATACAGAATTGTTGGGATAAGAGGAGACCGCGAGCGAAATAAATCAATCAGAGAAAGACAACTACCATATGATCTCCCTGATATGAGGAAGTGGAGATGCAACATGGGGGGGGGGGTAAAGGGGGTAGGAGAAGAATCAATGAAACAAGATGGGATTGGGAGGGAGACAAACCATAAGAGACTCTTAATTTCATAAAACAAACTGAGGGTTGCTGGGGGGAGGGGGGTTGGGAGAGGGTGGTGGGGTTATGGACATTGGGGAGGGTATGTGCTATGGTAAGTGCTGTGAAGTGTGTAAACCTGGCGATTCACAGACCTGTACCCCTGGGGATAAAAATACATTATATGTTTATAAAAAATAAAAAAATTAAAAATTAAGAAAAAAATTTAAAAAATGAGACCATGCACATGTGTGTCTGGGCCCAGTGCCTGGGCACAGTCACCAAGAACCTGCACCTGGGGAGGTGTGACACCAGTCCATAGAGAGGTCATCCGGATGTGACTTCATCCGGCCCGAATGGGCAGCCTCATTCCAACTGGCACAAAAGCAAACGAGAGTAAACATGGAAGCCCAGAGCGTCCGTCCACGAGAACGCCTGTCCCAGAGACGGAACGCTCCAGTGTGCACGATCAGTGCTCCCCCCGGAAGCCCGGCTGGGGTCCGGGAGCCGGGACCCACTCTCCACCACACACACTGAGACCGGAGCTGCAGGTTGACCGGCACGCCTTCCCCCCCGACAGGCAGAGCTGACTGGGGACATCGTCCTCCCAGTGTCCTGACTATAAGGCTCCCTGCGGTGCCGCTCACACGGACAGCACAGCCCTGGTGCCACCTGTCTGCCTCCTTCCCTGGGAGGTGTCACCTACACTCACTTCGGTGCCTCTTCTCACACCAGCTGGTGGCTGACATACAAGCCCTCCTCCTGACCTTCTCAGAGATTCCCAGGAACCAGCCCCATGAAAGACCTCCAAGCCCGGGGATCCCTCCCTGGCCGCTGTGCGCATCTCTGATCTGGAGGCTGCGGGGCTGGTATTCACATGGGCGTGCCCTCATTGCCAAGTCCGTGGGGATCCCTCCGCGTCTACCTAAGAAATACTTGTACAGCAGCTTTTCTCTCTCCTCTTCCAGCTTTAAAGCCCACACAGGATTTCTGGAAGCGGGGTGGGAAGCCGCAGCCCATGTCTTTCCCGGACCTGAGTGCGCCATGGAGCTGGAAGCCAAGGGACAGAAGAGCCCACCCTTCTTCCAGAAGCATCTATGGTCTCCACAGTGGGGGCCTCATCTCCCGGGGCTCCCATAACAAAGTCCCTCAAATTAGGGGTACTCAAAGGACAGACAGACCTGTGTCCCAGATCCAGAGGACAGGAGTCTAGTACGGAGGTGCCGGCAGCCCCGCTCCCTCGGGAGGCTCTGGAAAAGCATCTCCTTGCCTGTTCCAGCCTCCGGCGGTCGCTAGCAATTGTCAGTGTCATGTGGCTGGCAGTGGGAGCCCTCTGAGATCCCTGCCCCCACTGTCGCAGGGGGTTCTTCCCTCCTGTCTGCGACTCGGTGTTTCTGCCCCCTAATCCTAAGGATGCCAGTCATGTCAGATTTGCAAGGGCCCACCCGACTCCAGCAGGACTCCATCAAAATTTATTTTAAATTACATCACATTCTGAGGGAGTTTTGTTGTGGGAAACAAAGGCAAAAAGAAAAATTAAATGTCCTTACTACCTACAGCCCGCTGACAATTCTTGAAACAGGCAGAGCAACATTCCTCTAGGACCTCTGCTGTCTTGATGTTAATACTTTGCAAAGGCAAAACATAATCTTAGCCTGACCCCCAGGATCCTGTAAGTCTACTTTAACATATAGAAATTCCTCTGGACACTTCCTTTCACTACCCCCCCAAGATATATGTTGGCAATCATCCCCCAAGCATATGACCCACCATAATACATCTGAAGGGTCTCATGACTCAGATTTTATTAGACGGTAATAAATGACATTTTCCCAACAACAGCTAGGCCCCTCAAAGTCCTGAAACCTTACATCCAAATTCCTTAGAGACCTACGCTATCCCTAACCCTTCCCAACTTGAAAGTTTATAACAGGCCACTCCTCACGACCCCAGCGCTGCACTTTCTGCCCACGGGTCCTGTCCCCATGCTTTAATAAAACCACTTGTTGGCACCAAAGGCGTCTCAAGAATTCCTTCTTGGCCATTGTCTTCAAACCCTAACATCTTTCCTATACCAATAGGGGTCAGGACCCCAGCATATCTTTCCAAGGTCATACTCCAACCCATAACTGAGTAATTTTAAAACATCACTTTACTGTTTAACCCAACATGGATAAATGAGGGAATAAAACACAAAATCCATGTACACTATAAAGAAGACTTTTGCACCTACAATAGGCAGGTCCCCAGATGTCCTTCACCCTCCTCTGCCTTTGGGGGTGCGTGGGGGAAAGAGCCCTTTCCTTGGGCAGGCCGCTTACCCTCCCTGAGTGTCATTTGAGAGAAGGATGAGGGAACCCAAATATGCAAACCTTGAAGCAGCGGTTGTGATGGCTCACAAGCAGACGTGTGTGTAGACCCTTATAAGGCATCAGGGAAATTTGCAAGAATTTGAATTAGAGAGAAAGGGTTACCGTGCTCTGCCTAATGCACCCCGCCAGGGTAATCTGATTTTCTAGGGGTCTCCACCTCTCATTGTCTGAGCCAGGTGACTACTCTGCAAGTTACAGAAAATGTAGAACAATACAAATGGTGCCTATCCCCAGAAGTACAAATGAGTTTTGTCTGTAAGAATGCAATTGACTATTGTCCCGGGAATGCTGGTCGGTTTTGCATCTCTTTCTACATCCACTTCGGCATTCCAGATCGCCTCTGTATTTGTGTGTTCTTTGACATTTCCTTCGAACTGATGGTGACATACTATTGGTTTCCTCATGAAATGGTGACTTAAACTTGCCTGTATTCACTTCATATTTCTCTGAGACCCGTGATGTTAACATTTATTAAATGATCTCTTTAACAGTAAAGCATTTGAATGCATGAGTTCCTGGAAAGTGGAGCGACATATGGTCACAAATGATGGTGACAACGATCACAGTCGTATCAGGACGTGATTCCAGGGATCCCTGTGGGCTCGACCATCCTCCCAGAACGATCAGCAAGAGGCAGATCTTCTGGTGGCCAGTGGGCTGCACGGAAGGCCTGACGCTCCCTTGGGCTGAATCTCAGATCCACAGAGAGCAGAGAAAAATAACAAGCAGGATCATAAAAACGTCACCGCTGGCTGTATGTCAGGGCACATGTGTGCCAATGGGCTGAGGCCAGGTTGCCGAGACATTGCTGACAGCCCCAGCGAGTGGAGGTCCAGGGCCAAGGCCGAGGTGGGGCTGTTCACTGTGGTTACTCCACCCACCTCGACAAACACAGCCTGCCTGGGTCCTGGAGGGAGCAGGAGGAGACTGAGCTCCAGCGGCTCCATGGAGGAGAAGGGTCTCTGCCCTCAGTGACCCTATGAAAGTGTTTCTGACTCCAGAGCTGGGGCTGGGGCAGATCCTTTGTGAAATTCTGATTAAAGAAGCCCACCATGGGGTGCCAGGGTGAATCAGATGGTGAATGGATAGCTGACTCTTGATTTCAGCTCAGGTGTGGTCTCAGGTTCCTGGGATGGGGCCCCATGTTGGTCTCTATGCTTAGCAGGGAGTCAGCTTGAGGATTCTCTCTCTCCCTCTGCCTCTGCCCCTCTCCCTGCTTGCACAGGCTCGCACATGTTCTCTAAAATAAATAAATCTTAAAAAAATAATAATAAAGCCCCTCATTTTAGTCACCTGCAGCTGTTTCCACCCGGGGCCATCCTGCAACACTCCACAGCTTGGCACAGGATATGGGAGCCCTGTAGGGTTAGAATGTCAGGAACCCTTCATCCATGGTGTGCGGCAAAGAACCCAGGCTTAGGCATGAGGCAGACCTGGTTCAAATTCAGACTCTCCTTCGTGCCTGCTGTGTGACCTCCAGAGAGGTACTCAATTCTGTTTTCCTCGGTCCATATAAAGAGGATAACTACAGTGTGCCCCTAGTGGGTTGGGGGGATTACCGGAGAACATAGGAAACATGCTGAAAACAGCCGCCGGTACAGAGCAGTCTATCCAAATACTGGCCGCCCATCTGTTCCTTCATGTGCAGTGGAAACCGGGGTTCTGATGTAGGCTCTTGAAGCACGAAACAAGATCTGTGGGGTTTTCCTTCCAGCTTTGACACAGACTCACTCATTCCTGTTCTCCTGGTCTTAAAATAAGGGGACTGAACCAGGTATGAAAAGCAGACATTCCACATTGCCATTTTGCAGGACTTGAGAAAACGGAGCTGCTTTCCTAAGAAGTGACTGCAAAGTTTTGGCAAAACGCCACTGCACTCTCTCTTCCTCTTGACTGTCCTCAGATGGACGCTTTGTGGCAGGACGAGAATTCCTGGATGGGCAGAAAATCTGCGGATGACTCCTCAGAGTGATTTGCAGGGTTTTCTATAAGCCCCAAGCCCGCACCCTCTGGAAAACAGGATCTCTGCCACATTTCCAACAACCCGCCTGGGAAGGGAAGAAACGGCAGGACTTCTGTCACTGAGATGCCTGGCTCCCGTGTCAGTGTGCGAGCTCCACAGAGCAGGTGTAGGGACTCAGGGACCGGAGGAGCAGGCCACCCGCAGGTCAGCGTGGGCAGCTGGGCCTGTTACGGAAGGTGATGAAATTCTCTGGCCTGGAAAGCTTTCGTGGTCCATGAAGGAATTAGCCTCCCCGTTCTGGCCAAATGATTACTGTTAAGGGAAAAACATTGCTGGGAATCAAAGGGAGCCAGGGTGAGACATGTCCTGAAATAACTCTCAGGCTGCACTTCCAGTAGCTTCCTCCCCACCCCCCCCCACCCCTACCCGCCCCCCAGTTTCTAACAGCAACATCAATTCAGGAAGGGCCCAGGGGTGCAATTTCTTTCCTTCCCCTACAAAGACATAGCTTCTTCTGAAAGCCATTTCCCCCTTGATGACTATTCCAAGTTTAAGAAGAGTTGATATTCCTTCTAAAATTATGCGCCTGGACTCTGGGCTGGGGCTGATGTATAATCATCAGCAGCTAAGCAGAGTCAACAAGAAGCTGCCCCCATGGAAATGGAAAAGCACAAAAGAGATGTCTTCAGAACCACCACCATCCCCCCACCCCACGCCCCACACACACCCTGCGTGCCAAGGTCCCTTCCAAGAAGTGTTTCAAGTGCATTTGAAAGGATTCCATTAATTGTGACGCACGTGTGTCCCTGCCTTGGAATTGCTGGCTAAGACCTGCAAGACCCTTCCTCCAAGGTCCGAGGAAGTCCACAGTCTGGCAGAGCAGGGGAGGAATTACGATCCGGTCCCAAGGATGCCCTCTGGCCCTCAAGGTATGGTTTGTGTCCCCGCCCACCTCCTCCCATGCACACCGTTGTGTTCTTGCTCATGGAGCCCACGGAGACCTGGACTTGCGTGCGCGCGCGCGCACACACACACACACACACACACACACACACCACTCATGTGTGGCATTTGCATGTGTATAGGTTTTTAACGGGGTCACTGGAGGCATCGAGGGAGTGCTCAGTGCTCCAAATCCATTCACAACAGGTTGTCTTCCTTCGGGCACGCGGACTACATTTCCCAACACCCCTTGCGCCTGGGTTTGGCCATGTGACTTGAGTTCTGGCCAATGGAAGGGGAGCAGAAAGGAACGTAGCACCGTCCGCAAAGACAAGGGACTACTCCTCAGCACTGAAAAGGAACCAATGACGGACCCAACCTATGTCAGGCTGGACCTCGACCTCAAACACAGTGGCTCAGGGAAAGAAGCCAGGCTCAAGAGACCACGTGTTGTGTGATTTTACTCACAGGATGTGCTCAGACTCGGCGAACAGGAGAGATGAAAAGTAAATTGGGAATGACCCTGGAGCAGAATCGGTAAAGGGGCGCACGGAGTCCTGCGGGGGGAGGGGCGATGAAAACGTCCTGAAGTCACTAACAAGCGCTGATTGTGCACGTGAAACGGGCACTTTTCGTGGTGGGTAAAGTATCCCGCAGGGAAGTTAGTGAGGGCGCCGTTTCCAGGGCTGATCTGTCAGAGCCCCACGCGTGGCCCACTCTGGGCTCCCTCGCTTCCCGCTGGCGGATGCGGACGACGACGGAGAGGGGCAGAGGGGCCCTGGTCCCCGAGCGACCCTGGAGGAGTGCCCCCCACACACACCCCCGCCCCGCCCCGCCCCAGGCTGTTCTGAGAGCAAGAAGTGAACGGCCTGGTCGGAAAGCGACTTGGGTGGGGTTTGCTGGCTCACACGAATTTGTGCAGAGTTCCCGCTGAACCGGGTTCTGGGTCTCTGGCCACGCCGCCACCAGAGCTCTTTCTTCCCCCAGAAACTCTCTCATCTTCCCCCACGTGTCCCTGGGTCCTCTCTTCCCCTTCATCCTTCCTCCCTCGGCCTCACCTCTACCTCGAGGAACTCAGATTCTCTATGACGCCGAGCACGGCAGGGACACAACAGAGCAGGATGGATTGTTTTCAGGGTAGTGGTGGGGGCAGAAAGGAGGTGAGGATATTGCAGTCTTTCAGTGTTGAGGGCAAGGGGCCGAGCCATGGTGTCGGATCAGCCTTAGCAAACTCTGCTGGGGGTGCGCAGCCAGGGCTGAGGCCACATCGCCTCCAGCACTGACTGGAGACGGAGCATGTGCAGACATGGGGCAGGACGCACTGCTGGTTTTCCATCTCAGGCTTCCAGGTTCTTCCACTTATCTGGAACTCAGGTGGTGTGAGAGCTGGATGAGTCAAGGTCATTCTTTAAGTCATAAAAGGGAGAAGGTGTTGGGGTGCCTGGGTGGCACAGTCAGTTAAGGGCCCCACTCTTGGTTTTGGCCCAGGTCATGATCTCAGGATCATGGGATCTAGCCCTGCATCAGGCTCCACATCGAGTGTGGAGTCTGCTTGGGAATCTCTCTCTCCCTCTCCCCCTCCCTACCCCACCACCCATATGCACATGCATGCACCCTCTCTCTATCTCTCTCTCCAAAAAAGAGAGAGAGAAAAGGTGTTGAACTTCAGCATGGAAGAGAGAGTGAAATAATGAAATGCCTTTGGGTGTGCATATTATCTGCAACGAGCAAAATAATTTTTCAAGCATCACTGAAACTGTGGAGGAGAAAAAAATCCTGGAAAGTTTCTCCGGCATAAGCAATGACAAATGGAAGCTAATTTTACAAGCCTGTCGTTACTCATTGAAGGTGTTTATAATGGCTTGGGCATTTTCTGTATTTAGTGCACTGATGCTGTCCGGCTCCAAGCCCTGCAGAATGCACCCCTTCTCCCCCAACACACAACACATCTTCCTCACCTTTCTCCCCAGCACAGCCTTAGGGCAGCCCCATCACCTCCAGCTGCTCTCCTGCCTCCCCTCCTTTCTCTGCCAACCCACGCCAACCCACAGCCACATTTATCATCACGAGCCCTCCTGCTCACAACCCTTTGAAACCTTCCCACTGCCAGTAGAATAAAGCTCATTTCCCTTAGTAGAGCATCACCCTGTTCTGTTATTCTGATTGTGCCCTGCACAGGTTTAGGGGTGCTCCTCGAATAGAACAGTCCACAACCTACACAACCATACCCTGTGGCCTTGAGTCTAACATCGAGAGATCTTGAAGGTCTTCGGGCCCCCAAATCTCTCTGGTCTCACCTGTGCCTCTCTTTGACAGGCACCTTTTGTCTAACTAGAATCCCCGGTTGTAGGATTGTGTGCTTCCAAACCATTCTGTGCACTGTTCCTTCTGACCAGAACTCCTCTCACCCCCTTCCTCACCAGGTATTTCCCATTGTCCGTTCAAAGTTCAGTTCAACATCACGTCCTCCAGAAGACTGCCTCTGTCCTCCACACTCAGTCCTCTGTGCCCCATGGGGCGCCAAGGCTGCTGTTGTCTCTGACACTCATGGGTGACTGGGTGGTGACCGTTCCGTGTGCTCCCTGAGGATAGCATAGTGTCGAGAGATGTGAGAGTAGGTTCAGGCTGTCCCTGGTGGCACCGGTAGTGGAGTCACAGATGGTTCTATGGAGAAGGGCCAAGAGGAAAATGCTGAGAGAAGCCAGAGGGAAAATGAGGCCAAATAGAGGGTCCTGGGTTAGGCGAACCTAAAGCACTGGAGAACCAGAGGAAAGACAGCTGGTCGTTGTTGGAAATACTCCCTGACCACGTCCCTTCCCCACCACACCTCTCCTTTCCCTCCAGGCCTTTGCTGGACCATGGCCACCATCCCCTGCTCACCCCAGGGATGGCAAGACACCTGTTAATTCAGCCCAGTGAACATGCCTGGGGAGGGGGTCAAAGCACGCAGTACCACTGCCAGTGGGAGACAGTGCCGCCTAAGATCTGAGCCAACAAACTCAGCAATACTGACAGGGCCCAAGGAACCAAGGGGATGTATGCAATTTAACCCCTTAAAATACGACACAGAACCCATCTCAGCTGGAGGCACGATATCCCCTCCTAAGACCACAGGGCTCTTGGCCCACATGCCCTGGCAGTGAGCATCTCCAAGAGCATCCTTGTTTACCTAAAGAGATAATGACACTGCATAATCACAGAGATTAAAATGCAGTCACAGAGATCAGCCCGGAGCCACTGGAATCTTCCATTCTGCTAGAATGATTAAAATTCTCCAGATGGGTCTTTGATACAAAAGGTCAGATAATTGGATTCTCTCTAAAGCTTTGCTTCTGTGTCCACAGAGCAAATACCTCCTTGGAAGCTGAGGCCATGGAGGCTCGGTGGGATGATTGGTAACAACCCATTGGGTTGGAGGCAGCCTGTGGGACCTTCGCAAAATCTTTTTTTGAGGAAGCCAGGGGCCTTGTTTTATTTTATTTTGTTTCGTTTTGTTTTTTAATGAAGCTGATGAGTTAAAAGCTTTTGGTTCTATACTGCGGTTCTAAATCTTGGGCTTTTTTTTTTTTTTCTTTAAAGGAGAAACAGACCACGATGGAGGCATTCTGTTATGTATATCAAATGCAGACACATCCGGAGAAAACAAATGAGAAGGCAGACAGAACCCAGGCTTGTGCCGCAGTGCTCACACACATATGCATTAGCTTGGGTACCTTAAAATAGCTGGTTTCTACAGTCTTTCATTATGCAGGAAAGTGAGTATTTTCCAAACACTTTCTCAATTAAGGGAAAACGGCTCTGGCAGAGCTCTTCCCTGACGGCCCTTTATTCCTTCCTTCCCTGCCCACTGTCCTTTCTGTGTACACTGACTAGTTTCCCAAAATACCCTTTAGGTATTTTGTTACTCCCAGTTAGAAGGGGGGAAAATCATTATTTAAACAGGTCACCAATACGCAGAAAAATGTACTGATTAAACACAAGGGGATCTGGAGTCAGAAAAGCCAGGAACAAGCATCTCGGCCACTTACTGTTTGGCAGGTAAGCACCTCTCCAGCCTTGATGTGCCTGTCTAGCCGAGGATGTGAGGGTTGCACGGCGCGGGGGTCTGGGGGAGTGCCTACATCGGCAAAAGCTGTATTATTACATTTCGCACATTGCATGTACAAAGTGCATCACATCACGTAGCCCAGAGAACTCAGCTTCTTGGGCTGGAAGGGGTCTTGGAGAGGCTCTAGTTCAACCACCACATCCCCCCCCCGGGTGGGGGGTGGGGTGGGGATGGCAAGGGGCGCGTGGCTCGCCGGCGTCAGGCAGCGGGGAGGTGAAAGCGAATTGCTGTTGAGAACCCATGATGTGCTGAGGCCCCCACTCAGCATCCTGGCTGCTGCCTAGATCCCTCATATCCTGGTCCCAGGTCACCCTCCTGCTTCACTGATGTTGCCCCTTCCAAGGCTCTGTGCTCCAGGTGAATGGCGTGAGCCCATCAGGCCCTGGGAGGCATCCCCTAGCCCGTCCCATTGGCACATCCCTGTCCCCCTCTCTGGAACGCCATTGCAAGAAACAGAACACCACCACCGCCGCCATCACTACCAGGCTGGCAAGAAGGAGAATTAATCAGTCATAAAAACACAGGTTGGATTATGAACTCCAAGAATGAGAGGAGAGTCAGCCTTTTGGAAGGACCAGAACCAGGGCCAGTTGTGCCCTTGGAGACCTGGGATACCTTCCATCATCTGGGTGTGTCAATGCCATCACCTCCTAGGCACCAGGCACAGAGCCACATGCTTCTCACTGGACGATCCCACAACCCGGTATGGTGGGTGGGCTCGGCCCCCCTCCCTGTTGAGAGGCAGAGGCACAGAGCAGGTGCCGGCTCAGCCAACCCAGCAGTCAAGGAGCTGGGATCTGAAGCAAGCGATCTGGGGCTATTTCGTTCTGATTGGGCCAAACAGGTCAGGGGCACCCAGGCTGGATCAATCAGCAAGGCCCGGAGGCCAGAAGACACGGGCATCAAAGGAGAGGGGAGCTTCTGCCAGAGAAGAGCCAGGAGGACCCCTCAATGGAGCCACTCCACTGTCACCCCCTGACGCCCAGCAGAGAAGACCTTCCTCCAAGAAGAACCCTCTTCCCAACCTGGAACCAACATGGTGCCCACTTTTTGGGTGGTGCCTGGCACACAGTCTGGCCCCCACCAATGCCCTTAGGGCCCTGAGCCTTCTGGGCTCATTCCGCCCATGGTCTGCTCACACTGGACTGAGACACCAAGAGGCCTGAGAGTGTCAGACCACCTCTGTGTACCCAGACATCATATGAGCCTGCAGGGAGAGGCCCTCAGGGCACAAACTCAGGGATGCGTGAATGGTGCTCTCCCCACCACGTAATACCCAGTTTCTCTCTGCTTGAGCTGCAGCTTGGGAGGGGGCAGAGTTCACAACTGGAGAAAGACAAAGCAGCAGGCAAGATTGCTCTTCTGGGAAAGTCTGACTCCCAAATCCCAGAGACAGAGATGGTGGCGGGGAGACGGGGAGCCCCCAGTAATCTCCTTCCAGAATGGCTTTGGGCAATCGTATTCTTTGCCTACATCCCAGGGTTCTGCCCTACAAAGCAAGTCCCATACCCAACACAGGGCACCCCCTCAGGCCCCCACTGGCTACCGACACTTTCTCCAAGAGCCAGGGGCTCCCAGAGCCTCTCAGCCTGGTGCCACTCAGCAGGAAGCAGGGAGACCGCACCTACCCTCCCCAAGCTCTGGCCTGCAGCTCTCAGCTCCTTCCTTGCCCTGGGGATGTCGAATCAGGACAGCTGCCTTTCAAAGGCACGGAAATTCTTTCTTCTTCTTTTTTTTCCTTTTTTTTTTTTTTTTTTTTTTTTTAATGAAGCAAACCAGATGGAAAAGAGAAAACTCAAAAAGAAATGTTTTCAGGATAATGACCTTTTTTAAAAAATCATGCTCATTAAAAAAAAAAAAAATGCAAGCAACATAAAAAGGACCAAAAGATCTCTTCAAAGTTAAGGGAGGGAAAGAGTATAAAAATAATAAGAACGTGGGGTTATTATATTTTGAGATGACTGTGTGTTCAAGTTGGACTTCCGGCTGTGGACGATGAGGGAAATACTGCCTCTCGCCCTCCTAGCCCGCCAGTTTGGTTCCTGGAATCATTACTCACACTGCGACACCAACATCCTGTCCTATACCTTCATTCCAAGAGTTATAGAGTCTCTTAATTCCAGAACAGAACAGACTCTATGCTCACCATCAACCCTTCTAGGAGGAGGGTGCCTGGTTTCTGAGATCTGCTGTCTGATTTCTCAGGGTTCCTTCATAAAACAGCTTTTCAGAACTGTCCACCGATGCTGCCTTTTGAGTCCCAGGGATGCGGGGTCACACTCCCCTGCTGTCCACACTCTGTAGACTTTGGCCACCATCCGCAGACACTGGGATGTCATGGGGGGATTTTTGTCTTGTTACAGTTTGTTTGGCTTTGTTCTTTTTTTTTTTTAAGATTTTATTTATTTGTCAGAGAGAGATAGCACAAGCAGTAGGAGATGCAGGCAGAGGGAGAAGCAGAGCAGACTCCTTGCTGAGCAGGGAGCCTGATGAGGGACTTGATTCCAGGCCCCTGGGATCATGACCTGAGCCAAGGGCAGATGCTTAACCAACTGAGACACCCAGGCGTCCCTGTTTGGCTTTGTTCTATATAGGATTCTGCCTCCATCATGGTACTCGGTAGCTAAACGTGGTTATGTCTCCACACTCATCACTCTGCCCATTTTTTCTTTCCTGAGATGCAATGTACTTCGTTGACTTAAAGATTCAAATCCTTCTGGAAAGTTTGCTTCTGGTCAGTCCCTTGAGCGTCTCTTCTGTTCTGTTCCTTTTGTTCTCCTCTTCAGAAGCGCCCGCTGGTCCTTTGCCTTCCACACAGATCATCTCCACAGTCACGTCTGCTTCTTTGTTCATGCAGGTTTGTTTTGCACGATTGGGTCAAACTCAAGTTTTCAGGGGTTTGCTGCTTTGCACAGAGGGTCCCAGGTGACCAAATGGCAAGCCAGGTGTTGCCTCCTCCCCCAGGCTCCATCTCCCAAGCCCATGACCATGAACTTCACTGACGTAGGACAACATGGGAGGCCTGTCTGGGGAGCAGGGAGTGTGCTACAAGCAGGGAGTGGGGTGCGGGAGGTCTCAGAGCTCTGTTCTGGCTCTAACACGCTTACCTTTCACCCAGCTAAAGATGACACATTAGCAGATGAATTTAAGAATTATTTCTTTAATAATTTTCTTTGGGTGCTCTTTCTGGTTCTCTTCTGTAGCTATTAGAGTTTCTAATTTGATTTTCTAACTTTCTACATGTCTCCCTTATTTCCCGTTTTGCTTTTTATCTCCAATTTCTTCCAGCTCCTCTATGAATTGTATACATTGATGCTATCATCTTCCTAATCTGCCAGAGTTCTCCTTGGAGCTTGTGACAGTAGCTGTCCCGCAGCCTGCCCTTCCCATACCTGCTTCAACCCCTCATGAACTTCGCAAAAATTGCGTAGGCTCTAATCTTATAGGAGCACTCAAACCCTCTCCCAATTTTCCCCCACCCTCCATGACCACAGTAGCACACATCTTCCAAGGGACAGAGCCAAAGAGACAGGAGGGAAGCTGTGGGGTTCGCCTGCTATTGGTCCCTTCTCCGTGGACACAGCGTGCTCTACAGCACAGTTAGGTGTTGGTCCCCGATGGTCTAGACACCTCTGTCTTCTTGGTGCCTAATGCCCCTACATCAAACTTTCAAGTTACACAGATATATATTCTAACCAGGGAGAGAGTCGGGGGTCCAATCAGGGGTCCCCAGCCTTGAGGACTTCAGGAATCTGAAATCACTTTTAAGTTGAATCAGCAGAGACTATTTCTGGGTTTCCAGCTTAAAACAAACAAACAAACAATACAAAGCAGAGCAAGAACCCGCAGAGCACCGTCCCGTTGCCACAAGCCCACTAACAAATGTCCATCGAACAGCAGCAGAGGTAGGAACAGCGCACTCACCGTGCAGAGGGTGCACCTGTACGTTGAAAAAACTCAGCTTTATGAAAAACTCATTACATTTGCTCTGTTTTTCACCTGCTGCCTTCAAGCGGGAAACGCTTGATTCTTCATTGTCCCCGCAGAGACCACTGATGGGAAGTTACTTCTTTAAAGCATGCAAGAGATCAAAATTCCCAGATTCCTGGCACAGTGATAAGAGGAGAGAGGGAAGAGCGGAGAACAGGATCTGGAAGGTGCGCCCGTGGCCATGACTCGTCTCAGTTCTGTTGAGAGCATCCTGCCACCCCTGGCTGGGACTGGCCCGTGGTCCCAGCATGCACTGCTCCCACACCTGCTTCTGAGCTCATCTCCCCCAGGTGGAGTCTAGACGGCAAGCTCTTTGGAATGACAGGCTTTGCTTTGGTTTTCTTTTTCTTGTCCCCAAGGCCAGGACGAGGGTAGAGTTCACGTCTCATCCTAACTTTGAGTGCCAGCCCCTTCCTGCTGTCCCAGCACCTCGTCCCTCGCCCCCGCGGCCACTTGCCCAGCGTCTGCTCCCTGCAGTACCCTCCCTCCTGCTTTCCCAGATGCTGTGGATCCCAGCCTGGGGCCCCTCCCCAGGAAGACACAGGAGCCTCCCTGTCCCCCTGGCCACCCCCATTCCTTTTCAGCTACCTCCAGCCGTTCTCCATCACGGCTCAAGTGTGTCCCCCATGCTAATGAATTCACGCTCTGCTACAGATACGGCGGCTTCCCTTCACCTAGGAGGGTAAGATGCTCCAGGCTTTCCGGGGACCTGGGCTCCACTTCCTCCCTGAGGACTGGGCCAGGGCTGGGCATATGATCAAGCTGTTAGACGAGAGTAAGAGACCCGGAAACTCAGGAGAGGTCATAGCTCAGCCTCCTCGTGTGGGGTCTGCTGTCCCTCCGTACCCTCCCCAGAGGGGGCTCTGCTGCTTTGGGCTGCACCCCACCCCCAAGTGCATGGCTGTAGGTTCTCTAGACCGCTCCAAGCACTGGTTGCTGTGCTGGCGAATGTGACCGAGCCTATAAATATGACAGTCCCAGGGCTATATTAAGGTTTTATGAGTCTCTTTGTAAAACAGATTAAGAGATTCAGTGTGAAATTCTTCTCCTTTTTTCCAAGTCCCTTCTTCCCCTCCGCTCCCATCAGTCACACCAACCCTGGCTCCGGTTGCCTTCGCTCTGTTTTGCAAGTTAAAATAAAAGCTTCTTTTTCAGAAACAGATGGGGTGAGCTTCCCTCCCATTCTATCCAGTGTTACTACTGGATTGGGTTACTGATCCCATTTTTCTTGGCACCTGGGCATCAAGGAGGCCTTCTAAATGGTTTGTCTTTCCCTCCCCAAAAGATGAGCTGCTTCAGTAAGGACATGATAGGGTGGCCAATTGGACTAGCTTATCTAGAACATTCCTGGTTTCAGTATCGAAACCTCAGTTCTGGGCAAACCAACATGGCTGGTAACCTAGAAGGAGGGCTTGCTGCAGAATCATCGAAATGTTCGAGCTCTGGATGCAAAGACATCCAAGTGATATGGAACTGCTGAATCCTTCTGTCAAATGAAAATTTTCTGGAGCACCGTGGGTGGGTGGACGACAGGTAGGCAGGAGCCTGCAGCCTGAGGCGCCTTCACTCTGTGCTCCTGGAAGAACAAGCCTGGGTCTCCGAGTCCCCCCTGCCGTCTTCCAACCCCCAAGAAGATGGGGGACCCTCCTCACCCCAAAGCACACACCTGGGAGAGCCTTTGCCGTGGTCATGATGAACAATAGCAGATGGAAAGTGGCCGCCCCAGGAGGGAAGTGCCTCTCCGGGACCACACAGCTGGCGGCATTAGACTTGGACTAGAACTCTTCTTCCTTAATTTCCAGAAGAGGCACGGAGAGGCTCCAGCCCACACCTTCTGGCGGCGCCCCCTTCATCCTTCACACATTTGCTTTCTAAACTTGGAACAGTCCCACGAGCTCCAAACCCAGTCTGGGAAACATCGCCACCTAAAATGCACGCGCACGCACACACACAAACACACACACGTGCGTGTGCGCGCGCGCACACATGCGCCACCTGCGCCATGGCTATTAAGGGAGGCTGGCCACCCACGATCAGGCGCTCGGACGTTCCATGGCTGGGATTGAACAGACAGAAGGAAACGCAGTGTTGAGATGTAGGGGTCACGTGTCGCCGCTGGGCCCTCCACACGCTGCATCTCCAAGATTAACGCCAGCCTCCTTCTAAAGGCTGTGGGTGTTTACCAGCCACTGCTCCCACCTGGTGCCCAAATCCCCACGTTCTCACGACACAGAGCCTCCACGTGCTGCTGAGCCTGTTGTCCCCGTGCCTCAGCAGTGGCCCGGCTCGGTTTACCCTGAACCTAGAAGCCTCCGCCCTCTTTAACTTGCATTCCCCTCCCCGGCTAGACCTGCAGACCCTCGGTGACAAGCAATGGCCTCACTCATTTTGGGAGGAAGGGGCAGGCCTGTCCACTTCCCACCCATCATGCTGCCGAAGGGTCGCTGGTGTGGGAGGGGCCCCTCCCGCTGCCAGCCATAGCTGCCCCTGAGCAAGAGTAGGTTCTGGAAGCGTAGTGCCCCTGGGGCTGAAAACCTCAGTCCCTGAGCCACCTGCCTGGGCACCCCTCTGCCCGGAGACCTGCTGTCACCACCGGGACTGGAGGAGGCTGACCGTGGCACACTGGGCAACAAGCTTAGTGGGGAAAAAGATAAACTGAGGCATGTTCGTGGGAGATGTTTTATAGAGAAGGTGCCGGAGCAAAACAAGGAAATGTGTTTGACTGGCTAGAGCTTAAGTGGCTGCCTTCCTGGGGGAAAGCTAGTCGTCCGCCATCCACTCTTCTCAAGCTTCACTTTCTCCGATCAAGTGCCCTGACTCAGGCTTTAGGTCGGGTTCGCTTACCGACAGCCGCCCAGGCCAACAGCGTCCCTGTCTGATACTTCAACACGGGTGACATGGCTCTTTCATTCCCACTGTCACCAACCAAACCCCTAGGATCTGTGGGCTCGGGTCGTGATGAATTCATCGCTGGCTCCTCTTGGACCGTTCTTGCTGGTAAAGGTTCCCAGAGACTCCCTGGAATCCTCACAACACTGTGAAACAAACTGTAGAATTGCCCCCGCTTCTGGGTGCAGATGGAGAAACCAAGGCTCTGATCTGCGCAAGGACCCTGGACACATCCATGACAGCTGCTTTCCTGGTCCCCTGTCCTGCATGGGCCAATGTGGTCCCTCTATCCGAGCGCACCGGCCACCAGCAACGGTCCGAGGGAAGCCTCTGTGACAGCCGAGCCCCGATGTCACCCATCCCCCCGGGGGGTCAGGGGCCCTGGGTTCCCCACTCAATGAATGACTGAAGCAGGAAAGGAAGAGCTCCACGCCCCTCCCCTTGTCCCACACCCTCAGCAAACAGTGGCTACGCTGCCTCTCCAGAACTCCTTTCCAAGAAGGCCTGAGCTCCTGCTGGGGGCCCCTGAGTTCACGGATCATTCTAGTGCTTCGCTACTTGCTGGGAAATGAGTGCTGGACATACAAGCGGAGCCAACAACGGCACAGAAGACAGCCCTGAGGACCAAGGAAGGGGCTCAGGAGACCCGATTCAAGGCCCCACCCTCCCATTCTGCCAGGGTTGGAGACCCAGGGCAAGTCACTCCTTGGACCCTTTTCCTCCTTGTTTATGAAGGAGCCAGACCAACTCGACTCCAGCTCTGTCGATATGGCTCTGGCCATATTTTCAGAATTAACATTTCAACTGACTACATGAGTCAGAGGAAATCTGACAAAGTGAACATGATGAACCCAAAAAGCTTCTGTACGGGAATTCACACAACGCACACACTCTAAACCACAGGGAGAGGCCGCAAAACCAGCCCATGCAGAGAAGCAGAGAAGAGACACCATCACCCCCATGGACTTTGTCAGAAGGTCTGGCCTGCGGGATGGGCTGAGGTGGGGCAGGGGCCTGGGATACTGGGGAGCAAACTCAGAACTGGGGTTCAGCCAGATACGGGGGCCTCATGCAGGGCCCAGTCTCCTGTGCTGGGACCCAAACTGGGGACATGAGTGTGCCCTGGACCGTGCTGTGTCCTCTGCCCCGTGCCCCCCTCCCATCCCCGCCCTGGCCTCCTCCGGTCCCACAGTGTCTGCCACCTGTGCCCAGGCCACCAGGGAGGGCCATGAGAAGGCTTTACAGCTCGAGGTAGGTCTCTACAGTCCTGCGTGTCTCTGGGGGCTTCTGGAATGATCCAGACCCATACAGAATTTCAGGGTTTCCTTACTTCTCCAGGCTGGCCCTGAAACTCAGCCTCTAAGGATTTCAGAGATAGAGTAGGAAAACTCAATCCCCCTTTCTTCCACAGCGCTTTGCAGTCTCACGTCTCTTTCAAAGACAATAGAGCACGAGGAGGCGTGGGATGCAGAAGCCGAGAGATCCACGGGCTGACCGAGCCCAGCGGCAAGCAGGTTTCTGACGGGGGAGTGGACGCCCCTGCTTGGCCGTGGACACCGGCCTCAGGACACTGAGGTCACTGAAAGTTTCAAGTGGAAAAACAAAGCGTTCCACGGCACAAGAAAATCGTGTTTATCATCTCATCTGTCCCCTCTTAGCTATCAGGAATCTCTCTAGCTCAGATGGTCTCACACACACTCTGCTCAGCAGTTCTCCGCTATAACCCGTTGAGTCCCATTTTAGAGATGAGAAAACAAGGTCACTTCGCACGGCCTGGGAGAGCCCAGGCCCGTCTGGTGTGCAGGCTCCTCACTTCTCTGCCAGGCTGTCCAGGCAAGAAGGGGGGTGGCTGAGGCAGGCCGCAGAGCGGCCCAGGGTTGCTGTGTGAGCTCAATAGGCCCAGAGCTGGCAGCAAGTGCGCTGGCCCTAAAAAAGCAGCAGGAAGGAGAGAGAGAGCCGGCACTCTCTCAGGACCCCGACTCCAAGCCTCAGGAGACATGTGAACCAGGACATTCCTATTGATGGATCAGGGCAGGGCCCTGTAGGAAGGGAGAGGGACCTGGCTGGGACTCCCAGAGATCTCCTCTCTGATGGGGTGCAACCTGGGTCCCAGCAGGGCCCAGCAGGGAGGAGAGCCTTTGGAGGAAGGCACGAATCTAGGCTTCCCGGCTCTTGCTTGGGAAGCAGGAGCCTCCCGGTTGTCCTGGCCTCCAGCGCATTCCCAGGGCCAGCCTGCCCTCTGCTGGGCCTGTCGAGGGACCGGAAAGTGGAGTCCACATTTTGGGAACTTGGGGACTTGGGTGTCCCTTTCAGGTTCCTGCTCCTAACCTGGGAGCGACAATTCGCCAAGTCAGTCACAGGTACCGCGAGTCCCTGTACCACCTTACGGGGACTGAGAACGGTGAGTTTATTTCCTGCTTGTCAATGAAATCGCAGCTTGAAGTGCACATGTGTGAGTAGCATGTATGTTCCCAGCCAGGGGCAGGGAGAGGGTGCGGAGGGCTGGGGGTTAAAGGGCTGGGCTCCAGGTCACCCCATCCCCACACACCAGGGGCCATTCACACGTACGCAGTAGGTCGAGCGCTGCTCTGTGTTCAGAGTTAGAGCCTCTGGGCCAGCTGGCTGCCAGAAGGGCCTTAACAAGGGACCTTGTGATACGCGCCATGGGTCAGAGCCCAGAGGCCACTTGGAACTCACCATTCAAGATCAAAATGCCTACAACATTTGACTCAGCTTATCGGAAACCCTCGACTTTTAAGAAGGCACTGAAGAGAGTTGCACGACAAAAACGGTGTTTTAATGAGGTGTTTCCCCCTCTGCTCATCTCACGGTGTTGGTCGGCTTAGACCCCTTCCGAGCTCTCATCGGCTGCCACAGACATGCTCTCA
Source organism: Mustela nivalis (assembly GCF_964662115.1). Lineage (NCBI taxonomy): Eukaryota > Metazoa > Chordata > Mammalia > Carnivora > Mustelidae > Mustela > Mustela nivalis. Next base: position 179,538,895 of record NC_139021.1, read on the forward strand.
GATCCCACAGGACAGTGACGGAGGCTTAGAAATCCAGCCGATGTGTGTCTCTCCGTGACCCCAACGTAATCACCAATGAAATCCCAGCCTCCGGTCCGACTGGCTTCTCCTCGGCTGTTCTCCTGGAGTATTTTGTAGGAAGGAGTCGGGCTCGGCTCTCCCTCAGCCAGGCCTCAGGGCTCTGCTCCGTGGGCCACCAACGGCAACAAGGATGCATGGGACAAGCCACCACCCAGGCGGCAGGATAAGCATTAGCTCTGTAACGCCACACATACCTTGGGAACGCAGCCCCCCGCCCCCTAAGAGCAACAAGTGGGATCCAGACCCCGGGGGCAGGAGTCAGGGAGGACCAGCCTCTCGGCTCCAGACCTACCCGCTCCCTGCAGTCTGGGCTTTGCCTCTGGATTAAAGACTCCCATTTCTCCATGCAGATCAGCCCTCTCCCTGCGCCCCAGACCCGTGCAAGAGAACAGAGGGCCATTCCCATCCACACCCCCTTGCTAAGCACTCCCTGTCTGATGCTCAGGCCAAAGCCTCTCTCCCTCCAGCGAAATCCCAGTCTCTCGGGTCCCTCTCCCGAATGCAGCCCAAGTGTGGCCTCCTCCAACAACTGCCCTGTTCCTGCCCTTACCCACGATTCTAGAACTGCAGTGTTCACACAGAGCGTCTAGCCACATGTCCTAATTTGAATTTCAATGAATTAAAATAAAGTGAAATGTAAAATCCAGTTCCTCAATCACACGAGAGCCAGGTTGCAGTGCTCAGTGGCCACAGGTGGCCAGCCTGTGGCCACCGTCCCGGACAGCACGGGTACAGAACATCTCCACCCTGACAGAAAGCCCTGTGGGGACGGCGCCGCTCTAGGACGTACCCAGGAGTGAAAGAGACCAGAATCCCTGCCTGCTCCTGGGTGTCCCACCTCCACTCCAGCCCATCTTCCACATGGCAGGCCGGGGGCGGGGGCTTCTTCCTAAAGCATAAATCAGCTCGCATCACCTCTACTTAAACCCTCCCGCTGCCGATTGCAGTGGCCAGGAAAAAAATTCAAGTTCCTTCCGTGGTCTTCTAGGGCTCAAGTTCACCCAACATCCAGCAGCATCTGTGGAGCCTGAACTACGGGCCAGGCACTGATCTGGGAACTTGCAGTAGGAGATTATCACGGAGCAAAACGTCAGAGCTCCCTATGTCCCTGGAGCTATTTAGGGGGAGATGAGAAAACAATAAGCCAACTTCAAGTGTAAATGATAACTGTACAGAAGATGAAACGCACAATGAGAAAAAGAAGAAGAGCGCGAGGGTCAGGCTGGTTTCCTTGCCAGGTGATGGGAGCGTCCCAGGCAGGAGCTTCCCAGTGCGAGATCCCAAGGTGGGGGCAGGCAGGTTTGAGGAACGGAGAGGGTCACATGGGGCTGGGACGAGGGAGCGAGGGGACATGGCAGGAGCCAGGTCACAGAGGATGAGAGCAGGCCATGTAGGGCCTTGGGAGCGACTTGGCGTCCATCTGAGCCGGGGAGGGCGTCTGGCCAGGGTTTGAGCAGAGTGGCGCCCTCCAACTCACACTCAGAATGCCTCTTCTGGCTGCTGCCCACAAGGAGCCTAGGGTGAGGGCTGAGGGTGCAGACACCACCGTCCAGCCACCCGCCAGGAGGAGGGGGAGGTGAGCTTTTGCAGAGCAGCCATGGAGAGGCGCTGAGGGCGGTCAGAGGGTGGATTTAGTGGACGGACGATGTGCAGAGTCCCAGTCAACAGAGTGCAGTGAGAGAGCCGAGCCCAGGACGGCCCCTGGCCGGGGGCAGGTGGGCAGCAGGTGTCCAGAGCTGGGGAAGCTCCACAAGTTCGGGCGTGGGAAGGCTCCCCGCACCTCCTAGCAGTAAAGGCAGATAGGCTGCTGGATGTGACAGTCTCAGCTCGGCCCAGCAGTCCGACCAGAGGAGAGAGCTGAGGTGGGGGCAGGCCTCGGGTTCCTTGGCCTCCTCTCGTGCCCTCAGCATGGCCACCCCTGCCATGCCATTCCTGCCCTGGCTTCCTGTCCAGGTGGCACCCTGCCAGCCACACCCCCACACCCCCGCACTACGCTGTCTCCTGCTTTCTGTCTCCCAGACCGGCCCGGAAAGGACCTGGACTGGTTCTGTGGTGTCCAGCCTCTCCAGGAGGTGCCCTGAGCTCCTTGAGGACAGACACTCATCTTGCTCGGGCGACGCTCCCAACCCTAGAACCGTCAGGCCCTGATGGGCATTCAGGATCTGAATGCTGCTGACCAGCCCCCCAAGGGGACTCTTCCGCCCTGGGCCCCGTGCCGCCCTTCTGCTGCCCTTCTGCCCACACACTCCAAAGGGGATTCTGGGCCCCATGACCCCGGGGGCCAGGGGCCCAGATGCTCTCTGCTGTTCCAGGGGACCGTACAGGAAAGGAACATCCTTCCTGCACCTTGCAGAGTGCAAGACATCCACACACGCACGTGCACGCGCACCGAGGGTTTGACTCTCCTCCTCCTCCCACCTCCCCCATTCGTTCCTGGCTGAGAGTTCTAGGCAGGGAGCCCAGGGAAGCCTGGAAAACCAACTCTGCCTGGCTCTGTGTACTTTTTTAAATGTCCTGCAGTATATTAAGTATTGATTATGAATGTGATTTGTGAGAGGAGTGACTCTGAGACTTCCTTGTAAGCAGCAGGACCATTCCAAAGGGATATAAGGGGAAAGTGAGCGCTTTGCTTGAGTCCTGATTCCTGAGCCAATCCCAGGGAGCTTGAGCTCGCAGGTTGTCAGGAAAAGGCTGAAAAATGCCGCCAAGTACCACAAGGCGCAGTGGCAAGGCAAATCAACCTCTGGGTGCCAAGTTTCAGTGTTTTGGCCTCACGGCAAACCCCTGGCCAGGCAGGGAAGGAGGCACGGGCCCAGGAGTCCCACTTGCCGGGGAAGAGCACTCCCCAGGGAAGAGGCTCCGGGCTCCTCAGCTCCTCCCTGGAGGTCCCGGCCACCGTGTACCCGCTGGCTGCTTCCTAGAGCCCTGAGGTCCGTTTCCCGCTGAGGGCGTCCAGCTTGGGGGACAGCATCCTTCTTCATCTTCTCTGTGCAGTAGAGATGGTCAGATCATTTGTATGGTATTTTAATATTTTTAGCAAATGTCTTCCAATTCCCAGTGTAGGGAGCAGGGTGGGCGAGGGGCAGTCAAGAGGAAGGGGTCTTCCCCACCACCCCCCAGTCCATCCACCATGCAGGCACACTGGAGCCAAAGTGGTGGGGGTGGGGCGGCTGGCCTTGTGCAGTGGCTGTGCCGGGGTCCCCCCCCATCAGCTGCACCCAGGAAGGGGTCTTGGCTGCACACCCCCAGCCCCTCTCCCCCTGCTCTGTGTTTACGGATGCTTCCCATGACATTCCTGTCCCTCTGGATGTATTACTTGGGGCCACACAGATTTTCCTCCAGGTGTCAGACTGGAAACGGTGGGCAACAAGAAGGGGACCTCTCTCTCCTGTACTTCTCAGGGACCAGGCTGGCCCGCAGACACTGTAAGGGACCCCAACTGTGGGGTCTGCACGGAGGCCTCACCCCCCGCAACCCCACAGCCCAAGTGAGTAGAACTCAGCAGAGGGACAGAATTTGGGCCTTCCCTTCCGGCGTACCCTGCAATTCCAGCCCACCTGGCCAACTGGGAAGACCAGGACCAAGGGGTTGCTGGGTTCCAGAAAGCAAGACTTTCAGCACTGAAACAAGAGAAGTCCCAGTGGGTCACCCTGGTGCGGAGAGCCCCACCTCTAGTCACCCTGACGGCCACTCCCCAGAGGTTTTGTTTAGTTCCTTCTCTCCTTTTGCGGCTGTTTCTGGATCTTGACATACTCTGTGGGGGAGGGGGCAGGAATATGCTTTTGATTCTTGTAAACCCAGAGTTGCTTATAAATTCCTAATTTGGGGGCCAGCCGGGCTCCAGGGCAGCTTCTGACACCTTGCCAGTTCAGCACCTTGAAGGGCAAGGTCACCACAGATGGTGGAGCACAGCCGTGGCCCCAAGCCGCCTTGCTGGGTTTTGGCAAGTTCTCAACTGTGCTTCTCCCGAGTGCCACACGCCTGCTCGGATGCTGCTGCCCCCTTTCGTTTTCAGCCCTTTGGCTGATGCATTTGGAGAAGCTGGAGCGCTCAGTCCGTGAGCCCCTGTTCCTCACTCAGGCTGTGCTCCAGGCCATGTGGCTTTGTCTCAGCTGGAAGGGACGGTACTGTTCGTGACGGAAAAGATTTCTGCACAACTTTTGGAATTTTTTGTTTAGCATTAGACCACTGTGCTTGAAGTTACAAGCCAGGGACTTGCCACCTTCCAACTTTAATTTGTGACATTACCCTGTCCCCTGGAATGTGGTGGCCTTCTGAACCAGCAGCCCAGTCACAGTGTTTTATGGAATTAGAAGGGTCCCATCAGTTCATTGTCTCCAGGTCATTGTGCTGGGTAGAGGCAGATGAATTCTGCTTTGTCCACCCTCCTGGCTAACTGGGTAGTTTATGCGTCTTCTCATCCCTGAAACAGACCAAGCGCTCCCTTTCCTCATTTTTCCTGTACCCCCACCCTTTGCCCTGAAACTTTCAGGGCCCCCCACTGTGTGCACAGCATTCTAATTTAAAACATAGGTAGGGTTAAAATGCTTCACAATAACAGAAAATGGTGGGGAAAATACAGTGTACTAAGATCTTCACATTGTGTGGAAGAGATAAAATCTTAAATTGTATTAGACAGTAATAAGTAGGAAATATGTATTGTAATATCCAGAACAATTATGAAAATACAAATAAAAGTATAGTTTGGCACCCAGTTTATACAGGGAAAACATGCTGATAAAACTATTAACCCTTAAAGAAAACATGAAAACAAAGGTGTGGAAAAGCAACGTGAAATAGGTACAACAAATGGAAAATAAATAGTAAAAGTGTAGCTTTAAAAAAATCCCACTATATTGATGATCACATGAAATGTAAATGGACTCCAAGTAAGACTAAAATTGTCCTATCAGATTTTTAAGAACCTGACTATAAATTAGTTACAAGAGACTCAAATAAGAGCAAAAGATAATAACACCGAATTATGCCAGAAAAGCACCAAACAAAAAGGATGAAGAGACAAGCCCACAATCATATTAGCAGACATTAGCACAGTCCTCTCAACAGACATAGAAAAGCAGTAAGGAGAGAAGTCTGAACAGCATAATTCGCTTGACCTAATTAACACCATATCCAACAATGACAGAAAACACCTTTTTAAGTGCACATTTAATAAAGTGAACTGTATGTTGAGTCATAAAGCAAACATCAACGCCTTTTAAGAGATTCGTATCATTCACCGGAAGTCAGTCCTCTGATCCCCATGGAATTAATCTAGGAGTTAGTAACAGACAAAATTTCCATCTCTGCCCTGCTGATCATCCCAGCCCCCAAATCTAGGTCAAGTTCTTTGTAAATCAGAGGTAAACTTGAGAGAAGGAAAGGGAGTACTTCTCCAGTCAGACATAAAGTAGAACTACAAGCCAAAGGGATCATTCATGAGCCAACACCACCCAAACCCAGGGAGGCATGAGATGCAAGTATGTGTCCTTAGGGCTGGGGGCTATTTATTTATTTATTTATTTATGAAGATCTAATTGGCTTTATTAAGCAATTCGTGAATCGCATTGCATCTCATTTGGCAAGTAGAGAGGCAAGTAGAGGGGCGGCTCTAAATTAACCCCTCCCGGGGCTGGGTATATTTAATGCTCGTAGAAGAGGACACAGAGCTCTGATGTACAAGAGACAGAGGGGAACTGAGAACTCTGAACAAAGCCAAGACCCTGCTCAGAAAAGGTGAGGGTGGAAAAAGTCTCCCATTTGAAATTGAACCTCAAAACCTACCCCATCCCAGTCCGATGGAAAGTTTCAATATATCCCAAACCAAAAAAAAAAGTCATTGCAAAATTTGGTTTCAGAAATGTGACCCTTTGGATCCAGGCCAAAGCAAAGACAAATGCTTTCCTAGAGACATTTTCCACCGCAGAGCACGTGAGGCTCCGGTAGCAAAAACCGGTAACACCAGCTGAAGAAAGATTCACAGTCATTTCTGGAAATCACAAACTGCACAAGGAAATAATTCTCATTGAGGCAAAGTCAGCAGTTAAACAGGATTAGGTTCCCCAAGCACTTGCAATAACAGAACAGTTGAGATGAAATTATCAGTCATACTTAAACTTATGACTTACATTTGATAATGTGTGAAACTACAGATCATGTTTAAATCATATATAAATTTAAATCATTTATAAATCACATTAAAATAACAGAATAGTTCAGTTGAGATTACAAATCAGACTTAAAGCATGTTTAAAATGATTATGTAAAGAAGAAATAAAAACCATATGGAAGGAACAAGATTCTGTGACAAAAACGAGATTTGGAAATGAACCACACTGAAGTCCCACAACTGAAAATGATCCAAAAAAAAAAAAAAAAAGTCCTTTAAAGCCTAAACCCAATAGCTGAGCTCGCAGAATTGGTGGTTTAGAAAAGCAGAAGGACTTGGTGAGCGGGGAGATAGATGTAAAGATACTTCACCAATTTCAGTGCAGATAGATTCCAGGGTGCAGCTAGAATCCGGAAGGGAGGAAAGAATGGGGAAGGGGGTGAGGAGAGCCAGGCCCGAGTGTAGGATTGCAGCGAAATGACTGACAGGTGCGCCCCGGCTCTGGGTCTCCTTGCACGCACTTGCTAGGCCACCTGCCCCAGGTAGACTCTGGCCACATCAGCCGACTGTTCTCTGCACTTCTCAAAGGAGGCAGGGGTGAGTTCTCTCCTCTGATACCCAGTCCAGAAGCTCGAGTGCTCCAGAAAGAGCCGTCCCCAGCTGGCAAAGGAGAAGCTTGGAGCTGCTGGGATTGTGTGAAAGCCCAGGAGCACGAGGGGCCAGAGGAAAAGCGTCTCTCAGCAGATGCTAGTAAACTGGCATCATTTCCTGTGGTGGTTGGACTGTGGTTTTGAAGGTCCTGGTGATGTGGGGCATGGGGATTTATCTGGGCCATGATCTGCCCTTTAGAACCCTAGCACAACCCAGCCCAGCTGGGCCCAGTCTAACCCAGCTGTGCTCAGTCCAGCCCAGCCATGCCCAGTCCAGCAAACTCCTCGCCCCTGGAGGGACAGCAAGTGGGGAGGAAGGGGGAGAGGGAGGGAGTGGGAGGAAGGAGCAGAAAGAACTCAAAGGCACAGGGGACAGAGGGCAGGGCAGGTCTGCCCCCTGTTGGACTGGGCCAAGCAGGATGAGATCCTGATGCCACATGGAGGTTCCAGACCCCAGTGTATCTAAATTGAAGCAGCCAGTGGCCAGTGCTCAGCTAGCCCAGGGAGGCCCAGGGAAAGGAAGCCAGGGTGGGAGCCCCCTGGACCCACTGAGTTCCTCCCTCCCATCTAGGAAGGATTGGGTCTAGGCCAGGGGTGGCAGCGTCTGCCTGCTGGGGTCCAGGGGTCACAGACACAAGGAGGTGGGGCCTGCAGCCAGGCAGGCCTTTGGGGGGGGGGGTGAGGGGAGAGGAGAGCGCACCCAGGAGCAGAGCGGGCGGAAGCTGCAAGCCCAGCCCCCCCCCCCCCCCCCCCGTAACCTACACCCCCACCCCACACTCTGAGCCTGCTGGGGTAGGTGATGGCTCCCTCAGGGCCCTCCTGGGCAGGCACAGGCTGGCTCAGGACGGGGTGCCTGAAAGGGTGGGGTGGGAAGGGGGGGCATCCCAGGTGGAAGCGCCAAGGCGGGGAGGGGCTGGATGGGAGGTGTCTGGACCACGGCCAGGCTCAAAGGGGCTGGAAGGGTTTAGCTCAGCCCGTCAGGAGCTGTGTCCTAGAGGTGCCAGATGGAGCGGAGGGAGCACTGGATGGGGAATCAGGCCGGCCTCCTAAGAACCCTGGCTCTGAGACTGGCCCTCTCCCAGCCTCCCTTTCCCTGTGGATACTTTGGGTATAAAAGCCTGGAAGCCCAGAAGCAGGTGGGGACACCCAGGACCACCCCTTTCTCTGACATCAGGTGCCTTCAGGACAATTTCCTAATTGGCTAGACTGAGACCTAGAGTCCTTCCACCCCAGACACCCTGTTACTGGGGTTACTCTGGGTTCCCGGGAGCTCCTTGGCCTAGCAAAGGGGTGAGTAGGACGACAGTGGGGGGCAGGGGTGTCCAGATGGGGGAGGGACACGCCAGGGCAGTCCTGTCCAAGGTTTGCAGAAACAGGCCTCCTGGCTGCAGTGCCCGTGCAGGCCACACAGGGGCAGCGCGGGGCTGCATTTCAGTGCCTCTAGCTCCCCAGGTGAGCTGTCCCCAGAAGCCTGGAAGGTTGGGGAGCCGGCTGCCAGCCCCCACCCTCAACCCTTTCTCCACCTTCTTCTACACACCGCCTCTGCAAAACGCCTAAGGAAGTTGTGTTGTGGGGAGAGCGGCAAGTTTTTAAAAAGCAAAAAAAAAGAGGACCAGCTCTGAAAGGCTCCCTGAAATCCTCCAGGCCCCGATCCTGGTCAGCAGCTGGAGAAACTGGGGCTCAGAGAAGTTAGCAGCTTGCCCAGTATCAGCCAGCTCCCAGTTCGGGTTTCTCTCCCAGGCACCTGCTGCCTCCCTCACTCCACTGCTGGTTATGGGGGTTGGGGGTGCCCAGACTTCACTGTCCAGAAGGGAATGGGAACACACAAAGGACCACAGTCAGGTAGAAAGCCACGAATGCCACACTAGGTAGGAGAGGGACTAGTATGGGGGAGACTTCTTCATGCAGGTGGGAGGGAGGGTGGAATCCAAGAGGCCATCATGGAGGAGGAGGCAACACTTGAACTTGTCCTCGGGGTGAAATAAGATGCTGACTCAGTTGAACAGTGTGTGTGTGTGGGGGGGCTGCTGGTGAAGTAAAACCCTGGGCGAAGGCAGAGAAGGAGAAAATGTGCATCGGTGAGATATACACTCTTTGGGGAAGGAGGAGATTAGAGGTCAGACAGAGAAGTTTGCCCACATCCTGAAGTCTCTGCGGGCTGCCTAGGTCCCTAGGTCTTTAGAATTGGGGGCTGGCTTGGCTTTGGAATTTTCCTGAATTCCATTATGTTGAAAGTACAGAAAATGGCAGTTCTCCAGATTATCTCATTTGGAGGTAGGAGTAAACAAATGTTCTCCATGGCGACGGTGGGGCCTAACTGGAGATGTCTGGCTGCCCCTCGGAGCTCTGGAGGCCAGCCCTGAGGGGGAGGCGGCCGCTCCCCATTCCTCAGTCATGACTCGAACTCACAGCGGAAGGAGCTACTGCCGGCCACAGGGGGCCTCTGCCTAACCTTGGAGCTGGCTTCGGGACAGCCCAGGATTCTGGGGCTTGGAGAAAGCCTCAGACCAAGGTGGGCGGGGTGCATGGAGCAGGCAGGCCCACCTGCTCACCCTCCTAAGAAGTCAGGGGCTCCTCTGGAGGCCCGCAGCCTGCTCAGCTCACTTGCCCCTGTCCAGGTAGATGCAGGACCCAGAAGGGAATGCAGGAAGACGAGGCAGGAGGCCAGGGTTGAGTCTCTGCCTCAGTGTCCCCAGAGGTGGGCACCAGGGGGCAGGAGGCACGTAGAGAGGAGGGGGGCTGTCGTGTGGATCCATTCAACTGTTTCCATAAGGAAATGACCTTGAGGATGCCCCCAGGGCCTGACCCCAACCCCAGTGCCTGCATCAGCCTCCCAGCCCAGACTCAGGAGAGCCATGGGACCACCCCCCTCCACCCACATCTTTGGAAACTCAAAGTTCAGGGACTTGGAACCGAGGTGGGCAGGTGAGGACCCAGGTCCTGGAGACCAGCAGACCAAGACGCAGAATCACCTCTGCTGCTTCATAGCTGAAGGCCCTGGGGCTCGTTACTAGGACCCTCTCCTACCTCGGTTCCCCCATCCGAATGATGGTAGGCCAGGATGACCACACCCCCTCCCTTCTGGGGCGGAGGGGAGGGTCCTAGGGGCCGCTGGAAGATGCCCTTGGCACAGGGCCTGGTGCTCAGCACATGCTCAGTGAACAGCTGGTACCCAGATTCCTCTGGCCACCACCACCTACCCCGCCTCCCCAGTGGACAGACTTCTGTCTCTGAGTCCCCCCGCCACCCCACCCCCCGGCCCCCATCCTGGCCGATGCTCAGGGCTCCTGGGCCTTCCGCAAAGTGCTCTCGGGGAGGTTTTGTTTACCATCAACCGGTCATGTTTATTTCCGAATCCGGGTCTGACCTCAGAAACGCACTATTTCATTAAACAGAAAAAGCAGCCCTTCTCAAAGTGTGTCGGATTGAGACTCGTTTATATTCTTAAAAATTATTGAAGATTCCCAAGACAGTCTGGGGACGCGGTCTCCGTCCGTCACTGGTCACCACCCCCGACACGCACGCGGACGGATTTGTAAATTCTGCGCGTGCCCGAGCAGCGGCGGCGGCCGGGCCGGAGCCGCCAGTCAGCGTCACTTGGACCTTCGAGAAGGACTCGGAGCGCGTGAGGGCAAGGGACATCTTGGTGGGACCATGCCTCCGGTTTGGACAGGGGCACCTCCCGAAAGGATGTCGAGGATCCCCAGCACCCGGCCCCCCGGGGAGCCCCTGCTGCGCACTAAACACGTGCAAGAAGGAAACACAAGCTGCTCTCTGCACCGCGGCCCAGGAGCTTGCAGGAAGTCCTGGCACAGACGAGGGAGCTAATCTGAGAACAAGCACACAAGTGAGGAAGGACTCTGCCCGCAGACGGCCCGGCAGCCGCGTCCCCGGTCCCGCGCCCCTTGGGGAACCCAAACCGGAAACCAGCACTGATTCATCGGCATCTCCTGGAAGCCCCCGCCCGAGCTCCTATCTGCAGCACGGCGCGGGCAGGAGAGGCTCTGGCCCTTTTACTAAAGACACACAACCCGACATACCTTACATACTGTAAGCACAACCAAAATATTTAAAAATGTTTATATGGTTCGGTAGGATTTCCCACTGATCCAACTTGCCTGTTTAATCTGCAGTTACAGAAGCTGCCAGAATACGGACCCGCCCAGCCAGCCCATCCCCTCCCAACACCCATGTCCAGGAGGTGAAGTCGGCAGGCTTGCCAAGGCCCGGAAGGGCGAGCCCTGGTCCGGCACAGAAAGGGCATTTGGTGGTGGAGGGGGCGGGGGGCAGGGCAGGGTTCCACGTGCCTGAGGGGCAGCAGTGAGGTCAGCGCTGGACCAGAAGGGGGCCAGGTGAGTGGGGGTGGCTGGGGGCTCAGGGGCCAGTCTGCTGGTTGGGTCAAAGAGGGCCCAGGGGTATTGGCAGGGCTCCCGCATTTTATACCAAGCAAGCTGGGCACCTGAGGAGGGTTTCCGGGCAGAGAGGGACATGGTTGGAGGGTTGTTGTAAAAGGTCGCTTTGGCTGCAGATTTCAGGGAAAGAGCTGCAATGGGGGTGGGGGGCAGGGAGCTTGAGGGGGTCCCACCATTGGAGGTGGGATTTTTTACACATAGGTGGTTTTCAAAAAAAGATTTATTTACTTGAGAGAGCAAGCACAGGGAGGGGCAGAAGGGGAGGGAGAAACTAGCAGGTTCTGGCTCAATCCCAGGACCCTGATATGGTGACCTGAGCCAAAACCAAGAGTCGATGTGCAACCAGCTATGCTACCGGGTGCCCTTTCATGTAGGTTTCATTATTATTCAGACAGTGTGAGGCGCAAGGCCAGGAGACAAGTGCCCCTGAAGACACAGTCTCTCACTCACAGCTCCCCAGAGGAGGGGGTATGCCATGCCACACAGGGCCGTGTGGGGGACAAGCAGGGAGGGCCAGGAGCCAAGAGTCTCTATTGTGGTTTCTAGGGAAGAAATGGGTGCAGAGGGCAATTAGGCTACACAGGGCTGGGACCGGCCAGTTTGATGACTTGACTTGGCTGGACTCTGGGCTAAGGGCTGTCCTTGTTGTCTGGCACCCAGCCCCGGGGTGACCCGTAAAGGAGGTGGTCTGGAGTAGGGAGCTTGGATTGGCTGCTTTGCACATCAGAGGCTCACACCGAAGGGAGTTGTTTGCCATCTCTAGGACACAGCTGCGCCCTGGGGGTTCAACAAGTTCTTAAGAAGTCAAAGCATCATGAAATACAGAAACTGAAACCATGACTCATACAGGGATGGTGGCAAGTAGTGGTCAGGATTGGGGGGCAGAGGCAGCAGAACGGTGGCTTCTGGGAAGTGGGCAAGAGGAGAGGAGTAAGAGACAGTGGCTCAGCGAGGGGTAGGGAGTGGCTGTTTAGACGAGCTGGTCCAGGAGGGTGGGCACGAGGGAGGACCTGAAGGAGGTGGCCAACGGGCGGAGCCTTCTGTGCAGGACAGATTGTAAGAGCTGGAGTGCAGGCCAGGTGGGCTCCAGCATCAGTGGGAGACTCAGCAGCGACTGGACAGGAGCATGAAGATTTGATCTACACGGGCTGGCCACTGAGACTGAGGTGGGACCCAGCGGAGAGACAGCCCAGTGGGGCAGGGTCACACCCCAAGGGCTCTGGGTCGCCAGGTCGCTCTGTTAGTTTGGAGATGCTGTGACCCAGCAAGACGCCCCAGTCCGGAGCACAGGGCTGAGGTCTGGGGGTCATCCATGCGGAGATGGCTGTTGGTTCCATGGACAGGGGTGAAGCTAGCTCAGAGGGCTGAGGACTGAGCGTAGGACACCCCCCAGTATTTCAAGGTCAGAAAGCAGAGGCGGAGCCAGGAAGACACTGCTCTGGGGGCTAGGAGTGTAGCGCTTCCCAAGGGTGAGCACTTCAGGAGGGCCGCGGGGCCCAGAGATGAGTGAGGAACCGTCTTTACATTTTGCAGGAGACGGGATACGGGGCATTCGCTTTGAAGCTCGCTAAGTGGAAGTTTACCCACCCCCAGAGGAATTCTACCTTCTCACGAGTGGACCTGTATTACCAAAACAGGGATATTCTAATACTGAATTACTGTACGCAGAATCCGGTCAGGAGATCTTTGTGGAAATGTTTCTTCTACTGTTATAGATGAACCTGTGTGATCTTTTCTGTTTTGCCAGCTCCCGTGAGCTCAGAGCTGCTGGCATCGGGGCCCGTGCCATCTGGGGGAGGCTGGGTCTCTGCCACAGAGGGGGCGGCCCCACAGGGAATGGAGTGGCCTTGGGAGGGAAGGGGGTCATGGCAGGAGCAGGCGGCACCCGGGGCTGCTGATGTTCGAGATCGCGGAGGTGATGCTCTGGTCCGTATGGATCTGCGGCATGAGATCCCGGGTCCACGCGGACAGGGACTGGGTCTGCTCTCCTGGGAGCCTCCAGGGCCCGGCACGCGGCAGCGCTCCCAAAAACACTTGGTGAATGAACAGGTGAAAGAATCGGCAAATGAGCAAACAAGCCGCCCCCAGTGCAGCCCACCCCAACGTCCGGCCCAGGGCCTTGCACCAACTGGGTGTTCAGGAAACATTGGCTAAAAAATTAAATTTTGACTCTGTGCACACTTTCTAGCTGATGTGTGTCCCTGGGTGCCTTTGAGACACCGGTGCGGGGCTGAGCCCGGGGGAGGGCAGCCCACTTCGATGACTCTGCAGGCCCCTCCAGCCAGCCCCCTGGCGTCCCTCAGCCTGTAGGTGGGAGGTCAGGTGACTGTGCGGCCAGAGCTGTTGGCAGAACAAAGTTACGTTCATTTCATGGTCCCCATCCCACACTGTCCCTCCTTGGAGGCAGAGTCCGGTGGGTGCCAGTCGGCCCATCACTGTGGTGGCAGAATGGTGAGGAATGGCGACCTGGGAGAAGCCAGATGCTTTCCCATCATGGTACCCCAGACCCGGCCTTTCCTGGCTTCACTGGGTCCCCACTGTCTGCCACCATGAGGTCTTGGGAAAGCCATGCCTCTCAGGGAGGCCCAGGAGTCAGCCTCCCATAGACCTCCCTGCTTCTAGAGTCTACTTTAAGGGGCCTTTCAGAGTAGGCAGAGCGAGGGTGCCTGCCAGAAAGCCACAGGAGCACCAGTGCCTCCCTGCTCTCCGCATGCTGTGCCCCCAGTAAGGAATCCCCCACTGTCGGGGGGGGGCCTCATAGTCCCCTCTGTGCCCCGCCCCCGGGGCGGCCAGCAAACACTGTCCGGCAGTGAATGGACCAGTGACTCCTTGGCCAGCGCTAAGTACAGCGGTGAAGGGCGTGAGGGCGGGCCTGAGTCCTGTCAGGGGCCCGTGGCGTGAGGATGCAGCCGCTCTCAGGAGGGCCAGGTGTCACCCCAGCCACACAAAGAGACGCAGGTTCCACCTCAGCATTCAGCCCTGGCCTGCGGCTCTGGGCGGGGGGGGGGGGGGGTGCTGGCCACGTGCACGGCCCGCAGAGCCCAGGGCAGACACAGCCCTCAGAGCCCTGGCACTGGAGCAGGTCAGCAGAGGAGGGGATGGAGGGTGGCAGCGGGGCGGCAGGACAGGAAGGCTGGGGACGGGGTCCCGACTGCCCCGGCGGGGCTTTGGGAGCAGAGACAAAATAGAGGTCATGGACTTAAGTCCAGCGTGGGGCCAGGAGGCATGGCCGAGGAGAGAGAGTCTGGAGGTCATCCTCCCCGGGCTGCCTCCGGAGCATGAAACCACAGAGGTCACGGCCCCCAGGCTCTCTCAGGGACCAGAAACCAAGCAAACTATTTTTGTAGCCTTTAGAAGCTGCTCCCCTTGAAGTATGACTAACTCAGAAACAGCTGAACTTCAGAAACTCACAACTGCCCACGTGGCTGCTGTGGTCTCCTAGGGAACCGAGAAAGCAACTGTAAAGAAAAAAGAACTTGCAAGCACTCAGAAATCACTTCTGCTCAGAGAGGGAGAAATAGTTCTATCTGGTGCCAGGGCCCCCTGGGCTCACTTGGAGAAGCACACAGAAGAATGACTTACGATGTGACCTTGGAAGAAAAGTGTGTCTTTGGCCCTACGTTGCCTCCGCCTGCCCCACTCACCCCAGCCGCAGGACCCTGCTGGACAGAAAGATGCACCACCATCTTGGGACGGACCTGTCATGAAGCCTGGTGCTCTGCTGGGCAGCCGCCAGCCCATTCACATCTCTTTAGGCCCCCCCAGGGGACAGCTGCAAGGGACCGGCCAGGGGCACGACTCCCTTGATGGCCTGACTGGCTGGCTGGACCCACTCCTGTGGTCAGCTGAATAGTGACCCCCAAAGGTGTCCGCACCCTAATCCCTGTAAATAAGTCACCTCACGTGGCCAGAAGGCCTTCACAGACGTGCCCCGGAGACGGAGAAGATCCTGCCTCATCTGGGTAGGCCCAGAGTAGTCACCAGAGTCTTTCTGAGGGGGGAGAGGGGGACAGTCAAGAGAAGGGTGACATGACCAGAGAACTAGAGTCAGAGAGAGATTTGAAGATGCTACACTGAGGACAGGGTCAGTGGCCACCAACGACAGGAAGGGGGGCCTCCCGAGGCTGGAAAAGCCAGAGAAGCAGACCCCACCCCCAACCATCTTCAGAAAGAACAAGGCCCACACCTTGGCCCCGGCCCCATGAGCCTGACTGTGGATTTCTGACCTCCAGCACTCCCCGATAACCAGCTTGTGTTGTTTTAAGCCTAAGTGTGGCATAATGTGCTCCAGCAACAGAGAGTGGCTAACCCAGGTCCCCAGGGCCACTGCGGCTCTGGCTGCTGGGTCCCCACCTGTGGGCCTGCCCTCTCCTGGCAGCTTGGCAGAAGCCTGGCCCTAGAAGGTTCTGAGAAGGTCATTCTTCCTGAGTCTTAACAGGCTCTGCCTCACCCACAGGCAGGGGAGCTACCCACGGGGTGAGATTTCTGGAGCAACAGGAAAACAGCCACCAGCCCACACCCGAGACCTCTCCCTCCCTGCTCGCGGAGGCCAGAAACTCCTCCAGAGCACTGCCTTTGCTTCAGTTCCCAAACAGGGGCCTCTGGGAAGAGGTCATTCCAAAGGGAGATTTACACGAAGGCGTACACAGTCTCCATAAGTATGTTCCCTGCAAGCTGGTTCCTGAGTAGGGGTGGGTGTCCACACAGGAGAGGGGTTATGGAAAGGCTCCCGGGATAGGAACTCAACCAACCTCCAGACTCACCTGTCCCTCCTGCCCCTCAGTGGCCACCCGCCCCCTTTCTCCTATCAGGTCCATTTTCTCTGCAGAGCCAAGCGGTTCCTGGCTCCCTCATCAAGAGATGGGGTCTTCCTCTTTCCAGGTCTGGACTCACTGGCCCCCTTCACACAGCACACCACACCACTCTGGGGGGCAGTGCTGGGAGAGAGACTCTCCCCAGAGGATCTTTTCAGAACTAGGGGACAAAGCCATGGGCCACACTGGCCTCAGGAGAGCCCAGGCCTCCAGAACCCCAAACTGGAGACCATCCCATCTCCTCCAGCCCAGTGCAGCCAGGGGACCTGGAGGGTCTAGTGACAGTGACACACAGCCAATGCCACCAGGAGTCTCCAACTAACTGCCCCCGGGCCCAGGCCCCGGCCCCAGGAATGAGGGAAAGCAGCGTCCGGGAGGAGCAGGGCCTGGGGTCGGTCACCCCATCTTCACGTGCACAGGCTGATGCCCACATGAGCTTGTATGGGGGCGGGTCCTGGCACCCCAATGCACCCACGGCAGGCTGCTCAGCGGGGAGTCACGTCAGGGCCCTCCCTTCTGTGACCCCCTCTCTTGCATCACCATATGCAGGAGGTGCCCTCACCCAGTGCGCAGAGCCCGCAGGTGAGACCCCAAATGATCTCTGAGACTCATTTGTACGCAGCAGATGCCACGGAGAACCGGCCACAGGCGATCAGGAGGGCGAGGAATGGCCGGCACCCCCGCGACAGTCACAGGGGCCACATTTAATGTGAAATATGAACACAAGTACAGCGTGACTGGGCTCACTTAACATACCTTCCGCTACCAGCGGTGTACAACTGAACACGGTTCCATACGCAACGTTGGGGACACAAAGTCACTTCAATACCAGGTCATGAGAAATGCTCCCTTTCACTTTGGTTTGGGACGACAGGCTCGAGGGCCGCCACGGAGAACCAGGCCCAGACGTGAGAAAGCAGAGGCGACAGATACGGCCTCTGGAGAAAGGCCCCGGGGGAGAAACCGGATGGCACGGATTGGCACAAAGGGCTGGGCCTGCGCGTACAGAAAGATTTGCAGGATAAACCAAATAACATTGGAAATCATACCTCCGGTAATACTTCTGTAAGAAGCAGAATTACACTACATGTTGTTCACATGCGTAGGAGTGCGTAGGAGAATCCGCCGTCGCTGTGGTCGAGGCTGGGGTGGGAGAGCAAAACGTGGACTGGACGAGACAAGTTCGTCGGCAGAGAAACGAATCCACGAGAAGGTTGTGTCTGGGGCGGAGGCGTCTCATCAGCAACACACCCGGAAGGCAGCCCGCCCAGGAAAGGCACCACACACACGCACGCACACGCACACGCACGCACACACACAGCAGACGCACACGCACACCCCCTCCTGCAAATAAATACACACGCACGCACGCACGCTCCCGTGAGAGCGCCCCGCCCCCGCCGGGCTTCAGCCAGACTCCCCCGCGGGCTCCGCTCCATGTGCGAGGCAAACGGGGACCGTCCCACACAGCGGGTGTGGAGGACGCACGGCCCCTTCCGGTGCAGGAAGAGCTCGGCCACCCCGTGCCGACGGCCCGCGCATCCCGCCTCCTGGTGGCAGGAAGACAGTGGCGCCAGGGCTGGAGAGCAGAGCGAATAGGCCTGTCTGCCGTGGCCGGACAGGAGGCAGCTGCACTTTCTGACTTTGGCATTGAGCGACCTTGACCAGAGAGCTCTGGTTCGCAGGAGACCTCCCTTGAAAACACACCAGGCCAAAGCTTCAGTGAGGTTGCGCCTGGGGCTGTGTGCCAAGTGGGCTCCAGGGTCCTCTTCAATCTCTCCCCATCACTTCCAAGACATGACGAGACCTTTACTGCATCCGTTGGTAAACCAAGCTGCCAAGTGGCCCAGAAAGTTCTATTAAGAATCCCAGCATACTATGCTCGGCCCATGTACAGCTCACTCTCTGTGTTTCTGAAACAGAGCACGAGCATCCTGTAGTCCGTGAACATAGTGAAGGCCTCTGGCCGCATGTGGTGGAGAATGTGGATAATGAGCTCATTCCTGGGGAGGAAGACAGAGCAACAGAGTGTGTCTGTGGCCAGAACTAAAACTTGAAACACCCTCCAGGCCTGGCGGTGACCTTGAGTGCGTGCAGAAGGCCCAAGATACCGAGACTTCCCACAAAGAGTTCAATTCCTGGAAGTTGCTCAGTCTGGCATTAACAGCGAAAACTTCCCAACTATAAACTAAATTTGTGATCTGATTATAAACGGAATAAACCCTAGAGGAAACACGTAAAGAGGCAGAAAAGAGAGCTATGGCTAACAAAATGCAGAAAGTGGTTTCAAACATTCATTTCTAGTTTAACCTCAGTAATGCAAGGACAGAATGGGAGATGGTCCAAGAAACAAATGTGCTGCCAAAAATTGACTGTTTTCTCTCTCACAAAAGTGCAGTGAACAGGGTTTACAACTGAAGAGAATAAAGGTGGACTTTGGAGTAAACGGGAAAAAAGGAAAGAGCCTCCATTCTCTGCCCAAATGAAGGTACTGACCCGAACAGTGTTCACAACTGAACCAAGTGTAAATGCTGGCACTGCTCTGATGTGACCTCTAGCATGGGGACATGACCTCTATTGTGGCAGTGTGACCTCTACCGTGGTGACGTGACCTTTGATGTGGTAGCCTGACCTCCAGCATGGTGATGTGTGACCTTTGGCATGGCGACACAGCCTCCGGCCTGGTGACATGACCTCCGGCATGGTGACATGACATTCGGCGTGCTCAATGGGGCTCCCAGCATAGTCAGTCCCCTGCCATGGTGCCAGGTGGCACCGCCCACCTCATCCCCACAGCCTGGCCGCTCTGGTGCGGGAGGGAACGGTTTCCCAAGTGGGGTTTCCAGTGGCTTCGGACAGAGGAGCTTTGTGAGGGTCAGTCGCCAGGTTATCCCACACAACAAATGCTTATACTACACACGTGCCTAGGGAGGGGAAGAGGAATCCCAGGGTTTTCTCCAGGCTGTGAGTGAAAGGGCCCCCCTGCCCGCCCCCGAAGACACGCTCCCATGGTGGCGCAGTGGAACCCGCCGAGGGAGCTCGGCCTCAGGTCTTCCTCCAGGCGAACGCCTCGTCGGCGAGCACCTGGGCCAGCCTGGTGTTGAAGGGCCCGTAGAAGTCCTGCAGGATCCTCTGGGTGACTGGCCACATGGGCCCCAGGTTCCGGTCCTCGGGTCGCCGCGCATTGGACGCGGGGCTCTTTGTCATCAGGGTCTCCTGTTTCTCCCCCAAGGGCCCTAGAACACAGAAACGCTCCCGTGAGGCCGGAGGCATGGCAGGAAGAAACCCTGCAAAACCCCCAGGCCCACTTCGTGCTGAGACAGGAGCTCCCCCGAAGCTCTGGGGGATGAAAACTCTCCGGCTGGATCCACCCTGAAGCCCCTGAGGGCGGAACGCGGAAGGGCCCTTGTGAAGAAGCAGGGACTGTCCGGCCGGGGGCTGCACCCCTGCCCTCAGACGTGCGGCGGGAACCAGGGGATGCAGCCTCACCCGAGCCTCCCTGCCTGCTTTCGTGGCCACAGAGCCACAAAGGGCTGGCTCTCGTGGCCGTCAGCCTGTCCCTGGATAACTGTCTGACCCACCTGGCATGGTCCCCGCACTTAGATTTTCCTGCTAACCAGCCTGCCCGAATTCTGCCAGTGTCGTTCCCGCTTCAGGCTGCTGATGTGAAGGGCCTGCGGCTGCGCCATAGTTCACCTTGTGTATCATGCTGTATGGTGGCCACGGGGGCCGGGAGGAGGCCACCTGTGCCCAGAGACCCCAGGAGCCGCAAGGGGCCCACCTGCCACCAGGAGACCGGTGGGGAGAGAAGCCCAGGAACAAGCCACCTCTATCCCCAGCCCTCTAGACCACAGGCCTCTCCGCGGCTTAACCAACCAGATCACTGCTCATGCCCTCGGGATTTGGCCTTTACACAGATTACCCTATTCCAGTATCCTTGAGATGTGCATAATAGAAGGAACAGAACAGGCATTTCCTGTCTCAGGGACTAAAGACAAGCTCATCAATGCAGCAGGATCTACCAGGGGTCAAATCAAAGAAAAATGGTTCTGGGCCGTCACAGGGAAAAGTGATCACCTGCGTCATGCCACCAGCTCACCCACGACAGAAGGACTCCAAGACTAGTGGCGGGCCAACGTACTGCAGCTGGGGTAGAGAGGGGTCAAGAAATATTTCAACAACAGAATTCCCAGGCCAGATTATTAGATGGGGCCGCGGGAAGAACGTGCACTTTGCTCTAGATCTTCAGTGAGTGGTTCACGGGGGCCACCCACATGGGCAGCACTCCGTGTCCACACTCCCATCCTGCCAGCCATCACCATGGCCAGGAGCAGCTAACCTTCCTAGACGTGCTGCTCAACTACGCGGCCCCGACTCCAGGGGTCCCCAAAAACCTGGGACAATGCGATGACCTGTCCATTCCCTTCTCTGAGGCTTGTGGCCTCTGCAGGACTGTTCCAGCCACACACTGACCTCTCACCCGTCCTCAAGGCCCAGCTCACAGACCATGCCTTCCAGGAAGCCTTCCATTCCCTCCTTCAGCAGCTGGGACCCCAAGTCACGTGTGTGAACCTACGGCAAGGGTGCTACCCTTCCCCTGCTTTATTCTGCCAGTTACTCGATGACCCGAGCTGTGGCTTTCCCGTCTCGCTCTGCTGGACTGAGAGCTCCCCAGTGAGGGACCCCCCTCTACCCCAGCTGCAGGCCCTGCACTTGGCAAACAGCTACTGAGCTAGCTAGGCCCGGCCCGGCACACGGAATCTGCCTGTGACTCAGTGAGCACCTCGGCCGCGCTGGGTGCACGGCCTGTGTCTGCCCCACGCTCTCCCCCATGACATTCCTACCGAGGTTGAGGAACTGGAAGACCCTGTGCATGGTGTACTTGACATTGGACGCGTGGTCTTCCAGGCGGAGGATGAGAAACTGTTCTTTGTTAAAGACGGCGAGCCAGTCCAGGAGGTACACGGCATACAGACCGACCTGGAGCCTCACCTGGAACCAAAGGAGGAGGCAGGCGTTATGTGAGGGTCCGTCCCTCCTCGCTTTCCCCACAGTGCTCAGGCACGGGTATGAGCCAACACCGAGTTATCCAAGTGAACAGCTGCCTTCAAAGGATGGATTTTGAGCCCTGAGCGTTCTTGGGTCCTCACTCAGGGTTCTGAGCTCCCCACACAAATGCTTCCTGCTCAGGGCCACACGGAACCCTCACAACGACCCCATAGCTGGCAGCGGGGCACACTTAGGAGTGAAGGAAGACTCAGAGGCAGGAAGAGGTCGAGCCCGCACACAGAACAGGCAAACGTTCTCTCTCTGCACTGAAACCTGCCCGCTCCTGCTCCTACACCCAGCACACGATGGCCATGAAGACGCCTCAGGCACAAGCCAGGTGAGGGAAAGGCCATGCGCCTGGGGCCATCCGAACCCTGTGACCAG
The DNA here is from genome assembly GCF_964662115.1 of Mustela nivalis. NCBI lineage: Eukaryota > Metazoa > Chordata > Mammalia > Carnivora > Mustelidae > Mustela > Mustela nivalis. Next base: position 179,560,394 of record NC_139021.1, read on the forward strand.
GGTTCGGAGGGCCAAACACAGCCTGTTCTAGGCAGTCACATGTCCGGGTCCCCATGTGCCTGTGCCTTTGCTCACACCTACCTGGCAATTAACCCCACCCAGAGGGAAATCTGGCCCCTGTCCTTGGCTCCTGGGAGGTGACCTCTGGGTCACCTAGGATATCCTGCCTGATAAGTATCTTTGCTTGCCTGGGACATGGGGCCACCTGACAGTAAACAGCATGCGTGACGACAGGGGCTCCTGGCGACACAGGATCAATCTGACCTGTGGTAGGGGCTGGACAGTAAAGACAGTAAGTGACTGTGCCCCAGGACACAGTGTGGCCATTGAGGCTTGGCGGGGCTTCCCTGGCTGGAATGCTTGTTGCAGACCACGTGCTTCCCTGCATGGGTTTTAATGGGTCCCCCTCCCTGCTGTGACCGCGAGCACCCGTCTTCAGTGTGCCCGTGATTCTTCCAGGGACTGAACCCCAGAAGTGGTTTCGGGGACCCCCGACTTACAAACACGTCAGAAAGGAGAGCAGTCTTGGCACCCTCCCGTGAACTTCACAGTTGCGGAGGGAACAGCCCCCTCCCCCTCCACCCTGCTGCCCCTTCTCCTGCGCACCTCTCCTCCTGCAGACCTGCTCCACTTCCTGTCTACTGCTCTGCCTCGGCGACCTTCCCAACTGGTTCCCTCCATGGCCTCTGCCTAGCCTCACGCCAGCCACCCCGATGAGGCCCCGCGGTCACAGCCTCGTCACTGGTGCTCCCATCTAGTGTCCGAGCAGCCAGCCCTCAGCTGCCACCCATGAAAACGGTCCCCACGCCCTGCCCCCCCACAGCCCCAGCGTGGCAAGCTCTTGGTCTGGCTTGTGCTCAGCCCCCAGCCGGCCCCTCTGGGCCTCGGCTCCTGAAGCTGAAGGCCCAGGCTCCTCCGTCATCCCTGCCGCACAAGGCCGGCCGGGCTCCGACTGCCTGGATCCCTCTCCCACTATGCTTCCCCCACTTCGTTATTTTTCCAGTCCTGTGGGAGGATGCAGAGGAAGAACAGTGAGAGGGGATAAGTGTCTCCAAAACCCATTAGGTGCCGCCAGCTCCCCGGATGTCGCCTCCTTGTGCGCCAGCCCGTAACAAAGACCCCAAGCTGGGCCAAAGCCAGAGAGAACCTGAGTGTGTGCCAGCCTCAGAGATCCTGTGTGCGTTGCCTCAACACAGACAAACCATTATGAGCAGGTCTCCTCAAGTCGTCGGCCTCCCAGAGCATTTCCACTTCCTGTCAGCCCCATGGCCAAGCCCCCTCAGGGACGACCGGCCTCACAAGGGTCATCTCTTCCAGAGAACCTACCTTTGGGACCTGAGAACTTTCTAGAATGAAAGGCTGATGTTTGCGACAAGGTGGGGCCCTATAGCATCACCAGGAACCCACACCTGACCTGGCCACATGTGACAGACTATTTCTCAGCAAGCCTGCTTGTGCCCGTCGGGGACAGAGCCCGCACAGCCGCTCCCGGGAGGACAAAGACCTGCTGGCTGAGGCCCTCCTGCGGCAGGGTCTTCCCTCACGGGTGGCAAAGGCCCTGGTGGGGGAGGGGGTTCTGCAGGGGAAGGGAGGTGGGCTGGCTCCCACAGCGGCAGGCTCCCTGGTCCCCTAGACATCCCCCTCTTCAGGCCGCCCCACCCCCTTACCACTCCAGGGAAGCCCTGGCCGCCCCGAGTGATACGTTCTGGTTCATGCAGCATCACCACTACAACGGGACGCCACTAAGACACGCCTACGAAAGGCCCCCTCAGAGTTCTTCTTCGCCTTTTCCCCCACAGAGGCCAGAGAATCAAAACAGAATGAAGATAAAAAGGGTATTTAGGGGAAGTGTCTGATAGATCTAAAATGACAAAATCTCGGAATGCCTGGGTGGCTCAGTTGGTTAAGCAACTACCTTCAGCTCAGTTCTTGATCCCAGAGTCCTGGGATCAAGTCCCACATCAGGCTCCTTGCTCAGCGGGGAGCCTGCTTCTCTCTCTGTCTCTGCCTGCCTCTCTGCCAGCTTGTGCATTCTCTCTCTCTCTCTCTCTCTCTCTCTGACAAATAAATAAATAAAATCTTTTTTAAAAAATGACAAAATCTCAGAGCTAAGAAAAGCCTTTGAGGTGATCTGCCCAGCCAACTCTTGATGGAGAAAGGGAAGCCCAGGGAGGGTAAGGGCCAGCCGAGTTCAGCTGGGAGCACCCACCAGCAGGAGGAGCTGGTTCAGGGTCCCCGCCACCAGGGCTTCCTCCCCCACAGGGACAGAGCCAAGGAGAGGTGGATACAGGCTCTTCCCAGACAGGCACTATGCCGAGCCTCTCTGTTCCCAATCGGGGTTCAGGTGGGACTCCCCACCCAGCCCATCTGCCATCTGCTAGTGGCAAAAACTCCTCGCTTGTTCACTGGCTCATTCTGCAAACAGTCACGTGCACACGGCATGCCAGGTGGCCCATGAGCCAATGGAGACTTGCTGCTATGTCACCAACATGGGCCCTGGCCGCCTGGAGCCTGGACCTCGCAGGGGATGTGGAGCTGAGCTGCTGAAGAAACCAATGTCTGGAGCCACCAGCCCTTCCTGCAGGAGCTGGCCAGGGGCTGAAGAGTAAAGCCAGTCTGTGACCCGCGACACCCGCCACCCTTGTCCTGTCTACCCATCCTATCCCTGGGCATCTCTCTCTGACTGCTTAAGCCACCACCTCGTCATCCGCAGCAAAACTGAGACTAAGTGCAAAAGGCCAGTTTAGACCTTGGGAGCTAACCAGCCATGAGTCTGAAAGGCCACAGGACCTGGGACAAACATGAGGCCTGTTACCAGCTCTAAGTGCCTGGGTTGGGAGAGTTAATGTCTGGGAACCTCAGTGTCCTCACCTGTAACACGGGCACAGATTTCAGGGCAGCGTGGAGGGTAGAACATGGAGTACCACGAGAGCTCAAGAGGGTGCCTTAGTGCAGCGTCGGGAGTGAACAAAGGTTGGATCCCGCCGTCCTGTTTTCCCCGGCAAGGGTGCCGAGGGGCTGGAGGCCCGGACAGCTCTGGGAGAGACAGAGTGCCCGGTGGCACGGGTGTTCATTCTTTTCACCCTGTTTATGTCAGATGTTCACTACTCCATGAGAGACACACAACATGAAGCCCCTGAAATGAGCCCCCAGGAAGGAGCTCCCTGCCTGGCCTTGCCCTTCCAAATCCAGCCGGCACAAGCACTTCCTCATCCAAGGCCGGGAGGGAAAGCCCACACCGATGCCTCCCTTTCAGAGTGTCTGCGGGATCACCTGAAGACAGAGCTCAGTAGTCACACCGCCAGGGATGTGGAAAAGCAAGACCTCAGCGGGTAAAAGAGACAGTAAGAACGGGAACACGCGTTCATGGCAAAAGCTCTATACGTGTGGCAAAATCCAAGTCTTCAGGCCATCGGTGCGCATTGAAGCCAGCGACGGCGGGAGATGAGATGGCTGGGCCTGCCGAGGTCCGCTCTCCCAACCTCTCCAGCCCCCTCGTTAATCCTCACTAGGATCCATGCGGACAGTCACATACACAGTTCCCGGCGGCCCCTCACCTGATGGTTTCTTGAGTTGTTTTCCCTCCCTGCTTCTGCATACCTGACATTCTACGATACAATAACGAAACCAAGAATCCACCTGGACTGGGACTTCACTTCCCGGCCTGCACTTCTTGCTGCTGCCAGGCCGTGCAGCCCCCGTGGGCCTCTCTTTGTTCCAAATTACTGGTCTCTGAGTAACCAGTCTGTCTCTTGACAAGCGTGCCACACAGCTCTGGGAGAGGATGGCTCCAGCACCTCTCTGAACCATGCTAGCTGGGTAAGTCACCTCAGCCCGCCCTATCCTGCCTCGTGCCCTCCCTCTCTTCCAGGCCGTGCCCTGGCTCGGGTGTCCTCCAGCACCGGGCACGGTACTAAGCACGGGATGGGCACCCAAGATATGCCTTTGGAGACGAATCGAGCCTCAGCTGTAAGTGAGGCCAGTCCCCATTTCATGCCACGCCTTTGAATTTTTAGGAAATATCTCTAGAAAGCGGCTCTTCTCTCCAGCAGGCCCTGCATGGATGACCCTTGTGGTCATAAATAATCAGGATTAAAAAGCAACAGCTAAGAGAGCCATTTTGAAGCAAAAACTGTACTTGGCACCCCAGCCAGAAAACACACGGTTTCCCCCTCTGATCTCACCGGTTCATCCAATCCACCTACACATCTTTTCCACTATTCCTCCTAATTGCTTCTAGAAACTTCCATTTTTTCATACCCTGTCTCCACCACCAATTCTCTTCCAGAAACCCCATCCCTCCCCATCCTGGCCGTCCTGTCTCTGGGAGACAATCCCCCTCCCACCCCTGGCGACCCAGGACACCGAGCATCTTTCTCAAATGCAAAACGGCTACATAGATCCTGTCCTTAAGCCCTCCCTGGGGACCCGTCTCCCTCAGGATGTGTCCAGACTTCCAAGGTTCACCGGGTTCCTGGGGATGCAGGCTCACACTTCCCTTTTGCCATCACCCCACCATCCACACAACCACATACTGGGGTGGCTGCAGCAAACACCCTCCAAGCTCACCCCTCGGCCTTTGTACAGCCTGCTCCCCTCTCCTGCACATCTATCTCCATGTCCCTGGACGACTCGTCCTTTAGACCTCAGCTCAAACATTACCTCTCCTGGGAAGTCCCCCTGATGCTATCTGTGTCCAGATAGCCTCTGCTTTTACCCCAGCCTCTATGTCACTCACCCGGGACCCGGCGACACACCTGTCCTGCCACGGCTACAGTCCCAGCCCAGACACAGCAAGACGACGAATGCGCATGAAGGATGGCAGGATAGAATACGCTGCCTGAAATATGCCATTTTGGTATCAGGATTATTTTGAGCTGAAGGCAACTAAGAAACACAGATATAAGAAGAGCTCTCTGCCCTTACCCTGTTGGCCTACAAGCAGTACATTAACTTGAAAGGGGGCCCTTCCCCCCCCCTCCATCAGGATGGACCAAAGTTTGTCACTGGAGACAGCTCTAGACCTCTGCCAGCCTTAAGACAGCACTAAGGATCTGACATAACAAACCTCACTAAAGCTTGCCCTTCCCAGCCATTACCTCCCGCATACATTTATTTGCCTTCCCACCGTCTGCTGCCCTAGAAACTCAAAGTCCTTTCCCTTTGTCTGGTCACCGTGCTACAAATGTATCATTCTCCTGTTAAGATATTATATAAGCCTGAGTTCTAACCATTCCTCTGAGTTACTCATCAGAGACAAGTGTATTTGCAACACATGCGTTAATCAACTTGTGGGTTTTTTTTTCCCTTGCACATCTGTCTTTCATCAGTCTAATTTACAGGGCCCCAACCAATGACTCTACGATGGCTGGAAGAAAAGGATTATTTATTTCTGTTCACCATGTGAACGAACGATTGCTCTGATCCTTACAGCTGCCGGGTGAAGCAACGGTACTACTCCATTTTATGAGGTAGCCACTGAGTCTCAGAGAAGCTGAAACACCTGTTCAGAGTCACGCAGCTAATAAACACTCAGGCTGGGAACTGCACCATCTGACTTCACAGGCCACACCTCTACCCTACACCCCTGGCCAGATTCTGTGCGGATCTGTGCCCTTGTGTGCAGCTCCTCTGACAAACTAAAAACTCCGGCAGGAGCGCATCAATCCAACTCGCTGCCCGATGCATCCTACAGGAACTAGTACCCTGCCTTCCAGAGAGGACAGCCTTGATAATAAGAAAGAAGGAGTGAACCCCCCTGACCTTGAACTCCCTGTGCCCAGGGGGTTCCCAGCCTCCACCTCCAGCTCATGTCTGCCTTACCACATGATATGCTCCACAGAGCAGCACACCCTGGGGCAGGGGCAGCACTGGCCTCACCGTGGAAGGCTTTCCTGCCACACTAATCTACTACAAAGGCACTCACGTGACCTGGGAGCTGTGCGTAGAAAACCACCCTGAGCCAAAGTGTGCTGAATTCGCCACCAGCAGCTTCTTTTGTGTAAAAGAAGGCACAAACATATAGCTATCATCCAGAAGATGAACAAGAGAAAAGAAAAGAAAAATCAAGGGAAAACATTTTTCTGTTTAGGCCCCACTGAAGAAACACTGAGAGTCACCGACTGGCAATATTTTAAGCCACCAGAACCATCCACCACTGGAGAACGTGCTCAAGGCCATTTGTGAGCAGGTCCCCGTGTCTCCAATCCTAATTGCACAGTGCGTTTTCTGAGCCTCAGTACACGGTAATCTTCCTAAATGCACCCTCATTCCCTCAGAGGGAGGAGAGAGGAGAGTACTGTACTAGAGAAATCAGCTGAGGACACCTGGTGCCCGCTCGAAGGGCCCATCCCTTTTACAGTTTTTACGTCCGTGTATTTGCCTGTGCATTAGCCACCACTCAGAGGCATGGGGAGAGGCATCTGCACATTCAGACGCTTCTCTGTGTCTCTGTGCTCCCATCCCATCCACCATGCCGCCTGCATAATAAGCACCGAGGCGCCTGTGCTGGGGGGGAGGGGGCTTCCAGGATACGCACAGGCATGGCGTTGTTGAGCGTGTTGTTGTAGACGCAGGCACGCAAGGAATAATCGAGCATGCAATTTTCAAACAGCTGCAGAGCTTCTGTCACTTTTTCATGGAAGTCATCGGCAGATTTATTCGAACTTGCGAAGTAGAGATAGTCAGAGTACAACCTGTGAATAAAATAAAGGGATATTTTTACCGCCCAGGACTGGGAAATCATGCTCCTTGCGTGACAATGACAATCAACATGCAATCACATGACCTCGTCTCATGCATCAGGACCCTGCCACTTCTCGTTGTTCCCTTGCGGATAGGGAACCTTCCTGTACCCTCTCACACCTCCCCACCCCTGCCACGGCCACCCAGGCTCTCCTGAACTCAGACTCATCTATACTGGCCCCAAACAAGCCACCGGTACTTTCTTCTTTTCAGTCTCTTTTTTTTTTTTAAGATTTTATATATTTATTTGACAGAGAGAGACACACTGAGAGAGGGAACACAAGCAGGGGGAGTGGGAGAGGGAGAAGCAGGCCTCCCACTGAGCAGGGAGCCTGATGCGGGGCTCGATCCCAGGACCCTGGGACCATGACCTGAGCTGAAGGCAGATGCTTAATGACTGAGACACCCAGGCGCCCTCTTTCCAGCCTCTTGAGTGCACAGCCCTGCTTTGCCTGTCCCAGTGAGCTTAGAAACTGTGCAAGAGCGAAGACAGGCCCTGGAAATGTTATGCTCCTCCCATTCTCTCTCCTCCATCTGAAGCAACGAGAGCATCTGTCACTTTTACATTACAGTTCTTCGCGAAACTCCTGCCCATTCCACAGGCGTTCCAAACATTAAAAAAAAAAAAAAATATGAGATGTTATCTTTCTAGATTTTAGGGACCTATTTTTTAACACAATATAAAAACACTCGCACATGTACATGTAGTCCCATAACCCTGCTTGTCCACGTTCACGGGTCCATTCACATGGATCCCTCCGCACGGACGTGCCGTGTCTTCCAGGACCCGGCAATGCCGCTCCTTGACCGAGCTTTACTGGGGATCCTCTAAACCTCTTCCCAGTTAGGTCTCACCTTGTAGATGACCACATCCATTCCTGAATTGCCCAATTTCAGCAAGAATCCAGTGAGGTTGGTTTAGCCAAAATTCCCCACCCTCTAATATCTGATCATACTCTGATATCTGATCACCCTCACTGGGTGGTGAATTTCTGGTCCCCACTGACACCCAGGAGATGTCTGATGCCCCCAGCCCACCTTTAGCCAGAATCCTGCTAGGTTGGGTTGGTCAAAACACCAACCTTCTTACCCTGATATGTCCTGAGTAATTTCCAACCCCCCAACCCCTCCTCCTTGGCTATAAGTCCCCACTTTTCCCTGCTGTGCCTGAGTTGAAGTCAGTCTTTGTCCCCATGCTGTATCCCAACCCCCCACAACTGGTCCTGAATAAAGCCTGCCTTCCAGCCTTGAACAAGTGGCAGGATAAGGGTCTCCTTGCTTGCTTGCTTTCTCTTTCCTTCTAACCTTCCTTCCTTCAATAAATCCTCTGCAAATATATTTTACTGGACTCTGCATTACAGATAGATTTTTTTTTTAAGCACGGGGTTTTTCTTTTCTTATATCACATGAACAACCAGCAAGATGAGATGAGTTACAGCAGCATAATAAACACAGCCCCATGAGACATCCTCCTGCCCAGTGTCTCCAGTGGCCATAACTGGGAGTCCTGCTCCCCAAAGGGGACCTTCATTATCGGCTGCTGAAATACCCTGCCGGAAATTTCCTGTGCCTACTCAAGCACATATCCACACATTTTATATTTTTGAAAACATACAAGGCATCAGATTGCATCCAATGGAGTCAGGTCACCGACTACAGTGGTGGCACTTTTCCAGTCGCCTCCTTCGGAGGATTCCAAGCACCCACAGCAGCGGGCGAGACGGGACACAGCAGAACCGGGATCCCACGTCAGAACCGGGATCCCACGTCACCCAGTAACTCCTTTCTTTAACGGAACTGGGTTATGAATATCCACACCTTTTCCTGCTCTGCTTGCCAAGAGGCTAAGCTCTTCATCTTTTTGTTTTTCAAAAATCCCTTCTTCATTTCTGCCTGGTGCCTTTCCGATGCCCACTCCGATGGGAACTCCCTGCCGCACCCTCCCCTCACACACCAACCTCGGCCTGCTTGTGGGAACACGGGGCTGATGTGGGGTGGCCCCCTGGCTCCAAGGACTCAAGTTCTCCCTCCCATGATGCCATACTTCTACCCCCCGACTTCTCCAACATGGCTGCACTCTTGCCCGTAGAAGCAAGTCAGTGCCTCTTCCTCTGTACCGAGTGTCTGTCATCAAAATCTGTGTTTAATAGGAAATCCAAGACCAAAGTTCTTCCCCAGGACTCCTACAGGACTACCCACATTCTTTAGGGGAACCAGAATTCTATCGCATAAATTGCTATCTAAAAACTCAACCACTGGGTCAAGCTTTCCATATGAAGAGTTGATTCTGTAGTTATAACATTTCTTGTGGACGTTTGGCTCATGAATAAAACAAGAACCCCGAAACCTGCCTCAATTTTAAACACCAAGTAACTTCATGAAGAATCTGCTGATTCCATACAATTCTTTAGAGATCAGGAAGTAATCGCAGGGCGCAGACTGGAACGTGCCTGATGTTCCAACCAGGCCAGGTCAGCCCTGGGAGGGAGAGGACTATGTGTTTTCATGTTTGAGGTGAGGTGAAGTGAACCCAGGACCCCCATTTCTGGGAGTCAGGGTCAAAGCCTATCACAACCAAGCCAGGCTTACTTTCTCAGTAGAGCAGAGGGGGGCTGTCCCTGGTCCCTCAGACTCTCCAGGAACCCCAAATCTACCCACAGAATGTGCTCAGGATTCCCTGGACCCACACGCGCGCCAGGATGTAGATCTATAAGCCGATGTCCTTCATGCTCCACTTTGCCAAAAACATCTGCGCAGAGACTTTATTCATCACAAGGAACGGCCATCCCTCCTATGTGGATTCTGTAGATCCCCCCAAAATACATCCCCAGTACCTGTGAATGGGATCTTATTTGGAAACAGGGTCTTTGCAAACGAGATTATGTTGAAGATCCTGAGATGAGACCATCGTGGATACAGGGCGCGTTGTAAATCCAGTGACCAGTGTCCTGACAAAGGAGACAGAGGTGCCGGGGAGAAGGCCACATGCAGACGGAGGGAGAGGATGGTGTGATACCACAAGCTGGGGACCACCCAGGGCTGTGAGCTACCAGCAGCAGCTGGACACAGGCCTGGGACAGTCCCTTCCACAGAAGCCCCAGAAGGACACTACCCTGCTGACACCTGGCCTTTAGACAGCCCACCCAGCACTGCCAGAGAATACATTTCTGTTGCTTGAAGCCACCAGCTTTATGGGAATTTGTTGCAACAGCCCCAGGCAACACATGCTGGTCCTAACCCCCCACTGCCAGGAAGACTGAGGGGTCATTTCTGCCAGCACCCCTCCCCTGCCCTGAGACCCTGGCAGAGTCCTGAGCGTGCAGCTGGATAAGGGCACAGGTCACTTTCCCACAGAGACGCAAGGAAGGCAGAGGAAAAGCACGAGCTCTCACCCTCAGGGGAGCACTGTTTATACCCCTGAAGAATGAGACTCGTGCTTCACAAGAACAGAAGCAATACTAAAAGCAATGATTTCCCTGTAGCTACTCTCAGGGGAGAAAGGACCAGGTAGTGACCAAGGATGACTGAAAGCCACTTGGATAGTTTAAAGCCATTAAGAAAAATGCTGAAAAGGGCAGCAAATGTATCAAGAAAAAGGATCCAAAAGCTGGAGCAGGCACACTCAGGTAACAAGAGATAAATCTAAACATCCACATTCTGGTCTTTCAAGTCAACTGTAGAATGATAACGTAGGGGGAGAAGCCAGCGGGGAAAACACACAGCAGATGTAAGCTGGCCTCGTAATGAATCACCACAGAGCTGCCGGACACTTGTGCAAATCTCGGGATGCGTTAACCAAGGTATTGCACGGAGAATGAGGAAGGGTGTCACTCTCTGCTCCTCCTGGCAGGTCGGGACCCCAAAGGATGCTTGCCTGCTTCAGTGCTAGGTACCGAATTGGGGGTGTGGGGGGAGCTGTTCCATCCGAAGGAGCAAGACTCAGAAGGAAGAATAGGTTTCAAGGGCTACAAGGCTGTCCGGGGCTGGAAGCAGACCTGAACGCTGCTCCTGAAGGATGGCCTGACCAGTGGGTAGAAGGTTCGGGAACTGGTTTGAGGCAAGGGAAAAAGTCTCCAGTTGGGACAGTCCGGTGTGAAGTGAGTGGCCCCAGCCCAGGGGCAGTCAAGGCTGGCGAGGCTGAGTGCGTGCGGGCTGCCCCTGCCGCCCAGCCAGCCCCCTACGGCTTAGGGGCTGCAGAGCCCCCTTTTGCTGAACCACCTCATTTCCTTCCTCCTCAACCATCCCAAACAGATGGTGTTACATTTGTCCACGACTGTTTCCAAGAACAATTCCCAATATAAGTCCAAATACATTCCACGCCTTCTGTGCTAGGCTTATTTGAAAAGGCTGCTAGGCGTGGGGTTCAGCCCCACGAGGGGAGTCGGCCCTCATGGAGGTGCGCTCAGCTCCTGCCTGGGCAGTATGGGGGTCCTGGGAGCCAGCACCGCTGCGAGAGGGAGTGGGGGAGAATGTGTGTGGGGGGGTGGGGGGGTGGCTCCCTCAATCTGGTGCCTCTGGAAGGGACCACGTCTCTCTCAGGGGGACAGACAAGAGGCCGTCGGGGCCACCATTGAAGGCCCCACCATGTAAGATTGAGACAGTGACACCAAGGCCAGTGGTCATTCTCTTCAACGACACTGACAGGGTGTCACTCCGAATCCATGTGAGCAGAGGTGGGGGGACCGAGCGCCGCCACAACGGGGGCAGCCCCTACTCCGTGGGCTGGTCTCGTGGGCCAGGCTCGCACAAGAGCTGTGGCCTTCAGCTCCTCCATCCTCATGGCTTCCATCCCTGCTCCCGCCGCCCCTCACCAGGCCCTGCACTGGGCACTACATGCATATCCCCGTTCTGTGCTCACGACCTGCATCCCCCTCCGCCCCCGGACACAAGCTGAGTGTCCTCACCCTGTCTCCGGAGGAGAAGACTCGCTTTGGGAGAGACCAGGGAGCCTCGCATGGTAACGCAGCCCCGGCCCCCGGCCTCAGAGTTTAGGGATGGAGCCCAACCAACAGCTGACAAGAGCAGGGTGCGAGCCACCAGAGCCAGAGAATTTGGGGTTTTATTCTGATGTTCTGAATGTCGGAAGTACACGGGGATTCGGAATGCTGAGAACCAGTTAATAAGTGGCAGCAAACAGAAAAGCAATCACGACGCGTCACAGAGCCGCAAACAAACAAATGCTCGGGATCAACACGACGAGCTTCGCTGCCCAGGGAAAGCCGATGTGGTTGCGGAGCACCCCACTGGGCATCCGACAATGACAGCAGCGACAAACAGGTTTTCAGGTATTTTCTAGAATCTTAGAGCTCCCAGAGTGACCTCTGAGCACCTGCATAAAAGGACAGTCCTTGGCTACAGCAACAGCTCATTAGATTTTAAGGGTTTTAGCTCTTCAATGACGACACGCTTGTCGGTCGGCCTCCCTGCAACCAGGAGACCCAGGCAGGTTCCAGCTCCAATGCCTCTAGTTCAGGGAGGCTGGTTTGTTCTCCTCTTGTCATGGTTTTGTTCGTACCATTTTAAAATGGAGAAGTAATCCACACACCAACAATTCAGTCGTTTTTAGCAGACACACACAGCTGCACAAGCCCCACCACCAGCCAATTCCAGGAGACCCGCATCCCCCCAGAAAGTTGCTGTTGGTTTTAACCTGCCAGTGCCCAGGGAGGCTCACAGGAGAGGTCACGGCGATCCCAGGCCCACAAGGCACAGGGAAGTTTTGACTGCATCAGCTGCGTCTCGAGAGCCCGCGCGGCGCCAACCCTACCAGCTACTGCTCCACGCACCAGACATCTGGAGAGCTGGGCTGTGAGAAACGACTGGGGGCAGACCCCGAGGTGGGGACGGTGGGGAGCAGCTGACGGCTCCTGGGGGGCGGGGCTCAACGCAGGCTGTCCTGGCCCAGACGTCGCTGTGCACCCAGAGCCCCCGCCAGCCGGCTTCTCAATGACACACATGGGAACGGCCCTAGTTCCTCAGCCAGGAGCCTCCAAAACGTGGGCGCGCTCTTGTCCTCCGCTTCAGCCCCCCACCCCGTGACATCTCCGTCTTCCTGCAGCCACCTGAAGGGTGATTACAAAAGTGAAATCCAGAGCGTCCCTTCATCATTCTCCATTTGCCGGCACCCACGTTCAAATCAATAAGTTCCTGACCTCTGATATGGTGCCATCAATAATGATTACGTATATTTTTCCTACAGGGAAATAAAGGCCATTTAACATGGCCAGGAAGGAGGACCTTCTGTCTCACTGAATCATGAGCTGTGACTTTCCCATCATGAGGAACAACCAAGCAGGACTGACCAGGCCGGCTCCCTTGGAGGAAAAGTCGAGAGTCACCTGAAGCCGTACACATGGGTGACACTGCTGAGGCTCATTTTCTGCCAGAGAAGAACATCCAGGCTTGGGCCTAAACGTGTCCACGTGGACGCAGCACCTCCAGCCCATGGGGCTTGTGTTGGGGCTGGGTCATCCCTTTCCCTTGAGTAGGGTTCTGGGTTCACCTTTGTTTCTTCTAGAGCATCCAGTCTGGGTACTTGGTCAACGTTCATGGAACCAAGCGTAGAACCTCTCAGAGATGAGATTAGAAATCCCCTTGGTCTACAAGCCTGGCATGGTTCACGAAGCACTTTCACACAGTTTCCTGGTGATCCTGACAGCAGGTGTCTCTGGCAGGGAAGAAAAGGAAGCACCCAGGTTCGCTGGGCTACCCCTGGTTAAAGCAGCGGCCAAGTCAGGCCTGGATCCCAGGCTGGGGGACACCACCACGGAGCACAGCCATGGCCACATACCCCCAAACAGCTTTAACTAGCCAACCTCACAAATCCAAGGTTTCTGAAGTGACCTGGAGGTCCGGGAGTGTACTGAGCAGCCTCCCCCGCACTGCCCTGGCCAGTCCTGACCCGCTCACCTTCCTGCTCCGATGGCAGAGGCTGACTCCCTGGTCCTGGGGTGGCTCCCAGTTCAGCCCTATGAGCGTGACCTCACACCACTTTTAGGGCTCATTAAAGACATGCAAATGACACCCAGACAGACAGCTTCTGAGACGCAAAATGCCTCAAATTTCCAGGAAACAGGCCACTGAGAGACACTCTAGTCTCCTGCAGACAGCCGCTGCAGGGCGTGGAATCAATCCATGGCCTCACGACCTCTATGCTCCGTGGCTTCCACCCCACCACAACTCCAACCCTTGCCCAGAGTTCCCTGAATTTCCCTTTAAGATCATGGATGTTGGGTGCCTGGGTGGCTCAGTGGGTTAAGCGTCTGCCTTCGGCTCAGGTCATGATCCCAGGGTCCTGGGATGGAGCCCCACGTCGATCTTGCTTTTCCCTCGCCCTCTACCTGCCCCTCCCGGTTTGCGCTCACTCTCTCTCGCTCTCTCTCTCTCTCTGTCAAATGAATAAATAAAATCTTAAAAAAAAAAAAAAAAAACGGTCACAGATGTTACTAACTGATGCACCCCTGCTAGGGAACAGCCAGCCCTCTAATCCTGGTGCAAATACGTGCTAGAGAGCCTGTCATGGGACGCCGGCGTGCCAGCTCACCTCCCCCGCTGCAGGGAGTGTCCACGGCACGACATCAGTGCTTCCAGGGACACAGAGACATTGAGCTGTTTGGAGAAGATTTTCAGCACAGGCTGAACTTCGAGAGAAATTCCTGCTGCGGGTAAGAGGTCTACAGGGACTCAGAAGCCTGGGTGGGCGCGGCTTCCTATCATCTGAGCTCGTTCACAGAGCCTTGCCGGAGTGGGGAGTCATCCTGCTTGTGGCTCATGGTCCCATGCAGCGTCTGCCATCAGCAGGAAAGACCTGCTCCGCGCAGGCCTCCCCACGACAGACAGTAAACAGTGGCTGCCGGACAGGACAGGCCTGGGCGGCGCTATCTCAGAAGGGCGGTCCCAGCCACATGGCTCCTGCTGGCATCAGGGAGACCTCTGTGCGACTGCGTCACGGCCCACCCCTTCACGCTGTCGGCACCCACCCCCGCCCCAGCTTGTCCCACGACGGGCCCCATAAACCTCCTACGCACACGGCTGTCTCCACCTCTGCGTCCCGAGGACCAGCCTCTGATAGGGAAGACAGCTCAAGTCCTCAGTCAAACCGACAGGGGCTCAACCCCAGCCTGGACACTACTAACTAGGTGACCGTGGGTAGGCGACTGAGCACCACCGAGCCCACACACCGGCTTGCCAAGCACAAATGAGGCAATGCCTGGACAGGGCTTACCACAGAGGCAGCCTGGAGTTAATGCCAAGGTCACTTAATTGAGGCCGTCCCCACCCCTTCCATTAGACACGGGCTCCGGGAGGCCAGACAAGGATTCTGTCCCTCAGTGATCATCTCACTGCCAGCCCTTCAAAGGTGTCCAATAACTGTGTATAGTGAGCAAATGCGCACTCACTCACATTACTGTTAGTATTTACTACTACTGTGACCTAGTAATAATAGCTACCAATTACATAATGTTTTGCATTTTCCAGCACTGTTTAAATACGTTACATATATTAAGGTACTCTTACAACCCTAAGAGCAGGACTATTTCCCCCCATTTCACCAAAAAGGAAATGAGACACAGAGAGGTTAAGTAGCTGCCCCAAGGTCAGTGGCAGAGCTTGGACCTCCTGTCCCCCAAGGCTATGATTCTATCAAGGTGACCCTGGTTTGCCATTTATTACCCATACATCCTACCACCCACTTTGCAGATGGAGTAAAATCCATGAAACCAGGATTCCTGTCCAAAGGCTTAGCATCGCTCATTACTTTGTCCGAATGACCAAGGGCGTGCAAACGGATACACTGTATTAAGTGCTTCACTCTCTCCTTTCCTCACGCATCATCATAGATTAATTACTGACCCAGTCCAGTGGGTTGTTAAAAAGTCAGTTTCTACAAGCAGATGAAGGAAACAATGCCCCAGGAGTCAAGGTTCAAGGTGCCCAGGTCAAAATAAAGTTCTCGTTCTTAACTGAGCTCGGGTCTCCTTCCCGATTTGACCATCATCCTAAAACGTGAGCAACACCCAGCATCCTGCGCTGGTCACTGCCCTCCCCGGCAGTAAGACGATGCACAGACTTAAACCCAAAATACAGACACGGTAAAATCCTTAACAGATGGCGTGTGACCCCACTCCAAGTGTCCCCTGAATGAACTATGTCAACACCTTCCAGCCATTTGTCCCGGTGAATGACGGTGGCCTCTGAATTACGAGGCCAACTCCGTCAACCACTCACACATGAAGAGGCGGGAAGCTACCGGGAGGTGTGGTGAAAAGAACAGTCTTTCCCACTTTAGAGTCGAACTAAAGGAAGAAAAATTCTGCTTTTTAATTAACTAGGCCAATTTGGCCTAGAAATGTTTCACTTTTTAAGCTGTCATTATCTCTTACGTAGAGAAACTTGCAGTGTGAAACTTGGCTGGCCCTTCTGGCCATGAGAACCCGCCTTCCACTCTTCCTCTGTTCTCCTCCAGAAGGGGGAACAACAAACGTACCATTTACATCTCTCTCTGGAAAGTTAAAAGTGATTGGTTTGATTCTGTGTGCAATCCCAACACTTTAACAACCCTCTACGCTGGATCAATTCTAGAAAAAAGGTTAAATGTGAATCTGAAACTAGAAACAAACTCCAACCCACCCCTGCCAATCTGTAGATGGAAAGAACAGTTTAGCCTAATCCCACTGGCAGAAAGCAACGCCTGCAACTTCCCCTGCAGAAGAGCAAGGTCATGGAATGACCCAAGCAGGCTGATGGCCTGTAACCCAGTTAGACCAATGGGAATGGGGGTTTGTTTGTGTTTGTTTCTTCAAAAAACCTAAACACTGAGTGTCTATCTTCCTTTCTGGCTGGGATGGCTAATAAGCCAGACATTTAAGATAGGCTATGAGTCATGGGTTTCAAAACAGAAATTCCTATTGTTGCATACTTTTTTAAATCAATGTTTAAAAAGCAATGGAATGGCTGTTGCTGTCAGTAACCCACACAGACATTGTGTGCATGAATGCCCGCCGCCCCCCGCCAGCTGTGCATGTGCAGGCTCTGCCTCGACACTGTGACGTACTTGTAGCCTCTCTGCTCCTGGTCACACCACTGGGGCCTAGGCTCCTGGATGGTCAGACAGAGAAATGGGGAGCAGGTGTGGTAGGCAACCATCCCTGTTCCTTGGCATGCACACCCCGCCATCTCCTCCCCTTGAGTGTGGCCTGGCCCTCATGACGTGCTTCAAATCAACCGAACATGGTCAAGGTCATAGGCTGACACTCCAGTGGTGAGATGACACAAGGTTGTGACTTCCGACCTGCCCGCTGTTTCTCTCCCTGGCTGGCTCTGAAGAAACAAGCAGCTATGCTGGCAAGGCCCAGAAGCAAGGCACTGAGGGCAGCCTCTAGCCAACGGCTGGCAAAGAATGGAGGCCCTCCTTCCAACAGCCACTGAGGAACTGAATTTGGCCAGTGAGCTTGAGAGCATGGGAGCTTGGAAGCAGTGCCTTCCCCAGTCAAGCCTTTGGATGAGGCACCACCGTGCAGAAGCCCTGACTGCAAGCCTGGGAGAGATCCTGAAGAAGAGGACGCAGTAAACTGTGCCACAGTCTGAGCCACAGAAATGGTGTAATCCTGAGTGTGTAGTGTTTTAAGCTGCTAAGTTTTGGGGTGATTTGCTACATAGCAGTTGATGGCTAATGTAGCAGGCACCCTAACAACTGGCTCAGCCTCCTGAGGCAACTGCCACCACGGCATCCCACCACCCCCTTCTCGGCACCACGTCCACTGTGAGAGAGGGAGGGCCTCACTTCTATGTAGAAGTACCTGTTCCCAGAGGGTAAGCCCTGGGTGGGCCTTCATGGACATGTGCGTGCACAGCACCCAGCACCATGCCCAGTGTGTGGTCAGGGCTCAAAATAATGTCTGAGTTGATGAACTTTCACCACTGAAGATGAGAAAGGCAAGAGATCTTCACTTTCAGGTCCTATAATAAATGGAGTATTTGACCCAGAAAGCAAGCAAGCAAACAAAGGGGTGACTACTTGGTGACATCTTGTGGCCCTTGAGCCTTCTAAAGGAAGGCAGGCTTTTGGCTGGGTCTGAGAGGCAAGTTGGGTAGGTCGTGCCTCTGGCTCACTGTCTGAACCTGGGTGGCGCCATGGCCCTCCCCATTCAAAGGCTCGCCTATGGCCGTTGTATTCTCAGAGGTTCAATCGGGGCTGCAGAAAGGGAGGGACACATGTAGGGAAGGTGACTCCGCTCTCCAACAAGAGAGCCTGTGGTCTTTACCTTTGTCCTCACTGATCTGCCTGCTCAGAATGCTTCTTCCTCTCAACCACGTTCCTTCTTTGTTGACTTGGCAAACTCTTACTCATCCTTCAAAACCTAGTCTGGCTTTACCTCCTCCAGAATGACTTTTCCCTACCTGAAGCTCATTCCCTCTTGCTCCAGCTGGATCCACAGACCATAACAACCACAGCCATTCCTGTCTTGCAACCAGCCATGAGCTCCCCATGCCCTCAGCCTAGAACAGGACTGACACACACCGAGACAGCCCAGAGACCAGTTCCCACTGCTCTACGCCCAGGGAGTGACAAAATGTCACAGTTTTCACTGTCTGGGCCCCCTGAGTTTGAGGCGCAGAGTGACCTTCCTCAGAACGAGGAACCAGGGAGATGTGACAGGAAGACATTCAGTGAGCAGAAAGCGCACTCTTGAGAGAATGTTCCAACCTTGTGAACTACAGCTGGGGGCTGTCTGGGGGAGGGAGGCAGAGCAGCTGTGAAAACACCTCAGTGGGCAGCGAGGGGTCACTTAGTCACTGAGCCTTTCCTTTCAAGGCTGACAGTTACATAATCACGTCTACGTGAGAGCACCACTGGTTTGTGTCAACTGTTCTTAGCCTGAGGGGGACCAACCCACTCCGTGAGCAGAAGGGCCAAACTCCTGCCTCCAAAGTGCGGGAACTAGCAGGTAGGATGAGGCGAGCTGTGCCAAGGGCGGCGGCTGCTGGAGCACCAGACCAGATGGATTCCTGAGGCTGAGAGAGGGGCAGAACCAGAGCGGAACCATCTGGGGCACATAGATGTGTCTTGTGGCGTAGCACCAAGAGGGCTGCCGGGACGGAGATGGGGCCGATAATCCAGCTCCCCTCTGACCAGATCCCATTCACAGCCGCAAGGGAGCTCTACTGAAGGGACAGAGAGAGAAATTCAGGGAGAACAAGCAGGGCGGGGACGTGAAGGCCTGTCCTTCTGGGGGGCAACGGCGTGAAACAAATGAAGTGACATGTGAGACTGTATGTGCTTACTATTGTGTGTCACACACTCACACACACACTCTCTCTCTCTCTCTCTCTCTCACACACACACACACACACACATTGCACTTAGCTGCACAGGTAAGCAGTCTGGAAGAAAACATACCCGATATAAATAACAGCTATCAGATGGGAGACTATAGGTGCTTTTTATAACAGTTCTCATTGTAGCTTTCCAGTACTTCCTCAGATCCCCCCACATGTCTTATTGTTGCCATTGGCAAGGACGTGCGGAAGGAAATGCACACCCATCCAGGGAAGGTATTCAGGGTCCCTTAGGTTCCTGGGGCCACTGTCACAGACTGCAGGAATTTAGTCTCTGGCACTTCTGAAAAATGCAAGTCTGAAATCCGAGTGGGGGGTTCCTCCTGGGGGTTCTGCAGGAGGGTCTGTTCCAGGCCTGCCTCCAGCTCCCAGTGCCAGGTGGCAACACTAGGCGTACCTTGGCCTGCAGACATGTCCCTCCAATCCTGCCCCCGTCATCACATGACGCTCTCCCTGTGTCCGAATGTCCTCTTCTCACAAGGACACCAACCCCCGGCGTTGGGGCCACCCTAATCTGGTAGGACCTCATCTTGACATGAGTCCATCTACATAGACCCTGTTTTCAAACAAGATCACACGCACCCGTACGAGAGGTGGGGCTAGAACTTCAACGCATCCTGAGGAAGGGCACAATTCACCCCTAACAAGAGGTAGGTAGAAAAGCGAGACACAGAGGGCCGGGTCTGCTTCAATACCCGGCAGCCTCTCCCACTTGGGAAGAGTGACCCTTGGGTCTCTGCAGCTCTACAGGGAAGAAACGGATCCAGCAAGATGCTACCAAGAGACAGACTTGATTTCAAAGCAGGAGGAGTGTTGTCACAGACTTGGACTGCTCATCTTGGGTGGGGACTCCTCCTTGAGGGTCCTGGAGTGGCCTGAGGGCCCCCCTCTCTGATGGGACTATACCACACAGACCATCCCGCTAAGTGATGGTCTGGAAGCCCCCATCTTCCGCCATCCCCACCGGCTTCATTATGGCTCAAGCTTTGCCCGTGCCGGCCCGGCCACCCCCACGCTGTCCAGTCTCACACGAGCTGTGCCTTTCTTACAGCAAAGCGGCCCTGCCCATCATCAACTCCTTTCGGTCTTCCCAGGAAAGCTAGAGACAGAACACTCAGAGCTGACAGAACACTCAGGGTTAAAGCCTTAGCCTAGGTCGGGACATGAGGAATCGTGGGAGCCAAACCCCTCGGCAAACCCTGATGTCCCTGATTCCAAGGGGGTTTCACACGCCCTGACAGTCCCCAAGGAGGGCCCCATGTCCCCAGGTCAAACCGGCCAGAGGCTGAAGGTGCATAGACCACAGTCAGAAGGTCTAAGAAAACGATCCTCAATTTGTTTAGAGCCAGTGGAGATCGCACCAACAATAACATTTACATAGGAAATAGCAGTAACATTGCAAGTTAAGCTTGTTTATTTAAAAAAAAAAAAAAAAAAAAAGGAAGATCTTGTTCGTGATGAGAAGGCAGGCTGTCCTTCAAAACTGCCTGTTCGCCCCAAATACAAGAAACCCAAAGTGCTCACCTCTCTACAGGGTCCCTGAGCATGACAATCAGCTTGGCATCGGGCTGAAAGGCATGGATGAAGTCCTGGGTCAGGAAGGGCGGCTCACCGTCCGTGCTGTTGTCGTAGAAGAAGGTCCAGGCGTTGTTGTCCCACATAGTGGAAGCGCTGGCCTCCCCTGGAAGCAGAGAACCCCGAGAATGAGCAGCGCTGCGTGAGGGGCTCCCACGGGCATCCTGTGCAAGGAACAAAACCAGGCTCCAACGGGAGCACATGGGACTTCAGCAAGAGGTGGCTGGCAAGGCCTCTCTGCCCCAGCGATCTCCCCTGCTCCCACCCAGCGCTCTCTGTCTGGAAATCCAGGTGATGTGGGCAACAGTGAGCACCTGTTTCTTCCCAGTTCCTCTCCAGGAGATGTTTAAAAAACAAAAAAACAAAACAAAACAAAAAACAAAAAACCCTCTCCCAGCATCTGGCCTCCCAATTTCATGATATCTGACATTGCTCAGGGTACACAGCTCTGCGGCATTTTGAAGGCCCACTGAGAAGGTACTAGATGGTTCCCTTTGATAAAGCATCAGGGATGAAGGAGTCGTTGGAGGAAGCTGACCCTCATTAGGAAATTCAATGCAAACTGCATCAGATTCTCCAAGAGATCACAACCCACAGCTGGCCCCAGGCATGATCTAGACCAAGCAAGAGGAAGATTTTACAGGAAGGCTCACAGGACCTCCGTCTAGAGGTGCTGTGTCCTACGTGCCCACACGCCCCATCACTCTGCACACAGCTGGCACTCAGTCCACGCTGACTGAGTGGACAGGGAATGGGTCCAGCCCTTTCTCATTGTGGTCTGTATGAATGAAGGATGAAATGTGATACGCAGTCGAGGGCGGTCATGCGACCAAGATCCACACATTTCAACATCTCTCACTCAGATACTTGAACCAATTCCCTGACTTTTTTTTTTTATTTTTTTTCAGAAGACTCATCAGAGGTTTAGAAAGAAAAGCAAATCGATCAATTACATACAAATTCAATTTCCCGACATTTTACATGGGCATTTGATACATCTCAAAGTCACTTATTCAGGGAAAATCTGAGCCAAAAGACTAGTGTCTTTGATCAGTGATGAGTGCATCACAATAAAGCAGGGAGTTGGCCAGCCCTGTCTATTCTGTTGGATGTGCAATCACATCGAGGTGAGCATTTCTGTTCTGGTCTTTCCTTTCTTCTCTTTTTTGAAAGATAATACCTTAAGATACAGAAGAGACAAGTCAATCAGAAGTCCTTTGAAAATTCTACTCACAGTGAATACAAGAATATTAGAACAAGAGAACTATCTGAAACGAAATTGACAAAATTCTGTCAAATATCATAAATGGACTACTTCTACAACCACAGAAACACTTGTCCATCCACAAGTCCACCCATCTGTCCATCCATCCTCTCATCCTCTGTTCATTTCAAATCCATTCATCCAGAGAGCATTCATCTGGTGTCTACTAGGTGCCTGGCACTGTGCTTGCCACTAGGGATAGGAGGGAAATAAGACAGCCAACCCCCTCTCCTCTCCAACCTTATAATCTAGAGGGAAGCGGCAACTCCGTACACAACCAGCTCCCCAGGCGAACACGTGGACAGGCAGAGCAGGGCACCATGAGAACACAGGCAGGGACATTTCAGTGTGTCTAGAGCCCCACCCCCAAGAACCCGGCCCCTCGAATCCTTTGTCACCCAGCCATTAGCCCAGACCACTGAGGAAAGGCTCTCTCTGACCCCTGAGCTGAGAAGAAGATCCTCCTGCTCTCCCGAAGAGCTCATCAGAGGAAGCGGAAGCAGAGCTGAATCACATTCTAGGCCTGGGAAGAGCCAGAATGGAGCTGGTCCAACCAGCCCATTGCACAGATGTGCAGGCTGAACTCAGGAACACGTAGACAACTCTCGTCACGTGGCCCAGAGCAGGCTGGTGGCTAGGTGCCAGCTCTCCCCACGCCTCTCCTCTACATAAAACTTCCCAAACTCTGCTTTAGGTAAATACCAGAGTGGCAAATTTTTTCTCTAATTTTCCTTTTTAAATCTAGAAGTAAGTAAAATTAGAAAACCAAACTAAAGCTTTCCTTTTTCATTCATTATCTTGGGCTCAATTTCCTAGCCCTAAGATGTATATTTTTAGCTCTTTCATAAGAACACAAGATTCTCCCAGAGGCATACGGTGTGGGAGTCACATGACGCAAATATATGAATATAACAACTATTAATTAGACTTGTGATCTGGGGTGTGTGGACCCAAGGGTGCAAGAAAGTAACTAGTAGCCAATTCACATCAGGGCCAGGGTGGTATAGGACCTCATCCGCCTCTCACAACTTCATTTCTTTGCCTTAAAAAAACAAAACAACAAATAAATCAGGACTTAGGCATGTAAGCCTCTCTCCTAGGACAGGAAGAGTCAAGAGCAAAGAGCCATCTTTCAGATGGTTGATTCCAATTCCTCTTGGTTGCTAACAGAGTCATCAAGTTTGGAGAATCAAAATAAAATAGATTTAGGAAAATTAAACAGCAGATTACTGCCTCAGGTAATAAATTTAAGGAACATATGTGGCCAGACTTCACTCTTTCAGAAGGTCTAAGTGGGTAAATGTCTTCTCCTAAGCTGAATCCAAGACAAATTAGGTAGGTTTTTTATAAAACGTTCTTGTGAACTAAAAAAAGAAAAAAAAAGATTATTAATCAAGCCACCTCATTGTGAATGTCTAAAGGCATTAACCTGACAATGGCTCAGCTTTTTCAACAGCAATTAGTCACCAACAATGCATTAGGGCTATATCTGTTTCTGGAGAGATGGCCTCTGTCTTCCCAGGGTCCTGGGGCCAAGGATTCCAAAAGCCACAGTAGTAAATCAATGACTCCTTGGTTAACTGTTCTTATGATCCTCCATCCAAACTTAGATTAGTACATCATAAAAAGAAACCCAGCCATGTGTGCTTAACTTAAATTTTTAAAAATGTCAATTTTTAGAAAAAACCATTTCAGGTACAAGGGAGCCTCCACAGAACTAAAAAAGTCCATTAAACATTTCTGTTTTATAGAAACTATGTCAGTAATGTAAACGTTTTACATAGTGTTAAGAGCGATGGCCAGGTTAGGAAGCGGGCAGGCATCCTACAACTGTCCCCCGGGCCAGAGCAAAAGCCGGGCCAGCCCCAGAGCAGAGGGTGCCCCGTGGGAGTGGGCCCCCTCTCCCAGCATCTGGCTTCCCAATTTCATGATATCTGACATTGGTCAGGGTATATAGCTCTGTGGCATTTTAAAGGCCCACTGAAAAGGTACTAGATGGTTCCCTTTGAAAAGTGCCCAGGTATGAAGGATTCGTTGGGGGACGCTGACCCTCATTAGGAAATTCGATGCAAACTGCATCAGATTCTCTAAGAGATCACAACGCACAGCTGGCTCCAGGCCGGAGCAGCCCCTCTGGGGACCCCCCCAGAAGCCATACCGATAAGGATCCTAGTCATCCTGCTCTCCTCCTTCGCAGAGCCGGCCTGCAGGCCTTGATGAATCTGGTGTGCAGCCAGGTCAAAGAGGTCCAGGTAATCTTCCACGGGGTAGCGGTCCCGAAGCCCATCTCTCAGGCGGACAATCCCTACGAGAACCAAGAAGCAGGAGTTACTGAGGACGAAGTGGCCACTGCTGGGGGGTGGCCTCTTGGGGAGGGGCCGAGAGGGATGTCAAGGCCCCAGGGGCCCAGCTGCAGCAGCCAAGGCTCTACCCATGGGAGCTGCCAGAAGGGGCTCGAAGTGAGAATATTTGCAAACTGGCCGCCCTCTCACCTGCTCACTCAGGGGGTGAGGACCAGCATTCAGCTGCAAGTGGCAGCTTCCAGGATGACACACCTGTTAGAGAACGATCAATGCATCTGTTTGGAGGGCCAGGCTTGGGGTTGGCTGACAGGTGCACTTGGGGGGGGGGGTGCGTGGCTGAACAGCAACGCACACAGTGTATCAAACAGGAATGGGAGAATTATTATTTTTTTTTAATTTGTTTATTTGAGAGAGAGGGAGAGAATGAGCAGGGGAGGGGCAGAGGAAGAAGAAGCCTCCCTTACTAAGTGGGGAGCCTGATGCAGGGATCATGATCTGAGCCAAAGGCAGATGCTTAACAGACTAGCCCTCCAAGTTCCCCAGAAAAGAGAGTTTTTATCTGAGCTTCTATCTCTGGCCTGTTTGATCAAGCAGCTTGTCTGTCCATCCAAACAAGGGTAATCATCCCAGAATCCTGGGACACGTGGTTGAACCCACTAGTTATTCTGCCATTGGTCATTGCAGCTGAAATTTGCCCCTTGGCTTAAAAGTGGGTCAATTTCACGTGCAACTCTATTAACAACACACTGCCCCCAAACCACAGCTACCAAGGTTAACGGAAAGTGGAGAGAAAATGTCCCAGGGCCCAAGAGCAAGAGGTTCAAGGAGACTCTGAGTAAAGGATCTGACAACCACGCCCCCGCGCCAGTAGGAAGCTGGTTCTCATTAGGGCAAATGGTGACCTGTGCAGGGAGAGCACGCTACATGACGCCGAGGCTCCCGCAGCTGCCTCGGCCAAACCACAAAAGACACATTTACCCTTCTGTTCGTTCACTCCAGGAAGAACATCAAAACATCAAATTGATTAAGTCAATTTGTCAGGAAACAAGCAGGACTTGGTCTCAACTTAGGCTCCACGAAGGAAAACTTCTAAAATTCCCTTCTAAGAAACCAGTCCTTTACATGAAACACGCCCTCGAGTCCTGCCCCAGCTCTGGCATTTGTCAAAGTGACCGAACGTCTCCTGGCCGAAGGGAAAAGGTTAGGAAGAGGAAACAGTGACCCGAGGGCTGTGGAATGGCTCAGGCTAGGTGGGGGCCATGTCCATGGTCACCCAGAATCATGTCCATGTGATTTTCCTTCTGAGCTTAAAGCAGAGGGGCAGAGCAGGTCGGACAAAAAAATGAGGCCCAAAGACTCACAGCTCTCAAAGGAGCCAGCCAGAAGCTTGAAACTCACCCCATGTGGCAACCTTTCTTCCTGCAGTGTCCCTCTGGGGTGGGGAGCCCTGGGGACAACACTGCAGAGTTGGGGTGGGGACAGCCCCAGAAAAATGCCCACCTGGCATCTGGCACTTACCACTCACCACTGGCAGGTGTACCAAAGCTCTTCAGGGCAAGAACAACCACTATTCTGCACCCTTCCCCTTGCCCTGCACAGCTGGCACTCAATAAATGCTCTCCGGATGGCTGGGAGTTGCATCCAGCCCCGTGGGTATTTGTGCGGGGAGCCCGGAACTAGCCAACCGCCTGCTCTCTGCCTCTCGGGGTATTTCCTCACCTCCTGCCCTGCCTCCCCGGCGTCCCTGAGCATCCTGCCTGCTCTCCTCCCCCCACCACCTTCACGCCCACCCCCCACCGACAGGGGCGAAGCAACGCTGAAAAACGGAGGACAGAGACAGGAGGTGGGGCCAGGAAGGCTCGCCCCGCCCACACGCAGGCCCCGCCCGTCGCGCTCACCAAAGCGCTTCCGGGTCCACCAGTGCGGCTCCTTGATGGCGGAGAACTTGACTTCCGGGTGCAGCCGGAGGCGGTCGTAGAGGTCGGTGGTGCCGCACTTGGGCTGCCCGATGATGTAGAAGCGCGGCAGGCAGCGGAGGCGGAAGTGCTTCCCGCTGGCGTGCGACAGGTGGCCCCAGAAGGCCTTGCGCAGGGCGTCGAAGGTGGAGCGGAAGCGCTTGGAGTAGAGCACGTAGGAGTTGGTCAGGTACGGGTCGGTGGTGTTGCGGCCCGTGAACTCCTCGTACCAACAGGGGCTCTTGCTATTTGGAAGAAATTTATTGGGGATTACCGAAAACATCTGCAGCGAAAGAGAAAAGGAGGGAGAGACCGACGAAGGCGGGGAGTTAGCAAAAACACGTTCTCACCACGCCGCGGTCATGCCCCGAGCCCCGCTACGGTGTCCACATGTGACGTATCATTATTTGACAAGGGGAAACACTGAAATAAAGCCAAACGTGGTGCATGGCCGAGGCCGTGTTCTTCCTTAGCCCAAAATAAAACTAGAATCTAGAGAGACAAGATAAAAGCTTCCTCAAAATCCAGCCTTCACGCACACGCCGGCACGCACCGCAATCTAATTAAATTTCACAGTTGGAATCTCTTCCCTAGTTGTGTATTTAAATGACCATTAGAGACAAAAATGCTAATTAGGGCACAATAGAAATAGGATGATGGTGATCTACAAAAACAAGCTGAACCACCATGGCAGCGAGTCAAGTCCCTGCAATGGAATTCTGAGATGCGGTGGCTCTTGGGTGTGTCTAGCTTTGCCTCCAATACCTCGAATTTCCTCCTTGGTGTAAACATCGTGAACACACAGCCCTCACCCAGTGCCCTCGCAATTGTGAGGCACACCTCAGAAATTTTTTGGTCATTTTTCTTCACTGTGTTTCCCAAAGATGGTGACAGCAAAAGGAAGCATCTATTTTTAAAAATCAATCCATCCGTCCATCAATCCAGATTAGCACAAGGCTACTCACGTGCAATTCCTGCTTCTTGAGATCTTCTCTGTCTGGGAGCTGCCTGGTCGTGAACTCAATCCTGGCGGTGATGCTGTTAATAATTAATTTAATGCTTGGGTAGTCTTTCACATATGAAATATTATTTACAGAGGGCTGGTGGTGATGTTCTTTCGTGTCACTCGGGTTCTCGCCATCCATCAGGCTGGGATTGCTGGGGAAGGCTCCGTAATGGAAAGGCGAGGAGATCAGAAGCTCTTGGTGGGCTCCAGAAAGGATGTAAGATGCCATCACCAAGGTCATGATCATCAATCCAAACACGAGGCTGCATCGCTTCCCCTTCTTGAAGCGCAGAAACCTGCCCCAGTTCTCATTCCCCTCGGCCCTCACCTCGAGGACAGCAAGCAAGTTCATCTGCTTACCGTCTACGCGGAGCACAATTTTGTTCTCTCCTTTGCAGGCGGGGCACTCGGGGTGACCGTGAAGGGGGCCCCCTCCGCAGCCGACCTGCTGTTTGTGCTCGTTGTTGGGCAACAACTGGATGCAGCAATTAATACAGTGCCTCATGGTAATGCCCTTGGATGGCTGGCCCCCAGAGCCATGGGCAAGCCCCTGGGGAGCCCGGATGCGTGCAAGTAGTGCTGGAAAAACTTTAAGGATGTCTTTTGATTAGATAAGATGGTCTTAAGGCACAAGCAACAGACACAAATAGAATATAAAAATGAGCAGGCACCAAAGCCCTGGAGAAAGAGGAAGGGCCTTCTTTGGTTCAACTCCAAAAGACAACAGAAAGAGGTGCTCTCCTACTGTCATGTTCTGTAAGCAGCCCTGCAAGCTTGGAAAAGTCCCCAAAGTGTGGGAGCGAGTCTATCTGTCCTTCAGGTTTTTCCCATGGCACAAAATGAAGTGTAAGATTTCTCACTGGAGGACATGGAGACACTCAGGAGATCGGAAGGGCTCATGGTCTCAGTGAGGCACGGGTTGGCACGCCATCCTTGGAGAGCCCCATGAAGATTTCTTCTTCTACATCCCACACTCCTTTAAAATGTTTCCTCCTGGGGGGGGGGGAGCAAAATCTTTAAAATGTCAGATTACCTGAACAACAAAGAAAAGAGGTTTTATTACATGATGTGATGATAGCCACAACCCTGGGATCACTTTCCCAGGAGAGAAGTTCTCTTTTCCACTCCTAGGTTTCAGTCACTCTGCTGGGTCACAGAAAATCACGTGGGATAAAAGGAGAGCTTTTGGAGCTCCCCGTCAAACACCTTATTTTTGCACAGCCCCTAGATCCTCTAATGCCCAGCCACACCACAGCTAAGTACCGATCTCCGAATCTCAAGACTTCGTAGTCGTTCCCAGATGCGTGCACGGTCAGTGACTTTAAGTTGAGAGATGAACTTAAGTATCCGTGCTTTTAAATCCACAAAATATCCAAGAAGCAGCCCAGTGAGGAGAGGAGTATGCAGAGAAAATATGTTTCCTCTCTCCCAATAGCACCCATAGTCTGTTACCGAGAACTAACCTTTATTATCGGTTTAGGAGGCAAAAGTTAATGAAAATTTAGAAACACTGAAATGATTCTCTCCTTCAGTAGAGTGCATCATATAAAAAAAAAAAAAACCGTTTGACTTTAAGTTATTAAGCAATTAAACCCAACGTGCTGTATTCCCCTGAGTAACATAACACTCAGACCCTGAAATCATTTTTCACTTTCATCATCCTGGGGAAAACATGATTCTTAAAAATCCATTAACAGAATTCTGTGGTTAGAAAATGTATTGTTGCCCAAATGATGACACTTCTTTGTAGATGCTGTAAAAACAGCAAAAAAGGAGACTTCATTTCCAATAACGGCAGACCACCACTAACTAGCTGTGGGACCTCCAGGGGGCCATATAACGTCTCTGAGCTTTGCCTCCCTCCCCAGTAAAATCAGGGCAAGAGTACCTCACTTACAAGCTTGAAGCCAGTATTAAATTAGCTAATGCACATAAAGAGTTTGCTTAATGCCTACCCATAGTTATTTGCATCCCCTAAAAGGTAGGCAGCATTCATAACAGCATCATCAGTGACCATTAAGATTATGTTTTTTAATTGTCAGTGAATGCCAAGAATGTTCAAAGTGGAATCAAAGATGGGAGATCCTATCCCATTATTTTTCCTTAGGGCTTGAGAGTTACCCAAAGGCCGTAGACTCACCTCCAACTTGGCACACACACACAGCCCTCAAACGATCCTATTGGTCCCCAGAGAAGGTAGGATTAACCAACTCTGCATTAAAGCCTGCTCGTATTGGTTGGAAGGCTGAACAATGAGGACTCACCAGCAGGAACCTTCCCTTCTCTTGGACAGAAAGGCCCCTGCTTTATCAAAATAGGCTGACCAAGAAAAAGCCAAGTAGCGCTTCCTAAAATGTCTCCCTCTCAATGTTCTGCATCTTGTTGATATGTGCTCTGTGCTTAAATTAGTCAAGGCAAAGGTAAGATGAACACAATCAGACTTCTTTACAACAGGACTTTGGGGGCCTTGAATATGCTGATGATCCCTGTGAGTCCACAGGACAAAGCTAAAAGATGCAACATTTCCACAACATAATTGGCCATGGAATTCTCACTAATGTCACAAGGCACCAGCTTGAGAAATGCTAGTTAAGGGAGGCCGAGATTGGGGTCAAGGCAGTTCTGGGAAGAGCAGAGGAGTGGGGGTGTGCGGGAGCAAACTATTCTGGAACGAGGCCAACACCCGGGGCTCTGCCGCCCGCTCATCTCTGAGAGAAGTTGGAGGGACGTGACAGGAACCTCAAGGCTCCAATCCCTGCCTCCCACTCACTCAACCACCTCTGACCCATCACTTGGTACAAACAATTCTTCTAAACCAAAGAAACAAAAGGGCAAGATCCCCTACTTGGAAATCCTATCGCTAAGCCAAGAAAACATTTTTTTACATGTTGAAGACAAGGCCAAACGGGGCTAAAAGGAGGCTCCAACCAGGATCTCAGTGGGGAGTGTGTTCACACCCTTCTGTGCCTCTGGCTGCAGAAAGTCTAATTAGATTTTTTTAAAAAGAAAAAAAAACAGAGTCTTTGAAGCTCCAACACAAGAATGTACAAAATCTGGACCCAACAGAATGGGCAAAATATTCCTAAACAAAAACACAGGTTTCTTCTTACAAGCCAACTAACTGGGTCGTTGGGGAAGTTGACAGTCTCCACAGGGAGGCAGGCTCCAGGACGTGGTGAGCCCAAACATTCGTTCCCCGGGGCAGGCTGCACCCTCCGGCCAGACCTACTCGTCTCACTTCTTAACACAGAACAGGGAGCTGAGACCTGGGGTGACAACTCATTCACTTGTTTGTTCTTCTGTTGGGCAGATCCCTTCTCAGGGGCAAGCCTGGGGCAGGTAGTGCTGGAGGTGCGGTTGGGTCATGGAGACCCAAAGCCAACAGAAGACAGAGGGGAACAGAATACAAAATAAACATGTGGTCTTTGTCCCCAGTTCCCAGCAAATAGCTTCTAAAACCCTTGGAATTTCCTCAGTGAAGGAGTGAGAGGAGCATCTTGTTGTTATTCATAACAAGCCCCATTCAACCACAGCTGAATTTATGCTAATGAGATGACTCTTGTTGGGAAACCCCCCTCATAGCTTCAGGATGGGGCTCATGGCCAGAAAGCCCAAGCCTCCATTAGACAGTTGGAACTTAGAGCCCCACTTCCCCAACCTCCAGGGAGGCCAGTGAGTGAATTGTCAAGGCCAATGATTTATTAATCATGCCTATGTAACAGAACCTCTATAAAAACCCCCAAAAGGACAGGATTCAGAGAGCCCTCTAGCTGGTGAACTTGTGGAGGTGCTGGGAGGGTGGCTCCATGCCCCTCCCCCCAGGTCTTGCCCCAGGCGTGTCTTCCCTCTGGCTCTTCCATAGTTGTATCCTTTATAACAAACTGATAATAGTAAATAAGGCATTTTCCTGCATTCTCAGCATGGGTATAAGGAATTATCAGGCCTAAGGAGGGCCTTGTGGGAACCTTGGAATTGGCAGCTAGATCAGACAGAAGCTGGGTAGCCTTCAGACCCCGAGGCTTGTAACCGGCATCTGAAGTGGGGTAATCCTGGAGGTCTGAACCCTTAACTTGTGGGGTCTGTGCAAGCTCTGGGTAGTTACGATCAGAACTAAACTGAATTGTAGGGCAATTCAGCTGGTGTCTGGAGAGTTGGAGTTTGTTGTCATGGGGAAACAATATAAAATTACCCTACAAGTTTTACTGAAGCATATGACCAGTATCTAGTATGAAACACCCCTTGACGATATCGATTAAAAATAAGCCCTATGACCATATCCCACACACGGCTGTGGCCCTTGTCAGTGCAGGGCCTGGGGTTTTGAGGCTTCCAAACCAAGCCATGGCTGAATGGATGGGAGTTGTACAGAAGAAACCAGGACAGAGGGGCTTTTCCCCACCTGGAGCTTGTATGTTCCCAGGAGTTAGGGGCTACAGGGCAAGAGCCAATGACCACGACAATGTCAGGCACCGATGAAGGCTGTGAAGGAAACACAAAGGGAAAGTACAAGGAAACCGCGATGACAGGCCTTCTCTAATGCAGCACTAGACCCAGATCTAGTCAGGGGCTGTAGTCAGGGGGTGCTCTGTACACTGACCTCCATCCCCAGGTGAGACTTGCATCCCAACAGGAAAGGGGGTCCGGCAGCAGGATGTCCAGAGAACAGTAGTTGGGGGAGGTGGGTAACGTCTGAATGATGAGAAGGAAGCCAGCCACATGGGGCTCAGGAGAAGTAAAGACCCTGTGAAGGACAGAAGCTGGGGAGTAAACCCCAGCGCCCCCCCCCCCCCAAGGAGGACAGAACCCTGGGCTTTGGGACTGATGGGGGCTAGGAACCAGAAGCCAGATCCTGTAGGGTCTGGAAGGTAGGAGTTCGGGCTGACATTTGTCCAAGTGCAAAAAAGCATGCACGCCACATATTCTCTCAAAAGGACCTTTACAAGACGTATTAACCAACATAATCCAGTGAAGAAAAATTGAATTAATATGACTGTGTTGAAGGGAAAAGGGACTGCTGTTATACTCCTGAACTGGCCTTTCCCAAACGCCGCAGACCATCCTGAGAACAGTGCCACAGGAACCGAACACTCAGGTAGTGCTCCTTAAAAAAAACAAGCAGCACACATCCCTTGCGCTTTACCTGTCTGGAATGTTCCCACTTTGGTGCCTGTCGACTCAGATGAGTCAGGACCCCTGGCACGCCTGTGCGGGTACTAAACCAAAGTACTCAGGTGTACATTTCAGTGAGCTCGCTTCCCAGCCCCAGCTCAGCACTGTGCCCGATAGAGGCAGACAGCAAGTGTGGGAACCCGGACCCCTGTGCAAGATCAGATGACTGATCCCAAAATAGAAAGCGTTCAATTACCCAGCCTTGGCTAGGATGCCCCCTA
Organism: Mustela nivalis; assembly: GCF_964662115.1. Classification (NCBI taxonomy): domain Eukaryota; kingdom Metazoa; phylum Chordata; class Mammalia; order Carnivora; family Mustelidae; genus Mustela; species Mustela nivalis. The sequence goes on from NC_139021.1 coordinate 179,592,970, forward strand.
TTAACCTATGCACCCCAAGCATCATTAGCAAGCCATTTATAACAAAATTGTAATTGAGAGACCCAGAAATACCACTTTAGAGTAAGTAATTGAATGCCCCCTCGGTGTAAGATCGATAAAGGGCATCCAATTTCACCCTAGGAAAAACTTATTAAATTATTGTAGCTATGAGCTGATACAGCAGAAGAAAGATGTACAAAACTTCAAAAGAAATCTGGATGGATTTAAATAAATAGCTTCATTTAGGTAGACCATTTACATCTGCCCTCGGGGAGGAGAAAGGAAAAAAAATAGCTAATTACATTATTTTACTTGAATGTTTTAAGGGAAAAAAAATTTGATGGGTCTTAAGTGACCTTTACTAAAACACAAGGCTCTCTTCTGATTAGCATGTCTAACTGCTGACATTTCTCTTTGGGCTACGCATATGGAAATACATTTCTTCAAGGAACATTCATCAACAAGTATAAGAAGGAACATGTCTCATATTTAACTCAAAGATAGAAGACTGTCCCCGAAACAGCAAGCCTGGAGAGTCCTGTACAAACAACAGATGACCAGTTTCAACCTTATAGCTGGAGTTTTAAGCTTTTGATCACAATGCAGTCAATCACCAGAATAAAACAACAAGCCTCAATGATCCTCACTGGCTATAGTCAGAGGAAGGAAGCCAGTCAGCAGGTCTGTGGGCCAGGACACCAAAGCGGTGTCCACCTGGAGACTTTAGGCAAGTCCCCGAAGTGATCTGGGCCTCTGGATTCTCAAAAGAAATCCCTGACAGTAACAGATCACACACAAAACTGGAGCCTGGGTGCTGGAGGTGGGAGATGCAGCTTTGACATTGAGCAAATCGTTCTAATTCTCCTGTCCTGTTTCCCTGCAATCTGCCTTCCTTCACATGAATGACTGTGCAGCCACTTCAACAAGACAGGGATACAAGTCTCCGCCCCTTAGCTTGAGTGTAGAGACTGGCTTCAGCCGATGGAATGAGGCAGAAGTGACAACGTGCTAGTCCCAAGCCCAGGCCTTGAGACTCATCACATGTACCCACTCACCCTCTGCACCTCTGCCGTCACCATGGGAACAACATGGTGGCTTGGCGGCGCTTGCGGGTGGGGGGCTTGGTACGTGATAGAAGCTAACGGATACACTCTTCCACAGGTTATAAGCACTAGGTGTTACTAAGTTAAACCGGTATAGTTTTCTGTTTTTAAGTTCCAAAAAGTGTGTTTATATGAGCAAAGTGAATCATGAGCGATTGAGGCCAAAGCAATTCATCCAAAGACCCAGACCCAACTGAATCAATGCTTTTGCCTAATAGAACCCCTTGGCTAATGCCAAAAGCAGATATGCCAAAACAGTGGTGGAAACCCAGATGGCAGCTGTTCTCGAACAAGACATTACTGCCCAAATGTCATGCACCAGGTCACTTTCTGGCAAAATGTGGGTTTATGACAACCTCAGCTGTTCTTCTTTGTTATCTGGACTACTGACCCCATTCTCCCCACTTCCTGATAAAGACACCTTTCTCCCTGCCTCGCTCTGGGTCCGCTGTGATTTCCTCAGTGCTTCCTTGAGCAAAGCCCTTCCTAGAGCCTAGTCCTTCGGATGTCCTTGCCAGGTTGCCCCTTCCGCGATGACAGAGACACTTCCTCTGTGCTTTGTCTAAAACAGGGGCTTCAAACTGTGCGACCTGCAGGGTCTTCCCGGTGTGCCCAAAATGTGTGTCAGCGAGAACACGGGCAGTTTTTAAAAACTAGTTTTAAAGCATCCTTGACTATATTGTAAATTCATTATCAACATAGTTGTTAATAATAACTATTTTTCATGCCATACAGTATGTAGTCTTACGTCCCACGAAATAGGGAAGAAACAGGCATTTCCTCTGTGATCGGATCTCCACAGGACACAGCCAGCCTCCCTTGCATCTGGTCTAGAGGCCGCATGATTCCCAACTAGGTAGAAAGTTGGGATGTAGCAAAAATGTTTTCTGACCAATCCAAAGTGTTGACAGGCTTTGGAGTGAGGCAGACCTGCATTTCCATCGACTCCTCTCCCTGCCAGCTGTGTGATCTCAGGAAAATGACCATCCTATGACTTTATTCCTTCATTTGTAAAATGGGAGCAAAACCATCTGTGTCACCTCACGTGGACGTGAAGGCGAAATGAGATAGGAGATATAAAAAGCTTCATCCGGCATTTGGCACCTGGCAGACCTAGTAGGGGTGTTCTTTGCATTCTTCTAGGAGAAGCTCTCAGGCCCTTGCTCCAGGCCGACTTGCCTACGATGTATACAGAATGCTAGGCACAGGTGTCCTATTTTCCTGTCTGCAACTAATCTGAAACAATGAATGCAAAGAAGCAGGGGCAGCAAGCGGCGGCACAGAGAAGGAGGAGGGAACAGCCCAGTTTTACAGCAGAAATGAGATACTAACAAGCAGACCCGACTGGGATTATTCGGGTGCCCTGGACACCAAGATGGGGAGCTGTGGGGAGTCTAAGACAGCTGGAGGTGCTACTTGGGAAAAGCTCAGCCCCTTCACAAGGCTCCTCCATCCATAACCTGTTCAGTGCTTACCACGAAGGGTCAGTCTTCCAGAAACGGGCCTGTTGCCAAAGGTCTAAAGGGCTGGGCTCAGCTAACGGCTTTACGGATGGGAGGTCAGAGCTGAAAGGAACTGGTGGAGGGTTCCTGGGGACTTTGACTGTGAAGTCCTTCAGGCTATGAGAGACCTGGAACACCGCAAGGACGGTGGGCAGTCGGGCCCCAGGTCACCACCCGGACGGACTCCAGGGAATCCAAACCGCAGGTACCTGCTCCTCCAGGCATTTCACGACAAAAAAACCGAGGCCCAGTGGGATTCTGTACTTCCCCAAGGACACGCAGCTCCTCGTAAAGAGCCAGCGCCCTGACCCCTGTCTCCCCCAACCCCGCCTCGCACCTCATCAACGGGGAGCCCTGCCCACCATCACCCTAGTCTGGCCTCGGACAGTCTGGACGTTCCTCCCAGCCCCTTCCCATCCCTTCAGAAACTCTCTTCTAAAGAACAGATTTGCACAGAGATACAGGACAGGCGGCCCTGGACGTGTGGGAGGTGGCCATGGTGGGGAAAGGCAGGTACCTCCTTCAGTGACCTTGTCGGCCTCGAGTCTTAAATGGTCTCATTTCAGACTCTGTAATTCAGACCCTATTCATCCTGCAGGCGCCTCTTCTGTAGCTGCAAAGTATGACGGGCACCACGGGAGGACAGGGAGTGGCGGGGGGGGGGGCGGTGGGATAGGGACCAGGTTTGCAGAGGCTGGCCTGGTGCCAAGCGTGGGGCAGCGGACGGTGGGGGGGGGCCTGGTCCCTTCCCAGAACGCCGAAGCTAAGACAGCAGGGAGGAATGGAAAGGGCCCCATAGGGCGGGGAGGCAGACGGAAGCCCCTTTTATTCTTGCACATCAAAGGGAAAAGACTGGAACCTCTACTCTGTGCTTTGAAATTTTATAGCCACAAAAGTGCCACCTTCCCAATGAGGCAGCAAGCTAGTGCAGGGGCCCCTGAGCAGTGCTCCCCGGCATGTTCTCCCTCCAGTCCTGGTCACTAACCTCGCTGGTCACCCACGGCAAGTCACCATAAGTCTGGGCCTGTTTCCTTGTACGTAAAACCTGGAGCCGGCACGACCTCTTTCAGCCCAGACACTCACAGGTGTAGGATTTGAAGGGACCATTTCCCTGATACAGACCCACTGGCATCATTTTTATGTCTTCTACGGCTGCTAAGAAGCCAGTGGTCTTGTAGCAAGCACTAAGAAGCTGGGGCATACCTCCTTTACGCTAGGCAAAATTTAAAAAGCTGCACAATTAGCTCAAAAGACACAAAAGTGTTTTCTCCTTAGCCCACACCCTTAAGCACATATTTATCAAGCACCGATTGCATTTGCTGAGGCAACATGTGAAATACAGGACTTCTGGAACATTCCATCGAAGTCTAGAACACCATCTCCAGAAACATGGCCACACTCAGAATCACATATCCCATTTCAAGGGCTGTCCCCAGCCCCCCACGCTCCACTCCCACCAGCCCCAGGAGAACCAGCTCTGCTTTGCGGAGCAGAGAGGCACCTCAAGACAGGGACGCAGACCCACGGATCTCTGCCGGTTGAAGGCTGGGGGAGGAGGGGAAAGAATGGGATCTTTTTTTTTTTTTTAAGATTTTATTTATTTATTTGACACACACACACAGAGATCACAAGCAGGCAGAGAGGCAGCAGAGAGAAAGAAGGAAGCAGGCTCCCTGCTGAACAGAGAGCCCGATGTAGGGCTCGATCCCAGGACCTTGAGACCATGACCTGAGCTGAAGACAAAGGTTTAACCAACTGAGCCACCCAGGCGTCCCGAATGGGATCTTTTTAATATTCCTCTGAGCTGGTGGCTTTCTGATACGGTCAGAGCCAGACAGCCCTGTCTCTCTGCCACGTGCAGCACAAGAGGATTTTCTCAGAAGGGAAGGGTGGACAGGAGACTCTGATGCTCATGCTGCTGCATCACACGATGACTTCAATGTGTACAAGATGTGCAAGGACTTTGTGACACGGCTGACAATTTTCTTTCTCTGAAACCAGTGGGGAGGGAAAACGATTTCCGATGGTTCATTTTCTTACTGCCAGGGGTAATGCAAATCCACACTAGATTTAGGTACTAGATTTCCCACTCAGACTCATAGATCTACCGACAGCGGTTTTCTACTAAGGTAGAACCTACTGGAGACAAGCTTCCACAACCTGCTGCGAAACCTGAGTGCCTAATGCCCCTTTGCAAGAAAGCAATGACAGTTGCCTAAGGTAAAGAATTTCAAGGAAACAAAGTTTAGTCTGTGTTAAGGCATTCAAAACGCAAACTTAAATATCACCCTTTGTGCAGACCCAAAATACGGTTTTCAGGGACCCCAGAAGATGAATGCACCATGTGAGGTCCCTTCTTTCCTTTTTCTTTTCTTTTTTTTTTTTTCTTAAAGAAACAGAAAGTGTGGGTGGGGAGAGGCAGAGGGAGAGGGAGAGAATCTCAAGCAGACTCTGCACTGAGCGCAGAGCCCAATACGGGGCTCAAACTCACAACCCTGAGATCATGACCTGAGCCAAAATCAAGATCAGACGCTCAACCAATGGAGCCACCCAGGTTCCCTAACGTGGGTTCCCTTCTTGATGGTAATCTTCTGAGGTCAGCACTGCGACCTCTGTGTTACATAGGGGAGGCTGAGGCACAGTTGGCATGAACGCATACTTAGAGCCCCACCATGGCTAGCCAGCAGCAGGACCAAAATGCAACTGCAGGCCTGTTTGGCTGCAGAGCTCAGGACCTCGCTCCCACACTGCACCGTCGGGTAAGATAGCGGCTCTGGGAGAAACCTGCTTAGAAACTGAGGCCGCCAGATTCTGTAAGAGCAGCCATCGGCCAACCCACCACCCTGTCTCCCTGTAAGCTCTTCAGGGCAGAGTCAGGGATGCTCAGCCCCGAATTCCAATCAGTGCAGAGCTCCCACACAAGCTTCGGTATCTACTGTGCCTGGCACTGGATGCGTACACACTAAGTCTTCTTTTTTTTTTTTTTTTTTTAAGTTAATAAGTGAAGAAGCAAACCCAGAACAGAGCTTTAGCCACGTAGTGACAACAATACCAGTGACATGAGCTCCAACTTAGTAGGGCTTCCTTTTGCCCAGACACCAGGCTGGAACTTTTCAAATCGCCCTGTTTATACATCATGGCAATCTAAGAAGAAAGCTTGATTAGCATTTCCACTTCACAGACGGGGAAACTGCAGCCCGGAGAACGAGATGCTGCATCCCTCCTCCTCCCTATGACATAGAGTAGAGAGACAGCAGACCTGGGCATCAGTAGGCCTGGGCAGAGCACTTGCTGAGCCCCTTAATCAGCCACTGACTGGAGGCAAACCCCGGCACCACTCAGACCCTCATCCTCTTCTTCCCAAAGCAGACACGGCACATGGTGCAGTAATCAGGAACCTAGCTATGCGATATACTATTAACTCTTCTTTTTTTTGCACACTTTCAAGGGTTCCAGCCCCTGCCAGGTTCTAGCTGCCACTCAACAGTGTTCCCTTAACACAAACAGCAAAGTGAATGAAAAGTAGCTGCAGCTCCAAGTATAAGGCACAGAGATGACATCTCAGGGCCTAAAGGAGCCAGGTGGCTCTGCCCCAGCTGAGTCCCCAGCACCCTCCCGCCGGCTCGGACCGGAATTCAGGAAGAGGGGAGAGCCAACCCAGATGTCCTTCAGTTCGGGCGAAGAAGAGGGAGGTCTCGCATAGACACATAGCTCACATGTTCAAAACCAAGTGCAAATAAGGATTTTTGCAGATGTACAGCGGCACCCTTCAATGAATAAATTAAAGGCAGCACAATTGAATGGAGAGCAGCTGCGTACTCCCCACCAGATGGCTTTGCTGATCTGAATAGTTTTAAACATTGTTTTATTTTCAAAGATAAGCAAAATAAGAATCTGCTTAACCCTTGAATACAAAGAACCTCCTGAAAACACTTCTTTGGAATTTATTTCTTTTTGATGAGACGAGTGAACCATCTGATGGGATCACCATGTCCAAGGGAGTGTTTTAGGACAAGGTGAGATGGATTTCTCCAGAGTGTTGTTTGCAGGCAATGAACATTCACTGTCGGCCCACGGGCCTGGCCCTTACTAGCTGTGGCAAGAGGCGAGGACCACTCCAGCACCAACCCCAGCTTGGGTGTACGGACCCCACTGGTGTGGGGAGGTTCACAAGCCCCCCAGGGATATGGGGGTACACCAGCCCCCAGGGGTGTGGGCAGGTGCGCCAAGGGTTGCAGGAAGCTACAAGACAATTTGAAGCCCCCATGTTCAAAATATATAAACATTTCCAACATAAAAAGCATTGCTTTTAAGTAAAGTTAAGCTCAGATTTATCACTAAGTGCTACAGAATCTGCCCAGAGTCACAGCTTGCCTTGCCGTCTGCACACTGCTTGGCGCCAGCTGGGGCACCCCACTGGGAATAGTCTTCTGCCTTCAGGGTGCCCTGGAGGTGAGTTTGAGAAGCACTGCCATTGGGCAGGGGGAGGAGAACCCACAGGAACGGCACCTGTTCTGTGGCGGGCACTGTGCTGCCTCCCATCTCCCTTGATGACGAGGTTGTGCTAAAGGTACATGTAATTGCCCCATTTTGCAGATAAGAAAACTGAGACTCTGGGCAGTGATGTCTCCTATCCTAAATCACTCAGCAAATAAGACACAGAGCTGGGTTCAAACACAATCTGAACCCACATTGCCTGTCTCTGCACACGCACACTCACGCCAGCCGGGGGGTGCACTGTGGGAAGGATTTGCTCTCCACTCACACGTCTCCATCTGCCTTCCAAGTCTCCTCACATAGAACAAGCATTCCTTTTGTCACCACAAAGATAGTAAAGATGAAATATAAAATCATAACTATGGAATAAAATGGCATGACCAGTGGAAAATGGACCGAGCCAAGACCCCCAAGATAGGGGTTCTTGTCTCTGAGCCTTGGTTTCCCCTTCTGTGGGAAAAGAGTGCACTCTTGTCCCCATCCCCAGCTCGGGTGGCCTGCGGGGACGGCACAGAGGCCACAGGGCCCCTCAAGGCAGGGTCTGGCGGCACAAAGGGCTTTGTGCACAGCACCAACGGGCCGTTACACGCAAGCCCCACTTCATCTCGGCATTTCCCAAGTCACCTCTGCATGGACAGCGTCTTCCCACTGGACTGACCATAATGCTCCACTGTCATTTAAAACAAAACAAACAAAAAAAAAAAATCCCATCTCCATCTCAGAATGACGTGGGCCTCGGAGTGCGCCCCGCCTTCCCACCACTGCTGTGGAAACCCCGGAGCGGGTACGCTCATTTATAATTTACAATCCTGCCGGCGCACTGGCCAAAAGAGCACCAGGGGTCCCTGAGCAAAAGGAGACCCTGGAGGACACTGCCTTGTGCTGTTTGCTGATGCCAAATGAGACTTCGACGATGAAGACCCAGGACCCTGCGTCATAGGAGCACACAGGCATCGAATGGGCCCATGGGCCTCGTGGAAAGAAGAACGTAGCGGCAGAGAAAAAAGACGAAAATGTATGTGAGCACACACATGCCCATCTGGTCGCTGTGCGCCCCTGGGCACACTGTTCCCCCTCTGGACGTCAGTCTGCTCACCTGGAGAATGGACGCCGGCCGCGGCTACCACACCGCCCCAGGCACTCGGGGGTAATCCACGCAGGGTGCTAGCTGCTGGCACCCGGCGCCCAGGGAGCAGCAACCAAGCCACCTTCCTTGCTTCCCCTCCTCCTCTCCCTCCCTCCACTGCTGCAGGGATCCCGGCTCGGCGGGGAGGGATGCCAGACTGTGTGTGAAGACCCAGCCAAGTCTGGCTGCGAGGCAGGAAGGAGGAAAGCTGCAAAGGCTTCGTATGGGCCGGGCCTGAAGAGACCGAAATAGGCCTGCACGGGAGCCCTGCCCATGGTGACACGATGACGAAGACCCCAGTGCCACCAGGACCCTCGGAGACGAGCACTGCTTTTCGGATGGACGGAGAGACCCTCCAGAAGGAATCAAGTCACTCAAGTCAATCAAGTTAGTGGTTTCAAAGCCTCCTTTAGACGTTGAAGAAACCCGTTTCAGGTAACCTCCCTGCACTCTCATATCCACAGACCCAACTCAGTAAAAGAAACAGGTCAAGCAGGTGTTATCGAGACAAGTATCTCCCCCAGACACGGAACGTGGGTACGGCCGAGCCACGGACAAGGAATTCTCTTCTCCATGAAGCGGAGATACTCTCGAAGTGTTGAGCGGCCTCTATTTTTCAAAAACCCTCCAAGTTTCAAAACTTGAAGTGTCATCGCACAGGTTACGTCCTCCTAGAACACCTCTGTTTCTCGCAAGCCACCTCCCTGCCCGTCTGGCTGGCGAACAGGGGCTGCTGCTCGCCCGGGAGAGAGGCCTCTTCTCCGCAAGCAGGGAAAGCAGGACAGGGAGACAGAAGGGAACTACACTGCGCAGGAAATCAGCCAGCCGGGCTGCGAGACACTTCTGGACCCTCAGGTCTCTGGACCCCAACAACAAAGGTTGTAAACAAAGCAACCTGGTCAAATGACCCAGAGAAGAGTGGAATCTTTTTCATAAAGATCTGGAAAGCCTTCAGGCCTCGTTATAAAGGTCAGGACTTGTCTTCAGAGAGAAAAAAAAAAAGTCTCAACTTAAAAAAAAAAAAAATGACTTTAACGAAGTCCTTATGGCTGACTCGCTATCAAGAAGTCTTCTGGTCTCTGTTTCAGCAAAATAAATATTTGGCTAAAACACACACTTGTTCAGACCTCGAGGCTGCTCATGCTCACAGTCAGTAAGAATTTTTCTTCTACACAACGCGAGGGCCTACGTGATGCTTTCCTCATCCCTGCAAAAGCCCAGGAAAGGCTGTGGAACCAAAGCCAGAGCACTGGACCTGGAGTTCACAGGAAAGCATGAGGGGCTGAGCAGAGCACGGGGCTTGGTGGCACCTGCAGCCCAGGGACACCACCAGATCCTGAAATAACCACACCAGCTGATGACTTGGGGCAGGCCACCTAACCTCGGAGCTCTGGGCCACTGGGCTGTAAATGGGGGACATCACGCACTCTCCCACCATGCTATAGGAAGACAAAGGGAGAAACAGAGGCCCTGGGTGCCCCCTCCACCCCTCTACCGTTTATCCCACTGCCACCCCCCAGCTCCCCAGGCCACCTACCACCTCCCCCAACACCACTGGCTCACGAACTCCGGTCACCCTTCAGATGTCCGCCGAGGACCTCCCTCGACCCCATACCAAGTCGGACCCCACACTCATCCATCCAACCCCTTCCAGCTCCCATCTGTGTGTGCTTCCTGGGCTGCCCCGACCCTGACCATGTACCGGATCTCCACGGCAGCTAGAATGCCTCTTCATTCACTCGTACCACTATTTCCTAAAGGAAGAATATGAGAAAGGGAGGCAGGAGGCAGGAGACATATAAAAATACAGCACATCGCAAATAGAGAATTCCCAATAAATGCAGGGGGGGGTGGTGTTTAAAATAGAACTCAAATTTCTGCACGGTGAAATTCTGCCTCTCTAGGATGAGTCCTTACGTCAACCCACCTCCTGGTGTCTGCTGGGCCGGCTGCGGGCACAGGCTTCCACCGCAGCACCGTGGGCTGGCCCGGGCCCCCTCGGCATCAGGTTCCTCACGCCTCCAAGAGCCGCCCCCACTGCCCCAGTTCCTCGGGAGCAGAAGCCAAGGCCACTGGGGCCTGCGACGGCATCTCATTCCCTCCAATGTCAAGTACAACCCTCGTTTTTCTAAATTAGCTTTCATGCTTAGGAACACACAAAATGATACGTCTTAGTAAATTATAGGATTCTTATCTGCGGCCAGGGGTTTGTTTTTTCCGTTCCGTTTTTACCCATCTTCAGTTCTTGCAACCCCCTTTCAGGCAAATTTCTGCACACACTTGGATGCCACCATCTCTCTGCACAATGCCACAAATCCCAGGACTGCGTTCACAACAAAAGGAAAGAAAGAAAGACCCCTGCTCCCTCCGGGTCGCTTTCATTCCCTTCCTGTAAAGGGCTTGAAAAGGTTTCAAAAACGTCAAGTAGGGAGAGTGGACTAAAGATCCCGATTACCTTTCTTTATCCTTCTTTCTTTCTTTCCTTTTTTCTTCTGTGGCCCCTCCCCTCCCCCCTTCTCTACTTCGGAAGAGAGAAAATACCAATCCCCTCTATAATTCAATGCGCTCCTCCATTTCATGAATTTGGGGGACTTACTGGGTTTTATGGGTGGGGGAAACTAGCTCGGGGTTAAAGGATTCTTGGTGGCACGGGACAGGGCTGGGGCAGGCAGGGCCTGTGAGCGGGGACTGGCTCTGGCAGAGAGACGGGCACGGGGGTGGAACCCGGGCTGCTTCACACGACCTGGGGCTCGAACCCGGGGCTCTCTCCCACCCTGGCCGCCAGGCCATGTCTGTCCCTGCCTCTGCCTCCGTTCCCAGGCCTCACCCACGCCTCCTCTCACCAGGCCGCCTGGGAGAAACGACTGGACACTTTCACACAGCGATGGGGGCTGATCTTTTTTTCTAAATGTCCCCGCACCGGGATGACCTTCCACCTTCTGAGGACAAACAGTTAGGACCTGGCTGGACCGTCTGTGGCTGACTCAGTGTTTCTGAGGTTTTCACACCCTTTCTGCCGTCATAGTTGTAAAACCCATAAAACCCGAGGCTAAACTGCAGGAGGGGAACAAACCCTCGAGGTGTGGGGGATGGCCAAATGCGCTCACTTCACTACCTGAAGAAGAGACGGGCCGCTTCAGCTGGGACAGGGCGGCACCCTCTCTAGACTGCAGGTCACCTCCCTCCTCAGGGTGGCTCCCCCTGCCCCCCCCCAGGCTCCAGGGCCTTCTGGACACAGAGCCTGCGTTAGCACACACCTCGGCTTCAGCCCCCTGCTTTTGCCTCATTCGCCCCCACCCCCCGCCTGCCACCCCACAAAGGGGCTTTGCAGCTGGTGCAGAGGAGCTGTTTGCACATCCCAGAGTCACTGGCTGGCCTTTTCCGAGCGTCACTGGGCCCATAGGCCCCCAGCCCCGGCGACGGGACAGCAGCCGTCCGAACCCCACATTCCGCACTCACACGAGGACCTGCCACCGTGCCAGGACTCCCAGGACTCCTTTGAGCAACCTACTTCAAGCCTCTTTAAAATCCTCTTGGGAGATTTCAAAGAAGAAATTAGGAACATTGTTCAGAGGTAGCATGAAGCTCTAAGATGCTTATCTTTTATGGCTATGCTCTGGCTGGTCATTTCCATTCACATCAGGGAAATGGCAGCATCTCGTTCAGCCCCAGCTGCTCTGTCACCGGGGCTGGGCCGGGCGGAGGGAGGCAGACCAGAGCTGATATCTGTGTGGACCTTCTAACACCTGCCCTCCCATCGGGCGCAGAAGCCACCAGCACAGCGCCGGACTCCTGTGACACCATCTGGTTTGAAGCTCTCGTCTCACAGGTAAAGGTCGGTGAGGCTGCCCCAAAACCTAAGGTGACTTTCGAGTCTGACAAGGAGGGCCGTGGGAGGATGTTACGTGTTGGGCAGCTGAGCTCCGAACTGGAAGCCTCGGCTGTCGGGAATTTGGGAGACAAAATTAGATATATGGTAACATCATTTCCCCCAAGTAGAGTCAGGTTTTCCATTTTTTTTAAGGTTTTATTTATTTATTTGAAAGAGAGAGAGAATGAGAGAGAGCATGAGACAGGAGGAGGGTCAGAGGGAGAAGCAAGACTCCCCGCTGAGCAGGGACCCAGATGTGGGACTCGATCCCAGGACTCCAAGATCATGACCTGAGCCAAAGGCATCGCTTAACCAACTGAGCCACTCAGGAGCCCCAAGTTTTCAAATTTCCTTAAAAGTTGCATCTAAACTTATAAAATGAAGCAATTAGCCAGATACTGAACGTCCAAGCTCCCAGAACCTTCGCCTGAGTTCTTAGAATAATGGAAGCAAAAAAGGAGCATCTGGATGATTCCGGGAGTCGCTGCCTCCTGTCCTCACCTGCTCCAGGGGCCACAGGCAGAGCCAAGGGTGGCAGCGAGAGGCTCCACGGATGAGCGGCTCCGCATGCCCCCCGCTCGGGAGCCGGGTGGTGGTCACAAGCACAGGGCCCATCCAGCTGGCTGGGGCTCTGGTTCTGGCTCCAAGACCCCAAGCCCACCTCAGTTCCATCTGAAACCGGAGATGATAATGACAATGTCTAGTCTAACCGAAGTGAAGGGAGGACTGAGAGAATCCACGGACGGTGCTGAGCAAGGAGCCGGGCACACCCCTACGTCCTCGACTAGACGACAGCACATCGCCCCCGTTACTACTATTCCCATTCCTATTAGTATTCCTGCTCTTTGGGTCCGGGTTTTGCTGACACATCAGGTAGGTCTCTGGTCTGTTCTGTTCTGGCTCGCTCAGCTCCGCGCCTCCTTCTGGCCTCTTCTAGAAGGCTGGCTCGCTGAAATGCATCAGAATGAATTACTTTGCTTTGCTGTCTGTTGCAACAACGGATCCTTCATATTCTAATCCAGGAAAAGAAGATCAAAACACATACATTTTAATGTCTTCTAAGTCAGTTGAAACAGAATTGCTGTGCTCTTATAAAAAAAAATTCTGCTTTCATATCAATGCCTTGATGGCCATAGTCTTAAATACCAAAAAAAAAAAAGCCAGAAAGACAGAGGAAACAGATCTTTAAAAAAAATAAGACCTTGTGAATAACTGCAAAGTTTTCATTAAAAACACAAATTCAAATGATTAAAGCAGGATCATTTTTATCTTTGAGTGGCAGGTCTGATTCTGGGCCCTCAAGCCCACAAAGAAAGCATAGCAGAGAGATAATCCAAGCTAGGAAGGAAGTATCCAAACAGGTAGGAGCAAGTCCCTCTCTGGGCTCAGCTGCAGTCAGACATTGGAGGGACATGACCAGTCAGGGCGGAGCGGGGGGGCTACTCCGCCTCTCAGAGATGGGGAGGCGGCCCGTCCCCATACAGACATCTGTGTGCACACATCTATGTGCCCCACACAGACATCTGGGGCCCAGCACCATGCCCCAGAGGCCCCTCCCGTGGAGACCTGGGGCTGAGTTTCACCCGGCAAAGGTGCAAACTCCCACAGACCAAAATCCCATTTGATTTCCCACATCCCTTAAAACTCCCAAATGTAGGAAGAATTGGGGTCGACCGAATCCCACAAGCTCAGATCTCATACAAAACAACGCCACACACACCATCAATACAGCCAAGAGACACGAGTCTAGCAAAGTTCAAGTTCATCCCTGCTATTTTCCGGACCCCCATCAGCCGCTGGAGCGGATGACAAGGGGAGGAGGCTGTGTGAACGGTGTCACACGGCACGAGTCACTGAGTCTGGTCCTCAGGAGACTGCTGTCGGGGGCCCAGGGGCCCTGGCAAGTCACCCGCTGCCCCGACTCCACTCTGTGATGTCACCATCAAAGTCCACGTACATAAGGAGACCCTCGAACCAGCAGAGAGCAGAGCCTATGGACTGGTAGCAACTGAAGAGAGCAGGTATTTCCCAGGAAGTTCATGGTTTCAGATGTAGACACTTGAGTCACTGGCTTTAAACAGCCAAGCAGAGGACAGAGGACCCAGGACCCAGGACTCATATCATCCACAAGCATCCACTGAGGGACACCCGATTCAGAGCCCAGCCTGAGGCCCTCCCCAGCCGGCCAGCTGGTCCCTGCTGAACCAGTCCCTGATCCTCCCCTCAGAGAGCCCCAGGTTTCTCTCCCTCTGCTTTCCCACTAGCACGGGACCATTCCGACTTTGGACACACGACCCCACCTGTTTCCTGGGGCGACAAGAGAATGCCGAGGTGGCCCAGGGTGCTGTCGGGAACAAACGGCAGAGGAAGGACCCGCGGACAAACCGAACTCTGCACAGGTGGGAAGCTTCTCCCTTCAGTGGGTAGTGGGTATGATGCTGTTGAAATAGTTTTTAGACAGAAGAAAAAAAAAAAAAAAAAAGGAAACCTGCACTTAGAATTTTAGAATAAGGCACAGCGTTTGTCTGAGTTTCCTAACCACTCCCACATCAGGGCCCCCACGCCCACCCACTGGGGTCTCACTTAAGGGAGGCCAATCCCCCACTTCCAAGGGCCCTACTGGACCTTCAGACACAAGCTCCGAATTAACCCATCTGACAAAGTCCACCAAACCCCTGTGCGGACCAGGCCCACGTGTCGAGCTAGGGCCACCGCAGTGAACCCCACAAGCTCTGTGTGGGGGGCTCCCAGGCCAGGTGCAGAGGCACCCAGAATCCCACAAAGGAGGCAGTAAGACAGACGGGCTGGGAGCGGGGGTGAGAATGCGCTGCTGAGCCGCAGGGCCCGCCGGCACACCGGTGCTCCCCCGCGCGCCCCAGCTCGCCACACCCGCCCGGGCTCCTCCAGGGGCCTCCCACCCGCCTCCAGAAACACAGGCGCCAAGACCAGGCCAAAATGAAATCCATCCCACTTTCTGGGACACACACGTGTGGCTCCGTGTCCGGAGCACTATCTTTCAGGGCACACATCAGAGCGATGCTCATTTCCAAAGGCAGCCCAGGAAGAGCGGGGCATTCGGGCAGCGCACCAAGGGCTCGCCCCTCCTTCAAAAAGGGACCTTTGAGGCCACGTGTAGGCCGGGTGTGTAATCAGCCACAAACCCCGCTTTCAGGTGAGCAAAACAGCAGGAGATGGCGGGCAGCCCTCACCTCCTCCCGTGACCTGGCCGCTGGCTCCTCTCCCAGCAAGGAAGAGAGAGCATCCTCAGAGCAGCGTGTCCTACAGAAAGAGAATGTGAGCCACCGCCCACGCTTCAATGTTCCAGATGAAGTTCATTCTCATGTATTTTAGTCAACCTGACATATCCAAAACATTACCGCTTCAGCATGTACACGCTATCAGAGCAATTAACCAAACTGTTTGCGGTATTTCTCATACCCAGTCTTCAGAATCAGTGTGTATTTTACACTTAAGTCACATCTCAATTTGGATGCTAACTTTTCCCCAGAAGGACCTGCTCTATATTCAGAGTTCATAAAACGTACAGTTAAAAAGGAGCGTTACATGCCTGAGTTGCTCCAAACATTCCTAAAAAGGTTTTCCAATAACTGAACTGGATACCTTTTAACATTTAAATTAACTAAAATTAAAAACAGCTTCTTGGTGACACTGGCCACCTATCCTGTGCCCACTGGCCATGTGTGGCTGTATAACCGTGTGAGCAGAGCAGATACAGTGTATCTCTATCATCACAGAAAGTTCTACTGTACAGGGCTGTCCAGGACCCTGAGCTCCTTAAAATGAGGACTGTTTCAGACCTCCTTCAGTCCGTGCCTTACCCAGCCTCCCAGCAAAGGCACTGGGAAGCCACTGTTCCCCACAACAGGTCTTCAGACTCACCTACGGCACTAGATAAAAACACAGGTGCCCAGCCCTGCCTCAGATCTACTACTGGGTAGATATACTGGGAACAGGGGAAGGCAGGCAGACAGTCACCCCAGGGGACTTTTTTTTTTTAAGATTTTATTAGATAGACAGAGATGACAAGTAGGCAGAGAGGCAGGCAGAGAGAGAGGGAGAAGCAGGCTCCCCTGAGCAGAGAGCCAGATGTGGGGCTCCATCCCACATGGGATCATGACCTGAGCCGAAGACAGAGGCTTTAACCCACTGAACCACCCAGGTGCCCCATAGCCCAGGGGACTTTGAGGCCTCAAGCTAACAGCCACAGAGTTTGCTTCCTTCCGTGTCTCCCACATCCAGCCATCGCTGTTGTAAATCAGGAACTGGTGGAACCAGGACAGAGCACAACCCTCAGAACTCACCCAGGGCCCCAGCAGGGCTCTGCATCGGGGACGGTGCCTTGGGGACCCTGCCATATCTCTTCTCCCCTTCAGTTTTCAATCAGCAACAGGAGACCGGCCCACTCGTGCTCAGAGTACTTGTCAACACACGGGGACCCTCAGGAAATGCCAGCTGCCTCTACCCCCTGTTTGGACCCCAGGTCACACTGAACAGCAGCCATGGGGAAAGGAAGAGGTCCTTGCCCACCCTGAACACGGGACGGGAAGATTCCGCTGGTTCAAGCTGCACAAAAGAAGGGCCTGCACGGAACCAGCGGGTTCTGGGACCGGATGGATAACCACGCCCACCCGCACTCCTTAGGAGACAGACCTCCCAGCCTTTATCCCAAGGCAAGCAGACAGCCAAAGGGTGCCAAGTAAAATGCTGGATTCTGTGCTCTTTTCAGGGACCAACAAATCCCCATCCCCAAGTTCAGGTACAAAGACAGGCTTCCCGTGGCACGTGACTGTGGGAAGCAGCACCCCGGAGGGACAGGGGTGTCTCTGCAGGCATCAGAGAGACCTTCTCACTACCGGTTCCCATTCCTCCAGGTCACACAGTTCTGCAGAAGAACCAGCGGCTACTGTCCCAGGGCCTTCCTGTTTGGGGCAGGGGGCACAGGGGAGTGGGTCTCATGGTATGCTTGTTCCAGGCCCTTCCTTCAGGAAACTTGTGCGCATTTGGGTGAGAGTTGTATTCCGTACGATCATCTGGAAAACTGGCAGCGTCTGCGACGGCCGAGCATGCTCATTCCGAAAAACCCACAATCCTACCACCAGGGAGACGGCCCACAGCTCCATGTCCAGAGGCTCATCGAAGATGCGCTAGAAAGCTCGTAGAGCTAGATGTAAAGCCCCAGACCAGAAAGGGCAGTGTATCCCCACAGTCTAGGGGGTAAATCTGACTCGGCTGCAAAACAGAACCAACGACAGCTCGAGCCACACCCGGAAAGAAGCTCACACACAATGTTGTGCACACGGAGTTCAGAAGGAGGAGAATGCACCACAGGACCCTGTTCATGACCAGCCCGAGACGAGGCGAGACCAGCCGAGGCTGCGGAGGTCAAGACAGTGGATCCCCCGGCTGGGGGCTTGGTTAGGGAGCAGAATGGAGCCGGGGCTTGGGGCACTGCTCTTATTTTTGCCCTCGGCTAAGGGTGCCCCGGTGAGTTCTGTTCTGTTGGTGCAACTCCCTAGAGCTACATGTGTCTGGGGGGGGGGGGGTCTCGCTAGTGGGTATCACGCTCCAAGGAAAAAAGAGTTCATAGAGAAAGAAAGTTAGGGTGGGTGGTGTTCAGTCTCTGCCCCGTACAGAACCAGGAGAGAGGCCACGGGCCCGCAGGCAGCCAGACACGGTGCGGATGCCCCAAGGCACTCCAGCCCTATCGCCCCGAGGAAGGGGACTGTGCTCCCGTCACAGGGACTCCACTTCCTTTCAGAGGCGCCAAACCAAGGCCTGTTCTGCTGGCATTTTAGAAGGGTCAACAGCGCTCGTAACCACTTAGGGTTTATTTTATGACCCAGCTCGCAGTCAGGTGGCTGATGACCTACCGTTGCCAGGTCGGATGGGTTTCCAGGGGCTTAAATGGCTCCTCCGGGGTGGACGTGGCCAGGAGGCCTCAAGCCCTGGGCCCTCCTCGGCCGCACTGGGGACCTGCTCAGCTCGGTGGCCCGGCCAGGCACACGGCAGGGGTGAGGTCCGAGGTGCAGGCTTCGGAAGGGCTGGCTCACATGTGTTTTCAGCCTCTTTCCATAGAAAACTTTCTGGGGCAGAGGCTGCACTGTCCACAGCAGGCCTGAGCCTTCCCACCGCACCGTCAGGACAGGGACCTCGCCACTGGGTCCCCAGTCTCCCATCCACTTCATGGCTAAGGGGGCCAGTGCCCCCCAGGGAGGGAAGACACTGAGTCCTCACCTTGGCCTTGGAAATTTTCCTGTCTGCAAGTTACGTCCAGAGAATTTCTGAAATCTCCCAATGGAGCAAGAAGACAAGGAGTTCCCAGGAAACCTAACTGATCCCCGAAGGAAGGCCAGCTTCCCTCTCGGCAGGAGGCAGGAGGCGCTGGGCAGCACGGGCCACCCCCCACACAGGGACTCAAGGCCGGAGTGGCAGCTCTCTCCAGGCACAAGGACTCCGCGCTCTCTGAACCTTACAGAGAGAACCACACATCCCAGCACCTCACTGGGGTTTGTGTGTCCCCCTGCCCTCACACTCGCCAACTGCAGACTCTGCCCCTCCAGGGGCCCGCTGGGGCCTCCCCTCCCTCCGCTCTGGGCCCCAAACTTCCTTCTGTCCACTCTCCTCCAGCTTCGACACCCCCTGTACCCGGGGCTAGAAGACCCAATACATCAACAAGCGTGCTCATGCACCACTTCCGCCCCAAGGTCTCCCCTGTGACACACTCATCACCACTGCAGTTCAACGACCATTTGACTACGTGTTTATGTCTAGTCCGTCCACTAGACTCTGAGCTCCAAGTCTGCAGGGCCCGGACGTGTCCTAGCCGCCTCTGATCCGCCAGCAGCCAACGTCCACATCCTTGCCCGTGTCCTATGGTTTAGGGCTCACGGAGTGGGAACACCAAGGCGTCCCCAGCATCTGGCTGGGCATGAACGTTACTTCTCTCCCTCCCTCCCATCTTCTGCAGCCCAGCCATGCGCACGTCCTAGAACCAACTCTCAGCCCAGCCTCTCCCAGCTGATGGACCCCAGGCAAGTTATTGAACCTCTCTGTGCTTGGCCTGCCCCTCCATGAAACAAGTGTCATATTGTCTACCTCTTGGAGCCAACGGGCAGACTGACTGAGTTCTGTGAAGTACTGACCATGATGTCTCCAACAGGACAGGATGATTTTCTTGTATCTTGACAAATTCCTTCCATTTAAATCCACGGTCCAAGAAAGGCCTAACAGGAACCCAGTCTCTGGTTCATTCATCCATTATCAGGTTCCACTAAGCAAGAGTGGCACTAAGTGTGGAGCGGGCCCCGGGCCGGAACAAGTAAGGTCTCCACCCCGTGGAAGTTACAGGGTGTGCAGAGAGGAAAGACGATCCTAGCACAGTCATCTTTTCCTCTCTCTCTCCCTCTCTCTCTCTCTCACATTTTTTACTTTGTGCACTGAGATCTTCTTCCCCAACAGCTTTAACCCAGAAGTATGGCTGAAGTGATCTCAGACTCCCACACCAGGAAATAAACATATTGTGGGTTTTTCTCTAATTATTTTTCTTTTCGAAATAAAAACAATGACCATGGATGTCTTCACAGGGAAAACAAAGAAAACCAGCTTTTGCTCTCAAACGAAGGCGCTATTCTTGTTACTGACTGAAGAAGTTACACGCAGGCCAAGGGCTCCCTGGGGCGGGAGGACCTGATCCCAGAGCCTCGGGCACAACACAGGCTCTTGGGCTGGACCAGGGCAGCCATGGCTCCAGGAGGACGGGACTCCTGGCTTTGCTACCGCTCCCCAGCCAGGACGCGGGAGAGACGGTTCCTTCTTCTTTCCTTGAGCTCACAGCCCCACTCTGACCCGTGGCCTTGTAATGACAAAGGACAGCACAGCTCCAGCTGCTCTGAGCTCACGTCTCCAACGACCTCTGTACAGCTCGAGGACAAAAGGAGGAAAACCCAGCACACAGCACCTCCCCAGGATAAGGCTCTAGAGAGTGACCTGGGCAGCTATCCTGTAGCTATCCCTACATACTCTGAGCCCCGCACCAACTCCTACGCTCCCTCCCGGTACAAAATCACTTTAACCCTCATCCCAGAGCCCCGGTTCCAATTTAAAACCTGCGAAGGCCAGCTTCCCCTTTGCTAGAGCTCTCTTTGGCAACCAGCCCCGGGATGCTACTTTCTGCGTCTCTACTGGCTCCTAAGAGAAAAAGGCACCCACTGAACGCGCGCAAGTCCAGGCTGGCTGTGCTGGGAGAGAACAAAGACTTCACACAAAGGAGAGCTGGCCCATCCAAGCCCTCGCTGCTGCTGCCGGGGAAGACACTCCGTCCCCGTCCCCGAGTGCTGGAGTTCCCTAGCTGAGGTGCACCGGGCCGACCCCCTCCTTCACATATGGAGGAGCGACCAGAGTGACTGGTCCTGGTGGCCCTGAAAGCCTGGCCTCTCTCCAGGGGCCTCCCCCACAGCCAGGAGGGCAGGCCCCAAGCAGTGGAGACCAGAGATGAAAAGGGGATAGATAGGCCCCTCTAGGGACTGAGACACAGGGCCACAAAGACGTTTTATCCATTAAGCCTCCCTGGCTAATCACTGTTTGTCAGGCTTTTATACTGTGCGGTGAAAAATTAGCAGGATCTTGGCTTTAGACACACACTCACACACACACACACACGTGCACGCACACACACACACACGCATGCACACACACGCAATCTAGAAGGACTTTACATTGAGGTTTTGCGTTCCGTAAGCTGACCGTAAGTTTCCTTAGAGGACTTTGGCTCCATGTGCCTGTCTCTTCTGAAAAGCACAGAGGTAGATGTTTCCAGATTCGGACACTTGGAACCCAGGAAAGCCACAGGAGATCCCACCCGCAGACCAGAACAATCGCTCAGGGAACCAGCCCAGCTCAGCAAGTCCCTCTCAAGCATGCACAGGGGTCGGGCACCCCGCCAGACCCCACAGAGCCCACGGAGGTGATGCAGCCACGACTGGGCCCTCCAGGCGCTCCCAACCGGCTGTTCATACACGCAGTGGCTCTAAGTCGAGTGGGTCTAGGGTGCACACCCTACAAGAAACCCAGGGCCAGCTCCCCAGGCTGCAACCCATGCGGTCCCCCAGGCCTCAGGCCCAGAAGGGCCTTGCCCTGGCTTTAATGCTCTGCTGTCTCCATTCTGAAATTCTCAGCAATCGTTAAGAAATGCGCCCACAGTTTCATGTCACACTGGGCCACTGGGCCCTGCAAATTATACGCCTGCTTGCGAAGATCTCTCACGAGTTCTGGAATGAGGATTCAAAGGAAAGAGAAATCACACCAGAGAGCTTCTCTTATCCCTGGTTCAAGTAACCACAAAAGAGCAAATACCTGCCTTACGTCTCGGGTTTAAGCTCATCGTGGGTCTGAGCAAGGACCTTTCCCAGGGTGCTGGGAATCGGCACCTGGCTGTCCCCACCAGCAGTGAGGTCATCCCGAGGCACTTCCAGGAGCCCGTTGGTCATAACTCCGATCTGCGGCCGCCCCTGCTCCTCATCCAGCTTTGCCCAACGCTTTAAACAATACGGGCCCTTTAATTCATCACACGAATGCGATCACACACTCATCCCACAGTCCAGCCACCGGGCACTCAACGGGAGGCTCCTTCTGAGAAATTTGCAGCCGGAGCTTACCCTCTCTTGGCCCCTTTAAATGGGAAAATCTCCACCTTAGCTGAGCGGCGGGCTCCTTCCACAGCCTGCAAAGGAAGCGAAGGCCTCCGCCAACGGCCCCGCTGCGGCAGTTTCCACAGCCATCCTCAGGACGGCGAGGTTTAAACACATTTACAAACAAGCTTCATTTTAACCTTCCTTGGTGGAGAATGCAAAATCAATTACGTATCTGCTGATAATGCCCCCGTTATCTCGTGTTGGTGGCACTTCACAATTAATGCGGCCCGAGAGGCTGACAGTGAGCAGCCTCACACGCGCCTTCTGGTTATTACGAGCATCACTCTGACCCACAGCTGAGCGTGCAGGGCTCACACACAGCGTGCTGCGCGGGGATTTCGCATTTTTAAGAGATTGGCTTGTAGACGGTTTAATTAAAATACACTAGAGCATAATTCAGTTGGAATTGAAGCTCCCATCAAACCAAACTAGGCAGCGGGAATCTTCCCAAGCTTAAAAGTACCTCCTGGTTTTCTACTGGTAAAACCGACTGGACTCGGAAACTGAACAGACATGGAAGGGAGAGAGGGAGGGATTGAAGGGACATGACATAAGTTCTCAGCCACACGCCTCATGCTTCATACCTGAACCTCAGTTAAAAGAGGTTCAGAGAGGTCAAGCCCCAAAACACAGAGCACTCAGTGAGAACTGGGACCAGAAGTGTCAAAAGTCTGAACAAGGAAGGCCCCACTGTAAGGTAAGAGCATGCAACCTCTTAAGTCAGACTAGCTGGGTTCGAGTTCCACTCTACCTTTCACCAGCTGCCAGCACGTGGGCAGGGTGAACCTCTCGGGCCTCAGTTTTTCCTGTAAGTGGGGGAGTTAGGCGTGTCTATATCAAAGGCTGCTGAGAGTAAACACAGTGTAGACAAAGGCTAGCACAAGCACCCAACGACTGGTTAGCGTTATCTGAACTCAAGCTTCCTGATTCCTTGCTCTATCACACCCTGTTTATTAGGGCCCCTTAGAGCTGAGAATCTCTCAGATCTGGGAACGAAGCCTGCCTACAGGCCTGCACCCCAGTGGGTGATGGTCCCACAGAGCACCGTGTGGGCACATGGCAGATGTGAAATGCACACATCGTGGGTTTTCTGGTATCAGCCGACCGATGGAAAATATTATTAATTGATGGCCAGTTGGAAGAGATCCAAGGACGATCTAAAAGATGAATGGTAACACTGAAGTTTATGAAATCCTCAAGTGCAGTGGATCGCTACATCTAATAAAAGTAAGTGGCAGCAGAATTCGTCTGCAGCTTAGTGACAGTGTTTTGCCAACATCGATCCCCTGGGTTTGATAACACTGATTTGATGACATGGTTACACAAGACAGTAGCGTTACGGGAAGCTGGGTCAAGGGTACACAGGAACTCGGTGCTATTTTTTGCAACTTCTCGTGAGTATAAAATTATTTCAAAATAAAAAGCTACAACAAAGTTATGAGGTAGCATCTAGGAATGCCAAAAGATGAGGAGGATTCTCGGCAAGTTTTCAGCATGTCAATACAGTCAGTTTCCAGGCGGGACAGCCCCACGAGGACTTGGGAAGAGACGCTGAGTGCACATCTGGAATGATTCTAAATCAAGCTCTTCAGGGGAAAAAAATCATTTCTGTTATTTTTCCATTTACTAAAACTCAGGGAAATATAGGTTTTTTCCAGAGTTTAAAAACTAATCACAAACAATATAAAATGCAGCTGGACATCTACTACAACTACTCGTAAACATTTATAGGAAAACTTTGCAACATGACACCCTTAAAGATGTCCAGGAAGGACCAGAGAGAGATGTAAAGTCTGTGAAAATACTTGATAGAAATCATCTGTTGAGGCCTTACTACGTATCAGGGTGGCCCGTGGGGTCTCGGGCATGGTTCCCACAAAAGAAAAACTGTCATCCACCTGTCGCTAGCAGGGACTGACCACAGGCTGCATGGAGGGCTCCGGGTGTGCACGAGGCCCAGAGCATCCTGAAAGAGAGGAAGCAGGAGATCTGGGGCCAGAGCACCAAAGAGGCCATTCACGGAGCTCACGAGCACCTGGATGATGGCAGGACCTGGACTGGGGATGGAGAGGACTGCAAGAAAGGGACAAAGAATGACAGGGCCCCCAAGGGACAACGTTGCAACCGGTGATGGGAAGGGACCTCCAGGAGGGCAGCACAGGAAGGGAGGCAGAGCCTCCATCTGAAAGTGGAAGATGGAAGTCAAGTCCTGAGGGAGGCCTGGGTCTCAGTCAAGGCCAGGCAGGAAAGCAACGCTCAAGGAAGGGGCCGCACCAGCCTAGGAATTTGCTCTGCCCCACTGTCCCACCAAAGGTCTCCCCCCCCACCTCCCACAAGAGGGCTGCTTAGAGCTGTCACATATTCAAGTCATCAGCAGCTCGGGCACCTTGGGGATATCATGGTACTATTTTCATCTTATGTGGATGACTGTGATCATCCCACCGAAGCCTCGAGCATATGTTTACATAAAAATAACCTCTGTTGGGGCGCCTGGGTGGCTCAGTTGGTTAAGCATTTGCCTTCAGCTCGGGTCATGATCCCAGGGTCCTGGGATCAAGCCCCACATCAGTCTCCCTGCTCAGTGGGGAGCCTGCTTCTCCCTCTCCCTCTGCTGCTCTACCTGCTTGTGTCTCTTGCTCTATCAAATAAATAAATAAAATCTTAAAAAAAAAAACTAAAAACAAAAAAAAAACCTCTGCTCACAAGCCAAACCCAAGTGAGAGGATTAGGAGGATGGGGTTTCTCCCGGTTTTCTGCTAGCTGTGTTTCTGAAACTCTCTAGCAGCTGAGGCCAGCCAGCATCAGACAAGTGTTCACCCCGAGATGCACAGTGAGTGAGAAGGTCCAGCTGTAGATGGTAATTTGGAGGAACACATGCATGTCAACCCAAGCATGCTAGAAACCAGGTCCTCTGACCAGCTCTCCGGTCCCAACAACTGGTCCCCTCCTGGGGTCTTAGCACTCGCTGCTCCCTCTGCCTGGGACAATCTTCTGACACTTCAGCTGACCGTGCCTTCTTATTCAAGGATCAACCTAGATGTCCCCTCTTTGGAAAGGCCTTCCCTGATCTCTCAGTCAGCCACTGTCCCGCGCGGGCACTTCCTACTCTCTGTGCTCTGATACTTGTGAACCTGTCCACTGTCTGTCTATCCCCAGGAGAATACAGGCTCCATGAGCACATGGGCCCAATCTGTCCAGCTCCTGCTGCATTCCCAGCTCCTAGGACAGTGTCAGGCACAAAGCAAGTCCTCAGCCAGGAGAGTGACTCTAAAGAGGAGGTACAGAGCTTGAGTCAGAAGAACTGGAGAAGGTGAACGGTCAGGCTCCCAAATATTCACTAACGGCACTGAGGGATCAGGGGCAAGTCGCTTCAGCTCCGCGGGTTTCGGCTTCCCCAGCTGTAAAAGGGCTGTGGGCGAGACAGGAAAACGAACGAGGGAACCCGTAAGACCTTTGCCATCCCCACGCTATGGGTCAAGGTTTTCGATTATCCGATGTACTCCTGCCTTTCTTCCCTTCACCCATGCGTCTGTCCATCCATCCATCCATCCATCCAACCATCCTTCTTAGATAACCTGGAGAGATAACCTTGAGTAAGACACACTTCCTGTCTTAGAGGAATAAACAACCTTTAGCGGCAGATGGAAAGGAAGCTAAGCACCACGGGAGACCACGGGGTCTCGGGCTGGGCCGCTGTGGAGGTGGTGGGGGGTCAGTTCACAAGGAAGGAAAATGGACCTACAATCCCACAGAGCCAGCAGAGTGATGGAAAACGTAAGGTGGTCACATCCGGGAAATCTGGTCAAGAAACTCAAAGACAGTCACTACCCAAGTCCCAACACAGACTGAGGACCAAAAAGGCTCATTCCGGAGGATCACGGTGCAGATTATCTGTCCACCCCTTTGCCACGGAAGAGCTCAAAATTCTCCTTAGAAGAATGATTACAATCACTGCTAAGTCCCATCAATGGTTCTCAGCTAATGAGCTTACCTTGTCGCCCACACATACAGGCACACGCAGGCACACACACGCGCACACACACAGATGCCCAGGGCCCACCCTCAAAGGCCTGACAGAGGACCAGAGACTGTCTTTCTTTCAAAAAGCTTTCGAAAAGGGGGTTCTAATGCAGCACCCTGCTTTAGAGCCCATGAGCTGCCTGCAAAGTTCACTTCTCCCTACAGGGTAGAGGAGCGTGACAGTGTCAGTGACACCGACATGAAATATGTCCATGAGGATCTCGAGAGATGGCCTTTCCGCAGCCCTAACGCACTCCCACCGAGGCATCAGAACTAAAATGGCACCTGGAATCAAGAACATGAAAACCCAGTCTGGTAACATGGCTAGACACTCCAGGATGAAACCCCAGCTGCGCCAGCCGCCCTCGGGCCCCAGGAGGTGCCCCCACAGGCCCGCACGGTTCAGGCAATGCTCTGGCCCAATGTAATGCTTTAAAAACAACTTCATAATGTACCCTGAAGTCACAGCCACAGCCCCTTGTTTATGGGCTCAGCCAGATCAGATAAAATTTCATTCTCCGAATTGGTTCCTAATTTAATTATTCCCCGGATAAGCGTCGGCCTCCTGTTGCCGCAGGGAAAAAGAACGAGAAGGCACTGGCACCACCAGCTGTGGTTCTGGTCTGGCAGCTATGGGGGGGTGAGCCACTCTCCGGCCCCTGTCAGGTCTGTAGGGGTCACAACAGCGGGCTCGGGTAAGGTGGTCACCAAGGGTCCGTCCCAAACCAGGCAAGAGGACGCCCCGGGGTTTTACTAAGAGCTTAGGAAGAACGCT
Organism: Mustela nivalis; assembly: GCF_964662115.1. NCBI lineage: Eukaryota > Metazoa > Chordata > Mammalia > Carnivora > Mustelidae > Mustela > Mustela nivalis. The sequence goes on from NC_139021.1 coordinate 179,619,574, forward strand.
CAGGGCAAGCGGACAGACTCTGAAAACCAGGATTCGATCCTGACCCTGTGCAGTCTCTTGGGGGCCTCAGTTTTCCATCTACAAAGTGGGGCTATTCCCTGAAGGCCCTTCCAAGCTGTACAATTCAGAGGGGGCAGAGTGATGCAGCTGAAACCCACCTGAGAACAAAGCCTTCATGAAAGCCAGGGGAAAAAATTTAAAAAGTAAAGGAATCTTATTAGTAAGAGCAAATTAAAAAAAAAAAAAAAAAGAGCAAGTAAAAATAACTCATAAACTATAACCCTAGAAATGGATGCGTGTCCACACAAACACCTTCTTGTGAATATATCGAGAGCTCTATATAACACAGAAGCATTAGTCAAAGGTGCCAAAGATGGAGACAATGTCCATAAAAATGTCTGTAGAATGTGCTCAATCGAAACAATGGAATACGATCCGACCATCAAAAGGACAAATACGATTCAGCCATCAAAAGGACGGCAGTACGGAGGGATACACCATCACATGGGTCAACGATGTTGAGTGCAAGAAGCCAGCCACAAAAAACACACGTTATCCAATTCCAGTCATAAAAAGTCCAGAAGACAGAAACTGACAGAGACAGAAAGTAGATTCCTCCCTGCTCGGGGCTGCGGGGTGGGGCGGGGCGCTGAGCCTGAGCTTGGAGGGGGCTGTGAGCTAACGGGTCCAGGCTTCCCATCTGAGTTGATAAAATGTTCCGAAACTAAATGTGGTGCTGCTTGCACATATCTGTAAATATACTCAAAACTACTGAATTATATACTTTGAATGGGTGGATTTAATTTAAACGTGTGGTATGCGAACAACATCTCAATAAAGCCATTTAAAAAAAGAATAGGTTGAATGGACCAGAAAAGAGTCTGTTGCGTAATTTTTAAAAATAAATCATATGAGAACTTTGTAAGATAAATATACACACCCGCGCACGCATGCACACACTTCCACATGCACGTGCACACACACCCCCCTCCCGAAAGAGTTCTGCAGCTTTGCGGCTGCTCCAAAAGGTACAGAGCTGATTTTCAGTGGGCAACTCTCCTTCCATAAACCGAAAACACTGCTGACTCAAACGTGGGCAGGCCTGCATTTTTCTTTACCAATTTGTTTCAGTTTTAACGGCCAAGAGCAAATTTCCTTTCTGCCACCCAAATGGCAACCGAAATTTCACCTAGCTTTTAGTACAGCATTTTTATTCTCGGAGCCAAATTTTGTCCCACATAAAGGATCCGTGGGTTTGCCACAGTCTACCTGTGGGCAGGTGGCGGGGGTGGGGGCGGGGTTGGGTTGCTCTGTCTGGAAGGGACTTCTGGGGAGGTCACATCGAGCACCCACTCTTGCCTCCGTCCAGCCCTCGCATTTCACTTCTCGCAGAGACAGCGACAGTGAGTACAAATAGCTCTCTAAAGTTAAGGCGACACAAATGCCGGGCTGCTCCCACTCTCATTAATCAGAACGTCCCTCTTTCTCGTATTTATCCCAACTGATAACGTGCCGAGGCAAGTTCAACATGTCCTAAAAGCAACTATTTCCTCTGACTTTCGGAACAGTGCCCTTGGATTACTGGCTCACAATGGAGCTGCACAGGGCCATCCCAGGATCACACGATCTTTATTAAGAACTGCAACAGAGGACCAGGGAGGGTCGCATCACGGTGGGTCAGGCTAAAGATGACCGCAGAAAAGGCCACCATGAGCTTCCCACAGTCCAAGAACACCCAGACACACAGGAGGGGGTCCTTCCTATGGGCTCACTGTTTCTAAGCCCGGACAATAAGGAATGGGATAAAAGGATCAAGAATGTTCATGGATGGGTCAGAGTTAAGAGCCAACTGGATGGCCCATCGGGGCAGTGTGGGGGCTTGAATCCCAGCTCTGCCCGCCTCTCCCCTCAGACTACCTCCCGCCCTCACTCCTCCCTCACATGGGGCTCAGCATCCAGGGAGCCCAAGAAAGGAAAAGGTCCCCTCCACAGGGATGCCTGACATTCCTATAGTCAGGACGCTAAGCCCCTTGCAAGGTGGAGATGGGGAAGGCAAGACAGAGGATTCCTGCTCCCTCAGCCAAGTCCGGAGCTAAGGTAACAGGTGCCGTGTCCAAGAAGGAGGGGGCCTCACCCAAGGGAAAGACCCTGGATGGCTGGGAAGCAGACACAGACGGACCCTGGTACCAGGGAACCGGGGGCCAGGAATGCCTACGCCCCCTTCTCCTCCATCCTCCACCCCGTGACAATGGAACAGTGGGGGTCAAACCTCGATTTGGGCTGGCCTATTGCCCAGCTGGCTGTTGCTAACAGGCCATCTGACCTCCACTTCTCCATTTCTTGAGACTCTGGGAGACAGGATTTCCATCCAGGGCTGCCACAGAGGGTTTGGAGAACAACTCCCCTCACCGTCCAACACACACACACATACACACCACCAGGAACAAAGGTCCTGGCCCAGTCCAACCGCAGCCCCCACCCTCTCACCCGGGAGAAGAGGGCAGAGACCAGCTAAGTGGTAATACTCCGTCTCCAGCAAGACTCTGACAAAGCACAGCTGGTCTTCCCAGTCAAATGAGGAAGTCAAACTGTTCCCAAGAATCTAGTAGAAGATAACATTCTTCAGAGTTCAACCGTGAACCAGAAATAAGAACTTCCCACTTCCTCCACCAGACCACAGACTGGACACCAAGCTCCCATTCTTCTCCACATCATCCTAAAGCAACAGCAGTTCTGAATTCCAGCATCCGATTATGGGACCCAGAGTGAGCCAGCTGCAGCCACCCCCGACCTGGATGTTGGGGAACCTGAGGACAGAGCAGCCACAGACGATCTCATGGGACCTGAGCCAACACTCGGCCATCCTCAGTGTGGCGGCAGTGGAACAGACAGCATGATCTGAAATGGGCACTGGGAAGCACCAGTACTGGGTCCCTGTTCCCCAGGGCAACCCCGCTCTCTTAAAATCCTGGAGATCCCTTATGTGCACGAGCAAATATGGTCTTCTGTGTGTGCGTTTAGAAGACTTTTTATACAAACAGGTTCACAAATCAGAGGAAATAATTCTCTGTAGACCAATAGTCTGATCTGGGGTTTGGAAATTATGGTCCCAATAAATATACGCCAGGATATACTTTATATTTTTAATGCAAATATTTACATTCCAAACAAAGGCACATGGAACGTAAAAAGAAGCTATTTATGCCAGCTGTAAGAAACACTAACAGCCCCCACATTTCTTCCCTGAGTAGATGGCTCCTGTTTATATTTCTGAAACACCAACCGAATTTCCATAACACTTCTCCCCAAGACTCTCAACACACACACACACACACACACACACACACACACAAAGTGTTTAATGGCCCAAAACCTAATGCCAGGAAATCCAAGGTTATTACATTAGGCCTTGACGCCTTCAAAAATTTAGTGGCAAGCATTAACTCCTGTTACCTTGCTACCAAACTGGGGGGATTCTTTTATGTCTTCTGGGTGCACACCCAGGGGCCCCACGTAACGTCCATAACAGTCCAGGAAAAAATGGGCTTTTGAAAGAATCCTTTTAGATTGATGCATCCCTTCAAGGCACGGCAGTCTCTCCCGACTCTGCGCGGGCCTGGCTCGGAGCGGGGCCTCCCAGACACCCCCCTTGAGAGGCTCACCGGGCTGGGGCAGGCAGACCGCACCCAGGACACGAGTGGGATGAGTTCAAGCCTGAGCTCAGCAGAGTAGAATGCAGAAGCTCAGAGGAGGAAAGAAACACTGGGATGGGGGAGAGAGGGACACAGGGGAGATGAGGCAGACACGGGACGCGTTACTGGCAAAGGTTTCCTGAAGGTGACTGGGGCCATGGGGCCCCACGGGGGTACCAAGCGGAGGCAGACAAGGTTCTCGTGGCCGGGCGCTTGGTCAGCCCACACCTCCACTCCAGGTGAACGAACTTCCAGTTAGACGCAGCCGTGGAATCCATGGCTAATCTTTATCTCACTGTGGCGATCAGTCCCAGACGCTGCAGAAAACGACACAGAGCTGACAGGCCTTGCTGTCTAACCTCCGTGCCCCCCACCCTGTCCTCATGGGCCCCATATGCCCCCCCCACCAAGGGCCAGGCCCTGGGCTCAGCGCTTACTATTTGCTGGCAGCAAGGGACTCTTCCGGCCACTCCTGAGGTCTCCTTCCACGTGGGGAGCTCTCTGCCTGTGTGTCTCCGCCTGGTGGTGTCCACACTGTCCCAGAAGTGTGGAAGGAGGACCCGGACGTGAGGAGCCCAGCCTTTTCCCACCCAGAGGAGGCATTGCACCTGCTGGCTTCCCGTGCAGGAGGAAAGCTGCGCTTTTCCAGCTCTGCCTGTGCCTAGGGAGGCGAGGGGGCTGGGGGGCCGCGGGCCCAAGTGCCCAGTGCTCTCCAGTTCAGGGCTGTCGTCCACTTGCCCACCAGTCTGGCCGCCTTCTCCAACATCTGCTTCACTCGGAGACAAATGCCACGTTTTTAACTCCACCCATCTTCCTCCTCCACCCTCTCTCCCCAGAGGTCTCAGAACTCCTGTAATATGCTGCCGACCTGGGGATTCTTTCATGCCAGGAAGAGGGGCTCAACTTGGGGAGACCCCTTGAGCCCTAAGTTGTATGACTCCTAATACTCAAAACACAACACAGCATAGAAATTATTAATCCCTTTTAATCGATGAGCAAACTGAGGCACAAGGAGTTTAAGCCCCTTGCCCGGGGTCACAGTAATGGAACAAAGAAACAGAGGAGGGACTCCGGCCCTGGTCAGGGTGGTGCCAGGGCTTGCCCACCACCTGCACTGTCCCCCTCCTAGGCTCTCCAAGGGATTCAACACCCAGGCTCAGAGAACGTCAGCGCCGAGGCACCAAACTCTTGGTTCACTGCAAATATGAAGGAGCTGGCTGAACGTCTCACGGGGAGCAGACAGAGCCACCAGCCCCTTTCAGCAAGGGGAGGACACAATAATCCACCTTCCCAGATCTCCCGGAGTCTGGAATGCAGGTCCCAAGCTCACTGAAAAGTTGCCACAGGCCCAGGCTCTTGGTCCCTACAAGGGAGACCCAGGGCTGCCCGGGGAGAGACCAAACCACTACCCCTGGGGGCCTTGCCTACCTGCACCCAGATCACCACTGACATTCCTGCCGCAAGGAGCAAGCGGATGGGTAGGAGCACACTTCATTTCAAGAGAAAATGTGGAACAACCAAGTTCCAGCACATTTGCAGGAGAAAATAATTGCGCCTGGTCTGCATCTAATCATTTGCCCACGTTGGGGTATTTCCCAGGCACCTGGGTGACTAGGCTGCCCGCTTCAATATTTTCATCCCAAACACAATTCTGGAAAGCGTCCAGGTCTCCACTATAATGACACCCTGCTTCCGCTTCTGAGGATCTGCCAACACATTTTCTTCCGAGACCCGAAAGGCCTGGGCCAGGACGGCTTCTAGAAATGTAACACGGGTGTCGGGGAGAGCCTGCCCCAGCAAGGGGGCCCCAGCAAGACTGCTCAGGATTCTTTTAAGCTTAGAGGGGGGCTCAAGATGTTAACACTGAAGAGCAAGCTACCCCAGCACGTTTCTGGCGACACCCGCCCGACCTGCCCCCTGCTTCATTGTGACAAGTGGGAACACAGCCGAATGGACCCACGGCCTGCCCACAGTGTGAGCTCAAAGGGTCGCAAAGCAGCTGTTTATCCGGCCCGTCCTCACACACATGAAGAAACAGCCCCAGGAGGGGAAGCAACCTGCCAAATAGGATCTAGCTGTCCCGGGGCTCCTGGCCTTACAAGGCGTCAGAGAAGCCCTCTGAGGTAGAATTTGCTAGAAATCATGCCCCGACCCCAGAATGAGACAGATCTACAGTCTTCATGCAGAGCTGTACGTGCAGCTTGAGGGAGACGGACACACTCTCTGTGCCGGGTTAGGAGCTCTAGAGCTTGAGAATGCCCCAGGAGCCGAGGTCTCTGAGCGCCTCCTGCGTGCTGGGCGCTGCGCCAAGCTCCTGGCAGGTGTCAACGTACGCACAGGAAAGCAGCCATCGGGCTGGGGCATGAAGGCCAAGCTCAGAGCCGCTACCCAGGTCCTACCTCGCTCTCAGCAGCGTTACGTAACCGACTTGTGTAAGCGCTGCCTCGCCCTGTAACTGGGTGCTGCCTTGGGGCCCAGCGCTGCCTCTCCGCCCCGTGCACCTGGCCCGGGGCCCACACCTGAGGTCATGCCTCCAGGCTGCACATCGCTGTCACGGATGAAAGGGATGCGGCTCGAGGTTCCCTCGAGTCCCCTTTGAAACAAGCCGAGACCGAGAACCTGCTTTCCACGGCCACCTCCCCGTAACTTAACGGCTTACTGATTCACACCCGCCTCCCCTTCTGGGGAAGCCACAGTTGTTCGTCTGCACCGGCCCTCCGTTCCCTCCCTCCTCCCTAACATTTTCTCCTCCTTCCTCCCATACAACTGGATGCCTGAAAACTCGGTCTGGGTGACCTCCGACGGCCTCCCCGCCCTCTAACTGACACAAAGGGGGACACCTGCCTGACCTGCCTGCCACAGGGCCAGCTGGAAACCAGTAGAGACCCAGCAAATGACAGCTGTCGTGGCCAAATGTCTCCCTCCCCAACCCCCACAGGTTAAAAAGAAAAAAATCTGTATTGGCCCAAATCAACACAAAACCTTTACTCTTCTTCCCAGCTATCTAGATGGGATACACTAACTAGGTAAGAGCCACCTTTAGGCTTTGTTTCATGCTGTGAAAACACGGGTCACCTTCTCCCCAGGCCCTACTGTAAAGGAAGGAAACCAGACCTTAGCACTTGAGAACAATAAAGAAATACACCGTGCGCGTCAAAACATTCCGTCTCCCAAACACCTGGCCGGCTAAGTGAGAACACAATCCCCTGCTTCACACGACAGAACAAAACACTCGTGGAAGTCAGCGAACCTCACTCCCGAGCCTCCCAGCACACAGACCGGAAGGGAGGACCAGTGGCATTATTCTCAACAATGACTGAAAGCATCACTTCTATATGACACACGGCTAAAGAGGTGCCCGCTGGTTGGCTGCTCACGTAAGTGACACTCCCGGGCCAGCTACTACTTTTAAACACAGTTTCCACTCAGAGAATTTAAGAAAATTCCTCTCTCCGACACATGGTTGCCAACGGCATCTTTGCCATCCTGGACCTACTGAGGTCCCATTAGCAATGGGTCGGGGTCCAAACAAGAGGGCAGGAAAAGTGAGAGCTGCCTACAAGGACTGTACGTGCCCCTGGGAGCCTCCGAGAGGCTCCAGCACAGCATGTGGGAGAAGAGGACAGGCCCCAGCGGCTGCGGTTCAGCCACCCAGGCGGACTTTCTACTTGCAGGCTGTGTAACCTTGGGCAAGTCACCCAACTACCCTGAGCCTCAATTTCCACATCTGCTAAGAGAAGACTCATTCCCAACAACCCAATCCCTCCAGCACTTACAAACATCTGACAAGCTGGTGCAGGCATTTCTGTCTGCTCCCCTCCTGCGAGGGCTGGGACTAGGCCTGTCTTATCACTGTACCCACCCCAGATGCTCCGCCATAGGATCTGTTTGGTCAGTGAAATTATACGAGAAGTTGGAGCACAGGGTCTCCTTCCACGTGAAGGGAATGCATCAAGTAGCTACTGACTGAATGCACGGCCCACAAGCACGGGAAGGAGCCTGGCATGTGGCTGCAGGCATGTGGGCACCTGCCAATTCTTAGTCCCTGAGCCCTTGGAGGTGTGAGCCGTGTGTCCTATCATGTATCCCATCGCCCTGACCATGGGGCACTCCTCCCATTAATACAGACACAGGGCCAGATGTCAAGCTTCAAGCCTCCTGGCACTGCACCCCCCAAACCTTTTACTCCACTTCTAGAATTGGAGCCCACACTTGAATATCCATGCTTGAGAATTCTCTTGAAAATTTACAAGACCTGCAAGTCTGTTTTTCTCTGATGGGCTGAGCCTGAGTCAAAGTTTCCCCTTGTATGTGGGGCGTGGGTTCACCTATTCAGGGTACCTCGAGAATTTCCCTCCCCTCCCCCTCTCCCCCTACCCTTGCAAGGGCAATTTCTGGCTGGGCCCTAGATGGCCTTGGACAGCCACAGTCTAATCACAACCCAGTACTAATCTAAAGCTTCTGACAGCGCAGTTTCAAAGGGCGTGGGGTTCCCATGGCCCAGCGGGTTAACTTAAGAGTTTTTTTAATGCTCTTCTCCCAACACCAAATAATCACAATTCACTTCCCAACCTCTCCTGCAAACACTGCCTCTTCCAGATGCAGAGATTAATCTTCTCTCCTTCTGGCATTGGAAAACCAAAAACCTCTCTTCGGGCCAGGGCCAGCAGCAACAGAGGAGAGAAGGGTACAGAAAGCAGCCCAGAAAGACGCCACAGTGACAGTGCTGGGATCCCCAGCCAAGACCGCGGTTCAGGCGTCACAAGCTCTAGTTATCAAAGAAAAGCAAGGCCTAGATGTAACCCACTATGGACAGACCTGCTCCCCTTACCCACCACCCCCCATCCTGGATGAATTAATGCTGCTTGCTTCAGCCACAAGCCAGCTCACTGCAGTCATGCAATGATCTGAAAAGACAGACAGGGTTGAATTTCCTTCCCAGGGCCCTTAGAGAAGGTTCTCCTGGGGAGCTAGACCTTGAAGGGAAGGCCAGACCTGCAGCTCCACTTCTGGCTCGAATACACACTGAGAAGGAGACCAGGAAGAAGCAAGAAGAACATTTTCCTGCCAATCTTCCACGAGCATTGTAGAGAAAAACTTACTTGATTAAAAAAAACAACAACTACCTAATAAAAAGATTTTTTTATTCACATGGTATTTTAAGCAAGATCATCTATGTCTGGTACACATTTAGGTACCAATTAAAACATCCTGATTCAACATACAGTTTGTAAAATTAATAAGTACCATGTTCTGTAAGGGAGGATTCTGCAAGGGGTTGGGGGCAGGAAAGCTGGGATGGAGAGCCGTGTGGGAAGGTCCTAGAGGAACTTCGGGCCAATCTCCAGACCTCAGTTTTCTCCCGGACCCCGCAGGCGATGCAGATGCCCTCAAGGTGGCTTTCTGCTCCGTTGCTGGGTGGCTGCCCTCACAGCAACCGCAGCCGATAAAGAAAGAGGGGCTGGGGGCACTACGGAGGAGCCTAGAACCACAGCCCCCCTGCTCAATTTCACTGAACGGCGCGCCAAATGCCTTCGCGGGGCGTCCTGGGGCTTCCTGAGAATACCACTTCATTCCCCAAACTCCGTGCCCTTAGCTCACCCAGGGTACGCCGGGAACCGGAAAATGCCCCCTGCCCCCAGGAGCCAGCCTCAGCCCCAGTCTTGCTGCCTGCTTCTCGAACCTCCCTCCGCGAAGCGCAGACGTCCAGCCGCCAACGGCCGGCACCCGAACCCAGCCTTCGGTGTCTCCGCGGGCCTCTCCAGTCGGAAGGGCCGAGCCAGGGCGCAGGGCGGGCGGGCAACGTGGGCACCAGGGCCGCGACGGGGCGGCCCAGCAGCCGCGCCCAGGACCCAGGCGGCTCCGAATCCTAAACACACACGCACACACGCGCGCGCACGCTGGCCAATCCATTCGCCCGGAGGAGTCGGAAGGCGCTTTCACAGCTCTTCATTCATTACCCAAAGGCGAGGTTTCCTTCACCCGGATGCCTCCATCCCGCCATCCCCGGGGCCTCCACGAGGGTCAATTGCGCCACGCGTCCTCGCCTCCCGCACACACACCCCGACCCCCTTGCGCTCCAGCACGATCGCCAGCGTCGCCCCCGCACCGCGGCCGCTGCCTCCCCGGCTCCCCGCAGCCGCCGCCGCGCAGCGCCGCTCAGACCTGCCGCGCTCCGCTCGTCGCGCCCAGCCGGCGGGGGACGCCACCGCCGAGAAGCGCCGGCAACTCCCGAGTCCCGCCGCCTCCGGAGCCACGGCCCGCAGCTGGGCGGGAGCAGGGGCGGAGGGCCGAGAGGAAGGAGGAGGGGGCGGGGAGCAAAAGTTCAGGCCGCTCTGGGCCCGGCCGCGCCCCCGTCTCCTCCCACGCCCGCCCCCGAGGTGTCCCCTCCCGGAACCGGGTCCCACAGGCGTCGGTGCCTGCCCCCGCCGCCCCCACCCCGGCTCCGCCACCCAACGCGGTGGCGGGACTGGAGCGGGAGGTCGGCAGGCGGCTCCCAGCCGGACTCGGGGAGAGAGAAGCGGATGCCCGCTTACCTGCCCGGGGCTACGCCTGGAAACTTCCCCGAAGTGCGCGGGGGAGCTAAGCATCTGGCTGGGGGAATTCCCGACACCCCCCCACCTCCCCCCAGCGCGCGCTCACACGGTGAAAGCACTGTGTGTCTGTCCGTCCGTCCTCCGCCTGCAGCTTCCAGAGCGGGGCGGCGTGGGGACGCCCAGATTCCGACTCCTGGGGCTGTTCCTCTGGGCAGCCGGCCCGCGCGTGCCCCGCGGCGTGCGCCCCCCGCCGGCGTCCGGCTGTCCGCAGCGCCACCACCCCTTCTCCTGGTCCCCTGTCCCCGTGCTCAGGCTGCATTCTCTCGAGCCAGAGAGGGGGCATTCGAGCCCCGGCGCCGCCTCCGGGCAGCCCTTTCTGCGGGGTCCCCGGCGCACGGGGCGCCCGGAGGTGGTCGGGACCGGCGGCGAGGGGCCGCCCCCGCTGCTGACGGCGGAGGGCCGAGGGGAGGCTGGGCCGAGGGACGCGGGGCTCAAACCTGCCTCGGCTCGGCGCGCTCGCAAGTTCATTGTCTGCCTGGGCCGCCGCCGCCGCCTCCGCGCCGGGAGCGCCGCGGGGAGTGAGGCTGCGCGCAGCCTCCGCCGGCCCGGGCTCCCTACGCCCAGCCCCGCCGCCGCCCGCGCTGCCCGGCCGGAACGCGGAGGGGCGCCGGAGCCCTGAGCCAGACCTCCACCCGCCGCTCCTTGCCGCCCCCACCCCGGCGCCTGGCACCCAACTTGTACCTGAGAAGCCCGGGTCCAACCCCGGAGCCTCTGCGGCTCCGACTCCGCGGGAGCGCGCTCAGCCCCGCGCCTCGAGCCCCGCATCCAGGGCGCGTCAACCTGACTCCCCGAGCGCAGGGAGGAAAAGTTTGGGAGTGACGTGCAGATGGCGAATGAAACCTCCGAGGAGAACCCTCCCCCCCGCCCCATGTCGCGCTGACACACATCAGCTCGAGTCTGGAATGTGAGATCAAGGCGTGTGCGCCGCGCGGTGGGTTTGGTCCCCGCCCCCTCCCCTTCCAAGTAAACAAGGTTTGAGCGATGCGGTGATTCTAAATGGGAAGCAAACCGAAACCCCTAAAGTCCGCCAGTGACGCTCTGCCAGAGACATTTTTAGCGAACTTGGCGGTCTGCAGCCAGCCCATACATTGATATGCAAGGCCACGGCGCTGGTGGGTTCTGCGCCCTCTGTTGTGTTTTTGCAGCCCGCGAAGGCTCTGCCGGGCTCTTTGGCCCAGCCTGTTTGCTTCGGCGGGGGGGGGGGGGGGGGGGGGGCGGGGGGGCGGGGGGGTGCTCCGCGGGACCCGGAGCCCTGCCGCAGTGGCCCGGAGGCGGCCGCTCCCGAAAACCACCTGGGCTGTCCGAGGCTAAGGAAATGGCACCAGTGGTCCACTCCCTGCCGCTTGACCGAAGATACCACCAGTTAAAGAAAAGACACTGGATTTTGGAAAACTCAGCTCGAGGGGCGCTTGGAGCACCAAGCCCAGCCTCTCAGGAAACGGGTCCAAGGGACAGAAAAAAAAAAATCTTTGTCTTCAATCACACAGCCTTTTGCCTGCCCATGTCCCCATGGCCACGGTCCAGCATCTTCGTGCTTAGAGCAGCCAGAAGTGAAGCTGAAAGTGTTTCCTAAGTGCTGCAGAGTGGTGGCCCTCTGCCGAGGGGGCTTTCTGAGCCTGCCTTTCCCCACTTTCCTATGATTCTGAAAATCTGATCTATACTGCCCCAGGATTCATCTCACTCCCCAGAAACCATAGCGTGCCCTGAGGTCGTAAACTTGTGCTCAGCAGCCATGGCAACTAATGCAGAGGTCACAATCAGAGGATTATAACTGCAGATGGGAAGCTGGATGAGAAGGGAGTTCTTCAAAACTGTGTCTTGTTTTCCTGCAAAATAAATGCCCCTCACATAAAATCTACGAAGAAAGATTGATGCAAGAGACCAGCCTCCGAATCTCCGAGGGCATTGGTTTCTCCATATAGACTCCGCTTAGTGACTTGTGTTCGTTATTATTTTTTTAAACAAAAACCTTTTTCTGAAAATACAATGAGGTGCTTTTTGCAGGGTTCACAATTCCCAATAGATGATGATGCCATTTTTCAAGGTCTTATACACGTTGTGGCTTTGGGGCTTATTTATTAGCTCCCAAGAAAAGCCTGCCTTTCAGTGAAGTTTATATACTCAAGTAATTGCATCGGGGGACACAGTGCAGGGTGCTGTTAAAGAGGGCTAGTTGTACAGGGAGGCCCTGGGCCAGGCAGCTGTCAGACCAGAGTGTGCAATGGGTTTAAACAAACACAGGGAAGGTTCTATGGAAACACGGAGGAGGAAATCCCCTCCTGTAAGGCTGTGTGGAACATTATTCCACGGCCACACATACCTCGATCTTTCCTCTCCTCCTTCCAACTGAACACATGACCCCGTTATGGAGATGGCGCTGGGCCCACCGGATCCCTTTCAAATTCAGGTGTCAGAAATCACGGTTGACACGGAGCAAATTGTTTTGAAATAAAATCACGGTACCACTTTGATACGCAGTCCACCAGGGACTTTCCAAAGGTATTTATACACGTGCCTGAGATTAACTGGAGGGCAATTTTCGCCCTTAACGTTCATTTCACAAAATTACCCAAGAATTGCACGTCGCCAGTTATTCTGGAGGGTTGAGAGAGCACCCAAATGCCAGACGTGTGTGAATGAGCGGATGGATAGACAGCCGGATGTGTGAGAGAGGCTGGTGCCAACGTGACACCGGCAGCCAATGGGTGGAAAAATGAAGATCATTTTAGAAAACAAATATCCTCTCCCTCATGTGCACACCCCTCTATAATTCAGGAGTTAAATTGCCCTGGTCCAAACCATACCTTGACACTTACTAGCTGAGTGCATGTCCCTTTCAGGGCTGGCGTTGGGACTGATGATAGCGCCTACTAGTGGTCAGTCACATTACTGATCCCGTGGGGGTATTAACACTTCTATACCCTTGTCATAGCCTCAAAAGAGAACGCAGAGTATTTCCCCATTCCTTGAATTGGGGCTCGGCCATATGACTTGCTATATAGTCAATGAGATTTTAGAGAATGTTACTGAGTAAGGGGACTGAAACATGTTATGGGGCTGGGCTTGCTGTCTTGTGCTCTGGTGGCTCATAATGAGAAAATGTCCCAAGAAGCTGCTGCCTCTTCCAGCATGGCTCCAGGACGAACACACCTGAACTCACCCCACCTACAGCCGGACACCAAATGGCCTCCACCAACCTACACACACATGAGCAAGGGCAGGGACACACTCATTGTAAGCCGTTGAATGCCAGAGGATGTTACGCAGCCTAACCACGACAGTAGCTGACTGACACACTCCCTCGGTGGGCAAGTGGGAAAATTTATAACAAAATGTTTGAAAAACACTAAGCACAATTCTTGGGACATCATAAGAGCTCCAAAATATTCATTGTGATTAGAAATCTACATTATTTAAAATAATTTTGTGCCTAAGAATCACATAGTAATTGTTTTAACTGATAAACTGAATCAGTGAAAAAGTATTTCTAAAATAAAGACTCTCTCTGTATGTACAAGACAGCCCAGAGGCATCAGGAACCGGAAGGCCATGATCACCTGCCATGGTGACCAAGTCACATCCATTCATTCCCTCACTCATTCAGTGGGCGTCCCGCGAACACCTGCTCTGTGCCACACACCGGAGTGAATATTGGAGCCACTGAGTCTCCATCCACTCCTCTGGGTGGGGACCTACGGAGCCCCACCGTGTGAAAACACTCTGCTCAGCACGCTCCCAGACCGTATCACGTGACCCTCACAACGGCCTCATGAGCCAATATCACTTCTCCTCTTTTCTCAGGCAAGGAAACAGAGGCTCAGAAACCAAACAACATGGGGAAAGGACCACAGTCTCCTCCTCCACCATGAGTGTGAGCTAATGCCGAGGAATTCAAGTTACTGGAAGGCACGCCCGTTGGGAAAGTGAAGTGAGAACCAAGCGGAGGGGGGAACACAGCGTGGGTCCCTCTCTGCACCAGGGATGTGCTAAGTAAGCACTTGGGAAATACTGAGGCTCCGAAGACTCAGCGTCTGCTCCTGCCACCAGCTGTCCATGAGATCTGGAGCCCTTCTCTGGCCTCCAGTGTCTCCAGATGGAGGGAGAAAGACCTCGAGAGCTGCAGCTTGGTATTTTCCAGAGCTATGGATTCAAAAGGAACTGCTGTAGGAAGTCCCTTGTCTGGGGATGGAGGGATGCAAATCACAGTTCTGGGAACCGGCCCAGTAATTTCAAAGTGGGGACAGCAGACCACTCGGGAGGAAAGGAGAGAAGGCCGGGCCTTGAGCCCCGCTCATTCTAGGCCCTGGCTCAACAAGCTGGCCACTGGTCATCCCACTGTCAGAGCACCAAGACTGGAGCATGTGGGGTCTCCCCAGTGCCTCCTACTAGGATACAAAAGCTCCTGAAAGAAAACTGATGTCAGGGGCGTCTGGGTGGCTCAGTGGGTTAAGCCGCTGCCTTCGGCTCAGGTCATGATCTCAGGGTCCTGGGATCGGGTCCCGCATCAAGCTCTCTGCTCAGCAGGGAGCTTGCTTCCCTCTCTCTCTCTCTCTGGCTGCCTCTCTGTCTACTTGTGATTTCTCTCTGTCAAATAAATAAATCTTTAAAAAAAAAGAAAAAAGAAAACCCATGTCAGCTGCCTAAAGCCCTAGATACCAGGTAATGCCTTCATTTTCAATTAGCACTTGAGCAGAGACGGGGAAGAAGTTTCAATTCAATTTCACCTTGTTCCCACATTTGAGGTGGTTTCCAAGGGTACTGACTGTATGGGCGTGGAGGGCTGCTGGGAATTGCCTGTGAGGGGAGGGGCTGCACCTGGGTGCGAGGGACCCAGGGAGACCAGTGCATAGGCCCTTCGAATGTGTTTCAGTAGACCTGGCTTCGGATCTCTGCCACCAGCCACGACCAGCCTCTAGCCCCGTGACTTTGACAAATTTAGACTGCTCGGTAACCTGAAGTGCATTTCAATTTCATAAATTTAGAAATGCTCTGGTTAGACAGATCCCTTCTGCAGTAATGCAGCCATTAAGTGCACTTTACGCCAATTTTGGTATGCTAATCCATCACAAATCGACGTGAAATTTAGGTTCTCGTGAAAATTTCCTACACGCGATCCAAAACCTCTACCGGATTTAGGGTAATAATAAATTGTGGTTCTCTTAAAGCAGCAGACTTTAGCTCTGCATTGAAACCTGCATGAAGAGAAGAACATGGTCAGCTTGAAACAAATATTGGAACCTGTGAATGCACCTGAGAGCTGCCGACTGCCCCTCTGTTCCCCCCGGGGCATCTCCCTTACTCCTAAAATGCTTCCACAGCCTGAAGGCATTACAGCTCTGTCTCCGAGTTCCCACCTGAGAAGCCTGATCCGGAGGGTTATACGTCCTGGGAGAACAGGAACAAGGTCTTATGAGTGTCAACATTCCCAGCTCCCCGGCTCAGAGCCTGGCCTGGCAGACACACCCAGAAAATGTCTGGTGAATGACCCAGCTGGAATCTCCCGGCTTGGTTAGTGCCTTGTCCCCCCAGACTTAACTTCCTCTGATTTTCACTATTTCCTAGAATCAGATGTCTTCCCCACCAATGAAGACTGGAAATCCTAAAAGCATAGGCAGAAACCTGGGAAGGAAAATCAGTTGAGGACCCCAGGTGATTTGAGCGACGACAGCACCACGGGAAGTGCCTCTTTATTTGGCAGTATCTGGGGCCAGGAGCGAAGGTAGGGCCAGTAATTGGCGATACAAAGAACGTGCTCATGATGAAAGAGACATAATGTCATTGCTATCACCGCCTGAGACTCTGTTGCTACCAATTGTTGAAGGGCAGCGCCTATTAGCTAGATGTTTTTAGCTGCATAATAGACATTTTGCCAATAAGGTGAAAGTTTATAACCGGCAGCATGTTCACTTGTTCCTGTCACAAGATCTACAATCTACCCAACAGCAAAAATGAGCTGTTGACTTGGTAAATTTAGAGCAGCGTTGCCTGCCCTAGATGTGAAATACCTGCGCCTTCTAAATAAATTTCATTTTCCTGGCTGAGCATTTAATGCAGTCAAATGTTACAAAGCAGTGCTGGGGAGGATAATGGGAATGACACCCACATGCGGAGGCTCTGAGCGGCTGATCGTGATTTGCACTCCCTGCCTGCCCAGCTTCCCTGCCGGGTCCAGCCCAGACCCACTCCAAGCTCTGCAACAGCCATCTCTGTGAATGTCCCTACCACACACCTGCCCAGATGCCTGATGCAGAAGCCCCAGTGCCATCCTTAGCTCTTTTACCTCCGATTAGCCACCCTCCTCTTCTTGAGCCTGGCTCATCTTAGAAGCCTGGGAGGTTTTAAAAATTCAAAATCCTGGGGCACATCAGTGGCTCAGTCGGTTAAGAATACAACTCGTGATTTCTGAGGGGGTCGTGATCTCATGGGCTGTGGGATCAAGCCGTTCATCAGGCTCTGCACTCAGTGGGGAGTCTGCTTGAGATTCTCTCCCTCTGCCCCTCCCCACTACTCGTGTGCACACACTCTATCTCTCTCTCCCTCTCAATTAAATACATATTTTTAAAAAGTCAGATTCCTGGGCTTCAGTACCAGATACTCCATTTCCATTGGTCTAAGTAGGGTCCAGAAATCTGCATCTCTGGCATGGTATCTAGGAATCTGTATATTTAACATGCTCCCCCCAACCTCCACCCCTTGAAATTTGAGAACTGCTAGTCTGGACCCATCTCATCTCTCCCTTGGGACCGCTGCAGTAGCCTCTAGCTACTCTCTCTGCCTCCTCTCCTTGACCTCCAATAACTGGTTCTTTCTGTATATGCAGCCAGGATCCTTCCAACACACAAATCTGATTAGGCCAGCCCCATGGTCACGTAGCTGTGATGCCTCCATTCCACCTGCAAGGTGGCTCATGTCCTCATAGCCAGTCAGGGTCCAAGGCCATGGTCCAAGTCCCTGCAGTTGTAGTCCTGCTTCTTCTCCGGGCCCACCTCCCTTCCTGGCTCTTGCACACCCATGGGCTCCATGCACACACTGCTCCCCAAAGTGGCTTCCCATGGACTACAGACATAGCAGCTCTGTCATGCCAGCATCAGAAAACACCAGTGGCCATTTCTAGGGCCATATATGGTCTTGGGTAGAAACTAGAGAGAAGGCAGCTCCTTAGAAGTTGCTCCGATGACATTAGAACCCAACGTGTCACTTGAGTAAATGGTGTGGGGGAAACTGCACAGCCACACGTGAAAGAATAGAACTAGACCACTATCTTCCACCCTACCCAAAAATGAACTCAAAATGGATTATAGACTTGAATGGAAGACCTGAAACCACAGAATTTCCAGAAGAAAATAAAGATGGTAAGCTCCTGAGCATTGGTCTTGGTGATGACTTGTTGGATCTGACTCCAAAGACAAGAAATAAGCAAGTGGGACTACGTCAAACTAAAAAGCTTCTGCACAATGAGAGAAATCATCAACAAAATGAAAGGCAACCTACTGAATGGAAGAAAATATTTGCAAATCATATATCTGATAAGGGATTCATATTCAAAACATATGAAGAACTCATACAACTCAATAATAGCAGAGAAGAAAAAGCCCATGTGATTTAAAAACGGGCAAAAGTTCTGAATAAATATATTTCTCAAAGAAGACATACAGATGCTCAACATCCCTAATCACTGGGGAAAGGCAAATCAAAACACAATGAGATATCGCCCCACACCTGTCAGGATGGCTAGTATCAAAATGACCAGAAATAACAAGGGTTGGGGAGGATGTGGAGAATGGGGAACCCTCTTGCACTGTCGGTGGGAATGGAAATTGGTGTAGCCACTGTGGAAAACAGTATGGAGGTTCTTCAAAGAATTAAAAATAGATCCGCCCTGCCATCCAGCAATTCCACTTCTGAGTATTTATTTGAAAACCAGTGTAAACTCTAATTTGAAAAGGTGTGGTCCCCCCATGTTCATTGCAACAGTATTTACAACAGGCAAGACATGGGAGCAAGCCAAGTGGCCACTGATGGATGAATGGGTAAAGAAGACAAGGTACAGGGGTGCCTGGGTGATTGTCAACTGTTTGTTTTTTAAAGATCTTATTTACTTATTTTGATAGAGAAGGAGAGAGAGAGAGCAAGCAAAGGGAGCGGATGAAATGGGCTTCTCGCTGAGCAGGGAACCCAACACGGGGCTCAATCCCAGGACCCTGGGATCATGACCTGAGCCATAGGCAGATGCTTAACTGACTAAGCCACGCAGGTGCCCGAAGCATCCAACTCTTGATTTCAGCTCAGCTCATGATCTCAGTGTCGTGAGATCGAACCCTGCATCAGGTTCTGTGCTCAGTGGCAAGCCTGCTGGGGATTCTCTCTCTCCCTCTCCCTCTGCCCCTCCCCCTAGACTCCCTCTCCCCACCCACTCCCACCCCTGTGCACATACACACACTCTCTCTCTCTCTTAAATAAATAAATAAATATTAAAAAAATAAAAGAAGATATCATACAGGCTTGGTCAGACTCAGGATAGATATTTTTGGCAAGAAGCCTTGCCGGATGGTGGTGGCCAGGAGCACATGACTTGTGGTTGTCTTTCTTCTTGTGATGTTAATAGCTAACAATGCTTCTAAATCCAAAATTATAATATTCAAAACCCACGATTCTGTCTTCATTGGCCGGATGGAATACTTCTGTAAAAGTGAAGTTTTCCTTGTCTGTAACGGTTTCAGCCTGTGGTACAGTTTGCAAAGAGAAGGCAATTTCAATAAACGCATAATTCTTTCAGTGACCGTTGTCAAAAGCATGGCTTCGTTCTCCAGCTTCCTCCAGGGGTGACCAGTTAGACTTGCTTTTCCTGTTGCTTTAATCCTATGGGGTTGGTGGCTTGATAAGAAAAGGGAGAGAGAGCTCTCCCTCTCCAAGTGCAGAGAAGAGGTCATGTGAGCACCCAGCAGAAACGCGACCACCCACAAGCCACGAGAAGAGTCCTCCGTGTGAAATCCACCTGACGGGCACGTTGATCTTCGACTTCCCAGCCTCCAGCACTGGGAGAAAACGAACTTCTGTCGTCTTCGCAAAATCAAAGCCCTGCACACAGCCCAGAGAGCGTGTGTCTGCAGCTGCGGTGGTCTGGGTGGCTAGGAGGGTGTGAGCACTGTGGTGCGCTCGGGTACTTGGTAGATGGGCTGCAAGTCCCCAGGCTTAGGTCCTGCGCTTCGGGTGACCCTCCTGGTTTGCTCTGAGACCCTGGGGGGGGGCCCTTCTCCCCCTCTCTGGGCCTCACATCCCTGCTCCTGACACAGAGGGTGGAACTGGATTATCTCTTGGGACTGTGGACTTGGACCCTCACCAAAGGGTCATACAAATCTTGATGACGCATCCATGAGAAGTGACGGAAAGGGTTCACTACCTGTTATCAGTCTTCTGCTGTGGAACAAATTACCCCACACTTAACAGCTTAAGACAACATTCGTCTGTTGCCTCGGAGCTCTAGAGGTCAGAGTCGAGCGGACTGCCTGCTACGGGTCTCGTGAGAATGAAGCCAAGACGCAGGGCGGCTGGGCTCTCGTGCACAGGTCCCGGGGAAGAAACCACCTCCAAGCTCATTCAGGTTGTTGGCAGGACTCTTTTCTTTGTGGTCACGGAGGTGCCCGTTTCCTTGATGGGTATCAACGGGCCTTCTCTCTCTCCTTTTGGGGCCACCAGCTTGTCTTCTCACAGGGCATCCTGTGCCCTTCAAAACAGCAACAACACGTCCTACTCTCTCTTGGACTCCCCTGCCTTTCTCTTCTGCTTTCTTTTAAGGGTGCCTGTGGTTACATTGCGTCCACGGAGAATCCAGGAGGGTAGTAATGCTGGATAATATCCCTATCTTAAGGCTGACTTTAACTACATCTGCAAGGTCGTTTTGGCCATGTGACCTACATAGTCATAAGCAGGACACTGGGGCCAAAGGTGATGGGGGTTATTTTAAATTCAGCCAACCACCCATCTGGTTTCTCCTGGGCACCATTTCTTCAGCAAACACTTCCTGAGTGGGTCCGGGAACCACAGCCCTGCACTCTGAAAGCCCCCAGTCAGAAAGGATACAGCTGGGAAGAACCAGGTGCCATGCCTGGGTCCGGGGCCCATGGGGGCCACGTGTCTCATGTGCTCAGGAAGAAGTTGGCCCAACAAGGGTCCCAGGCCCTGGGTATTCTGACCACTCTCAGCTTCCGCTTTATCTGGATCTCCCTGTTCGATGATTTACTTATTGCGCTCTTTCAATACACTCCCTGAGAAGCAATTTTCATCCTGAAACATATACAGACCAAGTTGGGAGTTGCTTTGATAATGAGTGAGGGGAGAGTCGGGGGAATAGAGAAATGACATTGGCCACGGGCCAACGATGATTGATGCCGGCAGCTGAGACGTCAGGCACCCATCTCAGCTTCCGGTCTGAGTTTGGAAATGTCCACAATAAAAAGAGTTTTTAAAATGCATGTTTTAAAGGGCTGGTTTCATTTCCTCATAAATGGAAAAGCCACTATCATTTGCCATACAAAATTATCAAAAAGTAAATATAATTATTTTTCTTTATTTTTTAAAAGATTTTATTTATTTATTATACTCACAGAGAGAGTGAGAGACAGAACACAAGCAGGGGGAGTGGGAGAGGGAGAAGCAGGCTTCCTGCTGAGTAGGGAGCCGATGCAAGGCTCCATCCCAGGACCCTGGGATCATGACCTGAGCTGAAGGCAGCCACTTAACGTCTGAGCCACCCAGGAAAAGGCAAATATAATTAAAAGAAAACAAAGTGGTTCAATCCCAGCCCGGTACTGATGGGTTTTTGTCTTTGTTAACAAGGAGGTTAGCAAGTATCAGAATTAAGGACAAGGCTCAGTGGGCTTTCTTACTGGTGTAAGTTTTTTGTTTTTTAAGATTTTATTTATTTATTTGAGAGGGAGGGAGAGAGAGAGAGGCATAAGTGCACACAAACAAGGGTGGGGGAGGGGAGGCAGAGGGAACCGGAGAAGCAGACTCCCTGCTGAGCAGGAAGCCCAATTCGGGGCTCCATCCCAGACCCAGAGATCATGACCTGAGCCCAAGGCAGATGCTTAACCTGCTGAGCCACCCAAGCGCCCCTCACTGGCATAAATTTTAAATCTTTCTCAGTAAGCACAAAGCAGAAGCAACTCAGTAAGCTGTATTTAAGGCCAAATCCATGCATCCCTAACAGCCCCTGTGGTCAGACAGAGGAGCTCTGAGTCACCTTCCAACCCCGCAGTGTCCCCATCTGTGACTGTGGGTGTGCTGTCTGGGGTTGGGGAGGGGCTGGGGGTAAGGAAAGACAGCCCAGAGCAGCTGCGAGAGCCCCTGAAAAAGCTTGGGTTCTAAGTCTACCTTGATGGTACCCCTTACCTGGGCACCTACCTGACCTTCTTCTCTGAATTGCCCTCCCACCACCCCCTCAAGACTCAAGACCCCACGTGTTGCTCACACCTCCCCCCTCAGCTGCAAGCTGGCCCTGGGAAGGGCCCCAGGGGCCTCTACCTTCACTGAATGACCAGTGAAAGCCTTCTTCCTCCTGGTCCACCCCTCCCCTCCTAGATCGAAGAAGAGACAGCAGGTGGCTTTATCACCTACTTCTTCCTCTTTTTTTTTTTTTTTTTTTTTTTAGATTTTATTTACTTGATGTCCGTGGACCACCACCTATCTAGCTCTGTGCCAGTGACTTCCAGACACCAGCTAAGCTGTGACAGTCTGGGTGAGAGTAAGAGGATATTGCCCCATTTCACAGGTGAGAGCACTAAGGCTCATGTAGTTGGCCAAAGGCACACAGCTTTGCCAGTGGCAGAGCAGGAGATAAGGTAAGGCCCTTTGCCCCTGGAATCAGTGCTCTGTTCGAGGTGTCCCCAACCCAGAAATGGGTCTGATGTCACCCAAGAGTCCTACCGTAGCAGATAAGCAGTGGAAGGGCTGGAGCGCTCAGACGGGGGTCTCTTCCAGGAGCCTGAGGGACCACCAGTCACTCTGCTCCTGATTCACACACTTACACACCGTCAGCACAGCCGACCAGGGCTGTGAGTCTTTACAGATGACCATATTCTGAGCCATTCGCCATCTCTTGTTTATTCCTTTTATTACCTGGTCCCCACCGGCTGCCCCATGGTAAATGTGATGGATCCGGCCTCCAGTTGGCCCCTCAGAAGGGAGAATTCTAGGAGGGAGGAGCCTGGGACCCAAGCCAAGAAGCAAGAAGGAACTTCTCCTGGGCCAAGAGGCCTCCGGGCCTGATATCCCTCATTCCAGAGCCAGGAAGACCCACTGTCTTTGCACCCGAGAAGGGGGTGCCATGCATCCTGAGTCCTGGTCCTTGCCTGCCTCCCACAGGTGACCACCAGGGGGGCTGCACTGGCCATGAAGCCTAGAGTCATCCTCTTCCAACCCCTGGGGGCTGGGCCTCCACGAGTCCTAGATGGGGAGCTCACCTAGAAGCAAACCTTTGCATGAGGCTTCCCTCCTGTCTCTCAGGGGCTCAGGGCTGAGGAGCCAGTGCCTTCAATGTCTGCCCCCAAAGGAGCTGAGCGGCTCTCCCCACGAGCCACAGACACTGACACGGATGTTTACATCACACATCTCGGCGACCAAACTGAGGCATTCATTTTCAGGCTGTGACTGGGACCCAGAGCTGCCTCCCTGGCTTGGGACATTGTAAAAACAATTATTCCTTCTTTCACTTCAGCCCGAGAACTGAGCTGATATTTGAAGATTCGAGGAATCAAATATTTATAGAAATGACTGTATCATTCTCATTTGGAATGTTAATTATGTGAAGGGACCGGCAGAACCAATCCCTTTCTGTGAAGCCCCAACCGAGAAGCTGTCCCCAGTCTGGGGTAAAAGTCCCCCACAGATAGGCAAGGTCCCAACTGCAGCTGCACACCCGGTCAGGACCTGCTCCGGGCAAAGAGCTTACCGTCCGGGCAGCACCAAAACCACTGCCGTGATTATGCCTAGGGCTTTGCAATTTACCGGCTTTCGTGTTGGTCCAGTTCTTTGAGCCCCATCCCTTGCTGGCTCAGTGTGTTAAGCATCTCCCTCGGCTCAGGTCATGATCTCGGGGTCCTGGGATCGAGCCCCACATTGGGCTCCCTGCTCAGCGGGAAGCCTGCTTCTCCCTCTCTGTTTGCTCCTCCAGCCTCATGGACTCTCTCTCTCTCTCTCTCTAGTAAATGAATAAATCGTTTTTTAAAAAAATAGTAAGATCCCTATGGGAAGTACTAACGCACCATTTACAAGTGAAGCCATGACCTCTGAAAGGGGACAGGCCTTGTTTAGACTCAGCTAGAAAGTGGAACCAGGAGGAGTGAATCCCAGGCTAATGCCTGCCCCTTAAAACCCTCCTTACTTCGCAGAAAATCTCAGCCTCCCTTCAACCCATTCCACAGATAAGAAACTGAGGTTGAGGAAGCTCTATCTTGGACACCTTTCCAAGTCCCTAGCTTGCCCCCCTCATGCCCCCAGCCTTCCACCCACAGCACGTTCCCGGCACCTCAGGGTCCTGACCCGTTTTCTCCGGGGTCTGGGACCCACAGAGGTGGTGGCGTTCCTGTGTGTTTTTCAGTTGTTGTTGCTTTTCAGCCTGCTATTTTAAAAATAACACCCCCAAACCACAGAACACAAGGCTTTCTACACCTTGGCTAATTTCCTGCTGACTCAGCCAGGCTGGGCAGGAGCCAACCGGGTAACTTCTCTGGCCCCGTGTGAGAAATATTTATTGTTGAATAGTCCTCTGTTTCATAAAAGGCACCCAGGCCTTTCTACCGGGCAGAGAGGCTCAGACAAGTGTGGCTGTATTTCCCACTTCTGGCCGGGATTATTCTGGTGGAGTCCTCTAGCAAGGCTTCTATCTTCCCTCCTTCCATCCGCAGAGGACCTGCAGCCACGATTTACAGAAGCCAGAGCAGCACTTCCGTCCCTAGCTTCCCTCTGCTCTGTGAACTAGGCAATTGGCTTAAGACCTCTCCGCCTCCATTAACCCACCTGCAAAATGGCTAGAATCAAATGCAAGCTCTGATTGCGTTGTAAACGCCCACCTCTGATCCGTCCTGAAGCAGCCTCCCTGTTCAGGGCTGCAGGACTTCAGCCCTAGAGGCCAAAGAGTGGGTGTCTGCTGACTTGAAAAGAGCCTTTGAAATGCTGGAGTGCAAGCAAGAAATCGGCAGAGGACTTCAGGGCTCAGGAAAGTACCTCGGCTACTTAATAATGCACGAGGCTTTTTATGATGCTTCTGTGAATAGCTCCTGTTTGCTGAGGAGGACAGGCGGAGACAGCCACTTTCGGGAGGGAGTCCTTCACCATACACTGCAGTCCACATCCCAAGGACCAGAGGCCAGGGGGGTTAATCATGTGTCAATTACCTCACCAATGACAAAGCCGGATACTGACGTGGGGGCCTGGCTTGCGCCCCCCAGTTGTCCCCTGCTTTAAGAGTGTACTTCCCCTTGCCATAATTGGCACCTCAACTTTTTGTCCTCCCTCCAGCCAGTGCCCCCCCCCCCCAATTGGAAATTTGCAGACTGGAAATTGATCAGAACGTCAGGGGCTGAGATAACAGACGGTGCTTTTTCATCTGTCAGCCTCCCTCTCGTTCTCGCAGGACTGGCTGGCTGCTCAGCCCCCTCTGAGCCGTGCCTAGCAGGGCTCTGCTGGGGAAGGCTGTTCTGTGTGTCATCCACTCTTGAGCCCCTGTCTCTCTCCCAAACCCTAGAATGATGTCTCCCACTGCATCCTGGGCAGATGCACCACTGAGCCCCTCATCTCCCTGCAAAGCTGCCTCCCTGATACCCATCTCGGGAAATGGCAATCACCCAAGCGCCGAGGGAATTGCCCGGACTCCTGCCCCTCACCCCAAGTTTTAGCTGGTCTCTGGATTCCACTTGTTGACAGCCCAAGGATCGGTCCCCTCCTCTTTTGCCCCGTCGCCCTGCCTCCCGACTCAGGCCTCTACTCCCCTTGTGCAGATTCCTGCTCAGGTCTCTAGCCCTCTGATCTCTGCAGCCAGACCTCTCTAGCCTGACCCACAATCCCACCCTGACCACCACCCTGCCCCCAACCCCTCCTTCCTTTCTGGCTCTCGTTACTGCAGCACCTCTGAGGGGCTCACAGTTTCCCAGACACCCTCTCCCTCTGGTCCCTGGGCCTTTGAATATATTGCCCCTCCAGTCAAGGAGGCTCTCTCCATCCCCACCCTTTGGGCGCTACACATTCATTGTGAACTGAGTGTGCACGTGCTCCCCCGCGTCTCCCAGCACCCCTTGCAGTTAGACTGGGCACAGGATGAGTTTCTGGCCAAGGCACAGGCAGTAGGATAGCATTTCTGGCTGAAGCCTGGAAGAGCAGTGGGTGCTCCATGTACTTGCTGCTGGGCTGGTGGACCCCGAGTGACAGCAGCCCCAGGGACTGAGGACAGCTTGAGTCTGGACATCCAAGTCCTTTGTGTGAACAAGAATAAATCATACATGTCAAACCCCTGAGATCTGAGGGTTGTGGCAACTACAGCAATGACAGTCTGGCGGTTCTCTACCCATCACACAACCAAGAGCCCCCTCCCCCGGGGGCCTGCTCCCCGGGCCCCTAGTGAAATTCAGGGCCCCCCTCTGTGCTTCTGGAGTATCCGAGGATTTCCCCGAGGGGAGGACCTTTGTCTTCATCTTCACCATGGTCACTGTCATTCCCATCATCGGCATCTGTCATTTCTTGACTGCTATCTAAACGCTCTATAGACATTCCACATCTCTCGCCCTCATAATCACCCTCTTAATATGTACTCTTCATTGTTCCCATTTCGCAGACCAGGAAACTGAGGCTCAGAGAGGTTACAAGGCTCTTTTGGTGGCCCAGCTGCTGAGGGGTGGTCTGCGCCAGCCCGTAGCCCAGGTGCCCCCCCCCCTGCTGGTCCCTCCCGCATCCACTGTCACACCCCCAGCCCCGAGCACAGGCAACAGCACAGTGGGTGCTCAGGGAAGTTTGCTGAACGTCTGCACAAATCACGCTTGCTTTCTGACCTTCCTTTTATGCAGGAGAGCCTCAGGGGGAAAGGTGGCCCGCATGCTGCACACGGGGCACTAGGGACAAGGGACAAGTTGTGGCCAGAAAGATGCCCCTCAGGCTGCTCTCCCTCCAGGGCAGTTGGATCTAGATATTTCCTCTCGATTCATTTTGCAGAAGATTTTTGTGATGAGCCTTTATTTTAAGAAAACTAAAGAAGAATGGATGGTCAGAGTCCTCACCCGATGCTTCCTCCTGACATGAAGATTTCAAGGCTTGGTCCCTCCAGGCCTAGAATAGATTCCTGCACTCCCCTGGGAGCAAAGCACTTTTCAAGTTCCTTATCTTATTTGATTCTGAGATATGGGGTGATCCCCCTCCTAGATGAGAGCATCCGGGGCCCGAGATGTTGGGCCATGTGCCCTGCGCAGCCAGCCTGCAGGAGGCTGAGCTACAGGTTGTCTGGCATCAGAGCAGACATGGTCTCCCCGCCCCAAACCCGTCTGTGCTGGGGGGCCGAGGAGGTGAGCTGGGCCTCTCGTTACAAACACCGGGCTGAGAGCAAAGAGGGGAGCTTGCAAGCGGCTCTGGTGGCCTCTTTCTGGTGTCACATTCAGCACAAGGGAGCCATTATGCTGATTGTCTTCCTTCCTGGGCAAAAAGAAAAGCAACCCCGAAGTAACAAGTGGGAAGACTGTGTGAAAGACTGGGGGGGGGGGGCAGTTCCAGGAGGGGCTCGGATGCGGAGAGGAGAGGTGCCAGGTGAGCAGACAGTCTGGATTTTGTCCTTTAATGGCCGGCTGTGTGGTGCCAGGCTCCAGGGAGAAGAGAGAAGGACAGTGCTGTCCACTGTGTTGTAATGACTGCTCAGCTGACCAGTCACGGCCTCCAAGAATCAGCTGAAGGTAGCATTTGTCTCTGGCCTGATTTTAGATCCCCTGAGACAGCCAGTTGAGTTTGAATTCACTTTTTATGATTGGTTCGTGGCTCCCAATCTCGGGTTTGGGAAAATTCACAACTAAAGGCTGTCAAGGGAGACAGAAGAGTGGGCCCCTCTTCTTCTTTGGGACAGTATCTTGTCTGTGCCTGCCCAGAGCTGGGGCCAGTGGAGAACAAATAGAAAATGTGCTGGTAGATGGGTGGATGGATGGAGGGATGGATGGAGGGATGGATGGTGAGACAGAGAGATGTGGCCTGGTCAAAAAGCGTGAGGTTACTCTGAAGGGCTCTCCAGAAGGGGTCTTCCGGAGTCAGGAGCAGGCAGGACTAGAGTCTGGTAGGAATTGAGGACTCTCCTGTCCAGGCCACCCCTCACCCTTTCAAAGATCCTTCAACAGGTATGGGAAACCACCCATGGTTCCGTCTGTCCGTCCAGCCACTGAGAGCTGTCACAGGCTGGAAGGCCATCAGACATCCAACACATTAGGGCACCCACCAGAAGCACAGTGCCATCCCCTCTCTGCCCTCGGAGATGACACCATGCCTGATTTGTCAACACGTGGTCATTGGAGAACTTGCTTGATTAGAAACAGGACCACGTCCTCCAGCCATCCCTTCCTTATCCTCGTCACCAATGATCAACAGGGGAGAGCTCAGAAGCTTGAAGCCCACGAAGGACCAGTGTGGGGACTACTGAGGATAGAACAGATCACAAAACTAGGACATTTGGTCCCATGCGTGCTACTCAGAAGAGCCACGCAGCCCGAGGCGGCCACCTATCATACCCTGAATGCTCATTAAATGTTTGCCAAACGGACCACCGAATGTTCCAGGCCCTCACGGAGACCTCTGTGGAGTCCTGCCAAGATCTCTTTGGCGTCTCTGCCGGGGGAAGGCCATGGAATCACCTGTACCTGAGCTGATGCTGTGGTTCTGCCATTCCCTGACTGGATGACCGTGACAGGGTCACTTTATGGCTCTGCACCTCAGTTTCCCCAACTGTAACATGGCAGTGGGTGGGGGGGTTGCTGTGAGATGGTGGCAGGCAGGCAGGAGGAACCTGGTTCTTCAGAGGAATCGAAAGCAGAGCATTCAGATGGGGGGGGGCGGAGGAGGGGACTCGGGTCTGTCATTAGAGATGAACGTTCGCTCCCCGTCCCTTGCAGCTTCCTCGCATTTTTCTCTTCCACAGATTCACTAGGACGCCTTTGGGTTCTGCTCAGCTGGGTTGTTTCTCCAAGGATTTCTGTGCTGGCTCAGCTGAGCTGCAGCCCTCTCGAGTCCCAGTTTCACAAACTGAAACTGGGAACGATCGGTTGGATTCCCAGCAGCCCCGTGTTCAGCTGGTCATAGAGACATTCTCGCCATTTGTCCCTGACATCAAACCTGCAAAGATCTGAGGTCCCTCCTCTCTCTTCCTGAGAGGATTTGTGTGTTAATGTTTCCATCAGCTTTCAGAACTCCCACAGTGTCCCCAAGACAGCAGCCTATGCGGCCAGCATTGCAAATGAACCCAAGGCATGGGACAGTCACCCTCTCTCAAAGGGTAGAGGCTCCCAAGTGTAGATATTACATTGGTTCCAGTGAAAATGGGCTCTTCATATCCAAGAATCCAATGCAAAGGATGTCTTTGTTCTAGAACATTCTCTACATCACCCCCATGACCTCATTGCCCTATAGTGTTCCTTACCCTGTTGTATGGAAATGGAGGTCTGAGATCAGCTGTTCCTATTAGCATATGAAAAATTGTCCCGTTCTACTGATTGCCATCATTTGAGTCCCCTTCATAATTCCTGCAGATGAGAGCAGAACACAGAGAAATGGGGGGTGAGGGGATAGAGGGAACAGGAGCCAATAACAAACCTTTGTTCTGAGTGTCCCTATCTACAGCTCCCACCCTGGAGAGGAGCCTAGCAAGAGCTGAATAGGACATCAGGGCCCTTACCGAGCACGCAGAACATCAGTCCTTGTGCAGAAGGGAAACTGAGGCCGAGGCCAGCCCTGGAACTGAACTTGAGTGGCAAAGGGGAGTAAAGATCCCACCAACTGCTCCAGAGGTACCCCCTTTTTTAAAATTAATTTATTTTCAGCGTAACAGAATTCCTTGTTTATGCACCACACCCAGTGCTCCATACCATACATGCCCTCCATAATACCCACCACCTGGCTCCCCCAACCTCCCACCCCCCACCCCTTCAAAACCCTCAGATTGTTTTTCAGAGTCCATAGTCTCTCATGGTTCATCTCCCCCTTCCAATTTCCTTCAACTCCCTTCGCCTCCTGAGATGGCTCCAGGTGCCCGGGCTCCGCAGGGACTTGCAGGACACACCACATAGTGGCAAGGTTCAAGGTCTCATTCCCACCACAGACCCCAGAAAACCTGGTCAGAGGCTCAGGATAAAGTGGTAACTAGTGTTCCCAACCACATGAACATCACCCACTGTCCCACCCAGAGTCCTCAAGGACTCTGCCCAGCACCCTGGAGCTGACATGGAGATGGGCAGAAAGAAAAAGCCATATAGATTTCTGTTTCTTTTGAAATATAGAAATAGAACAGTCCCCTCTGGTTTTAAAAGTACCTCCTGAAGACAGAAGAATGCTCTGCTGGGTAATATTGATTATCTTTGGGGTCAGAAAATGTTTTGCAGTTGTTCCTGATTGAAAGGTTTTCTATTAATTCTTACTGGCAGGCAGAATAAGAAATATCGAATACCTAATTGCCTTTGAAATAATTACACCCCCCAAATGTAATATCTTAACCAACGCATCGTATAATCGATGCTGTGCTAGACCAGGGAGATTCAAGAAGCAATGGAAAGTCAGCCCCGGACGGGGTGGGGGTGGGGGGGAAGAACAGCTAGCGCCCTGGGCTATGGGGTTAGAGCAGGTCATCTGCTCCTTGAATCCTGGCTCTGGCCCATTTGCAAAGCTGGTGAACAGGAAGCCCTCCCACCAGGACACCAGCGTGGGGTCAAGGATAGAGCCCTGAACTACGAGCCAGCCATTAGCTGTACCTGCCAGCATCCGGACCCAGCGACCTTGGGGAACCAATCAACTTCCTGTGTTTCTGTCTCTCTCTTCTACAGAATCAGGCTGACTGAGAGCAGCCTCAGGGAGGCTGGTGAAAACCAGTAGAACTCACTGATGACGAAGCATTCTGTCATCTGTGAATGTAGCCGTTCACTCATTTAAAAAAATACTTAGCCCCTGCTCTAAACCAGCACAGACCGAGGACCTCAAGTGACAGCTGGGTAAGTGAAGAAGACCGAACCCTGCCCTCAGAGAGAGTGATTCTAGGGCAACTGCAGGCAACAAGCAGAGGAACATGTAAGCGTGTAGCGCACTGGTGACAGGTGCCAGGAGAAACAAACCAGGGGAGGACAGAGTAAAAGGCTGGATGCAGGTGCAGGTAGAGGTACAGATACAGGAAGAGAGACACTGTGATTTATTATGAGCATCTGGCTCGTGATGGAGGCTGAGAAGTCCCACGATCTGTCATCTGCCCGCTGCAGACCCAGGGAAGCCGGTGGTGTGAATTCCAGTCCAAGTCCGAAGGCCCGAGAACAAGGAATGCCAATGCCGTATGTCCTCGTCCAAGGGCAGGAGATTAATTTCCCAGCTCAGCAGTCAGGCAGAGAAACAAAACGCAGCCTTTCTCCACATCTTGGTTCTATTCAGGTCCTCAATGGTTGGGATGATGCCCGCCAGCCCCGGCGCGGGTCACCTGCTCTGCCCGGTCTACAGATTCAAACGCTAATCTCTTCTAGAAACACCGCACAGACATACCCAGAAATCGTGTTTAATCAGGTAGCTGGGCACCCTGTGGCCCAGGGGAATTAAAAATCAACCATCCCAGCTAAATTGGCAAAACACAGAACATGGTGGGCCTCCGCACCCTCCAGATTCCTGTGGTCTCTCTAGAAGAAATCTCGGGGCATGTTTTCATATCCACTCAGCTCCTGGAGAGTCTGACAAGTAGTGCTTGGGGATTAATGCTCCTATTTGCTCATACCAGGCACTGGTCTAAATCCTGTATACGGATGCTCCTTCTCCATTCTAGCCATCGGGGGTGGGGGTGCAGGAAGAGAATGCCATCACTCCCATTCCGCAGATTCTATGGTGCTATGGTTGGGGGAGCTTTAGCAATTTTCCACCCCCAGCACTGCCAGCACAGAGGGTTTTCGGAGCCGGGCTTGTGGCCAGACAGGGTGACCCCAGTACCAGACTCTTACGTGCTCCCCAATCCCGTCTCCACCCCTGGGGACCCCCGTCCAGCTCTAAGGCAATGATCCATGTTGACGGACTACTCATCTACCCCAACAAACCCAGTTGCCAGATAGGAAAACAGTCTCAAAGAGGTGGAAGGCTACCCAAAGAATGACTTCTGTGGCATGTTGGAGCAGAACCCCTTGCGATCGAGAGCCAGAAGTCCAGGTCCAAATCCTAGTCCCTCTGTCACGCGCCAGCACTTGGGGCTATGTCCCTGAGGACGGAGAGGGCTTGCTTCTCAGAGAGCAACGTGATCCCCGCTTCCTTCCTACCTCTAGGGATAGAAGGGGAGTAGACACATTTTGTAACATCGCAATGGTGTCACAGGGGTGAGGGCAACTTCCTGCCACCATGAGATCTTCTGGGCCACCTTGCAGAGCAGAGCACAGCACACGAAGTTGTGCCTTCTCTCTCCCAGCCGGAACCCTGCCTTCCCCCACTAATGGCATCAGCACACCACTGTCAGGGCCCTGGGGGACAACCGGAATATTTTAAGTGACTGTTTTAATTGTCCCTACCTCATACAAAACCCTAATAGTCACGCGTTCCACGCAGAATTTGCAACAAAGAAAACAGAATATTTCTTAAGAACCTTTCAGCATTAACCTCGAAATGTATTCTATTTGAACTTTAACCCCCACCTGCAGACGGACGGGGCTGAGGACATGGGGCCCCGGGAGCAGGGCTGGCCGGGCCTTGAGGAGGAGGATGTACCCCCAGGGCCCTGTTGCTTCTGAGCAACCCAGACCAGGCATCTCTTCAGATAACAGACCCGGCTCTGATCCATATTTCATAAAATCAACACCTCCTGAAAAGATGCTTCAGAGCACTGACGTCCTGTGGCCAAGAGCTGGAAGCCACAGAGGAAGAATTATTTTCCTAGTCCCCCTGATGGCAGCAGCTTCCGAAGTAGCCCCAGACACCAGTCTGCTGCCCCAGGGAGGCCAGTCTGCTGACCGAGGGGCCGGGGCTCCAGAAGGAGCCGGTGCCCTCTGCTGTCTGAGACCCCGGCTCTGCAGAGAAAGAAGCCGCAGGGGAGCACGGTTTCCCACACCCGGCACAGTGGGCATCCTTCAGCTGCTGGGTGGGCTGCTGGCCGCCAGGGCCCAGGACAAGGACACAGATGTCCTCTGGGACACACCCTGGCATAGCAGGTCCTGAAGGACAGAATGCAGCCAGCACTGTCTGCTTGTCTGAGCAAACACGGCCCACCCGAACCAAGCCAAGAGCTTTGGCCTCACAGGCTCCCTGGCACGGACTGTCCTACAGCGTCCCCTTACACTTTGGTCCCTATCCGGGGCTCTTGGCAGCATCAGGCACTTGTGGTTCCCGTCCTGGTTCGCCTCCTACAGCTCCCGCCGTTTCTTTTCCTCCTGCTCAGCCACCACCTGCTTTTTAAAAGATTTCTCCTGCAGCGCCTTCTGTGCCTGCTCCCTGCCCAGTTCCGGCCACCTTCCTGGTCTTCATGTAGTCAGTCCACAAACATGTGAGCTCTCAGTGTGTGCTAGATGTTGGCAGAGGTGGCCAGACATTGAGCGTTATATTTTAGTGGGTGAGGCAGGGAGTCGGAAAGAAAAGATGTGAGTCTGGAAACATGCAGTCTCAAAGGCCTTGAGGCTTTCCCGAATTCTCTTCAAGGGGAGGAGGCCGCCCTGAATGTCAGGATCCCAGGGCCCCCGCCTCACTCAGCTCTGCGACCATGAGGAAGCCCTGAGCCTCAGTGGGCCTCAGTTTCCCCATCAATAAAGTGACAAGGTGGGGCCACAGTCTTGTCTGTCGATCGGCACTGGACAGTAGAACTTTCTGTGACGACAGACACATCCGTAACCCACCCTGTTCAAAGCAGCAGTCACGTCACATGGGGGTATTGGACACTTGAGGAATAGAATTTTTCATTTTAGTTCATTTTTATCAGTTTGAATTTAAATTGGCCCCCAGGGCTAGTGGCTACTGCATGGGACAGCATAACTCTCTGCCCGGCGCTTCTGTCTCAGGTACTCTGTAATTATAGGCAAGCATTAGCCATTATCTCAGGAATCTGCCTACAGATTCTCTGATTATCGTTATCATCAAGATAAAGAAACAGACGGTCAGACGTAAAAACAATCCTGATTTTCAGAGACGTTGGTTTCTCTTTTCAGAGGCTAAGACCCATGACCCCATGTGAGACCCGGTGGACACTCCTAGGGTCCTGTAGTCCCAGATTGGGCATTAGAATCTGCTGGTGGAGATTTTTAGATGCGCCGACACCAGGTCCCACCTCCAGCAAACTGAGTCCGAGTCTCGGGGCCTGGAGCGTCAGTGACTCTAACGGGCAAGGGCTGTCCTGCCCGTGGCCCCGCTAAACCAGAGGGAAACAGAGGGCAGTAGAGGCAGCTGGTCCTGCACACACAGTTCAGGTTAGAGCCTGAGCTGGACCCCAGGTCCCCAAATTCCTGGGCCAGGCAGGCCCTGATGCAGGGCTGGTGGGACCAGGGCGCGGTGCCCACGGAGACGAGCTACCCCCTGCCTCCTCCCGCTATCTGAGCTGTGTGTGGTCCAAGCTGGGATTCCAGCCACCTGAGATGTTTTAACAGCCCTTTCCCATTGGGATATATTATTCAGGGCCCCACATATTTGAGAGAGATAACTCTCCCCTTGTCACATTATAAAAGATGTAATTTTTTACTCCTGGGGAAACAGATTCACCTACAAGGTCATTCCAGACACAGGGAGGCCCAGCATCACACAGACTCTACCAGCTTTGCCTGAAGGGAGAAGAAGGGAGGGTGAGGCTCGGGGTGGGGAGGGCTGGGGAGAGGGAGCTGCGTGTATTGAGTCAAGGACCCCTTCAGGCCATAGAGAAGGCCCCCAATTCAAGTTGGGATCTGCTCAGCCTCCCCCCGCCCCCCCGTGCTGGGACCTCTCTTTGGAAGCCACTGGGTGGGGATGAGTGGCTCCCACCCAGACACTTCTCGCCCAGGGGCTTCCTCGCCCCGAAGCCCTGTCCTCTCTCTCGGCGACGCTGACTCCTTCCATGTGCCCGCGGGTCCCGCGGCTGCCCCTCTCCCAGCTCCTGTCCAGTGCGCGGGATTATTTCCTTTGCTGGTTTTGTTTATTTCCAAAGTCAGCCTGGTCTGGTGAGCCGGTCATGGCGGACCTGGACCCGGATCTGAGCTTCCCCACTGTGTCAGGTTCTGACCGAGCTGCGACGGCCTCGTCTGTAAGATGGAACCCACCGTCCAGGTGGCGTGGAGGAAGGGGCTCACTGGGGCAGACCCACACACACATTTGTCAAAGACTTGACAAATGTGGCTTGTTTTTCCTTCCTCTCCCCTGACACCTGCAGACGGGCAGCTGCCCCCGGACTTGGGTCCAGGTCTCGCTGCCTTTGTTGTCTCTTGAGGATTTCTCGGTGCCCAGTAAAGGGCTGAGTACGGTGGGCATTTGGCGAATACGTGCTCCGTGTGTTACAAATGGCCAGCAGGAAAAGACAGGATTGCCTCCCATCCCTGTTTCTTCCCCAGGAATTAGAATTTAAAATCGCCTTCCTGTCACCGATAACCCTGCAAACGGAGAAACTTGCAGCCGTTTCCTCACACACACACACACACACACACACACACCCAGCATCAAATGCCTTCCCTTCAAACAATAGGAGGAAATGAGGGGAACTGGGACCGTCGCCTGACTATTGCAGAATTATCCAGAAGACTTGCATTGGAGATGTTAGGGGTGTGAGGAGGAGACCCGGGAGTGCATAGGCTCGAGAGTGAGAAAAACAGGAAACGATGGTGGTGGGGTATGTGTGCGTGTGCGTGGGTGTATGTGTGTGTGTGCATACGTGTGTGCTAATGTACTGCCTGTGCAAGGCACTCCATTCACAGATGCAGAGGAAACCAAGCCCACGGCAGCCTGGGGTGCTTTCTGACCCCCAGGAGTTCTCCAGGCAGAAGGGGCAACCCCTAAGGACAGGAAAGTGAATGCAGGGGAGAGGTGGGGCGAGGAGCCCAGCAGAGCACGGGGACACCCGGGACTCGGCAACGCGCTCTCAGGAAGCCCGGCTTCTTTTTCTCTCCTGGGGGAGCCCAGGTTTTCAGTATGGCTTTTGGTGGATAAAAGGGGTTGGGAACTGTTGATTAGTAGACCATGTCCTGGGACAGCTTGAGAGGCCGGGATCCTAATCCTCGCCATACCAGTGCCTTGTCTGGAGCACAAACCCACACAGAGCTCAGAGGGAGAGTGGACGTAAGGGTGAGCAGAACTCAGGTGAGGCTGGGAAGTCGTTAGCAATCATGGTCTCTCTCTCTCTCTCTCTCCCTCACTTCCCTGGACCATGCGATCTCTCTGCCCTCCCCTTCTCTTCTTTCTCTCCCATTCTCTCTCTCTCTCTCTCTTTTTATTTTTTATTTTTTTGGATCTGCTGTAAGTGTCTGTAATCTTGCAATTTCCACCACATACGGACTAGCCTCTAGGTCGCTTGGTCTATCTCTTTGTTTCATAAATTTCTCTAAAGTGCCCACCGTTTGTCTGCCAGGCACCGTGAGGCGCTGGGACACGGGCGAACAAGAAGATCGAGCCTCGGGGGTCCATCGTGTCATCCCATCTCTCCAGGGAAATAATCGGACTGGTCCCTGGTCTTGGATGACAGTCATCCAGTCCAATCAGCTCCAGCAAGAAGAGTCCCATGATACCAGAATGATGCCTGGGCTTGAACCTGCCGTGGAGCCCCAAGCAGCCCAATCCGGCCTGCTGCCTGTCTTGGAAATAAGGTTTTCCTGGAGCGTGGGCGCATTCATTTCTTTACATATTGTCTGGCCCTTTGCAGAGGAGTTAGCAGAGCCCTGAATCAGGACCACAGAAGTCAAAAGCCGATGAGTGCCACAAAGTACCGTATAAATGTAAGGAATTACATAGTGACATTACACCACCCGGACTTCAAGAGTCAGCAGGACTGCCCAGATAAAGTATCGAACATTCTAGGTATTATTTTCCTTGGTGCCAAACTTCCAGGCCGTTGTAAATGGAGCCCGTCTGTCCAGGTCCCGGCTGCCTGTGGCTGTGACCTCTGCTGAGCCCGTCTCGAGATGGCACGAACCCAAGACGAACGGCGTTGTTCACCCAGACAGTCCACTCAGCACGTCACAAGCAGTCCCTCGTGTGTCCTTGCCGCGGCTTTACGAGCTTGGTCTCACTGTGGGCCGATTTCACTGAAACCGGGGCTTGGGGAGGGACTGCCATTTCGAGAGAGAGAGAATGGGATGGAATGCAGGTCTGCAGATCCCAGGACTCCCGCTTTCCCTGCCCAGGGCTAACGGGTTTGTTAAAAATCACATCTATAAGTCATGTAGTCAGTTAGCATTTGAGCACCTAATCTTCACAAAACAGTGAGTGGGGTGCTTTGGGGGACAGCAAGAATGATGCATACAGTGTAGCATCGCTGCAGGGAGCGTGTGGCATCGGGGGTGGGCGGGGCGGGGGGACACTGATGCAAAGGTGACAGGAGGCGGATTGGACCCGCGCTGCGGAGAGGTCTGTCCCGATGACTGCGGGAGCCAAAGGGACCACCGCTCAGGAGCTCGGCTGCTGGAAGGAATGTCAGGATGCTGCCCGCTGTGGCGGCCCCTGCCGCTGATGACCGGACCCGGCTCCTCCGCTCCCTGCAGAAGGGGGGCCATGTGGCTGCTGGGACTGTGGCCCCGTGAGAGGGATCCACACTCCACGGATCCTCCAGGCTCTCCGCCTTCCCGCTCACCGTGATGGAGACGATGCCCCAGTGAGCCTGAAGATGACAGTGACCATGGCAGAGGCAACTAGATAGGAGTCAGAGTGGCCGACTTACCGCTGGAGGGTTGCGGGTGGGGCACATGCGCAGACGTGACATGACTGAGAACAGACATGATCGCGCTGACCCAGAGGGACCTGGGGGCTTGTTTGTTTCAGGAGCTAGAAAAATCTAAGCATCTGGTTCCCAAGGACTCTGAATCCGTAGATCTGCCGGGTGACTTCGCCCTGCATGTTAGGAGAAGGCATTCTGGACGATTCTGTTGCAGACTTGGCTTTAGAGCCCCAAACCTTGCAGATTTTGCAGAAAATGAAAACCAGTGAGGTTGTTGTACAAGGTCACACAGCTAGTCAGGGGCAGAGCTGGGACCAAGAATTCAGTCTCCTAATGCCTCATTGATTATATGACAGATCTTTCTGTTCGGGAACCACATCTACAAGCTCCTTCTAACGCTCTTAAACCTCCAATGCCATGTTGGGATCTTTGCCAAGGAGCTGTCTCTTTGTTGATAGGGTTTAAATGCAACCAAGTTGTGTGAAAATATTTTGAGGAAACTGTTATCTGATCTGAGGAGAGTTGAAACAGCAGGTTCAATTGCTTCTGCCTTTCCTGTTTCCAGGGCCCTTGTCCCTTCTCTGAGGTCGGCAACCACACACACAACACACTCACACCATATACACACCTCACACAGCACACACACTTCACACCCCCACACACATCTCACACACCTCAGATGCCACACCACACACTACACACGGAACACACACTTCACACACCCCCACTCACCTCAGATACCACATACATACCACATACCACACACACCACACAAACCATACGCACACCGCACACACCTCACACACCACAGACACCTCAAACACACCACACATACCATATGAACACCTCACACATCACAAAATACCAAAAACCTCAGACACCACACACACAACACACACACCATATTCACATATCACACACACACCACACACAACCTATGCATACCTCACACACCACACATACTACACATACCATATGCACACTTTGCACACATCTCACACACCATACACATGCATGATATACCACACTCATAGCATAGGCACACATCACACACACATGGTGCACACACCTCACATACCACACACATCTCATATGTACCACACACATACCGTATGCATACATCACACACCACATATACCACACACATATCACACACACCCACATGTTTCATACATGCCACACATACCACATGTACACCACACATATCTCATATGTACTACACATGTACCATATACACACACTGTGCACACATACCACACATACACATCACACACAGTACATGCACACCAGACACAGACTTCACATGCACCACACATACCACGCAGTCACACCCACCCAGCATTCTTAGAAAATGTGTGTGAAATCGAATCGAAAATTTCCAGGTCAATGATATTCATCCTCAGGACATAAGTTTTTAGAATTTCAACCACTTAGGTCAAAAGCCGTGATACCACTTTTACGTGCTTCTTGGAGTCTTCCAATGTGACAACTATAGTTGTCTTGATTTCAGATCATCATTATGAGCCCCTGTCCACATGTCTGCTGCATCTGGTGTCTGAGCTGGTCTGGGGGGCTCTCAGCTTCCTGGTTGCGGGCCCCTCCAGGGCACTTTCTCTGGCTCTTCCGGCCACTGTCTGATGGCACATGTGCTCCCGCTTGTCACCCAGGCCTCCGGAGGGGCGCGGACGTCAAGGGAAGAACCACAGAGCAAGGTGCTTGGCTGGGCAGATCCTACTTCACTAAGGAGCTCCGGCCTCAAGTTTGCCCAAGACCCAGCTTTGCTACAAGTCCAGTCCCTAGATGGTGGAATACTGTGACATTTACATCGTATGACACCTTAACTCGCCCTTTTCCTACACTAGCTTGACCTGGTTATACACCCTCTTCCCTGGTTGGACACTAACTCAACCTGGTTGCACATTAACTCCCCTCGTCGGAGACTGACT
The DNA here is from genome assembly GCF_964662115.1 of Mustela nivalis. Lineage (NCBI taxonomy): Eukaryota > Metazoa > Chordata > Mammalia > Carnivora > Mustelidae > Mustela > Mustela nivalis. Next base: position 179,658,857 of record NC_139021.1, read on the forward strand.
AGACCCGGTTGAACCCGACTTTGAATGTTGGACCCGCACCTTTGTCAAAGGGTCTCCGTCTCGCAGACCAGCTGTGAGCTGTGGAACGTGCGCCCGCCTCAGCCACCTGCTGGCCGCCCTCCCTTCCCTCCCCTCCTCCTCGGCCCCGGCTCCGCAGGTGGGAAGTCCTGGCACACAGTAGGTTTTCTGCTACACTCATGAGCCCAGGTATCCGTCCCGGCCCGGGGCAAATGCTGTCAGATTGTCTGTCAACGTTTCTGAGCACGTGACCCAGCTTCAAGTGCGTGCATGGGGACGGCGTGGTGGCCGGCTCTGGGAACGTTACCCCAGTGAGGAGACTTAGAGTCATTCGATTTCTGCATTTACAGAAAAATATATATATACCTGGGGGCTCCGACGAAAATTCCATTCCATATTTTAAAGTCACAGCCTAGATTTTTAATTTCCTAATGGATTTATAACAGGAGAAAAATTACCCCTTAAGACAGTATTCTTGCCAGACACCAAATCTATCCTCGTTTTGAGCTTGGCTCTGTGATCTCCTAGCTAGAGGCCCTGGCTTTCTCCCACCCCTGAGCTGAGCACCGTCATGGTCACGGTCTTCCCTCTTCCCTGGAGTGAGCTCGTGGGGCGAGGCATGCGCTCCCAGTCCTCGGGCCAGCGTCCAAGAGGGACTCTCCTCCACCAGCACATGGTCGAGGAGGGCAATGGATGCCGGCCAGCCTCGGTTCGAACCTCCAGAAGGAGCCTGAGAAAACTCCTTGTTCAGCTTCCAGAGTATGAGGATTTGGAGCCCCAGAGGCAACCTCGGAGGGTGAACTGGATGCAAAGCCCACACTGGGCTTCCGAGCTCTTTCCCCACCGCCTTTTCACCCATGTAGTGCCACCTTCACCGTGCGTGGTCAATAGCCCGCCCGAGCTGCTCCGGCCCTGGAATGATCAACTGCCCCAGTGTTCCCTGTCCCTGTGCGACCCCGGGATATTCCCCGACAGTCAGCCCCCAAGCCTCTGCTCCTTCTAGCGCTGACCAGCTGTCAGCCGGCGCCCTCCTCTAACCTACCTGCCCCTAGCCACCTTCCTCATCCCCTCACCAGGCAGGGCTCCTATGCCTGGGATTTGGCTGTGGCCTTGGCATATGGTTGGGGCACGCAAGGGCATGGACCCTGGCCTCATGCAGGACCAGGAGGAAACCCCTACAGGGGCGGCCTCAGGACCACGGCGGCCAGACGGGTCCTGGGGGTCCTCAGTCTCCTCAGCTGAGTGCTGCTTTGCTGGGCTCTGTCCCTGCCCCCAGCGAGGCGCAGAGGGCTGTGCCGGAGAGGAGAAGAGAGGCTCAGTGGGTTAAGCATCTGCCTTTGGCTCAGGTCATAATCCTGGGATCCTAGGATGGAGCCCTGGTTGGGCTCCCTGTTCAGTGGGGAGCCTGCTTCTCCCTCGGCCTGTCCCTCCCCTGCTTGTGCTCTCTCGCTCAATCCCTGCCAAATAAACAAATAAAACCTGTTAACAATAAAAATACATAAAATTGAGACCAATCCCCAGAGTGGACGGAAAGCACATCACCATTCTGATGCTGGTCTAGAGATCTGATGTGGGGCCCCTTTTTCTCCTCTTGGGGCTGGGGGACTTGAGGTTGGGAATAGGGTCGGGACTGAGCTCCCCAGTTCCCAGGGGCAGGGTGCGTTGGGATTGGTGACTAAGAACCACCTGGAACCCACCAGAGAAGAAAGAGTCTGGGAGCATCTGCCCCAGGCAAGTCTGAGACGCCAGGGGGCCCAACACCCTTCATTGTCTGGATGCGGCAGCCCAGCCCAGGGAGGGAAAATCGCTCAGGCCAGTTGGAGCCTGCCCCTTGCCGAGGCTGCCTGTCCCTCTCTGCTGAGGCCTGTCCCATCCGGTCCCCTTGCCCAACTCCACTCCCTGCTGCCCTCAACCTGTCTGCTTCCTCGCTCACTTCTCTGCTGCCTCTTTCCTTCTCCAAACCCTCAAGGCAGACTGGGAGGTGTGGGGGGGACGGGAGGCAAGGCCTGGGGGCTCCATTGCTCTCAACAGTCTGGCTGGCAGGGAGCAAGCAGCAGCCGCTCAGGCCCCCGGGTTTTGCGATGCCATGAAATGTGGAGGAGCAAGTGTTTTCTCTCTCCACCCAACCCCCCCCCCCCCCCCCCCCGCTGTCCTGAAGCAGCCCCTCTGGGCCCCGCCTCTCTTCCACATGTTTTGCCCTTCCACACTCCCGTCCTGTGACCTGTGGCGGTGTGGGGTGTCACATTCTCCTTCCCTGCAACCTCGTCCACAAACTGACAGCATAGAGGAGACCTCCGTGGCTTTTCCAGCACAAGCCTTGTGCACATCCAACCCCAGGGTCCAGCCCCTGCAGGGGGGACCAGCAAACCCGGAGAAACCAGCACTCCCCGCTCCGCTCTCTCGCGTTAACCAGCCCCGTTATGCACAGATCTCCCAACGGTTATTTTCCCTTTTAACCTTCAACCACTCAAATGATTTCTTCTTCACTCTGAGTCACTCCCGAGGGGGCGGGGAGGCACAGCCAAGGTGGGGCGAAGCGGGGAGGGGCAGCCTGGGGATGAGCCACTTCCCATACCCTCTCCCAGGGGATCGTGGTCCGAGGCTCAGCCTCCACTCCCGACCACTCAGGGCTGAGCTGACCCCCCTGATCCGCAGGTCTGGGCCATGTATAATTGACGAGCTCTGCTCCCCTGTGTGCAGCCCCGAGTCGGCTGGGACCATGATGTTAAAAGCTTCCTGGGAAGCACAGCTCTCATCTCCAAGTGGGGTAATTAATGTAGCACAGGGCTTTCCGATTCGGATTCTGGCTTGGACCCCCTACAGTTCCTCCCTAGATGTTTCCAGAAGCACCTAGGCCTCTAGTATCCGTCCACTCCAAGGAGTTCTATCCACTTGCACCTGGTCCTTTTGTGGTTAAAGGAAGAGGCCCCCACCGCTGAGTTCCAGGCCTTGTGCCAGGGCATAAAGTGTGGGATACACCTGTTGTAGCCTCCGTTTCAGAGGACCGCCCACCAACCTGTTCATGAACGGCTATTCTCACTCTCCCAAGGAGAGCCCGCTGGAAGCTAGATGGCCTGATACAGAGGGCAGAAGAGCAGCAGGCTGGTTTTGAGGGTCTGAGCTTGGCCTCCAAGGCAGACACTGACCCAGTGTTGTTCGCAGCTCCCAGAAGCTCTGAGAAGCAGGTTGTGAGCGGTGCTGTGGTTTTCCGGGTGTGCATGTGAGCCTCAGACTGGCTGGGAACCGTGCACACGTGCACACGTGCGCACACACACGCACACACAATGGGCCAAGCTTTGAGATACACAGGACCTCAGAACTCAAGGCTAGCCTGCTGGGGTCGAAAAGGCAGTTAAAGGGACTTTAGGAAAGAACTCTGCAATGCAGGAGGCTGCTTTGTCCAGGCTGGCCAGGGGCAGTGGGAAGGACCTAAGTGATGCCAAGTCACCCGTCAGGGTTCCAGCAGCTCCGGACACGTTTCAGGACTGAGCTAAGACCTGGAGTGCTGAGCAGGGAAACTGAGGCAGCCACCCAGGAATGCAGTGCACGCCAGTGCCTTAGGGTGTGGAAAGGTCATGTGACTCTGTGCGTGGCTAGGGAGACCCCGTGACCCAAGTGGTGGGGCGGGAGAGTGAGTGGAGCAGGTAGGAAGAGCCTCTTCCTTTTCTCCTTCCCCTCTGGGGTTTTCCGGTCTCTCTTGCTCTCCTCCTTCAACCTCCCAGGTGCGCCCCCACCCCACCCCCAGGTTTCAGGTCCCAGGGGAGACACGCCGTATGGTTTAGCTCCTGGAGGACTGAAACAGACCCAGACTATAGGAAGGAACGACGGGAGACGGGAGCAGCAGCCTGACAAGATAAAGAAGGAAACAAAATGGCACCAAAAATTAAATAAGGAAAAAAGTCTTTTGAAATAACATCACTAATAGCATTTCACGAAGCGTCTTGGGATTTCCTTGCAAACCTGCGGGCAGAAGCCCTTCCTATCCTTTTTCTGCTGTCACTTCAACAAATCTCTCCAGAGTCACTGATATTTCTAGTTAGCCTCGGGCTGAAACTTGGAGGTTCCTAGATATTAAACATTAACATTGGCACATGCACTTTTCTTAGAGCAAGAACAAGTTCCAATAGAGAATTCTGAATTCAGCTGTCGTGTGATCATTTTTCCTGCCTGTGGTTCAAGGATTGGGTATTTTCATTCATACACTGCACAAACGTTTATGATGCGCTCACTGCACCCCTGGCTTGGTTTTGAAGTTGGTGGCACCATTTAAACTTGGTTCAGTGTTTTTGACATATTCTTAACCTTCCTTTGCTTCCCAAACCAGCAGTCCGCTTAATCCCACAATTTGCCATCTCAGAAAACGAAACAAAAGTGCTGCCTGGAAAGGAGAAGGGGCGTGTGGTCGCCTGCAGTTACGGATGTCGGATCTCAGGGCCGTGGGACAGGCGCTGCATGCCGGGAAAACCGTCAGACCCCAAAGTCTGGGGCCTGGGTACGGGATGTCCCAGGGAGGGTCTGGCTTCTATGGCAGGTGGGCTCCCAGTGGGTTACCCTCCAGAAGCTGCGTGGAGAGCTTTTCTGCAAGAAGAAAGCCCGCACCCCCAAACACACACACCGGGGCGTCAGCCAGCTGCAGGTAAAAGCAAATTCTGAGGGGGCACTGGGTTTTTCTCTTCACCCTGAACATCATGATCTCACCAGTGATTACTTTTTAAACACTCTTCTGTAAATCGATGGCTGTAAAAAAACTTTTTTTAATAATTCTACCTTCGAGTTTCAAAAGCAAAATGAAAAAAGCATATATGTGACCAACGCTTTTTCATGCAAAGTAAAGCAAGATGGCGGAAGGCAGCTTGAAGGGAATTCCAAGAGGTGTCCTGACGCACGGGAGCGACCCTAAACCCAGAGGTGGGGTCCTGGCCTCTCCCCTCAGCTCTGTTCCCAACTAACCACATAAACTTGAGACCCTTGTTCCAATTTTAGATTATTTTCCCCCTGCATTTTCTTACACAGGAGCTCAAAGCCATTCATAGCGCCGATTACTCCGTGTCAGCTGGTGCAGACAATGGGCACCCGGTCCCTGGCCTCCCATGGCCCTGGGTGATGGCAGCACACAGGCCCATCTGCCACCATGCCAGCAGCTCCACAGTGGTCCTGGGCCACAGAGGAACTGGGACAGGTAAAGCTGGAAGCCCAGAGCGCTGGGCTCACTAGGGACTTGAAGTGCAATAACAACACGGTGACATGTATCTATGGCCGTAGGGGATGAAGAAGGGGGGAAGCAGGACTGGATGAGGAATCAGACTTGCTGGGCCTCAGTTTCTCTGTGACAGCAATGGAGTCACAGTAGCTGGGAAGCCCTAACCAGGACACCTGCTGAAGAACACTGAGAAGCAAAGACGGTTTTGCAAAATACTGAGCACACAGCAATGGCCAAGCTCAGTGTGGAAGTGAAGGGAATTCCTGACTCTGCCTAGAAGGACAGATTTTGCTTAACTTTCATGTGTAGGGCCTCGTTCATAAAGCTCTTGAAGGAGAAAAACTCAAGCTAAGTTTAGGGACAAGAAAAGGCAGGTTGCAAGTCTCGCCAAGAGATTGGCTGGTGGTGGTTTCAAGGTAAAAAAGAGGAAACTGGGGAAAGTAAGAAAAGCAACTGTCCCAGATTCTCTCTTTTTAGTTTTTACAAAGACAGCCTCTTCTATGACCTAACAAGGTCAGGTTCACTTGCTGCTCTAGCGGACAAGCCAGGAGAGTGCTAGATGCTGGGGGGCCAGTGTGGACGGCTATGGTCGCCCACCGCGAGGTGGGCAGCAACGGTCCCTCCTACAGGAGGACCCCCGATGGGCCATGTGCTGCTGACCAGGGCTCTCACCCCAGCACCGGGGCACCCGCGAGGCCACCAGGGGCTCCTGTAGGAATCAGGAAATGGCTGGCGTGCGAAGATTGGGTTTGACCAAACAGTGCCAGTTGATAACGGGCGTGTTTTGAGAAGGGACCTGTTTGATCCTGCGCGTTTGTAATTCTTTATATTCTGTCCTAAACTGTCCATGACTTTCTTTACTAACAGCAGCTAGAGATTTCTTTCTAGTTTTTGCTGTAGCAGAGGAGAGTTCTGTTATGCCCAGTGGAGATAAGACCTCCTGAAGAACACACGGGAGAAATGAGCAGTTTCTAAATTCTCGGAAACCCATGCTGACAAAGTGTAAGTAAATATGGAAACAAGACATTGTTATTATTTGCGTATTTTAAAAGCTTGTTTTCCTGACTCCTCCAAATGTCCACTTCCCTCGCAAGGCATTAGCCAAATGATGGAATTGCCCAGGCACGTAAACACACTTCTGACCCATCCGAGGACAGCTGCATGAAGCCAGCTGGCGGAAAATGCCGCTGCGACGTTGCTACCAAACCAATAAACACGGAGCTGTCCCGCTGATTCCGGCTGCTGTCACGGTTTTGATGGCGCATCTCAGAGAAGGGCATTCTTCTTCTCGGAGTGCAAATCAGCCCGTGGGTCCTGCCAAGCTTCCTGAGACAAGGAAGCGAGTGCTTTTAGGATGGTAACCCCGTGCAGGCACTATTAGCCTTTGTGGAGTAGAGGATGGCTATTTCCTTTATAAAGGGATTCTTCTAGCCGGTTTATAGAAGTTTTCAAATGTTTATCCTAGATCTCCTATACCTAACAGTCAGCTCACATTTGTTGGGCAGCTACCCTGTGCCAAGCCCTGTGCTAGGTCGGGGATACCCACATGAATAATTCCTATCTTCCCTCGGGGAGCTCATAGTCCAGGGGAAGAGACTGGAGGTGACCAGGCCATCTGAGGAGGGCTCTGGGCACCACTGCCTGTCACTCTCCATCAGATACCCACTTCAAGGCCACCCCCTCAAAGGGTCTTCCATAAACACCCTGTTCAAGAAAGGATTCCCCTACTCTATCAACGCACCTGCTGATTTCCATCAATAGCTATAATGTTGAGTTGATTTTTACTTATTTACTGCCTGTCTCCCACTAAAATAGAAACATAGAAGCAAGAACTAAATTTGTTGGTTTAGTCCTCTACTGTAATCCCGGTACCAGCACCCATGAATAAAGGTCTCTTATGTCTTCCTAGAGACAGCCTAGAACTGCAGGTTCCCACCAGCTTGGCTGAGTTCTGCTCACCTCTGACACTGTAATTATGTGTTTATTGGTATTTGGGATGGATTCTACACTGCCCGTGTTGTCTGGCCGTTGTTGAATCTGAGAGATGGCCTCTCGGTTCCATTTCTTCCTGACGAGTACACACACTTGAACACTTAATAGAGAGCAGTGACCTCCCAGGACTGACCGCCTCTGAGCAGAACAGAGCACTCTAAGGGATTAGTGATTTCTGACCTTTATTAACCCATCTGATGACTCTGGACAAGGAAATTCAAAAATTGGGGTTATTTCCAAGTTGGCTGAATTACAATAGTAATTGCAAAACAAAGTCACAGAATCCCAGGTATTTAACATTAGATATTTAACAGCAAGCCCATTGAGAAAGCAGATTCCCCATCAGAGAGCCCAAGAGAAGGATTTTACTATGGACAACTAGTTACAAAGGTGCTGGGTAGGCAGCAAGCACAGACACGATGATGAGGCTAACCAGAGACGAGCAGTAACATGCAGCTACTACCAACCCCAGTGGAGACAATGAGAAGGGATGTCCCAGAGCCTGTGGACACAAATCTGGGAAGGGCTGAACTGCAGGGAGCTAAAGCAGCCACTGCAGATCATCCATGAAGCAGAACCAAGGAACAAAGGCTAGAAAGATGCTGGCTTCTCCTTTTCTCCTGCCTTCCAATCCCTTGCCAACACCTCCCAGTAGCCGAACCTAACCATGAGCCAGTGGGCAAGCAAGCCTGGAAAACTCATTTTCCCCCAGGGCTCTGTGATATATAGCAGGGCAGGGGAGGGAAGGGGCTGGATCTAGTGCAAACAGGCAAATGGCCAGAGCAGGAGGCAACATCAAGTCAGGACCCATATGTTGAAAGAATAGAACCATGCTAAAGTCTGGGGGAAGAGAATTCTAGCAAAAAGAGTTCAGAGCGAGCCAGGCAGGGATGGGTGTACCATCCTTCTCATCATGGTCCAGGCTTGTCCCAGGCACTGGTCATCTGGTTGACCCCTTCTCAGGATTCCCTTTTGCCAGATTTTCCCTTCCCACTCAAGCCTGCCTCTTTGGTCCTTTCCAGCAATGCAGAGTACGCCCTTCGGAGAGCTGGGGGCTGTAGGGCAGGCTGATTACACTCTTATGACTGAGCCAGTTCTCTGACTCATAATTATACCTCCCTCCATTTATTGGCTATTCACCCTGTACCGGCAATGGCGCCGGAACTTCAAGTACATTACATAATTTGTTTCTCCCCACAGCTCTGTGAGGGGGGCTTTGTTCTCCCCATTTGACAGATCATGAAGAGGAAGTTCAGGTCAGGAAAATAACTTGCTCAGGGACACCGTTGATGGCAGGGCTGGAATTCCACTCGCTAATCCAAGTCGCAATATTTAATGAACACCTATCAAGGGTCAGACTGTGGGGATAGACAAGCATAGAATACATAGTGTCTCAGGGAAGACAGATATTAAACAGATAACCACACAATTATTAACAAAGCATGTATGACACATTTAGTGAAGAAATTATTTATGGCAGTAAAAAATTGTAATGAAGTTCAAAACCCTATTCATGTATTTCTCAAGTATAACAATTAAATATTTTGTTCACTATTTTGTTAACTCTGTTCTTATGTGTGTGATTCTCTTCTTCCTTAAAAAGGTTTACTCCAAAGTTCTTTCTAGACACTTGAGTTGAACCCTGAACTAATTTGTAGCTAAGGCTATAAGTTTTCCTCTACATGCTGCCTTTGCTACACCCCACAAGCGGTGATGTGTTATTCTTTTATTTTTGTTCAGTTCTTCTTTTAAAAAAAAGATTTTATTTCTTTATTTGAAACAGAGAGAGAGAGAGAGAGAGAGAGAACACAAGCCTGGGGAGAGGCAGAGGGAGAAGGAGAAACAGACTCCCCACTGAGCAGGGAACCCAACACAGGGCTCTATCCCAGGACCCTGGGATCATGATCTAAGCTGAAGACAGATGCTTAACTGACTGAGCCACCCAGGCACCCTTATTTTTGTTCAGCTCCAAACATATGCAGAAGTGAAGCTGTCAGGGTATTGGAAGCAGAATCTTACTGCACCATCTTGGCCCAAAGTTCTTTTCTTTTGTTCAGCATACAACATACAATAATAATAATAACAGCAATAAACTCCTGTAAATGAGGAGGGTCACTCCAGAGCATGAAAGCGTTTGCCAACGAGGTGAGGACCCCTCTCACCCTGGGTCGCCAGTCCCCTTCTGCAGAGATTATGCCCATCAAGAGTGTCCTATGTCCCTCTAGAGACATCGCCCACAAACAGATGCACCTTTTCTGTTATGAGTCTTCCCTTTTGCAGACTCCAACCTAGAGTTTCTCTGAGTGTGAAGAGACAAACGGGGCCACACAAGACCAACTATAAGATCCCAGTCTTGCAAAGGAGCTTCTAGAAAATTCATCTTGAGCTGACTTCTGTTTTGAAGTTTAAATATAGAACACCAGGACCTTCAGATGATTGCCCAACAGGAGGGCTTTGAGAACGTGGCTTTTATAACATTGAACGGCGACAAAGACAGAGGCCCCAGCTCAGACTTGGGCAGAGATTCATTTTCCTGCTTTGCTCAGCTCACAACTCTCGAATAGTTCTTGGATCCTAGGTAAGACATGCTTAGCCAGCCCTAGCTGGGTCCTCAGGGTGTCAGACCCTGCCCTGTGTCTGTCTGCCTGCCTGCCTGCCTTTCTCTTTCTTTCTCTCTCTCTCTCTTTCTTTCTTTCAAGATTTCATTTATTTATTTGAGAGAAAGAGTGAGAGAGAGAGATCATGAGCAGGGGGGAAGGGTAGAGGGAGAAGAAGATTCCCTGCTGAGCAGGGGCCTGATGCGGAACTCGATCCCAGGACCCTGGGATCATGATCTGAGCCAAAGGCTGACACTTAACCAAATGAGTCACTCAGGGGCCATCTCATTTAACCACTGAGGACATATGTCCTCTCAGAGAAGAGTGATAAAAGATCAAGATGGGTAAGTTCTGGAGCTTAGGCCCACGTGGGCAGTAAGTGATGTAGTAGCAATTTAAACTCAAGGCTGTGGGTAACAACATCCATGCATTCCTATTCTACTGTGCTGCTCTGATCACATAAGGCCAAATTTACCTAGGAGCCTGGTGAGGGCATTCTGGGTCGCTACCATCCACAAAGACTCAGTGACAGATTATTCTGGCCACTTAGTGGAAGGGCCTCTGTGTTCATCCACATGTGCAGAGCTGAAGGGCACTTGTCCACAGACCGAGGTCCACGATGACCTGTGGGTCAGCTCTGGTAAAGAAGCCACGGAGAGGCAAGGATCACAGGAGAAGGGGGCATGTCCTGCAGACGTTGCCTCTTTCACTACAAAACTGGCTAAGAATTGCCAAAGAGAGGAAACATAGTAGTAGAATTTGTCCATTCTTCATAGATGTTACTTTTGGCTCATATTCCCCCAGTATAAACGGTGCTGCAGCAAACACTCTGACACATCCTTTCTGGGCATGCCGTTGCAAGTTTCTCTAGGGTTTAGGTATGCCGAAGGAGATGTACCAACTTATTCTTCAATCAGTAGGGTGCAGAGCCACAATTTTCCTGCATTCTTGTTTATGTGAATCTGTCAGAATTCAACACTGTTTGCCTATCTTATGGGTGAAAAACAGTCGTGTTTTAATTTGCATATTCTCAATTATTAAATCAGAGTATCTCTTGTTTTTTAACTCTACTACCCAAGGTAGTGAATTTTATTACTTTATTTTATTTTATTTTATTTTATTTTATTTTATTTTATTTATTTATTTTAAAGAGACAGAGAACATGCAAGCAGTGGAGGGGGGAAAGGGAGAGAGAGAATCTTAAGCAGGCTCCGCGCTCAGCACAGATCCCAACACAGGGCTTGATCTCACGATCCTGAGATCATGACCTGAGCCAAAATACAGAGTTGAATGCACAACCCAGTGAGCCACACAGGTGCCCCTAAGTGAGAGTATCTTTTAATATGTTTCTTGATCATTTTTAGTTCTCTTAGAATTTTCTATACATATCTTTTGCCTGCTTTTTTCTATTTTTCTTGGCTTTTCAGGATTTCTTCAAATAATCAGAATTACATTTGTTTAAAGTTTTGGAAACATTTTCTCCCCAGCCTGCTGATTGTTTTTAACTTTGTTGATGGTGGCTTTGGTCATGCCAAAGTTTTTATTTTAACGTAACCAACGTTATAAATCTTTTTCACTTATGGTTTATGTCTAAGTAATCATTTCCTATCCCAAGAGTACAACATTATTCTTAAAAGCCATGTTTTCAAAGTTTGCGAGTGCCTTCTAGAAACTTCGCAATTCTAATAGCTAGAGAGGTGTTGGCAAGCTTTTTCTGTAAAGGGCCAGATAGTAAATATTTTAGACTTTGCTGGACCTACCAACACTTGTAAATTCTCAACTCTGCCATTTTAGCATGAAAACAGCCATAGGCAGTATGTCAGTGGCTGTGTGTGTGGCTGTGTTTCAATAAAACTTTATTGACAAAAACAGGCGGCAAGCCAGGTTTGGCCCACAAGCCGTAGTTTGCTCATGCCGATCAAGATGATCTAAGTCAAGGGTTGGGAGATCAGCACTTTCTTACGGTCTTACAGGTTCCCCACCAAGTCTGTGTAAGTTTGGGCAATTGGATTTGGAATTACAGATGAGAACAGTTATACGTGAAACAGATCGATTTTATTTCACAAAACCAAAGGACCCATCCTTCCATTGTGTTTGACACATTCTGGGCAGGTCAGTTGGCTACATCATGCGCTAATAAGACAAAAGTTGCGCATTTAGTTCTGAAAGCTAAATGGACGTGGGCCACAAATTAGCCCCAGTTCGGTAACGGCCCAGGGAAAGGGTTGGGTTTTCTCAAGCATTTACAAGGCCTAGTTCAAAATGAAAATGCAGAGCCCCTTGTTCAAAAATTACTAAGACTTTTAAAACAGTACAGCCAGGCATTAAACCAAGCACGGCGGGGCCCTTTGACCCCTGCGAAGCGGGCCCTGCATGGATTCCCCAGGAAGGAGGCTGGTTGAGAGGACGGAAGTCCACCTTCCTCACGAGTTTTAGAGAAATTCTGCGAAGGTCATGCTGACTGGCTGGCGAGTTACCAGCATCCATTAAATCCAAGGATTGGGAGGGCTGAGAACCATGGAGGCATTTCATAATACTTGTTGCACGTTCATGGTCAATTTTGAAATACGGATTCTGAAACTCTTAATTTTCCCACTGTTAGTGGATTTTCCCTCAATTGAAATGTGAGGGCCTAAGGATATCTATTTAAAGCTGCCGTCCGCCCTTTGCAGCAGAAGAATGGTGTGCTGGGCACTGGCTTTTTCAGAGCAGAGTTTAAAGAAAACTCCAGTTCTCTTGCGTCTGTCTTTGGTTAGCAGATAATCATCCTTGGAAAGAAACCTCTGGGAGCCGAGAAGTGGTTTCTGCTTCTGGGGTTTTGTTCTGAAACCCAGAAAGGAATAAATAGCATCACTCCCGAAACACGCCTGTTAGGATGTTTGATCTCAGCCCCGCAGCTGCTGTGGGACGGGCCGGCCCACCCACCCTTTGTGGTGGCCTCTCCTGGGCTCCGTAAGTACAGGGTTACTTGCAGGCCTTCAGGGCTGGCGTGGCCATAAAATCAACCAGTGCCACTTCCTCAGATCATAGCAGAGGCCCAGAAAGGCCAAGTGACTTTGCCTAAAGGCACACAGTGATCTGTTACAAAGCAGAAGCCTGAAAGCCGTCTTCCTGCCTCCCGGTCCAGGGTCCACATTCCTTCTTTCTCTACTCTGCAGCTTAGGTCCTTCCAGAGGGCAACTGTCACCTGCGGAAGCACGTTGGACCTTCCGCCATCCTCCCTGTCCTTCCTTCCTTCCTTCTGGCCGGACAATGGTCACCTGGGCTGGCCGCCTGAAGAGAACAGTGGACAAGGGGTGGGGGAGGTGACAAAATTATTCCGACTTCCTCTTCCTGATCTCTTTTCTGTAAGACCTCCCCAGTGTGAAACAGACGACTCTGGCAGTTTCGGACCCTGGATAAGTGCGAACTGGCAGAGCGTCAAGTTCAAACCCTCGTCTGGGTCTCAATGGCCCCCAGCAGCGTCCTTGCCAACAGGTTGCCCAGCTTGCGCTTGGCCACAGCCTGTGACGGGGAGCTCACTCCTGCCGGTAGAGTTCTGCCCACAGCACACCTCTGGAGCCCTGCACGTCTCCCTCGGGCCTCACAGACACCGTATAACTCTTCCGCTGTCTTCCCTCTTCAGAAGAGCATGAAGCTGAGGAAGGTAGTCCCCGATCTGCCTCTTCACCGCTTTGTCCCCGCGCCTGGCCTAGGATCGATGCTCCTGCAGACTGAAGTGACCAATAATTCTGCCTTTTTTCAGGTTAGAATCTGCCCCTATAAGACGCCCTCGCCACCCCCCTTCTCATTCTGTGGATCTTTGGGCCTCACCGAGAACCCTCTTGCACAGGGAAGATCATGGACTATTTGAAGAGCCCCCACCAGCCCCTCCGAGTTTTCCCTTCTCCAGAACAACACCCCTAGCACACTCCTGGCTCCCCCACAGACACGGGGACTGCACCGCTCACCCCCTATGTTTGTTCTTCTTTATGCGGGATGGTCAAGAACCAGCCCAGCTCTCCAGGTCATGTCCGCAGGCACAGAAGGGGCTCTGATGCCATTGTGTGTGTGTGTGTGTGTGTGTGTGTGTCTGTGTGTGAGAGAGAGAGAGAATGAGAATGACTATGAGTGTGTGTGAGTGTTGTCTGTGTCTGTGCAAGAGTGGGTGTGTGCTGTATGGGTTGTCTGAGTGTGTCTTTGTGTGTTGTGTTTGTGTGTGTGAGTGTCTGTGTGCATGAGAATGTCTGTGTGTGTGTGGTATGTACACACGTGTCTGAGTGGGGGTCTCTGAGACAGTCACATGCACGTGGGGACTTTGTCTGGGAAGCCCCGAGCACAGGGCCTGACCCCAGGAAAAGCTCAGCAGACTCAGCCACCGCTGTTGTCCCAGACCAGCGTGTGACCTGGGCCCCACCTCGTGACAAAGGTCCCCTGTTAGATTATCCATTTCCTTAGGGAGGGAGAGAGCGACCTGGTGGCTCGGTGGGTCCCCGCTGTGGGCAAAGTGTTTGTGTCCCCCCAAATTCACATGTAGAAATTCTAGCTCCAAAAGATGATCCTAGTAGCTGCGCCTTTAGGAGCGGATTAGGTCCTGGGGGAGGAGCCCCCGGGACAGGACAGCCCCCTCGTGAAGTAGACCCACGGCGTTCCTGCTCCCCTTCCGCCCTGGAAAGACACAGCAAGAAGGTGCACCTACGAGCCGGGAAGGCAGCTCTGACCGACCTCCAGGACACCCTCTCCTCTGACTCCCAACTCCCAGAACAGCGAAGAGTCAGGTTCTGCGGCGTGTATGCTCCCAGTGGGCGGTGGGCCGTGTTCTGCTACACAGCGGCCCCCGTGGACGAAGGGACTTTGCAGTCGGCAGGGATCCCCGTGAAGTGCACGACCCACAGTTCCGTTCAGAGAACCCACCAACCCAGGGCACGTGGGAGCCACAGTCCGTTCAGTGCCATGAGAAACAGTCGTGTTGTGTAGCTGGGGAGAGGAAATGGAACCACCGCCCACAGAGGGTAGACGTAAATCAACATTTCTCGTACTGCAGGGTCATAACTCGGGGGGGGAAAGGGAGCCCTTTCCAACCCACTCGCCGTGCAGAGAATCATTTTCACATCGGCTGCCCCCTGGATGGTGCCCCAAACCCTGAAGGCTGTGTTCGAGCCTGTGTTTTAGACCCGGAAACCTGAGAGGGGTCGTTTCAAATGAGTCCTCACAGTCACACCGAGTCAGGCCTGTCCCAGATCTTTCCGACTCCGTGACCAGGACCCTCGTCACTCAGCCCCAGAGGCCTCCGTGGGACTTCCTGACACGCCACCCAACAAAATGAAAACATCCCGGGCTGTCCTTGTGTGTGAGGAAACACACATCTTGCTGCCAAGAGTTGCCACCAAGTGGCTCTAAATTGGGCAATTGCATGATTTGTGAAATGAAGAACAGGATATGCTCTGACCCCTTGAACTTCTTCCCCGCCGAACTCTCTGGCCTTACTTGAGCTTTAGGGGTTTTTTTGCCGTGGCTTTTTGTTTTTTGGGGTTTTTTGGTTGTTTTGTTTTGTTTTGTTTGGATAGGGGTTGGGTGAGAAAGATAATCCTTTAACCTAAGCATTCAACAGTTGCTTCTTCCTGGCGAACCATCTCTTCCTGGAGGGTCGTTTCCAGAGACATCCAAAGGGGGAGTCCAGCAAAATGAAAACAAGGCAAACACGAACTAGGAGAAGTAGGTAGGACATCACCACAAAGGGCTGATATCCTCAAGAAACAGGCTCACGAGAAGGACAACCAGGAGAAAAGTGGGCAGCACAATGAGTCGGCAGTTCACGGAAGAGACAGAAACCATGAAGCAGCATAGGGGAAGAATGGAAAGTCTCACCTGTAGACAAACAAAAGCAAATTAAAACCTTAGGATGTTATTTTTCTATTAGATTACCAATGATAATACCTGGTCCCGGTGAAGAAGCAAAGAAACGTGCCCTTGGCATTGGGCAAAAGTGACATTGGGCATTTAAATTGGCACTGCCTTTCTGAAGGGTGGTCTGGCAGTGTGTGCGAGAAGACTTTAGGATGAGGATAAATTTGGCCCAGTAAATATTTTAAGACGGTCTCCCAGGGGAATTAGTCAAGACAGCAGCAGAACTGAATATACAAAGGTAGTCATTGAGTTGTTACGTATACTATTGAAAAGCCTGGAAAAAACAGGCCAAGTGTCCGACAATAAATCAGTGCTCCGAAAATGAAAGTAACCCCATATGAAGAGCTATGATACCACTGTTCCAATTCCACGGGGTCTGTAAGGCCAAGTCTGATGGCCTCCCACGAGGGGCGGCTGCTTCTCAGGCCAGCCCTGGAGCCTCTTCCTTCCTAAGGCTGTGATTCCCGCGAGAGGTGGCAGCAGTCAACAAATGATGCCCTGGAAGAATAGGGGACATGGGCCAGAGTCTTCTACTCGCATGGGTTTGAAGCCACGTGTTTTCAAACAGGAAGCTAATGAAACAAAATTGCATCTTGGGTATTTCCCCCTTGTGTGCTCCATCTCCAGGGCTGCCCCTGCCGCTCTGCAGAGGACACAGGGCCCATGTGGAAAGCCGCGCCAAGAGAAGGCCAGAAGTCCCAGTTCCTGGGCACCTCGCAGCTGTCTGGCCTTGGACCACTCGGAACACTACGCTCCTCTTCCAGACCACCTCTAGCTCAGGGCCTGGCCTAGGCAGGTGCTCCCGGGTGGCTGACTGGCTGCTGCTGCTTCTCCTGCTGCTTCCCCACCAGCCATCCCACTCCCGTGGACAGCAGCAATCTGGAAACGGCTGGAACGCCAGGGAAGAGAAATTTCAAAAGCTCAATATTGGCTCACATAAGAGGGAAAAACACTGACCCCCCCCCATCTCCTCACCCCCACCCCCGCCACACACACGCACTCCTCTCCATCACTGTGAGTTTTGGAAGGGATTTTGACTTAGTGGTATGCCAGTGTGATTGACCTCCCTATCCCTCCCCAATTTAAGGCAAGTGGCTGAGGCAGGCTGTTAAGCACAGAACTTATTTTTCCTCCAGCCTGAAGGGCTCCCTGCTTTGAGGGTCCTGGCACATCTGGGCGACCCCGCATCAGGCTCTGTGCTGTTTGGGCCTCACTCCACCCGCCTGCGCAGTCAGCCCTGGAAGGGGCGAGGGGTAGCTGGTCACGGCACCCAGCCTCCCCGCTTCTCTGGAGAACCGACCTTTGCCTGTGGGACGATGCCCTCCCCTAGACCAGGGCCAGAGTTGGAGGCACTCCACACTAGACAGGCCTCCTGACTCCAGGCCCCAACATGGGATGCGGTTCCCGCACCAGAGCTCCCCTCCACGGCTGCGGGATCAGGTGGAGGCAAGTCTCCCGCAGAGACCACATCCTACCTTCCCTCCGTCCCCTGCCCCGCCCGCTCCCTTCACTCTTCTGAGAACGCTTTTCCAATAAACCACTCGAATGAGCATCTCTATTCCAGGCTCTGCTTCAGAGAACCTACACTGAGACCAGCTTTAAGTCCCAGACAATTCCTGAGCACACCCTCTGAATGATGCCCCACCCCAGACACGGGTAACAAGAAGCCCCTGCCTCCTTCTTGGGGGTTCTGCTCCTTGGATGTGCTGTCGACATGGCCAGAGCCTAGGGAAACCAACATCAGTAGTTTCCAGGGTGGGTCCGGAGGCATATCCGTCTCATCGCTAGGTGGGCAAGCCTAAGGGAGTCTGCCAGCACATACATTTCAGAAATTCTGGCCTCAAAGTTAAAAGGATCTCTGCGCTGCTCTTTGTCTTTCATATTCAAATAGGTTGTGGGACCAAGACACAGCCATTTTCCACCTCTAGCACTGTGGGCTTTGGGGCCGGAGAAGTCTTTGTTGTGGGGGCTGTTGTGTGGGCTGTCCTGAGCACACAGAATGTTCCAGCACCCCCGGCCTCCACCTACTCAATCCCCAGTCCAATTTATGGAGACCAAACAATGCCTCAGACATTGCCAGATGCCCTCGCCCCGGGGCAGGGGTCGGTGTTGAGAACCATTGGCCTAGGGGACATCATCTTCAACAGCTCGTTTTGGTTTTTTCCCCTTCTGTTCTGCTTTTGGCTTTGTTTCGTGTTTTAAACATCTCTTAGAACTACAATTCTGCAGAACAGAATTTAGAAAATAGCTCGTCGAAACCAACCTCCATTTCAGAGTTGAAGGACCTAAGGTCCTGAAAGGGGACAAGGTCTACCCCACCAAAAACAGCAAAGCCCGTAACAACTCTGGAACCCAAACCCAAGGCCCTTGACCCAAGGCCGGTACCTGGTTCTGCTTCGTCGGGGGAGTAAAACTTCCTGAGGGCCCCACAAGGCAGCATGGATGGAGCCCACAGGGAGGGCCCAGTGTAACACCTGACCAGGCCCCCTCTTTGGCTGTGTCATCTCTATGTTCCTAAAGATCCAATCCGCTTATCCGTTTCCAAAAACAGAGTTGGCTCATTTTGTTTTGCTGAGGATGCTTCTGGGACATACCTTCCCACCGGTACGGAGAAATCCTGATGAGCACTTGGGAGAGGCCATCGAGGGAAAGGTCCAGAGCCCGGAGAGAGCAGCTCCCAAGCCCATTCAGAGCTGACCGAGGCTACGGATTCCTTTGTCCAGACCCATTTCACTCCTGACCTCCGCGCGGGCACATCGCTGCCGTGCCAGGCCACGGGTGCATACCTACAGTTTTGTATTCTGGCCCAGAGGAGCATCTCACAAGTTTTCAATTATGAGAAAGCTTTAACTCAAATCCCAGGAGGAGAAAACTCATTAATGTATTCAATCTGGCTTCTCTTGCTTCCTTCTCGATTTTGAAAATTATCATGCTTATAGGCGTCCCCCTGCCAACCCCAGCTGCCCACCTCCCACCCCCCCCCAACCAAGACCATTCTTTTCAAAAACAGCAGGGCTTTCCCTAACTTACCTTAGAAATTAAGTCTCAGGAAAAGCCGGCATCTAATTCATTTCACATGCTAAATTTTTACAATCGAAAAGCAAAATCTCAACTGTGCAGCTTTAAAAACATCTGTGTTTTTCTTTTGACTTTTGGGGATAATTATCCCAGCTCATATTGTGATTGCTAATTACTAAGCTAAACTAACCTGCTGAAGGGCTGGGGACGGGGGGGGGGGGGGGTGGGGGGGGCAGGAGTTCTTTTCAAAGCACTCTCCATCGAAGCATTAAATCATCTGAAAGTGGAAACAGAAAAGGCAGTGGTATCAGGAGCTCCTCCCCTGCCCTTCAGGATGCGCTGATGTCGCACCCTGCAGGACTCTCTCACCGGGGATTCCCGGTCTGGGGCTGGGGCAGGGGTAGGGGACTCGGTGGGGGGATTTAATTTAATCAAACCACTGGCTATGAATTCATTTTTCAGGAACAAATCATTAATTTGACTGAGAAGCTTTACTTTTACAGAAACCAGACAAAACCAGGATTCCAAAAACTCAACGAAGCCTATTTTGTGTTGAACCAAGAACCGAAAACAAAATGTTTATTATTTTTTTTAAAAAACTGACTTACAGCCAATGAGGGCATCGTGTAAAAGATGAACATCTAGTGAAGCTATGTGAACCGGAAAGGAGACCCTCTTTGCTTACAAGTGCGGCATCTGGACAAAACCTTCACTCTGGCCATTGGGCCTCCTGCGGAGTCCCCACCACATACCAAGTACTGGGGTCACAGGGTAAGAAGACAAGAGCGCTCCCGGCCCTCATAGAGCTCAGACTCTGCTGGGAGGAATCTAGGGAAGAAAGCAGGTGATTCTGAGCCAGGCCAGTAAGGACAAGTGTCCTTGACACTAAGAGGACCCCCTGCCCCCCTTTCCTGAGCAGAGAGAGGGGAGGCTGAGGAGGGTAAGCCAAGCCAGGGGTGTGGGTCAGAGCCAGCCCAGGAAGAGAAGGAAGGCACTGTAAGATTGGTGCAGACAGAAAGCAGCCCGTGACAAGGGTCCACCAGGGGCAACGGAGAGGTGAGCACAGCCCAGACCACCAGGGCACTGGATTCTGCCCCAAAGAGCCTGGCCTTTGCCCTGACAGTGCTGGGGAGCCAGTGAAGGCCCTAGACAGACGCATGACCAGATCGCAGTCCCACTTGGTATCCAGGTACTCTCCAAAATGAACTGGGCTGGAAACTTGTAATTCCAACATCGTGAGCCCTGATTCCCGCTGGGCTGTACAGGCTCAAGAAGACCCAGCCCCGTAATGAATCCCTGGGTCTGGGCAGGGTCTGAGGCTCCGGCCCCAGAGGGGAATCTCACCGCAGAGGGCAGCGGGACTCTGGGCAGTCCCGAATTTCTATCTCCGCAGCAAGCCCTCTCCCCAGGGGAAGAAGGGGCCCCCTGACCTGGGGACCAGGACGTGCTGGTGATTCCACGGCCACAACAAGAGACCAAGGACCGCTGGGCAACTTCACACAGGTGACAAAGAAAAAATCAAATGAAATCATGAATGCTTCCATGAACCCCGTCCTCATCCAACAAGGGAAAGGAATCCTTCGTACGGCTCAGACGCTTCTGGAGGAAATGACATGGGAGAAGAGAAGAGGAGGTAAGCACTGCTTAGCTTCAGGGGGCCTGGAGCCCTCCTTCGGCTCAGGTCATGATCCCGGGATCCCAGGATCCAGCCCCGCTGGACTCCCTGCTCAGCAGGGAGCCTGCTTCTCCCTCTGCCTCTGCCTCTCTCCCCGCTCACGCTCTGTCTCTCAAATACATAAATAAAATCTCTTAAAAAGAAAAAAAAAAAAAAAAAGATTGCTTCGCTTGAGGGGCAGGTGCCTGCAGAGAGAAGGTGGAGGGTTTACAGAGAGAGCAGCTCGAGCAGGAATTTGAGGAAGTTCCGCGCTGCTGGACCAACTTCCCCTTGTGTGACCATGTGTGACCCCAATAAAACCTTGTAAACATCTTTCTTAACACTCGTGGGGTCCCATGCGCGCTGGCGTGCTGCCCGTGGGCCCGAGGGGCGGCCTGGGGCTCATGGGGGTCCAGCTGCACGGGAGTCACACGGACGTTTCTCCTCACGCCCTCCCAACATGCCTGCGAAATCACGTCAGCGACCCCACAGCTCCACGGGGTTGGGAAACGGGCCGCCGCTGTCCCGCCGGAGCCCCGGACGGCCACGGAGCCGCTGGGACGGAGGCGGGCAGAGTGTCTGGGCTGCGAGATAAACGCTGCTGTCGCTAAACCAGCCCTGTGAGAGCAGCTGTGAAACAAGGACACGACTGGGGACGGCCCTGCTGGCCTCCCGGCCGGAGGGCACACGTGGGAAAGGCCGGGACAGATGGCAGCCCAGGCCCCCAGCCCAGAAAAGAGAAGAACGAGTCAGAGGTGGCTTCCTGGGTCTGACCCTGGAAAGGTGAGCTCAGGCGCCTGGAGGAGGCCTCACAGCCAGATGGACAGACTCCCTCAGGACGCCAGACCCCAGGATGCCAGAGCTGTCCTCAGCCCACAACGCCCAGGAGATTCCATCTCCTGACAGGCCAGCGTCCCCAGGGGATGAGACACTTGCCATGCTGTGACACCCAAGACAGCCTTGTGGGCGCGCGCTGGACTTCTCTCCCATGGTGGATCCCAGACCTGAGGAAACCAGATGTCAGCCGAGAAGGAGGGCCAGCGCCCAGCCCTGCCTTCCCGGGGTCAGGAGTGTCCTGCACCGGGCGCTGTGACTCGCCTGCCCTTGTTTGTGAGGAGCCTGGCAGGCTCTGACTTGGGGAACAGCCCTCCGGGTGAGCTCCTGCCTCGGTGCGGCTGCCAGTCAAGGGTGGTCCCATGGCCCGAGCCAGGGCACTCTGAGCTTTCTTCCCGGATTTGGGAAACTAGGCAGCTTTCCCGCTATGCCATCCCATCTGCAAGCTATCTGGTATCCTTCCAGAACATTCCTTCTCTGCTTACGCCAGTCGGAATGTCCGTTGCTAACAGTGGAGGAAGCCTGATGACCTTGAGAAGCAGCCTGAGGCCTCGCCAGTGGAACCACAAACCAGGTCACTGCCATTGCCAAAGTGCCACCTCTACTTGTCTCACTTCAGGAAGACCCAGAGGGTCCCTGCCAAGGCCTCTCAGCCTGGGCCGCTTTGCCGAAAGGAGAGGAAACACAAAGGAAATGGGGTGAAGGCAGAAAAGGAGGCTTAGGTGGGAATCCACTCAGGCTACCTCGCATGAGGCCAGGCACAGCACATTACCTGGTCACTGCGAGGCCAGCTCTGTTACCCCCACAGACGGGCCTCAAGGTTCCCTGCTAATCAGAGGTGAAGTCACACTCAAGCCCAGTCCCGGCCCTGCTCCGTTCCCTGCCCCGAACCCCTGACACCAGAGAGACTCCCTCCAGACCATGAATTAAGTTCATTTGTTCATGTGTTTCCCAGCCCCACAGAGGGCCAGGAGCTGGGCCCGGAGATGAGCATCATGGCTCCTGCCCTCCAGGTTAGAAGGAGCAGGGAGCGAGCATTCAGTGCCCTCCCAGTCCCTGTGCGGTGGGCCTTCTCTCCCCTAATCCTCCCACAGCCTGAGGGCAGAAATTCGTCTCCACCTGATGCTCGAGGCATCAGAGTAATCTGCCTGGGGTCACCCCGCTGGAACATGGCAGCACCAGGATTCCACTCCAAAGGCACCTTCTTGCCACCACCTCCTTCCAGTACAGAACAGGTGGCCCTCAGTGCACCCAACGCAGGAAAGGAGAGGTGGGGACCTCAGGACCCCAGGACCAGAAGGCAGGAGGACTGGAATGCAGCTGAGCAGGGGAACTGAAGGGTTGGAGAGCAGGAGCCGTGCTGTGGGAAGTCTTACACACTCACACTCACGCCACACACTCATACATACACTCACATGCACACACTCACACACATCCTCACACGCACACACTCATACACACTCACATGCACACACGCACACACTCACGTGCACACACTCACACGCATCCTCACACTCCCATGCACACTCACCACCTCGACAGTGGCAGGCTCCTTCTCCCAGAGCCACAGAGGGAGACCCCCCCAGGGAGGGCCTGTGCCAAGGCCACTACTCCAGCGGGGGACACCCACAGGACCTGTGCCAGAGTCGCCGGCCAGGCTGCTGCCGGGAAAGGTGGCCGCAGAGCCACAGCGCCTGTGGAATGCAGAGCAGGCAGACGCGTGTGGTCACTCGGCTCTGCCCAGCATCTGCTGCTTTCCCTCTCTCTCCTTTTTCCCTCATCCCAAGGTTTAATTTCAAGAGGGATCCCCAAACCCAGTATGGCCACTGCTCCTGCTCTGGGAGCCGAGATAAAGCGGCCAGTGGAATCGAAGGGAGCTCACACCAGGGGTTGTCGCCCCCCCCATCGTCTCGGGGTGCGTGCGGTCCCGGCAGCCCTGGCCAGGGCTCACTCCCAGCCCTGTCACCTTTGTCCCAGTTTTCTTGCCTCTAAATTGGACTTTCCAGAGCAGAACACTTCCCCGACACCCGACTCCCTGGGCACGAGGCTGGTGTGTTTGCTGTGGGATTTTTGATACGGGTTAGAAACCAAATGTCCAGCTCAGCAGTCTGAAAACCTGGACAGCTGCAAGAGACGTTTGGTCAACATTTTTTATTCCTGTACGGGGTCGGGCTGGGTGGGGGCCCAGGCCTACATTTAATTCATTCTGTCCCCGTATCTGCTCACTGAGGCTGATTCACAGGTGCCTGGGGGGTTGAAGGAAGGTTCCGAAGTCGGGGTGCGGGGGTGCGGGGCTGCTTAGAGCCCCTCTGCCACAAAGCGCACGCAGCCCCTCGGGGACGGCCCATCCGTGCTCAGCACATCAGAAGCAAGTCGCCCATTTTACAGAAGAGGAGATCAGGGTTAAGCGGGAGGAAGTGTCAGCTGGAATAACACCGGATAGGCTCCAAGTCGGCCTGCGTGATGGGGGGCCTCATCCGGTTCCCCAGGTTCCCAGGCTCCCCCCCAGGCCTGAGTGCTGACGTTCTAGCCCCCAGGGTCGGGCCGCAGACAGCCACGTGCTCTGTCCCTGATGGCCAAAGGCTCACATTCCCACCCAGCCCTGTGGGCCGCAGGCCGCGATGACAGCCCAGGACTTGGGGTCCCACCCCTGGCCCCCTAATCCGTGCTGGGCTACAGGAGGGACAATGACAACCAGGAGCACATTCAGCTGGGACTGGAGAGGGGCAGAATGGGAAGGAGCTCAAATCTCGTCATACTTAGAGCCGGCATTCCCTGAGCCCCAACCCCCGGCCCCCGGGGACAAGACTGCTGCAGCCACGTTGGGGGACTTGACTCCTGACAAACCCCCACGGGGAGGGTCCTCGGTCCCCACCCCCAGGAGGCTCCACCCTGGTGGTATCCGTGGCTCTGCCTGCACAGAGGCCCCTGGACGAACTCTCGGGGGCCAGCAGGGTCCCGCTCTCTGACCCGGGTGCCCTAGGCCCCCGCTGCCAGGCAGGTTAGCCACCACCTTTTTTATTTAAATTCAGTTCATTAACACATAGTGTATTATTAGTTTCAGGGGTCGAGGTGGGTGACTCATCAGCCGCACGAAGACCCGGCGCTCACTCCACCACGTGCCCTCCTTCCTGCCCGTCCCCAGCCGCCCCATGCCCCTACCCCTCGCCCCACAGCAGCCCTCAGTTTGTCCCCTAGAGTGGAGTCTTTTATGGTTTGTCTCCCCGTCTGATGTTGTCTTCCTTTCTTCCCACCGCCGCCTCAGATTTCATTCTGGATGCACACTCCCCAGCCCTGGTGCAAGCCACACTCTTCAACCCGGGAGAAGTTACAGACCCTTCACAACACTGCACACTTGTGAATGCCATTTCTAAAAATAGAGCCAGCCTCCCATTTATAGTTCCCATATTATATGTCACAGTGGCATGCTGCTCTGTGTTACATGTGAGCGGGGGTGGGGGGCAGGGGACTTGCCAGAGTGTCCCCTCCCAGAGGAAGAGCGAGTCTGGAATCAAAGGTCCAGAAACACCCACTTCAGGAACGCGCTGGGCTGCAGGACTGAGACCTGGGCACTCCCCGGGGGTGGGGGGAGAGGGGACCTGCGCCCCCCCGCAATGACACAGTGTGGGGGTCACAGGGCTAAAGTCCTCCTTAATAACACCCAAAAGAGTTCTTTAACCAGATCCTTATAAACCAGCCAAGGGATTAGTTCGAAGAAACAACGCTGATAACACTGGTGACAGCAAGGAAGAGGGAACGCGGTTCTCCGCACGCCATCGGGCCACGTGTACTCACAAAGTCGTGTAACACGTCATCTAATGTAGCGCTCGCAGCCGCTGGTAGGCACCCCACGACCCCCATTCTGGTTGAGTCTTAGCGACCAGATGCACGGCCGCGTGGCTTGGGGGCATTGCAGCAGGCAAGCTCCCAACCTGGTGACCGCCAGGTCAGACCTGGAACGTGCCCAGAGCGTCTCCTGAGAATCCCCTTGCCTGGAAGCATGCAGCAACCTTCAAATACGGCTGCCCAGCCCCGTTGTCAGAGGCCTGGCCTCAAGGAAGCTTTCGGCCATAAGCTGGTTCAGATGCTCCTTTTATGGCTGATTTTCTAGAGCCCACTCTACTGTGCCTCACGCTTCTGGTGGCAGAGCCGTCATTTCTCGGCATCCAGGTTTGTGTGTGAATCACGAATTCCCCGACAGCGCAGGAGGCTGGGGCCTGTGTCCTCGGTGTTTCTGTGGCTCTGGTTCTTGTGCTCCTGTTCTAGCTGCTGCACAGAACCGTGTGGGGCTGAGCCCAGGACCCTGCTTCTTCCTTAGTACAGAAGGTATTCTTTGTATCTCTCCTGGCATATGCATTTATGGCCCCTCCTGGCTTTTTGACAATTTGCAAACAATTTTTTTTTTTACCACTTTCCGAGATGCCTTTTCTGGATCCTCAGACCTGGAGCCCGGTTGTTGGATCTCCACAGTCCTCTCCCTCTGGGAGGGATGTTTATCTACCTGCGAGAAAGAAACCGCCTTGCCTTTCCAGGTCTCACCTTGTGCTGGGGGAACAGCCCCATAACCTTTTAACCTTCCAGAAGCCACCTCTGGACACATGGTGAAATACGCTTCCTTCAACCCAATAACATTTAAGCTGGCAAATTCCTGGCAAGCTGAGATACCCCTCCCGGAAGAAGAGTGCAGTGTCTCAGTCGTGACCTCTCAAACGGGGAAACTCTGGTGCAGCCACATTATGGAAATTAAACCCACCTTTACGTGCGTCAGGGAGGTAACTCAATAGCCCAGAAATTCTCCTTTTTCCAGGAGAAAATGCAATTAGGCAGATTTTGATTACATATGAAATTCTAAAATGGTCCTGCAGCCTTTTTCTCCCTTTTTAAAAGATATAAGCAAATGAGGGCTCTTCGCACCTGGCAGCAGAGCAGGGAGAAGCCTAGAATCTTAACACCATCCAGGCCTGTGAAGGTCAGCACTGGGGGGAGGGGAGGCCAGGAGAATCAGGATTCTGCTGGCGTCTGCCAGTGGGATCCAAATTTCAATCTGGAAACAGTTGACCTTGAGCCGCTTTAAGGAATAAGGCAACGTGGAGCTGAGAAAGGGCTCTGTCACCATTACAAAGGCCTCCCTTTGCACCCCAGTGGAAAGATGGGGGGTGGCAGTTTAAGGACCAAGACCTCCAAACCTGCCCAGTTTTGTTCACTGCATCTGCTTCCAGAAGACCTTCCAGGAGCCCTATGCCATCTCCAAATAGGCTTTTTCCATTCTTGTCACTACAGCAGGGCGTTTTCTCAGTGCAGCTTTCCCCGGGGGGACCTGTTCTTTGGAAGGAACAAAGTGCTTGCTGAGCACTTACTCTGTCTGATTCTTTCCGTACAACTACCCTTAACACATCACAGAAAATAAACTGGGGCGTGCTGGAGCGACCTGGAGAAGTCCACGTGGCTAGGAAGCCTGCTGGAGGCAGGATTCAAACCAAATCTTTGTGGCAAAGCCTCTGTTCTTTCCCCCATACTTTGCTCCCTCCCAAGAAAAGACTAAGCGGGGATCACAACAAAGGAATGACTCTCTAATGGTGGGACTTTCACCGCTGGCTCTTGTGTCCCAACAGGCTACAAAGCAGCCACTCAGGTCTGCTCAGGTGACACCAGCATGTCTGCGGGACACCCGTGGTGCTGGGCCCAGGCTGTCTCTTCCGAGAGGGGTGGTGAGAAGTGTCTTCTAAAGGAACAACCGCACAGCTTTGCAGTTTGCAAAACAGGCTCCTGCTCCTCTGCCCACGGAATTCTCACAAGAACATTGAGAGGGGATCGTCATGCCTACTCTGTAGATGAGAAAACTCAAGTGCACAAAGAAAACAATGATATCTGGATGCGAAAGACCTCATACTCCTTGTCTGCTTCAGCATAACCCAAAAAAGTGGTTTTTTGACTTAAAGTTCTCTCCAGTACCACTTCTGACTTCATCAGATGATGTATGTTTCCAAAAGCATATTTTAATGTTTCCAAGACTGACTGATTTTTAACTCCCCAGGACTCAGCACCAGACATCAAAAACTGTGTTTTGATAAAATAGAAGGAGAAAGACGGAAAGGACCCACTTACATTTTAAAGGTTTGTTGTGGGTTGTTGTTTTTTTTTTCCTCTGCAGCCAAGCACAAAAAGTTGAAGGGAATCTGTTAACATATTGATTGCTTTGAGCACTATTTTAAATTAGCTTTCCGTTCCCCTCCATATGCTTTTCCATTAAATTTAAATAAATTAAAGTTCACATTTCTGGAAGAGATATGCTGGGTCCTTCTCAGGATTTGAGACGAATTTATCAGCCAGGTTCACGCTGTCAGATATCCAGCAGCAGCCCTTGGGGATGGCACCGGGACGAGGCTCCTGGAGCCCACTTGGAGTCTCTCAGGAACACGCTATGGGACTCAGACGTCACCCTTGCCCCCCATGGGACCAGCCTGGCTGCTGTCACCACACACTGACCCAAAGAGGGTTTCAGGCACCGCTTGCCAACTGTTGAGCCTGTGCTGCCACAAAGGGTCATTGTTTCTGTCTGCTCCCGCTACTGAGACACACAGTGGCCATTGGGCTCTTCTGGGGCACCTCGCTGCTCCCTCCCCACCGTCATCCCAGGCCTGTGGCAACCACACCTTCACCCCCCACGATCACGCACAACAGATGAATTGCAATAGTTAAGAAATAATAATTAATACTACACTCGCGACTCTCTTCATTGCATGTCAGAAACCGTGCTTGGGTTAGCTTTGTGGATGTGGAAAAATCATTTTCCCTCTATCCTTCTAGGCTCTTCACTGAGCTCCCCCTCTTATGAGCAAAACGGATGAATGGGAGAAAATCAAACAGAAGCTTAGTAACATGTATACTTCCTGCATACACGGAAGAAACCCGATGAAACTGAGTCACTCTCCAGAATGGCCCAAGTCAATCCCTTAAATGCCATCTCCAGCCAAAGGCAGAAGAAGAAGTTAGGTCTGGGAGGGGGTGGCCGGTTAAGGAGGTTATCAGGAGAAGCACAGTAAACAAGGCTAAGGTTGTTGGCAGATAAAAGTCCTTGCCCTCCACGTGGGTAAGAGCTGCTAGAGGCTCAGCCATGCTCCCTTCCTGGTGCAGAGAGGGAAACAGACAGTCCTACACAGGCAGCTGTCCCTTATACATGGAGACTAGTGTCTCCTACAAAAGGGCAATGTCCATTCAGTTTTCAGAGCTATTTCTTAAAAGAAATCAGCCTAAAATTATCCTTGTGCCAAAGAGACATATTTGGGATGACATATCCTGCTCCCCTTCAGTGAAACAGCGTCTTGCATAAGGTGAAGGGCAGAGTTGGCTTCTGGCTTGACTATACCCAAGGATTCATTCAGGGTCCGTCTGTTTGTCTGTCTCTTCCTCTTCCCTCTTCCTTCCTCTTCTTTCTCTTTACGGGTGTGGCCCCCTCCCCCATGCAGATAGGCAGTGGGGGTCAGGACACCTCTGTGGTTCCCCCTTAATGGTGGGGCTCCATCAGGCTGCTTTGAGACCGAGGCCACACTTCCCCAGAGTCTCTATGTGTCCTGGACAGAGAAGGCCTCTAGTTCTCACAGAAGGCTCTGAAACACAGAAACAATTGCCCAACCACCTCTGAGGACTTATGTGGGACCCCGGAGCCTGGGAGTAAGAACTTGAACCAAGTCAGCCATTGCAGCAACACCTCTTCGAACATCCTCAATGATGAACTTGGGGGACGGGTCCATAAAAAGGGGTCTGAGGAAGAGGAGCGGCAGTGACATTCTGAGAGAAACCACCAAAAGTGAAGGAGGTGACGCACACAGAGGGAGGCTGACCTGCCAGTTCCCTGACCCAGCGGGGTCTTGCACTCTGAGAGGAGAAATCCACGGTAGAGCGGAACAGGCCCCTGCCCCAGGCACCAGCAGCCCCGTTGATGGAAGGCCTCTCAAGAGCTGGCATTGAGATGTGGACCATGACAAGGCAGAGAAGGAGCCAAGGCACCAGCTCAGCTGGGGTGAGGGGGTGGGCAGTGGGGATGTGGGCAGAGTTAGCCGCTGTCTGAGAGCAGCAGCACACCGCGGGCAGCAGAAAGGTGAACGCGGCAGATACCGGAGAAGGAGGGTCCGCAGGGCAGAACATCACACCTCTGGGGACACAAGGGGACCTCAACCCCACAATGGCAACTCCCAGAGGGCAGAGGTAGCTAGGAAGATCCCAGGCAAGACGAGCTCTGGTGTGAACGCAGGGTGGAGAAATCCACGCCGAGAGTTGTGGTTTTGCAGCAAACGTGACTCATTTTCACCAGGAGGTGAAATTCTTTTCAGACAGACCCAAAATAGTATTTTAGGCTCATCTGGCAATATATCTAGTATAACTGGCATGCATGGGTTTTCTAAATATAAGGGTTGTATTTCTAATGTTTCATACGAAGGCGTGTGCGCACGTTCGGCAGATGAAAGGTCTCCACTCCCAGCGCCCGCCCCCCAACACCACTCGGCGGACCCTGGGAGACCACCATAGAAGGCTGGGGTTTAAGTTCTGGTGTCTCCATCGGGTACATGGTCTACTCTGCTTGGGAAGGAAGAAAGGAGGAAAAGGAAGGAAAGATGTTACTACAAGACTTTTCCCCCAAAATCATTTACAGCATAATCTTTAAATCCTTGGTTCTAGCACAGGGACCATTTTTATTTTTCTCGCTTACATTTTGGTCCTTTTCTATGCACATGTTAATTTTACACATATGTATCTTAAGAGTTATAATCTTTCCATCCATGAGATGATTTTTTTTTTAAGATTTTATTTATTTATTTGACAGAGAGAGATCACAAGTAGGTAGAGAGGCAGGCAGAGAGAGAGAGAGGAGGAAGCAGGTTCCCTGCTGAGCAGAGAGCCCGATGCGGGACTCGATCCCAGGACCCTGAGATCATGACCTGAGCCGAAAGCAGCGGCTTAACCCACTGAGCCACCCAGGCGCCCGAGATGATGTGTTTTTATCTTAACATTTTCTTAACATTTCCCTACATTTCCCCACACAGGTTTGTTTTTTTAAAAAAATAATTCAAGTGAGTAAATGTGAAGATCTAATTGGCTTTATCAAGCCATTCATGAATGGCGCAGCATCCCACTAGCAACCAGACGGGTGTTCCAAGAAGTTGGTCAAAATGGAAGGTTTTTATAGGCAGGAGGGTGGGGCAGGAACCTCATTAGCAAAAGAAATGATTGTGCCAGGCCAGGACATGTCTTTTAGTCTTTTAGGGGGGGAAGGGAACAGCAAGTCTTTTGTCTTTTTTTTAATCTCCTTTTTTTTTTTTTTTTTTTTTTTTTTAAGTGATTGCCTCCCTAAAGCTGATCAGAACATTTCAGATGGACTTTGAAAAGGTGGCATTCCTGGAATAGGTTGAAACTGTAATTAGGTCCTGGTAGGCTGCCTCATGGGAGGAAAATGACTCCACTTGGGGCTTTTTTTTTTTCCTTTTTCTAACAGGGTTGGACGACCAGATACGTTCCATTGAGTAGACATGCCACGATATAACTAAGCTCTTATTTTTGGATTACAGTCGTTTCTGGTTCTCTGTGTTTTGTTTTTCTATTAAATGCACATGATAATGAGCCTCTTGGCACGTGTGGCATTTGTTCGTATAGAGTTTCAGACGCTGGAATAAGCACTCAAGTTGTCTAAATCTTTGTAGTTCTTGCTTTATCTCCCCATTTTGTTTTCCGAATACACCGCGCCCACGGATCCGTCACGCTGCAGGCATCACCTCAGCCTCAGAGTTAAACCAAAACTGTTCAAAACTACACATTCTTAAATAAGTCCAAACGGTGTCCCGGCTTCATCTCTTTTGTTGGTAGCGATTTGTTCGTACCTCATGAATGATTTCAGTCGTCTTTGCTTGGATATTCTTGGGAGTCTTGTTGTTTTTATAAATTCAAGTGGACTCGGACTTGGATATTATTATATTGTGTTAATTATACTATATTTGTTATTTACATTATTATATGTTATATTGTGTTGTATTAATTATATTATATTACATTATATTATATTATATTATATTATATTATATTATATTATATTCTTCACCAGTCATATTTTGAAAATCACGTTATTTTCATTTCTGGTGTAAGTATCACCCCAGTGCATTATCCCTTAAATTTCTTTTCTATTGTTGTCATCAACCTGAAGTTTGTAGACCGTACTTATGGAACTCATCTCTGTCACTGTGGTTGTTTCTACTGCTTGTGAGATGAGCAATTCATCCAGAGAGGTGATAAATACTCTATTTTCTGTTCTGCCCGTTTATCTAAAATTTAGTTTTCCGTATTTAATACTTGAATCTGCCTGGGCTTTAGGAGGTGTATGGTGCTTTGTGGATCCAAGCTAATCTTTTCTTCCAAATAACTATGTTATTAGCCAACACGATTTAAACACACTACTTCCTTAGCACTTACTTTGGAAAGTGGACTTTATCAATGCGAACATTTTCCATACTCCATTTCTCTGGGCCCGCGCCAGCTCTGAGGTTTCAATAATTTTGCCTGATAGCATGTTCTCGGGCACGGCAGCCTCAGCTCACACCTCCTCTCTACCCCTCACTTTGTTGCTCTTAATTTCAAGAACATTCTTTGAAAGTCTTGCTTATTCCTGTTTTTCAGAGAGGACTTCAAAGCTTATTGATTTTAAAACATCTTTTGGGGATTTTGATTGGAATTGCGTTGAATCCATACATTAGCTTGGGGGAAGATAGACATCTATTCAATATTTTATCTTGCCGACCAAGAGCATAGCTTACCTGTCTATCCCATAAACTCCCTTTAAAAATTAGCCTGAGTAATTCAGTTTGAAGGGCTGTGTTCCAGTTCCAGCTCGGCCTCTCTCTGGTGCCAGAATTCCAGCAAGTGCTCCTTTCTCCACCCTGACAATGAGGGGTTGCATGGGTTAATTGTTTAGAGAAGCAGCAAATGCTGGTTTCTTCTCTCTCACCGCCTGCTGCTCAGGTCAGGGATAGGTTGGTCTTCCTTCTTCCAAAGAGTTCTTCTTATCTGCCACTGGAGATAACCCTTTCCTCCTGCCCCATCTACCTCATATCCAAGTGACAATGACACAGTGTCATTGGACACCGGATGACCCTGACCCCTTGCCTGCGATGATCTGAATCTCAGCCTCCGACTCCCATCACCACCCTCAAACTACGTGGCCTCCAAAAACACAAATTTCTACCGCCTTCCATCTTTTCAGCCTGCTAGCTTACAGGATGCCATGCTCAGTGCTCTGTGACCCTGCGGAGACCCCCTAACCACTGACCCCTTCATTGTCTCACTACCCAAGTGGTCCCCCCATATTCACTCACCTTGCTCATACCAGGTCAAGTCTACAATCTTGACGGACGGCTAGAGGCTGCCAGGGCCACGCGACAGCCCCTTGGCCCCCACCCCCATGCTCCACGCACCCATTGCTTCTCCCTGCGAGCACCCCCAACCAGGGCCTCAGCCTGACCTTCGTGGGCCCTTCCTCCATGCTATGGACTGAATTTTGTCTTCCCCACATTCATATGTTGGAGCTCCAACCTTCAGTGTGAATGCACTTGGAGAAAGGGCTTTTAGGAGGTAATTGCGGATTATTAGAGTCGTAAGGGTGAAATTCTAATCTGATAGGACTGGGGCCCTTATACAAGGAAGGGAGAACTCTCTCGCTCTCTCCATGTGCATACACTGGGGAAAGGTCATAGAAGCACACAGCAGGAAGGTGGCATCTACAAGCCAGGAAGTGGGATCTCACGACAAACTAATCTGCCAACATCTTGACCTTGGACTTCAGCCTCCAAAACTGTGAGTTCTGTCATTGAAGCCACTCAGTCTGTGATGTCATGTTACGACAGTTCAACCAGACTTACACACTCCCTACGAAAATATTAAAAATTATTTTATGACTGTATAGTTATCAAGATAGACATACAAATATTATATATTAAAACATTTTCTTTAACTATAAAGTTCATTTTTTCCCTTCTAATAAAAAAAAAAGGAACCATTTTCATGAGCCCCAGAAGGATCTCAGGTCCTGGGCATTGCGTCTATGAAGGTTGATGGACCAGATGGTGCAACCCAGGGCTTCTCTGGGGCCACAGCAGGGTGCTCAGCTGCAAGGAGGCTGTCCTCTCTGCCCCCCAGGAGCAGCCCCAGCTAAGGATGGGTCGGGGTCAGCGGAAGTAGATGACCCCCTCGTCCCTGCCTTTGGGAGGGAA
The DNA here is from genome assembly GCF_964662115.1 of Mustela nivalis. NCBI lineage: Eukaryota > Metazoa > Chordata > Mammalia > Carnivora > Mustelidae > Mustela > Mustela nivalis. The sequence goes on from NC_139021.1 coordinate 179,692,307, forward strand.
TATTCTGAAGCGTTCCGCGTGCTCTTGTAGAAGTCCGCAGTGAGCGTGAGCCCCTGTTGCCCATGGTGGAAACCTGCAGTCAGGGAGCCTTCACCGAGCCAGCTTGCTTCCCATCCTCGCCTGGCTTCCCCCACCCAACCCGCACCTCTTAGTATCACCCCCCAAATAAACACGAGCTTTACTTGCTCTCAAATCCTTGGCTTCAAGGTCTGCTTTGGAGGAACCCAGTCTTAGAGGCAAACATTCTCTTGCAAACACAGTGGAACTCTCTTAACCAACTTCTACTTAGCAAGGCTCTGCAGTAGCGCCCCTCTGCTCTCCCCCTGGACAAGGTGGCCCGATGTTGTCAACACATGACTGCGCTGGGCGGGAGGGGACGCCTTCGGGTCCCTCGGCCACCTCTGCTCCCACGCGTCCAGCCCTGAATTTGCCCGGAGTGGAGGTGATGGTCCCAGACCTGTCTGCGCCAGTTTTGTTATTGCGGTGCCGTCGCCGTATTAAATGTGATACAAGCTAATGAAATATGAATGTAAAAAGAGAGTTGCTGCTTCTACGGCAGTGAAGCTGAGTACACGGGCGAGACCATATAAAGACAAGGTGTTAAAAAGCCTCCCGATCCGACCAGAGGTAGGCCGCCATCCGTAAGAGACTGGAAAACATGGTAAAAACCTGGAAGGCGTCTGAGCCACATTGCTGCGCAATAGTGAAGTTCTCTTCCTGCCGAGAAGTCAAGTGTCACTGGACATAGGAGATGTTGCGCTTCGGTATGGTAGAGAGCCAGGGCGGGAGTGGGGGCAGGGTGCGGAAGGTGGGAGGGGTCCTCTGTGTTCCTAGGTCTCCAAACCCATTATCCTCTCTCCCCAGGATCTGGGTCAGGGCAGGATGCATCTCAGACAAAGACCAGTGTCTAGCTCTAAACCCCTCCCCTCTCCCAGCCTGGAGAATTTTCCCCTCCCCCCTGGTGGTGAAAAACCAGCTCACAAGTAATCATCAAAACTGTCATTAGGCCACGACCTCAGGCCAGACTCCTCCTCTCCTGCTGAGGCCCAGACTCTGAGGTCCTGCCCCCCTCGGAAGAGGGCGGGAGGACACATAAAGGAGGACCCCAGAGGAGCATCATCACACCCACCTGGTTAACTTTGCATCCTCATCCTCCCTTCGTCCAATCTCCCCTAAACCGTGGGGAAGATGTGGGGTTCCTGCCCACCTCCCACCTCCTCTGGGCTCTGCACACAGGTCCCGGGGCCCAGGACACAACCTGAGCCCTGTCATCCAGCAAGAGGGCTGCGCCTGCCTGTGCCCAGGATTGCCCTGTGTCTGCCAGACCCGCTCTGGGCACCTGGCCGCGTGCTCGATGGATCCTGCTGGGGAGGCCACCACGTGAGTACGAAAATGCCCTCTGGCTCAGGCCCCCTATGCTCCTGGGGTCTGAAAGGACTTCCATTGCAGCGATGGACCTTTTCCTGAATTATCAAGTTCCTCCCTGAAGGCCCTAAGTAGGGACTCTACGTCACGGGCTCTTACCACCTGGAATCTGCAGGCACCAAGCAGGACATGGAGGGAGCAGGACAGGACGGGAAGAGAAGGCAGTGCTCCTGAGGCCGCTTTCCATTTCCTCCGCATTCCGAGCCTTGGGACTGCGGGGCAATGCGGACTTGGCCCATAGGAGGGAAAAGAGAGGGAGGAGAGAGGGGTAGAATGTGCAGGGGGTGGTGGTGCTCATGGCCACCCGGGTCTGGAGGGGCTCAAACAGCCAGGACCAGGGTGCCTCCCAACACAGCCTCAGAGATGGCGAGGGACTGACTCTGATGGGCTTCCGTCCTAGGTGAAGCTGGGCTAACTCGGGCCCCCTCCCGGTAGCCTGGCAGCTGGGGTGTGCTGTTCCAGGGGCCAGGCAGCTCCGCCCACCCTTCACCCTCAGGCCAGAGCAAGTCTAACGAGGCCTCTGCTGTCACCTGCCGTCTGCTCCTAGGGGCTTCATCCACAGCCCAGGTATTAAGTTTATCAGCCTCTTTCTCTGAGGTCTGGCTGCCCACCAGCTTGTCAGCTCCATGGGGCGAAGAGCCCACCTGCCTCTCTTGTTCTGTGTTCCAGCTGCAGAAACCAGCGGGGCCTCTGCCCGAGGACCTCAGGTGACACCCTGTCGGAGACCCCCCCGCCCCGCCACTTCTGAGGGCTGGAGGAACCCGCTCCCATTTCTGTGTCTGGGGCTGGATCGACCCTTCTGGAAGCCCTGACAGTTTGACCAAATACACAGCACATTTGGAGGCCGCCATGTGGAGATAGTTTGGAACGTTCCCAATGCTGCCATAAAGATTAAAAATTCATCTTGTGAAAAACAAAAGGCAAGTGTAACTCACCGGGAAGTGGGCTCCGTTGCCTGAAAGCTGATGCGGGCGGCCCTCCACGCATCTGCGCTGGGAACACATGGTCCCCTCTTACCTGAGATACTGCGATCAACGCCCTTTTTCCTGCCCCCCTCCTGCCCCAGAGAACAGGCCCCAGTGGAGACCCAGCTTTTCTCCTTACCTGCGGGGATGCTTTCAACTCTGCGGGCGTGGGAGCGGTTCCTCAAGCCGAATTTTCATTCCAGCTGCTCCCCGGTGGCCTCCGAATCCCAGACGGCTGAGCTCACCCGAATAGGTTGGAAAGTTCAGTCTCCTTGGCTTGTGCCCCTCTGTTCCTGTGAGCGGGCGACGAGGCCAGAAATCACATGCCTTCAAGGTGATGGACACACCGGGCCGCTTCACACAGTTGATGACGGGAGCAGAGACCGAGGCCAGATTGTCCCACTTTGCACTGAATTCCCAGCAGGGACCCGCGGCCTTTCTCTCACGCAGCCGCCATCAGCCGCTCACTAAAATAATTTTTTGACGCTCCTCCGGAAGAGTATTGATCGTTGAGCAAAGCAGAGTGGTTCCGCCACACGGAGATGTGTGACCACGTGTAGGCGGGTGCTCCGGACGCTCATGTGGCTCAGAGTCTTACACACAGAGAGATCTGTGGTCCCGTTCCCACTCCACGATGGCTGCATATGGAGCAGAGAATATGTGTCCCTGGGCTTGGCCATGTGGTTGTGTTCACTAGGTCCAGCAAACAGCCCGAAATGGGCCCGTGTGGTTGGTGGGGTCCGCCATCTCACCCCGGGGGTCCTCGTGAGAGAGCATGCTTCAGGAGCTGCTGCCCCTTCAGCCACGTCCCAGAATGAGACACGGAGCAGACCACGTGCCCTGGTGGCTTCCAGGTCAAATGCGATGCCTGACCTACGGGCACACGGAACCCCAGACTGCAGCCCAGCCGGAAAGCTCAGAACCAGGAGCGCAAAGCCTCCGCCAGCCCCACTGAGTTGCAGGTGATCCGAAGAGCCACGAGTGAGATTGAGCAATTGTTGTTTGAAGCTACTGGATTTGGTGGTGGCTCGTTACGCAGCACTCTCGCGGTAGTAGCTGACTGATGCAATAGCCAAGCTCATACAGAGTCATGGAACACACACACACACACACACATCCCTTTTCAGTGAATACAAGTGGTCACCATCCCAGGAGACAGGACGCTCCCCGCTGCCGCCACATGGTCCTCTGTCTCCGATGCTTCCAGAGCCACCGCCGGCTCTGCCTGGTCTTCCCGGGGCCAGCTGCGTCTGTAACATCCACGGCCGTGCCGCTCCGAACGCGACACTCTTTATCGTGTCAAGTTGCTCTCCCGTTCTTTCTGCCAAGAAAACGGTGCTTTTGAAGCCCTGGCAGCTTGCTATATTTTTCCCCCTTCCTACCCTGGTTGCTGAACGCCTGTCAGACTTGTGACATCCCGTTCTCTCAAGGGGAAAAATTATAGCTGGGATGTGTGCAAATGTGCAGCGTCCACATCCTTGCTGTTGGCGCCCCTGACGGGCCTGCTTTGCCCACTGTCATCACAGCTGCTCCAGTGACGGCCGCAGACTGATCCGTTCTGTTATCAGAGAGAAGCAGGTGCCCCTGCTCTCCGCCGGTGGCTGGTGGTGGAAGAGGAAAGTCAGGGCTGGAAGAGCCCCACCTCCTCCCATCTCAGAGCCCTCGGCAGGCCGGCTAGGGGACAGGCTTCGCCACTTCCTGACACCACGGTCCCCTGGGCAGCCTCGGGAGACCCAGAAAGGACCTCCAGCCTCACAGAGAACCCCGAATCAGGCCCCACCCTGCTGGGGCGGACTGGAGACTGTCTACACAGGGGACCACACGCTAGTTCACTTGGGAGTATTTGCGCCAGGCCCAGGTAGGGCAGACACCCAGCCAAGGCCGTGCTGCCCCACCCTCACTCCAGGAAGTTCAGCTAGGGCCATCCTGGGAGGTGATTTCAACCGGAGGCTTAAGGGATAGATAAAGGTTTCCAGGTGAATCATGGGGAAAGCAGTTCCAGGGAGAGGGAATGGCGTGTGTGAACAGCATGAAATACGGGAGCGTCTGACATGTTCAGGGAACTGCAAAGAGTCCAGGGTGACTTGACCCCTGGGTGACGAGGGCAGGTTGTGGGAAGGGGCTCAGCTGTCAGCTGAGGCTACACCGCCATTAAGCTTCCTTTGCAGCAGATTAATGGGTTTGGACATTTCCAGTTGGCAATAGGGAGCCATGGGAAGCTTTTGAGTGAAGAGAGAGGCAGGGACAGACTCGGGTCTCATTGGCTCCTCCAGGTGCAGGATGGAAGGTGAATCTGAGATGCGTCAGGAGACAGGAAGGGCAGTCCCTGTCTGGGGTAACTAGACCGAACCCAAGCCCGGGTGCCCACTTCCCTTTGGTACCAGCTTCTTTCTCGGGCATCCAGCAAAGAGTTTTGGAGCAGAAACAGAGGCCAGAGCCTTGGACGTTGGGAGCTACAAGAAGTCAACAGCACAGAACACAGTGTCTGGCCTTCTACAGTCTTCCCTCCACTGGGGAAAGCAGATGTTTAACAAATCGCTACACAATTATCAGCACACCCACCTGAGGGGGGCGGTGGTCAAAGAAGACCGCTGTGCCAGACTGAGGCATCTGCAAGGAACTAGAACATTCCAGCAGAGGCCCGGAGGCCGCCTGGAGCCAGGCAGAGCCATGGGCGGCATGGGCCAGGCGACGACTAGGAAAGAGCTTAGAGAAAGGGACGTGCAGGGTGAGGCCAGACTGGGGCAGGGCGTGGAGCGTGTCTGGCCTGTGTGAAGGGGCGAGAATGTTCCCGAAGAGTAAGAAAACATCACTGTAGCAGGTGGAACTGTGGTCCCCAAAGTACATGCTCGCCCAGAACCTTAGAAGCTGACCTATTTGGAAGAACGGTCTTTGCAGATGTAGTTAAGGTAAGGATCTCGAGATGAGATCATCCTGGATTAGGTTGGACCCAACATCCAATGAGTGTCCTCATAAGAGACAGAAAAGAGACCCGGGGAGCAGCCCGCATGAACACAGAGGAGAGAGGGAGCCATGCGGCCACAAGCCCAGGGACGCCGTGGGCCACCATAGTCTGGAAGAGGCGAGGAGGACTCTTCCTCTAGAGCTTCCAGAGAGAGGGTGTGGGCCGTGCTGACACCTGACTCAGGGCTCTGGCCTCTGGGACGCTACAGATACAATTCTGCTGTTTGAAGCCAAGCTCATGGCCATTTGTTGCAGCAGTCCTAGGACACCCATGCAGTCATCAAAAGACTTTTCAACCCAGTGGTACACAGGGGACCAGCGTCACATGCGCAAGTATTCCAGATCTCACCGTGGAATATTGATCTGCTGACCTCCCACATCCACCCCCAGACAGCAGGTCTGTGGGTCTGAGGACACTGTGGCTTGAGGAAGGCCCAGCGCCTGCCTAAGGGTGCAGTGGGTGGAGGGCAGAGCTGGCACTGGGCGGGCCTGACTCGCTCACCCCTCCTCACGCAGGGGCAGGCGACTGTGGGCAATGGTGTTGCGTATCCAGCCAGCGGGGGACCCCAGTGCCCTCCAGTTCCCGGGAAGGTTTACAGCCAAGAAGGACAGAAGTCACAGGAGAAGGAACCATTAAGCCCGAGCCACCCCAGAGTTAGGAAGACACAGGGAGAAAGGCTGAGATTGGGGGTGTGCCCCCCGGAGCGATCAGAGAGCGTGAATAAGAACGTGCGTGGGATTTGCGGGTAGGACGGCAGGGCAGAGATGCCCACAGGTGCTGTCTTCGGCCCACAGGCACCTTCTGAGGGATAAAACCCCCAACCTAGGCCACTGCCTCCTTCATGCAGCCCCTCGCCTCCCCCAGCCTGGCATCCTGACCCAAGCAGTCCTCTGTCCCCCAGGCCACCAGGCTTCTCCGTGGAGTCTGCTCAGTCTGTCCATTCTCTTGGCTGGCTCCTGCCTTTTCCTCCTAGTTTCCACACAGCTAGAGTGCTTCCCAGTCCCCACACCCTCGCCCCGGGGTCAACACTGATCCCAAGAGTCCCTCCGTGCAGGACCCACAGCCAGAAATCCTCAGCCCCTGCCCGGCATCCAGAAACCCCCATCAGGGAGGGGTCAGGGGAGCCAGGCAGTCCAGAGGCCCTAGTGGGACAAATGAAGAACTCCTTTCGGCTCAGCTTCTCCACAGGCAAAATGGCCACAGGACAACTGACAAGTCCCTACGAAGACCTATGTGGCTTCTGACCCATCTGCCTCTCCTTCCTCATTTCCTGCCCTCCTTAATCTGGACCCCAACCTCTCACTCCCCCCAAAACTCGCCCCGATGCCTACTCCTGACTCCAGACCACACACTCCGACTGCATCAGAATCCAGGCACTCTCAGAGTTGGAAATAATTGAATTCAATAGCATCGTTATTTTAAAAATAAAAACAAACCAACCACAAATTTGTGGCAGCAGCAATATATTTCACCGTGCCCCTCATTTCCTGGAAAGCCTTCATTATTGCTTCCAAAAATACATGCTGGAGCCTCATTAAAGCTCCAAGGGGAAATGGGGCCAGGGTCTCTGGGCCACCGTCCTCAGCCGAGCAGACCGGCACCTGTCAGGGGCATGTCTGCAGGGCCTCCTGTGCCTGCACGGTCGGGGGGAGGTAGGGGTTGGCGCAGCCTGGGCTGGAGAACCCGTGCACAGTTGCTGGGAGACGCTCCTGGGAAGAGATCCTACCAAGGTCATGATGATCTGCCGCCGTCCTGTTAGTTTCCTTCCAATTCCTCTTGTGCTTCCTCCTCTTACGGAAGCTGTGCGGGCCCCAGAGAAGCAGAGAGGGCCCTTCTGCCGGCCCCTACCTGACAGCAGAGAGGATCTCTGCTACGGCCTGCTGCCCAGGGGGGACCCCAGAGCCCTTCCCCAGGCCAGGCGAAGTCCCTGCCTTTCCTCATGTCCGGGGCCTGGGCTTTCCCTCCACTCTCTGTTGTATGTGGTCCGAGTCACCCTAAAAATCTTCTGGGAGAGCTCTGGGAGGCCCAAGTGACCCATTCCCATGGGAGGGGGCCCAGGACTAGGGAATGCTACCAAGGACGTCCTCCAGGCCAATCCAAAAATCTGGGCCTCGCCTCCCTTACCCCTGACTCAGGGCCAAAGCCTTACTGGTGGATAAAACCCCCCAACCTAGGCCACTGCCTCCTTCATGCAGCCCCCCGCCTCCCCCAGCCTGGCATCCTGACCCAAGCAGTCCTCTGTCCCCCAGGCCACCAGGCTTCTCCATGGAGTCTGCTCAGTCTGTCCATTCTCTTGGCTGGCTCCTGCCTTTTCCTCCTAGTTTCCACACAGCTAGAGTGCTTCCCAGTCCCCACACCCTCCCCCCAGGGTCACCTGGGACCCCTCTTCAGTGCCGGCTTCCTGTGCACGTGGGCACCACCCACAGGCCCACATGTCCCCCGGGGCCTTGCTCACGCCAGGGCGCACACGTCTAGTCATGGCATCGGCCCTCCTGCAAGCACCCGTCATCGCACACCAACCCTCTAAGCGGGATCCTCTTAGGATCCCCATTATTCAGAGGAGGAAACTGAGGCCCAAAAAGGCGAATTCACTCAGTAAGCCCCTAGGTCGTGAGGCGTGGGCCTGGGATGCCAACAGCAGGGCTCGTTTCGCTTCTGTCTGCCGCCTCTGGGACAGCCTGACCCACGCGGGCCAGCGCGCAGGTGCACCCGTGTGGGTGTGCCCCTGGGAGGGGGGCCCCTGGTGGCAGCACCAGGACTTTGTCTGTGCCCCCGGCGGCCACAGAACACAGCTCCCTTCAGGGCAGGGCTCAGGACCCCCAACTCTCAGGCTGATTTGGCCGCAAGGAGAGAAAGAACAGGGCCTCGGGACAATGGCTCAGTCTGCAGTGACTGTCCAAGAGAGTAAAACAGAAGCGCTATCACTGAGCGAATATCCTTTCCCATAACTTGTGGTCGGGGTGTTGTTTCCCACCAGGGTCTCAGGTCTTACTTCTTCATTCCCATCTGCAGTTCTCCCTGGAGGTCAGATTCAGGGGAGGCTCGCCCAGAGTCGGCACCACTAACCAGAGTGAGCACGCGGGAGGGATCCCACTAACCCCGAAACAGTCCTCCCCGGGCGGGACTCAGATTCCCCAAAAAGAAGAGCAAGAGGCCAGGAAGCTTGGTGCTAGCAGCTGCGGGTGACACTCTGACTCGGGGAGGGCCAACGGGGCAGGGGCGCCCAGCAGAGGGATCCAGCCCACGGGCTCCTGGCCAGCTCCCCCCGCCTGCTCTGCGAACCCAGCATCTCCCTGACGGAGCACCGACCCTGTGCTGAGCTCTCCGTGGAGTCACACCTAAGGGAGGACCCACCTGGTGGGGCACCACTGCAGAGCTACAAGCTTCTTGTCCTCCACGCCTTTGGAAGACGCTTTCCTCCAGCACAAGTCTCTGCCTCTCCTCCAGGTCTGGGACCTTGACCCCTGCCCATTTGTCCGCGGCAGTGTCACACGCAGTCGCTCTGACTTGCCCGGTTCTGCAGGAACCTCCTCTTAACATGCTCCCCACACACACCCAGGCTTCCCCGCTTCTCAACTTCAGGCTTCTTGAAGGCAAGCACGGGACCACCATCTCACTTCACTCCACAGTCCCCATCAGGACCACGCGGGTCCCACAGACCCAGGAATTACTGATTTTTCAAGCAGCTTCACCAAGCAGGCGGCTCAGCTGGACTTGCTTATGGGAAGCCCTGAAGGAAGCCAGAGCATAATTCCCCACTACTTCAAAAAGATGGCATGTAGGAGACTTACTGAAGTATTCCCATCAAGGACAAGAAACATCATCCCACTGTTATATATAGTTTTTCCATCTTTTCTCCCCCAGACATATCCAGACCTAGGTTTTTTAAAATTTAAATTCAATTAGCTAAGACATAGGAGGACATCATTAGTCTCAGATGCAATGTTCAACCATTTATCAGTTGAGTATAAGACCCAGACATAGATTTTTTCCAAAAATCAAAACTAAGACCCCACTACCTGTTCCACTTCGTTACTTCATGCACATATAAAATGCATCATAAATACCTCTCCATGTGAACAATTGTTCTCCAGCAACAACATTCTCAGGGATGGGACAGGGCCCACAGCATGTAAGCTTTAGATAACCCACTCCGGGTTGTTGGTTTCCAAACACGTATTTTTTGAGGGCTCGCTATTGTAAACCACACTTGAAAAGTATCCTCGGAGACCCATCTCTGAACGCATCCTGGATTCTCTCTTTCAGGTAAATTCCTAGAAAAACAGTTGGACTGCCGGATAAGTACATTTTAAAGGCTTTAGTAAGTGTTGCCAAATTGCCTTTCGGAAAGATTAGAATGGCTTGTCCTCCCACCAGCCAATGAGAGCAGGAAAAATAGCTATTGAAATATTAGCTATTTCTTGGCTCTTTTCTCTCCTTTAAAAAAAAAAAAAATTGCACTCCAGGAGCCCCAAAAGGTTAATGAATGTATTAATTTCTTGTGGGTAAATCATTTGTGAAATCAAAACATCCCTTGGAATATTGTAATAGCTCAGAATTGTGACAGGGGTCCCAGTAAATGGTGGTCAGAGGAAGTCAGGCGTAGGAGGGATAATGTTTCTCCCGCTGACCTGGCTGCACTTGGAAGGAGCCTGTCACTGGGTTGGGGGGATTGGTGCCCACTGGGGGCCAGTGATTTCTCAGGTTTCTATTATGTGGGTCACGTCTGTGAACTCAACTAGCAGAGACCCGTTCCAGCCATGCCAATGAGCCAAAGCTATGTCCAAGAGTAAGGGGGTCGAACTTGAGAACCCCAGAAAGGGGCACCTAAAGATGACAGATGGCACTGTCCCTGGGGTGTGGGTCCCTGAGCAAATGTTGCTTTCAGGTTTCCGTCTATATAAACAATTTGAGTCACCCCAAATCAGCAGCCCTATCTCACACGATCCTTTAAAAAAAAAAAAAAAAAAAAAAAAAAAAAAAAAAACCCATACCAGAAATGTAAATCAAAACCACAGTATTACCTTGTACCCATTAGAATGGCCAGACAAGAGATCACAAATACTTTTTTTTTTAAAAAAAGATTTTATTTATTTATTTGACAGACGGAGATCACAAGTAGGCAGAGAGAGAGAGAGGGAAACAGGTTCCCCACTGAGCAGAGAACCCAATGCGGGACTCGATCCCAGGACCCTGAGATCATGACCTGAGCTGAAGGCAACGGCTTAATCCACTGAGCCACCCAGGCGCCCAGAGATCACAAATACTTTTGAGGATGTGGAGAAAAGGGAACCTTCATGCGTTGATGCGGGGGACATAATTTGGTATAGTTATTGTGGAAAACGGTATGGAGGTTCTTCAACAAACTGAAAATAGAACTACCAGATGATCCAGCAATATGGAGGAGTCCAGCCTCTTCCAGGCATACAGCCATAGGAATGGAAATCAGGGTCTCGAAGAGGAATCTGCTCTTCCGTGTCCATTGCAGCATTATTCACAGTAGCCAAGACATGGAAACAACCTAAGTGTCTGTCAAAGGATAAATGGATAAAGAAGACGTGATGTGCATATACAATGGAATGCTATCAGCCATGAGAAAGGACATCTGCATTCATGACAACACAGATAAAACCTGAAGACATCATGTTAAATACAATAAGTCAGACAAAGAAAGACTAATGCCGTATGAGCTCACTTATGCGTGGAATCTAAAAAAGGCAAGCTCAGAAAAGAGTCTTTTCAAGAAATGGTATTGGGAAAATTGGACAGCCACATGCAGAAGAATGAAACTGGACCATTTCCTCACACCATACATAAAACTAGACTCAAAATGGATGGAAGACCCAAAGTGAGACAAAAGTCCCTCCAAATCCTAGAGGAGAGCACAGGCAGCAACCTCTATGACCTCGGCCGCAGCACTTCTTGTCAGATATGTCTACAAAGGCAAGGGAAACAAAGACAAAAACGAACTATTGGGACTTCATTAAGATCGAAAACTTTCGCACGGCAAAGGAAACAACCAACAGAATGGGAGAAGATATTTGCAAATGTCTTATCAGATAAAGGGCTAGTATTCAAAATCTATAAAGAACTTATCAATACCCAAAGAACAAACAATCCAATCAAGAAATGGGCAGAAGACATGAATAGACACTTCTCCAAAGAAGACATACAAATGGCCACAGACACATGGAAAAGTGCTCAACATCCCTCGGCATCAGGGAAATACAAATCAAAACCACAATGAGCTACTGCCTCACACCAGCCAGAATGGCTAAAATTAACAAGTCAAGAAACGACAAATGTTGGCAAGAATAAGGAAAAAGGGGAACCCTCTTATGCTGCTGGTGGGAATGCAAGCTGGTGCAGCCACTCTGGAAAACAGCATGGAGGTTCCTCAAAAAGTTGAAAATAGAACAACCCTATGACCTAGCAATTGCACTACTGGGTATTTACCCTAAAGATACAAATGTAGTGATCCGAAGGGGCACATGCACCTGAATGTTTATAGCAGCAATGTCCACAATAGCCAAACTGTGGAAAGACCCCAGATGTCCATTGAAAGTTGCACAGATTAAAAAAAAGATGTAGTATATATATACAATGGAACACTACTCAGCCATCAAAATATGAAATCATTCCATTTGCAATGACATGGATGAAACTAGAAGGTATCATGCTAAGCAAAATGAGTCAATCAAAGAAAGACGATTTTCATATGATCTCACTCATATGTGGAATTTAAGAAACAAAACAGAGGATCATAGGGAAAGAGCGGGAAAGGGGTAGACAAAATCAGGGAGAGACAAACCGTAAGAGACTCATAGGAAACAAACTGAGGGTTGCTGGAGGGGAGGGAGAGGAGAGGGTGATGGGCATTAAGAAGGACACTCGATGTAATGAGCGCTGGGCATCAGACTGATGAATCACTGACCTCTACCTCTGAAAATACATTGTATGTTAATTAATTGAATTTAAATAAAAAATTTTTTAAAAAAACTTAAAAAACCAAAGTCATAGAAACAAAAAGTAGATGGTGGTTATTAGGGCCTGGGGGAGGCAGAAATGGGAAGATACTAGTCAAAGGGTAGAAACTTTCAGTTACAAAATAAGGAAGTCCCAGAGGTCCAATGTACAGCATGGTGATGGTATTTAGTGATACTGTATAATATACTTGAAAGTAGGTAAAAGAAGATCTCAAATGTATTCACCACACCAACACACACACACACACACAGAGTAGCTATGTTACAGGATGGAGGCATTAGCTAATTCTGCAGTGGTAATCATTTTGCAATATATAAATGTATCAAATCAACACATTATACATCTTAAACTTCCACCATATGTCAATTTTATGTCACTGAAGCAGAAAAATAAATATTACACCTGTGAATGGAAACAATCCTCCCTCAAGGTCCTCCCCTTCTCCCTGCCCAGCGAACGGGGATGCCGTGCCAGGCTCTAGGACGACTGCCTAGGAGGGAGTCCCAGAGCTCCTTGGAGCATCTGGTCACACAAGAGATGTGGGGTCAGGGAGGAGCAGAGAGTAAAGGACTGGAGAGATCGTCAAAGAAAAGAGATGGGATTTGGGGCCCATCTCGGTCCCAGTCCAGGCTTTGGGCTTCCTGCCCAGCCAGCACTGCCACCCCAGCTCTTCCAAGCACTGGAGACAGATTTTAAAATGTTTTTGCAAGGCCCTCCAAAGTCTGGACCTGGGCAGGGGCATGGCTTGAACAGGTGTAAGGGCGGTACTGATGACCGATTTCCTTGGAGACTCATGATGGGTAAACCAGCCATCCCTTATATAATGGGTAAAGCCAGGCACAAGGACACCCAGTAACTGTGTTGGCTGGGCATTTTCCAGGTGTTTCTCCCATTCTGTACTGTGGCCCGGGAGGCTTGTCCTTGTAGGGTGCATCAGCCAAGCCCTCTTTGCCTTTGGTCTAGGCCAGTGGGAGGAACAGGCTGGAGATGGGAGGGTGGGAGCAGAGAAAGCCAAGGGTATTTATTTATCCTGTTTCTTGCCTACCAGGCACAGCCTGAGAGACACAAATCTCTTTTCCTAAAGCTTTCCTACAGCCCTTTCTAGGAAGCCCTTCCACCTCCTCTCGTGCTAGCTTAGAGGTGGCAAAGGCTTCTTCCTGTGCCCAGCTCCAGGATGGCATCCCACGCCCTGTCGGGTTCCATCCTGCCCCCATTTTGTAAATGGACCCGTCATTTAGCTCTCTTAGATCACTGCTTTAAATGAGTCCCTCTCCTGCCTGCCAAACCCCTGACTGACTCACTGGTTTAAGACTTGGGAGTAGTTCTGTTTCTTCATTCCTCACTGGACCAACTACCCATCAGGGTCTTCTTGGTAAGGGTCCCTGGGCTTCTTACTCAGAGGCTGAACGCCACCTCTCTGCTAAATGCTGGTCAGTGAGGGTGACTGTCCCTGGCCACGGCTCTCCGTCACTTCGAATCTGGGAGGAGGTTGGGAAAGGAAGACAGACATGTGCTCAGAGACCCACAGCACCCAGGGAAGGACTCAAGGGTTAAGGGGGGGGGGGGGGAGTATTAGTGTGCTGTAGGATGGAAGGAGCCGAATATCGTGGGGAGGGGAGGGGCTTTGGGGGCGGGGGAGCATTCGGGGGAGGCTTTGAAGAATGGATGGATTGTGTCAGCTGGAAAGACCGGTGAGCATTCCGTCTTCAACCATAGAAGATGGTGAGAAGACCGGAGCCTGGTGAAGTAGTTGAATCCAGTCTACAGGGCACTAAGGAGTTTAGACTTTCTTCGTGAGCAATGGGAATCCAGTGATGATTTTTGAGGAAAGGAGGGGTTTAAAGAAATTATCCCTCTATCCAAGGTAGGATATTTTTACATAATCTAAACAGATTGTGATAGAATTCTACATTTACTTAAGAGCCCTATAAAACTACTAAAGAAAAAGTGACAATATTCTATTTTTTTTCTGTAATTCATGAGAATCGGAAACAAACCATAAAGAAGCTTAAACTAAGGCCTTTTGTATTTTGAGACTGGTTTTTTTTTTTTAATATATTCCATCTTCTCCATTCCCTGGGGAAAAATAACTGGAAAGAACCAAAAAGAAACCCTGAGCGCCTATACCCTTTACCCCAAACTTTAGGGCTATTTCGGTCCTGGCTCAAAGATGACCTATTCCAACAAAGACAGCAGATACTGGCTGGTGTTGAAGCAGGGACCTGTTACAAAGCTTTAAGTCCCAACAGCTTGGGCCAGAGAAGGCAATTAGCAGCTGTAAAGAGTAGGAATAGAGGTGCTGTAGAGGAATAGTAGATGCAGTCAAGACGAAATCAGACCCCATTTCATCACTTTCCCATTTGTGATTCTCCTATTGATGCAGACAGCTTGAAAACTCTCTGATGCAGGGAGTAGGTTCTGCCCATCAGAGGGCTCCCTCAGGGGAGTGGCGTAGTGGAGACACCAGCCATCAGTGTCACTGTGGGGAGAGAGACACACACCTTACCAGAGGCTCAACTCTTGTGTCCCTGAGCAATTAGCCAACTGGTCTACCCGGGATTCCCATCACAATCTTTCCATCATGCAGAGGTGATCTTTCCATAACTTACTGACTCACATCTTGGAAATCCCAGAATCTGAAACTAGACTAGCTGGAAGGGGCATAAAGGGCCCATATGATAGTGAAGCTCACCCAACCCACCCCAGTTTTCAGATGGGAAACACTTTGCCCAAGCCTAGGGCTTTGTCTCCTCACCTATGACTTATCTCCAGGTCCCCACTTTCTGCCTTGACTATTCTGCCAGTGGCTCCCATCCCTTGTGTGCTCTAGGCCAGGCACTCTGCTAAGGACACTGCAAGATAACTCCGGAAGGTATATTAGCCTACCTCTTGAGCACTCAAGGGAACTGAGGCTTCCTGGAACTTAGAGAGGTTACCCGGATTGCCTGCACTCACACAGCTGCTCACCGTTGCAGCTGGGACTTGAGATCCGCGTGGATGCACATGGCCTGCACTGTATGATACACGGGGTTGCGTGGTTGTACACTCAGCATCGCAGGTTTCTCGAGACCAGTCCCTTCCTTTAAGGGCTGACAACACTATCCTTGTGTCTAACCAAATCTATCCCGGGTCAAAAGAAACACACCTCCTGTGGGGCCCCATGCTGACGCTGAGGACTATTAAGTAAGGAGCCCGGGCCGTGGGAATCTTCCAAGCACGTGAATGCACTCTCAACCTTAGCCTTCAAAGTACCGTTGTTCTATACTCTCAATCTCTCCATCAGCCTCCAACCTCGGTCAGGACCCATTGCCCCAGTCAACCGTGACTCTGCTACTTATGCAAGTCAACCTCTATCCTATATCTCCCATCTATGCTCAGTGGGCGAGGGTGCTCATAACCATGAAGGTGTTGTTTCTGCCTCGCCTCCGTCACCCCCAGAACCTAGCAGCGCTGTCCGATCCCTGTTTTCCTCTTATGGCACTGGATTTACTCATTCTCATTCCCTGGGCCCCAACCCCAGGGGCTTCACTCCTAACCCGGGGCCTGTCGCTATTGCACTGGGGAGGAACAAGGCAGCCCCGACGACTGGCAACATGGGCTTTGGAAGCAGGAACAGGCTAAATGCTGTTCTGCCAGGTCAGAGCTCCGGGGGCTTGGCGAGTACCTTGACCTCCCTGAGTCTGGGTTCGTGCTCCTAACCACAGGGAGCTGTTGTGATGGGGAAATAAATAACACGCGTGACAGTGCTTTGGTCCAGGGCAGAGACCCAACAGTTCACATTCCTGTCTCCTTTAATATGTGTCTCAGAGGAATGCAACGATGATTGAATGAAATTATAAAGAACCTAGCGCAGTTCCTGGCGCCAGCAGACACTCAGTAAACAGAGCCGCTCTTCGGAGGGACTGCCCACTACCTCGTCTTTCACTCGAGTTTGTGTTTCTGGGCACTACGGTGGGACTAAATGCTGACAAACATCAGCCTGTCTCAGGAGCTGGGGTGGGCGCTGGCTGCACAGGTCAAGGCCAGGCCCCTTGCCAGCTGGGATTCTGGGGCCCTGGGCTCAGGGTGGCCCTGAGACCGCCAGGACCAAAGCCCTTGCACCGATGGGCCTTCCTGCCAGCGCCGGCCAGCCCAGGCTGCCTCTCTGTCTTCCGAGAATCCTCCCAAATCTCCCTGCACTACTCCTACTGCCCTTTAACTAAAGCCCATTTTGTCAATTCCATCATCTGTACTCTTACTAAAAATAAAACCCATGCAGCCAGATCCCTGAGAAAGGGGAGCTCTCGGTGAAAGGGCAAATTCCTCCCTTCCTGGTATGGTCCCGGCTCCCAGGGAGAGAGCAGAGCTGGGAACTCCACCCCCCAAAGCTCTGTGCCAGGAGGGAGCCCCAACCGAGGGTTGGAGAGGCTGTCCGCTAAGTGGGCTCCCACAGGGAATAAATGGCCAAGCTCCAGCCCCTTCTATTTGGCCCTCGCTCCATCTTACGGCTCATTTCATCTCCCTGCAGACAACTTTGACAAAAGGCCTTTCTGCTTTTGCCCAGGCTCTCCCACAACATAAAACCATTGACTGATATCAAAACGGTCACCTCGCTTGGGCCTTCATCATTTTTCAATTTTCCAAGTGACTGCCTCCAGCATGTTGTACCGCAGAGGACAGCAGAGGCCTGGGGGAATCCAAGCGGGTGCCCATCCAGGCCTGAGGTCTGTCATCGCCCGATTCCAGTCTCCGCCAGCAAGGGCCACTCTAGCTGCTAACAGCCTTCTTCCAGAAGGTAGCTGACCAGGAAGTTAGGCGTTCAAGTTTGGGAACCAAATGGACCACAGGCTGGCGTCCCGGCTCTGACCCTTCAGTGTCGCACTGTGGGGACCTTACCTCTTTAGCCTTAGTTTATTTTCTGTAAAATGAGATTTTAAAGTGAAGAGAAGGGGATCTCGGCTCATAGGATGATGAGGAGGTGAGATGAGAGGATACACACAGAGTGGCCCATGCCCAGAGCGATTGCGTCCATGCTTTTACTGCAGTTTTTAGTACTCTCCTGAAGAGCTGTTTCCACGCAGGGTTTGAGGGAGAACATTGTTTTCCTTCTTCAACTCCAATTAGGAAGTTACTCTTTGGGTCAAAGGGGGATCAGCCCCTGAACCCAACCTCTAGCCTTCTACCTTTCATCGTCACTGTGTAGGGTTCACATAGGAAAGGAGGTTATCGGGCGCCTGGGCGGCTCAGTTGGTTAAGCGACTGCCTTCGGCTCAGGTTATGATCCTGGAGTCCCGGGATCGAGTCCCGCATCAGGCTCCCTGCTCCACGGGGAGTCTGCTTCTCCCTCTGACCTTCTCCCCTCTCATGCTCGCTCTCTCCCCCTCCCCCCTCAAATAAATAAAATCTTTAAAAAAAAAATTGGAAAGGAAGTTATTGCTTGGTGGGAGGCATCCCTCAGGCAACGGTGGAGGAAACTGACCATGACTGTCTCTGGGGAAGTCTCTGAGCGGAGATACACGGAAAGGTCATGTAATCAGTAATCAGGTGCCAGTAAGAGAAAATTGTCTCCTGCACCTGAAGGTAGGGTCCAGGGACAGGTCTAGACATGGCAGGTTCAAGAAACAGCATAGCAGAGTGAGGGCAGGAGCCCGTGGAAGCGAGGTCCGGATAGAGCAGTTAAAGCCTGGAGGGGACAAAGCAATGGAGGCATTTTTCAATACTCGGGGAGGTGGTAGGGTATCTTAGCTAAGAACCCAGGTTCTGGATGCAGACAGCCCCGTCACATGTCACCTCCACTATCCACCTGCTGGATGACTTGGGCCTCGTTCTTTCTCTGTCAAAGGAGTATAATAATGGAACCTCTCTCATAGGTCCACAGTCAGGACTTAGCTGAGCACATACGTGTAAAGCCCCGACACAGAAGCACATCAGTGAATGAAGCCATCGGGCACATCCCAGTGAAGAGAAGCCACCATCCAAATTCTCTCCTCTCTGATGCCAACCTCTTCCCTCCCAACTCTGGCCTATGCTGCCCCACACTCCCCATTCTTCAGCTTCCATGTTGAGACATGAGGAAAACTCTAGAATCTTCGTTATCCATCCAAACTCATCGCCCACTACAGTGCATCAACTTGCCAGGGAGTGTCTAATTTCTCCTGGTGTATCTACAGAGCCAGAAAACTCACTACCTTCCAAGGTAGAGTGCAGCATCTGTGGAAAGTTCTAGAAAGTTCTGTCCCTGGTAGTTTGTGTCCCTTGGTCGAAGTTAGTTCAGCTAAGGATGCTCTGTGCCAAGCCCCGTGCTGGGTCTTCATCCTAACAGCCACCAGGATAGAGGCGGACCCTGATGCCACGATGTCCAGACTAGAGCGGAAAGCAGCCCAGAGCAAAGCAAAGCTCCACATGCTGTGATGAGAGACCCTAACGTGGAAGCTCCAAGGCTACAGAAACAGAAGACTGGGCCTTGGTGGATTAGTTAGTTCATCAGTCCAGTAAAGAGAGGGGGAAGAGTATTCTGAGCAGAGGGAATGGCAGGAAGAAACAGCCCAGGAGCGGGGGAGCCTGCTACGCCCAAGGTTGGGAGACGATTTCAGGCTCAGGGGACCGCTAGGACCCAGGAGAGATGTGCAGGGCAGAATCTCCCCTGGACAAGCAAGGCTGGAAAGTTGCTGGACTTTGATGTGGGCCCCAGGGACCCCCTGAGGACGGTCAGGGATTAGTGACCTGATCCACCCAAGGCCAGGAGGAGGGAGCGTAAGGAGCAACCGTGGCAGCTGGAGTGGGGGGCTGGAGGTGGGTGGTGGGTGAGCCTCTGCCCAGGTCCAGTCAGAAGGTGCAGGGGTGCCTGGGTGGCTCTGTCGGTTGAGCATCGGACTCTCGATTTCAGCTGAGATCGTGATGTTGGGGCTGTGCGGTCCAGCCCCACATCAGGCTCCACGCTCAGTGGGGAGTCTGCTTCTCCCTCTCCCTCTGCTGCTCCCCCGCCTCTCTCTCTCTCAAATAAATAACTTTTCTTTTAAAAAGAAGATGAACATGCTGGCACTTGGGCAATGACCTTGAGGGAGAGGGGGAGGAAGGGACGGTCCCAAGTGACATGCAGCAAGGAACACAAGCAGGCTCTGTTCAGCCATGGAGGTGGCTGAGTCTGGCTTGCCAGTCGCTGCCACGCAGAGCAAGGCTACCCCTGCCACGCAGACCGGCCCCAGCCTCGGGAGCACACGGCGCTCACCCTCCTCTCCACCTGCTCTCCCCAGGAGGGCTGCAAAGCCCCGCCCAGAGGCAGCCCCGCCCTTAGGGAGGGCTGGAGCTGCCCGGGGTTGGCAGTGACAGTGAGGGTGACGGGGGGTCTCTCCTGGTTCCCAATCCCACATTGCTTCCCAGGCATTCCGGGTTGGAGCTGGCAGTTGTAACTGAAAGGATTATAGATTTGCACTTAAGGGGCGATGGCGCATAAACAGCTTTGGGGTGCTCTGACTTTGCATCCTGGAACCCCAAGCTAGTAACTAACAGATTTTCAGCCTTGTCTCCTGAGCAGCAGACCAGGAGCCCAGGGCCTCCCCCTTGCCTCTCTACCCCTGGCAGCTCTGGTCTGAGCCCCTCAGCTTTGTCATCTGAACAATGGGCTCTCCAGGGTCCCTTCCGGTGTGAATAACACCCCCACTCTCACCTCGGGGAAAGCAAAATGGCTCCTGGATTCCCCATTCCCATTCCCTGACTGGGCTTCAGCAGGGTTTGCAAGGCGGTGGGGGTGGGGGTTCTCTGAGGGAAAGCCAAATTGCTCCAAACCCCACCAAGCTGACCCTCATGCCCAGGCCTCCCCCCCTGCCCATCCCAGCCTGATCTATGGCTCTGGGGAGTCGGAGCATAGCCCGCAGAATCCTGCAGTCCCAGACCCACTGCCACACTCCACACACACAGGAAATGGACCGTGATACACGCCATATTACATTTTAATGGTCTGCAGCACCCAAGGCAGAATGAGGGATCATTCCTGTGGTGGCAACAGATTAACTCCTTCTTTTCTGGTCTCTTTCCATCTTCCAGGGAAGCAAATTGGGGCACAGCACACCGGGTTGTCAAGACAGCGCGTTCTGAAGTTAGGAACAGGTTTACCTGAAAGCTTCTGGGGTTCTCCTGCTTCGGCTGCATCGTCGATACTCGGGTAGGACGTAACCTTCTGATCAGATCCAGCTCATCTTTCTCTCCTTCAAAGTCCACCAGGAGTTCACCTTCGCAAGCTCAGTGCCACCCAGACCCAGAATTAATAACCCTCCACGAGACAGGAAGTCTCTGGTGGCTGACATCTGGGATATTTTAAAGGCCCACCCTTTAAAATTAATAGCTCTCTTAAAATTAATAGCGCCTGTCTACACTCGAGGGTCAGAGGGGTCTCTGTCTACACCCAGAGATGGCCAGCTCCCCCTAAGGTTCAGAGGGAAGAAGTCACCTTTTCAGTCAAGGTCAAGGTAGATCAGGGACGAAAGCCTGAGAGATGTTACTGCCACCTGAGTGCCCTCTTCCCTGGGTGACACACCCATCAAGCCAGGCGATCCTTCCTCGCCATGTCCCTCACAACTGTGTGCTGGCAGAATGTTGAGCGACAGACTCCGGGGGCAGAGGTGTCATTCACTGGAAGAATTCGCCAACTTGGGGCTACCAGCGTGAGGTCCCTGGGGCGGGCCCTGGAGAGACGCTCAGCCTCACACAGTATCTTCACCACACAGATACAAGAGTCCCGAGTGACCTCAACAACGTGCCTTGTAGTAAACGAATTAGCAGGTGATGAGTTTTGAGCATCTATCGCTTTTTGTTTTTAATAGAATTTCATTATTAGTTTATGTAATTTAATTTTTAGTAATGACTGTAGTTAACAACCAGTTCTCAAAATTCCTGAAAGTCAGACAATCAGCTCAGTCTGGCTGGAGCACGCCACTGCCCCCTCAGCTGAAAGTCACTGGCCACACATCACCTTTATTAGTGTGGACATACTTGAGAAAGGGCCATGGTCTGGCTCGCAGGCTCGGCTACAAAGACACTGGCCCAGAAGGACCGATCATTGGCTGGTACTTCCTTTTCTCATCAGTCAGCCTGAGCACCTGCTGAGCTCAAATGCTATCACATATTTTTGCTCCCTCCACAGATGAGATCTGGTCCCTGAACTCTATTTCCAACTCCTGTAAGAAGGATATTTGGACACTAATGTGCTCATCCTTCATGCATACGTATCCTCCTCCTCCATGGGATCATCTCAAAGGCGGCCCTGTGTCAAATATTGGCTCTATCCCACTGACCCAAAGGCCCACGAGGCCTCTATGTGGCACCTCCAGCTAAGACTCTCTTTGCTGTGGGACAAAAAGAGAACCTTGAGGTACCCTCCTGTAAGATGGAGAAGGGTCTGAAGAATGAAATGGAACAGGACCCAAGATGGCGTCCAACGATTCCAAGGATTCCAGCCTCCTGGTGCTGACACAGGGAATCGTTCCTCCCACACTGAATAGGGTGGAAGAGGACAACATGAAACAACAGGAGAGACCTTGGGAGACTTAGCCATGAAAGGCAGAGAGCTTCTGCCTTGCTCTCTGCTGAACCACTCTCCCAGGGAGGAGGCAGCCGCCATGTCCTCGTCCCTGGAAACAACCACGTGAGAAGAACTGGTGCCTCCTGCCAGCAGTATGAGTGAGCTCCTTGAAGTTGCGCCCCCCACCCCCGCACCCATCAGTGTCCTAGATGGGTCAGAGCATGATCCCTGTTCTCAAGGGGATGCCACCACGGGGCCTGCATCACTTTGGCTGCATGTACCATACTGCTATTGGTCACACAGGAAGAGTAACTTAAACAAGATAGACTTTTGTGTCTCTTAAGTAAACAAGGTCAGAGGTGGACAATCTAGATCTACAATGGCACTCCACCAGGTCAGTGACCCAGGCTCCTTCTGTCTTGGTAACTTTCCATCATCAGCAAGATCCATCTACCTCCTAATCCAAGAAGGCTGCGTGAGTGCCAGCCATTACATTCCTTTGATCTCAAAAGGAAGAAGGAAGAAATAAGGGAAAGGTACACCCTCTTGCACAAAAGACAGTTGGCACACATTATACATCCCCTTTCTGCTTCTATCCCATTGGCCAGAACTTAGTCATAGGGCCAGTTTTTATTCGTGGTAGTCTTGTGTCCAGATAAAACTAGGGGGTTCCAATATTAGGAAAGGAGAGAAAGGGTATCAGTGGGCAATGAACAATTTCTTTCCCAGGGCCTGGCAGAGGCCTCACAGGTCTCCAGCCCACAGACACACCTGCCTGATGCATCTCTTTGCTGCTCTTGGTGCTTGGCTGAAAGAGTCAGTGTTCTCTTTGCAAACACTTCCTCAGACTCATACCCTACCTGGATTCTCTCCCTGGCACCCTACTTATTTGCCAACTTCTTAGTTATCTGTCCTTCCCAACAAAAGACAGAGTCTGTGAGGCAGACTGCTCTGAAATACTGTCTCGCGACTACTTGCTGAATGAAGGAGGGAGCCTGGCATAGACTCTGACACTTGCCCATGGTCAAGGACACGTTCATGCAGGGACCCGTCACTAGGAAACCACTATGAAAACATTAGCAAGCTTATGGCCCAATCTGGGGCCATCCCCAGGCAACTCAGTAGCCTCTGTCCGCAGCAGTGTGCAAAGACACGGCATCCATATAGTATCTGCTTTGCCACAGGCGCATTCCCTGACTTTTAAGGACCCACCCCATCTCGTCGGCCACATTTAAAAAAAAAAAAAAAAAAAAAGCCGGACATTCTTCTGAGGAAAACAAAACAAACACAGAAAAGGCAACTGTTTTTAGTGTTCTTTAGCTTTCCCCGGGGAGCCAGAGTCTCTGTGTGCACAACACCCAGAACTCCAGAGGAGACACACAAAACATAATCCGTCATGTCAACCCACTGGTCTGAGGGTTTTTGTTTTTGCCGTACTGGCTTAGAGGTCACGGAGACACAGACAACAGATGACGTCTGCAGAGTCTTAAATACAAACCACATTTGAAAACAGAGGAAAGGATCCCCTGCTAAGTGTCTGTGAAAAGTGTGCGTGTTGTTCTGCAGCGGTAATCGGAAGCTACCGTCCTCCAGTCAAGTGAGTGAGCCCCACAGAAGCATGTATGAACAGCTCCCCCAAAGCCCCAAAAGAAGAAGAATAAAAGAAATAAGTAAAATTTAGGGAAAACGGAAAATAAGAAA
The DNA here is from genome assembly GCF_964662115.1 of Mustela nivalis. Lineage (NCBI taxonomy): Eukaryota > Metazoa > Chordata > Mammalia > Carnivora > Mustelidae > Mustela > Mustela nivalis. The sequence goes on from NC_139021.1 coordinate 179,715,846, forward strand.
AACCACTGAACTCTATTAGTTATCACATAAACTGTTTTCACCTTCACAAAGGCAAATGTTTATAAAAAGAATACACAGTGGAGCTCCTGGGTGGCTCAGTGGATTAAGCCACTGCCTTCGGCTCCGGTCATGGTCTCAGGGTCCTGGGATCGAGTCCTGCATCTGCCTCAGCATCCCTGCTGAGCAGAGAGCCTGCTTCCGCCTCTCTCTGTCTGACTCTGCCTACTTGTGATCTCTGTCTGTCAAATAAATAAATAAAATCTTTAAAAAAAAAGAATACACCATGCTGGCAGACATGGAGAGAGACGGTCAGTTGCACACACGACTAGCAGAATGTAAATTTGTATACTTCTCTGGAAAGCAGTTTGGAAACATGCATCAAAAACTTCCAAAATGTGCACAGTCCATTTGATGTAATAATTCTACTTCTAATAATTAATGCTAAATATTCATTCATGTATTCAGTAAATCATTGTGATTATCTGCTACCTGCCCTTTGCTGTGCTGGATACTGAATATTCATGGGTGAGTAAAAAAAAAGACATATTTCCTGCCCCGTGGAGTTTACGATTCAATGATAAAACACAGTCAACAAGCAGAGTTTACAATTGCACGATAAAACAGATAGTAAATAAGGAAATAAGCCAGTAAATAAACATGAATTGTCATTCCTAAGATGGATGTCGCATTCATGTGGTATCATAACAGAATTGCTAATAGATGCTCACAGAATTTCCACCGAGAGGGTAAGGTCGAAGCCAAGATCTGAAGCACGAAGAACCAGCTGGGACAAAAGGAGAAGGCCGCGTCCCAGGGAAAGAAAACAGCATGTGTAAATGTCCTGAGGTAGGAAAGAGCTTTCAGAACTCAGGAACCAAGAAGAGGCCAGAATGGCTGGAGCTGGGCAACCCAAACTGGCAGGGCCCCGGTTCTGTCTCGACTCCCTCACACAGGGCGACACTGAGCATTTCCACGTCTAGTCCCACAGAAAGACCAACAATTAAATGGGAAACTGGTGTCGTTTCCTTTCCTGTCCTTTTCTTGATGTTCATGATTTCAATTAAAAACTCAATCAAGGTCAACTATTTTCCTCAGGAAATTTTTGTTGGTAAATACTTGCATTAAGAGCCGTCCTCCATTCTCTGTTTCCAGTTTGGGGAAAAGCGACTTATGCTGGCTTCGCTCAAGATTCTCCCTTCCTTGAGACGCTCAAGATTCCCTCAAGCCCTTCTTGGGAATGTCAGCTTGACTTAGCATGTTTCGCAAAGGGTTGTCTCACATTTATTAGCAGCTCTTTCTCAGAATTAACCATCTCACCAGCAATTTAAGTCTTCTTCTTTTTTTTTTATTTAAGGATTCTGGTGGGGACTTTTCCTCAAGGAAGACAGGGAGTGGGAGAAGGATTCCCTGAGGCAGAGGAGGCTCCCTGGGGGCCTTCCCTCTGGCATCTGTGGAGATGAGGTGCGCTGCCAGGCCTCATTACCTACCAGTGTTTCTCCTCACATAAAATGGGGTGTCTAATGCAATGCTCATTTCTCTAGAAATCTTGTGTGGACCTGAGGAGGCAGTTGTAATATATGCGAGAATAGAAATGAAGGAATTGTGTCCAGTGGCTGGGCTCACACTAAGCTCACTTGCTTCAGAAAACAAACCCAGCTCGGAATGTCGAACCAAGGCCACCAAGCCCCCCTGAAGGGCGTTCCTGGGAGGCGATGAATCCAGAAAAACATGATTGCCTCAATTTGGGCCACTTTCAGTAATGAAAACTTTTCCTCATAGAAGAAAATTGTTCCGAAAAGAACCGCCTCAGTAACTCAATTTTGAAACTGTTTTCTTAAGTCCTATTGAAACGGGAGGTATTAGGACGGCACAATAAATCAGTTTAGGAAAATACAATTTCCTGTCAGCTGTTCTAAATAAGGTCCTTTTAAGACTATTGTATAGTCAGGAGGAGAAACAACTCCCTCTTCCATTTGGAAGTTGTTGGGCTTTTTTTCTGGGGATTTTAAATCTCGTGGCTGGATGTAGAGGAAGAAAATGAGATGTTTACAACATACTGAGAAACCGGTTTTTAATACCGTGAGACCCTTCCTATCACAAATTCAGGCGACTGCAGGAAGATTTCATTCAACTCCAAATTTCACACCATCTCATGTCTGCTTTGGAGCTGCTAAAGATGCCCATTTAAAGGAAGGAAATCTTCCCACTCCAGCTGCTGAGCCGGCTGCAAAGTCTTTAATAAAATCCCTTTCCATAGAAAGAACTACAGGCTTCCCCCGACAGAGGCCTAACCGGCAGGCGCGACTCCTTAGCCACATAAAAAAAAATTGAACTGTGCTGTTTTCTGGGGAGTCCCCGTAAGCCATGGGAACAGCTATATTTCCTTTTTTTTTTTTTTTTTCGTTTTTAATGTGTGAAACATTTCAAACATATAGAAAATTATAGAGAATATAACAGACTATCCTCCACCAAGATCAAACATCTGCCATAATTGCTTCAGATTTCTCTCTCTCTCTCTCTCCCTCTGAAATCACTTAAAATCAGCTAGAGCCATGCATTCCATTTTTCCCTCTTTCCCCACAAGTAACTCCTGCCCTGAAATGATGTGAATCACTCACATGCTAATTTTCGTACGAATCCGTACACTGAATAGACTGTTAACTTGTATGTTTCTTTAAGTTCATCTAAGTAGGAATTCTTCTGTAAGAACTTACCTTTCCCCTCAAAATTTTATTTTGGCTGGAGAGACATACGATCCCCTTGACTAAAGACTCATTCTCAGAAAGACGTCACTTCTGTCTAAGTTAATTTACAGATCGAATGCACTGCCAATTAAAAAAAAAAAAAAAGAACCCACCAGGTTTTTTTTTTCTGGAGCTAGGCGAGTTGATTAAAAAGTTTATCCTGAAGAACAAAAAAGCAGAGCGAGCCAGAAGAACCCCGAAAAAGAAGAGCCATATGGGGGGCAGGGCTACCAACCATTAACACATACTGTCAATTCTGTAATTAGGAGTTTGGTGTTGGCACATGAAGAAACAGACCAGTGGGACTGAAAGAAAATCCAGAAATAGATCCAACTGTATCTGGAAAGTCATTATATGAGAAAGGCGGCTTCGCAAGTCTATGTGGAGAGATGATTTTTTTTTTTAAAGCGGTGTTAAGATAATTGGATAGCCATATGGAAAAAGTCAGACCTGGAGCTCGCACTGCACACTGAGGCAAAATCCAAAATGGATCAGACATTTAAATATAAAAGCTGAAACCCTATAGGTACTACAGGAAAACATGGGGGAAGGCCTGTATAACCTGGGAACGGAACACACTTAACCAGAAGCAACAAGAGAACAGACTGTAGAATTTGACATTGACATCAAACGCTTTGTCATGGCAAACCAAGCATCTATAAGTACAGACAGGTGACATCAGGGCTGAGGGCTCCTGTCTCCGGGTAAGTCTGCACCTGGATTGATAGGCAGTTGGACTCGTTTTCTAGACCAGAGGCCATAGAAGTGACCTGGCTGACCACGCTGGGTCTGGGGTCTGGTACCTGTGTTTGAATCCAACTTCACCACTTACCAGCCATGTTGGGGAAATGTTCCAACTCTCTAGACCTTAATTTCATCGTCTACAATCAACGGATAGCACCAGCACCTAGTCCTGGAGTTTTGAGGAGGAATAAATGAATTTCTGTATATGAAAGGTTTAGATCAGTGCCTAGAACATTCTAGAACCTCAGTTAATGTGCGCTCTCACTTGCAAAGGCTCACAGCTCATCAAAAAACCAAAGCCCAGGCAGCAAGTTGGCTGCAGGTTTCTTTCCCTCCCAGCCCTCCTCAGAAGCTAAGGGTGCACCTCCTTCCCTGATTTCCAGCAGCAAGCATGGCTGTGCCCTCCCTTCCTAATCGCCCCCCCACACACCCCACATCTCACAATATTCCTCCCTGCTTGTAGCGAACAGACTCTTGGCTGCCACTGCCACTGAAGCTGACCCCTTCTGACTTTATCATAAGAAATGCTTAATACTGTGGATTGGTGGGGTTTTTTTTCCTCTCTCTTTTAATTACTCTAACTTGACATACCTTTCTCTATTTTGCTAGGTTTTTGGTTTTTTTTAATGAATCGGTTTTAGGTTTTCATCCTTTCAATTATCCCTTTATTTTCGGTCTCACTCATTCCTGCCCATGTCATCATTTTCTTTTGCTTTCTTGTGGTTTCTCTGCTTCATGATCCTTCTACTTCTCAAGCTGAACTCCTAGTTCATCCATTCTCGGCCTTTCTTGCTTTCTAATTTTTGCCCGTGAGGCCGTCTGTTTCTCTCAAACCAGTGACCGAGTTGAATCCCACGTGTTTTCGTGAGTGGTGCCACCATTACTCGTTACTACCTCCTGCTGGTGGCTGGGGTCCTCCTACCGACAAGAGGACTGAATCCCTTCACCCACTTCAAGCTGGACCTCCCTGTGCAGAAAAGCGACTAGAACTGGCGAGTGCTGCCCTTGGGTGGAAGCATTTTCCAGACGCTTCCACTTCCCAGGGCTCTCCTCTTTTCCAGACTTTCCAGAGCTCTCCTCCCCGAGCCACAGGGATTAGTGACATTCCAGTTGGTTGAGGCTCCTTCAGCCCTTGTCTCTGAGTGAAGAAGGTGTGAAGCAGAATGTCTTCCCGGCCAACAAGAGACACGTAACGGAAAGGAGAAACAACTCTTCGGTGTGTAAGCCACGCAGACTTGGAAACTGTGTGTTATCCTAACATAACCTCGCCTGTCCTGGCCGATACACACGGTGTTCTGTTATTGTTCAGTTTTAAGTATCATAACATTTCCATTATAATTTCTTCTTTGATACATGAATTATATACTAATTTTTTTATTCCCAAGCATATAGAAGGTTTTGCTCTCTAATTTTATTACATGTGAGCCAGGAACATCATTTCTATAGGATGTGATGACTCGGCATCTGTCGAGATGAATTCTCTGGCTTAATATGATCCATTTTGGTAAATATAATCATGTCCGGGGGAAAATATGCATTCTCTCATTGGCGGGTAGCAGAGCTCTTTTTTTTTTTTTGTCGTTGGATCAATGTGTGGTTCAACTTTTCTACAACCTTGTTACTTTTATGTCTGCCTGATCTAACGGTTGCTGAGGGAAGCATGTTAAAATCTGCTGTGATTGCGCATTTGTAATTCTTTGTGGTGCAGTCAAGGCCTGCTTATGCCTCTTTCGTGTGTCCCAAGGTTCTGGTGTGGGACTCGCCCCCAGAACCTCAAGTCTCTTGGGGAAGTCATACTGGGTCAGGGGCTTCTGGGATTAATTGTGGAAGCTTGAAGCCTTTGCCTTAAATCTGTATTTGTATGTGATTTCAGGGGATTCTCTCATCCTGAAAGTTTGCTATCCCAGAATGGAAGTTTGGTGGCTATTATTTTGAACCAAAAATGTGAATTTGTAGCTGGACAGGTGATATGAAAAACAGAGAAGAAGACAAAGGAAATGTTGTAAATTTGGACCACGTGGTGACCACGTCACCCCGTGGAGCAGGGAAGATTGATCCATGGGCAGAGCGCTCTGCCTCCCTCCAGTCCAGCCTGTCTCCAGCCCCAGCCATGGCTCCGGGGCTTCCTGGACCTGCAAATGGTGCCAGATTGTATTAGAGCAGCTGTAGTCTAGAGAACGGGACCAAGAACATGGTCCCTGCTTGGGGGCGGGGACAGGAACCCTTTCCTAGGAACCTGATGGGCTGGGGCTGTTGGTGGGGGTCCCGAGGAACTGACGGGCTGCTGTCATTATCATGAGGAGGGCGCTAACTGTGATGATGATGGCGGAGAGGAGGAGGTGGAGGAGGAAGGGGGGGACTTGAGACTTGAGCTGAGCATGCTCTGGACACAGATTGGAGGCAGATTATGCAAGGAGATGGGGCACCTTGAATGCTACCCTGAAGAGGCCTCATTTAATCCTAAAGGAAACGGGGAACCACCGGAAGCTTTAGGAGAGGGGACTCAGAGACAGACAGTAGTAGAAAATTAATGTGGCAGCATCTATATAGACCACGGGCGATATGAGTGCAAACAGTGTGGACACGGGAGACTGCAGGGAAGAACGGGGCAGGACTTGGTGGGTGGGGGAGGGGGCTGTGGGTGTGAGGAGGGAGGGAGTGGACATGTGCAGCCTCGATCCAAACCCACAGCACACGGGTGCCCGCTGTGTGACCGGGTATTCCAATTAGCAGATCACAGTTACCTTCAGGCATTAGACGCCCCGCACAACAGCTCGCCAGGCAACCTATTCCTGAAGTTGTGTATGGAGCCCATTGTTATTCATAATTTATAGATGAGATGGCTGAGGTAATGAGACTTGAGCTTCAATTTCCTGTATCCAGTGGCTGAATATAACACAGTACTTAGGAGACCAGGATTTGGGTGTGAAGAGCCACCCAGTAATTGCTTGCTGTATGACCTTGAGCAGCGTCCTCAACCTCTCTAAGCCTCCATCTGTAAAGATCTCATCTAAATATGTGCCAGATCCTCAGCAAACAGCAGGCCCACGGTAAGCCCCCAAGAACTGTTAGCTGGTGTCATTACTATTATTGTCATCATCAACGTTGTTCGTGCTGAAAGGACATGACCAAGGTCAGGACTGTGGTCTCTGAGTCCATGTCCTCCCTGTTGGGGGGAGCTGACCCCTCCCTACCTCATAGTTACTGATGACATCATTAGGGGATCCCTGAATGGTCGGAGCTGTTTTTCCAATCACAAGAGACAAACTTGTGAAGTTAAATCTAGTTTAACATCTAGATCCTGATGTCTCAGCAGCCCGAAGCCTATCCAGTTCACCCCAACACGGAGTCAGAAGCAGATCCTTCAAACCACGCTGTTTCCTCTGCGCTGGGGAGAAATGGATGTCTCCTACACAGAGGGACCCAGGACCCAGGATTTTGCTGGATATTAACCTTCCTTCATCGACGCTCATTTCTATTTAAGCGGATACAAGATTCCAGACTTGAAATAGAGATGATAAATTATTGACTATCCTGGTGATTGATTCCCAGACTCTCTGCTGGCCACCAAACTGCTCCGATTGTCTCTCCCGAATGAAAATTCCATAAGTCATTAGCATGAGCCCGCACCAGCATCCGTCATGTTAACGGTACGGCTGCAATCACTCCTTGACACTAATTACCTTTTCTGACTAATTTTGAATGTGAAATTTTGCTAATGACTGAGACCCACAGCAAAAGACCCCATTTTCTCCAAGTGTTCCATAATCTATGGCACCTCCATGCCCACATAGCAATTATTAACACTGCTCTCCATCCTGCCTCCTCCCGTGCTGGCAGCCTTTAAATAGAGAACTCTTTATTCCAGGCTCCTTGACATAAGCATAATTTTTTCTAGAGATTCCCCTGAAAGTGAGTTTCTGGAGAAGCAGAGTCTGTGTGGATAGATCTCTAACTTGTAGAGACCATCATGAAAAATGTTGGATCTGTGGTCCTTCTATGGAGAGAAGGACATGGGGACTTGCCCCATGGAAGTGCTTGCTTGGCTATTTCACACACATGCCATCGGACGTCATCCTCACAATGGCCTCAAAAGACAACCGCTAGAATCCCATTTTACAGATAAGGAATTGGAGTTCCAAGGTTTTAAGTGACCTGCCCAGTGTCTCACAGCTAGCGAACACTGAAGAGAAGAGACTAGGAGTATGATAGGCAACTCCTAGGTTGACTCTCAATAGCCTCCACCTCCTAGTATAATCCCTTCTCCACGAGTGTGGGTGGGAGCCAGTGACAGCTGTGCTCTGAGTAGAATATGGCAAAGGTGAGGGGAGGTCACCGCATAGATTCGGTTACAAAAAGACTCTGGCTTCGCCTAGCTCACTTTCCCCGTTCTCTCACTTGCTCACTCCTGCTGAGGAAAGCCAGCCGCCATGTTGTGAGCTGCCCTTGGAGGGTGGTCTCCGGCCAACAACCCACAGGTACCTGAAACCTGCAAACAGCTACATGAGTGGCCTCGGAAGAGCACCTTCCTCTGGGGGGAGCTCTCAGATGAGACAAATGTCCCAGCTGACGTCTTGGTTGCGGCCTTGTGAGAGACCACAGGCCAGAGGACCAGGCTCAGCCATGCCCAGATTCCTGACCCAGAAAAACCGTGAGGTAATAAATGCGTGTCCCTGGGTTTGGGGCCCAGAGAACAAACACAGGGATCAAGCATATCTTGGGACAGTGCCAAAGCCATTGTTGGCTGCCCTCTGTATGGTTTTTTTTTACCCACGGAAGGGATATTTTATTAATTCTTTGTTTAGAATTCAAACAAAAAAATACATACAATTAAAATCAGAAGCTCCTCTTCACCCTTCCCTCACAACTAATCGTACTCCTCCTCCCGAGAGCAACCACACAGTTCTGAGTCCCTTGAGGACTTTCCTACATATTTGTAGACACATACGCAAATTTATAAATAATGAACAGGGTACCCCATACATACATTTCTGCGATTTGCTTTTGTCATTTAATAGCCTGTCTTGGATCTCCCCATGGAGGTACATAAAAGAAGCTTCTCCAGCCTTCTTGCCAATGACTTCACAACATTCCGAGGGGTAGAGTTTGTTTCCAACACAACTGCAACGAGTATCCTTGTACATAAATGTTGGTGTGTTTATCTAAGAATTTCTGTAAAAGAGCCCGAGAAACGGAATTGCTGGGTACAAGGCAGACATTTTCTGAAGTCTGGCGCTTGTTCTTTCCAGGGCACCCCTGCTCCCTCAGACAAACAAAATCACAGGGTCTCGCCCTTCCCGCTGACACAGATGGCGGGAGCACTCCCTCAGTCCCACGCAGGAAACCGATGCAGGGCCTCTGGTGGCAACCCCAAACCCAGAAGACAAGATGACTCACAGGCTCAGCCCCCTCCTCTCTTTATAGAGCTTGGGAGATGTTCTTCATCATCGTTCCTCTTGACATTTTAAGTGGAATCATATAGAATCCCAAAGGATATCTGGGCAGAGACCTACTCCAGGATAGCCAGAATCCAGGCCCAGTTAATGTCTGACTTACTGTAGGATCCGGGTCAACTCCTTGGCCCTCCCTGGCCTCAGTTTATCAGCTAATCAGGTTGGACGAAGTCTCCTTCTCCATGAGTTTATAGGCTGGTTCAGCATAGCCATGGGGCACCTGCCTTCCCTGTCACTGTTGCTGTGGGGCCTCTCAGGCAGGGACATAAAGTAAAAGCCTTTGGGGAGATATATATTTAATGCACACATTTATTTAGGCCCCTAACGAGACAGGTACCAGAGTCACAGAGGTGGGCCAACACCATTCCTGTCCAGAGACACCAGGGGCCAGGGAGGGAGGCAGGCTTTAGCAGCAGGAGGCTGGGAGCACAGTGATGTCCCCACCAAGGCGAGGTGGGGAGGGTGTGGGTTTGGGTGGAAAGGCAGTGAGCTCTATTCGGAATCTCTTGCTTTGGCACATGCCCAAGCTCAAGGGAAGTGTCATTGTCTTCTCCATTCTCTGGTGCCTTCTATTTAAACGTGGAGTCATGATTGTTTTGACCTTCATTCTGGAAGTTCTCTTCCAAAGTCCTTCTCAAACTCAAGTCCTAGAGAGTCTGCAGAAGGGCACATTGTTAATCTACTCGGACTCTATAGCCCAACAGGGAATGAGGACCAAGGCCAGATAGGGTCTCTTGGAGCAAACTCAAGTCCGTGTTCCGTTCCAGGCAAGCCACGGATGAGGTGTTTCCTAACAATCTTGGAAACAAACCCATGAAAACAGCATTCTACACAATAGAAAAGAGAGATTTGTGTTTGAGATTTGCTAAAGCTTTGCAGAAAAATGACCTGCGTTCGAGGCGTGGTAAATATTCAGCCAGTGAACTAACTTGGTGTCTCTAGATCTGTCCTACTCAAGGTGTGATCTGCAGCCCAGCAGCCTCGGCACCACCTAGAAGCTTGTTAGAAAGCCAGGATCCGGGCCCCACCCCAGATCCGCCAGATGGAAGCCGCATTGTGACAGGATCTCTAGATGATTCATATGAAGGCCTTGGGGTCCTGGTTGACTGAGGCAGGAAACTTGGCAGGATTCAGTCAGGGTTTTGAGACCTGCAGAGGACCAGTGACCTGTGATTTCTCAGTCGGTCACTCTTTGGAAGTTAGTGATTTTTGGACTCGGCCACTAGGCATTCTGGGACCTCGGACCAGGACTGTGAGACCGTAGAGAGACAAGACCTCCAGCCCAGGCAGCCACGAAGGTGGACACAGAGGCATGATCTTCCACACATGATGAGCCTGGCAAGCTCAGGCGTGGTTGGGGCTAGCATCAATTCTTGGGCTCAGCTTCCAGAATCTGGGAGAAGGTTCAGGGATGGTCTGGCTGTTGTCTCTTGCTACACCTACTTTCTTTACCCATGTAAAGGAATGGAGAGGAGGGAGCCTGTCCGCGGGAGGACCACACAGAGGACCACGGGGTATTGTGTTTTGCCTGTAGGGAGAGAGATCCAGGGAGCACGGGCCCTTCTAAGGATGTTGAAGGAACTGTCCTGGCAGAGCTGAGAAGCTCGAAGCCATGAGATAAAATCCGGAAACACTATGTGAATTTCCTAGGCCTTCTGGAACAAATGAGCACAAGCTTGGCAGCTTAAAACAAGAGAAATTTATTTTTTCCCAGCTCTGGAGGCCAAAATGCCAAACTTAGTATCCCTGCTCGAAAATCAAGGTGTGGGCAAGGCTGCATCCCTCCAGGTGCTCCAGGAGAGAATTCCTCCCCCGCCTCTTCCAGCTTCTGGGGCCGCTGCATTCCTGGGCTTGCAGCGACAGTGTTCTAATCTCCACCCCGCAGTCCCCTTGTCTTCTCCTGTTCTGCCCTCAGATCCCCATGCCCATCTCACAAGGACGCTTGTGCTAATAATTAGGATCCGCCCCCAAAATCCTGAATAATCTTTCATCACAAGATCTTTGATTTGCTTTCCCCAATAAGGCAGCATTTACAGGTTCTAGGCATTAGGGCTTGATACCCTTGGAGGGGCCACAGACTGATTTTGGATCTGGAGAAAGGGCTTTCCAGCAACCTGGAGTCCAAGGTCAGAATAGACTGCTTGGGAGCTGGGGACCGCCCCCCTCCCAGGGCAGAGGCAGTCAGCAACCCACACAGATCCCCTCAACATTCTTCTCCAGATGCCAAAGGCTGCTTACTGCCAAGCCCAGGACGCTGCCTGAGGGGTCCCTTCCGCTCTAGGCACAGTCTTAGCCCGTGGGCTGTATACACCAGAAGGGCTGCAGGATAAGAAGCCTCCAGAAGCAGCCCTCCAGCCCTCACTGACACAGCCTGGAGGGTAAGATCCCAGCTGCCACACCCCGTGAACAGTGACTCTGGGCTGCGTTAGGACCGGCGGCACAGTTCTCCAGTGGAAATGGGCTCCACTCGCTCGAAGCTAGAACCCGACTCAATAGGACACCGTCCCCAGCTGCTGTACCTTTCCTCTCTCCTCTACCTGCAGATGCTCCCTTAGATCACCTCCTAAATAAACTGCTCACAAGGGTCTTCTTCTGGGGGAGACCGACCCAAGATGGTTTAAGAAGTGGTTGTAAAGGAGGCACCTGGGTGGCTCAGTCGGCTAAGCGTCCGCCTGCTTCTCCCTCTCCCGCACCTCCTGCTTGTGTTCCCTCTCTCGCTGTGTCTCTGACAAATGAAAGAAAGAAAGAAAGAGAGAGAGAGAGAGAGAGAGAGAGAGAGAAAGAAAGAAAGAAAGAAAGAAAGAAAGAAAGAAAGAAAGAAAGAAAGAAAGAAGTGGTTGTAGAAAGCAAACTCTGATTCTAGAACTGGATCATTTGCCTGCCTAATAGCAAAAGAGTGCCACGGGGGTGACCAGATGACCCCCAGTGTTCTGTGTGGCACAACGGTTAAGCACCTTCATCTTTTGGGGTGGGCACCTGGAAAGCTCAGTCAATTAAGTGTCCAACTCTTGATCTCAGTTCGGGTCTTGATCTCAGGGTTATGAATTCAAGTCCCACCTTTGGCTCCATGCTGGTAATGGAGCTTACCTAAAAAATAAATAAATAAACAAGTAACCCTCACCTTGGTGAGCTAAGGCAGAGTACAGGTGGGTGATGATACACCAGCCATTGCTAATTATTATCACTTAGTGATATTATTATAGTTAACTGTAATATAATTATTAAGAATAATTATTAGTTACTAATTATTAATATTGCTAACACAATAGCTCTAGCACTGGAGAGACACGGAGATAATGGTAATTCTAAGGACTGCCAGTTGTCGTCAACAGCCATCAAACGCTAAAGGAAGAAAATGTCACTCTCAGGCCAGGTCCGACACTTACAGTGTGGCCCAAGATGAGCACCTTCCCTTTTTGGAGCCAAAATTTCATCGTCTTCAATGTGAGGATAAAAGTTGCTCCTCCTGGGGTACCTGGGTGGCTCCCTTAGCTAAGCATCTGCCTTCAGCTCAGGTCACGATCCTGGGGTCCTGGGATCAGGTCCCACATCATGCTCCCTGCTCAGTGAGGAATCTGCTTGTCCTTCTCCCTCTGCCCCTCCCCCTGCTCATGCTAGCTCGCTCTCGCTCTCTCTCGCTCTCTCTCACTCCCTTTCCCTCTCTCTAATAAATAAATAAAATCTTTTAAAAACTTTAAAAAAAAAAAGAACTGCTCCCCCTCAGAGAATCATAGTGAGGATAAATAACAGGGGTCTCACCCAGGGAAGACCTCGGCATAGCGGCGCCCGGCGGGTACGCAGGTAACTGTTTGATGTTATGTTAAGCGTAGATATAAAATGCCACGGAGAACTTCAAAAGTACGACCAGGAATATGCCTTTAATTTATAAGCCTTCCTAACCTACAAATATAGCTTGTCTCCTCCCCCAACAAAATCCATACAGCTTTCCAAAAGTTCCAAGATTGATGACACCCTCGGTCCAAGCATCAACCAAGTCTGCCGTCAAAACCCAGCCGCCCCATCTCCCTCAGCAGTGTTGATGGCCGGGCACCCGAGCCTGTGATTTGTGAGCAGGGCGCACAAAGCAGGGGAGGCTAGGCAGAAGGATCTTTTTAATTCCCACTTTCCAAGGGGTTGTTACTCAACTCAACCCCCTTCTGTCCTAGAGTTAATCACAAGCTGCCGTCATCAGCGCCTGCTCAGGGGGAGACACACAGATCAATGCCTCCGCGCTGTCTGGAGGTCGTTGGCACCTGGGAATCAGCATGTCAGTCTGATTAGTCCTCGGGGTAGTTCCCCATCACCACCCACCCAACCCCTCAAGCCTGGCTCCCAAACCAATGGAGAACTACCTCCGTTCAAGTTCCAGAAGCATGGCTCCCAGTTTGAGGTTCAGGTTCATTAGCTGCTGAGACAGGTTGGAGGTGAGGTGCGAGCTGCACGGTGAGACCTGTGGTTAGCTGTGAAATTAATGAATTTCCTTCCTTAACCTGCTGCATGCATAATCTACCCCAGGCAGTAAACAATCAGGAGCCCAAAGAAAACTTACTGCGGTAAACACCCGCGATGTAATCATGAATTTATCATGAATTCTGAGTTCTATCTGGATGAACACATTTTTTTAAAAATACGCTTAAAAACAAGACCATGTAGAACAGAATGGTGGCTTTCTGGAGAAGTCAGGAGGCTGAAAGGAATATGCCTCAGGGTCTCCATGGTGACATCATCAATTAAATCAGGGCGGGGTACAAATGTGCAGGTGAACCCCGTTTCTCACTGATAGGTCTGAGGGCAATCCAGCCTTCCCCTGGCCTAACACACTCTCCAGTTGTTTTGTAACTGGTGTGCAAAGCCAAGTTTCTCCAGGCAGCACAAAGCGTCCAGTCTGCAGAGAGCCCAGGAAGAGGGGTGGGGGCTCAGAATGGCCCCCCATGCTGGGGATTTCAGTGGAAGCTTTGTCTGAGATGGGAGACACGAGAGCAGCCCCACGCCAGCCAGTGGAAGCCAAGAGAAGAACTAGAAGGAAATCTATTTACTAAGGCCTCATTTGCACTGTAAGGTATTAATCCTTCCCCTTTTTAAAATTCATTCCTTAGTGAATTTAGCTAATAAGGATGAAATGTTCCCTCCTCAGGCACTTAATCTGTGTCAGGCACTGGAGTTAGCATTTTAGATACATCCTCTGTAAGGCCCAGCATGGGGAGATGTGTTACCTAAAGGCACCCACAATTGCCTTCCCCTTGCTGATGAGTCTAGGGAGCTAAAATAGTTTATTTCCCAGATCCCGCTGAAGATAGGGGTGACCATTCACTGTCATTCTAGCCAACAAGACATCAGGCAAAGGCAGGCTTCCCTTCTGAACCAGAATGAATGCCTCGTTCTTCTTTCTGACTGGGACGCAGACCAGAGGCTGGAGTTGGAGCAACCGTTTTGAAGCCATGAGGACAGAGCCAACATTCTAAGGGAGGGGAGAAAGAAAAAAAAAAAAAAGAATTTGGGCCCCTGCCATTGCAATAAGTGTGGACCGTCGACACCAAACTTCTGGTGAGGCCAGCTTAAAAAATAATCCCTCTTCATCTCTACCAGTGTCACTGAGCATTCTGCTACCCCCAGTGAAGAACCCTAGAGCTAGGGTTCTAAACCTGGCCCTGAAGCCACGTGCTAGCTACGCAGCCGTGGGCAGGAGTGAGGTCAGCAGCTCAGGTGTGCGTCCCCATGCCTCGGGAACAAAGCTCCTTCGATGATTCCCTTCCACCCTCGGGCCAGGCAGGTTCCTCCAGGCGCCATGTCTGTCAGCTGTCAGAGGGAAGGGAGTGTGAGGCCGGACTGCCGTCCCCCCGTCTGTAGCTAGGCTCTGTCCCTGAGCCTGCAGACAGACAGCCTTTACCTTTACACTCTTGCTCTGCTGGTCCTCGTGCTAAGAGGCACCTGCCCACTAGGCAGATTTCCCCAAATGGGGGGTCTCGGGGGGTCTCGGTCTGAAACAAGGAGCTCTTCCCTCTCCGCCTTTCCTTCCCTCCCAGTCCGTCTGTCATACGCTGTAGCTTAAAAGGGACTTGGGCTGGGCCACAACGCCGTGCGACGTGCGCCCGAGAACCGCTCTTGCCAGCAGGGCGCCGCGTGACCTTGGACAAGTCACCCCTCTCTGTGCCTCACCTTCCTTGGCTGGGAGCTTGCCCTCTAAGGAATAAAACACAAATAGATCAAAAATTCATCTTGGAAGCTTGAAGAAAGCCGAAGAGGAGAAGGAGGTGGAGAGAGAAACACTGACGGTTCCGTCCACGGAGAGCCGAGAGTTCGGAAGATCTGGGATGTCCTTTTCCCTTTGCGCCAGCGGAGGCCTCCAGGGTGTGCTGTCACTCACCCACCAACCGGTGGGTCGGCGCCCAGCAGCTCCGACTCGAGGCCAGACTGCCAACTTCAAGCACTGGCGCCTCCTCTCTCAGCTTTCTGCCTGGGTGGCCCCCCTGTAAAAAAGAAGAGGGATAGCCCCTGTGCCACGGGGTTGTGGGGAGAGTTTGTGGACTACGCGCAGATAGAGGCATCTGAATGATGCCCGGCCCACAGATGCCCTCCACGGATATTGGTTATTCGAGTCAAGGACCTTCGAGATCTATTCACTGCCTACAGTCTTTCAGGGAGGGAGAACACAGGTTGTCTTGGTGCTAACCAGAGGAACAGGGGAGGAGCTGCCGCCCCAACTTATAGAAATGGAACCCAAGGTCAAGGGAGTTGTCCAAGTTCACGCAGCTGATGACTGCCACACCTGCAGCTCCGACCAGGTCATCTCATCTGTCTCCTGTCTTTCTGAGCTGGGGACCACAGTCCAGGGCTCCTGGCCTTCTCTGAGAGGGTCTTCTGAGGTCCAAGGCTCAGCCAGGACTCCAGGAAAGGGGACAGACCTTCCCAGGACACCCATGGTAGACTCCTCTGCCCCTCACTGTCTTCCCCCCAGCTCCCCTGCAGAGGCTCAAGCCCCACCCCTCCCTGGCATTCTTGGATGGAACACGTGGCTTACACAAACCTATCATCCTCCCTCTCTGTAACACAAGACATGCTCTTTGTGGTAAGGAAGGACATTTCTGACATGTTTCAACTCTGCTGCCTGAGGATGTGGGGCAAGGACAGCTGATCCTGCATCAGGTCCAGGCTAATCCAGGCGAGGCGGACTGGAGCAGGACGGGAGATAGCTCTCCCTGGTGGCGCACTCTGACCCCAGCCATGCTTCTGCCGCACCCCTGCACCTGTGAGTATGCTCTGTCATCCGGCGCCTCCGCAGCCCGGGCACATTTTTCCAGCTTTACTTTCTTTGTTTTATTAAAACTATAGAAGCTGTTTGGTTTTGCTTTTTAGTTTCCAAAATATAAAATTACATTTGAGTATTGCGTAGGCTGCTCCAAAAACACCTGTCAAAGCTTCCCCCCAACCCAGATTTCAACAAACATAGAGGTTAACTCACCACCACTGAGCAGACACCCCCAGAATGCAGGGCAACACCCCACAGATGCGTAATGCTGCGTGGACGGCCACACTGCCAGGGAGCCCTGCGGAGGCTCCCTCCCTGTTTCCAACAAACATCTTCGCCAGAACCGGGGTCCAAGATGCCACAGAAGGTGCCCTTCTGGCCTCTGGTAAACAACAGAGACTGATGTGCTTGTGGTTAGAGGCGCCAAGAGAAAGGAAGGTGCCAGCTCATTTCTGAGGCTTTGGCTTCCACTGCGCAGCCCAAAAATGCAGACGCAGCATGTGGAATAATATCCAAGCCCCAGACCAGGGCTCCAGGGAGCCGAGCGGGCGTGCCCATCTCCCAGGCTGCCCACCTGCGGCCCCACTCGCCACCGCGGGCATGTGCCGGGCACCCAGCCTGTCCCTCGGGGAACTCTGACCCCTCTTGGCCTCTCCATCCAGAGGTTTCCCTTCACGAGGGTGGGTCACGGGTCACTCACTCCCTGTCGTCTAACAGCGGAGAAACCTTGGAAGCCATCCTGAGGCTCCTTCCCCAGGCCCAGGGGAGTTCTTTCTGTCAACACTCCACTGTCTTCTCTGACCTGGATAGCCCTGCTAGCCACAGTCTCGGTCCTTGTGACTGACCTGTTTTATGCAGAAGGCAGCAGAGAAGTGAGATCGAGTAAGACATTTGTCTTGATGTCCCCCACCCCATTCTCCGTCCCCAGCCTGCCGTTTGGAACGTGCTGGGCACTCAATAGTCCTCTGAAAAGAAATAGTAAACGGACCCCTGATATGTCACCACTGAGCAGAGGGGGCTGTGAGGAGAGGACAAGCGGGTTCCTGCAAGGCATTTAGGAACACCAAGTCACACGAGCTGAGGCAGACACCGAAGACTCATGAGCACAGAGCTGGAGGGTGTGCGGGGGAATCTTAAATCAATTACCTTAAGAAAAAAACACTGGAGAAGGTAATTGGCTGATATAAGAGAGCAGCTTGGGAGAGTTGCTGTCAGGCAGAGCTGGATCCAGGGTCTGAAGTGATTAGGGCCCTTGGACTTCCCTTCTTGGCTGTCTCCTGGCCCACTGTTCTTCTGTGCCCCTTGACTCTCCTACTTAGGTTCTGTTCATGCAGCAGAACGTGGCCGCTGGCAGCCCTTCAGGCTCACTTTCCAGCGTGTGTGCCAAGTGGACACACGCCTTCTCCATCACTAGCAGCTCCAATGCTCCTGGAAGATGCTTCAGGTTGGCAGAGAGAGAGGACAATGGTTTTTCACCAGGACTGTGCCACAGGATGCCTCTGGGGCCGAGGGGACACTCTGACCTCTGGCTCCTCCCACCCCGGCCACCCGGCCAGCTGTGGCCCTGTTTCCGTGCAGCGGCCCCTCTGTCTCCCGGTGTTCCTTCCCCCTCCCCTCCCGGGCCACCCCTCCCCCGCCCCACTAGCTCCCCCTCTCCTAAAACTGCTCACCGTGTCCTCATGGATTAACTTGGAGAAACGTGGACTATAACACACCCAGGAAAACTGTCCTTGACGGACACCATGCTACTCGCCACAACAACAGCTGCGATTAGTAAAGTCCAACATGGAGAAAAACTGATTTATGGAGCAAACCTCCACCGTGAAAATCTAAATGCAAAAGAATTGATCTCTATGAAAATGATTTCAGCAAAATGGAAACGGAAGCAGTGGAAATGGTTTAACTGTGCTGTGCAGAAGATTCATAGAAGGATTAAATGGCTTACTGGAGTTCCCTGTGGGATTCTGGTACTTTCTAGGGGAAAACTCATCACTGTTGACTAATTCTGATTAAAATGCTTGCATTCAAATTGCCTTGGGGTCAAAATGTCCACAGGAATAGAGCCTCGGGTCAAAATATTCCCAGCTCTGATCAAGGGGTTGGGGTTTTATCAGCAGCCCCAAAGGGCAGGGAAGGTGGGGGGGTGCACCACCTCCCAAAGCAGAGCAGCAGGGGTCGGAATCTGTCTGGACAAGCCCTGGAGGGAGGGAGTGGGGGACACAGGAGCAGATCCCAGCACAGATCTTCCCTGCAGGCCTCCCGGCCCAGGGTGCTGGTCAGGTCCCGGCAGAGACGTGGGCTGGGGACAGCAGGTCTGTGGCCCCCCTGCCAGCCCCACCCCCACCCCGCTGCCTGGCAGCTGCCACCTCCCCACAGAGATCTGAAGCCCCCGAGACGCCCTCTCTCCTGGACCCAGGCGTTCCGGCTGAGGTCAGAAAGCAGAAGAGCTCCACAAATGCTTTTTTTTCCCAAATGGTACTTATTGCTTTTGTCTTTCTGACCACAAATACAGCGCAGCCAAAGGCAGAACTTTCGGGAAAGGAAAAGCGAGAGGGAGACACATCGCTCTCACTCCACCGAGCAGGGACGCTCAGGTCTCCCAGCTGCAGACCGGCCCCCGACAGGCCCTGACAGCCCCAGGGACCCCCGGGGCTTCTCCACCATCGGCTCCCAGGGGAGGCTGTGCTTCTCTCATCCCCACAGGGGCCCACCAGGTTCGGACTCCTGTTATTCCCATTTTATAGCTGAAGGAAAGGGGGCCAGAGAGGCACAGTTATTCCACCACGATCTCAGAGCTGCGAAGTGATAGAACGAGCCTCACACGTCAGGGTGCCAGTCTCCGGAGCTCTCGGAACCTCAGAACCTCGTGGCTGTGCAAGGAGCAGGGAGGGCAGGGGAGGGGAGGGGAGGGGGAAGTTGGGGGAGGGAAGGGGAAGAGGGAGGGAGTACAAGTGGGGAAGGGGAGAGGAGGGGCGAGGGAGGAGATGGGAGGGGGAGGGAGGGAAGGGGCGTGGGGGGAGGGGGAGGGAGAATGGGGGGAGGATGGGAAGGGGAGGGAGCAGAGACGGGAAGAGGAAGAGTCAGTGAAGGATGCGAGGCTGAAAGCCTCCATGCCTCTCCGTCCCTGTGTCCCTGCCCACTGGCCGGGCTGCCGGGTGAGGCGCCCACGCGTGGCCCCCAGGACTCGCAGGGGAGTACGGAGGGGACCTGGAACTCCCCGCCAGACTCTGCGGGGCCCAAACCCTGGTCTTCCCCACGCTGCCCGGACACTTATCTTCCCAAATCAGGAAGACACACTCCATTGCCTTTAGGAAACAAAACAAAACAAAACCTGCTGCTATTTTTAAAAGGGTATTTTCATAGAACCATCTCTGGTGTCCGGCAGGAATTCCAGCCCCAACGCCCCTGGTGAAGCGATTTCTGGAGGAGTTCACGCGCTCCTGTCGGGCAGCCCAGAAGCTGGGCGGCCCCTCCCGCTCTGCTCTCTGGATGGGGAGGCTGCCCCCTACCTCAGCAGCTTCCACCCGGGGCTTTCTGAGCCCGTTTGCCCCAGTGCCTCTCCACCCCTGCCTCCTGTCAGAGGTCAGGCGATTCCAAACTACACAGACGCCAGTGTCTGCCCCTCGGGAGCTCCCAGCCCAGGGGACACGTAGACCTGCACGGTGACGCTCCATTTGCCGGGGTCCTGGATGCTGGGGCCATGCTGAGGCTCAATGATGAGTCTGCCCGGCCCCAGCGGCCCCAGGGCTGCCCACAGTCTGGTCCTAGGAGACCAAGCCCAGGGCCAGCTGCTCAGACAAGGGAGGACTAACTACGCAGGGACCAAGGCATTCACACGGAGGCTAGAGGGACAAGCTCAGCTCACCAGGTCTGAATGGCCCAGGCAGGGGACAGCAGGAGTAAAGGCAGAAGTCCTGGAAGACCTAGAAGTTTGGAGAACTTTTGCTAATCTAGTTCATCTGGGGGCAATGGGCTGAGGGTGTGTTTGCCAGAATACCCAGGGCACCCTTTAAAAAGACTCAGCATTGCCTCCTCTTTCAGCCCCGACCTCCACATTCAAGGACCCTCGGCCTGACTTGTCCATTGAAAGCTGTAACACTGGCAATACCCAAGACCCTTTTAGCCAGGATTTGCCTGTTTTTGTAATTCAGTGATAGTAATAGCCAAACACGTTGAGTGATTAATTTATGCAAAGCACTGCTTTACGCTAACTATTAGCAGAGCCCAGATTCAAGCCCAAGAGTCTATTATCCAAACCTATACTTATAACCCAGGATGGCCTTATATGGGTGTTTAGGTTGCACCCTGCACATGGGTGCCTTAACTGAGGGGGCTTCATTCACATTGTAGACATGGCACGCAGAATGCGCAGGAGAGCATGGAGTTCTAGACACCTTGGCCCTTCTGGAATGTTGAAGAGAAAGGTAAGGGGGAGGTCCCGTCTACACCAACCCACACTACAGTATCCACAGGCAAGAGAGTGTGCACCCTCACACTCGCTCACTGGAGAGCCCCAAGCTGCCTCTCTGGCCCTCCATTGGTGTCTGAGGCTAGACTTGTACTTCTTCAGACTAACCCAATACAAAGCTCCAGGGCCCAGGCACTGCGTAAACGCGCAGGAAGGCAGGTTTGTGTGCACTCACACATGCACACTTTTGTCCCTCCAGGGTGCAGCCTGCCAGGCTCCAGAGAGCCCCCGACAAGCTCCTCAGACTGTGCCGTGTTGGACTCACTGCAAAACATCTTCCTTGAGCGAGGCACACTGGGCTTGCCCTTGTGTAGAGTCACCATCAGAACTGACTTGGCCGTGCTGCTGTCCTGACATTCCATGGCCTCGCAGTCTAAGGCTCCGCCTGGTTCTAACCCAGAGGAGCAGGCCAGGGACTGGTGGGAAGGAAGCATGTGACGGGTGCACCCACCACCGCCTCCCTCTCCTGGCCTGTCCATTCAGCTAACTCCAGTGGCTCGCCCACAGTCTTCATCAAAAACCGCTAACTCCAAGGTGTGTCCTTTGGAAAACATGTTTGGAAGCAACAACACCTCCCGCTCCCCAGCCGCTGTTCCCGGCATCGTCCTGGAAGTTCTGGGTGTACCACTCTTCAGGCTACCCCAGCTGGCCTCAGAAAGTCCCTCCGGATGTCCTCTCCCACACCCTTTCTATCTTCCCCCTGCAGATGCACCCGGAAGCTCAGTAGGAGACAACAGGGAGAGCCCTGCGCTCAGCTCACTATTGCTGCTTAACCAGTCACCCCAAGAGCCACATGGCAGGGAAGTCCGGAGGGGAAGACCAGGCAAGATCCAAAGGTGGACCTGGAAGGGGGCAAAGGGACGGTAGAGTGATGCTCAGGGAGGGGACAAGAAGGCAGACATGGGAGGGGAGGGGGGAAGATGTGGTGTGTCCTGGGGAGGAGCAGCTGGGGAGAGGAACCGGAGGGCACCCCCCCACACAGGACGTGCACCAGCCAGCCCCGGGGAAGGAAGGGAGGGGTGTGATCTCCTGTCTCTCTGTCTGCTGCGCCCATCTGCTCTACCACTGCACCTGGCTTGGCTCCTCGTACCATCTTACAGAAATTTGAAGTGGTTCTATCACTTAAAAATTGGGAGATTTCTGGCAAATCAATCAACATGATATGTCACATCCACAAGAGAAAGGATAAAAGCCATATGGTCATTTCAAGAGATGCAGAAAAAGCATTTGACAAAGTATGACATCCATTCATGATTTTAAAAAAAAAAAACACCCTCAACAAAATAGGTCTAAAAGGAACATACCTCAACATAATAAAGACCTTGTGTGAAAAACCCACAGCTCACATCATTCTTAATGGGGGGAAACGGAGAACTTTTTCCCTAAGGTCAGGAGCAAGACAAGGCTCTCTACTCCCACCGCTTTTATACAACATAGTCCTGGAAGTCCCAGCAATCAGACGACAACAACAAAAGATAAAAAGCATCCAGATCGGTAAGAAAGAAGTCAAACTTACACAATTTGCAGATGTCATGATGCTATATATAGAAAACCCTGAAGACTCCACCAGAACACTGCTAGAAGTGATACATGAGTTCAGTAAGGTCGCAGGATACAAATCAATGTAGAGAAACCCATAGCATTTCTACACAGTAATAATGAAACAGCAGGAGAAGTAATTAAGAAAACAATCCCATTTATAATTTCACCAAAAGTAATAAAATATCTGGGAATAAACTTAACCAACGAGGTGAACGACCTATATTCTGAAAACCATAAAACACTGATGAAAGAAATTGAAGAGAATACAAAGAAATGGAAAGACTGCTCACGGACCGGAAGAACAAATAATGTTACAATGTCTATACCACCCGAAGCAACCTATAGATTTAATCCAATCTCTATCAAAATACCCAGAGCATTTTTCAGAGCTACAAAAAACAATCCTGAAGTTTGTGTGAAACCCCAAAAGACCCCGAATCGTCAAAGCAATCTTGAAAAAGAAAAACAAAGCTGGAGGCATCACGATTCCAGATTTCAAGTTATATTACAAATCTGTAGTCATCAAAACAGGACTGGCACAAAAATACACACATAGATCAATGGAACAGAACAGAAATCCCAGAAATAAATCCATAGTTATATGGTCAATTCACCTTTGACAAAGAAAGCAAGAATATACAGTGGGAAAGGACAGTCTTCAACTAACGGTGTTGGGAAGACTGAACAGCAACGTGCAAAAGAACGAAACCGGACCACCGTCTTACGTCATATACAAAAATAAACGTGACGTGGATTAAGGACCTAAATGTGAGAAACACTAATTCGGAAAGAGATATGAACACCGCTGTTTATAGCAACATTATTGACAACAACCCTGGCACAGAAGGAGCCCACGTGTCCATGGACTGAGGGATGAATAAAGAAGATGTGGCTTTACATACACAGTGGAATACTACTGAGCCAGAAAAAAAGAATGGAATCTTGCCATTTGCAACCACATGGATGGAGCTAGAGAGTATAATGCAAAGAGAAATAACTCAGAGAAAGACAAATACTGTATGATTTCATGCGTGCAATTTCATAAGTGAAAAAAGGGAAAAGAGGGAGAGAGACAAAACAAAAAAACAGACTATTGACCGTAGGGAGCAACCAGATGGTGACCAGAGGGGCGGTGGGTGGTGGGCAATGGGCAAGGGGAGTGAGATGGGGGGTTAAGGAGAGCACTTATACCAGGGATGGATGGAACCGCTGAGCCACTACACTGGACGCCTGAAACTAATACAACACTGGATGTTAATACACTGGAATTAAAATTTTTTAAAACCGGGAGGATTCCCGCACAGGCACCCGGGCCTGCCTTTCTCCTGGGGTGGGTACCGAGCACGCTGCCGGTTCAGAGCTGGTGGGCTCCCCACCTCCCTGCAGACCCCGTCTTTGGGGAATGGCTTGGCCCCATCCGCTCTCCGCATCCGAGCCAGCGGCCGGGACCTCCAGTCAGACATTTGACCCCTGCAGCCCTGGACCCCACGCCTGCATCAGGTATGGGAACGGAGGGGGAGCCCCTTGTTGAGACTGTGGTTAGCCGTCGGGGCACATTCTGAGCTTCGATCGTAATCCCAGGAGAACAGAGAAGGACAGTGAGTCACCCAGTCCATGGAGCCGAGGCTGAGCCAGGATTCAGACCCAGGCAGGCGGGGGGCTCACTCCCAACCCCTTCGCCATTCCCACCCCCCCCCGGGGCGGGGGAGGTGCTGGAGGGCAGGGGGAGGCCCTGAGCGATGGCACTGATGCCCGGCATCGCCAAACCCCACACTGCCTTACCCACTCCTTGCTTTGAAGACGCCTAGACTTTGGGCAGAACGTTCCTCCTGCCTTTCCTGCAGGGGGGACATTTGCCACTGACTTGGGGATTTTTGCCGTCAGCAAAACTGACGACACATTTCTACCGATTGTCACTATTCCATGGCAGCCAAGAGCACCCTTACATCGTGTGTGGTGTCATACCTGGGTTTGGCTAAAACTTCACCCAGAATGTTCCAGAACATAAACACAAGGTGAGGGGAGGTGAGGGGTGGATGTGAGGAGACAGCACTGTTGACAGTGCCACCCAACAGGTTGTGAGGAGCCAGGCTCCAGGTCAGCAGAGTCGACAAGAATACCCCCAGACCTTCCTGCGTTCTTCAGCAAACAAAGACTTGGAAGTGGGACACGAGGCCAGGTCCCCAGAGCAGTGGTGTCCGTGTGACCGTCGTCAACAGGGACACATGAGTCAGCTGCTGGCAGATGGTATCAAAGCTCCTGGCAGGGGGGCTACCAGTCCACCTGCTTCCTTCTCGTGGTTCAGAAACCTTGACTTTGTGATCACGTCATTCACCTCCTCCTTTGCCAGTTTTTCACACTCACGCTCTGGGCTTCCAGAGCCCCCTCTCCACCTCTCCACACATCAGGAGAAACGAGTACTTCTCCCGGGAAAGCCTCACTTCCCGGGGCTGGGGCCTGGACACAGGCCATGGGGGGGGGGGGGGATGGGTCCTCCTCTCCTAAGAGCAAGATTCCTCCAGGAGCCCAGCAAGGAGCCGGCACTTCATGGGAGCAAAGGGTGTTGCAGACGCCCCTGGGGACAGGGGTGGGGTGTGCGCCGGGACCAGTCCCAGCTCTGGCTCCTTCCACACTGCAGCGGGCCCCTGTGGGTTTAACTGTGTGAGGATGACTGGGTGGGGGTCACCTCTCCCAGCCCGTATCCGCCAGACTCTGGAGCTCGTGTGAGCTGCGCAGAAGAGAGAAGGGAGTGAGCACAGAGGACTGGCCGCCCCAGCACAGAGGCATGGCCTCCTCCCAGCACTCACACAGGCTGTGGGCTGCCCGCCCCCCAGCGCCCACCCAGAATTCCAGCCTTGCACACACAGAGGGACTTTCCAGGAGGTCGAGACACCTCCCCAATGTCACTGGCTGAGCCAGAGGCCTCCAGAAGCACACAGTGTCCCCACAGTTGACGAGCCGCCCCGAATTCTTTCCTGGGACACCGGCTCATTTCCGTGCCGGCCAAGGGCCTCTCGCTCATTCTAAAGCCAGCGCCACAGCCTCGTCTGGAGAGAATCTGCACACTTTGCAGACACAAACAGCTCAGAAAATAGGCCAAACCTAACGCACGCATCCACAACACTGTCTTTGCCAACGCTTCCCTCTAAAATCAGATTGGCAATGTATGCAAACGAGTTGTGAGAATTCATTACGATAATTTATCTAATTTCAGAGGCAAACCTGAAGCAAACAGCGCCTCACTCCACAACACATAGGACCTCCTAGAATATTGATTTCAGAGTTTTATTAGCCTTGCACCAAGGCCCTTTTATAGCCCAGAGGTATGGGATCGTCAATTTTCTCATGAATACAAATGTCCCTGCTTCAAGGCCCCAACATATGGTTTCCCAAGGTCATTTCCAGGGGTGACCTGCATGCCAGGCTCAGACTCGGGGTCTACGGGAAGCCTTGGCAGGAGCACGGGGCCATCTGTCCCGGCAGGATCAGTGACTGAGAACACAAGCAGTCCTTGCAAAGGCGTCCAGAGTAACAGGCGTGGAATTAAGAGTGTGTCGCCTTATTGAGCATCCACGGGCAGGGCGGCCAGCAGCAGAGTGGTGCTCAGGGCGGGTCAGCTTTATGAGCCCTGATGACGTCATCAGGTCATCTCAGGGGACCAATGTGATGTCTTCGGGATGCTCCATCTCACCATAAAGAACCCGGATTTACCACCTGTTCATCTGGAGCCGCCATTTTAGCACACCCCATAAAGGTGGCCCAGAATGAGTCTCACCCAATCTCCTAAAAGGGAGATCGCATGGCCAGCTCCTCAGAGCAGCTCCACTTGATACGTGGGACCACAGGGATCCCTCTCTGCCCCCAGACACCTCTTTGCAGCCTATTGGGAGGGGAGCCAGAATCTCCCACACTTGGGTCACAGGTCTTCAAGGTCGGCACAAGGTAATGCATACAGACCTTGGGGCACCCAGATCTGCCTTGGAATCCTGGTTCTGCCTTGAGATGCCTGATTGCCCAGGACATGTCCCCTGACCTCCCAAAGACTGGGTTTCCTCAAAGAGAAACTGGAATGATACCACCTGGCAGGGCCGATTTGAGGACTGGCAAGAATGTATGCAGCCGTAAGAGGAGCCTAATAGGAGGGGCTCTTTGTAGGACTAAAGAGGGTCACGGAGCACCTTCATGAAGCTGCATGACAAGTGTGGACCTGACCTTTTGCAGAGAAACTCTCCAGGGGCTCCTGGGTGGCTCAGTCGTGATCTCACAGTTGTGACACAGAGCCCTACATTGGGCTCCACGCTGGGCATGGAGCCTGTTTTGGATTCTCTCTCTCTCTCTCTCTCTCTCTCTCAGTCCCCCTCCCCCACTCACATATGCACATGCGTGCTCTCTCTTTTAAAAATTCTCATAAAATAGGGGCACCTGGGTGGCTCAGTGGATTAAGCGTCTGCCTTCGGCTCAGGTCATGATCCCAGGGTCCTGGGATCGAACCCCACATCAGGCTCCCTGCTCAGCAGGAAGCCTGCTTCCCCCTCTCTCTCTCTCTGCCTGCCTCTCTGCAACTTGTGATCTCTGTCTGTCAAATAAATACATAAAATCTATAAAATCTATAAAAAATTTTCCATAAAATAAAAATTAAAAAATAAAGAGAAGCTCTCCAGTCACCAGTCTCCTGGGTACTCGTGTTGCTGGCTACTGACTCTGTCCCGCTTTTGAATGTGGTGGCAAAACGGTTTCTTGTTTGGCGATCATTCATTCCCCCCAAGCTGCCTCCATAGGGTTTGTGCACTTTTCTGCCCCATTCATACTGGGGTTTAGCCATACAGCTTGCTTTGGCCAATGGCATGTGGGTAGAAGTGACACCATGGCACGTTTCCACTCACCCCTTGAGGAAAACGTGCCCTAGCCAGGCTCCATCTCTTCATCCTTGACCCCTGAACAACATCCAACTCACTGCCTGAAACTGCCACCCATCCAGGCCCAGCGCTCCTCCTATACACCCTTGATCTTGCGAATGAAGACTTGCTGTTGGGGGCCATGAGTTGGGCGTTGGGCACTGGGCGTTGGTTTTGCAGCATTTTGCAGCAATAACTAACAGACTAGATCCTTGAGTGCCCTGCTTATGTCTTCAGTCCTAGTTGCTCCCCATGTTTTGGCAACATTGATTTTAATGCTCATGGCATCGCCTTGGTACCTCCCCATCTTTGTGCCCTACCTGCTGCACAAAGTGCTCCCACCCCTGCTCTTCCCCTGGATCCAGGACCCAACGCACTTGGTCTCTGACCTTACAGTTCTGACCTTACACCTCTTGGCCTCATTCCTGCATCGCCCCTCACACCAGGTATAGCAGAGGCCAGGTGACAGAGCAAAGACCCTCCGCAGAGAGAGGGGGCAGGAACCCAGCGTGTGCAGGCACCGCCATGCTGGGCATGCCAAGCGTGCGCCTCCATGAACCCTGGGAACTGTGGGGCCAGAATTGGAGCCAAGAGCCTTCTGACCCCAGAATCGGAGTCTTTACCTCAGTGCATGGCTGAAGGTCCAGCTTCTCTGGGCAAGCAGAGTCTCCCAGCAATATAGAGCCTTTGTGTTGGAAGGAATTTACACAGCGCCCTAGTCCAATAAATAGCAGGTAAACCACACAACATGGCCAAGTTTGTAGGTTAAATCAGTCAAATATTGGCAATCATGGCTTTACCAGATTCCCAGCTGGTTGAACAACCAAATTTAATCCTACCTTTACCGGCCAACATTCAGTTCCTCTTTCCCTGTGATTCATGAAGATTTGGGGAGGGACTTTCCAATGCCCTACCAAATTTCAAAACAGCCTACGTGCATGGCATTTTCCTGGGACACCCACAGTCACCCCAGGGCCAAGGGAGAATGGCCTCACTCTGGCTTGCTGACAGTTCATTTTCAAGTGCAAGGAGTGAGCACCAGCCCTCTTGCTCAGCCCTATAAGTAAACAAGTAAATAAAGTAATAACAAACCAGACCCCTTTATGATCCCCCATTTCCCTTTCTGTTTTATAACATGTCCAGGAATTCATGCCAAGGGTGAGCTCAATCAAAACGGTGACCCATCATTCTCAGATTTGGAAACCTACCCTTACTCTTCCTTAAGTATCAGGAGACGCGTCAGTCACCACTTTTAAAGACCATCCCCACCCAAATTCTTTCCTGCCGGCCTCCACCCTCAGGCCTGTGGATTTCCACACTGGCTGGAGTCCCCGAAGACAAGCTGCCCAGTCCTGGGCAGCTTTGTTCCCCACCGAGAGGCTTTTATTAGGGGCAGGAGGCAGACGATCGCTAACGGATCCTGCGCTGGGTGCCAGGCCCCGCGCTGGCCCCAGACGTGTTGTTATTTCCATGAATCCTCAGAGCATTGCAGGGTCATGACTGGGGCCTTGCCGACTCCGAGCCCGTCCCCACCCTCACTAGAGGCCCCATTTCCTCTGAATGTGTTGGTTCTTCTGCAAATGGGCCCCAGCCCCTTCCGTGTAAGAAGACCTTCCCAGCTATAGCTGGGCCTCTGCTAGGCCAGGCTGGCTTCCCTCCTGCCCCCACCCCCGACCTGGAAGTAGGTGTGGGTGGTGCAGCTCAGCCGCCAAGGGCAGCCTGTTCCTCGCGGGGCACAGTTTGAAAATGCAGGCAGCCATGGTTCCCCTCCAGCCCAGCTACCTAAATGCCCTTCCTGTCTTCCTTCCCATGCTGGGAGCAGAGCATCCAAAATTAAACGGCCAGAAATAGATCCAGTTGGCCCGGAAGTGGCCAGAAATGCTCGGGGCCTCCTGGAACTTCGGGCAGCTGAGCCCACCCCGTAGAGAACCAAAGGCAGTTAATTATGGGCAGCTCAGATGACGGGCACAGGAGGCGCCCGGCCGGGCGGGAGTTTCTCGCCTCCGCTTCCTCCTCGTCCTGTTCTACCTCCAGACTTCCTGTTGCTTCGCATCTCCTTTCCCAGATTTGCTCAAGCCTTGCCAGCTTCCAGCCGACTGAGCAGAACTGGACGTCAGAGTCCTTGAGCAATCGTGCTTTCCCACAGTCTGTTCAAAGCTCCTCGCCCTCTGGGGTCTGCCCAGCCCCGCGTGCTCCTTCTGTAGCGGCTTGCCCTGGCCAAGAGGTTGAGGGAGAGACCGGGGCAGGCGGAGATAAGGCTGGGGAGGTGGGCAAGGGACTGACCGCGGAGACACTGGCCCCCTAGCCAAGGATGAGAGATGCGCCAAACTGTTAGGTCAAGGTTCAGCTGCTGGCAAATGGGCGCTTTCCAAATGCCGCCCTCTGCGGGGTGGAGGGGAGGCCAGGACACGCGCAGGAGGAGAGGCCGGTGGAGGCCGAGTGTGGACCTGACGGGGCTGTGCTGGGCTTCCCCTCTCTGGGCAGCCTTGGAGTCAGTCCACGAAAGAGACCCCCACTCCAGGGTCTCATTTTTCAGAAGCCTGTGTCTGCCCTGCCTTCCTGAGGTCCTGCCTGCTATGAGGCTCCTGGGACAGCCAGCCCTCCGTCCCGGTCCCCCCGGGGGCCAGCATGACCAGAGGCAAGCATTCGTTCCTGAGCGTCCCTGACATTGTGGAACATGATGATACGGGAGGGGGCAATAGGGTAGAGAATGGCTAGAAGCTGGGGTACAGGGAGCCCCCGCGTACATCACAGAGGGGAACACAGAGCCTGGGCAGGCAGTGGAGCTTCCCACAGAGTCTTCCGTGTCCCTAGAAGCTGTGGTTGGCCTGGTCTCCCTTCCTCTGGCCCCGGGGGTCACTTCCTGAGCCTGTGACCCTTGCACTCACACGGGCCCCACGCTCAGAAGGGCCTGGTGCTCCCAGGGCCGGGGTCCTTGACGGTCCCTTGTTGCCATCTGGAAATTCTTAACCCCATCTTTGAACTCTTGTACTTTGTAAATGCCGTGGGACGGGCCATGAAGCCCGCGTGTGAGCGGAGGAAGTAGGCCCAACGCACCCGACCACAGCCCTCCCTGCTTTCTCACACTCCAACACGCCGCCCCTGCTCACGCGCAGCCCCTGAGGCCCGAGGACCAGGTACGCCCGGCCCGAGGCCGAGGAGGGTTCCTCGCTTCGTTTAATGCTGGGCTGTCACGTCACTATCCTGAAATCATGAACGAGTCCATCTCTGCAGTTGCGTTTGGTAAATGAGACGCACTGGGACACGGAGGCACGCACACGACCGAGAGCGGGGCGCGGGGAGGGGTGCGCAGGCAGGTGTGTGCCGTTCCCCGCGGCGCGGTAAGCGTGCCATTCCGGGGGGCCCACGGGTGCGTGCAACTCAGCCCGACTCCGAGTGAGTACAAGGGAAGCGTGTTACGTCTGCGGCCGAGTGAGCCTGCCGGCACCTCCTGGAGGCCAGCCCGCCCTTCAGATCAGAACACGCGCCCATACTCACGCGACTCTGGTCTTGAGAAACGAGAAGGACGGAGGCCCTGTGGCACCCTTTCTCGGTCGCGTCCCGTCCCTGCATCAGCCGATCGCTTCTGCGACATGGAAGGCACAGAAGGAAGGGGACAGATGCGGCCCGGAGCTCCCTCGGCCCTTCCTCACTCAGCGGGAAGACCAAGGCACCGCGTGGGGGCGGAAGGTGATTCCATCAAGAAGCAAAATAAAAATACTTGAGCATCCCCACTTCCGCGGTAAGAAAGCGGTTCACGTGCGCACAAGACCTCTGAGACAGGCCGTGTCGCTTCGGTGACTCTGCTTACGAGCTAAATGCTCTTGGACTTCCGTTTAAAACCGGGATGGCATCAAGATGAGGGAAAAAGGTACGCTGATAATTCTAATTTTTAATTTCTCTTTAGAGTATCATTAAATAGCAAAAGAAACCCTATAATAAGATGAGAGAGGTAATGTGGAAAAAAGGGGAAACCTTTATATTTTAGTGCCTTTAAGTGGTCTTGTCTTGTCTTTATGAATGAGAAGCTCTGCATTTTCCTTCTGCCTTGAGTCCTGTGAATTATATAACCATCATTGCCTGGCCAGCTCCTGCCTATTCGTCCTACTGGTTAGGTGCCACCTCCTCCAGGAAGCCCTCCGTACCTCCGCAAGCTGTGAAGTGCCCCCACCTGTGCACTCCCACAAGAAACAGCAGCCCGCGCATCACTGTGCTGCAAAGGTCTGCTTGTCTGACTACATGGTCTTCCAGGGGATGGAGCATCAGAATTAGATCACCAGATTGTCAACCTTACAGAGCCCTCCCTACCTGTCCTCAGCATCAGCCCAGGGCCTGGAACATAACAAGTGTTCCTTCCCAGTCAGATGGATGGATGGATGGATGGATGGATGGATGGACAGATGGATGAGTGAAAATAGTGTGTCATGTGCCAGACACGGTTCTCAGCATTTTGCATATACTGCCTGAATGAGTGAATGTTGGCACCAAGATTGCTATAAAGGCCCTACCCAGCGAGCTTCCCCTATGTGACCCTGTGTGGTTCCATCAGCGTTGGGCTCTCAGCCATGGTCCCCCTGTTGGCCTCCTCCTGTCCTTCCCCCCTTACTGTGGACTTAGATGCTGACAAAATGGCAGGTTCATTGAAGGCAAGAACCCTGATATGTGTCTATCTGGGCCCCGAGGGTGACCCAGAGTTTTGCACAGTCAGGACCCATGATGTTAATAAGTGAATTTGTGAAAACAGCCTCTAAGAGAAGACGTTCTGACCGAGGGGATCTAGATCCTGACGAGTCCATTCCAAAGCAAGCCACAAGTCACCCTTCTCTTCAGAATATATAAACAGGAAGGAAGAGAGGGAGGAAGGGAGGGAGAGAGGAGGGAGAGAGAGAGGAGGGAGAGAGAAGGAAGGAAAGGAAGGGAGGAGGGGGGAGGGGGAGGGAGGAAGGGAGGGGGAGGGGGAAAGAGAGGGAGGGAGGATCTTACTATTCTCTAAATCACGCTTCTGAAAAATGTCAAGACCACTTTTTTGCAGAACTGAAAACAACAAAAACAGAAATTGGGCGCCTGGCACGGTTGCCCTGGACGCCGATGACAGACTGCCAGTCTCGGGCGCAGCTCGGCCACTGCACGTTAGAGCAATCTCGCCTTCCAGATCCAGAATGCACATTCCCAGATGGGTCCTTGGCAAACCATGATGCCAACGTGTTCATCTTCGGGATGTTTCCCTTTCCGGGAGTGTGGAGCAGAGACTGGCTGCTTGCTCACTAACCCTGTTTCTTCCTCCTGGGCATACAGAAAGCCTCCATCCCAACCTCTCTTGCAACTGGTTAGATTGAGGCCCTATGACTGGGTCCCGGTCACGGAGATGTCAGCAAAAGTGACCCATGCTGCTTACAGGACTGGCCGTAGGTCATGGGCATGGCTGTCTGTGCTCCCCTCCCCTTCTATGTGTAACTATGTGTGAAAAAGATAATGTCGCAAGATAGAAGGAGCCTAGATCCCTGAGTCACGGCTTGGAGAGCATTGCCCACCCCACATCAGACTGTGACACGAGTGAGAAATGAACTGTACGGTGTTTAGCTGCTGAGACATTGTTACAAAGCTAGCATTATTTATCCTGGCATATCTCTCGGTAGGAACGCATTCAGATGCAAGTAACTGAGAAGCCAAAGTGACATAAATAAATATAACCCTGTTTTTCTGCATAACAGGAAGTAAGTCTTGGAAAAGGCAATTCAAGAGTGGACCAGCTCCTCATGGACACCGGCTCATCTATCTTTCTGCTCAGCCATTCTTGCTGTTTGTAGCCATGCTTGTCAACTTGAAGTCACAAAAGGGCTGCTGTGCCTCTGACATTTCATGTGCATTCCAGCAGCAAGAAGGATGTAGGGTAAAGGGCTGAAAGCATCCTGTCGATAAGATCTGTCCCAGCTTTGATTTCTACTTTACTTTTACTCTTGCCAACGTCTACGTACATTTTATTAACCAAAAGGGCATCACATGCCTGCCTGAACCAATGACTGGCCAGCAGGAATGATACTATTACACTTGCCTTATTACAGTTGTGATTCGACCCCTGCAGCTGGGGTCTGGAATCCCCCTGCCCTTAGATCTGGGGATCTACATGACTGCCTGAAGAAACTATAGGTCCACCGGTGGGAGGAACATAGGAGTGATAAAGAAAACTGTCAACTTTTCACACCAGTAGGCCCTGCTCCCAGGCTCCCAGAGAAGCTCCCTTAACATTTTACCAGTGTTCAAAATGCCTCCACAAAACCTCAAAGCACGGGCTCTAGTTCTGCCCCGACCACGCGTTGAATGTCTGCTTTATTTAAAAAAAATAATAAATAATCAAAAAAGAGGATTCCAAAAATAAAGATAAGAAAAACAAACACACACACACACACACACACACACACACAAACCCTTCCTGGCTCCCAAAAGCTTAAAGTCATACGGTTTTGCACATACTAAAAACATAAGATAAGGTCTGTAACTTTCTGGAATGTCCTTGGTCATGATGATTTGTAACTCTTTTTATGTAAAAGACACATCACCCTGCACCAAATGTTCCATTCCCGGAGCACTCTTTGTAAAGATCATGTATCCTGGGCAGCCGTTCTAACTTGGGCTCGAATAAAACTTTTTCTTTCTTTTTAAAAGTGTTTAAAGAGGTTTGTTCCTTTTGCATCAATAGGAGTGAAATAGATGTTGAGTGGCCAACAATAGCCTCCCCCAATGGCTGGCATCCTTCTATTTTTCTTCCCTTCTAGCACATTCTTTCTCCAGAAAGAGTTGCGGTTAAGAGCAACCAAAGAGGTGCCCGGCTGGATCCTTCAGCCTTCAGGTCCATGGGCTTAGGCCTCAGCTTAACAGACCATAGAACTCGATGTGGTCATCTTGCCCAGGGACTGGCTCCCACGGAGTCCAACGATGGCAAGCTAGAAGTCAACCAGACAACAGCATCATTCACAATGGAGGACCGAGTTTTCCCAGGACGCGGTACTCTAGGGCAGCTCCTGTCTTTTCTAGGATACCGCTGATTTCCACAGACTGGTCATCAGAAATTAGCGGAGCTGTTTAAAAATTAGATGCTCGAGGCTCCTGAAGATGCAGCGGAATGAGCTTGATCTCAGGATGCCTGCAGGAGGGTGAATTGTTGCCATACATTTGGAAAGCAATCTGGCAGCAAGTCTCCTGAGCCTTAAATATATTCAAACCCTTTGATCTAATAATTCCACTTCTGGGAATCTCTCCTAAGGAAATAATTTGAATACTGAAAAAGCTTTTTGCACCAAGATATTCCTGGCAGGATTACTTGTAATAGTGAAAACCTAGAAACAGCCAAAATAACCAACATTGGAATAAAAATATATATTCTATATAGAATATATTCCATAAAGTGGAGGTGGGAGAGAAAAATGGACGGATGGGTAGAGAGATACACGGATTCCACCCAACAAACTACGTACCTTCATTAAAGACGATAACCCCAAAAGGTTTACAATGCAAAAATGTGCTTGGATAAAAAACTAGAGTTAATATAATGCGTATGATATAATTATTAGTATATGGAAACGGCTGAAATGAAACCGCTGCACCTTCAGGAGCCTCGAGCATCTAATTTTTAAACAGAATGTAACCACGAGTGCTGAAACCATGCATGATTTTTGTTCCTTCTTTCTAGTTTATGCATTTAAATTTTTTATTTTATAAGGATGCCCTGTTTTATTAAAAAAATTATTTTAGAAAAATATGAGGGTTGCTAAGTGAGCATGGAAATTGGATGGGGCTCAGGGACAGTTTGTTCAGCTGGGGTAGCACTTGAAGAAGTTGCCCTGCCCCGCTCTGGGCCGCTGGCTAGTGACCGCAATACTGGGTCAGCCAGTTTCCAGGTCTTTCTCACCCCCACACCTTGGGAGCCACCTTCAATCCCTCTGCAGTCCTGGCAGAGGCCCCCTCCCACCCCAGCTCTCCAGGCTCCAACTGTGGTGCATTGTAACTTTCTACAGGTACCTTCAGTTCTGGTCACCTTGACTCAACTTGGTCATGCCTGAAGCTCCAAACCAACCTTGGCGGGGGTCTCCCTGCGGACAGAACCTCGGTTTTGACGTTTGCTCATCCTGTGCTCAGAAGGTGGTGGGCTTTGGCCAAGACCGTCCCTAAACGCTGGACAACTTTTTGGAGTCCCGTATATACCAAGTAGAGAAAAACCTCAGACTCCCTTTTATTTTATTTGAATATCCCTCATTATTTGCATTTATTTTATTTGAATATCCATTATTGTTTGAATATCCATCCAAATTAGATTCTAGGATTCGCTCACATTTGTGTTCCCTGCTGTTGTCCAGTTTTACTGCTCTGACATCCCAATGTTTAACTAGACCATAATTCATGTATCTATTTACCTATTTCTGTTGCCAGGATTTGGGCTGCTTCCAACATTTTAATACCAGCAGTGGTGCTGCCACGAGCATTCTGGTAATACCCAGAAGAAGAATGGCTGGTATGCGAGGTATGTAAAGGCTCAGCTTCAGGAGACAATGCCAAAACGCTTTCCAAAACAGTAATATAATTTTGAGAGAAAAAAAGAAAATCCAAAAAGATTATACAAATCCTCTGTATTCTCAATTTTTCTGTGCATCCAAGACTATTCTAAAACTTCAAGTTTTTTTTAATTATATAGCAGAATACTCTTTTTCAAGCTAAAAAATGACTAAAATTAAAAATGTTTTTGAGAATCTATTTAGATGTGATCAAATGGAACCAGGAGAATGATAAAGAGAAGACTTCTGAGCGTCTCTTCCCTGGGGTTGGGGGAGGAAGGCTCTGGATGGGGGAGCACAACATGGCAATTGTTGTCAGCATTCCAGCTTTCTTGTCGGATGTTGGTTAACGGGTGTTCATTAGATTAAAATGCAGGAAGGAAGAGAGGGAGGGAGAGATAGGGAGGGAGGCAGGCAGAGGGAAGAGGGTCTTGCATGGAGAGCTCTGCGAGTGTCATCAACAAAGATGATGTGTCGGCCAGTTCTCTACACCTGGGGCCCGTTAGACAACAGGAGAGAAGGGATTGGAGAAAGAGGAGCAGCTTCGTCCCACGAGCGGCATGGGGAAGGCTTCAGGAGCTTTCAGACCCAATGCCAACCCCAGGCACAGGCTCACCATGTCCCCCAAGGTGGGTGTCTGCTTTGTGAACCTCAGGGGGCAAAGCACTTCTGCACTCAGGCTGCCTGGTACAGAATCCCGCTGTGGCCCTGCCAGCCATGCCTAGAGTCACCCGTGTGCTCTCTCCAACGCTCCGTGTTCTCATCTGTAAAATGCGGAGAAGTTAGTAAGATGACATGTGTCAAGTGTCTGCTCACAGAGTAAGCACTCAATAAATGTCTGTTATTATACCCCCAAGCTCCACCTGTGTGTGTGTGTGTGTGTGTGTGTGTGTGTGTGTGTGTGTGTATAATTCCCAGGTCCTCACCAGCATACCTGCCTAGCACCCTGCTCCTCCTGGCCAGAGTATAACCTGCTCCAGCCAGTTGACTTGAACCTGAAGCCCAGTAAGGTCTGGGGTACGGACGTCTTCCTCCTCCCACCTCCCGGGAGATACCAGACCCTCCTTCATTCCTCAACCCCCAGCTTCCCGGGGGTGAATTGCTCTGATCTCTCGAGCATTTCTCAAACCCCATCCCCTACCTGGCTGGGCCCCCCAGACCACTGCCTCCACCTGCCATCCCCAGCCTGCCCTCCGAGGCATGACCACATCACTCCCTGCTCAGATTTCCCAGAGATCCCTCCTGTCCCTCGGCAATGCAGCCCAAGAGCCTGGCCCCAGATCCACTGGGCCTCTCCCTGCCACCCACACCCAGAGTCCAGTCCCCCACCCCCAACAAGCCTCCTTCCTCGCTCACTGCCATAGCGCTGATGCTTTCCCTCCGGGGGATGCCTTCCTTCACCTGGAGAGCTCTCAGTTCCCTCCAAGACCCCTCCCCAGGCCTCCCACCGCGGTCCCTGGCTCCCTTTACATCAGTCCCCCCCACCCCTCCCTTCACTCCCCAACGGGGCCCCTCTCTCTCTCGTCCCCTCCACCGGACTCTGAGTGTGTTAAAGGATGGAGCCTGTGAACCCATCACATCCCAGGGCCATGCTCAGAAAGTACCCACCGAAGACATGAACGACTTTTCTCGTTCAAGGGTAAAGATGTTTGACTCCTCGCGGCAATTATATTTTCCCTTTCTCGATTCAGAACTTTGCCTAGCCTGGGACAAGGCAGGACGAGTGGAAAACATCTGTCTGGTGGGTTGACACGGGCGGGGATGGAGGACGGGAAGAAATCTGTTCTGGAGTCTCCTGTTTACCACGGACGTTGAACTTGGAAATGAAAGTGCAGCCACAGCAGGAAGGACGAGTGGAGACATCCACCCCGCTGGGACTGAGGCTGGTCAGCAGATGGGGGTCGGGCGGCCAGGGGTCCCCTCCGGCCGTGGCGGGAAGCGCCAGTCCAGGCCGGCTGTTTGCTCAGACTCTTTCAAGAGGACGTTCGTCCCTTTTCCCTTCTTCACAGAGGGCACGCGGGATCTTTGTCCGTGTCCCTGGTGCCTCTGTCAGAAAGGGAAGCTGGGGGCAATGTTACAATCTGTAGACAACTCCATGCTTAAAAGGCTAATAGAAAGCTTATGTTAGGACAGTCGCTGTCCTGAAATTACCTTATGGAGAGAAAGACAACCAAGGAGATGTGGATACAGCAGGTGTCAGCCAGGCTGTGGAGAAAGGGGACATTCGTGCCTCTGCCACTGGAGCTGCAAACTGCTTCATGTGCTCTGGACAATGGTGTGGACCTTCCTCGAACATTCACAACAGAATACCGTATGACCCAGTAATTCCATTTCTGGGTATTTATCCAGCATGACCCCCAAGGGCCAGCCCAACAGGCACCCTAAGCACCAACCAGCGTGCTCCCAATGTGCCAGCCAGCCTGCCTCCTAGGGCCCCCCCGGAAAACAGGTTTCTTCCCCATCTGACCACATGGTGGCCTGTGCCTCCCCCATCGGCCGTGCCACCACACAGCCCCCAGGACAGCAGGGCCTGGAGGCCCCATGTGGGTCAATGCTACTGTTTTACAGGTGGGAGAACAGAGGGGGAAGAAACTCGCCCAAGGCCTCACAGCAAGTTGGCTTCCTTGGCCACAGTGAGACCCAGAGGGGCTCCTCCATCACTGAGCCCAGCGCCCAGGACCCTCCTCACTTCGGGTCAGCAGCAGCCTCGCTGCACACGTGGCCAGCGAAATGGAACAGCTCCCTTCAGTGAGAGGACAGCCTCGGTGACTATATGTAGACACTTCCCACTGCCCAGGCTTGTTCTAAAGCACGTGGCCTGCACCATCGCGCCAGAGCTGCGCAATAAGTCTGGGAAAGGAGTAACAGTTCTTCCCGTTTCTCAGGTGACGAGACTGAAGCTCAGAGAGACCAGGCGGCCTGTCCACGGCTGCTCAGAGTCAAACCGGGACTCGCGCCCAGAGGCTGAAGCACGAAGCCTGCTTCGCATCTGGCCCCGCAGGGCAGAGCGGCCAGGCGGCTGGCGTGGTGGGCAGGGGGGGCCATGCTGGGTCCTGTGTGCCCACGTCCTGCCTCTCCGGCCCTCCCAAGACCTGGCCTTCACGCCCTCCCCTCATCTCAGGCCAGGGAGACGTGTGAGGCGCGGGAGTTAGGGCTCTGGAGCCAGGCGGGGGCCCCTCGGTCAAATTGCCCAAGCTCTCTGGGCCTCAGTCCTTCATCTGTAAAATGGACATTGCAATAGCTCACGGTATCCTTGTAAAGATTAGCTTAGGTTAGGGCTGCGGCTCCCACAGTGCATGGTAGACAGAACACTGGCCCCAAAGATGTCTTCGTCTTGGTGCCCCGAACCTGAGACTATGTTTCCTTGGGCTGGCGTGATTATATTAGTGATCCATTAGTGATGGGGAGGGTCTATGGGCCCCGAGTGGTCACAGGGTCCTCACTCAAGGGAAGCAGGAGGGGCTCCTACGGAGAGGCCGAGCTCGGGGTGGGCACGTGGGCGCCTCTACAGCAGCTGGGAAAGCAAGGGAATGGCTTCTTCCTCGGTCCCCCAAGGCACTGATCATGGAGGCTTGTTGGAGCCGAGATAGGAAACCCATGCCAGGTGCTGGAGGCTCTCTGCTCCCAACTTTGTGGGTGTGAACGGGGGCTGCTCTCTCTCTGGCCGAGGGCCAGACGCAGCCCAGCCCCGGGGAGACCATGGGCGAGAGAGTGACAGAGCATCCCCAGAGTGGCCCAGGGCAGGGAAGCCAGCGCTCTGACTGGGTTACACTGAAAGGTCGGGACTCAGAGCAGGGTGGCCTGCTCTGAGGAGGGGCAGGGACGGCTGTTGTCACCACTGCTCCATTCCAGACCCCGGACATGGAGGAGAATTTGCACCTGCCTCTAACGTACAGCAGACCCGGAGCCGGGGGCATCTCCTACACTCCCTCCTCACCCCACCAAAGCCCCCCGCGACACGCCTTGGCTCCCAGGCCCCATGAGCTGGGCTTTTACACTCCTCTGGTCCCCCAAGGACCCCTTCTTCAGAGGATTGAGCCTTCTCCTGCACACAGCCATCGTCCATTTGACTCGACTGAGGGGGCCTGGGATCCCGTTTCCCAAGGCTGACCCTCCAACTGGCCAGCTGACCCCCATCAGACCAGGGCCTCCAGGAGACAGGGGTGGCCCATTGCCATCAGGATCCCTGAGTCTTGCACACCTCTGGGCACTTAGTAGGCACCTTGAAGGTGTGATTGGATGGATGACCTGGCAGAGGTCAGGCTTCTATGCCCCCCAAACCAGCTTCCCTGACCCACGGACACCCTGGGGACCCCTTCGATGTGCCCCTGAAGGCTGCTGCCGAGGAAGCTCCCTGAGTCTCAGAGAGGAGGTTTCCTGGCCAAACCGGACATCCTCAGGCTGAGCGCGTGGCTTCCTATGTTTGTGGACACAGGATGTGTGCCCCCTTTCCTGGTGGCCTCGTGGGGCACGGCATTGGAAAAAACACTTTATTCCCACACTCACAACAGTTCTGACACCGGATGTGGGTTTCCCACCCATGGAGCTCTCCTCTGCGACACCAGCCAGGCGTCCCATGATTCAGTTCAATTCCGACTCTGACCAGAGTTGACCCAGATGCCGCAGGTGCGGGGCTCGGTCCCACAAGACTGCCCCCACCTCAGGTGCCAATCGCAAGTCTCCGGGTGCCACCTGTACGTCCGACCGACGGGCTCTGCGTCTGGGTGCCCGCCGCTCCCTCCCTGGGCTCCATCGTTTGCTAGAACAGCTCACAGACCTCAAGGAAACACTCACACTTAGCAGCGTATTACCCAGTGAAGGACGTGATAAAGGATAGAGATGAACATTCGGGGGAAGAGGTGCACAGGACGTGGTGTGGAGAATGGGGCATGGGGCGTCCCCACCCCCCCAAGATGCCACCCTCCTCCAGCAACCGGATGCTCTCTGAAGCCCTTACCAGGCTCAGACACTTCGTTCGAGGCATACAGAGTGGTAGAGCCCTGGTTGGAGAAACTTCTTGTCTTAGACTGCTCAGCTTGCTCTAGCAAAACACTACAGACTGGGTGGCTTATAAACAACAGAAATGTCCTTCTCACAGTTCGGGAGGCTGGAAGTCTGAGGTCAGAGCACCAACATGGTCAAGTGAGGGCCCTCCTCTGGTCACAGACTCCTTGCTCTGTCCCCAAACAGGGTTGAGGGAGCTCTGTAGGGTTTCTGTTAAAAGGGCAATAATTCCTAAGGGTTTTCCCCTCAGGACGTAACCACCTCCCAAAGGCTCCACCTCCCAATACCGTCACCTCAGGCAGTTAGGATTTCAACTCATGAGTCTGGGGGGACTCACACCTGGACCACCACATCTCCCCAAGGCCAAGGAGGGTCTCACTGCTATTTTCCAGGCAGCTAGACATGCTTCCAGCTTTTCACAGCACAGCTAGTGAGTTGAGTGGTGACCCCAAAAAGATAGTCCATTTCCCAGAACCTGTCAACATGACCAAAGGGTCTTCAAAGATAGAATTCAAGGATCTCAAGATGAGATCGTTTTCCATTAGGGCTGGTCCAAAATCCAATGACAAGTGTCCTTATAAGACACAGGAGAGAAGGCCATATGAGGACAGAGGCAGTGATGGGAACAGTGTGGCCACAAGCCAAGGGATGCCAACAGCAGCCAGGAGCTGGAAGAGGAGAAGAAGGACCTTCCCCTAGAGTCTCCAGATGGAGCTCAACCCTGCTGACATCTACATTTTGAACTTCTGGCTTCCAGAGCTATGAGAAAATAAATTTTCATTGTTTTAAGTCACCAAGTTTTTGGTATTTTGTTGCAGCAACCCCAGAACACTAATCTACCAGCTTATACATAAGAAAACGCTACTATATCTATAGCATTCTGTGGTTCACTGAGGCTTCTTTGCTGGATGCTTCTGGCCTGGGGGTGTTGCTGCCTGTGCACACCAACCCCAGCCTCACCATGGACTGAAAGGTCAAACACCATAAACCTCTGTTGGGAAGCTCTGGTTCAGAGGCACTGGGGTCAGCAGTAACCATGGTCCCCTGTTTTGGGTAAGCCACAACATTAACGTGTTGTCTCATGTTGTTAATGGTTGCTTGCTCCCATTTGTTTAAGGTGGTGGTTTGGAGAAAATGGCACTTTGCCTCACTCCCATCTGAGGGGACAGCTCAGTCAGAGTGCTATGAGGGGCCAGCAGTGTGTGAAAGGGGGACGTGGATACAGAGATGGTGGGAGCCCTGGGCCTCCGGGAAGAACTCCCCATCCAGGGCCTCCTCTAGCCGCCAACAGCTGCACTCAGTGAAGGTACCATGGATCCCACAGAGAGCAGAGTCTCCTGAGCTATGGGGACCTAACGTGGGCCCACCTGCCTCAGAATGTGTAACCAGGTGTTCCTGTCCATCTAGCCTTCTTCTGTCAGTGTTGATGCTTAAAGAAACATTGGGGTGGGGTGCCTGGGTGGCTCAGTCAGTTAAGAGTCTGCCTTCGGCTCAGGTCATGACCCCAGAGTCCTAGGATCAAGCCCTACATCGGTCTTCCTGCTCAGCGGGGAGTCTGCTTCTCCCTCTCCCTCTGCTCCTCCCCTTGCTTGTACATTCTCTCTCTCCCTCTCATAGATAAATAAAATCTTTAAAAAAAAAAGAAAAAGAAAAAGAAACATTGGGGTTCTGCCTACATAAAGCTAATAATGCTGCTCTTAGATGAGAGAGTTGAGGATGATTTTTTTTTCTTTCTTTCTTCTGCATTTTCTGTGTGACTTAAGTTTTTAACAATTAAAATGTATCCTTTACAAAAAGAACAAAACTATTTTTTTTTTTTTTTTTTTTAGTTACCAGGCACAGTTTTGAAAAATAGTTTTCTTCAGCCCAGGTCTGTGAAACTCTGGTTCTGTTGGACTGAGGAAGGGCCAGGGGCAGGACCCCATTGACTCTGGTAGAAAGCCCATTTGGGGGATTGCTGGTGTTTCCCAAAACATCCCAGATGGGAGTCAGCTGAGCACTTGTCCCACAAACACAGCCCCCAGCCTGCCCCATGTTGCACAGGTGGGGCTCCCATCAGGACAGGCTGGGCTGGCTGCAGAATGAATCTTCCTCAGGACTATAAGGGCTGATGTCTACCCTGTATCCTGGAGTGTGACACAGCCATGAGTCACCACTAGAATCAAAGCAAACCAGAGCTGGAAACAAGGAGGGGTCAGCCAGGTGGCAGCTGTGGCCAACAGAAACCTGTCACTTCATCTGGAAGTGGGGAGTTTGTCCCACTCACATGTGGGGAGTTTGTCCCAACTGCAGCATCCTGGGGGCTTTTGCTATTCTAGGGACATTTCCTTCTTTTTTTTTTCCTTTCTCTCTCTCCTTTTCTTTCTTTCTTTCTTTCTTTCTTTCTTTCTTTCTTTCTTTCTTTCTTTCTTTCTTCCTTCCTTCCTTTCTTTCTTTCTTTCCTTCTCCATGCTCCCACCTACAGTCAAGCTTTCCACTTAGGCTCTGGGTTCCATCCTCTCTCAACTTCCCAAGGGCATTGTTCTAGCAACTGTCACTTCTGTTCTGTATCATCAACTTATCTCTCTGCACCAGATTATTCCCATCATTATACAAGTGTGCCTAAGTGTACCTCCTCTTAAATTAAGGAAAGGGAATCTTCACTCACATGTACTCACATGCCTCTCCAGCAACTACCTCAATCCTCTGCTTCTCTTTCAAAATTCTGAAAAGAGTCATCTCTACTTACTGTTCCTACCTCTTTTCCTCCCATCCTCTCTTGAACCATCCCAATCAGGCCTTTTCTCCACCACCCCCTTGTGTCTTCTCAAGATCACCATAGTTGTACATTGCCAAATGCAATGATCAATTCTGTCATTATTAACATTTGACATAGTTGATCACTTCCTCCTTTTTAATAGTCCTTTCTTTACTTGTCTTCTTGAACACATCACATCCTACTGGTTCTCTTCCAACTCCTTGGCCATTCTTCTTGGTCTTCTCTGCCGGTGGTTGGTCTTTATTTGAATCTGGAAATAACAATAGGACCCCCAGGACTAACACAGTCCCGGGACTGTGTTCCTCTTCC
This sequence comes from Mustela nivalis, assembly GCF_964662115.1. Classification (NCBI taxonomy): domain Eukaryota; kingdom Metazoa; phylum Chordata; class Mammalia; order Carnivora; family Mustelidae; genus Mustela; species Mustela nivalis. The sequence continues at coordinate 179,759,555 of NC_139021.1, forward strand.
TAACTCACTGCCTTGACCTCATCTTGCTTCTTGGTTCTGTCAGACAAATGCTGATGACTCTCAAATATTTATCTTAACCTGGAATTTTTTCCCTGAACCCCAGACTTGTATCACATGCATGATTTTCATGTCAAAGATAAAATGTTCAGAACCACACCACTGATTTCCAACCCAGAACCCCTCTCTCTGCATTTTACTGAACTTGGTAAGTGGAAACTCAACTCATCTGATTTCTGAGACCAAAAACCTTGAGCTTATTTTTTTACTCCTACTTCCACTGGGGTGTTGATAGGTGTGTAACAGCAGGTTCTCAGCTCTGAAGGGTAGACAGTAAGGGAAGGCCCAACTTCTTGTGTAAATAATACCATCATTAGTCATTTGTAGCTGCAAATGTCTATCACTGGACTCTGAGATGGGAAGAGATGCATAGTAGAACAGCATTGTGTAGTTTTTCCACTGCACCAATACAAAGATGTGAATGACCTCAAGAGCATGGGTAATTATAAAAACTGTAGTAAGATAATTAGGAAGCAATGAATTTCTAGTATTTATTTATTTTTGTCTTCTTGTTCTAGGTATATTTACTTGAAGAATAAATGGGAATTAGGAGACAAGACAATAGAAGAAACTCAACCAGGGCAAAGATTGTGGGATCCATTCCCCAAGTAAATCCATAGTCAGCAGAAGTTATGGGTGAAACTTCACTGTGCACTGTTTTAAGTCCAAGTCCACAAACAAGTCAGCATGGCCAGCTCGAGAGCCCCAGAAATCCAAACACAAAGGTCCCTTCATGCTTGTAAAATAAAACATGTGAGCCACAGCTCAGCTTACAGAGGCAAAAGACCATGGGATGGTGGGACCTCTGGCTCCTTCTGCAGCTTGGCTATTGGGCACCCTCTCCTGTGGGTCCTCCTCACCCAGTGACCTGCCAAGAACTGGGGTGCAGTACTGGCAGAAAGAGCTGTGGTGAAGAGACCACTGTTGGCCAGGCTCTGAGCTTCACTGTTTGGACCTGGTTTGTCCCCAAACTGAAACCTTGGCTGAGGGAACCACTTAAGGAGCTATCCTAAATGACCATGGCCATGACTCCAGCACCAGCCCCACAAGCTAAAATATAAACAAACAAACAAAAAAATTCTATAGGGACAAACGCTCCCTTCTGAAGTGGAAGATTATAGGTTACTATGACTGAATATGTCCCCCCAAACCCATAAGTTGAAGGTGGGGCCTGGGGGAGATAATTAGGGTTAGAGGAGGTCATGAGGGTTGGGATCCCATGATGGGACTACTGTTCTCATCAGAAGAGACACCAGAGCTCTCTCTCCTCCCTCTGAAGACAGAGCTAGAAGCCAGGAAGAGAACATTTGCCAGGGGGCAGCCATGCGGGCACTCTGAGTTTGGAAATTCAGCCTCCAGAACTGTGAGAAACAGGTATCTGTCGTTCAAGCCCCTGGCTATGGCCTTTTGTCATGGTGGACTGTAGAAAAACATTACTGGGGTACTTAATATTTTCCTTTTCAAAAAGCACTGCTGTCTGTGAGGTCACCTTATGATCAGGTGCAAAATCATCAGTGGGTGAACACCCTCCCACTCCTGAAAGAACTTTCCAGAACCTCCTTCTGTGTTGGGCAGGGGAGGAAGGCATCCTTCATTCATGTGTGAATGCTGGCAGGTATCTCTCTCACAAAACCAGTCTTGACAGGAGAATGTGAAGAGGAGGAGAACAGGAAGTTTAGAATAGGTGAATTAATAGAACATTCTATCCATGACATACCTAACTGACTTCTCAGCAAGATCCAGCCAGTTTTTAAGATTTTATCATCTCCGATGGGCTTCTCAGAACATAAGCTTGTGGAAGGACTGGGGGAATATTAATTCAGCTAGAGACTTTTCACCATTAACTTCCACTCCTAACTACCCAGGCCTACCCCCAGCACATACAGTAAGCCCCCCCTTGGGCCCAGTAATAGCTCTTCATGAGCCTCTGAAAGTCTTTATTGGTTTGCTCTGGTTATTAACTCCCCTGCAGCATTGGGGCCTCCCACTGTGTGACCCCAGAGCCCCTAGGTTCTAGTCTGGGTATAAGCCTGGGGTCCAATATTTAAAGGGCACCAAAAACTCTAATCAAGAAAGATAATATTGTAATGTATTGTTCTAAAAAATCCAAATGAATACAAAACAAACATGATAAGCAAAGGATCAAAATTTTAAATAAGAACAGGCTCCTCTAGGTACAACAAGATATACAGAAGGGGTCTATTCCCCACGCAAAGTGAGCAGGCCAGGGCCAGGCTCAGAGCAAGGCATAGGGCCTAACAAGCCAGGCCTGCAACATTTTGTCATGGCAATTATTCCCAGGGGGTAGAGGTGAGGGGTGGGGGCAAGGTCACTGCAGGCCAAGGTGCATCCTTTTCAAAGGGTCCTGGCCTCTTAGCAGGAGGGGAATTTCAGGAAGCACCTGGTCCCAGCACTTAAATCCTCTAAGATGATGAACTAGTGGGGGGGGGGCAGTGTTTGTCAATTTCCAATCCATCATGGATTGATACTTTTGTAAAATAAAAAAATAAATTTCTAGAAAAATGACATGGAAAAAAAGATACAAGATGCAAAACAACTTTCTTATTATCATATTTCATTATTATATTATATATTATATTAGTATATTTAACAGATCATTACTTGTTCAAATGGCTGTCATATGTCTAAATGCCTGCTCTAAATTTCTATACTTACTAGATCATTAACAACCCACACTCAGCAGGGTCCTCGGGCCACATACTGAGTAACATGAATGTGGCCCAGGCGCCCTTCCAGAGAGCAGGGAGTTGAAGCACTGGAAATGGCGGGGGGGACAGTCTGCCCCCACCCCCACCATCGCCACCCCATGGGCCCAAGCATGTTCCCATCTCTATTCACAATAAATCATTGGTTCTCAGTCTAAGTTTCCCCCCAGAGGCTGTCCTGGTGACAAAAGAGCATGACTGATTCCCTGGAACAATGAAAAACACAGAGGACTGCTGCATAATCCAAGATGGCGGAGGAAGAGACCTTAGTTTCAAATTTAGCTAGATAGCTATCGAATCATTCTGAATGCCTGTGAACTCAACCAGAGCTCTAAGAAAAGAATAGCTGCCACTCTACAAATAGAAAACTGACGACTTTCTACAAGGTAGGGGGTGCAGAGAAGTGAATCCAAGGTGATATATGGGAAGATAAACCATGGGGGTGGGGGTCTCCATAAGCCAGCACCAGAAAGTGTTATAACAGAGGAGCACAAAATCAGAACTTTTAGAAGTCTGCTCCAGTGAGGGATGACCCTGCCTGAACAGAGCTCAGGGGGTGAAACAGGGCAAAATCCTAAGTGAGACAGTGTGGTCTCAGGATCCTTGGGGTCACAGGGAGACCGGGGGTGCCTGAGTGCAGCAGAGCTCCTAGAATCAGAGCAGGGAAGACAGCTCAGGGTTGCCATATACAGTGAACTGAGGAGCGATCATGACTGCTCTCTAAGCAGGGGCCCACAGAGTGGCAGAACTGAGGCAAGACCCCCCCCCCCTTTCTCCCAGGAAGCAGCAGCACAGGTGTGCACCTCAGGAGTCTGCAGGATTTGAAACTGAGTCGTGTGCCTGAGAAAGAAATTCTCGGTCACAGGCTGGGTGAGCACAGAGTGCAAATGGAGACTTCATAGATATATTCAAAGCATTCCATCCTAAAACAACAGAATACACATTCTTCTTGAGTACACATAGAACATTCTCCAGAATAGATCACATACTAGGTCACAAATCATGTCTCAACCATACCAAAAGATTAGGATCATTCCCTGCATATTTTCAGACCAAAACACTTTGAAACTGGAACTCAATCACAAGAGGAAATTTGGAAAGAACTCAAATACATGGAGGCTAAAGAGCATCCTACTAAAGAATGAATGGGTCAACCAGGAAATTAAAGAAGAATCTTAAAAATTCATGGAAACAAATGAAAATGACAACACAACTGTTCAAATCCTTTGGAATGCAACAAAGCCTGTCCTAAGAGGGAAGTACCTAACAATACAAGACTTTCCCAAATACACAACCTAATCTTACACCTAAAGAAGTTTGAGAAAAACAGCAAATAAAACCTAAACACAGCAGGAGAAGAGAACTAATTAAGACTAGAGTTGAAATCAATAAAATAGAAACCAAAAAAAAAAAAAAAAACAGTAAAACAGATCAATAAAACTAGGAGCTGATCCTTTGGGTGTTTTTTGTTTTTTGTTTAAGATTTTATTTCTTGGGGCACCTGGGTGGCTCAGTGGGTTAAGCCGCTGCCTTCAGCTCGGGTCATAATCTCAGGATCTTGGGATCGAGTCCCACATCGGGCTCTCTGCTCAGCGGGGAGCCTGCTTCCCTCTCTCTCTCTGCCTGCCTCTCAGTCTACTTGTGATTTCTCTCTGTCAAATAAAGAAATAAAATCTTAAAAAAAAAGATTTTATTTCTTTATTTGACAGAGATCACAAGTAGGCAGAGAGGCAAGCAGAGAGAGAGGAAGGGAAGCAGGCTCCCTGCTGAGGGGAGAGTCTGATGCAGGGCTTGATCCCAGGACTCTGGGATCATGACCTGAGCTGAAGGCAGAGGCTTTAACCCATTGAGCCACCCAGGTCCCCCAAGGAGCTGATCCTTTGAAAGAAATAATAAGATTGGTAAATGCTTGGCCAGACTTATCAAAAAGGAAAGAGAAAAGATCTAAATAAATAAAATCATGAATGAAAGAGGAAAGATCACAAACAACATTGAAGAAATATAAACAATTATAAGAACGCATTATGAGCAACTATATGCCAACAAATTAGGCAATCAGAAATAAATGGATGCACTCCGAGAGATGTATAAACTACAAAAAAACTGAAACAGGAAGAAATAGAAAACCTGAACAGACCCATCACCAGCAAGGAAACTGAAACAGTAATCAAAAATCTCCCAACAAACAATAGTCCAGGGCTGGATGGCTTCCCAGGGGAATTCTACCAAACATTTAAAGAAGAATTAATACCTATTCTCCTGAAGCTGTTTCAAAACATAGAATTGGAAAGAAAACTTTCCAACTCATTCTATGAGACCAGTATTACCTTGATCCCAAAACCGAAGACCCAAAGGAGAATTACAGACCAACATTCCTGATGAACATGGATGCAAAAATTCTCACCAAGATATTAGCCAATAGGATCCAACAGTACATTAAAAGGATTATTCACTATGACCAAGTGGGATTTATTCTTGTGCTGCAAGCATGGTTCAACATTTGCAAATCAATCAATGTGATACACTACATTAATAAAAGAAAGGATAAGAGCCATATGATCCTCTTGGGCAAGACTCTCAGGTCTCCCTCCTTTCCTGGGAGCTTTGTACTCCAGGTATTCTTTGTACTGTCCATTTGCTATCACTCAATAAACCTTGCTTTGTTACCCACACAAAAAAATATATACAATTTGTGTGAACATGTGTCTATGACTACGTGAGTGCATGGATGTGTGTTCACGTGTGCCCGTGTGAGCTTGAGCATGGACAACATGTTCTCTATGTGAATGTGTTTGTGCATATGTGAATATGAGTTCATGGATATGTGCACATGTGCACATTTGTGTATGATTGTGTTCCATGTGTATACATGGGGGAGTGTGGATGTGTTCCTGTGGTTGAGTATGTGTGTGTATGTATGTGTCTAAGTGTGTTCATATGTGCATGCGTATGTGGATATGTTCCTGTGTGTATCTATATGTTTTGCGCATGTGTGCCCATGTATGTGGGTACGCACGTGTTTCTGTGTGTGAGATCATGTATGCACATGTATCTGTCTGTAGGGGGGAGCTGGGACTGTTTGCAGAAGGGAAAGGATGGCCCATCGTGGTGGGGCACAGAGAGCAAGACCTGCAGTAGGAGACAAGACTGAGCCTTGATGGCCAAGTTCACCATCACAGTCTCTGTACAAAGCCTAAGGTAGCTGCAGGTGATGTGTGACATGTGCCCATGAACATGAGTTCTCTGGCTGCTTCCAGGGGCACGGGCTATAAGAGGTGAAGTTAGATTCTTGGCAAAATCAATCTGGAGATTTGGTGCTCATCTGATGGGGCCTCCACTCCGTGGGCTCCACACAGAAGAAGCCCCATCTTCTATCTTGAAAGACTTCAAAAGTCTTTCTCGGAAGACTGGTGGTTTTAACCTGGGTTAAGCTTTCTCACTTCCTCAACTCCCTGTTTGCCCTAGGATTGTCCTTCCTAACTAGGTTCCGGCTACTGCAGATTGTTCACAGTGGCCAATCCTATAGCCTGCCCAGACTAGGGACTCTCACCTCCTAGATTCTAGATATCAGATTTCTGTTAATCCAGGACAGGCCTAGAAGACTGGAATCCCAGCTCCCCTCCTGCCGGCTGGCTCCTAAGGCAGTTTCCCCAGGAGAGGCAAGCTGAGATGATGGGAGGCACCCAGGGCTAGAGCTCAGGGAGTGCCCAGGAGAGAAGGCGGTGTGTGGGAAGGAGCTCCCAAGCACCCACAGAAGAAGGAACCGAATGTACATAAAACAGAATGTGGGAAGTTCAAGCCTGAGGGCACTCCTGAAAACAACAGCTCCTCTCAATTTAGAGCAACCAGCTAAACCAAAAGCTAGCTGGTTCTTTGAAATAATATGGATAACAGATAGAACCAGGGAAAGAGACAGCCAAGAACCATCCTCCTGGGCTCCAAACCATCCTCAAAGACTGCATGAACTTAATTGGATCAGACCAGGGAACAATTTTTATGCCAGGGCATTCTTGAAAACAATTGAGCAATCAGCCAGGGATTAGAGGAAAGGGGCTGGGTCTATTACCCAATGAGGTAGACAACCAGGAGACCGGAACAGATAAAGAGGACCCTGTGAGACCACTGCCATCCCAGGGTGGAGGGGCTCTGCCCAAGGCTGTACTCTCGGAGGATAAAGAAGGTTCCAAAATTGATTAGATGGTGGATGCCCAACTTGATGACTATACTAAAAACAACGGAGTTGTACACTTCAAATGAATGAACTATACGATAGGTGAATTACATCTCAACAAAATTATTAATTAAAAAAGATAGTACAATTATCGTGATGAGCACCGAGAAATGTATAGAATTACTGAATCAGTCTATTGCACACCTGAAACAAATGTAACACTGTATCTTAATTACACTTGAACTTTAGAATTTTTTAATAAAATAAATTTTTAAAAAGATACAGAAAATAAATGACCTACGGAGTCATTTCCATATTATTTCAAAGAACCCAGTCTTAAGAAAGAAACAATACCCAAAAAAATGAAACTAAATGACCTGGATAATAGAAAAGACCATGGGATTAACGAATACATTTATTTTTTGGACACCTAGCTACTCTTGTTTCTCTTTACAACAGTCTGGATTTCTGCAAAACGCTTCCAAGTGCTCCCTGGAAGACCCTCATTTCAGAAGACTTTCTTTTATTTGACTCTTTGGCCTTTGAATGAAAAGAGAATTTTCACACAACACTCCCCGGAGAGCCTGTTCCCTCGGGTCCCTGCTGTGGTTTCTTCCTCTGAGTAATTCCCTAGCAGGTACCCCAAGGGCGGGCTGCCCATCTTGGGGTCCACATTTCCTCCATCAATATGGCCCATACCTAGATGCATCGCACGTGCCGCCCCCCCAGACAGCCAAGGAGGAGGCAGTGCTCCACTCCAAAGGCTTCTACTCAGATCCTCAGCCCTGGGAAGGAACCTCATTTGCCCGGAGAGCATCTGGACTCGGCCACCACCACGCACTATGCGACCAGAGGGACGGGGAAGCTAGCCGCCTGAAGAAGACATCCTCCCATTCAGGAACTCTGGGCCTGGGAGGCTCTGCCACCTACTAGGCAGGTGACCAAGGTAGATCACTTGGTCTCTTGGAGCCAGGGTCCCCTCACCTGTGCAATGGGTGCGTGAGAAGTACATGAAATATTGGACGTGGGGTGCTTGGCACTTAGTTTCTGTCTCCGTCAGCCATCATGGGCCAAGAGCTCCTGCCGAGCTCCTGTGCTCCAAACAGCCTCACTGCCTCACTGCCACACGTGAAGGGTTGGGGCCGGTCTCAGAGGAGCTCCCGCAGCTCCAAGTAAAAGCTGCTTAATCTGACTTAAACTCCAATTGAATCAAAGGTGGGTCACCCCGAAATAACAGCCACATCCAATGAGATGAGTCAGGACCATTGGGCCCCCCCTGCCTTTTTGGTCTGCTGTCTGCAGAATGGAGCCTTCCCCTTCGCCATAGCTGGGCTGGTGAGAGGTGACAGAACTTGGGCACCAGATGGCCTCGACAAAACCTAATGTCCTCTGGGGTTTGCAGACACAGCATCTGGAAGTCTCTGAAAGCCCAAACACCCAGCCATGTCTCTTCCTTAGCATTCCACATACAAAATATTTGGAAATGAAATCATGACTCCTTCTCTCCACATTAGGGAGTAGGGCTGGCGGAAAACAACCCCATGTCCAGTCCCATCGTCACTCCCCACGTGACACTGGCTTGCTCAGCAAAACACCGGCATGCGACCGCTCTATCCAGACTGAGCAGGGGACCCCAGAGGCCTTCCCAGAGTCCACCCAGAGAAACTGCCAGCAACGTCCCCAGTGCCCGGAGACAACGTGAGTAAGGGGGAGGAAGCGGGGGTCAAGGTGGAGCAGGGGGCCACTCAAGAGGCCACATGTCCTTCTACCAGTGGCAGGTGGACACCGGGCTCTCAAACCAGGCCACTAGACAGTATCCAAGGCAGCTATTCTCCAGGGACATCTGGTTCCCATTCAAGGTGGATCAGTCCTACCATCAGCTGAATTTTCTCTCTATGCTCATATGAAAGGACAAGGTTTCAGGCCCACACCAGAGTCTGGCCCATCCACAACCAGAGATGGAGAAGGGGCCTTTGATACTGTGCCTCCAAACTGGGGCAAAAGACAGTCTTTCGGGATAACAACGTGCCAGAATGTTGTACGAGAAGCTCTCAGTAGGTTGCCAACTCTTTGGCCTTTTGACTCTTCTGATTTCTGCTCTGGGCCCGATCGCTGGAGGCTCTTCCCTCTTCGGACCCTTCGGATTGCAATGGGTCTTTGCGGCTGTAACAGGTGACATTAAGATGAAGAGTGGCGTAGGCCCATCATCCCATGTGACTGGGGTTCCTAGAAGAGGGTGGGACACAGACACACATAGGGAGGACACCATGTGACAATGAGGTAGAAACTCCAGCCGCAGGCCAGGGATGGAGGGCCATCACCAGGAACTAGGGAGAAGTGAGGAAGGTTCTACCTGGTGGGAGAGGGAGAGGCAGAGGCTGGAGGGAGCACGGCCCTGCAGGCAGCTTCATTTCTGACTCCTGGCCTCCAGGACTGTAAGAGAAAGGACTTCTGTTGTTTTAAACATCCACTTTGGGCAGCTTTGTCATGGCCAATGCAGGCCCCAAACTCTGAAGCATAGCCCCCCACCACCACCTCTCTCCACGTCCCATGGGTGCTGGCAGACTTGAGAATCCTGCTGGAGGAGGAGGCCACTTGGGGGGCGGAGGGGAGGCCCAAGGGTATGCTGGGCACATAGAGAAGGTGGGCACAAGGAGAAGGACAAGAAACGTGCTATCTCCTGACGGCGGCTCCCACCTTGGGAGGGACCCAAGGAGGGTGGAAGCCGGTGAGCATGGAAGGGCTAAGATCCTGTCCAGCCATGGTCTCTGAAATGGCTGGGCCTAGAATAGAATCAAGTCTCCTTTCTGCTTTTTTGAAAACCCTGGAGTTCCTGCCAACAGGAAAAAAAAAAAAGAAGAAGAAGAAGATGAGGAGGAGGAGGAGGAAAGCCCACAACACCTCTATTTCTCACCTCTGCATGTATTTGAGAACCCCGGGGTCCCACAGATGACTACCCCACCCTCCCAGCAGAGCTCACACAGGGCTCAGCAGGACCTTCTCATTACGCCAGAGCCATGAACCTCCCAGTCAAGAGATTTGCAGTTATTTCTACTTTCCAGCAGCAGGAAGGAAAAAAACAAGTTGGATCTGAAAAGCAGAGGGAGAATTAAGAATGTACCTCGGTCCCAGGCATCCTTTTTTTTTTTTTTTTTAACCACTAACTGGGCAATGAATAATTTATAGCCACGCATGTTTGTGGGGGTATAAAACTGTTGACAAGTCAAGAAAAGCCTCTTAGCAGCCTGATGGAGCAATCCATCTTCAAGAAGCAGGTTTCAAATGCATAGTTTGTGAAGATGCTGGTCGAGGTTGTTTCCCTTCTTTCTTGGGTTTTTTTCTTTTTTTATCTATATGGAAATTGGTGGGTGCTGAAATATGCTTCACTTCAGCACGAACTTGGGCTGAATGATATCCCAGGCAAGAATTAAATCATCGCTTCGTAGAGCAAGAAATAAACACCCAAGCAAGGCAGAGCCTCTCGGCGCGCAGAGGGGAGAGCGGGAGACTTCCAGAAAGTTGAGCGAGCTGCTGCTGTTCCGGGCAGGGTGCCGTGCAGAGCTCAGGCTCAGCCTCACCTGGCGAGGGGTGACCAGATCCAGGGAACGTTCCTTCAGGAAGCCCCCAGCAAAGCAGGGCTGACTGCACAAACCGAAGCTTCCCATCTCTGAAGAGCAGCATCCTCCCGAGGTCCTCCCAGATCCGGGCAGTGCCCTGAGGATGCCGCGACAACAGTGGCTGCCATGAAGCTAATGAGGCCAAGAACCCCGACAGCTGCAGGGTCAGGGTTGCACCAAGCACCCGCCATGTGCCAGTGCCCAAGAGCCTCTTCCTCAGTCTGCAGGTTGGCTCTCTGGCCGGTGCTGCCCGAGCAGTCTGGTCCCTCGGTGGCTCCCCTCCGTGCCAGGAGGGCTCCTTGGGAACCGGAGTCTGGGGGGTTCTTGTAGACCTGTTAAAGGTCACACAGGTACAAGGTGGCAGAGCCTGGCTTTGCCCCCCCGTCTCACCCACCTGCTTATTCACCTCCTTGCTCCTGCACAGACCGACTTGCTGTCCCCTTCCGTTCTCAGGCCCTCAACGGCCCCCCACCTTCTCTGACCAAAGTTAGGGCAGCAGGCTGAGACCCAAGGGTAGACCACAGCCACACGGCTCCCCTGGGGACAGAATAGGGGAAGTCGATGCCAGTCACCAGACTGTGTTAGTTACCCTCTGCTTCGTAACAAATGACTCCCAGACCCGGCAGCTCTGAAACAACAAACATCAACTACCTCACGGTTTCTGGACAAGGCTTCAGGGGCAGCTACCTGAGTCCCGGGGCTCGGGGTCTCTCACAAGTCTGGAACCAAGGCGTCTGCTGGGGCTGCTGTCATTTCAAGGTTCAACTCACCTGCATGGCTGCCGGCGAGATTCTGCCCCTCACAGGTTGCTGGACTCTTGGTCTTGGTTCCTCACGGGCTGTTGGCTGGGGACGTCTGTCTGGTCTTGGCTACATGGGCTTCTCCACAGGGCAGCTCACGACATGGCAGCTGGCTTTCCTCAGAGCCAGGGAGGGAACAAGAGAGGCGAGCATAATGGAAGCCGGAGTCTTCTGGAAACATGAGCTCAGAGTCACACCCCATCAGGTATGCCTTGTTCTTTTATCAGAAGCAAGTCACTGTGTCCAGTCCACACTCAAGGGGACGGCATCCCAGGAGGCATGAGTAACCTGGAGGCTAGGATCCTGGGCAGCCGTCTTGGAAGCTTAGGAGAAACGTCATCAACCGTAATTAGTAATCAGCCGTATTAGTTACTTACTGTTGTGTAACAAATTACCCTGAAGCTTAGCGGCGTAAAGCGGCAATAAGCACTTCCTATTTCTCACAGTTTCTGTGGTCGGGAATGCAGGAGCAGCGTGGCTGGGCACTTCTGCCTCGGGGTTTCTCAGGGGACTGCAGGTGGACGTCAGGGAGGGTCTGACAGGGGCTGGAGGATCCACTTCCACGTGGCCAACCCACGTGACTGGCAAATAAGTTGGTGCTGGTGGCTGGCGGGGTCATCAGTTCCTCCCCACGTGGGCCTTCACGGGGGCTGTCTGAGTGTCCCCGCAGTGTGGCGGCCAGCCTGCCCCGTGTACCATCCAGGAGACCACACAGAAGCTACAGAATGCTTTTCTAGCCCAGCCCCGGAAGCCACAGAATGCTGCTTCGGCCGTATTCCCCCGACCACGGGGTCAGCCCTGCTTGGTGGCGAAGGCAAGAATACTGGATGCAAGATTCTCTAGGCACCATCTTGGACCCACCACCACACCAACTAGGCAAGCCTGCCATAGGACGGCATTGCAGCACCGGAGCCGTGCTGAGGGGGCACTGAACCCACAGCCCAGACTCATCGCATGCCGTAGCATCCCTGAATGTGACTGGCCCTTTTGGGCTTATGCCTTTGGGAGCCTCCCTCTCCTTGTCATGTTCTTCTCCCACTGGGAGCTCCTATGCAACCTCCAAAGCCCAGTTCAGATGTTAGCTCCTCCATGAAGCCTTCTTTATGCCTCACGTGGTCCCCTCACCCACCACACCCACAACATGGCCGTCTCCTTCTGTGGGCCCCTACACAGCTTTTGACACCCTCTATTGTCCCCTGCCCCACAGTTAGCAGTGGGTCCCTTTTACACACATGCCCTGGGGTGAGCGCCTTCCCAGAGCCCCTCCCTCAGGCCCCGTCCTGTGGAGACACCTGGAAACATCCTTTGGCCCTTGCTGGAGACAGCCCTGGGCCGCCATCCCAGCTCCGGGACGTAGGCGGCTCCTCCCCGCTCTTCATCCCCAGATTCCACGCCTGTCGCCCGATGCCCACCGGCCTCTCTCCCCGCCGCTGGGTCCCTCGTAAACTTGGCCGCCAACGCTCCACCAAAACTCAGCACAGGCTCCGACCCAGGGCCAGGTCCTCACGCGGACAGGCAAGAGGTCCAAGGCAGGCCTGACTGCCTGACGGACAGGCGTGTTTCAAACCGGAGGCCTTCCTGCTGCCGGGTGGGAAGAGCTGCCTGTGGCCTCCTGGCGGCCGTGACCCACTGAAGGCACCGGTGCGCTCAGCATGCGCTGCCCCTGGGTGTGGGCCCCCACCTGAGCAGCTCCGCAACCGCGACGGGGCAGGAGGCTTGGTCCCCCGCCGCCCTCCCTTCCTCTCCTTCCCCTGACGGACAGGAGGCCGTCAGCCCAGTAACACGGCAGTTAAACGGGAGGGGCCCTTCCCCAAGGGCTTATGTGGAGGGTGTCCCCCCCAGCCCACGGAGAACAAATACATCCCAGGCTGGGATGCCGAGTAGCCCAAGGGGCAGGCGAGAAGGAGCCAGAACAGAGTAGGGAGAAGCTGGGGCGGAAAGGGAACGAGGGGCTGGGCCTGACCCAAGGGGCTTCCTTCGGAAGGCAGCCCTCTAGGGTCCGTCGGTTCCCCCATGAGACATTCTGGTGGCGCTTCTGATTTGAAGTCCTCAACTCCCAGAGACCTGAGATCTGGTCGATCTAGGGGGATGTCATTTTTGTGTTAAACCCTTGCCTTGGGGCGCCTAGGTGGCTCAGTCAATTGAGCATCTGCCTTTGGTTCAGGTCGTGATCTCAGGGTCCTGGGATCGAGCCCCGCATCGGGCTCCCAGATCAGCAGGGAGTCTGCATAAGGATTCACTCCCTCTCCCTCTGTCCCCCCAACTCATGCCCTCTATCAAATAGATAAATGTGGGGGGGGGGCCTTGCCAGTCATTTCGATGCAGATCAGTTTGGAAAGCCCTGACTCAGAAGGTGAAGTGACTGTCCACCCTGATCTTCTGATACAACCTCCATTCCCTAAACTGAGCAACAACGGCCACTTGTACTAAAACGGGCATCGTTCCGTGGTTCTCCTACTCAGTCCTTGATGTTAATTAATTCACATATTATGAATCTGTTGCCCAATCCCGTGATCCAGTTCCGGGTTCTTCCACATCTCAGCCTGCACCAAGGGTTTCTTGGTTGTTGAAAAGAAGATGGAGAAAGCCGGCTTCGAAAGGAGTTCCAAAGTGAACCATTAGCATGGCTTCTTCCAAAATGGATTTACATTGATTAGATGCATCGTTTCCTCTCATTTTTCTCATGTTTAATGGCTTCAGAGTCTAAGGAACAAGCCAGAGAATTTGGCCTGGACATCCGATCTCCTGTTAGATCCAGCAGCCTTATGCCCGGAGGCCTGGCTGTGTCTGGCGTCCTTGCTGGTCCCGGTCATATCTGAAGAGCTGGACCAGCATCTGCATGAGGGCGAGGGCCGAGTCTAGGTCTCCTTACCATTATGCTTCTCTGCTTGGCACCATGCCTGGCACACAGGAGGCCCTCAGGAGTAAGACCCCTGGTGAACTGTGTCCAGGGCCCCTGGACACTACTCCCCGCCCACTGAGATCAAAACCTGAACCGAAGGCAGATGCCAGGTCTCGGGTCTCTGGGATCTGAGGACCCCAAATCAGGAGCTCCAGCACACCTGCCAAGGCATGAAGTCAGCTGGGGGCCCATCCATTCTGCAGTGGGGTTCATCCTCATGGTCACAGCTTGGGGCAGCCCCTGAAAGGCCCAGAAAGGAAAAGGCAACCTTAGCCCAAAGGGAAAGTCAGGGCAGATCCTCGCTGAAAAGATGTTCTTTGGCCAAGCTCACGGCGCACTCCAAGAGAGACGGAGATCTCTCCCATGACCCTACGGACTGTGACCTCAAAGCGAGCCAGCCACATCCACCCATCCCTCCCAGGAAAGGCCCAGCCCACCTGTCTGCCCACATCTCTCTCCAGAACTCTCCAGGCCTGCCAGCTGGGCCCTTTGCTTCTTGCAATGCACATCCCGAGAGAAGCTCCTGCATTCCTGCAGAGCAAGCACCTCGGGGGGACGCCAGGCGCAAGAGGACGCCCGCCACAGCCGCGCTGACGGAGAGCGGCGGTCAACAACGGCCCCACAGCGGCCGCCCCGCTGAGCTTTGCCCTGCCCCCGCTGTCTCTCCTTGGAGCTCCTCCGATGAAAACCCCAGGTCCGGGGTGGAAAAGCCTCTTAGGAAGTTAATAGCAAGTGGCTAGAGCAGTAAACGTACCGATTTAATCCTCCGAGGGTGGCTAACAGGCTGCTGTTTACCAAAGTCTTCACAGATAATTACGAACGGATAATTACGAAAAGCTGCCGATCGCAGCTGCCCCAGAAACGAGCACAGCCCCCCCCCCCACCGTCTACTTCGCCAAGCTACGTAAATGGACTCATTCCGCGAGAAATTCCCCACAAGTCGCCTTCTTGGAAGGACGCCAGCAAGAATCCCACGGCGCCCTCTTGCTCCCTCCCTGGCCGCTGTCTGTCTCCACCTCCGTCCGGAAAGCTCCCCAGCTCTCCCCGGAGAAACACCGCGATGCCTTTAAGCCGGCTTCTCCCGTGGTCTCTCTCCCTTCTTTGTCTCCAGTTAGCGGGCAGGAGGCAGGGTGTCACCCGCTCTAGAGGCCCCGCTCTGGGACAAGCCTGGACGAAGGGGCTCAGACCCGAGCTGTCTGGGAAGCGCAGGACGGGCACGCTGAGGCTGTCAGCAAAGTGGCCCTAAGGGGACACTGCTCACTGGGCCAAGACGTATGAGAAGCTTGACCTCAAAAGCATTGCCAAGTCTTGCAGATTTCACTGAAATGTTCATGGAGACGACTCTGAACCTCTCGGGGGAGGACTTCCTCAAACTCCCACGTTAACACGTCTGTTTATTCCCCAAGTTTCATTCTTACTGCCCCTGCTGTGTCCCTGAGACACACCTGTCTCTCGTAGCCACCTCGCTGGCTCTGCTGGGCTCCCACAGAACACCCCCCACAGACGCCCCCAGCAGGAGAACGTCCAGCCCCCCAGCAAGTACAGGCATCCGACAGCATGGCGCCTAGCTGTGGTTTCTCAAGTTTGCACCTGGGATGAGCTCCTCCTCCTTGCCAAAGGTCCCTGGACCAGAGGCTTCACCTGTAGACCCACAGGTCCCAGAGCCCGTCAGAGTCTATAATACGCTCATGTTCACAGTCATGGCTTGGGCTGTCTCTGCCCTGGCCCTGGTATCGCCCTTCACATGAAGATGTCTTTTATGGTCCTAGTCACTGGTCATGGTCATCTTCAAGGTCATGGCTTAGGGCTACCCCTGCTCTGGGTGGGACTAGGTGCCATACCCCCGTGAAGATGTTTGTTATATGGGTGGTGGGTATGGCGGGAGGCTGTCCTCTCCCTGGGACTGGGTCCCCTACTGTGTGTCCTCGTGGGTATCCGGTGCAGGCCATCAACTCCATTTTTGCCTGTCCTGCGACACCCATCCTTCAGCTGCAGGAATAGGGAGCCTCGCGGCCCAAGCTCACCCAGGCTGTGGCAGGCAGCTCCGGGAGAAGTTTTCTGCTGTGGCAGAAGGGACACACATTTCCACTTGAGTTATTTTGACATCAAACACCATTGAGCAGGCAGCCCGGGCTCCTTCAGCCAGGAAGAAGCCCTGCGTGACAGGCTGAGAATTAGTGGCACTCTGACAGGAACCCCTCATCAGGGATGTGTGGCTGGCCTCGAGGATGCAGGGAATTTGCCGATTCTGAGAACACACTTTCTCTGCAACAGAGCGCCCCGAAGATGGGGAGCCTCCCGCAAGCTCGATCCAGACTCACCAAACAGGGAGAAAATCCTCCCACTAGCCTGGGTGGCCCCCAGATTTTAAGAGCCATCTCAGCAGCCTTGGCAGGGTCCATTTTGAGGTGCAGATTCCCATTTTCATGACCATGTTTTTAAAAATTGCATTACTAATTCAGTTTCTAGGGGGGGGCGAATCCAGCTTGAAACTAGGTAAGACTTCCTGAATCTGAAGGCAGTGAGCAAATCATTATTCCGGCCTTCCTTCGGAATGTTCTGGGTGTGTGGCAGGCCCCCTGCTCAGGAAGGGAGGTGGTAGGGATCTAGGCACCCCCTGACCACACTTTCCAAAAGTGGCCCCCTTCCAACTCTTTCTTCAGAGGGAGAACGCTACAAGGACCGTTGGTGGATGACAATGACCAGCCTGGGAGGAAGTCACATGGAGCAAGGCCAAGGGACAGGACGGTTGGGGGGGGTCACTCCGCTCTTGTCCCTCCCACCTGAGCCCACCTACACTTACCATACCCTGGAGACAGGCAGCGGGTGGCAGACACCCCAGCTGCCCCACCCCCAACGGCATCCCTGAACCCACCTCTGACTGCTGGGCCTTGGAGACAAGCGTCGGGTGACCTCACACTCACTTGGCCACTACAGCACCTGCTCTGTGCACGTCGACAAGCACATGAGGGCCTGCCCGGGCCAGCACACATAGCTGGGAGCACAGGGGTTAATCCCTAGGTCCAACCTTGGGCAGTGGGAGCTGAACCAGTGGGTGGACTGGGCCGGCCTCCGCCTTTCCTATGGACAGTCCTCATGGCTGAAGGCTCCAGCAGATGCCGGCATCATGGCCTAGACCGGCGTCCTCCAGGATCTTTCTTCCTGCTCTGTTGTCCCCTCCTGCCCCTCATCCCTGCTTCCTGGGGTCAGCTGCCCGGGAGCTGACCAGCAACCAGGCCCCCATCTCCGTGCTTGCACGCCGAGGACACAAGCTAAGGCTCCGTTCTCCCTCCGTTCTTCTGAATTAAGGAAGCACCTGTTTGTGCACGGGGACATGAAGGCCCCTGCGTAGGGGTCCCACGGTGAAACTACCATGTGAACTGGTAGCCATGGAAACTGGAGCCCGACACCTGGGCTCCTCCCTGCCTGTCCCAAGCTGCAGCTCAGCCGAGCACAGACGCCCTGGGCCCCTGGCAACCGCAGTGTCCACAGCACAGGCAGCCCTCCGTGGTCCCATCTGCAGAGCCCACAGGGAGGCTCAGAGAAGCAAAGCTAGCCCTGTCCTGGGGCCACAGAACTGCTGTTACCCCTGTCACCCCCAGACAGACACACTCCCGCGCCACACAGGTGTGAGAGCTATAATTGCTTTTCACCCAGAGGCCAACTCTGTGCTCAGACACGGCTCGCTCGCGCTCTCTCTCTCTCTCTCTCTGACTCCGGGGGAGGGAAGGGCATGTTCATACATGTCCACATGAGATGCCTGGACACCGAGGGGGCAAGCAACTCGCAAACACCCCCCAAACTCCTTCCAGAAGGCTCTATTGGAAAGAAACAGTAGGCCTCTGCGGGGACCGAGGAAACTGCAGCTCTTGTGTCCCTGGGCAGGAAGTAGGAAGCCCATGCAAAAGAAGGAATCCCGGCCAGGGGACCAGGGGGCCAGAGGCCAAAGTCCACTGCTGGCTGTGCCAAGCGATCCCCTTCTCTCTCAGGCTCCAGAGTGTCCAGTGAAAAGCTGAGGGGTTGGGGAGGGTGCCCAGAGGCAGCCCAGCTCTGTCCATAGTCTCCTCAACCACGACCCCATAGCAGCAGGTCTAGGAGACGGAGGTGGGTATCCCACGGAGATGTCCGCTGGTCCAGTACCCTTGGGAAGACTGGCACACAGGAGCCCCCTCCTGGGGACTGGCTTGGCACGTACTAAAGGCCCTGAGGAGTCCAGCAGGGCAGAGCCCTGCCCAGCATGTGGAGTTTCTCTGACTTATGTGGCCACAAGAAACTGCTGCCCGAGCGCATCTACTCGTTCTGAAACACATATTTTGAGCCAATGATGCCGGCGTTTGACTGGCTGTTATCAAGGTTCCTCTAAGGATTCTGCCTCCTTGGCACAGAATCAGACCAGAAGTTTCCATTCTGATAACAAAGCCCTGGCATGGAGAGACAGGTACCTCCAGCTGTTGCAACCAGAACAATATTCCAAAAAACAGAGAGAGGAAACACCTGACCCCTCAAAAGACTGTTTGTATTTGTTATTGATTTGTGATTGGTCTGAGGGTGGTCAGAGGTGGAGGGAATGGGCGCCTCCAGCTGGCTGGTGCTCACACGGCAAGTTCTTTCTCCCTCTTGGCCTCCCTTTGTCCAAGGATGAAATCTGGGGCCCGGAGAAAACCTCCAGAAGTCAGCCCAGCTCTGCGATTTATTTCCCAAGCTGTGAGCCCAAGAGGATAGAGGGATGAAGACAGACACCGAATCCAACATGTTCAGAATAAATCTTGTCTTTCCAGCCTCAAACCCACTCCTCCTCGGATATCCCCAGCTCCGGGAAAACCACCACCATCTGCACAGCGGCACAGACAGAAAACCAGACAGCATTCTTCCCCCCAACACACACCCCACCCTGCACATTACCACGCCCAGCCTGCAGGCCTGTTGTTTCTGCCTATCAAACAGCATGCGGACCCTCCCCGTCCCATCATCATTCCCCACGCAGCATTTCCTCTCTGAGGCCCCCGCCTGCAACCCACCACCTGCCTAAGAGGAGAAATTAAGACACAGAAGCTGTTCCCTGAAGGAAGGTGGAATGTGTGTGCCTTGAATGTGAGGCCGGTTCTCCCGAACCCTCTGCCCAAACACAGCTTCTCTGTCGAGATGCAAAGACACCAGGGCTGGGGTCTCCCCACAGAGGCCAAGAGTCCACCCCACGCACAGGGACGGGCTCCAGGATGGGCTATCACTAAGCAAAGCTCCAGTGCAGCTGCCCCCACAGCCCAGAGGGCCCAGGGCCATCCATCCATCACACAGCACCTGCTCCTGGGGCACTCTGCCAGCAGCCTCACCCAGGGGGACCTCTGCCGGGGAGGCTGCCCTACAGGAGACTGGGCACAGGCAAGACGGAGGCCTTTCCAAGGCTGCCTCAAAGTCGCCCCTGGAAGCGCAGAAGGGTCTATGGTTTTCAGGAAACGTGCAGACTTGTATTCCTGGCCCCCCTGTCTCAGACTGGCGACAGACCCAGCCTGCCCCGGTGCTCCAAGCAGGAACGCCAAAACCCTGCCTCCCCACCATCCTGCAGACCTCCTCCCTCTGACCCACTGTGCCCTATGTCTCCTCCTGGCCAAGGGGCTCATTTGTGGTCCAAATGATCCTTCTATTTGTTTCTAGAACCTCAGACTATGAGCATGGATGATGGTGAGCAAGTGCAATTCTCCGCCTTGTCCTTGAAAGACTGACTGGCTAAGCTGCCCCTGCCAGGTCAGTCCGGGGGACAGGGATCAAGTACGTCTACACGTTTCTCACTAGGGCCTGCCCAGGGTTCCCCAGAGGTTGTAAGAGCAGGTTGACACAGCAACCATGTTGCTCGGAGAACCCCCAGGAGCCTAGAAGGACACGTGGGCTTCATCTTGAGGAAGGCGACCATCCAGGGCTTGCTAGCTAAGACCCGCATTTACAAGGCCATCTGCCTGTTAGGAATAGACTAGCTGCAAGTAACAGAGTCGGATTAACAGCAGCTTGAAGACACAAGGATTTACTTTCTTGCGCTAACAAGAAATCTGAAGGGCGGTGGCCCCTGACACGGGTTTGGTGGCTTCAGTCATCGTAGTTCCTCAGCCTCATGCTCAGAGTTGCGAGATGCTTGCTGTCCCCCGGGAGAGCCACATCAGAACATGGGGGACCCTCTGCTCTCCTCACCGCGTGGACCAGTGGGGTCATCTACTGCCTGCCTGTTTCCCAAGGTTTGCAACACCCTCCCCTCCCCACTGCTTCCCAACCTCCCGTCCCTGACTATTCCCAGTCAAGAGCTTTCTCCAAACCCTGGAGGGATAATTGCTCAGAAGGAAGTAGAGACAGATCAGAGATGAGGCGGCAAATGAAATACACATATTTACTTGTTCTCACTCTTCAAAGGGAGAAGAGAAAACACTCACAAAATTTTAGAAGCCAGGAAGCAAATGGTTGAATAGTAAGTAACTTAGCAAATCCAAAGTTCTGAATCTTAAGCCCACAAGGGAAAAGGGAAGAAGAACCCATTTTACACCCCAGAATCCTCAAAAGGCTCCTAAACAAATGTTAACAACTGCCTTTGGAAGCAAAAGAGAAGGTGAGGCTTAAAACTAGATGTGACTTTCTTGGGGGTGCTAATACCCTCCAGGCCTCCCCCACTATCTGAAAGTGGGGCGTTCCTGTGACACCTTTCGTAAACTGAAGGCAAAGCCAAGAAGCAATTACCATGTCATGAAAAGGAAAGTCCCCTTCAGATTTCTTTTGGTTAACAAAACAGCTACTGATGCAGTCTTCCATAAACATAAAATGGCAGAATGCAAACTCTGTAACAGTATAATGGGGGAAACGTGTCCCCAGTTTCAAACACATGCTGTCCTTCATGAACAAGGAAGAATGACTCTGGAAACAGAGTTTGAAGACCAGAGTTTGGAATGTGAATCTTTGGGGGTCCAAGAGCAGATTGTGGATGGCAAAGTAATGCCCACCAAAGATGCCCATGTTCTAATCTCCAAAACCTGTGAATATCTTACCTTACCTGGTAAATGGGATTCTTCAACCATGATTTTGGTTAAGGGTGTTGTGATGGGAAGATATCCTGTATTATTGATAAGGGTCCAATGTAATCTGGAGATGTGAAGAGGGGAGCAGACAGGCCATGAGCCAAGGAATTGCATTGCCTCTACAAGACGGAAAGACAAGAGGGGCGCCTGGGTGGCTCAGTGGGTTAAAGCCTCTGCCTTCGGCTCAGGTCACGATTTCGGGGTCTTGGGATCAAGCCCCGCATCAAGCTCTCTGCTCGGCAGGGAACCTGCTTCCCCTCCTCTCTCTCCCTGCCTCTCTGCCTACTTGTGATCTCTGTCTGTCAAATAAATAAATAAAATCTTAAAAAAAAAAAAAAAAGATGGAAAGACAAGGAAATAGATTCATCTCTAGAGCCTCCAAAAAGAATGTAGCCCCACTGATACCGTGGTTTTAGCCCACTGAGACAAATTTCAAACTTCCAAGTTCTAGAACTGTAAGACAAGGAATCTGTCTTGTTTGTGCTAGAGCTAAACTAAGTTGGTTTGTGGTCATTTGTTACACCAGCAATAAGAAATGAATACAGCCCCTAAACGTTTCCTATGTTCATCGTATCGTAAATGGAAAAATTAAAGTTCAACTTCCATTTGATTATTTCTAGTACATACAAATGAAAGAATTATATGTATTGATCTTATATCCTGTAACCTTACTAAACACAACTGTCAGTTCCAGTAGCTTTTTTTGTACACTCCCTCAGACTTTCTTCAGACACAGGATGCTGTGTAAGAAAGACCACAGCTTCACTTCCTTCCCCATCGGGATGCCATCTATTCTTTTTCTTGCCTTATTGCACTGGCTAGAACTAACGACTTACTTGGTGGTTAGAGTGGACATCCTTGATTTGTTCTAGAAATTAGAAGGCAATATTTTCTCCTTCCCATTGAATTTGATGTCCACTATGGATTTACCATAGGTGGCTTTATTGGGTGAGGAAATTTCCTTCTTTTCCTAGATTTCTGAGAGTTACAATCAGGAATACAGGATCTTGGATTATGTTTTTTCTTAATCCATCGAGATGATCACGTTTTACTTAACCTATTAATAGAATGAATTGCAGGGGCACCTGGGGGGCTCAGTTGGTTGGGCATCCAGCTTGAGTTCAGCTCAGATTGTGATCTCAGGGTCATGAGATCGAGCTCCACATTGGGCTCCATGCTCAGTGGGGAGTCTGCTTGGGATTCTCTCTCACCCTTTCTCTCAGCCCCTCCACCCCCTTCTCTCTAAAAAATAAATGGACAGATCTTTAAAAAAAAAGAATGAATTATGATTATAGATTCTTAATTTTTAAAAACCCTGCATTTCTGGGATAAACCCCTTTAGGTCATGGTATATTATCTTTTTAATACATTGTTGGAATTAATTCAATAAAATGTTGTTAACAGATTTGCATGTATGAGGACCATTTATCTGTGGTTTTATTTTCTTGCAATATCTGTTTGGTTTGGTATGAGGGTAATACTGAAATCATAGAAAGAGTTGAAAATTATGGCTTCCTCTTTAATTTCCTGAAAAAGTTTGTGCAGAATTGGTATAAATTTTTCCTTAAATATTTGTTAGAATTTATTTGATGTAATTATTGGTTGAGGGTTACTCCATTTTGATCAGAAATGGAAGTTCCCAATGTATTCACTTTTATCCTTCACTCCTCTGGTAGATATTCACCTCCAGCTCCACAGCCTTCATTTTTCCTAAGTTCTGCCTTGAGGTTCCTAATGGTGATGTTAAGATGATGATGGGCAGGCTCCTAGGACATCACAGATTGAGATTTTATAAGAGCAAGTTCATAGCAGTCAGAGCAGGACTCTTCCTTCTGAAAAGCTTGAAACTGGAAGAATCATCACAGAACTTGTTCTCTTTTAATCTTTTGGTTCAAGTGGAGAAAGCAGTGACCTTTCTGCCAAGGCAGCATCAGGAAGCTATTCTAACATTCTTGTGGGCTGGTGGAATTTGGAGATATAGAAGTTAGATTGAAATAAGTATATATTGCTTCATAACAGAAGGAAGATACTTCAAATGCCCTGTGATGTCTCCACATCTCTTGGCCTCAGAGTAAACTCATGCCCCTGTTAATGGCTCCTCTCATGCTGCCAAGGCACAATGGTTTGAAAGGATAAAACTGTTCCCTAACATCTACCCCCATCCTTCACTCCCAGGCTTTACCTAGAGAGGAAGAGAAAACAAACATACAGTTATAGTTGCTGTATCCTCAAAAGATGTTTCTCACTTACTCTTGCTTTAGGACTGGCTCCAATCTTGGCAAAAGAAAATAAGCTCCCTGGCACATAGTAGGTGCTCAATAAAAATATATTAAATAAATTAGAGAATCAACAAATGAGTAAACAAATAAAAGGGTCACCTTAAAGATGTCCCATGGAGGCAGGGAACGGTCAACCCATGAACATCCTACAATACTCACCCTTTCCCCTCCCAGTAAAGAACAGTGGGCGAGTGGCGAGATGTGCAGATTTTTAATCCTCAGTGGGGTCCATGACCCAGAAAAGATTAAGAGCCATTTCCTTAAGGTCTTCAGACACGCTGATGGATAAGATGATAATACTAATTTGCTACCCATGGCCAAGTTTCTGGCTGATAAGGATGGGTCAGGCTCTCAGGACAGCCTTGATGTCTACACAAGAGATCTCCCGATTTCTGAGCCCCACAACACAGCTCCATTTATTGCATCTCTAAGTGCACAATTAGCTTCCACAGGCAGCAGACCCTAATGAAGCAAGCTGATTATGGATCCATTAGAGCCTGGCAGAGCTCGTTTATCCTCCCCACAGCCTGGCCAGTGAGAGGACACCGGGTTCCTCTGAGGAAGGGACTGAGCCTGGAGACAGCCATTTGTTCCCTCCAGAGCAGTCTGGCCCCAGTGGTCTCCCCTTCCCAGAGGCATGGGGTGGGAGCAAAGTGCTGTTTGTGTCCCCGTAGGATGTCACGACAGAGGAAGGGGAGTGAGGAAAGGAAGAGGGCACCTGGCTAGGGTTCGCATTGGTCCTACTCATCACCAAAGGGGACAATTTGTTTCAGGAAGGTCATGGAATTTCCTTGATGTCCATTAAATTTCAAAATCATTGAGCCAGTAAGAAATACAGTGAGGCTCTGAGAGGAATTTAAAATGGGGACCTATCCATTCAATCTGAAGAACAAAACTGTGTTCTCTTGCAATTAAAATAAAAGCTACAGACTATGAAGATGAAGAAATGGCTTGGTGGGATGTGCACAGATGCCCTGGAAGCCCATTAGGTCCATTGACCTCCTTACCTTCACCAAGCCTGCCAGAACCTCTGGTAAGGTGTCAGGACACACTCACTGACATAGCTCCCTGAGAGTAGGCTGGCCGTCAGGAGACCATCCACACTCTCTGAACTGGCTTCTCTAGAGACGGAGGCTACTCAGAACGGGTACCATCAATGGCCTTGGCCATCAGCAGTGTCCCCTGCTGAAAGCTAATCTGTTAGCACTCCTGTCTGCCAGGGTGGTGGGTGGGAATTGAAGTAAACATCCTGGAAGGCAGGATGGAACTAGATATCAAAAGGGAAGTGCATTGGCTTTGCATCAGTTATCTACTGCTTTGAAACAAATCATCCTGGCACTTAGCAGCCTCAGACAGCAAACATCATCTCACAGTCCTGTGGGTAGGATTCATTTCCTCATCAGAGATGGGGCCAAGGTCCCAGTTCCTCACGGGCTATTTGGCCTTCTGTTCCTTACTACATGGGCCTCCCCACAGGCTGGGGCCTCACAACAGGGCGGCCTACTTTGCTCAAAGCAAACAAACAAGGAGGACGGGCAAGACAGATCACAGTCTTTCTGTACATGAATCTTGAAGGCAATATCCTGTTACTTCCACTCTATTTTATTCATCAGAAGCTAGTCAGTAGTGTCAGTCCACACTCAAGGGACTCAAGGAGGTTATACAAGCATAGGAAGGTTGGGAGTGGGATTTGTTGAGGGCCAATTTACAGGTTGCCTACATACCTTTGAGCCCTATAACTCCATTTACTGGAAGTTATCCTTAAATAAATAATCAGACAAGTACAGACTTTCACAGCCAACACTGCTGTTTAAAATGGTGTACAGCTTGGGCGCCTGAGTGGCTCCGTTGGTTAAGCTGCTGCCTTGGGCTCAGGTCATGATCCCAGGGTCCCTGCTCAGTGCTTCTCCCTCTGCCCGCAGCTCCCCCTGCTTGTGCTTGCTTTCTCTCCCTGACAAATAAATAAAATCTTTTCTAAAAAAGAAATAAAATGATAAAATAAAGTGGTGTACAATTGACAGGAGCCTGAACGCTCAGTTGGTTAAGCATTCAGCTCTTGGTTTAGGCTCAGGTCATGATCTCAGGGTCGTGAGATCGAGCCCCATGTCGGCTAGGCTCCTTGCTCAGCACAGGGTCTGCTGGGGATGCTGTCTCTCCCTCTCCCTCTGCCCCTCCACCTTTCTCTAAATAAGTAAATAAATAAAATCTAAAAGAAAATAAAAGTGTACAATTGGAACCCATCTGATCCAGCTGATTTGATTTCAACAATGTTCGTATGACAGAAAACTATATAATCAATAAAACATGTCAGAGAAGAGGGCGCCTGGGTGGCTCAGTGGGTTAAAGCCTCTGCCTTCAGTTCGGGTCATGATCCCAGGATCCTGGAGTCAAGACCCACAGGCTCTCTGCTCGGCGGGGAGCCTGCTTCCTCCTCTCTCTCTGCCTGCTTGTAATCTCTGTCAAATAAATAAATAAAATCTTTTTTAAAAAATGACAGAGATGAATATTTATGTACATGAGAAAACATTTGTGATGAAATATTGACTTTAAAAAAGCAAAACACGGGGCCCCTGGGTGGCTCAGTGGGTTGAAGCCTTTGCTTTCGGCTCAGGTCATGATCCCGGGGTGCAGGGATCGAGCCCCGTGTCAGGCTCTCTGCTCCGCACGGAGCCTGCTTCCTCTTCTCTCTCTCTGCCTGCCTCTCTGCCTACTTGTGATCTCTGTCTGTCAAATAAATAAATAAAATCTTTAAAAAATTAAAATTAGGGCGCCTGGGTGGCTCAGTGGGTTAAGCCGCTGCCTTCAGCTCGGGTCATGATCTCAGGGTTCTGGGATCGAGTCCCACATCGGGCTCTCTGCTCAGCAGGGAGCCTGCTTCCCTATCTCTCTCTCTCTCTGGCTGCCTCTCCATCTACTTGTGATTTCTCTCTGTCAAATTAATAAATAAAATCTTTAAAAAAAAATTAAAATTAAATAAATAATTAATTAATTAAAAAAGTAAAACACGGACACCTGGGTGGCTCAGTCATTTAAGCGTCTGCTTTGGGCTCAAGTCGTAATCGCAGAACACCAAGCTGGAACTACACGTTAGGCTCCTTGCTCCGTGGGGAGTCTATTCCTCCTCCTCTGTCTGCTCCTCCCTGCTGCTTGTGAGCATGCTCTCTCTCTCTCTCTCTCAAATAAGTAAATAAAATTTTAAAAAAGCAGAGTACAAAACCATATGCAATATGATTCCAATAGTCAAATACATAGAGAAAAAAAATGAAAAGAAACCACTTTCTAATATTTTGGAGTATCTCTCAGTAAGGACAGGACTATGCAGGATTTTCACTTCTTTCTTTATACTTCCTTGTGTTTTCCTAATTTTCTATAATAAATATGTATTATAGTTGACACAACACAGGTTTCAGCTGTGTGGGTCCAATTATACATGGATTTTTTTCGATACAGAGCAGTACTATAAATGTTTTCCTTCTTATGATTTTTTCAGCAACATTTTCTTTTCTCTAGCTTACTTCATTATAAAAATACAGTATATAATACATATAACATACAAAAGACACGTCAACCATCAGTAAGTCTTCCACTCAACAGTGGGCTATTTGTAGTTAACTTTTGTGTGTGAATTTCCAATTAGGCAAGGGGCTCAGCATCCCAAACCCTGCTTTGTTCAAGGACCCTCTGCAACTCAGTCATCAGAGAAGAAAATGAGTTTGTAAGGTTTACATCCACTGCGTGGTGACGGTCACACATCCCACATTTGCTGTGCCCTGCAGAACTCCATGACAGAGGAAGAGATGACAGACAGAGCAGGACCCTGGGGCAGAGGAGGGTCAGGCCTCTGGCCACAGGTAACACGTCTGCCTCTGTGCTCGTGGGAAAAGCCCCCCTCTGGGAACCCTCCCACCCCATGCACGCACAGCTGGGTGAGCAAACATGCCTTGGGGTAATTTAGAAAAAGGTAACCCCCAGCTTCGAACAGACACAGCCCCAAAGCAAGATCCCCAGGGTGGCCGGGAGAGTGGGCTGGATATCAGCCCTTGTCCCTGCTCAGCCCAGACTCTTGGTCCTGTCCTGGGGGTCCTCACCTACCTCTGAGAGACCCCAAGCTAGAATGGCCTCCGACCCTGACTGTGAGATGCAGCTGAGCAAAACCCCCAAATCTGGCATCACAAGCACACACGGTGCCGTCTCCCGGCTCCCCTCGCCCTGCTCCTGCCCCGCAGACAGCTCTTAGCAGTGTCATCCCTTCACTGACAAGGGCACCGCAGTTAAGTGACGGCCCCTTCTGAGGCCAGGGAGCAAGGAAAGAGAGGAGTCAGCCCTGGAAGACTAGTACCTCACGTCCAGCTCGACTGTTCTCTCCACCCTGAACTGGACACGTTTTCCAGACCATTCTGATTTCCTCCTCCTGGTTCATGCGCCCACCTGGGGCCTCACGGGCACAGCTGCGTCCCCGTCGGCAGGGCGCCTGACTTCACCTCTGGCCCCCCTTCCTCTGCTACCTCCTACCTCCTCCCTCCAAGGAGTAGGACGGGCCTGCCCGTCTGTGTCTCCCTCCAAGGAGCAGGACGAGACACAGACGGGCAGGCCCGTCCACCGTTCGGAGAAGGGGCTCTCGTGGCCTGCGGATTTGCTCTGTGCCCAGGGACAGCGTGAGGTTTCCACCCTCCGTGGACTTCACTAGCCCTGACTCACCAATGAGACACCTGAGGCTCAGGAAAGTCCATGACTCTTCAGAGGTGACACAGCTGTCAAGGGAGGGGCAGGGCTGGGATCCAAACCTCATTCGTATTTGTCCACGATGCCTCTTCATGTGTGTTCCACAGGGAGGAGAAGGAACAGAAAAACACGGCTGTGTGTCAGAAACCCACAGAGTGGACTCGTTAAGGACACGTCATGGTTCAAAAGCAAGCCTGGGAGATGGAAAGTCCCCGTTGGCCGAGTTTCCAGGGCCTGGGAGAGTCCTGGGGACTAGCCTGACCAACAGGGCACAGAGGCCTGAGGCTGATCCTGCCGCAGCCGGGTGTGTGTGTGTGTGTGTGTGTGTGTGTGTGTGTCACACAGATCCCTCTGTGGGCTCCAAGCCGGCGGACTGGGTTCTTAGGGAAGGGAGACAGGAAAGGCCACCTCCATCGAGGGTGTGGCTCTGGGGACCCAGAGTAGCCCAGGTGTGACCGGCCACCCGCATGGCTACTCCTGCCTTGCCCTGGTCATGGGAGGAGCTTCCCAGCCCGCTGGGGCACTGGCCCAGGCAGCTGAGAGACAGCCTCAGCCCGTTCTCCCGGCAGCAGCTGCAGGCGGGCAGGCACGAGCAGGGGCTGTGGGCAGAAGGCAGGGGCCCTGTTTCATGGCGACAAACAACGCCGACGCTCCAGCAGGGAGAGAAGCAGGGCAGCCTCCACCCTGTACCAGCCTTAAAGACTGTCCCCCGAGGGGCACCATCTTGGCCGGCCAGCACGCTCGGGGGTCAGCAGAGGCCCCCCCGCACACGGCCGGGCTGTTCGTTTGGAGGAAGATAAAGAGGGTGGGTTGGAAGAAGGGAGGAGCAGATGTTTTAAGTCCACTCTGTTGGCGATGTGTGTGTTTACGTTATTCCATTTACCTTCCCATGGGCAAGCAGGAGTGAGGTTTCTTCCCAGGTTCTAGAACGGGAGACTGCAGCTTGCTGACAGGAAGCAGCTTGCTGGGGGTCACATGGCCAGTGAGAACCAGGCTTCCATACCGGTCTGGGAGGGACGTGCTCTGTTCCCTGTGAACTTGGCACCCCCAGCCCAATCCAAAGAGCTGTTTCCAAACTCCCTCAAGCAGGATCCTCAAAGAAGCTGAGCTGACCTCGCCCTTGAAATATGCAACCCCGCTCTCCCTACCTGTCGGAGCACCCCCAAGTCCCATTTCTCAGCTCTGGCTCCTATAGCTGACCCTGAAGAGACCCAGAGCGACAACCCCCCTAGGAACTCTGCTCACGGGGTGCCAGGCAAAGGGAAGGAAATCTCTCTGAGCCCATTTTACAGTCGAGGAAAGAAGACCAGAATCTGAGTTAGGCTGTGCTGCTCCCGGGGAAGGCCAGCCCTGGCAGCAGTCTGTGTCCTCAGCCAAACAGTGACCAGCACCTCTGCACAGACCCTGGATGGCCAATCCCGCCAACCCCGGCATGCTCTCACACCTTCAAGATTTTTTTTTCTCCTTCTCCTTCAAATTTTATTTAAATTCTAGTTGGTTAACATGTAGTGTAATATTGACTTCAAGTGTCAAGTTTAGGGATTCATCACTTACACACAACACCCAGTGCTCATCACAAGTGCCCTCCTTAATGCCCATCCCCCATGTGGCCCATCCCCCACACTCCTTCCCTCCAGCAACTCTCAGTTTGCTCTCTAACATCAAGAGACTCTTATGGTTTCCTTCCCTCTCTTTTTTCCTTTGCTTCCGCACGTATACAACCATCTTTTTCCTAAATTCCACATATGAGTGAGATTACATGGTACTTGTCTTTCTCTGACTTCACGTAGCATAATACTCTCGAGTTCTATCCATGTCCTTGTAAATGGCAAGATTCCGTTCTTTTTGATGGCTGAGTAGTATTCCATTGTGTATATATGCCACATCTTCTTTATCCATTCATCCATCCACGGACACGTGGGCTCTTTCCATCATTTGGGTACTGTCGATAACGCTCACACCATCAAGATTTTGAAAGGCAAGCTCAAGTCCCTTTTTAAGCAACTGTCAGCAGCCAGTTACGATGACTTTTTATCTCTGAGAACTTGGTAAGAGCAGTTAAAGAGACGAAAGCCTCATTTGATGAAATCCAACTCTCTAACAGAAGGCAAGAAAGTTCAACAAGATCCACATCTGTGTGGCGCCTCTCAGAGAGCCAGGAAGGTTGCTGTGGCGGCCCGCAGAGCTCCGTGATTTCTGCCCACAAGCCACGGTGAAGGCCAGGCCTCTGCTCCCCAAGAAAAGTAGTCGTTCCCTCAGGGGCGCTCGCCACAGGCCGGTGCTGGGCTGGTGAACAGCAGGGCAGACGTAAACCCTACAGCAAACCTCTAGGGCAGGTGAATTACGATTCCTGTTTCACAAATGAGGAAACTGAGACACAGGAGTGGAGTGACTTGGCCAGGGGAACTCAGTGGTCCGGGACTGGGCCCCCGGCAGTCAGAGGCTGTGGATTTAGGGCAGCGCTGGGGTCCCTCCTGCACCCTAGAAGCTTCAAAAGCCGCTGGCTTGCATGCCACTGGCAGGCATGAGAACCGGTACAGCCGCTGTGAGAGACAGGATGGAGTTTCTGCAAAAGACGTGAGGTGGAAGTCCTAGATGATATGGCCATCCCACTTCAGCAAAATATCCAGAAGACTTGAAAGCAAGTTCTCAGAGAGATATCTGTACAACTGTCTTCACGGCAGCATTACTCGCCACAACTAAAACTTGGAAGCCAACCAAGTGTCCGTCTACGGATGAGGTCCAACACAATGTGGCCTCTACCTGCAGGGAAATATTGTCCAGCCTCCAAAGGAAGGACATTCTGACACCTGTTACACCTGCTGCAACATGAACGGACCTCGAACCTGTTCCACTCAGCGGTGTAAGTCGGTTGCCAAGAGACCGACATCATACGACTCTGTTTGTATGAGGTCCCCAGAGTGGTCAGATTCGTAGGGACCCCCCGTGGAATAGTGGCAAGAACTGGAGGGCTGTTTAATGGATAGAACGATGAAACAGTTCTGGAGCTGGAGGGTGGTGAGGGCTGCACACCAGCCTGAGCGTACGGAATGTCACGCAACTGGAAACGTAGAAACGGTTAAGATGGTGATCTTTGTGTTATGCAGCTTTTGTCACAATTATTTAAAGGTTCTTAACACACACACGCCCACACACAGAAACAAGATGACCCATGAGGCAGATCTAGATGTGCCCGGAGGAGAGAAGTGACAGAAACCCAAGCAAACAAGCTTCAGCCAAAAAAAAAAAAAAAACATATATTGACTCATGAAATGGAAAAATCCAGGGTTGAGCTTCAGGCACAGCTGGCTCCAGATGTTCAAGAGAGGCGTGGACTCCACCTCTCTCCGCCTCTCACTCCGCTTTCCCCTAGGTAGGCTCTGTTCTCAAGGGAGTGGTCTCCAGCAGGTAGCAAAGGTGGTCCTAGAATTTTCGACTTAGACTCTACCAGTCTGGCAAACCCCACCAAGCAAGTGACTGTTTCCAGCAAAGCTTCCAAGATTGAGCCTCACTGGTCAGGCTTGGGCCACCTCCCCGTTCCTGAACCAAGCCCTGTGACTAGAGGGAGGCCTGGGATTGAGAGTTCGGGGGTCCCAAAGGAGAACTGAGGGGCTGCTTCTGAAGAACGGATAACAGCTACTGGCCAGGCAGAAACATCAGCGGTCCCCTCCAGTGTGGAAGTGCTTAGAATTCTGCCAGGCAGGGTCAGACAGAGAAATGGTCAGTGTAGCAGACCGCCATGTGCAATGCACCTGCCACATACCCAGGCTGAGAGATCCGGTTCCACAGAGGGGTGGGCAGGACATCCCTGTTCACTCCAACATCACAACATACTCTCGCTGGTCTCAAAAGGAGCCAGAAGGAAGCGTGGCTCAGGGGCCCTGGCTCTGGCACTCCTTGGCCATGTGACTTTGGGAATGTGATCTAACTATGCTTGGCCTTCGTTTCCTCATCTGGGAAGAAATGGGTACAATAAACCTGGCTTGTGCGGTTGCAGCAGGGACTGAAAGAGAAGAAGACCGGAATGCCTGGCACCAGCCTTGGCACGCGCCAGGGGCTCTATCAATAATTTTTAAGACAGCACCTGCCGGCTGGTGCCTGTGTTCCCAGAAAGCACCTCGGCATCTGAACTGTAGGTGAGTGGACTTTCAAGAAAGCAATTTCTCTTTGCTTTAGCTGTTGGCGGGCATTAACGAAAAGAAATTAAATAAAAACCAATGCTGGGGGCGCCTGGGTGGCTCAGGGGTTAAGCCGCTGCCTTCGGCTCAGGTCATGATCTCAGGGTCCTGGGATTGAGTCCCGCATCGGGCTCTCTGCTCAGCAGGGATCCTGCTTCCCTCTCTCTCTGCCTGCCTCTCTGCCTACTTGTGATCTCTCTCTGTCAAATAAATAAATAAAATCTTTAAAAAAAAAAAAACCAATGCTGGGACATTCTTAGATCCTTCCAAGCCACTTGAGTCAGCAACAGTGAAAATTCGGGGAGAGCTGGTCCCGCCAGGCCAGTTGAGATGAAAACGATTAGCTGGAGGGGTCTGGGGGCCGGAGTCTGGGCTGCACTCCTGCTCTGGGCTGCTGAGGCTGCTCTGAGATGTCAGGGCTCCAGTCAGAAGAACAGGACACCGAAAGCTCCTCACCCACTGCAAAACCAGCATGAGATTCTCCTCCAGCTCTGGACCAGGTGCTCAGCCGAGCTCAGCTGGGAGCTCCCAGGAACTCGGGGCCAACTGAGCAGCGACTGCCTTCTCACCAGAAAACGCCATGCCAGTAGTTTCCAAAGGGGGCACCACGGGACCCACAGCCCTTGGGCAGCTGGCAAGTGTGTGGTACTTTCCAGGTGACTTGAACTCTGGAGAAAATGCAGCAGCAAACTGTTAAGAAAGCCTCTTTTTGTGCAAAATTTAAAATAATGCAAATGTCCCCTTTCAAATATTCAAATGTGTCACGAATTGTCTAATTGCAAAGTTGAACGCATTGTAAACTGGGCTTCCTGTGCCCCCATAGCCAGCGAATAACCATACCCTGCCTTTTGTCCATGCTGCGGGAAATGGGTCTTGAATTATTCACGTCATGAGGACACAGAGCTTAAAGAATGGGTCCTATGTGTGAAACACAACCACCCTGACGTGAAAACAGGCGGCCGTGCTCAGACAGGCTCTCAGCACATCAGCGGCCCCCCATGAAACACTGGGGTGGGGGAGGGCGAAGGGAGATGCTGGTCTCAATCAGCGACCAGCTAATTATAGCCCACAGGCCAAATCCAGCCCCCTTCCCGCTGGTGAATAAAGCTCTATTGGAACATCAACTTGGGTATTGGCTGTGGCTGCTTGGACACGACCACAGACAGGGGCCTCGGGAATTGTGTGTCCTGTGTGTCCTGCAAAGCCTCCAATCTTCACTGTCTGGTCCTTTATAGAAAAATGTGCTGATCCCTGGTTTAAATCAAGTCAAACAAGTTTCTTTCCTGCAGGACTTCTTAGGAGCCTTTGGAGTATTATTTTTGGACGATGTGAATCTCCATACAAAGGATTTCATTAGAATGACAAAGCTCTCTTTCCTGGACGTCTCTCTTCCCTGGACGGAGCCGCACTGGCCACATGGGCCCTGCTATGGTCTGAGCAGGTCTTCCTGGGATGAGGGGAGGGCTTGGCCGATGAGTCACCCCAGTCTGGGTAATGAGGAAGAAGGTCCTGAGGTTCCCAACTGCGTATTCATTCATTCATCCTGCTGTCGCTAACCACGATCTCAAGGACACCTCCGTCTCTGTTCCCCCGGACTTCAGCCCCACTCTGGGAAGCCAGCAGGAAAATGCAGTCCAAGGCAAGAGAGGTAAGGCCGCCCATTTGGAAAATGACCACAAGCAGAGCCCAGTAGGATAAAGTTTAGAGCTCAGGGTCAGCCTTTCTGCCCAGGGCGGTGGGCAGAAACATTCTGAACGAAACATTCACCCAGAGCGTCCTGCACACAGGAGTCATTGCTCCTTTAAATCAACAAACAAGCAGCAGACTGAGATACCAGCTCTGTATCCCTGCACAGCTTGGCCCCCACCCTCAGCCCTCTGTCCTGCCTCTCCCGGCCCTGGGGCACCGAGCAGAAAAAGATGAGGCGAGTGGGAGCCGCTCCTCCTCCTTCAGATTCAGCCCACGGCATCGCCTCCCCTCGCGGCTACACCCCACAGGTGCCCGTGTCCCAGCTCCAGACAAGGACAGCATCGCGGGACCCCCACTGGTACCCACAACACCTTCACCAGGGTGTGTGACGGCTTGCCCTGCTCTCCTCAAGAAGCTGACGTTAAGCAACTGGCCCAGGGTCACCCGGCCAGGAAGTGGCAAGGGGAGGGGTTTCCATCCAGACTCTCGACCTCTCTTAACCTCTTCCTGGGGGGAGCAGATGATGCTCAGCATGTGGGTGGTGAGCGGTCCTCCAAGCCCGTTGCTGAATCATTTCCTCCAGCTGACCCCACTGGACCCAATGTTAGAGCCCCAGGAAGGGCCCTGCTGGCCCTGGCAAGTGTGGGCCTCCCAGGGATGCTCGTAGGTAGGGCTGAGGCCCTCCAGGGAGGCACTGATAACAGCCTGTCTCAGTCTCCGTGGCCTGGCACGGAGCCTGGCACATAGTAGGTGCTCAGCCAACAGCTGACGAATGAACATACAGTGTGTGGCTGTTTGTGAGTCAGTGAAATACTCCAGGGTAACCAGCTTTCCTCTCTAATCTGTGTTAAAAAACAAAATGAAGCTCTCCTCGTATTTGCAAGCTCATCTCGAAATAGAATTATGCTCCACCGTGTCTGGCTCCAAAGAACTTAGATGATTGCCGACTTCAGCTTCGAGATGGAACGTGTCAGATTCTGACAGCCAGAACCGGAGGAGCATCAAAGACGTTCAAAAATACGGCAGCCAACCAGACAGCTCCGCCAGCCCCCAAGGAAGACGCCGAGACAGGCCGCAGAGGCTCTCATCGTCCGGACCCGCGAAGCTTGAGCGGCTCACCTGCTGCTCGGCTTCCCAGGAGGGGCTCGTTCTTGCCGGGAGCCCCAGAAGTGATGCAATAAATCTCCTGATTATTGGTGGTTCTGCTACTCTGGGTGTGGGCTTCTGGGCCGCGGATTAAATGTCTCATTCAAGATGATCACAGGGCCCCTCGGTGGCTCAGTGGGTTAAAGCCTCTGCCTTCCGCTCAGGTCATGATCCCAGGGTCCTGAGATCGAGTTCCACACCGGGCTCTCTGTTCAGCAGGGAGCCTGCTTCCCCCTCCCTCTCTGCCTGTCTCTCTACCTACTTGTGATCTCTGTCTGTCAAATAAATTAAATCTTAAAAAAAAAAAAAAAAAAGATGATCACACTACCTTGGTCAGGAAATAGGAACAAAGAGAGAGGAATGAAGTTCAAGTGCTACCCAGAGGCACGGCGGCCCACCCTGGATGGGGCCGTTCTGGGAAGCTGCTGGGGCATGAGCAGGACAGGGAGGTGGTTGGGAAACAGGGGTGAGCAAGTCCGCGCTGGCTTTCAGGGCTAAGGAGAAGCTGGGAGAGGGCAGTGGACATTAGACCAGGGGCAGGCTGTAATGGGAGATGACCCCTTGCTAGTCTGGCTGGGGGCAGGGGCCTCTGTGACCTGCCTGCTACTCACCCCCTGGATGCCCATGGTGCCCACCACCCGCTGCTTATACCTGTCTCCCTCCTAGTGTACAGGCAGGAACTGAGTCTGAATTCGAATTCATCCCAGAACCTGGTCTGGAGTTGATGCTCAGAGAAGGCTTTGATTGGAATAATTATTGGTTTGGGATTGGAAGGCTCTGTCTTCAGGAGGCCCCTAGTGCAAAACCAGAAGGTTGATATATGTGGCTTACGGATTGGCTCTACCCTTAGAGCAAGAGGGCCTGGCTTTGAGTTCCATTTCCACCGCGTGCTGACTATGACCTTGAGGAAGTCACTTACGCTCCCTGACTTGTAAGTGGGAATAATAATAAAACCAACATGGGGCGCCCAGGTGGCTCGGTCGGTGAGGCCTCCGACTCTCGATTTTGGCTCGGGTCATGATCTCAGGGTCATGAGACTGAGCCCCACCTGGACTCAGAGGAGAGCCCGGCTACCAGCCCTACAGAGAGCCCTCCAAACCCAGAATTCTAGGAAGCAGGTAAACAGCTGGTATCACGGTTCTTTTAAAATACATATAATTAATGTCTCCGGAGCGAAGACAAGTATGTGTTCCCAGTAATCCTGCACCATCTGTCATCCCTCAACTTGCCCACCCCTCCCGAGCTGGCTGGGACTCTGGGTTCCATTCTCCGTGTTCCACTCCTCTCCCAGCTCTGCAGTCAGAGCATCCGGGCTGGTCCCATGGGGTTCGTGCTACCGAACCAGGTTTCCAGGCACCTGCCGATAGCGTTTCTAATACCGGCACGTCTGCTCTCCAGTGCAACCCTGGGAGAGCAGGTGCCGTGATCACCCTCTTCTTGCAGATGAAGAAACTAGGCATGGAGAAGTGAAGGGATGTGCCCAAGGCTAAGCCAGGCCTTACCTGACTTCTCTCCAAATGGCCAGGCTGCTGACCCGACGGCAAAGTGGGGGCCGGCCAAGCCGTGGCCACAAGAGCTGAATCCACATCTGTAGAGCCTCTCGGTGGCCCCTCAGCTTCCCCTCAGCGATCATGTCATCCTCCCTGAGAAGTGGGGGGTCCATGTCTCCCTAGAAAATGGGGCCGAGTGGCCAGGACAGAGGAAGGTTCCAGAGATTGGGAGGGAACAAGTAGCAAGAGGACATGCCCCACCCCCGACCTCAGGGTGCCAGAGTTAGCAAACACGAACCAACACAAGATGCCTGGTGAAATTTCCATTTTAGATAAACAACAAATAAATCTTTAAGTATGGTGCATGCTGTATTTCCCAGTCCATCTGAAATGCAGCTTTAAGCTGGTAACCCCTTTCTCTCGAGCAGCCCTACCCCTCATGCCCCAATACTCACAATAGCACTGGTGGGGAGAGTTCGGTGTGGGGTTTGGTGCCCAAACTCACACCCCACTCTTGATCCTGGCCACTGAATATAACCGTCTAGGACGATCTCCATGATCATGAGTGGTATCCTCTGATTAGAGAAGGTGTCTTGGATTTGGAGCAGGCTGTCCTGGGGGGATGGCAGCCCCCATTCTCGGCTGTGCAAACCAGCCGGGTCCCCCAATGTCCAAGCGCCCGC
The DNA here is from genome assembly GCF_964662115.1 of Mustela nivalis. Taxonomy (NCBI): domain Eukaryota; kingdom Metazoa; phylum Chordata; class Mammalia; order Carnivora; family Mustelidae; genus Mustela; species Mustela nivalis. The sequence continues at coordinate 179,797,067 of NC_139021.1, forward strand.
TTCCTTCTCTGCAGCTTGGGGCTGATGAACCTGCCCTTCCTGATCAGAACCACTGGGAGAATCGACCCGCACGCTACAACTAGAAGTGCTCCAGTAAGGTGAGGGGCTGTCGACTCCTACTGTGTTATGATATATTCATGCCATATTGATAGTAATAAATGAGCAGGTTGAATTCATTGCATGACTCAGAGTCCCATCTGGACCTAGCTTTCTCTACGAGCCTGGTTTTCTGCGTGAACCCAGAGTTAATGCAAACTTCGTGCTCTGGAGGTGGTTAAAAAAGAAGCCATAGCAAATTTGATGTCAGTGCCTAATTCCATTTGAAATGGCTTGGGCAATAAATAAACCGCTCTCTGTGATTCTTTTAAATCAGCATATTTCAGAAGCAAAGTGACATCTTGGAATCAACTGTCCTCTCCATCTCGCTCTGCTGACCCAGGTGTGTCCGCTGTGAAGGGACACCGAGGCCTGGCTCAGAGCCAGGCTGCAGGATTCTGCAACCACAAAGACTACCTGCTGCCCGCTGCCTAGGCCCTGAGAGTGGCGGGCCGTCAACCCTAGCACGAGGCCGGTGGAAGGCTTTGCTTTATTCAGCTCCTCAGCGGTCCCGGGGCACCCAAGGTGGCCCTCATGGTGCTGAGTTTATGAATTTGTCCAGACAGTCCCCTAGGGAGACGGGGAGGCTTCGGGCAGAGATGCCAGCTGAGGCAGGATTCCAGGATTGGAATGTGGATCAAAGGCCCAGCTCTTCGACCTGGAGTACTGTCCAAGGGTCCTTCCTGGGGAGCAGGCCACCGCTGGCTTCGTGATTCAGCCAGACTAAGCATCATGCTCTGGAGTCCAACAGCCTAGATCAGCCTCCCCGAGATCAGGAAAGGTTAAGGAGCTCCTGAGCTCTGCTGGACCCCTGCTGGCACACCCGGGCGGCGGGGATGACAGGGGTTTGCACACCGAAGCCATCATGAGAATGACACAGTACTCACCAACTATCACCATGCAAAGCACAGAGCACAGAACTCAGCTTAGCACGTCAGGACACCTGGGGGAGTTTGGAGAAGCTGCACACATGCACACACACGCACGTGTACACACTCTGACACCCGCAGCCACATATGCACACACGACACTTAGAATCGGACATGCATGCACACACGCGACCTACACCCATGCACAGACCCTGACCCACAGAATACACATAAACATATACACACACCGACACACATATATATGTAGACATACACACTCTCACGCACTCACACACACAACACACCCCTGAGAGGCAAAGCCGGGCTTGGATCCGCTGGTTGGATGTGGTCCATGAGCGGCTGCACCCAGCTCTCGGCCCCCAGTCCACGTGGACGCCAGCCCCCTCTCTGACCCCCCCACTCTATCCCCAAACACCACTCCAAGGTAAGCCGTAGGGTCAGGTGAGGATTTTACTTTGTATCTTTCTTGGTAATAAAAAGAAAGCTGAGTAATTTAAGGTCTTGCTTTTTAGGCCCCTTCAAAATGGCCTTGGGTCAAAAGGCTGGATGGAGAGGCTGAGCGGCTGGTCCTGGGTCTGGTCTCCTTCCCAGCACACAGCCCCGTCTGGCTCCTCCTTGCTCTGAGAAGAACCTACCTGGAAAGTTTCCCCAAAGCTCTCTGGCTGGCCCTTAGACACCACCAGCAACCAGAAGACCTTTCTACCCTGGGTCTGGTTGGGCTTCAGTCACAGGAACCACAGAGACCATGGGAACCATGGGGACCTCAGAGACCATGGGAACCGTGGCGCCACAGGAACCACAGGGACAATGGAAGCTATGGGAACCATGGAGACCAGAGGGGCCACAGAGACCATAAGACCACGGAGACTATGGGGACAACAGGGAGCACAGAGACCATGGGAACCATGGGGACTACAGAGGCCACAGGCACCAAAGGAACCACAAGGACCATGGGAACCAGCCACATAGGAGCTGCTGCCTCACTTGTCTGAATTTGGGCCACCCTTTGAGGAACCAGAATGCCATGGATGGGACAGTGCATTACTTCGGGAGCTAGGGCCTGGTGCTCTTAGGACACTCACCTCTGGAGCCCTGAGTATCCATTGAGAAAAATCTGACTCCCCTGCGGCTGCCATGCTGGAAAAGCCCAGGCCATGGAAGAGGCCACGTGTCCATGATGACATGTTGTGCTCCATCCAACGGAAGCAGTTGAGGTCCCGGATAACTTTAGCATCACTTGCCAGACATATAAGTGAAGATGCCTTCGGGATGATTCTACACTTCAGCCTTGAGTCTTCACAGCTGAGGCTCCAGATGCTGTGAAGCAGAGACAAGCTCTCCCGCCTGGACTCCTGGCCTGCAGAATCCAGTCCATAGAGGAAAGCAAATGACCATTGCTGTGGTCACTGGAAGAGATGGACCCTGAGCCTTGCAACCAGCCAGATACAAGGGTGAGGAAGAAGGGAGAGTGAGAGATACCCCCATGCCTCTAACTCACTTCGGACCTGTGGGATCATATGTGCCTGTGGGCCACTGGCTGGAGGTGCCCAAAGGGTATGGGAGCTCCATGGTGGCCCATGTCCCTCCCCAAATCATCAAGTTAGATGAGCACACCTCTGCCCCATCTTCAAAAAGTTCTGCACGCCCCCTTGACAGTTTGCAGCAGCTCCTCATTAAAATATTGTCCTCACACTTCAAGGGGGAGGGGAGATCAATGCCACCTCTCCCTGGGAAGAACATTCTAGAACTCGCAGACACATTTCAAACCCACCCAACCCCTCGGGAGTGTCTCCAGAAAGCCTGTTCTCCTTCATCCTCTGGCTACTACCTTGGCCTGGGGCCTCCCTAACTCTCATCGAGGCTTTTGAAACAAATTCCTTGTTGGTCTCTGTCTCCAGCCTTCCCTCCAAGGCTTCCATCACCAACAACGATGTTCACAACACAAACAGGTCCAATCACTTCCTACTTCCTACTTACCGGGACTCCTCAGGCAGCAGCTCACGAGTCTGGCTTGCAGGATGCTCTCTTCCCACCTGCTCAACCTCCCTGATGCCGCCCTAGTCCTACTGCATCTCAAGTCCTCCACTCTCCTTCCTGTTCTGCAGCCTTTGCACATGCTGGTTTCTCCACCTGCAAATGTCCCATCTTCTTCTAGACTATCCTAGCAAACTCCTGTTCCTCCTTCAAAACCCAGCTCCAATCTCCCAGACTCTGTGATACCATCCTCGGCCCATCTGTGAATGTAAAATAGGAGCAGACTGGGGCGCCCAGGTAGCTCAGGCGGTTGAGCAACCAACTTGTGGTTTCAGATCAGATCATCATCTTGCACTCAGGGGATCAAACCCCACATCAGGCTCTGTGCACAGCATAGTCTGTTTGAGTTTCTCTCCCCCTCTCCCTCTCACTCATGCTCCCTCTCATAAATAAATAAATAAATAAATTTTTTAAAAATAATAATAAAATTGGAGGAGACCAGTGGCTCTCAGTCTTGGCTGCACATTGGAACTTTCTGGGGAGTTTTAGCATACATCGGTGGCTGGGTGACACCCCCAGATGTTCTGATTCAGCAGACTGGTTGCAGCCAGGGCATGGGAACTTTTAAATCTTTCCAGGAGAGATTCTAATGTGCAGCAAAGTTTAGGAACTACTGGTAGCAACCAAGGGTTCCAAATATGGCTGCACAGGAAATTCACATGGGGAGTCTCACAAGACAGCTTTCTCCCAGACCCCCACCTCAACTCTGTCAAATCAGAAGCTATAGGTCTAAGGCCCAGACAGTGGCATGGACCCTTTTTAAACCTCCCCAACCCAGATGGTGTTAACTCACAGCCAGGGTGAGAAACACCAGGATACTACTCACTCTCACTCAAAAACATGACGTAGGAAGCATGCTCAAACCCGTAGTCTAACTTCTGATTTGTAGAAGATGATCTTTATTCTAGAAGTGAACAAGGTCACAAGCCTGTTGGGTTTTCATAGAACATATCACAAGGCACTTTACAATTCTAAAACCAATAAAGAAATGCAAAATATGAATAATTTAAGTATCAATTTCCTACACATAATAGATCCTCAATAAATATTCATTGAATGAGTTAATAAGTCAATCAATCAATACAAGTACAGTTTTAGAGCTGCCCAAAATACTTCTACATCTGCCTTGTAGAATATGAGATCCCTGAGGACAGGCCTGGGGAACCCCCAGCCCCCAAGCAAGGACATTTGATGAAGGAAGCAATGAATTGACTTGCAAAACAAAAGGGCTCTGAGAGCTTTTAGCTTTCTCGGTATTTCCTAGGTGTGTGATGAATTTCTAAGAGAACAGGGAAATGCTAATATGTCATTTTTGTTGAAAGGATGACAATGTAGCAATTTAATTATAGAAAAATCAGCTTGCCCAGGGTATTGAGCTTTTTTGGTGGCCTAGGGAGAAGCCCAGACATGGCTTTCCAACTCAACAGGAAGCCACAGACTCACAGCCAAGCCCCAGCCATGCATGCACAGGCGGATTGAGTACCTAGTACGGCCTCATGCACTGCCCACCACGAGGTGGTGGCTCAGCCTTTCCTAAGCAGTGAGGATGTGACCTCTAATCCAGGACCAGTGGAGGGTGGATGATGGAACCATGGCCTGGGCCTCACCCCGGTCTTGTGATCTTGGGTTTTGGCCCCTTGATTGCAAGAATATTCCTTCCCCAGGGCACCCCACCAGCCCAGCGATAAAGAGCAATGGCTCCGGGGTCAGACGGCCAGAGTTCTAGGGCCTGACCCACCACTAGCTGTGTAACTAAGGCAAACCACTGAACCTTTCTGAGCCCCAGTATCCCCACCTATAGGATGACATCACCACAGTACTCGCCTGGAAGGTCATTAAGAGATGAAAATGGAATGATTCCTGCAGAGCTTCATAGAAAAGGGCTTAGGGTTTGACACATGACAGTGAAGAGGCCGTGGTAAGCCTTGCTTTTTGCACCTGTAAAACGGGACTGATTACAATTCATCATAAAACCATTGCGAAGTGCCAATGCTGAGAAGGACCAGTCGTGGGAACTGGCTTACAATGAGCCCTCCCTATTAGCTGCCAGCATTAATTTTGCTTTTCTAAGATCATGGTTTTTAATAGCTGCCACTTATAAGGATAAGGAGCTGATGCTTCTCCCAACAAGGGTGTGGTCACAGCTCATGTGCTGACAACCCCCCAGAGGCTTGGGAAGTGCTCTCCTCCTACCACCACAGCCCCACCAGAAGTCTGCTGCAGCTGTGTTCTAGCGAGCAGAGAAGCATCTGCTGCAGCCGTGTTCTAGTGAGGAGAGAAGCATCTGCTGCAGCCGTGTTCTAGTGAGGAGAGAAGCATCTGCTGCAGCCGTGTTCTAGTGAGTAGAGAAGCATCTGCTGCAGCCGTGTTCTAGTGAGTAGAGAAGCATCTGCTGCAGCCGTGTTCTAGTGAGTAGAGAAGCATCTGCTGCAACTGTGTTCTAGTGAGGAGAGAAGCATCTGCTGCAGCCGTGTTCTAGTGAGTAGAGAAGCATCTGCTGCAGCCGTGTTCTAGTGAGTAGAGAAGCATCTGCTGCAGCCGTGTTCTAGTGAGTAGAGAAGCATCTGCTGCAGCCGTGTTCTAGTGAGTAGAGAAGCATCTGCTGCAACTGTGTTCTAGTGAGTAGAGAAGCATGCGGTCTAAGAGAGACAGGGCAGAGAGGGGAGCTGCCCATACAGGTCACCTCAACCCAAGGCTGGAGGAAAGAACAAATTCAGGTCCCCATGTGAATAATGCACTGATTTCCCCACATATAACCTGAGGCAACCAAACACCAACAAAAGCCTCCTTGCCCCGATCCCCAGAGGAAAAGTGAGACTCCATGGGTGACCTTCTTCTGGAACCATCCCAGCCACCGCCTTTTCCTCCATACCCCCGGAGCAATGTGTAGAGCAGGTGGGAACCTGGGACAGGGACAAGATGCTGTGTCGGAGGGACCGAGACTGGACCAGTTGCTCACAAGACTCCTTCCCAAATGCACATGTGAGTCCTGGTACAGATGAGAGAAAGGAAGTCAGGACATTCCTTTAGCAAAGAGAAACCCTGTGGCACCCGCCACCATCCCATTCGTACTCAGACGGCAATGTCCTTGAACAAAGGTCAGCAGACCACCTTCTCCCACTCTGCTATAGGGACAAAAATCAGGCTTCATCCCCAGCCAGGGATGCTGCTGTCCAGCAAATCACAACTTCCCTCAAGAAGTCTGCCAGGCAGCCACGTGGCCTCCCAGAGTATAGAACCAGAGAGGAGAAAGGTTGGTAGCATGTCAGAAGGCGTGGGTTTCATCTGAGCTAAGTGTGGCTCCCCATGACCCTGAGGGCTTACGCTCTCTTGCCTGTGGAATGTGGATAAAGGTCATTCATTCAAACTGCCTTTTCACCACCCTGGGTACATTGGATGCAGGGAGATCAAAACGTGCCCTCACTCTGCAAATTCTGGAGTTCTGGGCATGAGCTGGTGATCATCCCCCCGCCCCCCGGTGCTGGGGCACCCCAGGCAGAGGAGCGTAAACTTCATTCTGGGCTCCCGGGAGCAGTAACTCGGAGCAACTTTCTGCAAATGTGAAATTTCTGCGATAGCTCTTCTTTGATCTTCTGGGTTCCTGCTGACTTTATGTTTAATTCATCATATCTTAGTTTGTTTTAATAAAATGCTGTTTTAAACTAGTTACCATCTGCTAGATTGATGCATCCAGTAAATTGGTGCTCTAGAAAGTTGACTGGGAAGTCAGCCCCTCGGTGCTGCCAGCAAAGTCAGCTCCTGGCTGTGAGAGGTAGAACACTCACACGCCTCCCAGCAGGCAGGTACCAGGGCTCCTCCAAGCCCAGGTGGATCTGGGGTGCGTTTTGGTGAAACCCTCTGAATGGCTTCTCACCTGGATTAACACAGAAACCTGGCCGTTTGGCCTGGCCCGAGGGAAGCAGCTTTGTGAGACTCATCTGGACAGGGAGTGAAGGGACAATCAAGTCCAGCCGCCATTCTCCAAAAAAAGAAACTGAGGTCTGCCAGAACTATGCCATTTCTGCCTCCCCATGGTGATCCCATTAAGCATGAGTCACAGCCTTGCTGGGAGCCCAAGAGGGGCTGGTCTTGTATGAGGTGACAGGAAAGGGAGGCTGGCCTCAGATTGTGAGGAGGACTCCCCCATCCACGTGCCAGGTGGTGACAAAAGCCCCCTTCTGGGGAGAAGTCCCAGGGGCTCAGTTTCCCAGAATATCTGCCTGCGTACACCTGTCTCTTGCCCCTCAAGAGCTTAGATCCAGGAGCCAGATGAGCCTGGGTTCAGATGCCAGCATGTGGCCATTGGCTTGGCCAGGGGGTTCTCTGGGAGGAGCCCTGGGAAATGACCAGCTCCCTGAATCAGACCCTGTGGCACCACTAGGTAAGCACCTCAGAGACCCGCAGGCAGCCCACGTGTCACCAAAGGGGGGGGGGTCTTCTCTGCAACAAGAGGGAATCATAACTTCTAAGAAGCTGCTACCAGATCTCCTTCTTTGGAACCCCATCAAGACAGCCATGTGTAGCCTCATGAGCAGTGGGGCCAGCGCCCCTCCCACTAGGGCAGCGCCTTAGGCAGACAGCCACACATGGGGCCATGAGCAGGAGGCACCTTTGGCTTCCCAGGGCAAGAGTCGATCCCAGATAGGGCCTGCCAAGAAGCCAGGGTTGGCAGGGACCTCAGGATCATTCAGGTCAATATCACTATTACACTTGGACGTTAAGATGTCACATTTATTAATTTGTCCTAAACCAACACAAACCTGTCTTGGAACCCTCACTCAAAAGGAGGGGACGTGATCCAATGTGTTGGGTGGTCAAACAAGACCTCCAGGAAATTCACAGAGGGGGTCTTGGGTCTTCGGGCCACAGCAGCCCTTCTTGGGGCCTGTGGCCCACCCCTGTGGTTGTGTGAAGGTGGAGACATGCCATGGAGACACACCGTGCCTGAGCATGGGGTCCCTGGACATCCATGATGCAGCTCTGAGATCTTTCCCCTACCACGGCTTCCCCAGGAGATGTTTGAGAAGGGGAACAGGTTTCTGCTATTTATAAACCCTAACCCAGGTGGGTCCATGTCTACCTTCAGAACACCACCACTGTGGGACACCCAGTCCCGCCACTCCTGACTTCCTGGCTTTCAAAACACATACCCAGGTTCTGTTTCTCTGTGTCCAGCATCTTCTACTCCGGGCCCTGCAGCCCAGAAGCTGTTTACAAACCCCTTCTTGGCTGCCTTATAGATCTGGAGGCAGGAAAACCCAGGACTGAGGAGGAAGCGCCATCTCAATCATTAGCCTGACACATACATGCATGGAGAAAGTTCTAGAAGGATATATGCTGAACAGGGGTGGGGCCAGGGAGGGGCTACAGGGCATTCTCTATCAGTACCTTGAAAATACTTTTGTGTTCTTTAAATGGTTTATTAGTAGTCATCATGTATTACTCTCATAAAGTTTTCATAAAGAAAGAAAATGAATGGTGCTGTTTCTTACCAAAAGGAGCCTGAGGTCATCAGACAGAGGCCAAGGGATCAGGTGTGTTCTCCCCTGCAGGTGGGAGAACGGAGACGTGGTGACAATGGTCTGATGGTCCAGGGCTCCTGGCTGAGGCACTTGGCAGATAGAGATGCAGGCAGGCTGCAGCAGTTCTCAGAGCTTTGCTTTCTTCCTCTGCAGGGTAGATAGTAATTGTCTCTGCCTCCAGGTTGCCATGGAGATGAGTGGGCCCCTGCAAGTATCATGCTTGGTGCAACACGGTGGGCTTATCACCATCATCTTCATCATCATCGAGGTGGATCCTGCCCCAGATTCCTCAGAGACCACCGTCTGCTCCGGGGTTGCCCCCAAATAACTCCGAGATCTCGACAGGCTTCTCATCCTCTCTGTCTCATTCCCTACCCCCCACCAAGGGCTGTCTTTATGATTGCAAGGCCCCTTGTTCAACACGAAAATGTGGGATGTTTGTGCAAAAAAACAGGAGGAAAGTGCCATTAAAATTGCTAAAATACCAAACATGCTTCTTTCTTCCACGATACCCTCCATCTCCACTTGTCATGGTGTTTTTATTTGCTATTTAATGCCATTCTAACTACACCATTCAACACTGCATTGTGCAGTGGCAGTTTTAAATGCAAATATAAGACCATTTAACTCATATGTGGAATCATCAAAATCACACACTTCATTTTTTGCAGTTTGTACGCAAAAGTATTTTCGTCCTTTCCAGAGCAGTAGAAACACGGCACTAACTCGACATTTTTTACGTCGCTCCTTGACATTCCACCCACACGCTGTGCCTTTGCCCTCCTGCTGAGTGAGGAGGGACTGGAGGAAAGGGAACCCTGGGTGCCTGTGTGTCTACTCCCTTCTGTGCCCTCACTTTCCCAGTAAGCGACTGGCTGACACAGGGAAGTAACCTGAGTAAGAATAAGACAGTGTTTCTCGGTCATTCATGTTCCCTAGAACCTTACCCTTCTTTCTGCATTCTAAGCAAGTTCTGGTTCAAATGCAAAGTGTGGCCTTTTGGAGGCATCCATGCCCTTGCTCAGGTGTCCTTGAATGTAACACACACATATTGTACTCACTCTGAGTCTCGCAGTGCTGCTGCACCTCTGGGGACCCACTGGAGTTTTGTGCTCATGGAGCTTCGAGAACACTGTACGCAGGTAGGACAGCAAGGAAAAATTGACACATGAGTCAATGGACCTCTTCCACTCCTGCATGGGCTTCAAGATCCCATCAGAGTTCACTTGCAAAACACAAGTTCAAAGACAAGATTATTAAAATTTCAAGATGGCAGCAGAAGAGCGTTAAGTCAAGCTCGGGCCCTTCTGAGCCCACCTCTACTATAAAATGGACACAATATGCCCCTGGCTTGCCTACCTAGTGACTTGGCAGGGGGCGGTGGGGAGGGGGTACCATGTGCAAGCAAGATGCTGTAAATGCTGGTGAGCCATGACTCCCAGGAGAGAAGAGGCCTGCACCCTGAGTGCAGCAGGCACCAGACAGAACAGCCAGTGGGGCAGGGACAGCAGGGAGCTGACCTGATTCCAGATGAGCTGGAGTGACACAAAATCCATTTCTGTTCAGGGTCAGAACTACACTCAATAAGCCAGCAAGCTCCGGGTCACACATTTCTCTGCGTAGCCATGAGGCTCTAAAATGGACACGTGGGTCTGCCATCCAGCTCCGTAGGATGGGGTGGTCAAGGCCAGCTGGGCTGCTCAGAGCTTCTGCCCACAGAAGGTGGATTTTGCCAAGTGTGCTGGGACCACGGGCCGTCCCGTGTCTGCGGATCTTGGAACTGGCAGTCAACGATGGTTGTCTTGGGTGACGGCTTTTCTACTCTGCTGTTCTTTCCTTGGTCACCCATTTCCTGTGAATAAGCCCATCCCCACCCATCAGGGCTCAGCCAAGGCCACAGAGGAAAGCCTTTCCCCATGTCTGCTGAAGGTGCTGGCATTAGTCACGCTCCTGTCTCAGACGGTGATTTCACACTGTCCTCTTCTCACCAGGAAGCAGACAGGCCCTGTGGACACAGGAACAGGGACGGACTTGGGTCACACAGCACAGGGAGTCCAGGCTATTCTGTGGCTCTGTCCAGCTTACCTGTCAAGACAGAAAGAGAGCCAGACTGAGATCCAGGGGGTCCCAGTTTCTCCACCCATAGCCATGGGACCTGGGTCTGTCAGTGACACAGAGGGAAGCCACGTAACACTTGGTATATTTCCTCCACTGTAAGCTGGGCCACAGGGCACTGCACAAATCCTCACAGCTACCTGCGAGGTGGCGGCCCAATCCTACTTCATGTGGACACGCCTGAGGCTTAGAAAAATCATGTAACAAGAATGTTCCTGTCCCAGCTTTATACATGAGGAAACTGGCTTGAGGTCACTCAGCAGAACTGAGGTCATGCCCAAGTCTGGGCAGCGCCCAAGTCCACGCTCCAACTCAGACGTAAGTGCCAGGAACAAATGAGCTCACAGATGTGACAGGGCATCGTAACCTTTATTGCAGGACGAGGCGGGCGACTACTGTTCGTTTAAACACGGAGGGTGTCTCATGGGCCACTGTCATGAAGAAAGAGACAGTGCTGGGTGAGAGTCCAGCCTGTCCACCACCTCCAGTGCCCCTCAGAGCCCGGCCCACACTGAGACATGAGAGACATTCAGTCAGCATGATGAATGAATGAATGAATGAATGAATGAGCAAGCAGAGACCCAGACTCCATGCTCTCCTTCTTCCTTCCCAGCCCCCAAGGGGGCAGTGCTCGGACTGCACTCCTACCCCTCCCCTTATTTCTGGAGGTTGATTGGTCCCCGTATCCTCCCATGCCTCACTTCAGCCTCTCCATGTGCCGGAGACATCCCCCAATCCCAGCGCAGCTCTCTCTGAACCCAGCATGCATGTCTCCATTCCTGTGATGACCCTTCTGCCAACTTCATGCCTCCCTCTCCCTCCACCCCACGAGTCTTCTCCGTCCTCCCATCCCCACATTCTCAAGCATCCATGCTCTTGTCGCTCACAATGCCATACCTTTGACTTCACGAGCGTCTTAATTCCAGCGCAGGCATTATACCCCCAGCTCCTCATCTGATGATGTTGAACCCTCCCTATATCAGAGGAAGGTGGGGTGTGGATGAGTGCTGGGCCTGACCTGGCCTGACCACTCCTGGCCTATTTACACCAAAGTAAAAGCAAGTGGTCAAAGAGCTCCCAGGGCCACTCCCACTCTGAGGAGAAGATTCTGGGGGAAATGCTAGCATTGACTGGAAATTCTAGGTGGGGGGTGGTTATATATATATATATATATATATATATATATATATATGAAGAAAATATATAAATTATATGAATAATAGACTCACATTCCCAAGTTCTATAAGGAATATATACATATTCAGATATTCAGGTTGGTGGAACCAACTGTCCAAGCAGAAATCCCAGCAAAGTGAAGCTGCCTTCATGAATCTCACTAATTGCAAATGTGCATCACCTCATTCTCCTTCATAAATATGGACCACTGTGGCATCTGGGTGACTCAGTCAGTTGAGTGTCAGACTCGTAATTTCAGCTCAGGTCATGATCTCAGTGTTGTGAGATCAAGGCCTGCAGTGGGCTCCTGCTTCATGGGGAATCTGCTTCTCTCCCTCTTCTTTTGCCCCTCCCCCCTTCTCTCTCGCTCTCTCTCTCAAATAAATAAATATTAAATAAATAGGGACCACCAAACAAGGCACCAAAGGATACCAATAGCATAAAAGGTAAGAACCAAGATGAACAAAGCAACAAAATTCAAAGAACAGAAAGGAATTCTTAAAAAAGTAGTGTCCTTAGTGGAATTCAGGAAGGTATGTTTTCCTTAAAAGAGAACAGGCTATGCTTAAAATGGAGCAAACATGGAACAAGAATGAGTTCTTTTAAGTGTTAATGCTAAAATAAAAATTCCATAGGAAAAAAAGATAAAGCTCAAAGGATCTCTCAGAATATAATCAAGAAGACAGAAGAAAATATGAGGGAAAATACAAAACATACATGATTAGTCTAAAAAGACTTGTATCCCTTTGGATCACTACGTTAATGTTTATAGCAGCAATGTCCACAATAGCCAAACTATGGAAAGAACCTAGATGTCCATCAACAGATGAATGGATCAAGAAGATGTGGTATATATACACAATGGAATACTATGCAGCCATCAAAAGAAATGAAATCTTGCCATTTGCGACAACATGGATGGAACTAGAGCGTATCATGCTTAGCGAAATAAGTCAAGCAGAGAAAGACAACTATCATATGATCTCCCTGATATGAGGAAGTGGTGATGCAACATGGGGGCTTAAGTGGGTAGGAGAAGAATCAATGAAACAAGATGGGATTGGGAGGGAGACAAACCATAAGTGACTCTTAATCTCACAAAACAAACTGAGGGTTGCTGGGGGGAGGGGGTTTGGGAGAAGGGGGTGGGATTATGGACATTGGGGAGGGTATGTGCTTTGGTGAGTGCTGTGAAGTGTGTAAACCTGGTGATTCACAGACCTGTACCCCTGGGGATAAAAATATATGTTTATAAAAAATAAAAAATTAAAATAAATAAATAAATAAATAAAAATAAAAAGACTTGTATCCATTTACTAAGAATTCCAGACAAAAGTAAAATACAGTGAGTGAAAAAAGACCCACCCCCAGACACGTTCTCCTGAAAACTAGAATTCTAAGTGTAAGACAAAGGTTGTAAAAGCTTCTAGACAGAAAAACAAATTATCTGCAAAAGAATTGCAATCACATTGACATGTGACTTCTCACCAGCAACACTGAAAACTAGAAAATAGAGCAATGCTCTAAAGTTCTCATTAAAGACATAAAGTTCTAGAATTATAATTCTGTATTTTCTTTTGAAAAACTATTAAATTGATGTAAGGACAAAATAAGCAGTTTCAGTATAAAAATACTTAGAAAATTTACATCCTAAATATTTGTTTTAAAAAATATTGTCTCAGGATATTTTCTAGCAAAATGAAAAACAAATTCAAGCAAGAAAAAAGATGTGGTAACTCTAAAATAAGAGTAGGTATCCCAGGAGTTCAAGGAAAAAGTCCAAGGTCACAGTTAGGCAGTAAAACTAGAAATAATCTGTCCAAATTGTAACTGGAGATGAGAGAACTCTGAGAAGAAAAAAAAAAAAAAAAATCTTCAAGAAGAAAACATTTACTTTAATAAACTATCATTGAGTGACAGGTGACCTTAAAGATAATAGAGATATATAATTCTTTTCTTAAAAAGAAAAGAAAAGCAATTATAAACTCCAGGAAAGAAAAAAATAATAAGTCATGATCAATTATAAACTAAGATGTAGCAAAGTTTGAGCAATCATTAGAAAATAACAAAAGAAAATTCTTTTCACTCGGGCTCTTAAAATATTCTCCTCATAGTATTTATCCTTTTTCTTCTTTAGTAACTAATCCATAGATAAAGAACCACTTAATTATGTTTAAGAATGGAATGTACATGTCATAAGTATTAACAATGTGGATATTGTGATGTGGTTGACAGAAACCTGAAAAGTTGTAAAGAAACCAGAAGAACACTAATAATATCACTTATATGAGTGACAGTTAAAAATCTGTATAAAGGTGATAGAAAAAAAAAAACACCAGAAGTATATGGATAATGTTTAAAATTTTAAAAATAACCTAAAAAATAAAAATATTTTTTAAAAATGTTTTAAAGAATAAAAAGGTAACCAATAGTGGGACAGCTGGGTGGCTCAGTTGCTTAAGTGGCTGACTCTTGATTTCAGCTCAGGTCTTGCTCTCAGGGTCATGAGATCAAATGCCACATTGGGCTCTATGCTGAGAGTGGAGCCAGCTTAAGATTCTCTCTCTCTCTCTCTCTGCCCTTTCACCCCTACCCCCACTCTTGTGCTCTCTCTCTCTCACAAAAAATTAAGTAAATAAAAGGTAATCAATAGAACTGAAATATTAAGGTAATGAACAAAAATTTTGAACAGATAGAGATATAAGGAGGTGAAATAACATATTTTTGTTCTCTTGACCTCTCTCTTAAACAACTATAAAGTCTGAACAGTGTGCTAGGTGATGTGTAGATGCAAGAGAAACCAGACACTCACCATGGCCTCCAAGAGCCTACATTCTAATAAAAGAGATTAGCCAGATAAAGAAATGTCCAGAAGACAAAGTAGAATGATGTCAGTATCAGGAGGAAGATACAGATAAAGAAAGGTACAGAAAAAAATACACTGGAGTGCAGAGTATTATGTACTAAATTGAGTCCCCTAAAAATTCATATGTGGAAGTCCTAACCTCCAATATTTCAGAATATGGCTATATTTGAAGACAGAGACCTTGAAAGGAGTAATTAATTTAAAATGAGATCATTAGAGTGGGTCCTAATCCAATATAACTGGTCTTCTAATAAGAAGAAATTAAACACATAAGAGGGAAGGCCATGTGAAGACACAGGGAGAAGATGACCTACAAAGCTAAGGAGAGACTCCTCAGAAGAAACGAACCCAGTTAACATCTTGAACTTGAACCAGCCTCCAGAACTGTGAGAAAATAAATTTCTGTTGTTTAAGCCACCCAGCCTGTGGTACTTTGTCATTGCAGCCCTAGCATACAATTTAATATTGGGAATCAGAAAGTTTCTGGAAGTGCTTGGGTGGCTCAGTTGGTTAAGCATCTACCTTCAGCTCAGGTCATGTTCTCAGGGTCCTGGACCAAGCCCCATATCAGGCTCCCTGCCCAGCTGGAAGTCTGCTTCTCCTGCCCCTTCCCCTCCCCTGCTTGTGCTCATTCTCTCTCTCTCTCTCTCTCTCTCTCAAATAAATAGATAAAATCTTTAGAAGAAATAGAGAGGGAGAAAGGGAGGGAAAGAGGAAGGGAGGAAGGAAGAGTGAGTTTCTGGAAACCATAAGTCAAGGACAATCAAGAGGGTGACAACATCTTTCAGTCCCTAATGCCTCCATTTCAACAATAGGACCCTTGTTCATAAAACAAAGTCTACAGGAACATGAAAAGTTAGGAATAGCCTTCTAATCTCAGGTGGTAGAAGAAGCTTCTTAGTCTGCTGCTCTTTCAGGCCATTTAGTGTACCAGCCAGGTGTGCTGTGACCTGTGCCATAACCTGTGAGAGACACAAAGCTGCCAGGCAGGCCACCCAGTCAGTGGGGTCAGTAGGTTACATGAGAGATAATAAGTAAAATATATATGAGATATGTGCACCAAATAACATAGCTTTGCTTCTAAAACTCTGTTCTCTTTTGTTTTTTTCTTTTTATCCTCTGTGCTTCAGTTAGAATAATTCTACTGCCTGTCCTTGAGCACTCAATCCTTTATTCTGCTCTGTTTAGTCTATTAAGCCCAACGAATTAATTCATTTCACATTGGGGTTTTTTTTTTTTCAGTTTCAAAATCCCAATTTGATTTTACTTTAGAGTTTCCATTTCTCTACAAAAATTCTCCAACTGTTCAAATATAGTGCCTGGTTTTTTCCCCTAACTTTTAAAAACAAATTTATATTAGGTATTTTAAAGGTCTTGTCTGTTCATTTCAACATCTGGATCATTTGTGGGACTGCTTCTGTTTACTATTTTTCCTCTTGGTTATGAGGCTTATCTTCCTGCTTCTTTGTAGGTCCTATCTTTTTAAAAACTGAAGTCTGGACATCGTGTATTAAAGAGAAGTAGAAATGAGTTTGGGTAACTTATGTCCTTTCCTCTATAGAGCACCTAGGCTAACAAGTTGATCACTTTGACCCAGTTAGGAGTTGAGATTGGTTGGAGCCCAACTGCAAGTTGAATTCATTTCAGCTTACCTCTGGCTTCAGAATGTTTGTGGCTGAAATCAGGCCTCCCCTTCCAGCACAGCTTTGGGACCAGGCACCATGCTGCCATGAGTTCTCCCTGCTTTCTGGCCACACCCTCAGCCATAGCTTTCTCTGCTTATTAGCAGACAGAAATTAGTTTTGCATTTGGGATTCTTAAAAATTCCAACCCCTTATGCCAGCCTGTGCAGTAATTAAAAGTTTGGCTTGTTTTTTTCCAGCAAAATATCTTTATCTACAGCAAATTGCCTCCTCAGTCCACCCATATGCTATCTAGCTAACCTTTCCCAGGTAAAAAATCAGCCATCGGTCAGTGCTCTTCTAGAAAGGATCGATCTCTCTCCCTGGCATATAAACTTCTCTATACCCATAGCTCTTCAACAGCTTTTTTTAGATATATAATTTTTTATCCAGTGTTTTCTGTTTCCTCAAAAGAAGCAGTCTTTTGCCATTTTCTACATCCTGATTAAAAGTGAGATTCATTCATGTTCATGCACAAAAAGTGAAGTTATCACTGTTTATATGTTGGCTCCATCAGAAAAACCATACGAATAAGAATATGGTGCGGGTTTTATTTTGGTGTCATCAGATTCTTCTAATAGAGCTTCAATTAATTACAATAATGTTTCCATTTTTTTTCATCCAAGTCATAAACTCAGAATAAAGCTCTTGGACATTTTCCTCAATTGTGCATCATCTGAGACTATTAGGACACTATTGTGATGTTGACATTGAAGCTAAATAGTGCTTGTCTTTACAATAATAATCAAATATACTTTTGGTGGAGGGCAGTGTCATGGCAAAAACAGCATCCTTACTAAATTAAGAAACCTATGAAGCAGAGATTTACTTGGAATTGGTAATGATGCATATATAATTCATAATTGGATCCAAATAAAGTGTGATATTCTACCAATTTAAGTAGAAGTTGTAGCTGTCAACATTTTATGACAAGGCTGATAAAAATGAGAAACAAACAAAAAAAATATCTTTCAGCATGGCTTACTGTGTGCTGTCTGCCATCTATCAGATTTTAGAACACTTGGACCTTTTGAAGTCAACTAACTGCTCTACAATGATATTGATCTTTTCGCAAGTAAGTCTTCTTAATTTTGGATGCATGTTGTTCAAAAATTGGAGCACCTTGATCAAATTATTCAACACATAAACTTTCAGTTGTGGAGGCTTTGAAAGAATTACATTAATTGAAAGCAAAGTTTGCAAGCGAAAACACATTGGAATTTATCCCTAAAAATTAAGAGAGAAGTGGAACACATTAATTAATGAGAGCTCAATACTGAGATTCTGTAAGAGGACTTCAGAATATCTTGACTTGTAAAAAGACTCTTTTGAAGGAGTCCCTATTTTTAATTACAAAAAATTACATTGTGTCCCAGAAGAGCAGGAAACTGGAAAGGCCTATAATTTTGCAACAACTAAGTTTAGTGAAGCATTCAAAAGAATCATAAACACAATTTTTTGATGAGTTTAGTTTTAAGAAAATGTTTGTTGGAAAAAAGTTACCCTGAAAAGAAGCAAAAATAAAGTCCCTGGTAAAATTTGGGGGCTGAAAGATTTTCACTTTTTAATGCCAAAAAATCACCATTGAGAGTGTCCTTCATTTGTCCTCAGCTGACTAGGTGTCTCAACAACTGTAGACAGGATATTTTCCCAATTAAAAATATTATAGCTTACAATGAAGAGTAGATTGAAGGTGCCAATAATTTCAAATTAACTAACCACAAAATGTTACTTTGAAGATTACAGGAAATTTTGTGAAAAAATCATATGATATGATACCATATTAAGGGGGGGAAATCCCATTGACATATTAAAGATGGACATGTTTTACAATAGCCAAATTATGGAAGCAGACCAAATGTCCATCAACTGATGAATGGATAAAGAAGTGGTGTGATGGATATATATATATATATAATATATAATATTCCATTAGGTATATATAATGGAATATTACTCAGACACAAAAAAGAATGATATCTTGCCATTTGCAAAGACATGGATGGACCTAGAGAGTGTCATGCTAAGTGAAAAAAGTCCATCACAGAAAGACAAATACCATATGATTTCACTCATATGTGGAATTTAAGAAACAAACAAATAAACAAGGGGCGGGGGAGAAAGAAGCCAAGAAAGAGACTCTTAACTATAGAGAACAAAAGGATGATTGCCAGAGGGGAGGTTGGTGGGGGAACGGATGGGATGGGTGAGGAGGATCAAGGGTACATTTATGAAGAACACTGAGTATTGCATAGGGTTGTTGATTCACTGTATTGTACACCTGAAACTCATGTAACATTGTATGTTAACTATACTAGAATTAAAATTAAAAAGTCAATTAAAAAAAGAGACATGGCTTAAGATACTGATTCAAGTACATGATTCTGTGTTTGTTATTTTTTATATTCAGGTAATCAATATAAACAGTGTTTTTAAATTTTACTTTATTGTACATGAATATATGTTAATTTTTTGTTTTAGAAAGAATATTATTGAAAATTGTTTCTAACAGAACTGTTCACAGCACCAGTATAATAAAACCAATCCGTCAGTCAAGAAATAAACACTTTCAAAATACACAAAACTGTAATTGTTTCTGAATCTTCTTTCACTCTCAAGGTGACTTGGTGTCGTCAACAAAATCTATGGTCCCTCTAGGGGTGCCAGGCTGGCTCAGTCAGTGGAACATCTGACTTTTGATCTCGGGGCTGTGAGTTGGAGCCCCATCTTGGGTATAAAGATTGCTTAAAAATAAAATCTTTTAAAAAAGAAAAAGAAAAAAGAAATATCTGGTCACGGGGCACCTGGGTGGCTCAGTGGGTTAAAGCCTCTTCCTTCAGCTCAGGTCATGATCCCAGGGTCCTGGGATTGAGCCCCGCATCGGGCTCTCTGCTCAGCGGGGAACCTGCTTCCTCCTCTCTCTCTCTGCCAGCTTCTCTGCCTACTTGTGATCTCTGTCTGTCAAATAAATAAATAAAATCTTTAAAAAAAAAAAAAATATCTGGTCACTGTAGCAGGAAGGATGGGGAGGCATGTTAGTCTCTGTTGCTGTATAATAAATTATCCCCAAACTGAACAGCTTCAAACAACCAACAGTTATTATTGTCCAATGTGGATGAGATACCATGTAGCTCAAGAATCCAGATGTGGTTTAGCCTCTGGATTGGGGTCTCCCATGAGGCAGCAGTAAAGGGCTACAGTTTAATCTAAGTCCCCACAGGGGCTGAGAAATCCACTTCTAAACCCAGTCCCATGGCTGTCAGCAAGCTTCAGGAATTGTGCCTCCAGGCTCCCTGACAGGGTCATAGGCCTGTATTAGTCAGCTCGGGCTGCCGTAACAAGTAGCACAGGGTGAGGACTTTAACAACAGACATTTATTTCCTTACAGTTCTGGAGACTGGAAGTCTGAGATCAAGATGTCAGTGGGATTTTTCTCCTCAAGCTTTCCACTTGACTTGTAAACGGCTGCTTTGCCCCATGGCCTCACACGGTCATCCCTTTGTGTATGTCTGTGTCAGATTCTCTTCTTCTTACAAGGACATCAGTCATATTGGCTTGGGGCCCACTCTAATGGCCTTGTGTTAATTTAATTACCCCTTTAAAAAACTCCATCTCCAAATATAGTGACATTCTGAGGTCCTGGGGACTAGAACTTCGACATACAAGTTTAGGGAAGATGCTCTTCAGCCTGCAACGAGGTATCTCCTTCTGCGTGTCCTTACAACATCGAAGGCTGTGATTCAAAATTAGGGGGAGAGAGAGGGAAAAGAGATCCCAAACACCAAGGCAGAAGCTACTGTCCTTTATAATTTAATCCCAGCTGTCACAGCTCATCTTTCCTGCTGGAAGAGAATCAAAAAGTCCAGCAAAGGAGGGGACTACACGAAGCACGGATACCAGAAGGCCGCCATCTTGGAGGCCACCCCCAAAACCGATTTGCTCTAAAACAGGAGGGAGAGACCTAGACTGAGAGTGGAGATACCTGGCTTCGGAAAGGCAGTTTTTCCTTCTGAGACAACCAGAGAACACACTAGACTGTATGTCAGACTGCCAGGATGACCAAAAGATCAAGGCCCCCACAAGCAGCAGGCTTGTCCACACAGCTCGCTGGGTTCCTCAGAAGAGGATCAGCCAGCCGGGTGTCTCCTCACCAAATTCCAAGACAGAAGTTGTCCAGCGGGCTGATTCATCTCAAGGTGGCAAACTCAAGGCTTTCTCCCCTCTGCGGCATGAAGCCATGACCAGGAGTCGAACCAAGGTCGCCCGCTGAACACACTGCTCCCCGGGTGGGGGGGCCCACTTCATAGCGGTGTGTCCCCACTTAGCTTCCACATTCTGACCCCGACTCAGCAGATGGTTTTCATCTGTTCCCCAGATGCCTTTTTCCTCCACCACCTGATGTACCTGGGGTTTATACTTGCCAGTTGTAGAAAGCGTACCTCACTGTCGTCTCAGACACCGGCATATGACACGCTTGCCCTTCCTTGTGTCCACACGACACCCCACACTCACAGCAACTCGGCTGCCTACCACGGTGCTCCTTTCAAAGCCGCTGCCAAGTGACAGGAGGTAGAAAGCACGGAGCCTGCGCCAGCTTCGGGCCTGTTGCTCTCACCCACCGCCTGACAGGCAGGCCTGCGACTGCGGGAGGAGCGTGTTCTGGACGGATGGACGGATGGACGGAGGGCCGCAGAGCCAAACACTGCGGGTGGGAGCGGGAGCCGGCCAGGAAGCCCAGCAGTGCAGGGCGGCAGGAGCCAAAGGCAGCAGAGGAGGAGGGGGGAAGAGAGAGGAGAGAGGGGGAGGAGGGGGGGAAGGGGAGGGAGGGGAGGGGCAGGAGGGGAGGGGTAGGGTAAGGGGGGTTGGACAGCAGAGAGAGAGGATGCTGCGTGCAGGTCTGCTGTTCCCTCCCTGACAAGGCCACCAGCGGGGGGGCAGGACACAGCATCCCAGTCACCCTGCATGTCCTCCTCTCCTGCCACATGCACACATGCACACACGTGCACACACACACAAATACACGCCACACACGCACACACCACACACACACATAGACACACACCACACACACTTATACCACATATGCACACACAGAGACACACGCAAGCATATATGTGCATGCACACACAAATACATGTCACCCATATGTAGACACACACAAGACACGCATACAACACACATCACACCATACACACACACCACACATACAACATAGACACATACAACACATAGACAACACAACACACATAGACACATACAACACACATACACACACATCACACCATACACACACACACATAGACACACACACCACATATATCCACCACACACACATACACACACACGACCGAGTGGTCACATCAACACAACGCATACACGTACTCATATTCAGTCACAATCTCAGGCAATGCACACGACCAAATGGTCACATCAACACAACGCACACATGTACTCATATACAGTCACAATCTCAGGCAATGCACACGTGTTCGCACACATGTATTCACACACACACACAATACACAAGTCGTACACACTTGCCCTCAGGGTCCTACACACACATCGACAGCACACACACAAACATCACCACACACACACACACACACACACATACACACACACACACACATACACACACGATCCCCACCAGCATCCTCCCAAGGGCCTGGCATGCGGCTGGTGCTCTGTCAGGGTTGACAGCATCGATGAGACATAAATCAGAGGAAACTGCATTTGGGGATCCCTTTTTCCAATTAATCTTTCCAACGGTTCAACATCAGCTCCTGAGCACTTGCTGTGTGCATGCAGAGGCCTAAACTCATGCTGCTTGGAGTTAAAGAAAGATCATTTCCCTTTCCCACAATTGCATCTGAACTCACCACGCTTTAGGGAATTTTTCCTGAAATATGACTTTGTAAGTCAGGCCATTTCTAAGTCTTATACTTTACTCAAGCACTTATGTAAGGGAGGTAGCATAAAAGAGTCTCTCCCAGCAAACCACTTCCCCCACATTTTGGGGGCTCCTTTTTAAGGAAAAGGGAAACTTCCAGAAAAATTGCCCAGCAGGCTAGAGGCTGCAGCTTCCAAAGCCCCCCAGACAGAGACCCAGGAATGGAACCCTCCAGGAGTAAAAACATGACAGAATTTATTGAACTGTGTTTTCTAAGGAATATCTCAAATAAACGTGCATTATTTTGTAATAAGTCAAAAGTTATTCTTTAGAAGTAAAAAGAAACAATCCTGCTCACTCACTGAGTATAAAGAATTCAGCACAACACCTGGCAAAAAGGGCTCAGAAATGTCACTTTTTGGTTGTTTGGTTGTAAAGAAATCGGCATCCTTGGGGCGCCTGGGTGGCTCAGTGGGTTAAGCTTCTGCCTTCGGCTCAGGTCATGATCTCAGGGTCCTGGGATCGAGTCCCGCATCGGGCTCTCTGCTCAGCAGGGAGCCTGCTTCCCCCTCTCTCTCCGCCTGCCTCTCTGCCTATTTGTGAGCTCTCTCTTTCTGTGTCAAGTAAGTAAACAAAATATTAAAAAAAAAAAAAAAAAGAAAGAAATCGGCATCCTTGACCGTTTGATGCCCCTTTCTGGAGGCCCTCAGAATCCTGCTCCTAAGCCCACTGTGTGGGCAGAAGCCTCCAGTCTCGAGATTAATCCATGATCCCCACCAAAGAAGGGGGCTTTCCACATAAGCCATTCTTAAGCCACTGACTCAGGGCAGGAGAAATCCCAATGAAAATACAGCAACATCGGGAACACCGTGCGGCGCTGACCTCAATATCCATCCCCCAACAATTCCCTGGTGTGTTCCCATTTATGACAGGGCCCTGCTGAGCCTGCTGTTTCTTATTAGAGTGTTATTCTTTATTTGATTTCAAAATTATTCTTCATGTGTCACCTTTTCCCTTGGGCCATTTTCTCCCTCCAGTATAATCTTGGCACCCACAACAGCTCTCAGAACTAAATTAATTATAAAAGCATATTAATGTCATCTGTATGGTGATGAAATTAATTTATTCAATACATTCAAGAGGAAGTCATCAATTATGACCAGTGACTATAGCATTTTGTGTTACAGCATTTACTATTCGTACAAATTTTAATATTTCTTCCAGAAAGAGTTGCCATAAATATCTGCTATGCAGCCTTGATTTATGAGTTAAGTGTACCTTTTAGATGCCACTAGTGTTCAAACACTACGCATTCCATTCTTATCAAGCATGTGTTCTGGAGGGGAGTTCCTCCCTCTCTGAAAAATAAGGATCTCCATTCTCTTAGGGATGACTCTCCCCTCAGGGTATGGAAAGAGGCACCTGAGTTTTTGTTGGGACATATATGAATTTCTTAGAAGTGCTTCTAAAGTTCCTAGTTAAATTTCCCAAGACACACTATAAACTCAATACAATGGAAATCTATATGTGCCCTCATGTCAAGATCTGAATATTACTCAGGGCCCCAAGTGGCCCAGTCTCAGAGTGAGTGAGGCATTCAAAGAAACACAGTCTGGTCTTCAATGGTGCCTTCCCAAGACCACTGGAGAAGAACCACAATCCATGGCAAGACTCATTAAACCCCTCTTCCCACTCCATTCTTCCAAGTTAACCACACAACCCACGGTTAGCCAGAAATCCTCTCTCAGCTGTTCCCCAAAACTCCCTAGGAGAGGAGTTCTTATTGCACTTACAGAGCAATAAGAAAAAGCCAGACATCCCAGTAGAACAGGGCAACATGCTAGAACAGGGAATTCACTAAGGAGGAGGTCCGAATGGGCACTGGGCGTGTGAGAAGGTGACCCGCTCATGATCCTCAGGGATATGCAAACGAAAACCATGGTGAAATTAGAACAGAACACACCCACTAGATCAACTGCAAAGAAATAGCAGAAAATGCCAAGTATTGGTGAGGACACAGAGCAATGGGAACTTTCACACACTGCTGGTTAGAGTGTAAAATGGTACCATTTGGAACAGCTTTTGGCGGGATATACTAAACTGAACATATGCATTCCTTATGACCCAGAAATTCCACTTCTAGGTAAATGCCTAAAGGCAATGAGTCCATATGTTCACCAAAAGACACATATTAGAATATTCACAGCAGCTTTGTTCACAAGAGCCCCAAACAGAAAATGACAAAATGTCCATGAACAGAAGACTGGAATAGGGTTGCCAGATAAAATACAGGACAACCAGTTCAACTTGAATTTCAGATAAACAACAGATAATTTTTCAGGACAAGCATGTCTCACACAGTAATTATTATCCAAAATGAACTACTGCCATACGTAACATGATGGCTCGCTCAGACGCGCTGATGCACGAAAGAAGACAGACCCAAGAGAATACAAACCGAGTGGTTCCATTTATACTCAAAACCAGCCCAAACTCAGCGATGCTGTTCACAGAGCTCAGGATCTAGGATAGTTGAGGCGGGGTGGGTTGTTCCTGGATGGGAACACTAGAGACATTTTGGGAGCCTGGAATGTTCTGTTTCCTGATCTGGGTACTGGTTGCACAGACACGTTCCTGTGTGAAAATCCATCAAACCGTACACTTAAAATAGGTGCCCTTTTATAAGTGTGAGACGTGCTTATAGAGACCGAGCTTGTTGCTTTGCAGGGGTTCAAATTTAGTAGAAAACCCTGTATCTTACCTAACAACCCTATTCTATTCTTCTGTTAATGGACATTTTGTCCATCAACGTGTGTCATAAATGTATTTTATACATCAATAAATGTAAAAAAAAAAAAAAAAAACCTCATAGGACACTGCTATTCATAGGGGTCCTCCCAGATTCCCTAAGAAGGGAGGGAATGTCAGTGGGACAAGCTGGGGTTTTACCTGGGCTGGGAGGAGGGTCCAGGTAGGAAATAGGACTGCAAATACTCCTCCGTTGTCATTTTTGTTACACAAAAAGTCAATCTTCTGAAGTCCAGAGACATAACCCTTATTTCCATCCTCCTAGGATTTAAATTCAAATTACTTCCTAGGGACCTTCAAACTGTTACCTGTTTTGCAGAAGGAGGGACTGGTGGTAATCAGTCAACGGTATGCGGGTACGCACGTTGGGGTCCCTCTCTTGCTTCCTGCACGACCACACCCCTGGTCTCTGGGCAGAGGATTGGGAACCAGCAGGGAATCCCAACACGGTGGAAAGAGATACCAGGAGAGCGGCTGCTTATCAGCAGGTGTCCCACTAAGGTGGAGACAAAATATGGAGGGAAAAGAGGCCCTGAAACACCAGATCCAAGGGGCCAACAGGCAGCCCAGGAAGTGTGAAGGCATAGGTTAGACTTGGCTCCAGCCCTCCCTGGAGGTGTGCCCTGAGCACCCTACTCACCGTCTGAACCTCCACTTCTCATCTGAAAAGTGGAGAGAACAGTGGTGCCAATCTCACCGAGCTATTACAAGAATTGGGTGAGAAAACGGGTGGCAGACTGTATTTTTCACAAGTGACCACAATGCATTTCCCACCCCAAATGCCCATCAGAACCTTGCCGCTCCCCCACCAGGGTGGAGCCTAACTCCAGAACGATGGCTGGCCTGTGTCCAGCAGAAGGCAGCAGAAGTGATGCCGTGTGACTTTCAAGACAAGGTCATAAATGGCAGTGAGCCTCGGGCCACATGGAGAAACCGCATGAAGCTGCTCCCACAGACAGCTCCGACGGAGATCTACCCGAAGTGAGCCAAGACACCGCCAACCGTCAGTACCCCAGGTCATCAACCCTTGAGTCGTCCCAGTTGGGGCTCCAGACAGCACAGAGCCAAGAGACGTCATTCTCACCATGCCCTCTTCGAATCTCTGACTCATATCCACGAGCATGATAAAATGGTTGTTTTGGGACACGTGGGTGGCTCTATCAGTTAAGCATCTGCGTTCAGCTCAGGTCATGATCCCAGGGTCCAGGGATCAAGTTCCGAGTCGGGCTTCCTGTTCAGTGGGGAGACTGCTTCTCCCTCTGCCTTCCCCTTGCTATCGATCTCTCTCTCTCTCTCTCAAATAAATATCTTTTTAAAAAGTTATTGTTTTAACAATTAAGCAGGGGTTTAAGTTAAGTTTGTTATGCAGCAATATTAGCCAAAAAAATAATGTGCTATATCAGTTAGCTTTTGCTGCCTAACAAATCACCCTAAAACTTAGTGGTTAACACAGCACATATTTATCTGGTGCATGATTCTGTGGGTCGGCTGAGCCATTCCCATGTTTGAGCTGACTCTGCTGATCTCACCTGGGCCCTCTTCTGTGTCTGTGGTTGGCCGGTGGACCAGCTGTGGCTGCACGAACTAGGATGTTCCACTCACGTGTCTGGCCGTCGGCAGGCTGTCAACAGAGCAACGATGTACCTGGGCGATGGGTCTCCCTTCACCCGGAAGGCTGGCCCATGCTTCTTCACAGTGGAGCCGAGTTCCAAGAGCAGGAAAAAAGGCTCTGTCCCACTGTCCCACTGTCCCACTGTCCAAGTGTCTCAAACCTCCACCGAAGACACATTCGTTAAAACTTTGCAGCCAGAGCAAGTCCTAAGGCCGCGCCTGGAGGAGTGAGAGAGCTTTCAAAGCAACAGGACAAGAAGGTGCGAGTGGGAGAGGGAAGACTCCACGGCCTTTTCTGTAGTCTGCCCCGTTCTGGCACAGAGTTAGCCTCGAGCACATGTTGGCTTCCCACGTGACACAAGGGCCTTGGAGAGTAGCAGCTGGGCATGAGGAGAGACAGGCATCTGTGTCTGGCTCCCCAGGGACAGGAAGTATAGCAGAAGGGGACAAAGTTTGAGAGTCAGATGTCCCAGTTTAGTCCCCCCCATAAGCCCCTATGAGGCCCTTTGCTCATCCTCATGTCCCGATCTTTCCTGGGGTGGGAGCATCCGCATCTCTGAGCTGCGGTGAGGACAGAGGAGGCAGGGACCAGGCACGGAGCAGCCCAGCCAGGAGAGCAGCAAGGAGGCCGGCTGAGGTCTTCTCTGTGCCCGCGGAGTGACAGGGGCCAGCGAAGACAGAGCCCCGGCCACAGCCTTCACTGACACCTCGTCCCTGAAGTCCCAGTCACCCTGCAGCAGGCTGGCCCAGTGCTTACCAAGAGATGACTGGCGCCGTGCTGGTCCGAGGGTCAGCCTGTGCAAACTGCCATCATGCGGGTTCTGCACCTGGGTAGCCCGGCTGGTCCACGCTTCTGCGCTTATGAATGCATTTCTCAAAGGCTCATGCTGGGCAGCGCTGGCTGGTATGACAAGGTGTCCTGCCACGGGGCAGAGCCAGGGCTGGGGCCCAGCTGGCAGTGTTAGACCTGGGGCACGTGCCAAGGGCTGCCAACTGCAGTCGGCTGCCATCACAAAGGCACGTGTGTCCCACATACACACCCACCAGTCCCCTTACCGCGTGGCACACCATGCATGTCCCTCACCTGCAAACACACTGTCTCCTTTAGGACCACAAGCCCCACTGTCCCAAGGTTTGTTGATGGGAGACAGGTGAGGGCACTCCAAGGAGAAAGAGCCCCCCGTGAAAATACATGGAGTTGCACGTGGGCCTGGGGGGACCACAAAGGTGCAAAGTTTTGCGTATCGGGTGGGAACAGGAGGACCCAGGCTCCCTGCCCCCAAAGGTCAGTTCGTGGACATTAAGAGTCAGTGAGACGGCCAGGCCTGCAGAGGGTCTCAGGACCATCCCTCGGGGACAGCGTGGAGGAGGCAGAGACTGACAGTGCTGACCAGTTCAGTGACGTCCGTGGCCCAGCGGGGAGATGCTCGGGGGAGGGCGGAGGGAACGCAGGACCTTTCCAGGCTGGCATCAGCCTCCTCATGGGATATGGACGTGGGGAACATCAGGTTCCAGGAGGCACAGTGGGGTGGGGTGGGTGCTGTTAACCCCGGTCAGAGGGCACAGGGGAAGGACCAGGTCTGGGGAAGAAGCCAGGCTCCATCTGAGACTGTTCAAGTGGCCTGAGTGTCTTGCTCAGCATCCGGGGACTCAGCATCTTTCCTGCCTGCATTGCTGCCACTCGAGGCCCTTCCACTCCCTGCGAGGGACAGACAGACTCCACTTCCTACCTCTATAGCCAAGGCCATGGGAATGAGAAAAGAAATCCAGAAGGTCCAGGTGAGAGGCTCAGGGGACCGTGTCGGAACCCCAGCAGGGGGCGTGTCTGCCTCTGAGGGCTCGCTCTGCCCGGGGGAGTCCTGAGGTTCTCCTGGAATCCCGGGCGCACTTGCTGTCTCCTCCGTCGGCTGAAGGTGGCTGTCTTCCCTGGCACGTGTCCCTCCCACTCGATGCCCCGGGTACAATGGGCTGGAACGCGCCATCTCTCCCAGCTGACCAGGAGCCCCTCCAAGTGGTGCCTCCTCCCTCCCACCGTGTCCTAAGCTGGTCCCAGCTCGGACCCATAGGCCATGTACGCACATACCCGCACCCGGCCCCACAGATGGTGAGCACAGTGCAGAACTGTGAGAGAGGTTATTTTTGAAACTTATTTGCAAGGTAGATTTCTTATAAATGCAGAAAAGCAAAGCCAATTCTGTGGATGTTTTAAAGGGAACACACACAGCGTGGATGTTCTCTGCGGGCACGTTTGCAGCATCATTTCCTTTACCTCGTGGCAGAGTTCAGGACTCTGCAGTCGCTCCCGCCCCAACCATCAGCAGCTCGAGGAAGCTTCCATGGGGCAGCTGTGGGGCAGGAGGCGGGGCAGGGTGGGGCTGCCACAAGGAGGCATGGGCGGCTCTAGCACCCAGCGTGCTGGCAGGGATAGCCTCGGGGCCCGGCAGAGTCCGATTCTCCGGACTGGGCATCCCATCACGGGAAGGGGTGTTCATCTACCTCGGGCCCAACAAACGCTGGCACTGTGTCCTCCAACATCCATTGCCCCTCCCCTGGGCTCCCCATCTTCATGAGAAGGGCCACCCCCGCTTCCAGCACACAGCCTGGAAGAGGGGAGAGATGCCGTCCACACTGCTCCCCTCCCCCCACTGCCCCTCTTCTGTCTCCTGGTCCCAGGATTCCACCCTCTTGGGCTTCTCCCTTCTATCCCCGACTACCCGTCCAGTCTCCCACATCTAACCTCTCCTGCCCCAGACGGTCTGTACATGTCAACTGGAAAGGCTTGCCTGAAGCACAGTGTCTCTGGCATGCTCTCCCTCACGAACCTTCCATGGCTCCCATTGCCTACAAAATCAAGCTCCCACTCTTAGGGGTCCTGTCGGATCCGACTCCACTGCTCCTCCAGGGCCTCAGACACTTTGCCTGGCCTTCAGTTCTCATGCTTTTTTAGTGGGGCTCCCTCCCCAAGAGGCCCCCCTTCTCCCTTAGCAACTCTGAAATGTCCTCTTCCTGGCTATATCCTCCATGAATCTCTCCCTGGTCCCGATGAGACCGTCTCTGGCTCCCCCACATCTTTCCCAGGGCCCTGAAGGTACTCATCCACTTTGGGTCACAGTCTCTAATGTTTGCTGTCCCCTCTGACCCTTGTGAACCCCAAAAGAAGGGGGGCCTTTGGTCTTCATCTCTGAAGCCCCCCTTGATCTATTGAGGTGATGCTAGCTACCATCACAGATGAAGCAGGAACTTCACTGGGCTGACACAGTGACCCCTGAGGCCTCACGTCACTCATGTCACATCCGAGGTCGATGTTCCTGGGTGGGCAGCCTCCTACAGGCTCACTCAAGGCCCTGGGCTCCCTCCGGCCTATGCCCCCCCTCCTCCCCGCAGTCCTTGGTGCCCTCTCTACGGAGGTGGCACGTCCGGTTTTCAGGGTTTGTTTTTATTATGGTAAAAAAAAAAATACACAACATAAAATTTACCATGGTAACCACATTTAAGTGTACAGAACAGCAGAATTAATTACATGCACATTGTTGTGTAATGAATCTTGAGAACTTTCTCATCTTGCACAACTGACCTTCGTCCACGGAACAACTCCCTCTTCCCCCTCCTTGCACACCCATTTTCGACCACAGCAGCTAGGACGGGTGTCACTTCCCCTCACGTTCTATTACCAAGAACTCACCACATGGCCACACCCTGGGGGGCAGAAGCCTGCAGAGGGGGAATGACAAGGCCTCAGCAAAGGCAAGAGCACTAGGCGGGAAAGGAAAGACAGGCTCTGGGGAAGGAAGGAGGAAAGGCTCACGCCAGTGTTTCCCAAGCACCCATTGTGCATGAAGCACTGAGCTGGGCACAGCCACAGCCCAGTGCTGAGCTGTCCCATGGGAACGGCCCCAACGTGAAGCCAGGCAGACCTGGTCCAGTCCTGGTTTCTAGACCCAGAAAGTTCTGGAAAGTTCATGAACTTTCCCGGACTCACAAGACCCCCTCCATGAACTGAGAGGGAGCCCACCTCTAGGATGGGGCGATCCTGTGAGATGAGGTGAGCAGAGGGCCTGGCACACAGCAGGTGCTCAAGGGCGGGCCTCACTGTCACGGTTCACCTTCCACAATCCTACAACAGGAAAACCCAGTCTCCAGCCTCCTGGGCTGCTGACGCTGCTTATACGTGACAGGACCCGATTTGCACGCCACCGTGACGGCAGCCACCCCCATCCCACCCCACCCCCGCCGGGGCATCCCTGGGACATCTTCTGACCTCCTGGCCCAGGCCTGAAGCAGATCGGGGAGCCGGGGGCCCCTTTCAGACCCCATAACCTCCCTCCACTGAACTCTTGCCCAGAAAGCCCTATGGTATCTGCCAGATGCCGCCCACTCAGTCCACACCGTTTACAAAGATCTTCCCCTGACAATCCCCAACAAAAATACTACAGAGCCCAAGCCACGGACTGCTGATGTCTCTGCCTGGGAGGAAGTCCCTGCTTTCTGCTGTGGATCCTGTCCGGGATGGATCGGTCCTGGGCCCCCTCCGGGTGTGCTCACTGCCTCCCAGGGCACCCCCCCCCCCGCAGGTGCAGCCCTCCCCGCTCTCCTCTTCAACACCTCGTCTGCAGGCAGCTGCAGCCCACAAGCCCACCAACGGGTGCTCAGAAGCACCACGCCAGAAGAAAGCAAATCCGAGCTTGTGTCCCTGAAGGCCAGCCACACGCCTGGGGGCAGATTCCCCAGGAAGCAGCACGGGCCTCGCGGGGCTGACAGGGAGCAGGGCGGGCAGAGTTGAGCCAACGTCAGACCCCACGGGACAGGGGACAGGCTCGGAGGTGTCCTCCAGCTCCCGCGGTCCCTGCTGGCCGCGCCCTAAACTGTGATGCTCCAGGAGACATTCACGCCTCCTCCCCTCTACTGAGCACAGTCCTTCAGCTTCCGAGAAATGCGGAGGTGGACGAAATGTAAAAACCACCCCTTCCTGCTTGGAGAAAGGCCTGGGTGCCTTGGAATGTTCTTACCTCACTAGCATGAGGCAGCTTATCGCGGAGAAATATTGATCTGTGGTGAGTTTCTGACACTCCGGAGCTTGCTTTCATGGGTGGGGGCCGGGGACATGGAGAAGGCCCCTGCCCACAGCTCTGCCGGCCGAGCCGCGTCTGTGTCGTTTGGTCCTCGGCCAGCGAGGCTGCGAGGCCGCAGGAACCGTGGGCAGGAGGCCAGGCCGCCCGGGTGCCCCAGGCCCGCACACCAGCTTCCGAGCCGCGGCTTGTGATGTCTGACGTACGGCCGTCCTTCCCTCTGCCGAGGTGCTCAGCAGAGTGGAGGCGAGTTCAGTCGCCCAGGGTCAGGAAGCAAAGCAACCTCATTGTTCTTCGTCTGCACCCGGGGCCCCCAGCAGGAGGGCCCCCCCAGCCACCCCTCTAACCCCCGTGCGTGGCCTCTCCCTCACCCCCCACACCATCCTGGAAAGAGGCAGGACGCTTGTCATCCTTGGGTTCTCAAATGTAAACAAACCCCAGCAAACCCTGATTCCGCTGCCTTCCTTCTTCTAGACATGCCGTGTGTTTTCCAGGGCCGGGCCCTGTCCGGGGGCGGCAGGTGCTCTGGCCTCAGTGGCCTCCTGGACACACTCGGGGCTCAGTCTCAGAGTCATCGTCCCCTCGGTTCCCTGGCCCTGGTGGCCCAGGCACCACAGCAAAACTACCCCTTTCCCCCGACAGCGGCAGGCTCACCTCCAGGCCCAAGGCCATCAGCACCAGGAGAGGGATCAGCAGCCATGACCATGCAGAGGGGAAGGCTCCAAATTCCATCACCTGGGATGGGGAGGAGGTACAAGACCTCAGAGCAGAGCGCGATGTGCTGGGCTCCTCAGTGTTCCCAGAGATCCTTGCCTCCAGGGCTAGCCTTTGCTGTTCCCTCTACCTCGACACCCTTCCCCACCCAATTCACACCATTCATTCCCTTTGCTCTTTCAGGTCTCAGTCTGCTTCCTCCAGGCAGCCCTCTATGACCACACTAGACTCACACAGATGTCCCTCCTCCCGCTCCCTCAGCTCCCAGCGCTCCCCACCCCCATGCTGCCCCTACCACTCCGGGAGGGAAGATCCCATTGTTGGTCTGGCTGTCTCCTTCTGCAGGCTGTGAGCTCCTTAGAGCCCTGTGTCAGCTTTTCAGGATCCCTGACACAGCAGCTCATGAACATCTGCTGCCTGAAGGAAAAGGCAAAAATAATTGAGTGAATAAATGAATGAATAAATGAATGAATGTTGGACTTGACGGTTCTTCCCAGGGACCTATGCTGACCCAAACCAGAAGTGGGCAACCCATGTGGCCTGGACAAGCTCTCTCCTGCCCCTATGTGCCCTGACTGTGGGGGCCCACGTCAGCCTCACTCCCGAGCTTCTGGACCTGGGGGCCAATACCCATCAGCCTTCTTGGAACTCAAGCCCTCCACAACCAGCTGGCCCTACCCATGGCTGGCCCTTGTTTGGGCCAGGCCCTCCTACCACAGGAGTTGATGGAGTACCTGTCCTGCTGCTCCCCATGGTGGAGGGGATGGCTGACCACCTTCACACTCACTGGGCTGCCCGCAGCTGGCTTCCCACCACTGGATTCCCAGTGGCAGATACTGTAGGGCTTTCTGGGCAAGAGGATCCACAAGCCCCATCTGAGACCCTGGCTCCAACAATAGAATGAATGCTGATAGACCCTGGGGCCCCATGCCCTACCCCCTAGCTGTACCTCCAGCCTGGGTTCCAAGAATCAGTTTGCTCAAACCTAGGCGCTCCAAGGTCCCATCCTCAGGGCACTGTGCTTCTCGCTGCACTCACTCTTCTCAGTTTCCCCTTCCCATCTGTCCCCTTTGGGTGTAAAGACTTCCATACTCACCCCATCTAGTATGAAGACCTCCATGTTCTCCCCATCTGGTGTGGAGACTTCCAGGCTCTCCCCATCTGGTGTGAAGACTTCCAAGCTCTCCCTTTCCAGAGTGCATTCTCAAAACTCCACCTTGTTCAAAGTCTTTTACCACCTCTTTGACTGTCAAATGTCTACAGATCCTTCAAGAACATTCTCCAAACTTCTCCCTTATTGAATCATTCCTGATCACTCTTATCAGAATGAGCTTCTCCCTGGTCTGGACTCCATCTACTCATTCAAGCACTTCCTATAGGGGTATCATCTCTTTCTTCCTTGTCTTCTACAGAAGGAGGTAAAATCTTTCTTCCTATAGGGGTATCATCTCTTTCTTCCTTGTCTTCTACAGAAGGAGGTAAAATCTTCTCTATCAGCATCCCCTCACCCTCACCTGGCCAGGAGCATCACATGACTTGGGGCTTCTCTCAGCTGATCTTCCCACTGAGCTGGACATTTCTACCCAGGTCATTTCCTACTCTTGGCACCAGGTTTTCCTTTACTCAGCTCAAGAGACCAGGGACAGCCCACTGGGCTGCCATCTTCTTTTTTGGATTTTGGTTTGGCTCCATTTTAACCACATCCCCGTTCTATACTCTGCAGATTCCCCACCTGGCCTACCGTTTGTCTTCAGACTTCCTGTCCTGTCCAGGGCCCTACATTTCTGCCCATCAGAGGGAGAACGAGCCTTCCAGATGGGACAGATGCCCACTGTTTCCTGGAAAATGCTCTTTGCTCACACTTCCTTCCCCACCCCTTACCATGGGATCCCTGTGGATAAAGATATTGTGCTCCTCTTTGTTGCCAAATCATATCCCGTTGTATGAACAGACCACTTGGTATTTACTCATCATCAGCCGAGCAGTGTGGGGTTGTTCCTACATTCAGCTCTTGGGACTAACGCTGCTGTGAACGTCTGGTGGCAAGTCTTCATGTGGACACGTGCTCTCGGTTCTCTTAGATCCACACGTGGCTGCGGAATGGTGGGTCCTCACCCTCTGTGCTCAGTTGTTTGAGGAACTGCCACACTGAGGCCTTCTCTCCCCTCTGCTGTACTTGAACCTGGGTGGATACACACTGCTGGCGGCCACCTTTTCTCAAGGGAGAGCGTGGGGAGGAAATGGCGAGAGGGAAAAATCACTTCCTGATGAGGTCGGAGCAATGAGTCCGCGGACACCCCGGTTACGTGAGTCACTGCAGGCCTCGCTCATGTGTTTCTTCTGTGCTCATTCATTTTACTGACACCGGTTTGAGCTGAGGTTTTCGGTACTTGCCATGAAAACTCTTAACTGTCAGCCTCACTCTTTGCGCTGATTCCCAGGTCTGGAGGCATTCTCATACTGGCTGGAATCCCAAACAGAACTCGCAGCCAGCACCCAACCTCTGCAGGCAGCTGAGGCTCCCAGGACGCAGGGGTGTCATGGGGCTGGTGTGGGGTGGTGGGCAGTTGGGTGCCGCCCTTCCCAGCACTAGCAGCTGGACCGACCTCGTGGGCCTGTTACCCTCCACACCACGCACCCTTTTACCACCCACCTCTCCTCTGTCCCTGGGGGGCTCACTGCCATTCACGGACCGGGCCCATCGCTTGCTCACAAGCTCCAGCCCAAAGCCAGTGGCCCAGGCCTGCCCACAAGGCTATCTCTGTAGAGCCCCGTGGCCCTTGGGGGGCTCTCTGACTCTGCCCAGATGGAATTGGCAGATTCCAAAACTACAAAATGCAGTCTGCTAGAAGACTATTGAAAATAATCCAGCTTGAGAGGCAACAGTAGCCAACATTCAGGGGTTGCCTTGGGCACCGTTTTCCTCTGTCCTTATACACACAACCAGGCTGAGCAGCCAGGAGACACACAGGCAGAGCCTTGCCAAGGGGGAACTTGTCCTTCGCTCGAAGTGACTCCCCAGGCTCAGGAAGGCAGGACGGCTCCTGCCCAGGATTTAGGCTGGAAGCATTCGAGCAGGTCCTCACTGGCCGGTCTCTAGGCCCTGCCTGCAGGCATGGAAGGTCAGAGCAGAGGAGTGCGAACCCACCTGAGAAGGGCACGGTGACACCTCTGAAGGCGGGGTGCGGAGTTAGGCTGCATTTTCTCTGCAGATCAGCGAGCCTGTGAGGAAGGGTGGGCAGGTGCACCTCATCTGTTGGAAAACCCAAGGGTACAGACTCTACCCATTTGGGGCACCCACAGCACATTGGGAGAGTCACATTGGGGCTGAGAATTTGCCAGCGCACTTCATTTCGTGCTCCCAGCGTGCGATCAGCATTGGCAAATGTTGCCTTAGGTTAATTAAACGCATTAATTAATAAGAGGTGCCCGAGGGCGTGCCAGCTTCCTGTCCTGGTTTAGGTATTTCCCCGGGACCTGAGTGAGGGAGCTCTGCCGGCCCCCAGGTCCATTCCATAAAACTAATCACCCTGAAGACACATCACGTAAGGCTCTGACCCAGTGAAGAATGGGGTGGACATTGCGCGAGGTCGCACATGAAGTGCGGACCCAGGGTCAGCCCCGAGCAGCCCTGGGTATTCCAGCTCCTTGGGGACAGGGACGAGGTCCCACTCACCTCCAGCTTCCCAGGACTTCCTCAGCCAGGCTCGCAGTCAGGCACCAGAAACCCCCCCACCACACACACTCTGGGGAGTGAGAGCTGCTTCCCTTCACTATGCCCCCGGATGTGTGGAGGGAAGGCTCCTACCCACAAGAGACTTCCTCGGACCCTGTCCAGCACACACAGCAATGCAGAGACTGAGGCCAAATGATCCTTTCATTCTCCCCCAGAATATCCCATCAGACCAAGTGAACCGACCTTGAGTGGGCCGAAGGGCTTCCCTCTCTTCCTCCTCCCCACCATGGTCCTGCCCTTCTCCTGACTCCTCTGCTGTCCCTACGCATCCCACTTGTGCCTCACTCCCGGCTCACGTCCATCGCTCTCGGCCCCACTGGGCTCGCCACCCCCCCCCATGAGTGGAAGAGCAGAGGGCAAGCTGGGGACCTGACAGATGGGGGGGGGGGCATCCAGCTCCAGGGTCAGGAAGAAGTCTCCGCCTGGCACACCTCCCTTGTCCCGTCCACTCTGCCCGCCCTTACTCTGCAACGGTGCCATGAGCCTCGTCTCTCTGCTCTACCCTCCTCTTCGCCTCTCATGCAAAACCCTAGTGCTTGGGAGGCCTGGAGGGGGCACACAGGTGTGCTGGGCACTGTCACTGCGCAGGTTCATTTCTCCCGCAAACGACTCTCCAGCACTTCCTCTGGGCACTGGGCGGGCTGCTGCAGGGCAACGAGGCGAGTCCCACAGGCCCTTCCCGCCTCCGGGAGCCTCCAGCCCAGGATCGGGTGCCATGTATGTTGTAGGCACTGTGGTACACAGGGTGGGGAACGGCCTCCCAGAGGGAGGATGGGCCCCAGGGTCCCCTCACCACACACGTCACCTCTGACTGCCAGCTGGCAGTGATCTCCGGCCTGGTGTAAACAATGACAGTGACCACACCATTGGGAGGTGCTCAGGGCTGACCCTGGGTCCACACTTCATGTGCAACCTCGCACAATTTCCACCCCAAGACAGGAGGGGACTTGTCTAGACCCTCAGGAGCTTCGCCCACGGCCTCTGAAGCTGTCCCAGCCCCGGGTCATGGGGACCACACCACACACGGAGTCTACAAATGTCGTTTCCCATTTCCCATCATGAATCTTGGTTCCTCCGTGACCACAGGCTGGGGGATTTTTGCAGGAGCTCAGGCTTGAAGTTGGGTCTAGAAAGCCATGTTTACACCCCGCCCTATCCTTACAGAGTTTCCAGAGATTCTTGTGCTGTGACCTGCCATTCTCCAATGACCAAGTACACTTTCCACGTCAAATCACCTACTTTCAACACATGCGTGTTTCCCCAGGCACGCTCAAGCAGACTCTGAGAGGAGCAGCCTCCGAGAGGCTGATGGGCTTCCAGAGAGAAGCACGCTGCGGGCCGCAGCTGCTCTCCTGAGCCTCCCACTGTGCGGGCCACAGCAGCCAGTCCAGGGCGGCGACACTTGGGTGCTGCCCTGTGGTTGGCAGGGCCACCAGGTGGCTAAAAACTCTCTAGAAGGGGTCTGGGCAAGTCCCGCAGTGACGGTGCTGGGGGTGGTCCGAGGCCATCCCAGACTGACCCTGCCTCCATCTCCAGTGCTGATGGTCCAGCCCCCTGCTGAGGCCATGGTGGCACACGGACCACGGTGGGTCCAGAGCAGCAAGAAGGAGAGGCCCCCACTGCAGGCCCTGCGGGCTCCAAGACTCCGAAGGCTCCGGGCACAGCCAAGTCCAGGGGAGGGGTTGTTCCTGTCTCCAACCACCTCAACCTGAGTGACCGCCTCCCCCAAGTGGGCAGCCAGGAAAGGTGGCAGGGAGCACGTGCAGGGACACCTCAGCGCTGACACACAGGTCAGCTCTCTGACCCTCCAGGTCGTTATCTGTGAAGTCAGGACAAGGATAACAGAGCCCCTCGCAGCGGGGCCGTGAGGATCTGATACGGTGAGAATAACCCACTCTGCACAGTGCGTGGCGAATGATCGGTGCCCCTTCGGCACAGATCGGAAATGTGGCGACCCAGAAGGCCTCACCCACCTCCTTCCCCAAATGCTGGAATTAGAGTAGCTCATTATGACTTGCTAGTCATTCCATGCGCGTGTGGAGCAGGGATCGAGTAAGAGTCCCCCAAGCTGTGTGTGGCAGGTGTCCCCAGAGTCCACACTCAGCAGCCGCTGGGACACCCACAGCTCTCCCAGCCCGGGTCTCTGCTGCTTGGAGCTGAGCTCCGATGCCGCTGGGGATCGAGGGCGTTAGCGTGAACTTGTGGGGGAGGGCGAGTGCCTTTCACCACCCCAAGCTCTGTCTCATTTCACCTCCCAAGGGCACGACTCCAAAGCCCAGGAGGTGGAGGGGGAAACTGAGGCAGCCTCTTTGGCATCCCTCAGGGTAATGAGAGGCCCAAGGAAGGAGGGGAACTCACCCTGGACCAGAGACGTTGAAGCAGCTAAAACGCTCTCCAGCTGCAAAGCCTGACTAAAAAGTCAGGAGCCAGAGCAGGGACTCTGCCTGCAGGAGCGCTAGAGACCCCTCACCCAGGGCACTGGAGTCAGCACTAAGGGGCAACATGGAACCCCCCCGCCACCTTGCACCCTCCTGCTTCTGCCACATACCCCAACCCAGCCCCAACAGCCCCAAAGGCACAGGGTCCCTGCGACATCAGAGAGCACAGGCTCAGGGAGTTTGCAAGCACAACGGCCCAGGCGACGCTATGAGAAGTGGCTGATGCCAGCAGAGACTGCTCTGCCTCCTGGAGGGCCACCTGAGAGAACAGGAGCTCCTCCTGCGAAGCCCAAGGAGGACCGGGCACTGCCCTCCACCACCTCTCCGCCCCCCACCAAGACCCAGAAGACAAGGAATGCCAGGGACCCACGGAGATGAGCTCTACCTGGCCAGGTGGGCAAGCAGAGGGGAATAAGACAAAGAGCGGGGCTGGCCCGAAGGAAGGATTTCCTTCCAGCTCAAACCCACAGGCCTGCCAGCCCCTGCAGGCCTGGCTCAGGGTTGCAGGTCGCCTCACACGTCGCAGTGTCCCCGTACCCCAGCACCATGACATCACCCCATGCCCCGTGATCATGTCACAGAGTCAACACTGGTGTCTCTTGAGTTTTCTGGGTGTAAGGAATGGCTACTGAGCCAATATTTTCAGGAAA
Source organism: Mustela nivalis (assembly GCF_964662115.1). Lineage (NCBI taxonomy): Eukaryota > Metazoa > Chordata > Mammalia > Carnivora > Mustelidae > Mustela > Mustela nivalis. The sequence continues at coordinate 179,836,361 of NC_139021.1, forward strand.
GCTATCCATACCCAGCTATGCCCCAGAATCCCAGCTGCTTCAGCGACCGACTTCTCTAGACCCTTGAGGTGGGCACATGCTTTCATTCCAGGCTACAGATCCCCTGCGGGCTTGTCAGCATGAAAGGTTCACAGGACTCCCTTTGGGGTTCAACCTTAAACAGAGCCAGAAATTATTATGGATCTATTTATAGATCTTCCTGAGCGTCAACTCAGAAAGAAATTCCTCATCGACAGATAAGTAAGCACAGCGAGACCCAGAAGCATGGCAACGCACAGCCCCTCCTGTCCTCTGACTTCCTCCAAACAAATGTCTCTGTACTCACAGACCTCTGCTCCCAGGGACCATTGTCTCTCAAACAAGACAACCAAAGAGGCAATGGACCCCTGCACCCTGAGCCATGGCCCTGGGCACAGGAGAGGGCCCCTGCTCCCTGCACGGACGCCTCTCCAATGACCCGTCAGGAGGCAGCCTCAGGCCAAGCACCCTTTGGGGGCTGCTCCCCGCTCCAGGACTCTTATCCCACACACCACTCACCAGCAATATCAGAACAGGCTCATTTCATGAAGGGAGAGCCCCCCAGTGAAAGTAGGTGGTCTAGGGCTGCAAGACCCAGGCCACGACAGCCAACAGACAGAATCCAAAATGGCACCTCCAATAGGAGGCTCAGCTTGGAGGAGGAACAAAAGAATTATTTTTAAAACTCTCTGAGGGGAGAAAACACGGAAGGTTCAGACACCTATAGGGCCTGCTCGGACACCTTCACCTTGCTCCCCAGTGTCTGGCTGGGCCAGGCCACCTGAGTCACTGAGAGCGACCTTGTTGCCACCCAATCAGGTGGTCAAGGCAGCCCAATAAGACACACACACACAGCCTGATGCCAACATTTACCCAGCAGTTTCTATGGGTAGAGCGTCGGGCTCTGCACGGTGAGTGTAGAGTAGGTTCCTCATCTTGATTATGGCCTCCCCCTGGCCCCCAGTCCAGAAACTCGTTGCTCCCCTTGGCTACTTCCCAGCAACCTGTTGTCTCACTGTGGGTCACTTGCTCCATCGCTGTTCCTCTGGAACCCACAAAAGATGTAGCCAGCTACCGGAGCCTCCGCATCGTCTCTGAACCTGCTCCCTCGTCTGAACTAGGGATGGCAGCACCCATAGGGCTGTTTTCCAGGCTGAATGACGTACTAAGAACTTGCAACAGGAACGCCCGGGTGGCTCAGTCGGTTAAGCATTCGACTCTTGATCTCAGCCCATATCTTGATCTCAGGGTTGCGAGTTCAAGCTCCACGTTGGGCTCCATGCTGGGCATGGAACCTACTTTTAAAAAGGTGGGGGGGAGCTTAGCACAATTATATCTCAAAAAAAAAAAGAAACTGGGGGACAAAAAAAAAGATGAAATGAAAAAAAAAAGGAACTTTCCAGGAACTAGACACTCTTTTGAGGTCTTTGGTGAAGTATTTTATTTATCCCTCCAACAGCCCTATACAGAAGGTACTATTTTAGCCGCATTTTCCAGGTGAGAAAACTAGGGTTCAGCAAAATCCTGTGACTTCCCAAAGACATACATTGGATCAATGTAGAGTCCTCCCATGACCACTGGCCCCAGGACCATGCAAGAGGGGGGCTATCATGACTACTTAATTAATCGTTAGAATCTAAAAGAGACCACATGCTCAGAGTAGTACCTCCTGGTCATGGCCAAGTACAATTCAAACCTCCCGAGAGCCAGTAGTGCAGGCACAGCTTCCCTAGTCCCTGCCCCAAGAACTCCTGCCGTCAGCATCCACGGACCAATACCCAGGGTTAGACTCAAGAACACTCCTTACCTGATACTCAGGCCCCAAAGGACCAGAACTGCCAGATCGGTCGTCCCAGACAAGGCAGCTCCAAATGCTGGGGACACGCAGGTCTCAGCAGCATCTCCTCCTGGAATGAAGCAGAACAGAGTGATGGCCCCAAGCGTGGCCTTGGGTCTATAAGAGTGGGGTCTCACAGGGCATCTATCTGCTCAGAAAATAGACTAAACCTGGACCCTCTCAGTCCTGCATCCAGAGCCCAGCAACTCCTGGGACACTTGGAGGAAGGTGAGTCCAGGGAGGAGGAAACGCATGTTATCAGGAGCAGAAGGAAAATGTGAGCCCGCGGCTGCTGGCAGGCCAGTGACGCCAGACCCTGGACTTTCCCGGGACATAAGGACAGTCCTAACAGCAGCATCGCTCTGGGGTCCAGGGCAAGGCCTCCCCAGACTTGCCAGACTCACTCGCTCTGTAGAGGTTCATTTTGTTGAGCAACCGAGGGCTCTGCTGTGAAAGACACCAGCCGGGTCCCGGCTCTGGAGCTTCCAGAGACACACAACCAGCATGACCCACAGCAGCGTTTCCAGCTGTGAGAAGGGCTCCCAAGGGAACAAAAAGGGTCTGCCGGGAAAGAAGTAGCAGGGAAAGTTCTCAGGAAAGACTCCCCCCACCTACCAAAAACACGCTGGGCCAGGGGCTACAGGGGGCGCGCCTGGCCGAGGCAGGACCACAGCCGCTCCAGCCGCCCAACCAGGGAGCCCAGGCTCCAGGCGGGAGGACTACTGAGCGGAGCGCACACCTGCTCTGGGCTCCAGTCCCCACCCTTCGCAGAGGAGGTATTTCTTTCTCTCTGTAACCCTGTGAGGGAGCTAAAGATGGGGAAACTGAGGCACTGCAGTTTAGAGATTTGCCCAAGGTCATGCAACTAGAAATGGCGGAGCAAAGATTAGAACCCCACGATCCAGTTCCTCGAGTGGTCCCAGGTCCGATCCCCACGCAGGGCCACTCGGCCCCAGAATGGCCTGACTGGCTGCTTATCTCCACACTGAAGCCTACCTGGGCCTCCCAGAGCCGAGTCCAAGCTCTAGAGTCTGAGGACAGAGTTCAGTTACTCCTGAAGTTTGCTCCTGGGATCCAGGCATCGACTGAGAACAACACTGGACATTGAACACTCACGGGGGTGAGTGTCAGCCATCTGGCCCGCGTGGCCGGGCCTCTCCTGGGCCGCGAGCAGCTCCCAGCCTCTTGGGTTCACGCTCCAGCTCAGACTCTTCCTGGCCCTGTGACCCAGGCTAAGTTCCTTTACCCTTCTCGGCCTCAGCTCCCTCATCTGTAAAATGGGGATGATAAATGCAGATCAGTCTGAAAATAGCTACAGAATTACTCTGTAAGGGGAAGTTCTTCCCAGGTCTTGGCAATGTGTGCTAGGAAATTGTTGCTAGGAGTTCCCTGTCATTGACAGAGAAAGGCAAAACCTGGCCTCTTCCGGGGCCCCAAGGACATTCGTGCCCCCTCAGTCCCTCCCAGGCATGCAGTGCTGCCTGTCTCTACCTGGGACACTGGTTCATTATCAGCGCGCGCTGGAGAACCAGAGACAAGCTAGGGGCCGGTCAGTCTGGGGCTTACTGGAGCGACCCCAGAAACAGCCACCAGCTCTCCCCTGTCCTCAGGACATGGCCCAGCCTCGGTCCACCCTGACAGCCAGGCTGGGTTTCCCTGTGTCTCCCACACATGCCTGCTTGCAGCCTTGGGACTGTCTCGGGCAGCACCAGGGGCCACCGGCAGCACCATATAACCAGAGCTTAGCAGGAAGCCCCTCAACGTCAAAGCTCCCAAGCACCAGGGCAGGGAGGAGGTCCTGTGTACTGAGAACATCGGCCTTCAGGGGAGCCACCCCCTAAGCACAAACAAGCCAAACATCATGCACAGCGGGCCCCGTGTTCTTGTCTACCTGTGGCCAGGACAGAGCTAAGCAAGCATCAGCAGCTGTGGCCAGAGGTGGCTGCATCCTGACAGCAGCCCCCCTGCTCCTCCCACTCCGTCATCACAGGTGGGTCAGGTCCCCACCCCCCAACTTTGCCTCCCTGGGCCCTGAGGACAGCCACACTCCTACCCTCCCTCCTTCTGGCCTCAAGGGTCCCATCAAAAAATTCCTAGAAAGCCTGGCTCCCTACAGGTGACACATGTGAGCCAGGGTAACGCCTCTCTGTCGCCCTGTCCATCCAGACTCCCCCTGACTCCTCGGGCACTGCTGACCTGCCCGGAGCCATGCAGAACGGGACGGAAGACCTCTGCAGGGAAGTTTCTCACGCCTTTCCAGGCTGTGCAGAAACAAGGGTCTGGGCGGCTGCAAAGCCCCAAAAACGAAGAACATGCTGGTTGGTCCCAAACACCTCCGTAAAGTGATCAGAACAACTTCAGGGGCAGCTGGGGGGCTCCGTCAGTGAAGCATCTGCCTTCAGCTCAGGTCATGGTCTCTGGTCCTGGGTTCGAACCCCAGGTCAGGTTCCTTGCTCAGCGGGTAGCCTGCTTCTCCCTCTCCTTCTGCCTGCCACTCCCCCTGCTTATGCTCTCTGTGTGTCTGTCAAATAAATATATATATATTTTTTCCATATATGTGCGAAAAAAAACCAACTCCAGTTCACAGTTTGCAGACACCCACACCCTGAGTTCTAGAAACTGCTCCCCCTAGGTTTCCAGGCCTCGGCACACCCTCATCTCTTTCCCCACCAGCTGCGCCTTCCCAGGCTCTTCTGCCGCCTCCCAACCCTGCCCCTTAAATGTCAGGGTTCCCTCGTGGCCCATCCCTAACCCTCTTCTGAGTCTGCCGGGGGAGGGGGCTTCATCGTCTGGGCTTCAGGAACGCCGCCATCTCCGGCCTCCGCTCTGAGCCTCAGACCCCACAGGCCCGGCAGCTGGCAGGTGCGCTCTGGCCCCGGCTAATACAGTGTTTTTTCCAGGCCTCCTCTGGGACACCTGAACCAGGGGCCTCAGACCCCCACTTCCAACCCCCATAAAGATTTCTCCATCTGACTCCTTGGCCTCAATCGCCACAAGCAGGCCAGTAAGGCAGGCAGTGCCTCGCCCAATCCTGAGGCTTCACAGACAAGGAAGAAGGCCTGAGAGCCCCCGCTGCCGAGGAGCCTGACCTCGCCGGGCCGCCTGCCCTCTGACCCCAGGTGGCCTCAGAACCTTCGCTCTGTCCTCACTGTGACCTGTCATTACACAGCAGTCAGTTCCCAAACGGACGCACGCTGGTCCAAACACACCACACACACCCGTGCCCCGGCCACGGACTGGATAAGTCCCGGGACTGCTCACGGCCGCTCCCCATCGTGACGAGGCCCGACGCTCCAGGTGTGCGTCCGGGTGGGGACCTGCTGGTGCCCCCCAGCCTCCTGGAATGGATGCAAACAACCTCCAAGCTCACATCTCTCCTTCTCAGACGTCCTTTCCAGCACCCCCAGAACCGCCTCCCAGTGCCCGGACAGGACCACATCTTCTATGTCTATATCCTGCAAACTCTTTCAAGAATTGACTGGTGCCTGAAGAAATAGAAAAACGTAAAATAAGATTATTCGGGCCACTGTCCTCACTTTCCTTCTACACTAAGATCCTGTTATAAATCTGTATCCACGTATTTTTTATAGAGATGTTTATAGATACCAAGTAGTTAGAGGGTTGGGTGGAGAGGTAGACAGTTAATAGATAAATAGATGGATAGACAGATAGACAGAGCTCCTTTAGCCCCCTAGATGTGTTCTGGAAAAGTCATCAAGTTTTCTTCTAAATCAAACCAACTTTTAAACTCTAGAAAGTGAGACTTCCATAAAGCAAGCACACACACTCACATCAAGGTGCCCCACGGCTGGGCGGTGTGCAGGGAAACACCCTAGAACACGCCCAGTCCCCACTGGGACCCTCACATTCCAGACGGGCCTCCTTGAACACCATCCACTATGCTGCCTAAACTGAGCTGAAGACAAAATTCAAAGACTGTGTCTTCAAATGAAGTTGGTTTCTCAGTGGCCACGTCCACACACACACACCGCACACCAGCAGCTGCTTGGATGTGCGGCTGTGCCCCCACACCCAGCTGTCAGGGTCGCACGCCAACCTCCACCTGAGACGGATGCCCCCAGCCTGGCATCTCAGAGCCTGTCTTCCCCTCCAAGTTCGTATTTTCAATGCGGACTTGTCTGACATTTTTACAACTCCTCTCCTGACTGTGCCAGCACCCTCCAACCACACACATGGGTTTAGGGGTGCAGAAGGGAGGCCTTCCCAACACCCACCAACACTGGGATGGTTCCTCTGGGCTTTAAACCATGTGCCTACCGCAGAGGCCAACTGAGGCTGGAGCAGGGCTGGGTGGGGGGAACAGAGGAGGCTGGCAGGCCTCCCCCAGCAGGGACTGGGCATCAGGGGTAGCCCCAGAGCAGCAGGGCCTCACCCTCCACTGCATCCCCAGCTGTGCCCTAGGGCACCTCCCCCCTCCCAGGTGCCCTGCAGCCTGGAGAAAACAGGCCCACTGCCAGCCCACCCAGCTCCCATCCACGGCCGCCAGGCCCAGGAAGGAAAATGAGATCCTTTTCCCTATGCTCCTGAGCTCTGCTAAAACGGGCAAATCATCAAAGAGGAGCTAAAGACCGTGGAAGGAATGTAAGCCACTGCTGAGGGACACAGGAGAGAGCAGGCCTTGGATGCCATGGTATCCTCCCACCTGGGGTCCCCTGCTGCTCCAGGCCCTCCCGGAGCTGCACGGCTACACCAACCATGACTGGAGCCAGCCCTGAGCCGGTCAAGGGAATCCCCAGACCCCCCCCCCCGGCCCTCCCCACCTGAAGACCCTGGATCCGGGCTCCACTCCCAAATACACAATCCTGCAGTCCTGGTCTTGTCTGGAAGGTGAGGCAGGATGTTTGGGGCCCCGGGAGGTCCAACCAAGACAGGAGACACAGGCTCAGAGGAAACTCTCGTAGGTGAGACAGATGGGAGGGTGGGAAGGAATTAGGATCTCAGGGCACCAACATGTCATCTCATTCTCACTGGGGTCCTTCCGGGTAGCTTTAATTATACCCATTTCTCAGATGCAGGTACTGAGGCTCAGACATGCCCCAGATCCCAGGCCCTGGACCACGATGCTTCCAGGCAAAGGGATCAGAGCTAGAAGAAACAGCGTGTTCCTTGGGAGTGGGGCACTTCATCCATTTTAGGAAGGCAGTATGGCCCCATGAGGCCCGTGAGGGTGATGAGCAGGTGCTCAGCGGGCAGGACCCTGTTGTGTCCCTCTGACCCCTCCCTGAGACAGGCCCCCGGGCGCCACAGTGGCCTGGGAACACGGACAGCCCAGCCCATTCCCCACACCCCGCAGCCTTCAAAAAGCCCAGCGCTCAGCTTTCTTTTTAAAAGCTCAGCTAATTAGAAGCATATTTTATTTTCTCAGGGGAGGCAGCTGTGGGATAAAAATCGGAAGTGTAAACTCTGGTGGTGGATGAATCATCGTGTTGCCTTTTATTAATTTTTTTACGGTGAAGTTTTTATGGTTTTTTAAGATCACATGGAGGAAGAATAAAGCCCATCTCTCTCATTACTGCCCCCGACTGTTTACAGCAGAGTTCGAAAGGCCAAGGCTTTGCCGAAACAGTCTCCAGGGTTTATCAGTCTCCACTGATAACCAAGCTCCATGTGCATCTTGGGGCACCTGGTGCACCTCCCCAGGGCCCGGGTGGACAGAGGCCAGCGGTCAGCACCGGGAACCTCAGGTCCTCCCACTGACACGCTGTAGGTGTCTAATGAGTGCACATGGGATGAATGAGTGAATTGACTGATTCTGCTAAAACCTTCTGTTTGACAGAGGTGATTAAAATAATTGACCTATTGTGGCCCATTAATAAGATGGAATATGATTTAGCCATAAACTTAATGATTGGGATAATGGGAAAGTATTCCCTTTCTATTACTAAGTGAAAAAGCAAATGATAAAATAGTATGTAGAGTAGGATGCAAGTTTTATCTTCAAAATATAACCTATATGTATAAAAATATACAGAAATATAATGGAAGGCTGGGCGCGAAAGCCATCAGCTCTCTCTGAACGGTGGGTAAGGAATGGTCAGTCATTTCTTCTTTATCTTTCTCCCTATTTGCCAGTTTTCAGCAATGAGCCTGTGTTACTTCAGAAATCAGGGAGAAAATATCCGAAGTAATTGACAGCTTGATTTCCTGGTGTGAAAGGTATGACTTGCTGGTGCTCTTTTCAGCGCTCCTGAGGATCAGTCCTAGGATTCCCCAAGGACCCCTGGGAGGGAAGGGGACTTGTTCTGGACAGGCAACGCCTCATTCTCACATCTTGCGTCCTCCAGGCGGTGCATGCTGGTTCAGCATGGGCTTTACTCGACTGATAGAGGCGCCAAAAAATGACACTTCATATTTTTCAAAAGCAAATTAAATCTGGCCCCGTGCTCCCATTCCTCTGGACTATGGCAAATTCACTGTCATTATCAGGGCTCTCTCTCTGACCAGGGTTGCTAGATTTAGCAAATAAAAATATCAGATGCCCGGATACATAACAAATATTTTTTTAGTATAAGTATATCCCATGAAATACTTGAGATATACTTATACTAAAATATTCATGGTTTATCTGAAATTCATATTTAATTGGGGGTTCTTCATTTTCTCTGACAACCCTATCTTGATCTCCTAAGGGTCCTGCAAATGCCACCTGAGGTTACTCAGAGCAGAACAGGTGGGAACCCACTGCCAGGACCCGCTGCACCCACTACGAGTTCTGAGTCTACCATGGTTCCCTCAGGGGCAAGAAGCTTACCTGTCCCCATGCTGAGTGGGGTGATGGGGGGCGTCTTTGCCAAAGCCGGGCAGCTGGTGACCAGAGGTACAAGTTGGTCACTGCCCAAGGCCTGGCCACCTCTCAGAACACTGCAGGCATGGGGCCTAGGTGTCCACTGCTGTTGGGACCGCTGTGCCATCCCTGAATCAGTTAGCGGCCTGATAGGAGACTGTGGCCCATCAAATTGGGTGATCTGGATAAGGCTCATAAAGAGGCCATTTACAAAGACGTGGGCTGAATGTAGAAAAACTGGTAGAAGACTCAAGCCTACCCGAGGGTTGAGGGAAGGGCAAGCTTTCCAGAACCTGCCACAGAGACTGTGAGGGGGGCTGCGGAACAGAAGCTAAGACCCTCAGAGGCCGCAGAGGGAGAGATCCAGGGAATAACCACTCGCCTCCATCTCCCTCCCTCCACATCTCAGGCCAGTGTCTCCCTCGCATGGGCCAAACCAACTGGAAGGGAGGGGCCAGGAGAGCCCTGAGGCCATCCCCAAGGGTTCCCTTCCAGGGGCTCAGAGCAGGTGGGAGGGGCAGAGTGGGCAAACCGAGGACAGGCAGCAGCACAGGGCCTAGAGGACTCTCCTTCCCAGCTCCTCCTCCCACTGCTGCTCTGCCCCTTATGCCTGGGGTCCCTCTGGGAGAGCCCCCCACAATCCCTCAGTGACCCCAACAAAAGGCCAGGGACAGGCATGGTCTTCGGGCAACAAGTGGCCCAAGGCAAGAGAACACAGCTGCCTGAGATGTCTTAGAGCAGGGGACGGAAGGAAATGCAAGAGAACAAACACTAATTTCTATCTCGTCTATCTTGATCACATCTGCTTTGTGTTGGACTCCCACCCAAATCCTGGCTCAAAACGGTTTTGCAGCTTAAAGAACAAAGAAACAAAAACACGGGCTATAAGCACACCAAACAGACAACCGTACCAGCTCCAAATTAAAACTCCTACGCTGGGAAATGCGCACGTAAAGGAAAGCACTGCCAGTGCCCATTCTTAGCACCAACATTAATGTTAATTAGTCATGAGTTAGACCCGCGCTACCGGGGATGCCTTCCTGGTCATCTCCGGGTCCGGGGGTGGGGTTTATTTTCACAAACCAGTCAGCAAGCTCCATTTTCCCTAGATTCAGTCATTGGTTCAGGACTGAGGACCTAGGCCATTCACAATCAGTGAGACAGCTTCTTCATAAGAAAGCAACTTGTTAAGCCATAAACGTGTGCCTTCAGCTTAGGTCCTGATCCCAGGGTCCTGAGATGGAGTCCCACATCAGGCTCCCTGGTCACTGGGGAGTGCTTCTCCCTCTTCCTCTGCCCCTCCCCACTGATCATGTCTGTGCTCGCTTGCTCTCTCTCTCTCTCAATCTTTCTCTCGCTCTTTCTCTCTCTCTCTCCCTCTCAGATAAATAAAATCTTAAAAAAAAAAAAAAAAAAAAGGCAACTTAGAAGAGACTAGACTTTTCCCACTGGATACAAATAAGGATGAATGTAACCCCAGATAGTCGTTCTGTGTCCATGAAGAGAAAATCTGCCTGCAAATATGTCAATACCAAGGAAACAGAGCCAAGAAAAGGATAGAGAGAAGAAGCTAGGTCCTGGTTTTATCATTTGAGCCCTGGATCAAACCATTCCTGACACCGTTGAGCACCAATAAAATCCCATGTTTTGCTGAAGCCAGTCTGAGTTAGGCCTTCTGATACAAGCTGGATTCCTGAACAGCGTGTGATGTGTCAAGGATCAGAAGCATCATTCCCACTTCTTTCAAGGCCAAACACATAAACAACAACCAGCTTCTTCAGGAGGAAACCACTCCATCCAGCTAGGAACTGAAGTATCAGCCTCTGCTTCAGGGACCAGAAAGGGACAGCCGGGACCTGGACTTCATCATAGAAGCAGCAGAGGGAGTCCCTACCCTGCCAAAAGTGTTGAGGCTTCACTCAGGCCCTTTGCAAGAAGCAAGACAGCACAGTGGCTGTGAGCAGGGACCCAGGGCCAACCAGCCTCTGGGTTTGATCCCAGCCCTACTCCTTACTAGCTGATCATCTTGGGCAACTTTCGTAACCTCTCTGGTCCACAGCCTCTGCCCCTGAGGATGTGGACAGTCGTGAAGACGACACGTGGTGATACCTAGAAAATGCTTAGAACTGGGGCACAAAACTGGCCTCATTAAGGGATTCGTCGCTGCTATTGTTGTGGTTATTAATACACATGCCCAGGGTGCCTGTGGTGGCTCAGTCGGTTGAGCATCTGAGTCTTGATTTCAGCTCAGGTCATGCTCTCAGGGTGGTGAGATGGAGCCCTGTGTCAGACTCCCCGCTCGGCACAGAGTCTGCTTGAGACTCTCTCACCCCCAGCCCTCCCCGATTCGTTCTCTAAATTAATTAATTAATTAATTAACTCTTTAATTAAAAAAAAGAAAACCACACATCTGGCCCCTCGAATGAGCTTCACTCTGGAGATGTGTGGCGCTCCAGCCACCCAACCTGCGTGGGCCCCGGGACACACACTTGCAAAGCGTCCTTCCTCAGCCCTCTCTCCCTGCAGGCTCCACCAGCCTGACCCTGACCTGGACCCAGGAGACTGCCCTGGGCCCCCATGGATGGTCTAGGCATATACAGACTCAGTGATCTGCAGCCTCTCCCCAACCCCAGACTCTGATATTTTTCTTCTGTAAGTACGGAAACCCTCCATGTCCTGGATTAATGGGGGAGGTGACTTTACTGTCAGGACTCAGGGACTCCTGAGATGCTGTCACTACTCTGCATTCAGCCATCTCCCTGGCCATGCTTACCTCTGGGTTGGTTATGATGTAGAAATTGTTGGAGCCCCAAGCTGACAGCCAAGAAAGAATTCTTGAGATGTCTTTGGTGCCAACAAGTGGTTTTATTAAAGCAGAAGAACAGACCCGGGGGCAGAAAGAGCTGCGCTGTGGTCCTGAGGAGTGGCCCATTATATACTTTCAAGTTGGAGAGGGTTAGGGACAGCATAAGTCTCTGAAGAATTTTGGAAGCAAAGTTCTCAGGACCTTGAGAGGGCTATCTGTTGTTGGGAAAAGGTCATTTATTGCCATCTAATAAAACCTTAGTCATGAGACCCTTCAGATGTACATCAGTGGGTCTATATGCTTAGAGGATGATTGCCAACATATATCTTGGGAGATAGCAATAAAGGAAGTTTCCAAAGGAATTTTTATATGTTAAAGTAGACTCACAGGTTCCTGGGGGTCAGGTTAAGATTACCTTTTACTCTTAGTAAAGTATTAACATCAAGGTAGCTGGGTTCCTAGCGGAATGTCTCTCTGCCTGTTTCAAGGACTTGTCAATGTGCCATAATTACTAAGGAAGTTTAATACTTTTTTCCTTTTGTTTCCCACATCAGGGCATACCTCCCACAGTTTGTTTTCAAGTCAAAGATAACTTTATTTAAAGTCTGAGAGTTTAAAAAAAACATCATTTTAAAAATTAGAGGTAACAGGAATAGGGAAATCATTTAGAATGCTGAATAGTCAAAAGTACCCCAAGAAAGCTAAATAATAACGAATATACTACATGTAAAAATTCACAGATCATGGCTAAAGCTGTTCCTAGAGGACAATTCAATGCCATTAACATATTAATTAGAAAACAAATGAGTTTAGCTCAAAGAGCTAGAAAGAGAAAAACTAATCAGCAGCACTCAAGCACAAGAAAGGCCTAAGTAAATAGATAGAACAGAATTCAACAAAATGGAGACCAAAACAGAAATAATGAACACAATTAAAACACAAATATATAAAACATGGATGGAAGCAGGAAACAACTCAGATATAACAAACAACTATAAATTAAACATTTGAGGGATATTATCACATATATAAGCTAATACTTAAAGAGACATTGAGTGGATACATCTCTAGGAGAAAAAAAAAAAATGAAGTACCAAAATTGGCTCAAGAGGAAATAGAAAAGTTGAATAGCTCCATAGCAATAAAAGAAAGTAAAAACCCGAGAGAACCAATAGACTGTTAGAACTACCAGGAGCACTCACCATGTTTGCCAGATACACAGTCAACACACCAATAGCAACAGTGTTGCTCTGTTCCAACAAAAATTCATTGAAAAAATGTGGCCAAAACTATAATGCATCTAGGAATTAACCTATCAGAGAATGCACAAGATTTCTATGGATAAAACTTTGTATTTAGTAAAGGCACAGAAGAATGTGTGAGAAAATAGGGAGGTGTGCCCTATTCACGACTGGCAGAGCTTAACATTGCCAAGGTCAATCTTCCCCCAAGGTCGTCTGTAAATTTAAAACAATCCAATCAAAGTCACAGCAATACATTTTCAGGAACTTTACAAATCCATGTGAAAATTTGTGTGAAAAATAAAGATGTGTGAATGGCTAAAAGATCAAAGAAGTGGTTTTGGCAAGGGAATAGATCAGATGATCAAAGAAACAGAATAAAAATTCCAAAATCACACCACAATGATGGCAGTGGCATCAGAAATTAGGGAGGAAAAATGAATTATTTAAGAAATTAGGCCAGGGATATTAGCTTGCTATGTGAAGCAGATGCAGCCTCCTACTATGTACAGAATATACTCCAAATGGGGCCCAACATTTCATCCACACCCTGACCCAATGACCTCATTTACCACCTAAAAATGATTTGCCCGTTTGACAATCATTAGTCTGGGTATTGCAGCGTGTCTCATCATTTCAACATATATTCACAATGTTTTTCAATGTTGAATGCATATTAAGTGTTTATGGAATTCAGACTTTTCCCGCCGGAAGAGCAGTTGGAAGAATCAAGTTCAAAATGAAAGGCAGGTCCTTGAATCCTTACACCAAATTAAGCAAGCAAATAATCCAACAGCTTCCATGGGACGATAAACAGGGGGAACATTCGGCTTCTCACAGCGGGGAGCCAAACTACCCGAGAAGGATGAAGAACTGTCCTCCGATTCCAACAAATTAGCATCAGGAAAGCAAGGAGACAAAAGGAGGTATAAAGAAAAGTATTTGCCTTGACGATTTTCTTCCTTTGAAAATAGAGTACAGATTATAAAGGAAGAAAACAAAAAACACTAAAGCTCTTTAGATGCAACTATCAGGAGGCCGGGGAGGCTCAGATGGCTAGCGTCTGCCTTCGGCTCAGGTCATGATCCCAGGATCCTGGGATGGAGCCCCACATCGGGCTCCCTGCTCGGCGGAGTGCCTGCTTCTCCCTCTCCTTCTACTGCTCCCCCTGCCTATGCTCTCTCATTCTGTCAAATAAATAAATAAAATCTTTAAAAAAAAAAAAAAAAAGCAACAATCAATGGTATCTGGAAAGTCTTCAGACTACAAGGAGCACCCAGCTGGCTCAGTCGGTAGAGCCAGTGATTCTTGATCCCAGGGTCGTGACTTCAAGCCCCACGTTGGGCATAGAACTCACTTAAAAAAAAAAAAAAAAAAAAAAAAGATCTATCCACAGAGACAAGAATATAAAAATGAAAACCATTATATATGTCTATATAACATCACGTGATAGTGTAATATACTATAATCACACACATACGTAGTTCAAGGATTAGAATATGTGAGTTAAAGTATAAAGCTATAGAAGAAAAGAGAGAAAGATTTATGGTCTCAAAGGAAGAGCTTCTTGAACAAGATGCTAAAAGACAAAGTATGAGAAGATAAATGACAGATTGAACTTCATCAAAGTTGAAGATTTCTATTGGATCAAGAACACCCCAAACTAACCACCCAACCCCCACACCCACCACCGGCACCCCTCCACCCCCACCAATGAACAGATGAGTGACAGATAGAGCCAAGTTTTTCCATCAATGTCTAAAACAGATGAGGAATTATCATGCAAATTACACAAGTACCACCTTAAAAGAGAGTCAGCCCCTCCCAAAGGAGCAGAGGTGTGAACAGAGATCAGCAAGAGATCAGCAGCTGGAGGCCTGATGTGTAACCATAAAAGGAGAGCTTTACCCTCTCCCATCTCCAGACAAGGAACCTGACCTAGTGGCAGCCCCCCAGGCATCCATTTCAAAGGACATAGAAAGTCAGACAGCTCTGCAAACAGGCTCCCCGCTGGCTGGGAGGGCTGACGGCTGCAGTGTCGCAGGCCCACAGCCTGGCAGAAGAACACCTGTGAGTGTGCTCTACCTCCAGACACCGGGGTGTGTCCCCTGCAGATCTGTCCCCCAGATGTGCTTGCCCAGTCATGAGAAGCCCAGGGAAGGCGGCAAGGTGATGTGGGAAGCAGAGGCAGAAGAAAAGTTATTAAATTTTCTTACTATCTAGAGCCTACCAACAAGTCCTTGAAACAGGCAGGATGACATTCCTTTGGGGACTCAACTGCCTCCTCCTTAATACTTTGCTAAGGTCAAAAAGCAATCATAGCGTGAACAACCCCTACCCCCAACCAGGATCCTGTAAGTCGACTTTAACATATAAAAATTCCTTTGGAAACTTCTTTATCTCTAAACCCTCCAAGATACATGCTGGCAATCATCCCCAAGCATAGGGCCCACCATATGAAGGGTCTCATGACTAAGGTTTTATTTGATGGTAATAAATGACATTTTCCCAACAACAGCTAGCCCCTCAAGGTCCTGGAAACCTTGCTTCCAAAATTCCTTAGAGACCTATGCTCTCCCTGACCCCCTCCCATATTGCAAGTATATAACGGACCACTCCTCCCAGCCCTGGGCCAGCAGGCCCACGGGTCCTGTCCCCGTGCTTTAATAAACCATCATTTTGCACCAAAGATGTCTCAAGAGCTCTTTCTTGGTCATCGACTCCAGACCTCACCCCACTGAACCTCACTTATATTCTAAAACTTCATCAAAGGCACAGAGTGATTTGAGGCACAAAGAGTGTCAGGGCCCATCATTCAGGAATGGGCGGGGGATGGGGGTGTTAAGTTGTCTCTGTCCATCAGGGCCATTGTCACCAATCACCATAGACTGGAAGGCTCTTAAACAACAGATACTTATTTCTCATGGTTCTGCAAGCTAGAAGTCCAAGATCAAGGTCCCTGCAGATTCAGCATCCTAAGAAGGCTGCTTCTGGGTTGGTAGATGGCCACCTTCTCACTGGGTCCTCACCGGGCAGAAGAAGCCAGGGGCCTCTCTGAGGCTTCTTCTATAGGAGTACCAATCCCATCTGTGACCTCCACCCGCCTGACCTAGTGACCTCCAGAAGGGCCCCGCCTCCTAACACCTCCCTGGGGTGGGGGAGGGAGGTTAAGTGCAACTTGTGAGTTTTGTGGGGACCCACGCCTTCAGTCAAAATTATACATAAACTCACACAACAAAAATTCCATGCAGCCATCAGATACCCTGAACCACATTGACCCATCTCAAAAACTTAACATCTGCTAAAAAGAAGTTAAGACAGAAAATGAAGCTTAAGGACAAGTACTCTCTGCGTAGATTCTAAAACACACACAGCACGGCACGTGTTCCTTTTCAAAGGGTCACTTATATTTACATGAGTGGACCATGTATTGATGACGAATCAGAAGGATGAAACTCTAGCGAATTAACTGCACTAAAGTGGGTGCTGCCGGGAGGAGGGAAACCGGAGTGAGGAGAGGGATGAGGTTGGGGAGGGGGATGATAGCGGGGCGAGCTGAGCCAGGACCGGGGGGGCGGGAGGTGTCAGTTCCAGGATGTCCCAGGGCAGAAGACAGCGTCAGAGCCCATTCTGGCACAGAACCCAGGCCACGGGGAAGCTGGGCTTCATCTGCAGGGCCTTCCCAGGCCAGGGCTCGCATCCTGCTTCCCTCCGCCAGCCTCAGGCCAGCCTCTGCCAAGTCCAGCTTTCGTCACCAATCATGGCCAGACCCCAGGCCCGTTTCACCCAAGAGCGTCTACGTACCCCCACCGATGCCTCTACCGACCCAGCCCTCCGCTGCTGGGCTGGAGACGCAGCTCAGAGGAGCAGAAGCACCACAGGGGTGGGGGGGGCCCTATGGGGTAGCATTTGTTTGCCCTCTCTGCTGTTGCTTTTTGAGGGTGACTCTCTGAGCAGGGGGTGGTCTGGTATGAGACATACCAAAGCTGGTATGTCTCACCCACGGCCCCGGGGCTGAGGACCCACCATGGAATCTGCAGAAGAAGGACAGGACGGTTGGAAGAGGAGGGAAGGAAAGAGAGACGGAGAGACGGAGGGACGGAGGGACGGAGGGAGGGACCAGTGACCACAGTTAAGTATAAACAAATCAGTCTCCCAGACACACCAACTAAGCAAAAGGAGGCAAAGCCCTTTGACCATAGGGGTTTCCATGCTCATGTCCGGGGTGGTATAAACCTGCTTCATCCAAATCTGGAGAGCTGAGCTCCTCTTGAAATCTTTAGGCAAATAAAACACCCCTTTAAGCACTTGTCTGCTTTAACCTGGTCCCTGCCTTTAATTACCCACAGGACACCAAGCGTGGTGTGAGATTTTCTCAAAAGGGTTGTCATCTGGAGCGTTTGGGGACCAGCACAAGGACCCCCCAGGGTGGTTGAGGCCCCTGTCCCACCGAACCCCTGCAAACCCTGCTGCTCTCTGAGCCTTCTTGTTCCCCGTTGGCCTCAGGGCCTCGCACAGACTGTTCCCTTGGCCCAGACCACTCTCCCCTGACTGCAGACCATTGGCTCAGCATCCGCTTCCACGCACACTAGCTCAAAGCTCTGGGCTCTGACTCCCTCCCCCTGCCAGCTCTGTGCCACTCAGCCTGCTGCAGGTGGATGTGTTGAGATGATGGTAAGTGATGCCTACGTGTTTTGGGAGTCTGGCAGCTCCTTCTGTCTTTGGGGTGCAGGGAGGCCCAGTGGTCCCAGAGGATGAAGCATTCTGCCCCGGTCTCCAGACGCGGAACTCTCAGCAAGCCCCGGGCTGAGACGGGGTGAGGCTGAGGGGGCTTGTGAGGACCCCGACTCAGAGAAGAGGGGAACGTGGGTGGCCCCCGCAGGACGCTCGGCATTCTCTGCTGAAGGGGTTTGTGCTCCCGTGAGACAGCAGCTAGGGGAGAGGTGTCAGCAGAGTGGGACAAAGGCCTAGCCCCCAGCCCACCCCCTGCTCACCGCCTTGCCAGGCCCACCTCCCCTCCCTGGGGCTCAGTCCCTCGTCCTCTTTTCTCCCCACACTCGACCTCGTTCATCTCGTCCAGTCTCGGGACTTTAATGTCACCTATGTCCGACGTTCCCAAGTCAACCTTCCCATATGAGCTCTCTCTCCCAGACGTCAGGTCCGTGCCTCCCCACACGACAGATCTCTGCTTGAATGTAGGACGGAGAGCTGCGTCCATCATCTTTGCTGCGTAACAAACACCCCAGAGCTTAGTGACCCAAAAGAACGACTGATTATTTCTCACGATTCTGCTGGTCAGGACTTTGGACTGGACTCATCTGGATGGTTCTTGGGCTTCACGGGTTGTGCACTGGGGCCACCCCAGGGCTGCATTCCTCACAGAGCTTGGCTGGCACCGGAGCGTGGAGGAAGGCTTTTCTCCCGTGTCTGGGAGGCACTCGCTGCCCTCCACGGGCTTCTCTAGTTGGCTCCCTCAGCTTCCTTCCTGCTTGGTAGCCAAGTTCCCAGAAAGCAAAAGCAGAAGCTACCAGGTCTTGTCAAGGCGAGGCCAGGAACCAACCTGGCATAATTTCTGCATGCTCCCCTGATCTCAGCAGGCTGTAAGACCAGCCCTGGTTCAAGCATGGGGAGGCAGGGGGAGATAATGGTCAAGGGGCATGGGGTGGGGGAATGGAGGGGAGGAACTGTCAGCACATCTCCTTGGAAATTTTTCTATCGGGACATCTCGCACCCAGCCTGCTGAGAGCCAGCTCTCACCTTTCCCCAGACCTGGCACCCACGGCCTTTCCCAGCCCAGCAGACGACACCTCCATTCTCCCAGCCTTCACGCCAGAGCCTGGGATGACATCTGGTGCATCAAAAGTCCCATCGGCCCTGCCGGGAGAACATTCCCGAAACCTGCCCCTTCCCGCCGCACTCCTGCAGCTGGGTGAGTGAGTGACGGTTCCTCATCAGCCCGCTTGCTGTTCTCCCTGCCTCGGCCCTTGGAGTCTTTTCTCAACACAGCTGCTAAGTTGATCTTTATATACTTTAGGTCAGATAACGTCACCCCTCTGTTCAAACCTTCCAGCGCCTTCCTGTTTCTCTGAGTAGAGCCAAAGCTCTGACAATGAGCCCCAGGGCGCTGTGCTGTCCGCATCCCCCATACACACTAGGACATAATGCGCAGACCTGGTGTCTGAGCACTTGCTCTCACTTAGGCTACCCTGGTCTTCTGTCTGGAGTGCACCCTGCAGTCCATAGAGCATTCTCTTAGCCAGGAGCAGTTGTGTCATTTGCAGGGCCCGATGCGAAATGAAAAGGCCAGCCCTTGTTCCAAACGATGAAGAATTTCAAAGTGGCAACAGGAGAGCACAGAACCAAGTACAAAGTCCTCTGAGTATGGGGCCCCGTGCACCTGCCCAGGTCCAATGCTGTGAGTCCAGCCCTGGCGTAGCCCTCATCACTTCTGGCCCTTAGAACCCCGTGAGCCAAGCAGCACGGAGATGTCGGTCATCCTCTCATCATTCCGGATAAGGACGTCAGCTCAGAGAGGGTAGCACAGGGCCAGGGTCAGAGGGCCGGAAAGTAGAGGGCTAGCTCTGGACCCCACACCCTGGGAGCAGAGTCTAGACCTCTTCCTCCACACCAAGCCCCCTCCCTCCACGTCTGGGTCCAACCCTAAGAGGAGAGGGACTCTGGGTGCCCCACTCGCAGGCCCCGTGCGTAGCCCCCATGGACACTCCCCTCCCACGCCCTCCCCGGGTCACGGTCAAAGCGCCTCCTCCTGGAATTACAAGCTGGAGCTTGCCCCTGGGAATAAGGTCTAAGAAAAGGAGGCAGAGAGGAGTGCGGAGCCCAGTAGGAGAACAGTACTTCCAAGGCCGGAAATTAAGAAACAGGAGGAGAAAATGCACAGGAAAGGGAGTAGAAGGTCTCAAACAGCATAAATCAGAGTCCTCTGGCTCTGAGCGCCAGGAGCCCGAGAGCTCTGCCAGGACGCAGAGCAGAGCCCAGCAGGGCCGGGTCTGAGGGGACACAGCACAGGGCCAGGAGCACAGGGGCCCTAATTACGGGATTACCCAAAGTCGGTGAGCAGGGCCACAGCGGGCCCCCACCCTGCGTCGGGACAGACTTAATGGCCGGGCTGGAGTCACCACCAACATAAAGTCGTCTTGTTCCCCAGCGATTTTTACAAGGCATTTATGGACCCGGGACAACTTCGGAACAGCGTTCGGCTTCTGCGGCCGGGTGCCCAGACAATGGGGGCAAAGAGGCGGGTCAGCACCAGGACCCCGTGATGAAGGCACAGAGCACAGAGAACTGAGGGGTATTCACCCCCGTGTGGGCCTCAGGGCCTCCCCAACCTTGTTAGGTGCAGCCACCAGGCTGAGGCCCGCGAGGAGCCTTCACCTCCGCAGACCAGGGGCTGAGGCCCACAGCATCGGAACCCGATTCCTGGGGCCTGGGAAGCCTGCCACCACCAGCAGCGTTTAAACGGAGCCCCAGGGGACACAAAAGCCATCAGGGCAGGGTCTCTGAGCTGCTCCCCGCCCCAACAGTGCCAAGGACCCTGGAAATAGCGTCCGCTCCCACAGACCACCCTGTTGTTCCAGTCAGTTCACGTGTTTCATTGTCACTAATTTGTTGTCCTACCCTCGCTCATCGAAGACGGCCTCGGCCACGGTCCGGTGCAGGCGAGCTAAGCCCTTAGGCTGACATGAACCCAGCCCAAAGCAGAGACAGTGGGTGCTGGACTCCTCTGTCTCACAAACCGGAGAGAACTCTGCGATTCACATAGTGTAGCGACCGGCCCCTGAGAACTTCCCATGTGCAAGCCCCTGGAGGGGAGGCTTCACAGGAATCATCTCTTTCAAGCCTTATGTCCCCTTGGGAAGCAAGCTTGACATCATCCTCAACCCCATGTCACAGGAAAGCAATCAGGTTCCCGACAGCCCAAGGACACATACTGGTAGGCAATGTTCCAGGACGCCACCACGGATCTGAACGGGTAACACCAGGCTCCTTCCACTCCCACGTCCGTGTTCACCACGCCCGAGAAACAAGGAAGGTGCCAACATGGGGAAGGAGACGTGAGCTCCAGCTGGCACAGTCAAAGAGGGCTTCCTGGAGGTGGTGATATTCAAGTGAAGCATAAAATGACAAGTAGGTTTGTCTAAGAGAGAGGAACAAATAGAAAAAGAGAGCATGGGTAGGAGCCTGAATGTAGCAGACAGGAACCAAGGCATCCTGGAGCCACAGTACATGGCCTTGGGGCCTCTGAACTTGGGAGTTCTACCCTACTGTTATCAGTAACAGTAATAGTTATCACATAGCCAACATTTACCATTGTTCTTACAGAATTCTAATTTATCCTCACAAATACCCCCGGAGAGAAGAACTATGCTTTTCCCCAGAAGATCGAGGTGCAGGAAGGCTGAGCATCTTGCTGGCTGTGTGAGGTCCGGCCGGTGGTGGAGTGGGTCTAGAGGGCAGGCGCCATGGCAGCCAGCGTCCACAGGCTGAGCCACCACGCAGAACGGCTGCTGACAGGGCATGTTCGCGTGAGTGAGCAGAAATAGAGCAGCGAAACTCCTGTTCTGCTCTCAGCTCTAACACTTCCATCCCAACCCCAGGCCAGTGAGCTCACCGCTGGGCATCCCCATGCCAGGGGGCCCCATAGCCGTGGGCAGGATTGAAAAACCAGGCCACACAAGGGCTTTGCTAGGGGTGGGAGGCCAAATAAGGACCCCAGAGTCGTCCAATCCTAGTCCCCAGAAGTGTGACTGTGCCACTTTACGTGGTAAAAGGGACTTCACGGACATGCTTCATAAGGATGTAGAGACAGGCATCTCTCCTGGAGTATCTAGTGGGCCTGGTGAAATCGCCAAGGCCCTGGGAAGAGGGAGACAGCAGGCCAGAGTCAGAGAAGTGATGATGGAAGCAGAGGTCTGTGCTGGGTTTTCCCAAGAGAAGAAGGGGCCACGGTCTGAGGAAAGCCTGTGACCTTGAGGACCTGGAACAGGCAGAGAACAGGCTTCTTCCCTTCAGCACCCTGCAGGAAACAGCACTGCCCGCACCGTGACCTTAGCCCTGTGACACTGATTCTGGACTTCTGACTTGCAGAACTGTAAAACAATGAACCGTGTTGTGTGAAGACATCACATTTGTGATGTTTTGTTATGGCAGCAAAAGGAAACTCTTACACTAGCTCTCCTACCCCACTCGCGTGGGACCCCTTCCAGCTAGGATGCCATGCCCTGAGACCCTTACAGAAGTGTCTCTTTTGGGGCACCTGGGTGGCTCAGTGGGTTTAAGCCTCTGCCTCCAGCTCAGGTCATGATCTCAGGATCCTGGAATCAAGCCCCACATCGGGCTCCCTGCTCAGTGGAGAGCCTGCTTCCCCCTCTCCCTCTGCCTGCCTCTCTGCCTATTTGTGATCTCTCTCTCTCTGTCAAATGAACAAATAAAATCTTTAAAAAAAAAAAAAAAAGTGTCTCTTTCGGTCAGAGCACAATCGTTCTGAGTTCTGCTCCCGGGTGGAAAAACAGGCTTTAGATCATCCCATTCTGCGTCTTTTGACAGGTTTAAAAAAGGCGGGGGTGGGGGAGATGCAAACTATAGAATAACTTTAAATAGCAACAGACTTTTCCGGTTTCCCCTAAATAAAACACATTTCCTTCTCTGAGAGTGGTTTTAAGTTGCTTTCTGACAAACTTGAACCCATTTGGATAGAGGCTGCTGTCCATCACCAGGTACATGCATCTGCCCGCGGATACTACGTCCCATCCGAGCCAGGCAGAAAGAGCAGCTCTGGAAAAGGAGCCGTGCTGGCCAAGCAGGGGCTTTGGCGGGGTCGAGGGTTTGAGGATTTGAGGTTTGGGCAGTTTTCCAAGACCTATAAATGTAACAAGTCAACTTTATGGGCAGGGGGATGTGGCCATATTTTATTAATAAACCTAATGAAAACTTATAGTAGGGAGGGGGAGGCAGAGGTAAGGAGACGCTGCCCACACTGACCACACAGAAAACAGGGTCCAGTGGATGTTCCTGGACCAGCGAGGGCCCTGGTGCTCAGCCACGGGGTCTGCCCTCTCCACCCTGCTCTGCGCACAGACAGGCTTGGTGAACAGAGCCCCAAGAGCTCCGTCACACCCCTGCCAGGAGCTCTCACCTTGGGGGGATTAAGGCAACAGGGGAGCAAGAGACCCAGAGTTGGAGATACATACATATATATATATGTATATATGTACACACACACACACACACACACACACACACACAACCTCCTGGTGGTTCTGCTTCTCTGATCAGTTTCACTTTGGGGCCACCCAGCATCCTTGCATGCCCTTTCCCTATTTCATGAAGCTTGAAGTAAGGCAGAGGCCCCACCCCATTACAGAGGCTGAAAATGCCAAGAGCCCCTGCCTTCCCAGCCTCCCTTGCAGCCAGGGGAACAGACATTTGATGGGTTCTGCCAAGGGCACCAGGGTGGCTCAGTCGGTTAAGCATCCGACTCTTGATTTCAGCTCCAGTCATATCTCAGGGTCCTGCTATCAAGCCCTGCATCAGGCCCCACACTCAGCAGGGAGTCTGCTTCTCTGCCTCTCTCTCTCTCAAATGAATAAATAAATCTTAAAAAGAAAAAAAAAAAAAGAGTTCTGTCAATTAGGTGTGCATGGAAGCCAAGAACACAGAGTCTGGACACCACGTTGGGGAGGTTGAGAGCAACAGAGATACCCACACACCAGCTCTAGAAGCTTCCAGGATTGGGTTCAAGCAGCAACGGCCAGCTCATTCACCATCAGGGTCACTAGCACACGTGGAGGTGTCCGTTCCCACACTCCTAGGTGTCTTCCCAGGGCAGCTCTGTGGAGTGATTCTGAACCCTGAGCCCGGCCAGACAGCCTCCCGACTAGCCCTCTGGCCATCCTGTGTGCTCCTCCCTAGCATAACGCATTTCCGGTTTGCTTTAATGAGCAAAATTAGCTTCAGCTGCTTGCAACTCCGCTCCCTGATGGACACACAGTTCAGCGCACACAGCTCTCCCGGCTTTTGCCTGCGGCCGCTCTGGCTCTCAGATTCTGTGGGAGGGCCTGGGAGTGGGCCAAGGACTGAGCTCTGTGTGACCTCCTGCATTCAAGCCTGGGCTGCTGGCTCACTCCTCTTTTCAATGAGCAGGGCTAGGGACTGAACTGGGCCCCACCTCCTGCCAAAAATTTCAGATGTTGAGGCCCTAACCCCCAATGTGACTATGTTTGGAGATGGGGCCTTTATGAGGAACTTAAGGTTAGGTGAGGTCATAATGATGCTGCCTAATCTGGTAGGACCGGTGGCTTTGGAAGAAGAGGGGGACAGGCATCCCTCTCCCATGTGAGGACACAGGCAGAAAGCATGATCTGCAAGTCAGGAAGGGGGTGCTCCCTGGAAGCCACCTGTGACAGTGCTTGTTCTGGGACTTTCCAGCCTCCAGAACTGTGAGAAAATTAATTTCTTTTGACTGAGCCCCTCCAGCCTATGATATTTTGTTACTGAACGCCAACCAGACTAACAGAAGCAGATGAAAAAGTGATCTGAGTATGAGCTCTGGTAACAGCCGGCCTGGGTTAAGATCCTGCTTCCTCGGTGACTTAGAGAAGGTGTTCTAGAGTAAGCTACTTGGGCTCTCTGAACCTTGGCTTTAGCTGTACAATGAAGATAATACGGAAGCTCGGCAGGAGACATTCAGGATTTACTGTCTGCCTGGCAGCGCTACTCCATCTCCGGGAGATGGAATCCGTCTTTCCTGGAGTAAATTCATTTGTGACTTATTGAGAATGGCCGAGGGGTCTCCAGGCTCATTAAGATTTCCCAGGATTTTTCTGACTATCTCAGGGATACCTGGGTGGTTCAATCAGTTAAGCTTCTGCCTTCAGCTGGAGTCATGATCTCCAGGTGCGAGGAGCGAGCAGGTCAGTGGGCTCAGCAGGGGGTCGGCGTCTCCCTCCGCCCCTCCTCTATTTGTGCTCACACTTTCTCTCCCTCTCAAATAAATACAGAAGATCTTTAAGAAGGGGGGGGGGGCACCTTGATAGCTCAGTCAGTTAAGCAGCTGCCTTCAGCTCTAGGTCATGGTCCCAGGGTCCTGGGATCGAGCCCCGCGTCAGGCTCCCTGCTCAGAGGGAAGTTTGCTTCTCCCTCTGCTCCCCCTACTTGTGTGCTCTCTCTCTCTCACTCTCTCAAATAAATAAATAATTTTAAAGAACCAGCTGAGGGCACCTGGTTAGCTCAGCCAGTTAAGCATCAGACTCTTGGGCGCCTGGCTGGCTCAGTTGTTAAGCGGCTGCCTTAGGCTCAGGTCATGATCCCAGCGTCCTGGGATCGAGCTCCGCATTGGGCTCCCTGCTCAGCAAGGAATCTGCTCCCTACCTCTGCCTGCTGCTTGTGTTCCCTCTCTCGCTTTCTCTCTCTCTCTCTCTCTCTCTCTCTCTCTCTCTCTCTCTGAGTCAAATAAAGAAAATAAGATCTTTAAAAAAAGGATCAAGAGTCTAGATATTGGGGGTGCCTGGGTGGCTCAGTGGATTAAGCCACTGCCTTCAGCTCAGGTCATGATCCGAGGGTCCTGGGATCGAGCCCTGCATCGGGCTCTCTGCTCTGTGGGGAGCCTGCTTCCTCCTCTCTCTGTGCCTGCCTCTCGCCAACTTGTGATCTCTGTCTGTCAAATACATAAATAAAATAAATCTTTAAAAAAAATAAAAGAGTCTAGCTATTGGCTCAGGTCATGATTTCAGGGGGTCTTGAGATCAAGCCCCATGTGGATCTCTGTGCTGGGCATGGAGCCTGCTCAAGATTCTTTCTCTCAAAAAAAAAAAAAAAAAAAAAAAGAAAAAGAAAAAGAAAAGAAAACAACTAAAAAAACTCTCTCTCTCCCTCTGCCTCTGCCTTCTCACCACCACCAATCGCAGGCACACACACTCTCTTTCTCTCTCAAAAAAAGAAAGGACCAACTTTTTGCTGGGATTGCTGTAAGGGCCACAGGCAGCCATCTCAGCCATAATGCGCAGAGGGGCCTTTGGGGTGGTGAAGAGGGGGACAGCAGAACTGGGATTCAGCCCCTAAATGACAGCCAAGGAAATGGGGCATGCCGACACCTGCCGGCCCCTGCTTCCAGCTGGGCTTGACGCTAATTACGCTACTGAACCTCTTAGTTCCAGGAGCCAATCATTCCTTTTTAGCTTAAGCTGGTCTGAACTGGGCCTTTTCACTTAACAGAGAGTCTCTGAGGAGTAAATGAGAAAACACAGAGAAAGTGTTGACCATGGAGCCCAGGACAGAGTCTGCCAGGTTTTCTCTCCCGGGACACTGGGCAATGTGGTTGGATTCCTGGCTGGCCCAGGTCCCAGGTCCCCCGTCGCGCTCTCCATTACCCCAAGGGCAATCTCTGATCATGGCCCGTGACCACCTGCCACCAGGATGGACTTCAGCCTGCCCTACCCCCCAAGCTCCGTGTTAGATTGAAGCGTAGGCTTATTCTGGGGCCCTGGCTACACGTAATTTTGCAACCCTCCTAACATTTTGCTGTGGGCTTTATAAACCTTAAGAAGTAGAACTGCCAGTTATTGTACCAGCAAAAATGGTTTTATTCAGGAACAGCAGAGAATTACAATCCAGGACAAGCAAGCTACTGCAAAACCATAGGCAAGTCCGGAGAACAAAGGAGAGGAACGCTCTTTTATAGAGGAAAGGAGGATGCTGGGAGAGCTGTTATAAACAAAATGTCCATTGGAGTAAACTGGGAGTTTGAAGTATGGTGACTTTTCATTGGCTGATTTGTGACCATGTCTCATTGGCTGGGCTGTTGCCAGGGAAGAAGGAAAGTCTGTCTTCCTCCTGCTGGGAGAGAAAAGGTCCCTCTCTACCTGTTAGATTTGCAAATGACAAGGGGGTAGAACCTGAGAGCTTCCTCTGCCAGCCTCCCAACTCTATTCTAAACCAGGCTCACTTTTATTCATTTTCACATTTTCCCACATCATTAATATCCTTGGAAAGCCTGACTTTTCAGGGCCTGGGTGGCTCAGTTGGTTGGGTGTCCACCCTTGGTTCAGGTAGTGATCCCAGGGTCCTGAGATCAAGGCCCACATCAGGATCCCTGCTCTACAGGGAGCCTGATTCTCCCCCTGCTTTTCCCCCTGCTTGTGCACTCTCACTCTCTGTCAAATAAATAAATAAAATATTGAAAGAAAGAAAGACACTTTTAATATCTAACCTTTCAAAATGAAGATTTCCATCATTTTTGTTAGCCATCTATTGTCTGACACTAAGGTTATTGCCCATTTTCTACTTTATGCTATGGTATAAAACCATATTTTTGGGGTGCCTGGGTGGCTCAGTTGTTAAGCATCTGCCTTTGGTTCAGGTCACGGTCCTAGGGTAGGATCAAGCCCTGCCTTGGGCTCCTTGCTCAGCGGGAAGCCTCCTTCTCCCTCTCCCACTCCCCCTACTTGTGTTCCCTCTCTTGCTGTGTCTCTCTCTGTCAAATAAATAAGTAAAATCTTAAAAAAAAAAAAAAAAGCATATTTGTATACAGAATTTTGACTGCATCTTGGGCTACTTTCCTGTATGGATTTCTAGAAGAATGAGTGGGTGGTGGACATTATTGGAGGTCTTGAGGGCCACTGAGATGAGCAGCTTTGAAGCAGCATCTGCACCTTTTTTCAACACCCCATTGCACTCTTAACCAATCCTCATTGTTCAAAATTCTTCCATTAATTTCATGCTGTGGGCTGGTTGCTAGAGTAAGCATTCTGCATGCCTTTTCTTATCCATAACAAGTCTACTGCATGGATAAGATTATTGCCCAGTATTAGGGGTACCTGGAGGACGCTGTCAGTTAAGTGTCCGAGTCTTGATTTCAGTTCAGGTTGTGATCTCAGAGACCTGAGATCAAACTCTGAGTCAGGCTCCATACTCGCCATGGAGTCTGTTTAAGAATCCCTCTCCCCGGGGTGCCTGGATGGCTCAGTGGGTTAAAGCCTCTGCCTTCAGCTTAGGTCATGGTCCTGGAATCAAGCCCCGCATCGGACTCTCTGCTCGGCGGGGAACCTGCTTCCTCCTCTCTCTCTCTGCTTGCCTCTATGCCTACCTGTGATCTCTGCCTGTCAAATAAATAAATAAAATCTTAAAAAAAAAAAAAAGATTCTCTCCCCTCTCCTTCTGCCCCTCCTGCTCATGCTCTCATTCTCTCTCAAATAAATAGATAAATCCTTAAATATAATAAAATAAGATGCCTGGATGACCCAGTCAGTTAAGCATCTGCCTTCGGTTCAAGGTCATGAACCCAGGGTCCTGGGATCAAGTTCTGCTTCGGGCTCCCTGCTCAGTGGGGGTCTGCTTCTTCCTCTACCCTTCCCCCTGCTCATGATCTCTCTCTTTCTCTCTCTCTCTCTCAATCTCTCTCTCTCTCTCTCAAATAAATAAATAAAATCTTTTTTAAAAATAAATAATAAAAAATAATAAAATAATAAAATAAAATTGTAAGAGCTTATTGCCCAGTTTTAGAGAAGAGGAAACTGAGGTTCAAAGGAGGTTCTCAACTTGCCAAAGGCAACACAGCTAGAAAATATAGAGGCAGGATGGGTTCTAAAGTTGTCTGACTCTAAATCCAGTGCTGCTCTCCCACCATGAAACTCTCTGGGAGGGAGGGATCATTTCCTGCCGAGAGTCCAACCTGAAAATAATTTCCCCTGCTGGTGCCCGGATACTACCTGTATAATAACATGAAATATCCCACTAGAACCACATCCTAAATTACTTTAGGTCTGCTGTCATCCAGATCACACCTTAAGATGATCAAGGCTGTTGCATTGAGGACCCATTCTATTTTTTTTATTTTGTTTAAATTTGATTAATTAACGTAGAGTGTATTATTAGTTTCAGAGGTAGAGGTCAGTGATTCATCAGTTGTATGGAACATCCATGCTCATTACATCATGTAATGCCCATGTAATGCCCTTAATGCCCATCCCCAGTTATCCCATCTCCACCTCCCCCCCCCCTCCAGCAACCCTGTTTGTTTTCTATAGTTATGAGTCTCTTATGGCTTATCTCCCTCTCTAATTTTGTCTTGTTTAATTTTTTCCTCTCTTCCCCTATGATCCTCTGTTTTATTTCTTAAATTCCACATATGACTGAGATCATATGATAATCGTCTTTCTCTGAGTGACTTATTTCATCTAGCCTAATACTCTTTAGTTCCATCCGTGTCATTGCAAATGGCAAGATTTCATTTTTGATGCCTGAGTAATATTCTGATGTGTGTGTGTGTGTGTGTGTGTGTGTGTGTGTGTATGCCACATATTCTTTGTCCATTTATCTGTTGATGGACATCTGGGGTCTTTCCATAGTTTGGCTATTGTGGACATGGCTGCTATGAACATGGGTTACAGGTGCCCCTTCGGATCACTACGTTTATATCTTTGGGGTAAATACCTAGTAGTGTGATTGCTGGGTCGTAGGGTATTTCTATTTTTAACATTTTGAGGAGGCTCCATACTGTCTTCCAGAGTGGCCGTGCCAAGTTGGCACCCCCACCAGGAGTGTAGGAGGGCTCCCC
This sequence comes from Mustela nivalis, assembly GCF_964662115.1. Taxonomy (NCBI): domain Eukaryota; kingdom Metazoa; phylum Chordata; class Mammalia; order Carnivora; family Mustelidae; genus Mustela; species Mustela nivalis. Next base: position 179,865,638 of record NC_139021.1, read on the forward strand.
TTTCTCTGCACTGAGGACCCACTCTAAAGCACAGTTGCACGTACCATGAAGAAAGTTCTTCCATGGAACAAGAGCCCCATGAATGGAGCATCTACTAGTCCAGGGTCTTTGAGATGCAAATAGCCCCTTTGGTCAACAGAATAGCAACCTGGGCACTAGTTTACTCTTCCTTTCAATGGCACTGTTGGGTCCCTTCCTGGGGCTAGGCCAGGATGACAAAAGGTCCCTTTTCCTTCTAGATCCCTCAAAGCCCCTCCACTAGGGTTTCCAGAGGCAGGGTTTCCAGAGGCGATGTCAGCTTGTTCCAGTCCCCTCACCTCATGTCCTGCTTCCTCCCCAAAGCACTATTAATAAAGACATCACATTATATAATTTTTCCCAAATTACAGTATGCAAGCCTAAAAGAAATGTAAGGGATTGGGGGGAAATGCATCATTTCCCCACAATCATTGCTGTGGGTTTTGGACAGAAGGACTTGTTCTGGAAGGGCTGTATTTAAAAACTAAAACAATAGACCCCAAATGGAGTCACTTACGCTAAGCCCCAGGTCACCAAACTCAGACTTAATTAGTTTCAGCTCTCCCAGAAATGGAATCTTAAACCAGTCAATCAGGGGGCGCCTGGGTGGTTCAGTCAATTAAGCGTCTACCTTCAGCTCCCATCCTGATCGCAAGGTCCTGGAATTGAGCCCCACATCAGGCTCCCCGTTCAGCGGAGAGCCTGCATCTCTCTCCCTCAGCTGTTCCCCCTGCTTGAGCTCTCTCTCTCTCTCTCTCCCTCTCTCTCGGTCAAATAAATAAACAAGTAAAATCTTCTAAAAAAAGAAAAAAAAAATCAGGAATCCCCTGATCAGCACAAGTTAGGTCATCTGCCTCATAGACCCCTGCCGTCCTCTAAAAGAAAGTAACTTTGCAATAACCAGCCCTCTGTTTTGCCATTTAACCTCCTTATTCCCACTCCCTTCTGCCTGCAAGTCTCTTATTTTGCTAGAGTGGATGCTGCCCGATTCTAATTGATTTTTGCTCAAACCCTGAAAATGTTGAATATGCCTCAGTTTATCTTTCAACAGCTGTCAGGTGACTTCCGCAAGAAGGTGGGCAGAGCTAAGATACATTCTAAGTCCCCAACCCCTGAGCCCATCAAACCCTCTCCAGAATGCCCATCATCGGATGGCAAAGCCCCACTGGGGTTCAGGGACTAGGATTCCCCTTCTCCCTCCACACCAATGTCCCCTGTGACATTACAGACTTGTGAATGTAGGTTTGAAGGAATTCTTTTTTATGATTCCACTTCCAAGAGCTGATGTGTACTCTGCCTCTAACTTCTGGACACCCTTTCCTGGGGGATGAGAGCAGTATCTTTCCCAGCCCCCCAGGTTCCTGCAAGGGTTATTTGCAGAAGTTCTGCCTGAGCTTTCTCTTTGGCATGAAATAGCCTACAGAACAGCCTTGGGAGTCTATGGCTCTGCCTCTCTGTCTGGGCTGGTGCCCAGGGTCCCCAGGGGCCAGGGGAAGGGGTTCCCTACCAGACTGCTGGGCTCATTTTAGAGGGCCGGCTGTTGTACAAAGCAGCACCCCGAGGCTGTGCCCTCTTTGGGGGTGAAGACCACATGGGGGTCTTCAGGACTTTCCTCCTGGGGCCTTTTCCTTTCTGAGATCTTTTTTCCTCCTTTCCCACCCCAGCACCCTCCCCCCGCCTTCTCCTGAATCAGCCGAGTGTCCGAGGCGATTGGCAGAAGGCTCAGCTCTTGCTCTGGGCACTGAAAGCTTGGAGGAAATGGAGAGGGGGGGGTACAAAGATGGCGTGTGGGGCGCACCCTCCCTTACCCTGCTTCTTTCCTAAAGGGGCTGAGACCCCCAGCCCGTGGAGAAGAAGGTCTTCAGTGGACCATGGGTCCCTCGTAGTCAGTCCAGTGCCCAGCCAGCATCTGGGGCCACAGACTGTGGCCTGGTAGTTTCCAGATTTCCACACGTGTAAAGTAGGTGCAATCATTATTTCTAATAATACATACAACGCACTGATTATATCACAAATACATGTGTGTGGTTCCAGGCGCTTGGTGTCAGCCGGCTGTGGGGCTGGTCAAACCACCCCTGGGAGGCTGGCCCTGCTCCAGCGGTGACACGCTGGAAGGCGCCCACGGAGAAGGGAAAGGTGGCTGTGCCGGGAGGAGGGAAGCCTGGAGGAGCAGAGCCCACGTGCATGGCGGCAATGGCCTGGTTCTGGCGCCCTTCGTCCCAGAGCCCAGCGGCCCTCGGCCAGGAGCAGCAGAGGCTGAAGGAGCGGTTGAGGCCATGGGGGCAGGTAAGCCCCCGCCTGCGGGACCATGTATGTGAGCTGCGGGTACGAGTGGCCCCCCCCACCCGTCTAAGGCGAGGGAACGTGGCCGCCACCAGACTTCTTCCAAATCTCAGGCAGGGGCGCCTGTGGCTCCGCCGGTTAAGCATCCGACTGCCGGTTTCAACAAGATCGAGCCCCACATCCGGCTCCACAGTCAGCCCAGAGTCTGCCTGGGACTGTTTCTGCCCCTCCCCGCTTGGTCTCTTCCCCTTTGCCCCTCCCCCACGCCTCTATCCCCTCTGCCCCTCCCCCTGCTTATGCACTCTCTAAAATAAATAAATCAAACAAACAAAACAAAGCAAAACTCAGGCCAAATGGCTCATGGCTCCAGCCAACCTGGAACTACACAGGGAAGGGAGCTCTGGGGAATGCGCCTCACCCCCCCCCCCCCCGACACACACACACACACACACACGCCCACACCCTCGGTAGTAACTTGGGCCACCAGACACTGCAGCTTTGCCCTGGTCGACAAGATCAACCAGAGACATCACCAGCCGACCCCAACCCTGCATCGAGACCGGGGCCACACTGGGTCCCCGCAACCAGTAGATCTCCCTTTCTCGCAACCTGGGGAAGCTGGGAATAGGGACTTGGTACACAGCCTCCTTCCAAAAGGCCCTGGTTCCTTTTCTGTCTCCCCTCAAAGAAACTCAGACGTCAAGATGCACCCTGTGCCCCCCAGACGAGGTGCCTGCAGGACCACGGGTGGGACTCTTCAGGTAAACACAGACAGCAAACTAACTCCCGCCTTGTCAGACGCGTGTTACCTGTGGTGTTCGGTTTCTGGAAGGACTCGTTCTGCGAGCGCAGAGACAGAAAGCCCAGAAGGCGAGATGCTAGCCTATCAGCAGGTGTTCTCTCAGGGATGGGATAATGGATGATTTTTCTGCTCTCCTGTATGTTTTTTCTATACTATATTTTTCAGTGAACATATATCACTTTTAAAATAAGAAAAGTAGATTTATAATACAGTCAGGCTTCCCCTCACCCTCAAGCCACTCAGGAGATCAACGTACTTAACGCTCAAAGGCCCAACCAGGGAGAGCTAGGGCCAGGCCGGAGGCCCTCAAGATGCTGCCTGCCAGGCACGTGGAAACACACAGTAGCCAAGCACCGAGGCCACTTCTTGGCCTTTCAGACCCTGAGGGCATATCTGGAGCATGAACCTGCCAGTAGTTGTCAATCTCTGACCTGACAGTTTGCTGATGGTCAGCAGAGATCTCAGGGTGGGGAGCTGGGCCCAGCACCCTGATGCAGGTGCGCTGAGCGGGGGTCAGGGAGAGCAGCAAACACCGCAGGTCCTGGGGGTGCAGCCAGGGCCTTTCCCAGGGTGGGGGGGATCTAGCCCAGGGCACGCTGTTTGGAAGGTATGAAGGCTGGGGAGAAAGTTTGCAGAGAGACAGCTTGTCCCAGGAACAGGATAACCAGCCAAGGTTGCTGGGGTCTGGTCCTGCTTCTTGAAGGCCGCTCAACTCCAGATGGGCTCCTCAAGCCGCTCGCGGCGTGGATACGGAGCCAACAGGACAACATGCGTCAGGATCTCCAGGCCCGTAGTTTCGGGGCCCGAACTCAGGTGTCCCTTAGCTCAGCACAAGTGGCCGACTGTAAAAGCTGGAGAAGCAGCAGGTACCCAAGAAGGCTGATACGCCGGTACGTTCCAGTTGACATGCTTGATACCCGTGTACTTGCTGAGGCAGGAAAGGGACCAGTGCCCCCGTCCACACTGCGTGAGATGCAGATCTCACTGCAGGGGACTCGTACCCCAGCCTGAGAATCTGCTCCTTCTCTCTCCCCCGCCCAAACCCAAGTGCACATGCTGCCAATTAGGCCGCGTTTCTGTGATGCTGATGGCCCTTCAGACAGGTGGCCTGGGCAGTGGCGTGGCTGGCCTTCCGTGCATCAGCTCTGCCTACTCTGTGGCCAGGAAACAGCACCACATACCACTGCCAGGCCTCTGGGCCTGACTCCCCCTTTCCTTTGGCAACTACACTCTTGCTAATCTGCGAGGCACCATTTAAAAGTGCCTGGGTGGCTCAGTCAGCTAAGCAGCCTCCTTCAGCTCAGGTCATGATCCCAGGGTCCTGGGATGGAGTCCAGCAACGGGCTCCCTGCTCCGCGGGGGGTCTGCTTCTCCCTCTGCCTCTGCTCATGCACGTGCTCTCTCTCTCTCAAATAAATAAAATCTTTTTAAAAATAAAATAAATGCCACCTCTTCCATGCACCTGTCACAAAGCCCAGCTTCCCCGCGCTCATACCCCACATGTCCATGCACCTCCCCTAACTTGCCTGAGGTTCACTGTTTTGGTCTTTGCACTGTTCGGTTTCTCTTGGCTCTCCCCCTCTGGCCTCTGGCACCGTTCTCTAATCATCCCACAAACCCTCGCTGAAGTTGACACTGCTGGCCAATCTCTGAAATTAATCCATCTCAAGATTCCTTGGCAGTTTTCCATAAATTGATTCAAGATGCCCAGCTGGGGAGGGGGCAGGCACATTGAGGAAATCAGAAACCAGCCTCTCCCACCTCCTCGGCAAGCCTTCCAGACTCTGACTCGTCCGTCTTCCTTCACGTGTGCATTTAGGGGAGCAAATATCAGCCCTGGAATAAATACGCAGTTCCTCGTAGAACCCCAATGCTGCCAGCACAACAAATCACCAGAAACAAGAGGCCCCTCTGCCATGAAGGACAGGCATTGCTTCCCAAGCACTATTGGAAAGGCAGCAACATCAATAAGCCAGCGTCGGAGCTGAGGGAGGAAATCAAAGCCTGTCCTGTCGAGGGTCCTCTGTAATTGATGTGCTACATTCGTGGGATGCATCCCGGAGAGACCTGGGGACACTTGGAGTGGGAAAGTCAGGTGATCACAGGGCCAGTGATGTCCGAGCCAGGACGGGCACCCAAGGGGCACCCCCTGAGGACAAAACTGCAGTCACATGGGGCAACTGGGGGCTCAGTCGGTTGAGCATCCGATTCTTGGTTTCAGCTTAGGTCGTGATCTCAGGGTCGTGGGACTGAGCCCCACATCTGGCTTGGAACTCAGCTCCAAGTCTGCTTTTCCCTCTCCTCGGCCTATCCCCCTGCTCATGTGATTGATCGATCGATCAATAGATAGATAAAGTCTATAAAAAAAAAAAAAAAACCCTGCAGGAGCAGCACACATCCCACCCACGCAAACCCCAAACCCATCACTTGCTCAGGATCCCTCAGAGAACCAGAAGCCTATTCTGCTTTGTGCCCCTGACCGGGGCCTCTGAGCAGGACAGACAGACAATGAACAGCTAAAGGCAGCTTCCTGGCCTCTGGGGGGGCTCGGCTCTCTGTAGACACCCAGCTGGGCACCCCCGTGTCGGTGGCAGGTCCTCGGGAAGGTTGGCTGGATTATGGAGGGATTCCAAATTCCCAGCAGCTGGCACGCGACCGTAAAGAACACATGGTGAGACTTAGTCCCAGGAAGACAAATCTGTCAACGGTTGTCCAAGATGAAGTCATTCAGTGCTCAGCGAGTGGACACTTCTCTTCATCACATCACTGACCAAACGTTCTGGGTTTGATCATCGCATTTTTGATCAGGGGGCTCTCAACTGAAACACCTGGAAAGTCTGCTATAAAGCTGCAGGGGGGGGTGGGATTCCCCCCAGCTAGAGGGCTCCAGAGACTGAGGACCACTGGATCGCAGAGAGACAAAGTTGGGGGCGGATGCTGTCCCAGCTTCACCTCTGACATTCTGTGTGTTTGGGGTCAGTCACTTTGCTGGTCCAAATCTCAGCTTTCTCATCGGTAAAACAGACGTAGTAAAATCCTGTCCTCCTCGGACCACATAGGTCTGCCTGAGACACAAGAGCCCACCCTGCTGACCTCATAAAGCAGCTGTCAGCCACAAATACTATTTAATTTACATAACAAGGCTGACTTTGCTCCATGACACCCAGATGCAAGAAACCTGTCACTTGATAATTTTTCCAAATTACCTACTTTCTCATGTTGAGTGGATATATCATTAGTACATGAGGGTTTGGGTCTGAAAGAAAGCAGACACAAACCAGGCTCCTTCACTCGGATTTCCGACTCCAGAGAGACCACTGGGTTGGAAGTCCCATGACCTGGGTTCAAGGTCAGCTCCTGTTACCAACTTCCTGCATGTCCTTGATTAAGTCTCTCCTGCCTAGGGCTCTGTAGGGTCTTCTAGCTCTGAAGTACAACGTCTCTAGTTTCAAGGGTAAGACCTTAGAGTCGAGGAAGTCATAGGTTTATTTCCAGACTCTCTCATCTTCAACTCCATCCACCCCCTGACGCTTCCTTCAAACCCAGAGCAGAGGCAGAACTGAGGCATCTGTCAGATTCTCCAGAGACTCAGGCACCCAGGGGACCTTCCTCGGCATCACCCAGCCTCGCAGAGCCCCAGCCGCGCTCCCTCTCCCAACTCGAGCCGGAATGAAAAACCCACCAGGCTTTAAGGGACGGCTTGAGAAACAGCAACCCACTTTCCAATCCAAACCGCGAATTGCTTTGGGAACCATCTGCTGGCTAAGCAAACCCTTGCCATTTTTTACCTGCCCAAGCACCTTCTTCTGCGTCCTTGAGAGAGAACAATGGGAATGAGCTCTCCCCTCACGTGGGTCATGGAATAATTCACACGGGAACTCACCTTGTGAGTGGCCTCTGTGCAGGGGTCTGCCCACCACTGCCAGGCCCCTGTCACCAGGACGCTGTATCAGACCCGAGTGTACTGCAGGGAGTTGGCCAGGACCCCTCCTGGCACAGGGCCCCTCAGCTCTGTGAGGTCTGAGAGCCCACTCACTCTCTCTCTGGTTCTGGTGGGCCTGTCCTGCCCCGCTCAGCCCCAGCAGTCACTCCAGCAGCCGGCAGCCAGCTGCTCCCCCTGGTACTGGCCCCGGGACCCGCTTACTGCACTCCAAACTAGCCTCCGCCGTGTCTGCCGGGTGCCGGCCTCCATGCCAGGCATAGAGGATAGACACAAAGTCGGCGACCCTGAATGAGCCCACCGATGGTCCCCGAGATTCATTAGACCATTTCTAAACAAACAAGATAGTGCTGTGTAAAAGCAATCGCATCTCCAGAAGGGTCTAGAAATGACTCTCAGCTGCCACTCCTGGTCATTGGCCTGCATCCCTGCACAAAATCGGGTCCCTTTTCCAGGAAGTGCCAGGGCCCCCCTGGGGCCTGTCTTCATGCAATCGATCAGCACATCTATGCGAATCTCCCTCACTTCCCCCACCTAGAGCCCTGCGTGGCCCTGACGTTTGCCCTGTGTTCGGTGAGGCCACCTGCCATGGGAGCAAGAGGTTGTGGGGACCGTGGTTCCCCCAGGGCAGCACAGTCCAGTCGCTGTGGAGTTTTCCATCACATGTCCAGGCCCCATCCACCCTCCAGAAGGCAGACTCATGGACAAAGTCCCAGCCCCCGCGTGGTGTGACCTTGGACAAACTGGTGAACCTCGAGGAGCCTCCGCGTTCTCACCTGTGCAATCGGGACATCCTGCTATGAGATGGACCGAAAGTACCTGCTGTTTCACGGGGTTCTCATAACCAGACACAAGGAGAATGAGAGCTACGTGCACAGTGCACTGAGCAGAGGAATGCACTGCTTGGGAGCTGCCTCCCGCCCCGAGCCCCGTCCAGCCACCCCAGGGCTAGCGGGGTCTCCGTCTCCGCCCCTGTCGCCCAGGATGCTGAGGGCAGCCGTGTGCAAGGCCTGGACCTCCCAGAGCACCAGGCAGGGATCTGGTGAACATTAAGCCTGCCACCTAGGGCTGGGTTTGGCCATCCCACTGGGGAGGACTGAGACAGCAGTGCCATTTTTTTTTTTTAAGGTATGTGTTTCTTTCTATCTTTCTTTATTGAGAGAGAAAGAGCGTGCGCGTGAGTGGTCGGGGGAGAGCAGAGGGAGAGGGGGAGAGAATCTCAAGCAGACTTCCTGCAAGCAGGGAGCCCGACACAGGATTCGATCCCACGACCCCAAGACTATGACCTGAGCTGAAATCAAGAGTCCAATGCTTAACTGGCCGAGCCCCCCAGAAAGGAGCTGAGCATTGCCATTTTTAACAAGCTCCCTGCATGGCTCTGGAGCAGCTGGTCTGCCGAGCCGGGTTTGGACTTTGGGTCCTAGCCAGTCAGAGGCAGCCGGCTCTTCGGCAATAGCCACCCCGCCCCCCCCCCCCGCTCCCCTACCCCTTCCAGCCTTTCCTGCAGCCCACCCACTGCTAAGGTCCCCCGCACCTAATTAGTAGGCAAATCCCGTTCGGGGAGAACTGAATGGGTCCCTTCTGCTCAAGGGCGTCCCTCACAGTCCCTTTGTAGCCAGCCTGCATCCCAAGCAGGCCGAACTGCGTCCTCAGCTGTTTACCCGCCGTGCAGTTTTTGCCTTGGCCTCCTGGCTCCCACCTTCAAAGCCACGATCAGAGCCATGCTGGCGCTCCTGTGGGGCTGCGTCTTCCTCTGGAGAAGTGGCCGGCCCCAGGCAGGGCTGGGTCTGGCTGCCACAGAGGTGCCTGTGGCTGGCTGTGTGCAGGGGGGTGTGTCAACCCAAACAAACATACTCTGGGGGGCGAGAAGCACAAACAGTCAAGGCCAGGCAGGAGGGGGGACCAAGTTCTGGCAAAGGGAGGAAGGTGCCGCTCCCGCAGCCCAACGTGCTCCACACCCAAGGATACAGAGCTCCCCCACCTCGAGGTAGGGCAGCTTAAAGAAGGCTCCACTGAGACAGACATTCCTCCAAATGGGGGAGGAGGTGGGCAGACTCCTCCTCACCGCAGGACGGAGCCCTGGCTATACCCACAGGCAACCTGGCAGGAGCTGTCCAGAAAGGGCCACACTCCAGGTGGGGTGGCATGGGATCACAACTCTGCCTGGGGACTGGGGCTCAGCCCCACACAGTGGAAACAGGTGAGGGGCACAGAAGTCACGGGATGAAGCCATGTCGCCCACCCCTGGCCTCTAGGCCGGGCTGGACCCCGCCCCACCCTGGGCCCTGCTTACCAAAACAGCCCAAGCCGCTCTTGGGTTGGAGAACACGGGGTCACGGATGTCATGAGCATGGGGTCTGGGGTTTTCATTAATTCCGATGCGTATCCGGGCTGTGTGGTTACCAGACTCCATAGGGCTCAAGTCTCAGTGCCTCATGTCTGAAGACCCCAAGAGCTGCCCGGCCTCCCTGAGACAGGGTCTGGGAACGACCAAGTTTGCAGGGCTGCTAGAGCGGTCAGTGAGTCTGGAGCATGAGGAAGGAAGGATAGGATTATTACTCACTCATCAGGTTGAGACCCATGGGGACAGGGACAGCCACTGGGCAGGTGAACTTAGAATTAGGACCCCCAGGCCACCCAAGCCCAGGGAGCACTGAGCCCTCCTAAGTCAGGTCCTACCCAAAGTTTCAAACCCAAAGCACTAAAATCCCTTACTCTTGACAAGGCCTTGTAGGTTAATGGGTTTGGAGTGTGTACCTCCCCTATACCTCATGACCTTAGCACCCCCCTGCCCAGAGCTGGGGCCCCTGGGGCCCTCAACCCCAGGAGGGTTTGAAGCAGGATTCCTGGGGCCATCCAAACCCACAGAACCCACCTGTGGAGCTGGGCCCAGGACACCTGCATGTTTATCAAATCTCAGGCCACCCCAGTGCCCTCCAGAGCTTGAGAATTCCCAGAGAGGTTGGGCAGAGAGGGAGAGAGGCAGGACCAAGAATGCAACACACTGTCCCCAACCCAGCACCTTGCTTGGGTTTTCTAAAGGAGGAAACTGGTCCAAGTCCATGGAGCTGGTAACTAGCCTCGAGCAAGCTTGCCCACACTCACCCCCACCAGGCCCCCAGCACCTGGCTCCTCCCTGGAGGAGGAGGGATATCACTCCTCTCAGCTCCCCACGCCTCTCCTTCTCGTCCAGGAGCACAGCGGCAAGCCCAGGTCTGGGCCCCAGGCACTGGCCTTGCCCTTGGCACCCACACACCCAGAGCCTGCCAGACCTCACTGGCACAGGACCGTCACGATCTCCATGACCCACGGCCACAGCCAGGCCAGCATCAGGTCCCACATCCCGCCACTCACTGTACAACGCAGCCCCCCAACCACCGGGACAAAAACTGAGGTGCAGAGAAGCCAGAGAACCACCCCTCCACCCGCCACTGTACTCTCCATCGCACCCCTCCACCCCTGCACCAATCCTGCGGGACCTCAAGCTGCAAATTCCTCTGGTCACAGCAGGCCCTGGAAAGAGGCCCTTCCCGTGGGGTCAGAGCGCCCCCTGCCCCTGCCGGGTGGACGCACAGCGGCCCTCCCTTGCCAAGTCGGTCACCGACCCCGCGCGGGAGCCCGAGGGAGCCCAGGCTGCTCGGGAGCCCGCACCCCTGCGCAGTGAAGAAGAGGGTTGCAGAGGGGTGCAGCGGGCGGCGTCTGGGCTCTGGGAGGGTGGATGCGATTCGCAGAGCCCCGACAAGCCAGGAGGTCGAGCCCTAGGGCCACGAATAGGCGCCCGGGGTCCCCACGGCAACGCGCTCGGCTCTGCGGGGAGCAGCCGCGGGAGCTTTCTACGTTTTCAAACTCCCTACAAGGAGCATATTTCACCGGAATAAAACAAGGATCCCGAAAACACACCGCATTCCGCGCGCGGCCGCCGCCGCCCCCGGACCTCCCGCACCGCCCCGGCTCTGCCGCGCAGGGACCCTGGGAGCGCCGGCGACTCCCGGGCCGCCCCAGACACCCCCCCCCCCGGGCCACCCCGGTCACTCCCCACCCCCACCCCGGGCCCCCAGCGCTCGCGCGGGGCGCGGAGCCCAGAGGTCGGGCCGGGGGAGCAAAACTTTGCAGACAGCGCCCCCTGCCGTCCCGAGGGGCCCCGGGCCCCGAGCCCGCGCGCGGCTCCGGCCAAACCCGGTTTTGCCGAGCGGTGCTGCATCCTGGGGACGAGCCCTGTCCTGCGCCCGCAGCTCGAAGCCCCTCCTCCGCGCTAACGGCACCTCCCCTGTCCAAGGAGCTGACTTGGAGGGACAACAATTGGCTCTAATGACCCAAGGCGGGGAATGGGAACCTCGCAGCCCGCGGGAGCCGCTTTCTGGCAGGTCCCTATCTGGAACCTCCGGCGGGCTCCCCGGCTCCCCAGCGGGCGAGGAAGGCGTGCTGAGAGCCCAGGGGGGGCTCGGACTGATCCAAGCACAACCACCCCCACCCCCGCCCGGGCGTCACCTCCAGAGACCGACTCAGCCAGAAGCACACTTGGAGAAATACTGGCTTAATTCAAACCGCCGTTTCCTAAAGGACAGACAGGCGGGGACTCGCCGCAGGCCACGGAGGGAAGAGCCAGGCTGAAGTCCTGACGGTCCACCTGCCTGCCATCCCGTCCCTCGTCCCACACTTGTGAAACGATTGGCAATAGACCTCCGGCGGCTCTAGAATTCCTCAGCCAGGTTCGCGCAACCAGGTCCTCCCCGGGAAGGCCTGCAGCCCTGTGTGCTGTTTGCATACTTGATTTGAAATCACCCCAGGAGTCAGGACTCCCAGGTCTTTCTTAATAACATGGCTTGGCACTCAGGCGTCACTAAGTTAAAATGTTTTGTGATAAAAGGGAAGGTAGAAGAGATTGGGGGCTGGTGAATCCTACCAGCATCTTTGACCTTCCATTCCCCAAGACGAAGATCCACCCGTCGGGGCCACCAAGATCAGAAGCGCCCCCCCCCCCCCGGGCCCCCAATGGCCCATTCACACAGAGGCTGGAGCCGCTGTCCTGATCAAGCTGCTTTGAGCCAGGTTCCGCTCTACCCCCCACTTATCTTTAGCCACCACCATCTGCTCTGCACTTGGGTTTTGTGATGCAAATTATAAAAGCCATATTAGCTCAGATATTTCATTAGCAATTCGCTGGACTAGACTAGTGCATAGGGGGAGAAAAATCTCATTTGCACGTTAATCAAAATAACGGCTCCTCTGAAACATTCTCTATGCACGAAACAGTAGAGTAAGTCCTGAAATATATTTTCAAGTTTTTCCTAAGTGGACTAAGCTGCTTTTTTAATGTATTACTCATTTGAATGGCTCCTGCTGGTATTTTTAAGAATCCATTGCCCAAGTTAGGAACAAATTGAAAAATGCTTTTACACACATTTGGGGCCACTCTTTAGACGAATGTAGGCATTGTCTGTCCCCAAACCACGAGTCCCTGAAGCACCTGGGACTACCCCCGGCCTCCCCACAGAAGCCTCGCCCAGGCCACTCAGGGCTCCAGGCCTCCACCACCTTATTAAGTTATTATTTTATAATAATAACTTAATTATTATTTTAATAACTTAAGGCAAGTTTCTTTGCCCTAAGATTTCATCTTCTCATCTGTGAAATGGGAATGATTGTATCTGTGGTAAAACAACACATTTGGAATAGTGCTTGACACATACCAGTTAATAAACGTGATTGCTTTGAACCACTGCCTCTCCTCTGGGCCTAGCCAAGTGGTACTAAGTACTTTTCAAATAAATGTACTGCCTGGGGGCGCCTGGGTGGCTCAGTCAGTTAAGTATCTCCCTTCGGCTCAGGTCATGATCTCAGGGTCCTGGGATTAAGTCCTGTGTTGGGCTCCCTGCTCAGCGGGGAGTCTGCTTCTCTCTCTCTCTGCCCCTCCCACACCCCTCTAGTTCTTTCTCTCTCTCCCTCTCTCTCTCTCTCAAGTAAAATCTTCAAAATAAGAAAAATAAATGTACCCACCAAAAAACCACATGAAGTCCTTCTCTTTCACCACTGGACCCCCAGGGCAAGCCCAGTGCCTGGCGCGATGAGTTGGGTGAATGACACCGACATTCACACTCACACATGCACACGTTCACTTCAACACCCATTTTGCAAAGGTTGCACATTAGTATCCCCCAGGGGAGTGTTCAGTACAGTTGCCCAGGCCCTCTGCCCAGAGATTCTGATGCAATTGATGTGAGGTGAAGCCTGATGTTGGTATTAATTTCTTCCAGCAAGTCAAGCGACCCTTGGTCAAGTATTAAGCACAGATCTAAACCTACAAGTGGCCCCCAGATGGTGTGCTCCCTCCTGTAGGGAAGAAGCTGGGGGCTTTAAATTCCTAGTGCCTCAGATCCACTGTAATTTTTTTGAACTTTTTTTTTTAAGATTTTATCTTATTTGAGAGAGAGAGAACAAGCAGTGAGGAGGAGCAAAAGGGGAGAGAGAGAGAGAGGCCGATTCCCCACTGAGCAGGAAACCCGACACAGGGATCAATGCCAGGACCCCAGGATCATGACCTGATCTGGAAGCAGAAGCCCAAACGACTGAGCCTCCCAGGCGCTCTTCAAATGCACCATCATCTTGCCTCACGTGCTAGCTGAGCTAAATCAGATGTCTTCGCCCAACCCGTTTTCTTGAGTGTGCAATGACAAATTTAGATCAGGTGTCCTAGGAAGTCAAAATGCAAAGAACAAATCACCCTTAGGGTGTCTTATGGGCTGAATCCTGCCCCTCCCCCAGATTAACAGGTTGAAGTTCTAATCCCCAGGACTTCAGAATGTGATTCTATTTGGAGATCAGGTCTTTCAAGTGGTAATGAAGTTGGAATGAGGTCATTAGAGTGGGCCCTGGCCCAGTGCAACCGGTGTCCTTATTGTCCTTATAAGAACACACACACAGAGGAAAGACCATGTGAGAGCCGCCCCAGAAGAAACCAGCCCTGCAGACACCTTGTCACCAGGCTTCGAGACTCCAGAATTGTGGAATAAATTTCTGCCATTTAAGACATCCGCGGTAGTTCGTTAGGGCAGTTCAGCCAGTCAACACACGGCGCGTGACCACTGTAAGTGCGAAGGAACACCTGCATTATCCTTCTTTGGGCGATTCAACCCAGGGCCTGTATCCGGGCATCCCACACTGTCCGTGGCTTCTGCTTTAGGCCACTCCTCCCCTTCGGGTCGCACCAGCTCCATCAACTCTGCCTCTGGTCTCCCCCTCTGGCTCGCACCCTCATTTGGAGGTTCCCTCTTCCTCCCATTGAGAGTAGTGGGGACCTCTGAGTGGGATCACAGTCCCTAGGCCGAATCTGCTCCTTTTAGGTTAGCAACTCAGATTCCAATAGGCCTCTGACAGGCTCTATGCCGGGACTTGACCCATTTCATTGCATTTAACGCTCAGACCTCTCCGGAAAGGTATTAATTATCCCACTTCCTCTGAGGGGGAAATTGAGGCTCTAAAGACAAGTCTATAGCTCCCACATTCCAAAACCTCTACCTCCTTCCTGCCTCCCCACTACCTGGGCTCCCCATCACCAAGCTCCGCACTCACTCCACAAACTAAAGTGAAGCGAGCACCTGGGTCTTTCGGTCTCCTTCTCCACACCCCCACCCCACGCACTACGGTCCCCGAAGGCACGGCTAGCAAACCAGTAAGCATGCACTGGGTGAACACGTCTGCAACATGGCCCCGGCATGCTTTTCTAATCTATCTGGCCTCATCCCACATCTCTGCTTCCTACCCTTCTTCCAGGGATGCCAAAGGAATTAGGGACTCCCTAACATCCCACCTTCTCGCATGCAGGGTTCTAACTGTTCCCCACAGCACCCTGTGCTTTCCTACAGGGTCCTTTCTCAATCTAGGCCCACAAAGGATTTAGCAAGAATCTTGTGGATCTGTTAAATTCACCCAGGCTTCAGGGCTTCTCGGATGGGTGAGAATTGGTGAATGCCCATCGACCTGACTGGGGCCTGATGGTCATAGGCCTGAAGTCAGCATCAGCATCCGATGCTGGGACCCCCAGGTACTCGCTGGAAATGCAGCATCTCAGTGCGGTTCACACCGAATCTGGATCTGTGTTCTAATAAGAGCCCTGAGCCGGGTTTCTGAACCCCGACTGCAAACAGGATCCTCTTGGGGAACTTGAAACTTACTGGCGCTTGGGTCCCACCCCACAGCCTCCCACAGCCCCAGCGATGCTAACGTGAAGCCTCAAGGCCACCTGGAGGTCCAATCAGGGGCCTCCGGGGGTTTGTAGGGAAGGCTGAGAGTACACTGGAGTGCAAACCCGGGATGCAGAACTGGCAGCCCCTGAAGGTCTCGGGAGGAAGGTCACGCTCCAGTGTGCATGTGTCACACAGACCTGTCGAGCCCCTGCCAACACTTCAGTCAGAAACCCCCAGCCAGGGGTGCCTGGGTGGCTCAGTGGGTTAAGCCTCTGCCTTCGGCTCAGGTCATGATCTCAGGGTCCTGGGATCGAGCCCCTCATCGGGCTCCCTGCTCAGCAGGGAATCTGCCTCTCCCTCTGCCTGCCTCTCCCCCGGCTTGTGTTCCCTCTCTTGCTGTCTCTCGGTCAAATAAATAAATAAAGTCTTTGGGGGGAAAAAACCATTCCCAGGACACCTGCTGCCCTGTCGGCAGAGCCCAGGATTCTCAATCTCAGGGTTATAGGTTTGAGCCCCTTGTTGGCTGTAGAGATTACTTAGAAATAAAATATTAAAAATACACAAAAATAGGGGCGCCTGGGTGGCTTAGTCAGTGAAGAGTCTGCCTTCAGCTCAGGATGATCCCGGGGTCCTAGGATCGAGTCCCGTGTTAAGCTACCTGCTCGGTGGGGAGTCTGCTTCCCCCTCTCCCTGCCACTCCCCCTGCTTGTGCTTTCTCTCTCTGTCAAATAAATAAGTAAAGTAAAAATCTTTAAAAGTAAAAATAAAATTACAAATAGATAAAAATAAATAAAAGTTCATTCCCTTGACACAGCAATCCACCTCTAGAGACCTCCACAAACACAGACTGTATAAACATTAAGCAGACACAAGCTTTGTTTAAAGAAGGAAAAACTAGAAACAACCCAAGTGTCCCCCAATATGAAATAACACATCCACATGACAGTCCCTACAGACTGAGATAAACTTGAAATTACTGACACAGAAAAGCCTCCAAAATACTATGTTCAGATAAAAAAAGGAAAAAGAAAGTTGCACAATACCATGCATAATAAGGATACTTTAATAAAAATGGTAAATACCACTATAAGCACAGGAAAAAAGCAATTATTGTCAAAGGGGAAAAGGGAATATAATAGACTTTCTTTTTATAATTTCTATTTTTCTAAATATCATCAAAGACACTGAAAGGCTCTTAGAAAAACACACACAATAAAGAACATTCTCAAAGAGCTTAAAAATGTTAGGTAATCAGTGACACTGCCATCATAACAGACACTTTAAATAGAGGCTTTACTTTTAATTTAAAGAAAAACAAAAAATAAACTCTTCTTACAAATTCTATCACTTAAAACATAATTTGAGAATGTTAAACACTAATTTCTAATTAAAAGTTACATTCATGGGCTACACCCTGGTGTTGGCCAGTACGAAGTTTCCTTAAATCTTAGTGTTTTATTAAGCTTAACCATTAATCCTTCCTAAAATTCAATGATTATAATTTAACTTTATAAGGTTAAGCAAGTCTTCCACGTACGACCCCATATCACTTTTTCAAATATGAAACATCTGTATCAGTATGGAAATTATAAAAACATATAAATTATACTGAAGGGCTTGATTAAAAGGCTCTCTATATACAGTAGGTACATTTCACTTCCAGAAAGAATACACGCACACAGAAACTTCATCAGAGAGGCCTTTCCATTCTCTTACACATTACACAGCTGTGTTTATAAATGCCATTCTATTATGCATGAACTGAAAAAAAAGACATATTTTAAAAAGTCCTCGAAGACGCTGGGGAGTGGTGCATGCCCACGTGAGGCACGGGGACCACCGTCCCCAGCTGCACGGGCACCACTGAGAACAGTCGCTCCCCTCAGAAGGACAAGATGGTCTTGTTAATGATTTCCACCGACTCCTGGATCTCATCCTCCTTGATCACAAGCGGAGGGGCAAACCGGATGATGTCGCCATGGGTCGGCTTGGCCAGAAGTCCGTTATCACGAAGCCGCAGACACACCTTCCAAGCATCATAATCTAAAGAAAAATGGCCAAACACGTGCGCTGATCAGAGACAGGGGTTTTGGGCAGCCCTCGTGGTACAGACGGGCAAGAGCCGCCCGGCGGAGGAAAACTGCCAGGGCCTGCTCAAGAAAGACGCCCGGAGGTGCAAGCTCACTCTGTCCTTATTCTTAAAAATGAGGTCCTTTTTCAGCAAGTGCATAATTAGGTTTGGATGGTACGATCAGACACAAATCTGTTCATTTTTCCAAAAATGAAAAAGACCAGGCTGTCATATTAACCATGAGGAACCAGCGAAAAAGACTTTGGGCAGGACACAGAGAAGTTAGCTGGCAGGGAATGAACACTACTCAAACCCCGCGAACACTATACACTCCTCAAACGGATTTGCTTCCTGAGCTTGTGGACAGAGACTCTGCTCACTTCAGACGATGATTCCCAACCCTGGCTGTGCGTCCGAGTCACCGAAAGGATACGGCCAATGCCTGGGCCGCCCCCAGACCCATTAAATCAGACTCTCTAGGGGAGAGGCTAGGTTTGGATCAAGTTTTTAAAAGTTCCTGGGGGGGGGGAATAAAATTTAAAAATAAACAAAAAATAAAAGTTCCTCAGGGGGCACCGGGGTGGCTCAATGGGTTATATTTTCGGCTCAGGTCATGGTGTCAGGGTCGTGGGTTGAGCCCTGCAGAGTCTGCTTGAGAGCCTCTCCCTCTCCCTTGCCCCTCCTCTGACTTGCTGCATGTGCTCTCTCTAAAATACATCTTTTTTTTTTAAGATTTTATTTATTATTTGACAGACAGAGATCACAAGTAGGCAGAGAGGCAGGCAGAGAGAAGTGGGGGGGAAGCAGGCTCCCCGCTGAGCAGAGAGCCCAATGCGGGGCTCAATCCCAGGACCTGGGGTTCATGACCTGAGCCGAAGGCAGAGGCTTTAACCCACTGAGCCACCCAGGCACCCTCTAAAATAAATCTTTGATAAAATAAAATAAAAATGAAAAGTCCTGAGGTGATTCTGAAGTGTTGCCAAGGTCGGAATCGCTGCTTTAAAAGAAAGGGTTACCACAGGAAAATCCGGCAGGGAGCCCTTGAGGGCTAGTCCCGAAAAAGCACTGAGACAGCCCACACTCCGGAAGCGCGGTGCGGGGGGGGTCTCTGATCACCACCATCGCCCGCACTTGTCACTGTGACCGCTGCTCCTGCCACCTTTACCCACGTGCAAAGTCCAGGAGGGAGGCGGGGAAGACATCGAAGAGGAAGCTTCCCAAGAAACTGCTGTGTGCGGGCTGTACCAGCAGGCAACGGGCCGCCTCCGAGGGCTGTGTCACTAACTCAAGGCAGAATAACAAGTGACGTCACAAAGTACGTACGTCCTACCTGGAGGAAAGGGCTCCATTTCCAAAGACCATCAACAGAAGTCAGATGAGACTCTGCCCAACAGACCTAGTCAACAATTTCGACAGGGGAACCCAATAACCAGAGAAAACATAAAAATAACATCTGGAGTAAAAAGTTTGTGTCCGTACCTTTGGTTTCTCGAATAACGATAGCATTTAGCAATCCTTTCCCCCTGACGGCAGTGACAATGTCAGACGGCAGCTTCATGAGCTCATTCCTCAGGATATTACCCATTTTTTGTGCATTTTCGGCAAGGTTTTCTTCTTCTAAAACCTGTGATGAAAGAAAAATTACATAAATGCTAAGATTGTCCTGTTTCAGGCTGTTCTTTGGAAGGGAAGGGAGTGTGGACAATAAGCGAAAGAACACGACCAGATAAAGACCAGAGTCACTGCACTTTTTTTTTTCTTAAGATTTTATTCACTTTTTTGACAAAGAGAGAGAGAGAGCACGCGAGAGAGAAAGAGGGAACACAGGCAGGCGTTGTGGGAGAGGGAGAAGCAAGGTTCCCACAGAGCAGAAGAGCCCGATGTGGGACTCGATCCCAGAACCCCAGGATCATGACCAAAGCCAAAAGCAGATGCTTAATGACTGAGCCACCCTGATGCCCCTGAACTTTTATTCCTGCTTTCCAAAGCCAGTATATCAGTTTCATTTTTCTTTTTTTAAGTACACTCCGCATCCAGTGTGGAGCCCAGCATGGGGCTTGAACTCACGACCTGGAGATGAAGACCTGAGCTGAGACCAAGAATCAGATGCTTGGGCCACCAGGTGGCCCAACCAGTTTAGTTTCTAATTAAACATACAAAGCTCAAACAGAACCTTGCTTTAGTGACAAATCCATCATCAATCTGATTTCACAGCAAAATAAGAGTTAATATTTGTTTAATGCAAGTGATATCTTATTAGTTGAATAAATCAATGGATTGAATATACTTTAATTTTTAAACTACAATAGTTTCCTTTACTTTTTTCCCTCTAAAAAGCCCTTCCTTGGACATCACATAATTTTGTGCCTTGTGGTAGGCTCCTAAGAAATAAGTCTAAAAGTGTTCAAATCTACACTTTAAAAAAAAGTCGGGGAAGGGGGGGGTTGCCTGGGTGGCTCAGTCAGTTAAGCCGCTGCTCAGTCAGTTAAGCCGCTCAGGTCATGACCCCAGGGCCCTGGGATCCAGCCCCATGCTGGCCTCCCTGCTGAGCAGGAGTCTCCTTCTCTCTCTGCCTCTGTGCATTCTTTCTCGCTTTCTCTCAAAATAAAATTTAAAAATCTTAAAAAAAAAAAAAAAAATAGTCCCCAGGCCAGGTCTGGTCACAGAATGAAAGCTCCGAGAACTACCCAAGGCCTCCAGGACGAAAGCCCCAAGTGACTGCAACTCGGAAGACCCCAAAGATTCCCATCCGCTAGACCAAGGTTGAATCACTTTTTGAGAATGCCGCGCCCCTGGAGTCCCTCCTCTGGACTGGTGTTCTCTGATTCCTGGCAATCCTGTTACATTTCTCAGTACGTCCACGGGCTCAAACTTAAAAGTCACATCGACACGACCCAGACAAATGCACACCAGACAAACGGTCTGAAGCGGCCATTACCTCCAGGGCTGCGATGGCCACTCGGCAGCCCAGCGGGTTCCCTCCGTATGTGGAGCCGTGCTCCCCCGGCTTAATGGTCAGCATCACTTCGTCGTCGCACAACACCGCCGACACCTGCAAGACAGAGAATTCAGGACCAACTGAGTCACTTCCCAGACTAACCGTTCCCACTCTCAGCACGCCGGGAACACAAGTACTTATGAAGCTGGTTTTAAATGTGCCATGAAGGGCGCCTGGGTGACTCAGTCATTCAGCATCTACCTTCAGGGCAGGTCATGATCCCAGAACCCTGGGATCGAGCCTCGCATCAGGCTCCCCACTCAGCAGGAAGCCTGCTTCCCCCTCTCCCACCCGCCCTGTTTATGTTCCCTCTCTTGCTGTGTCCCTCTGTCAAATAAATGAATAAAATCCTTAAAAAAAAAAAAAATGTGACATGAAGCTTCCACAAACAAGGGCTACACATCTTTCACTGAAGTTAACCGGGGACTAACTGGTGACACCCCAGGCCTGGTGTGAGCTCGTCAGGCACACTTCGATGGCTCCGAACCAGAGCATTTCAGAACCAAGAGGAAAGCACTTTCTGCAATGACAGAATTTAAGAATTCTTTTCACTTGCAAAGTGAAACACCTGGTTGAATTGCCTAAAAAACCATGTCATACTCTACATTCAGAGACTTTACAGGCCATCCAGTACCAGTGACTGGTCTGAACAGTAAACCCAATGAAGAAGCTACGACAAAACACTACTTTTCCCCAACCTCTGCATGAATCAGTCATGGCTGTAGACAACTGGTCACGCTAGGTCTCCAAACAATGGGAAAAAACACAGACTTCTACAGAAGTTCTTCTGGGGTAAAATCTTTCCATCCAAAATAGACCCCACGGCAAATTCCAAGGTACACGCAGGTCTCCCGTTCAGGTTAACTAAGCCTATCAAGCCCCTGGAACCCTGAAATATTTCTATTACACATTCCAGGTGTCTTGCAGTGCACTTTTTCCAGGGCCCTGTGAAGGACAGACTTCACAGGAGCAGTGACTAGAGAGAGAGGCTGAACCTTCAACTCACAGGGTATAGGCCACCAGAAAGGGCCTTTCCCAGAAGAACCACATCAGGTCTGACGCCTTCATAATCCACAGCCAGCCACCTGCCAGTTCTGGCCAATCCTGTCTGTATCTCATCGGCAATAAACAGAACCTGTTGGGAAACAAGAGAATACGTTCATTACTGATACTGTTTCCGCAGGGCCAACAGTGAACTCTTCCCCACACAAATCTGGCATTCTGACATTCCCTCAGATTTATGAGAATCTTTTAATTACCAACATAATTTCAGCAGCATCCTATAAAAATCTGCAGACCCACAATTACCTCCTGTATCAGTCCACTCCCTCCCCAAGGCCCATTCTGCCCTATTCAGCAAGGTTTGGATAGAACTACTCTCTGGGAAGATATTAACTCACTTGCTTATTCCAAACATGTATTAAACAGTTACTTCTTCTTAAGTATGTACTAGCTTGGTGAGAAGAGGAAGGCAGCAGAGGGATACAACCAGGGGCCTGGGGAAGCTCCCACCACAGGATGCGGGAGAGGGGAGGAAGGAACAACCTTTGGGCCCAGGAAGTCTGCAACTCTGCCTGGGCCCGGGCTTGGCCGGTTTCCAGAGCTAGCAAAAAGAGCTCTTCTGTGCAGGCCACTGATAGAGCATACTAGAAAGTTCTGAAGCTCTCAGAATGAAGTCTCCCCCTAGTGGAAAAATGATGTCATCGCTGCTTCCACCCTAGCAGCCCAGCCCTAAGCAAGGTAGGCAGGCGGAAGGTGGGTGACCTGGTGCTGGGTGCAGAGCTCTCGCACGCCCATCAGGTAGCCGGGGTCCGGAACGACGACGCCCGCCTCACCCTGAATTGGTTCTACCATGAACGCCGCAACGTTTGGATCCTGAAGAGCACGCTACCAAAAAATATGAATACGTTTTAGTAACTTTCTTTTAAACCTATTTGGTTAAATAGGCTAAAAATGGCTTAAATCTGAAATCACACACTGCATATATTTTTACGTTAAGTATGCAAATTAAGTTTCCATACTAACTTATATCTGATGTCAAAGTATAACATATCTGGGTGGCACGGGCGGTTGGGCATCCGACTCTTAATTTTGACCCAGGTCATAGCTGGGGTCTTGGGACTGGGACCACAATCAGGCTCTGCACTCCAGGCAGAGTCAGCTTGGGACTCTCTTTCCCTCTCCCCCTTCCCTACCAACATGCACACTCCCTCTTCTCTCTCTTAGAATAGATGAATAAATCTTAAACACACACACACACACACACACACAAAATATAACATTTCTTATACTCAGTTACCAAAAGCTCCAAATACTTGAGCTTTAATCTACTCTATCCTATTTTTTTTTGTTTTTTTTTTTTAAGATTTTATTTATTTATTTCACACAGACATAGAGAGAGCACACAAGTAGGCAGAAAGGCAGGCAGAAGGAGAAGAAGCAGGCTCTCTGCCAAGCAAGGAGCCCGATGCGGGGTTTGATCCCAGGACCCTGGGATCATGACCTGAACCAAAGGCAGCCGCTTAACCAACTGAGCTACCCAGGCGCCTCTTTCTTTTTCTTTTTTTAAGATTTTATTTACTTGACAGAGAGAGAGCGTGCACGCACAAGTAGGCAGAGCGGCAGGCAGATGGAGAGGGAGAAGCAGGCTCCCCACTGAGCAGAGAACCGGATGTTCTATCCCAGGACCCCAGGATCATGACCTGAGCCGAAGGCAGATGCCTAACCAACTGAGCCATCCAAGCACCCCAAAAACATAGCTCTTAAAAGACATTTTCAGTGACTCTTTTTATTTTAGAAGTCCTCCACTCATAATTTTAAAAGGCTAGCTGAAAACTGAGTAATTTTATCTAATAAAGTAATTAAACATACACTATCCAAATCACTTATGCAGGACACGGAGGGAAAGTAGCTGGTTCTCAGGATTAGACCATAGTACCTGACCTCCCTGTGCTGGAAACTAACTGGCCATTCCAGAGACCAGTCTGAAATCTTGGCCCAACTTACGTTAGACAGACATTCATTACAGTCCCACATCTATTTTCAATCCATACATTCAATAAATTTCATTTACATTTACTCTAAGCTAAAGCACTGTGGCGCTAAGTGTGATACCTCAAGAGCGGGCAGATCATTGTATGGAATGATTTCAAAACCGGGCATAAATGGTCCAAAACCATCATAACTGCTTGGGTCTGTGGAACTGGAAATAGCAGACAAAGTTCTCCCCCAGAAGTTTCCAGCTGAAAAGGAAAAATAAACAGACATTACTTTAAACAAACCCCCAGATTTAATAAGCACTGTCCCCAAAAACTACCTTAGTAAGTTTGATTTTTTTAAAAATGCAAGTTTGCAGGGCGCCTGGGTGGCTCAGTGGGTTAAGCCTCTGCCTTCAGCTCAGGTCATAATCTCAGGGTGGGATCGAGCCCCACATCAGGCTCTCTGCTCAGCGGGGAGTCTGCTTCCACCTCTGCCTACTTGTGATCTCTCTGTCATATAAATGAATAAAATCTTTTTTAAAAATAAAAAATAAAATAAAAATGTGGGTCTGCCTTATAGAGCTTCCAGTGAGCTTTCACTTGTTAAAATAAAACCAGATATTAGGGAAAGAAGAAAAAAGGGACAAAAACCTGATATCAAACATCGTGGCTCACACAACCACCAAGGCCTGCCCTTGCCATTGCTACTTTAGGCACTCCTCTACTGAACCTACGACTGTAATACACAGCCCCAGAGGATAAACACTTATTTTTTTTTTTTAAGATTTCATTTATTTATTTGACAGAGAGAGATAGCAGAGATGGAACACAAGCAAGCGGAGTGGGAGAGGGAGAAGCAGGCTTCCCAATGAGCAGGGAGCCCGATGCAGGGCTCGATCCTAGAAGGCTGGGATCATGAGCTGAGCTGAAGGTAAATGCCTAACGACTGAGCTACTCAGGCGCCCCAACACTTGTCTTTTCTTTCAGTAATCTCAAACCCTAACAACTGAGGCATTCAGCACATGTTTTCTAGACACGGTGCATTTATAATAGTAATAAAAGAAAAAGAATATCCTTTGTGGGAGAATTAGTATTTTCCTTTCAAACACCCAACACTAAAGAATGAACTTAAAATTTCATCTTCTGAAACACCCTCAGGCAAATCTAAACATTCAATTTTTCCTTCCTTGGTATTATAATGCACCAAATGACTGATACTGTTCTTTGTTCAGGAACATCTTTTTATCCATTAATTTATTTCATTAATAAGTTTAAGGCCCTACTATGTAGGTTAGGCATTGTTCTCAGTGTTGGGGATAAGAGGGATCATCATGGAGCTTGCTTAAATGCCAGAGAGAAGAAACACCATAACCTGAATCAGAGTAAAGCAAATGCATAAGGTAATTTCAAATAGGTTACATTCAAGTAAGGGAAGAAACAATGTAGAGTAACAACAGAGAGGCTTGGGGGCTCCCCCACTTTTTTTGTTTTTTAAATAGCTTTCTACCACCTCTACCAGCACCAACTCAGTTAACCCAGTACTGAATTACTGTATTTTGGCATAAAGCATCCCTAACCATCACTCTTGCAAAGGATCTCTCTCCTATGACGGACCCCCACTCTCCTTGTCCACCAGTCACAGCACACTGATAGGACCACGCTTGTTTGCGAGAAAAGGCACCAGGGGCGCCTGGGTGGCTCAGTTCAGTGATTTTATGATTTTGGCTCAGGTTATGATCTTGGGGCTGTAGAAATGAGCCCCACGATGGGCTCTTAACTGGGCATGAAGCCTGCTTAAGATTTTCTCACTCCCTCTGCCCTTCCCACTGCCTCTGGAGTACACTCCCTCCAAAGAAAGAAAGAGAAGAGAAGAGAAAAAAGAAAAGCAACTGCACCCATCAGACCAGGTGCTCTCCTCCGCGTAGGCCCAGCAGCCTCCTCTGTGGCTTACTCTGCAGGTGTAAGGGAATTTCAGTTGGGAACAGCCTTTCTGTCTCTACCCCACTGACTCACCAACTGCTTCAGTACTCAGGAGAAAACACCTTTGTACCTTTTGCTAATATTTAAGAGACTAATACAGTCTATAAGAATGACATTGACCAGAAATGCCACTGTTGTTTGCAAGAAACAGTTATGCTGGGGCGCCTGGGTGGCTCAGTCCTTAAGCGTCTGCCTTCGACTCAGGTCATGATCTCGGGGTCCTGGAATCAAGCCCTGCATCAGGCTCTCTGCTCAGTGGGGAGCCTGCTTCCCGCCCCCCCTCTGCCTGCCTCTCTGCCTACTTGTGATCTCTGTCAAATAAATTTTAAAAATATGTAAATAGGGGCGCCTGGGTGGCTCAGTGGGTTAAGCCGCTGCCTTCGGCTCTAGTCATGATCTCAGGGTCCTGGGATCGAGTCCCACATCGGGCTCTCTGCTCAGCAGGGGGCCTGCTTCCCTTCCTCTCTCTCTGTGATCTCTTCCCTTCCTCTCTCCTACTGTGATCTCTCTCTGTCAAATAAATAAATAAAATCTTTAAAAAAAAATATGTAAATAAAACAATAAAAATAAAAGTTTTATTTATTTGAGAGGGAGAGTGTGTATGAGAAGGAGAAGGGGCAGAGGCAGAGGGAGAAGCAGACTCCTCGCTGAGGGCTTCGATCCCAGGACCCTGGGACAATGACCAGAGCCGAAGGCAGAGGCTGAACCAACTGAGCCAGCCAGGTGCCCCCCGCACTTTATTTTTTTAAAAATGAAAATCAGAACTTTACAAAAAAAGTCATAACCTTTCAACTGAACACCATTATAAAGATTCCAAGGGTCAGATGACATCACACAGAGGAGAGACCGGTGGTTCCAGAGAGAAAGGGCGGGGGGCACGGATGAAATCGAGGGCCTCAAGGGCACACTCAGCACAAGGTGCACTGAGGAACGCACAGAACTGCTCCATCACCACATTATACACCCCCAACTAACAGGACACTGTATGGTGATTATACTTCAATTAAAAAAAAATGAGTAAAAAGTACTAGTTATAACAAGTAAGAGGGCAAAAGGAAGCTTCTGGAGGTGGTATAAAGGGTAGCGGCATAGACAGACGGTGGTTTCGTGGGTGAACACCCATCTCTGAGCTCAGCAAGTTGTCCACATTAATTACACACACATTTTGGTACATCAAAAACTAAAAGGAAAATTTAAATAAACAAATAAAATGCCAATAAGGGGTAGGGTGGGGAAGAGGAAATACTAGCAAGGCAGGGGAAGGGCAGAAGGAGAGAGAAAATCTTAAGCAAAGGATTCCATCATCTGAAGTAACTCTTCGTCTCCTGAATCAGTATCCACGTCCTTCCTCTCAACCATTCCCAGCAATCTCTCCAGGGCAGCTGCAGCCCTCCTCTTCCAACAGCTTTTGAGGACATGATACAAAACTACATCAAATACTAAGATGCAAATTCCATATCACACCTAGGATATGGCCCTACTCTAACACAACACAAAATCAACAACCTGCCAAAAATGCTCTACCATCTAATTAATTACCATCTAATTAATGAGAAACCTGCTATGAAAAAATTCTGATAAACAGATGATAAATAAATCATATAGTCCCTCACTTTAGGGAGTGAGGAATAGGAAGTCACTTAACAGGAAAAAAACCCATTTATGTAGAAATCTGCAGAAAGAGCCCCGGAAAATCTCTCAATTTTTATGAAACATTTAGCAAATAATGTATCACAGATGAAGCAAACACTGGAAATACTCCAGTGATAATGAAACAGTAATGATATATGCTGACATCACAAAGGTTAATGCTGAATTTCACATACCTGCAAAAATAATCTTCGCCTTGTACTTTGGAATACCCTTAACAGTATATCCCCACCTACGAGCAAGTTTGCAAGCCGTCTCTCCAGCCTCTACTCCTATTAAAGAGAGAAAATTTTTCAGTTTAAAAAAAACATTTTAAATTATCAAAAAGTTGTACGATTGTTTTCTTGGCTATTTAATGTAAAAATGAAATATTTTACCTGTATTCATAGGAAGAACTTTGTGGTAGTTGAAAAGTTTAGTAACATACTCTTCGTATTCACCAAGCACGTTATTATAGAAAGCCCTGGATGTTAAGGTCAGTTTGTCTGCTTGACTTTTCAAAGCGTTCACAATCTTTGGGTGGCAGTGCCCTTGGTTGACAGCACTGTAAGCACTCAGGAAGTCAAAGTATTTTCTGCCTTCTACATCCCATACGTAAATACCTAAATATATAAAGAGAGTCATTTTAGAAAATCAGTGAGCTACGTAAAGTTCAAAGATTAAGACTGTTGGCAAGCCTTCTGAATACCCACACATGAACCTTTACTTTATAATACAGAATTGTGGCTAATCATGTTTTAGCTCAAACATAGTCAGGTTGGTTAAAAATAATCTGATTTATAAGGAATTCTATTTTATATGCCCAGCTTGAAATTACATATTTAACCAGAACACCATAACATGAAAAGTTTTATAAACTCTGGAGTGACACCCTCACTCCTAGAAAATTGGGGTTTGGAATTTAAAATCAGAAGTTATACATAACCGAAAAATCGTGATTAGTTTTAACTATCAACAGAAGGAGAAAGAGAAAATATACTTCCAAATCGCACACCCATCTGCTAAGGGTCTAGTATCCAGAACACTTACAACTCAACAACTAACAACCCAATTCATGGGTTCGGTTAAGTGGCTGCCTTCGGCTCAGGTCATGATCCTGGAGTCGCAGGATCGAGCCTAGCATGGGACTCCCTACTCAGTGGGGAGTCTGCTTCTCCCTCTCGTTCTGCCCCCCCTTGCTCCCCCATTCCTGTCCCCTCTCTCTCTCTCTCTTGCTCTAACAAATAAAATCTTTAAAAAAAAGACACACAAACACAATTCAAAAATGGGCAAAGAACATGACTGGACATTTCTCTAAAGACATACAAATGACCCAAAAGCACATGAAAATCAAGATGCTTCAATATCTCGATCACTATAGAAATGCACATCAAAACCTCAGGGATAGCTTCCACATTCGTAAGGATGGTTGAAAAAAAGAAAAAAAGAGAACAAGTGTTGGCAGGACAAGGAGAAACCGCCACTCGTGTATACTGTAAAAGGCGCAGCAGCTGTAGCGAATGGCCAGCACCTCCTCAGCAAGTCACACAGGAAGTTACCATCCACAGCCAGGTACATACCCCAAAAGAGTGGAGGACAGGTGTTCACACAAAAAGCCATACACAAACGCTCAAGAGCAGCACTACTCACAACAGTCAGGAGTTGGAAACAACCCAAATGTCCATGAGCTGACGAATGGATGAAGGACACACAGTCTACCCGCGTGAGGAAGGATTATTCAACCGTAAGCAGCAACGGACTACCACCACACGCCCCAACACGGCCGCCTTGAAAATGTCACACTAAGTCAGAGAAGGCAGACACAGAAGCCCACATGCTGCGGCCGTTCCGCCATCCAGGACAGGCAAATCCACAGACGGAGTCAAGGTCAGCAGCTGCCAGGTTCTAGGGAGACGGGAGACTGCAGAGTGACTATTTAATGGGTGTAAGGAGTCCTTTGGGGGTAATAAAGTCTCAGGACTAGCTAGAGGAGATAGCTCTATGGTACTGTATATGTACTTAATGGTGCTGAATTGAATGATTAAAATGGTAAATTTTAAGTTATGTATGCTTTAAAAAAAATTTTTAAGTTGACTATAGATATTAGAATATATTGGGCAGCTGGGGGCGCCTGGATGGCTCAGTGGGTTAAGCCGCTGCCTTCAGCTCAGGTCAGGATCTCAGGGTCCTGGGATCGAGCCCCGCATCGGGCTCTCTGCTCAGCAGGAAGCCTGCTTCCCTCTCTCTCTCTCTCTCTCTGCCTGCCTCTCTGCCTACTTGTGATCTCTGTCTGTCAAATAAATAAATAAAATCTTTAAAAAAAAAAATGCCTTTAAAAATATATTGGGCAGCTTACCAGCTAACTTTTACCATGTATTTAACATACTGTCTTAGGTGCTGCTGAGCCTTATCTCATCAAAGAAAACCTATTGAAAAAACAAAACAAAACAAAAAAAACCTAAAAGTGTGACCATCCTACAGTACAAAGATATGGAAAGAGATGCTTGGATTTAGAATCAGCCCAAGCTAGCACATACAGAACCAGGTCTTGACCCCAGACACTCTGCTAGTACAATTAACATTTTTTTTTAATTTTATTTATTTGACACAGAGAGATCAAGAGTAGGCAGAGAGGCAGGCAGAGAGAGAGGGGGAAGCAGGCTCCCCGCTGGGTAGAGAGCCGATGCGGGGCTCAATCCCAGGGTCCTAGGATCATGATCTGAGCCGAAGGCAGAGGCTTAACCCAATGAGCCACCCAGGTGCCCCAGTACAATATTTTTACTAACAGTTCCCAAATTTGTATTATAGAAGTCTAGATTTTCAGCTGTTCAAAATCTAGATTACAGTGGTGGTCCTAAATAAATACAGCAAATGATAAAGATGTGTAATACTCTTATACATCATCTTCTGGCCCAAAGCTAAGTAATAAACTTTGGTTTTATTAGGTTAAGGCTGTTATTTCAAAATGTGCATTAAATCACCACTTGGCAAATATCAGTAATCATTTTCAGGTAGAGAATAATTAATGGATGCTAAAAGTGTGAGTAAAAGTTTGCAGAATCTCAAATCATGTCCCCACAAGATATTCGAAAGGGCAAAACAGTATCTCTGCAGTGAAGAAGGCTGGCGGTCACTACCTCACCAGCCAACTTTCCTTAAGGATCTTACATTCCTTCCTGGCAATGTCCATCATGACGAAGACTGAATGAGTTCACCTCTGTATTCCCCACAAGTACCTAAGACAGCAAGCACTAGACACTCATTAAATGTTGAATTAACCATATCTGCCACATAGAAATGCATCTAGCAAATGTACACTGAAAAAATTTAAAAGCAATTTTTATAAAAAGTTTCAAGCAAAAGGGAGAAGGGGCATTGGATTAATTCAAAATGTACCTTTTCCTCTCTCCAGGGCTACAGGTAAAGGGTGGTAGTTGTGTGCCCCATACTTGGACTCTCGCTCAAAGATGTAATCAGAAGATGGAGGACCTTGGATTGTCCTTTTAGTCGCAACAGACGTAGCAGAAGCCACTGAGGAATGAACTCCACGACGAAGCACAGCGATGGTCTGCAGATGAGCTAGTCTGGAAAACATCGTGCTCTTCAAGTAGAAGCACCCACCTGTTCAAAAAAGGAGAGAAGGCAGTGAAAGTAAGAGTCTTCCCAAAGTCCGTGTATGTCAGCCCATCACGTGTTGAGTATTTACTGAAGTCCTCCAAAGAATCAAGAAAATAAGGGAGAACAAAGACCCAGTCCTTGTGATGGGAAGCTTAAGGGAAATAAACGTGGACATGTTTAGACTCAAACCTGATAAGGACTACAGCAGGATGTGCACGAAGTACTAGAAGTAAGGAGGCCAGGATAATAGGTAAGAAAACCAAGAAAAACTATGGATGGGAGGTCAGAGGCTTTGACTGTCGCATTCTTCTGTAACACTCGAAAGGTTTTTCTTTTTCTTTTTTGTGACAGAGATCACAAGCAGGCAGAGAGGCAGGCAGAGAAAGAGGAGGAAGCAGGATGCCCGCTAGCAGAGAGCCCGATGTGGGACTCGATCCCAGAACCCTGAGATGATGACTGAGCCGAAGGCAGAGGCTTTAACCCACTGAGCCACCCAGGCGCCCTTCGAGAGTTCTTTATTAAGCACACATACTTTTTTTTAAGCCATCGGTGCTGAGAGTACATCAAGGCCAAGGAACTCACCCTGGGGACTCAGGCAAGGTTGCACAGCAGAGGAGCTGGAGAGGTGGTACCTGATCTTGTGGACTGAGCAGCTGTTATAAAGGGACTACTGTGGGGCAGGATCCGTTCAGATGGGCAGACCCCCCCCCCCAGCATACAGATCAAATCAGGGAAGGAGGCAGAATCAGCCCCACACTGGGCTCCCTGCTCAGTGGGGAGCCTGCTTCTCCTCCTCCCATTGACCCCCCTTCCCGCTGCTAGTGCACTCTTTCTCTCCGCCTAATAAAAAAATAAAATCTTACAAGTTGCCAGGGGGCCCCTGGGTGGCTCAGTTGGTTAAGCTTTGGACTCTTGGTTTCCAAACAGGTCATGATCTTAGGGGCGGGGCTCCTCGCTCAGCACAAGTCTGCTTGTTCCTCTCCCTCCCCCTCTGCTCCTACCCCCTCACGCAAAGGGAGGTAGGGGCTCTCTCTCTCTCTCTCTCTCTAATTAATAAATAAATAATTTTTTTAAAGTTGCCACACACTAAGCACACTTAACTATGTCTATATTTTTTCTTATTTTTTGTCTATACCTATTTTTTAAAAAGACTACTTAAGTCATGCTTAGACAGAGTTCTCTGAATGACAAGCCAAATCACACAACCTCCTAGCACTCAATGTGAGCTGCCAAATTAGCAAAAACTTAATACTTGGAGCTTGGCTTACTTCCCTTTCAGCTTGGCACAATGTGGTAAATCCAGTATGTTCAGGAATTCACAGTTACTAAACAAAATCCAGCACTCCGTTTGCCCAGACTCACCGACTATCCTTTCTTCCCACGGTTCAGATGAGAAGACAGATTTTTAATCTGAGTTCCAGGGATGGTGTTCAGAGGGTCCAATAACTCCTGAAATAAAATGCAGAATCATTCGCATAAGTTTTTTCTCCTAAGGAGAAAGTCCCTAGCTCTCACCGGGTTTTATCTGGGAGAGGAACCTTATATAGGAACTAGTAGACATGGGACAGTGGCTAGTAAAATGCAAGGTCTAGCTATACAAAATGATACAGAACTTCCCTAAAATACTACTGTGAAGTCTAAAACCTATTTCTTGGCCTTTTATGCTCTGAACGCAGTAAGAATTAATGTTCTATTTGACCAACTAAAAAATTAACACAATTTCTGCCTTGATCAAATTAGCAATAAAACATAGCATTCCTTCATGGTACTCTGAACTAAAACCCCTTTTGAAAAGAACTACAGGGGTGCCTGGGTGGCTCAGTCAGTTAAGTGTCTGCCTTCAGCACAGGTCACGATCCAAGGGTCCTGAGATGGAGCCCCACATTGAGTCCCAAATGGGGCTCCCTGCTTAGCAGGGAGCCTGATTCTTCCTCCTCTGCCGCGCCCCCTGCTTGTGCTCTTTCTCTCTCAAATAAACAAAATATTTTTAAAAAGAAAATAACTATAGCCATTATCACAGCCTCTGAAGGGTTTGTACTCTTAGACCAGTAACTTCACTCCTAAAATCCTATCATAAATACTCAGGAATGCAGAGAAACATTCATGCATAAAAGATGTTCATCAACCGGAGAATGGATAGACATAATCGCATACATAACAGCATGTTGTCATTTAAAACCACTGTAGTATAACAACACGGAGAAGTGTTTTAGGATGTGGTTAAGTGAAAAAATATATACGATATGTTCAAGATTATAAAAAAGTCACATAATGAAAAAACTACCTGAGAAGGCACAAAAATGTTCAGTTATTATCTTTCTACTATTCTGTATTTCCCACATTTATAATCAGAAAGAGTTGTTACAAGTGAAGCTGAATGTCTGATAGAGAAAAAGCTTAGGCAACATACAAAACAAAACTAAGGGGAAAGGAAGTGTTTGAGAAGCTATGAGAAAACAGTCTGTGGTTAAAGAAAGGCAGAGGTCATTTCCCCTAGGAAGTACAACCTGGATTACAGCAAGTAGGTCTAGAAGTTTATTTGTATGAGACGGGGTCCAATTCTAAAATAAAAACTACTCTCCGTAATGATTTTGCTATTAAGGTCTGCAGCTTTGTGACTAGAAGCTTGCAGAGATGCACTATGAAATGAACTTACGTATTAAAAAAAAACCTAAATACCCTCTTATTTAGCATTTTTTTAAGCTCAACTCCAAATGTGGGGCTTAAACTCAAACCCCAAATCAAGCATCACATGCTCTACCAACTGAGCCAGCCAGGTGCCCCCTAACTGGCATGGCTTTTTTTTGTTTGTTTTTTGTTTCAGATCTTATGTATTTATTTGACAGAGAAATCACAAGTAGGCAGGGGGGAAGCAGGCTCCCTGCTGAGCAGAGAGCAGTATTGCAAGTGAGAGGAATTTTTGAAATTATCTAAATTCAACAGTCTTCATCTTTCTTTTTGTTTTTCTAAGATTTTATTTGACAGATCACAAGCAGGCAGAGAGAGGAGGAAGCAGGCTTCCCGCTGAGTAGAGAGCCGGATGTGGGGCTCAATCCCAGGACACTGGGATCATGACCTGAGCTGAAATCAGAGCCACCCAGGCGCCCCAATGGTCTTCATCTTATACAAGAAGTTATTTGCTCAGCTAATTTGCAACAGAATTGAGATAAAATATCCATTTATCTGTGAAGTTCAGTCTTACTGAAAAAATAACTTACTGATAAAACAGTAACATTCAAACATTACCATACTCATTCTTAAGGCTTTTAAAATGAACTCTGGATATTCAACTGGGAAAAGTCCTGCAGTAGGTATGTGATGATGTAACCAGAATCTGTACAAATACTTCTAAAGAACCTTCTGGGGCACCTGGGTAGTTCAGTTGGTTGGGCATCTGCCTCTGGCTCAGGTCATGATCTCAGGGTCCTGGGATCAAGCCCCACTTTGGGCTCCCTGCTCAGCAGGGGGCCTGCTTCTCCCTGTCCCTCTGTGGCTCCTCCTGCTTGTGCGCCCTCTCTCAAATAAATTAAATCTTTAAAAAAAAATTTTTAAGTACACTGTACATTAACTAACTGGAATTTAAATAAAAACTTATTTTTAAAAAGCTCATTTCATTAAATTTAATGGCCTTCAAGAGTCAAAATAGTATGTGTAGCCTGACCAGTCCAGGCTGTTGTCATGTGGTTAACCAAGGCCCAAACTGGGGGCGGGGGGGGGGGGGCTGTTCACGCAGGGGAGGGCGGCAAACTGCTACTGACAGAAAATTTTGACATTGTTTTCAGAAACCTACATAATTCACAAAGCCCTTCTTCAAGCTATTTTACTCCCATCTATCTAGTCTATCTTGTCTCCATGAAAACATACCTAAAACAGAATGTCGATAAACAGCTGCATTTTGAAAATTCATCTAATTTAGCATGCACTACGAAATACTATTTTTTTTAAATATCTCTAAAAGAAAAACCAGAAGTTGTTCAGCAAAGCTCATCAAGCCACTTAAAGGGGCACCTGGGTGGCTCAGTGGGTTAAGCCTCTGGCTTTGGCTCAGGTCATGAGCCTGGGGATCAAGCCCCACATAGGGCTCTCTGCTCCTCAGGGAGCCTGCTTCCCTCTCCCTCTTCCTCCCTCTCTGCCTCCTTGTGATCTCTCTCTCTCTCTCTCTGTCAAATAAATAAAATTTTTTTTTTTAAGATTTTATTTATTTGAGAGAGAGAGCGAGCATGAAAGGGGTGAGGGGGCAGAGGGAGAAGCCGGCTCCCCGAGCAGAGGACCTCATGTGAGACTTGATCCTGGGACTCCAGGATCATGACCTGAGCCGAAGACAGTTGGTTAACCCACTGAGCCACCCAGGTGCCCTTTTAAAAAACTTTTTATAAAAGCCACTTAAAATATTCCACTTGTAATTTGGCTTTCCTATATTGGTCATATATTTACTTTTCTTGAGGTAACCATTCACAAATACAGTTTTTTTTTTTAAGTTCTGCCAAGAAAAATTTGTTGGTTTGGGTTTTTTTTGTACGTAATCTGGCTAAAATTCAACTCAAGTGCGTCATTGGCACAAACATCTTAACCATTACTATTGAAAAAGGACTGGCTCTGCCAGACAACACCCTCCACACACCTCCAAAATCTAGTCCATTCCTATTTTACTTTTTTTTTAAGTGGGCTCCATGCCCAGCGCAGAGCTCACGGGGGCTTGAACTCAACCACCTACAGGTCAAGAGCTGCCTAACTGACTGAGCCATGCAGATGCCCCAATTTCTCTATTTTAAAATATATGAGGGGCGCCTGGGTGGATCAAGCCCCACGTCAGGCTCTCTGCTCAGCAGGGAGCCTGCTTCCTTCCTCTCATTGCCTCTCTGCCTCCTGTGATCTGTCTGTCAAATAAATAAAGTCTTTAAAAAAATAAAATAAAAATATATGAGATTCAGGGGTACCTGGTGGCCCAGCTGGTTAAGTAGCTGCCTTCAGTGGGGTCATGATCTCAGCGTCCTAGGATAGAACCTCACCTCATCCCAGCTTGGGCTCCCTGCTCAGCAGTGTCCCACCTCCCCTTCCCCCTCTCCCTCACCCCACCCCCAACTGCTCATGCGCGTGTTCCCTCTCTCTTCCTCTGGCATAAGTAAAAAAAAAAAATTTTTAAAGTACATTTATTGGGCATGTGGTAGGCTCACTCGTTTGGCCATCTGCCTTCAGCTCTGGTCATGATCCCAAGGTCCCTGGATGAAGCCCAGCATCAGGCTCTCTGCTCAACAGGGAGTCTGCTTCTAGCTCGGACCCTCTCCCCCCACAACTTCCTCAAATAAAATCTTCTTTTAAAAAAAAGATTTTTCTCTTGAGTGCTAATATATGCAACTGTTGGATCACCACATTGTACACCTGGAATTAATATAACACTATTTTAACTACACTGGAATTTACATTTTTTAAATGGTTCATTTAAAAAAAACAATAACAAGGGGCGCCTGGATGGCTCAGTCGTTAAGGATCTGCATTGGGCTCAGGTCCATGATCCCAGGAGGCCTGGCCCCTGACTCCTTGCTCAGCAGGAAGCCTGCTTCTCCCTTCCACCACCACAACCCCCCACCCCCGCCCCAGGTAGTCTCTTACTATCTCTCCTCTCTCTCTAATAAATAAAATCTTTAAAAAAGAGGAACTCTACTTTCATACTTGCATCTTTTTCATAATCCGGAACTAGATTCTCTGAAGATGAAACCAAGATATTCTAATGAAAGAAGTCTATTGTTTATTTCAAATAGGTAAGATAAAGAAATTGGTTTACATAAATAACACTTCCAGGTTCCAACTGAACCAGTTTACCTACAGAAACTTACAAACCCAAAGAGACTTAGAATTGCGAAAATTACAGATTAGTAATTTATTAAACCCAATTCATTTCAAACACGCCTGCTTTCCTCCCTGAATTTATCACCTCCCTTTATTTACCTAAGAGGTAAAACAGAAACCAAGTAGGAAGAGTTACAAAAGGTGGAGACCACAGGTTCCTGAGAAAGAGTGCCCCACTGATTTCAACCAGAACTTACTGATGCTCGCAAAGACCCCTAAGGATGAAGTCTTCATGCTGAAAACCCTGTTGGCCCCAATCCCTTGACACCATCCAGTTAGTCTGCACGTTACTACAGATAAGGCTCTACTTCTGTAATTTTTTTATTTGGACAGATTGGAGGGAAAAAAGATGTTGGGGGCGGGGGAGAGATAAGCAGATTGGGGGCAGGGCCCAGGCGCTACCCGGAAGGATTCGAACCCTTTTCAAGGGTCTCTCTCCATCCGGGCCCTCCACCCCATTACGAAAGTCACCCGTTAACTGAGCAGCTCCCCCACATCCAGAATGCAGCCTCTGGTAGACCTCGGGAACCCAGGGTCCCCGAGGTGCCCGCAGTGCCCGGAGCCTCCTCCCCACGCGCCGGCGCCCAACACCTTCTCCCAAACCCGAAGGCACGCAGCCAAGGCGCTGGGGGGCTGCGGGCCGGGAGGGCCGAGGGCCGAGGGCCCAGGGCTTAGGGCCAAGGGCCGGCCCGGCTCCGCCTGCCCTGGCAGGCGGAGGTGCCACATCCTCAGCGTCTCTCAGCCTCCTGCCTCCTTCGCCCGCCCGCCGCTCCCGGCCGGGATGCGCCGCGTCCCCGCCCGCCGAGGCTGCGCGCCCGCCCGCTGCCTCTGCCCCACGGTGCCCGTCGCCCGCCACGTAAAAGGGCCGCAGAGGCGGAGCCTGCCCCCCGGTCGAGGCCCAGCGCGCCCCCTCAGCCCGTTCCCCCACCCCCGGGCCCCCGACCCGGGACTGCAGCCGCCCGCCTCGGCCGCCGGCCAGGACACCCCGGTCCCGGCTCCAGCCGCGGCCCCTCCGCTAGCGCGGATACCTGGCTGGGCCTCCGAAAGCCGCCCGGGACACGCGTCGTCCCCAGCACAGCAGCGCGACGGCGGCGCGTCACAGAGCCTAAGACTCGGCTTCCGCCCCGCCCCCGGGGCGCCCTCGCCATCCATTGGCTGGCGGCGGAGGGCTGGGCACCAATCGCCGTGGGCCCGCCCTCCGCCCCGCCCGCCCCGCTGCCGCTCCGCGCGGACCCAACCTCCCACCGCGGCTTCCAGCCTCTCTCGCAGCTCCGCGGGGGGGGTTGCTGGGGGCCGCCGCCGGGGGCCTGCGCTCCGGCGCCGGCCTGGTCGGGGCCATTCGGCCGGCCGCTCGCTGCGGGCAAGACGAGGACCGAAAGGATGGAATGTCTGTTGGGCCTCGGGCTCGTGATGTTTCCAGGGGGGTCTGGATGACCGGCTCGACCTCCAGCCCTGCGCTCCCGGCCGTGCTCCCAGTCCCTTGCCACGCAGGGCCTTCTGGGGGACGCCCACCCAGATACATCCCAAACACAGCTGCGGGACCCCTCGAACTCTGCTACGCTTCTGTACCCACCCCTAGAAGTCATCACGGCAGCTGGAAAGCACTGCCGACCTCCTCGTGGCTGTGGGCAGACCCTTAAATGACCGCGACACACCCCGTGTAATTTGTCTGTGGCGCCCTCCACAAGCCATAATTAAAACTCGGAACTCAAAATGGACGGTCCAGGACAATCTCGTATGAGAAGAGGAAGGGACCTGGACGTCATTTTGCCTCCACCGTTTTTGTTACATAATGGAAACCAGAGAGGGAAGGCCACTTGCCCAGGGTTACTCCACTGGTGAGAGGCAGCCCAGCCCCGTGTGCCACTTCCCTTCTCAGTGCAAGACAGATGCTGGGACAAAGGACTGCACCACGGTTCCTTAGACCATAGTGGTCAGGGGCGCCTGGGTGGTGCAGTCCGGTAAGGCACCGACTCTTGATTTTGGCTGAGGTCATGATCTCTGGGTGGTGAGATAGAGCCTGGGCGCTCAGCAGCGAGTCTGCTTGAAATATCTCCCTCTGCCCCTCCTCCCCCCTCCCAGGAGCGCGCTCTCCTCTAAAATAAATCTAAGAGAGAAAGAGAGGAAAAGAAAGCATTGTGCCCAGTCAAGATCCCAGCTGGAAACAAATGGCACGCTCCAAATTTGAAAATCTGAGGTACTTTTTTTTTTAAAGATTTTATTTATTTATCAGAGAGAGAGTGGGAGAGAGCGAGCACAGGCAGACAGAATGGCAGGCAGAGGCAGAGGGAGAAGCAGGCTCCCCGCTGAGCAAGGAGCCGGATTCCGGACTCGATCCCAGGACGCTGGGATCATGACCTGAGCCGAAGGCAGCTGCTTAACCAACTGAGCCACCCAGGCGTCCCTGAGGTACATTTATTAAAGGAATTATTTAAACATTGACTGGTGAACCACAAGGATGGAGAAGTAACCTGGAGTCAGTGCACCATTGTCAACCCTAGACTGGTTCCCAAAACCCAAAGAGAGGAGGAAGGAAGAGGCTACCTTCCTGAGCTGTGGTCATCAGGGACCCCACTGGGCGGGTGCCGAGGTGGTAAGCATCCAGACCTCCCACCTCCTGCCAGAGTGGTCCATGGGCTGAACACATCAGGAAGCCAGAGACCTAGGGAGTCCCTTTAAGGAAGTCTTGGCAGCTTACTCTCCAGGAACACAGACCCGGTGGGAAAGGCTGGAGAGTAGGTGGGATAGAGAGACAAATGCAAGACATTGAACACACATAAGCAACTAAGATTCGTCTTAGCTGAGTAGACAGTAAAGTCAAAGCGGCAAGGTCAAGGGTCGAAAATTGAGTGGGCCCAGAGGCAGAGCTGAAACAACAGAGCCCCTCTCTGCAGATGTCCAGAGCAAGACACCAAAAGGGATTCAGTCCTCCTTGGTTCCCCCACCCCAGACCAAGGTCACTTACTCCAGCTGTTACGGCCACTCGCTCTCTGGAGCTCCCTGAGAGCAGGTGAGAGCAGGACTTTGCCTTTTACTTCTTTGATGTCTCTCCACAACCCTGAGCACAGTGTGATTTTTTGGAAGTTAGGTCATTCTACCCAGCAGGTCAAAGAGGAATTGTTTCTCTACGCTCCTGTTCTACAAACCTGGGCAGGTATACCATGCCAAACCCACTTTTGGATCTCTTACAGAGCCCAGGAATCCTCCCGTGGCAAGTAGGGGCAGATGTTTCTGAGTTCAGGAAGGGGCACATGACACCCAAGATCTGAGTGTAACATCAAAGTATGTTGCATTGCCTTTGGTCTCACAGACAAGATGCTCCTTAACAAAAAAGTTTCCATATGTAAGAAACTTCTAAGAATGTCTGGGTTTTATCTCTTCTCTCTTATCAGAAAAATGCAGTAGGTACAAAGAACATGATAATATTTTATGGTTTCTCTACTACCAGGTAATTTTGCAGCATAATATGTCCTTGGAGCACTGGACTGGAAAGCGGCTTGTTTTCAACCAAGAAAGAGCTGTTCTATTTGTAAGTTTTTTACTTGTACAATCTAGAAATGTTTAAATAGAACATACTTTCCAAAGATTTTTGAGCTTCTACAGCTATTGACAGATTCAAGTAATTAACTATTCAGGAGCCATAAATCTGGGAAATATGAAGACTGACTCAGTAGGAACACCTCAGTGACTCAGTAGTGTTAGGTACATGCCTTTGGCTCATGCCATGATCCTGGGGTCCTGGGATCGAGCCTCATGTGGGTCTCCCTGCTCAGCTGAGAGCCTGCTTCTCCCTCTCCCTCTGCCTCTCTCCCCTACTCATGCTCTCTTTCACTCTCTCTCAAATAAATAAATAAAATCTTTATTTAAAAAAAAAAAGACTGATCTTACAGCAGATACCCAACACCTAAATTAATTTCATTAGTTCACTCAACAAAGTCCTTTGTGTGCCTACATTTTTGGTTCTGCATTGAGTTTCGAATCAGGCAAGAGCACATGCGTCACTTTAGTGAGAAAAGAGAAGTTCAGGAAGTGCTCTTTCAACAGGAGTGAACTGAAACTAATTACCTTGACCATCTAAAAAAGCTAAAATTATACAAAAAGAGGAAAACGTCTTTATTTTCTCCTATAGGCAACTCTCAATTATTCAGTGACCAGAAAAACGATTTATGGATTCTACAGGCCCCTGACTCTTCACTGCTCCCTTCATTGTCCAACTTGCTATGATTTGTTATTAGTACAGCTTACATATACTTGACCTTGACCTTGGGTTGATTAAAAAGGAAAAATCCAAGCTGACAGCCAAAGAGAAACCTCATGAAGAGACTCAGGAACTAAGTATTTGGTGATTTTTACCCAGCAGGAGAAATTTTCCTTCCCCCAGGTTCCATTCACCCTAAAAAGATATCTTCACACAAAAAACCTCGACAACGTACATGACTTGTCTCTCCTGCTGCTATTGCCCTGAGCCAGGGCAGACCTTTGCATCTGGAGGAGAGTAAACTTCTTTAAGACCAGAAGGGATCTGGCAGGAGCGAGGTAAGCAAAGTAGTAAGGGGAACCGCAGAGGAATAGCGGGGAGAAGTTCTGAGCTTAGTTCTGAACTGGGAACAATAGGCAGAGATGCAGAAATTTTGCAGTTGAAGTACTGATTCTGATAGGAGAGTCCACCTGCCAGAAATACTTACTTTCCCTCCCCAGCCGCCGAACTCCACTTAAGAAACCTAGCTGCGGGGCGCCTGGATGGCTCAGTTGATTATGTGACTGCCTTCAGCTCAGGTCATGATCCTAGAGTCCCAGAATCGAGTCCCGCACCCGGCTTCCAGCTCCGTGGGGAGTCTGCTTCTCCCTCTGACCTTCTCCCCTCTCATGCTCTCTCTCACTCTCTCTCTCTCAAATAAGATCTTAAAGAAAGAAAGAAAGAAAGGAAGGAAGAAAGAAAGAAAGAAAGAAAGAAAGAAAGAAAGAAAGAAAGAAGAAATAAATCTAGCTTTATGGGGCACCAGGATGGCCCAGCCAGTTGGACATCTGACTAGTGGTTTCCGCTCAGGTCATGACCTTGGGGTTGTGGGATCAAGACCTGCATATGGCTGCACACTCGGTGGGGAGTCTGCTTGAGATTCTCTCTCTCTCTCCCTATGCCCCTGCCCCTACTTACATGCACACACTCGCTCTCTAAAATTAATTAAATACATTTTAAAAAAAGAAAAGAATCCTAGCTGCAGCTCCTGTCCTTCTCATGACACATTCCCTGGTGACGAAGGCCACAGGGCCACCCACCTGCCGTCCTTGTTTCACCGCCATATACCTCTAGCTCTATCTATATCATATCATCCCACCGACACTCTGAAGTTCCTGAAGTTTGAGCCTGTTTTGCAGGATCTTTACAACCTCGCAGAACGCATCTTCATGGTGCTTAGTAGGAATGATTGTTCAACACTGCATTCCTGGGGGCAGAGCCAGTGGCTGTTATGGGAGTATAATCCTGGGATTCTAAAAGCCCAGGCTGCCCAAAGCCCTCCCCACTCTTATGCTGGTAAGCTGTTACTAGATTTAAGCCCTAGAAGCTGGGGTTGAAGAAAAGAGGTCACTTGGAACCATTATTGTCCATTAACACGTTGTCACTTATCTAAGTGCCGAAGGAATATCACTGGGTGTGGTAAGTTTATAAACTTGAGTGCTGGAGCGAAAGAGGTGGACCAGTCCTTAGCATGGGTCATGAGATCTCCATATCTCATGGAGACACAACTGGGTCCAGAAGGGGAGACTCTGAGAGGTGCTTGGGCACTGGTGACAATAGCTGGAGGACACCTGTGTGCCTGGAAGGCTAAGTAGAGAGAGAATGGGAAATCCCAGAAAGATGATGGAGGTCAACCAGGCCAGTTCAGCTCATCTATCCAGAGGTGAAGCCTATTTCCATCAGCTCGACAGCAAGTGTTTAAAGAGAGACTCAGCTCCTGAAGCTGAAAAGTCAGCTAATTCTCGATATGGAAACATAATAAATGTGGTATTTTGGACATGTGCATTAGAGATGTAAGTACATGGTAGATTTTAGAGCTGAGGAGCTTTAGAAACCTAATCTAATACTTTTATTTCTTTTTAAATTTTTATTTATTCATTTGACAGAGATCACGAGTAGGCAGAGAAGCAGGCAGAGAGAGGAGGAAGCAGGCTCCCTACTGAGCAGAGAGCCCAATGTGAGGCTCGATCCCAGGACCCTGGGATCATGACCCGAGCCGAAGGCAGAGGCTTTAACCCTCTGAGCCACCCAGGCACCCTAATCTAATACTTTTAAAGAGAAATCCAAGACTCCAAGGTAAAGGGTGGTACCACCCAGTGTTATAAGAAATAAGTAATGGAAGACCAAAGGAATCAGGTATTCTGCCCAACAAATTCCTTGCTTGAGACCATCAGAAGAAGGAATTTCAGGGGCACCTGGGTAGCTTAGTTGATCGAGTGTCTGACACTTGATTTCAGTTCTGGTCATGATCTCAGGGTGGTGATCGCGGGGTCCTGAGATCCAACCGCATGTCAGACTCTCTGCTCAGCAGGGAGTCTGCTTGAGATCTCTCCCCCTCTCCCTCTGCCCCTCCCTGCTCTCGGAAATACATACATACTACATATATATATATATATATATATATATATATATATATATATATACATCTTTAAAAAAAAAAAAGAAGGAATTTCAACTGAGCACAAAAAAGTTAAAGCAAAAATTTTTATAAACATTTTTCAAAAGATTTTATTTATGAAACAAAACAAAACAAAACAGTGGCTCCTGGGTGGGTCAGTGGGTTAAAGCCTCTGCCTTCGGCTCAGGTCATGATCCCAGGATTCTGGGATGGAGCCCCCGCATCAGGCTCTCTGCTCCGCGGGAAGCCTGCTTCCTCCTCTCTTTCTCTTCCTGCCTTTCTGCCTACTTGTGATCTCTGCCTGTCAAATGAATAAATAAAATCTTTAAAAATATATATATTTTATTTATCTAGAGATAAAGAGAGAGCACAAGAAGGGGGAGGGTCAGCGGGAGAGGGAGAAGCAGACTTCCCCACCCTGAGCAGGGAGCCCCGTCCTGGAACAATTTGATCATGACCTAAGCCAAAGGCCGATGCTTAGTTGACTGAGCCACCCAGGTGCCCTACAAAAATTTAAGTAGGGAGTTTGCAGCCATTTGCATTGCTCATTAATTTAAAAAATAAGAGAAACCTCAAGTAATAGTTAAATATTTACATCCTTATCTATGAAGGCACTAAGAAACTCAGTGTATTTTGCAATGATTTTTTTTTTATTGATTCCAGGAAGACCAACTCTGAGTGCCAAAACTTGGATAACTTTTACTGGAAGCCGGACACTCCAGAAGTCCACCCTCACTCCGCTTCTTTGCTGGGGAGCCTGAGACCCCACAGCTCACTTACCCACCTCGTAAAAGGGGGTTGTCCTGAGGATCACAGACAAATGTGACACTCTAAAACACCCAGCTGCCTCGAAGCTACCCAGCAGTTCAACCCGTGACAGCATTATTATTTTTTTTACATTATTATTTTTATCTAGAGCAAAGGCTCTTTTGTAAGCCCTCATGATCACCCTCTGGCCTTGACTCTCCCATCCTCTACAGGTTCCTGCTGAAACCTAAGTAACTCGGTATTGTACTTTGAAAGCTAGAGAAGTTAAACAGGGAGCAGCACAAGTGGGACCTGCTGGAGTAAATCTTGTTTAGAAAAGGCAACTTCTTTAACAGTCAGTGAAAGGGCTGCCTGGGTGGCACAGACACTGTTCCCACTCCTGCCCTACCCATGACCACCCTAGAGTTTTCTCATTGGCTCCTTGGAGTTTGGGAAGCACAGTCGGGCGGGATTGGCCTTCTTCTGGACCATAAACAAGCTCTGTGCTCACACTTTCCCATGTGTTTAATTTTCTAAAGGAAGCTTATGATAAACCCAGGGAGGGAGCCCAGTGCCCCACTGGGCAGGTTATTGAAAGACAGTCCCAGTTTTCTTGTTAATTTCCAAATGTGATATTTGAAGGAACTTTGGAAACCTTCCAATTGTGTGAAATATCTAGCTGTTTGTTTGGTGTTTTTTTTTTTTTTTTAATAAGTCTGTAGAACTACTTTTCTCTCTGACACTTTCTCCCCCAAACAACATTTTTGTTTTGAAAAT
The DNA here is from genome assembly GCF_964662115.1 of Mustela nivalis. Classification (NCBI taxonomy): domain Eukaryota; kingdom Metazoa; phylum Chordata; class Mammalia; order Carnivora; family Mustelidae; genus Mustela; species Mustela nivalis. Next base: position 179,910,144 of record NC_139021.1, read on the forward strand.
AGTTAATGCCTTTGCCTCATTTACGAATGAAAAGTACATCCCACGCAGGCTTCCTCTTCTGCTCCAAAGCAATGCAGTCGGTATCCCCCACCTTGGGCAACTCTTTAATATTAGCTTCTTGTTAATCCTCCTAGGGATACTTCGTACAAATAAAAGGAAATAGAAATGCATGCCATTATTTCGTCCACTTTCTAACACCTGAGAAAGCGGTAACATGTACTCTTTGTACCTTGCCACTGGAGTTCCCTGCAGGTCTACACAAAGAGATGGCCCGCATTCATAGAGTAGCATTCATAGCCCCATTGCTAGACACTTGGATTATTTCCAATCTTTTGTTATTGCAAACAGTGTCACAAGGGATAACCTCCTCTCTGAAATTTCATAAAGGTGTTTCTGTAGGATAAAGTCCTAGAAGTGGGATTGCTGGGTCAAAGGACTGGCTCACATCTCCAATGTGAAGGCTAAGGCTCTAAATCCTGGTCTCAGAGGAGAGAGAATAAAGCAGGCTTCTCCCTGTGTCCCTGGCCTGGTGCTGATCTGCAGGGGGAGTACAGAAACTGAAAGCAGTTGGAAAACTTAGAGCAATCTCCCACTGCAACATCCACCTGCATTTTTCTAAAGAGTTAGTTTTATTGACCTTATCCACCTATGATGACTGGAGAGAAAAAAAATTACTTCCATTGCGAGGCAAAAGTCATGAACAACCTCTTTTTTAACGTGATGTTGACTCAGATTTGTTACCCAACTTCTGAAAAGTGTATGGAGAAACCATCCCCACACACCAAAGAACACAACAAAATTAGACAAACCAAAAAGTGCAAAGATATTTCAATCCTTTAATAGCAATCGAGTGAGTGCCGGCATATTCCAGAGTGAGAGGCAGACAATGACAGAACATAAAATGTAGTAGGGGTTAAGTCATATGGTGATCGGTCCCCTGCAGAAGGAGCTGGCCGCCCAGTCAGAGAAGAGGAAGGTCTTAGGTATCATCCTTCTCTGCCAGGACACCAATCTTTATTTTATTTTTTTAAATATTTTATTTATTTATTCATTCATTCATCCATTCATTCATTTCAGAGAGAGCAAGCACAAGCCGGGAGGAGGGAGAGGGAAAGCAGACTCCATGCTGAGCCCAGAGCCTGATGCAGGCATTGATCTCGTGACCCCAAAGTCACGACCTGAGCTGGAATTGGGAGTGGGATGCTCAACTGACAGAACCACCCAGGCACCCCCAGGACACCAATCTTTCAAAAAAGTAAGAAGGGAGCCTAAGATGAAGTAGGGATGTGCAGGAAGAAAATGTTAGAAATTCACATATTTTATAATCTTGTCCTTTCCAATGTATATTTGTATTTTGCATGTAAATAATCTAACGCTGTGGTATACATGCACAATTTGAGCAAATACATGTAGTGGGGATGCAGATTCATTATGTTTTATTCGGAAGATCAGAGATCAGAAAAGCTGGGAGACCACTCCCGGCTCTGTGGCAGGACTGGAGGGGAGGGATCCAGTGTGTCTTGCTCACCATCATACTCCCAGGGACACAGGGCCTGACCCACAGCGAGCAAAGAAGGATTATGTGGGATCTGAGGCAGCTTTGAAAGTAAGTCCTTGCTTCAAGGGCCCAGTTGCTTCCATGGCTGGAGAGCTATGGTTGCTAAGTAGTTAAGCATCCAAAGAGAAAGATAGGACAAAACACCCTATACCTGTCCTGCCCCGAAGTTGTCATTCAAATAGAGTATTTTTGCCTTCTGGAGTTGCAAGAAAAATTAGAAATCAGCTGGCAGATCCAATTACATGGGTTAATACTCCATAAACCTTGCTGCTGGGAAGAAATCCATTTCTCTAGGCCATTGGAAGTAGTTCTACTTAAAATTATTTTGGGGGGTGCCGTGGCTCAGTGGGTTAATCAGCGGTCTCGGGTGTCCTGCCATCCAGCCCCTTGTCATCAGGCTCCCTGCCCAGCAGGGAGTCTGCTTGTCCCTCTCCCTCTGCCCTTCCCCCCATCCTGCTCTCTCTCTTGCTTTCTCTCTCTCCAATACACAAGTAAAATCTTTTAAAAAATGATTTTGGAAAACCATGATGGAGCTAGCAAGTCTGTAAGGGGAAAAAAGCAATTATGACTCATCTCGGAAAAAACGAGTAACTCCGATTCTTTGATATCCTGCTAATACCATCACGTTCTGTGTTGATGATGTTCTGCCACACCCTGGAAGGGATAAATGCCTGGTGAGACCTTCGTAAACCATAAACCAGATCTGTAGAAAACAAGCCTGGCAAAGAAGGCATGAGTGGCTTATTTACTTCCAGTCCACATTCCAAATGACATCAGTGTTCCTTCATACAAAAACAGCTGACAAGAAGGCCGTGGCATTTTCTACACTCTGCTGCACTGAGTGCACAGCTGTCTGTGACTTTCACTCCCCCCGGGCCTCCCCTCCGGTGCCCAGCCAGGATCTTTCTGTTGCCTTCCAGATGCTAGAGTAGCACCTGGCACACAGCTGGTGCCCAGTAAGTATTTGTGCAAAGGACGGGAGGGAGTCTTTGGACTATATGCTTATTTTATTTTATTTTTTAAAGATTTTATTTATTTATTTGACAGACAGAGGTCACAAGGAGGCAGAGAGGCAGGCAGAGATAGAGGAGGAAGCAGGCTCCCTGCTGAGCAGAGAGCCCGATGCTGATCCCAGGACCTTGGGATCATGACCTGAGTCGAAGGCAGAGTCTTTAACCCACTGAGCCACCAAGGCCCCCCTATATGCTTATTTTAATGTACAAAAACAAAGTGGGTAGGGGAATGTGTCTTTTGAATAAAGAATTATTAGAATTCAACAAAAAAGGCAACCCAATTAAGAAGTGAGCAGAAGGTTTGAATGCATATTTCTCCAAAGATATAGGAATGACCAACATGTACATGAGAAGATGTTCAGTATCACTACATGATTAGGGAAATACAAATCAAAATCACAATGAGATGCACTTTACACCCACTAGATTGGTTTTAATTTTAAAACAATAATAAAAAGGGTTGGTCAGGATGAGAAATCAGAACCCTCAGACATTGCTGGTGGGAAATGTACGATGGTCTAGCAGTCTAGCAGCTGTGCAAAATACTCGGATTCCTCAACAGCTTAAACACAGAATGACCACATGAGCCAGCAATTTCACCGCTAGTCACACATCATAAAGAACTGGGATGCCTGGGAGGCTCAGTCCAGTAAGAAGCTGCCTTTGGCTCAGATCATAAGCCTGGAGTCCTGGGGAGGAGCCCTGAACTGGGCTCTCTGCTGAGTGGGAGTCTGCTTCTCCCTCTGCCTCCATACCCCCCACTCATGCTCTCTCTGTCTCTCTTTCAAATAAGTAAAATCTTAAAAAAAGAGAGAGAAAGAGAGGAAGGAAAAGAAAAGAAAAGGAAAAAAAGAGGGGCACCTGCCTTCAGCTCAGGCCATGATCCCGAGGGTCCTGGGATGGAGCCCCATATCAGGATCCCTCCTCAGCGAGAATCCTGCTTCTCCCTCTCCCACTCCTCCTGCTTGTGTTCCCTCTTTGGCTGCATCTCTCTCTGTCAAATAAAATCTTAAAAAAAAAAAGATTCCATCAGAATCTTGCTTAGAGGTATGTGGGGATTTTTTAGGCTCCAAGAGGAGTTGATCTGTTTCCTCCTCCTGCAGAGATATTCATAGGAACTGAGTATTCTGAATCTCTAGAATTTAGAGTGACTTAGCCAGCCACAATGGTGATGTACCAGAAAGAACCCCCTGTGCAAAACTAGAACCCCTCCGGAAAAAAATGCATTTGTGAAAGAAGAGAATTTTCAGAAACGGGATAAACTAACCTTTTAATGATTATTCTTTTTTTGTTTTTTTAAGATTATCCTTAAACCTTCCTGCACATTTGTGGTAATTTTGGACCTCATGAGCATGTACTCTGCAAGTGCTATCTAGATCTTCCCCAGACCTGGCCCCTTCTGCCTTCGGATCTGACGGTTATTTAGAAGAAGCAAAGAGAACATTTGGTAAATATATTAACTATACACGAAAGAAAATGGCTCACAAGAAGGGAATCAATTCTGTAAAATGAGTAATTTTATAAAATCATCCACTCAGCTCTTTCGTGTGGACTGTCTACTGTTCTCTCCCGCCCGCTGTGTTCTGGGCCAGGTTAAATCTCGCAAAGGATGAGCACTGTGTCATCATCAGTAGCTACCTGGAAGAGCATTTTTTGTTTTTTGTTTTTTGGGTTTTTTTTTAATGTAATCCCTCCCCAGGGTGCCTGGCTGGCTCAGTCGTTACCTGTATAAGCCAATTTCTCCACTGGCAGGAAGAACTTTACCATTTACTGGGAGCTATATTATGTGCCTCTCAGGCTCGGGAAGCTTGGGAAAACTCATGTTAGATTGCAGATCTAGTAAGTGGTGGAGAGGAAATAAAGTGTCGTCCTCTTGTTGGCTCCCCAGACCACCATGGTTGCAGAAAAGTTAGGAATACGCAGGCTGTAATCTACCCTGTGCCTGGGAACTCAATAAATCAATGAATTCCCACCATCCAAAACAGTTGGCGCAGAATGGGGACTCTATACATGTCTGTGGCAGGGAAAAAGGCAGGGGATAGAGGAAGGAGGAGCAATGGATACCCTTTCTTTCTAATCTTGACGCTTACCTTTAACTACAAAATGCCCAAATAGCTGTCAGATCATTAAAATTTAAAAAAAAAAAATGAAAAGAAAAATAAATAAAGACCTTAACAATTATTTTATTCTTTAAAGATTTTATTCATTTATTTGACAGAGAGAGAGAGAGAGCAAGTAAAGGGAGTGGCAGGCAGAGGGAGAAGAAGCAGTCTCCTTGGTGAGCAGGGAGCCCAATGTGAGCCTTGATCCCAGGACCCTGGAATCATGACCAGAGCTGAAGGCAGACACCTAACCGACTGAGCCATGCAGGAGTCTCCCCCCACCCTCCAATTATTTCCTATGATTGGTGGCCTGATGTACAATTTAAATCATCCTGATTACACTAGGAGGGATCTGATATCACTTTGTCTCATGTTGGTGATGTGGATGTGATTACTTGGTCAAGGTGATATCCTCCAGATTTTACCATTGCAGGGAAACCTATTTCCATTTGTAATTAATAAAGTAATTTATGGGGTGACATTTGAGACTCTGTGCATATTCCCAGTTAAAAAACTTTTTTTAATCATCCTAGAGTTATGAGGCCCAGCTTTTAGGCTCTGTTGTTCTCTTACCCTCTGTGTGAGCTTGGGTAAGTCACATAACCTCACTGAGCCTGTTTCTTACATAACCAGGACAACCTTGCAAAAGTTACCTCCCCTCTAAGACTAAGTTTATTTCACCAATGGGCAGATTTGACTAGGCACTTCACCAAAACAGATCTCCAATGGCCAAAAGGCATATGGAGAGATAGTCAACATCATTACCCATCAGGAAATGAAATCTGAAACCAGAGCGGACTGACCACATACCTCCCAGAATCATCGAATGACAATGGTGGTCATTCCTATGTAGAACACTCCTTCAGTGCAAGTGAGAATGTAAACTGTTACAACCACACTGGAAAACTACTTGGCTCTGTCTACTAAAGCTAGGTCTGTGGGCACCCAGGAGCCCCCCTGCTGGATATATTACCAATGAGAGCAGGAAGATATAGTTACCAAAAGAAGTGGTCATTTCTAGCTTCAGGTGCAATAACAATACCTTCATTGTGCCAGGCCCCAAGCTCCGTGTTTTCTGCAGAGATGCTCTGTAGTCATCTGAGCTAGGCTCTGTGGTGAGGGAAGTGAGGCCCAAAGACATAGGGAACTTGCAAATTCACGTGTGGACAGAGGGGTGCAAGTGACTTGGAACCTGTAGTCCTTGAAAACCCTCAGGCCAGGGGCGCCTGGCTGGCTCAGTGGGTTAAAGCCTCTGTCTTTGGCTTGGGTCATGATTCTGGGGTCCTGGATTTGAGCCCCACATCGGGCTCTTTGCTCAGCAGGGAGCCTGTTTCCTCCTCTCTTTCTGCCTGCCTCTCTGCCTACTTGTGATCTCTGTCTGTCAACTTAAAAAAAAAAAAAAAAATCTTAAAAAAAAAAAAGAAAACCCTCAGGCCAAGGCCAAGAGAACCAGGGAGGATTAGGTGTGGCAAGCGTGGCTGACCCGGAAGAGCAGCCCTTCTTCCAAAGCTTTCTCTCCCTTTGTCTCCACAGCTGGGATCCTCTGGAATTTGCCTCCAGATCCCAGCTGGGGACACTTCCTATCCCACTTCGTTAACTCTTAGATGCTTCCATTCAACTGATTTTAAGGCAGAATTACGTTTTTAAAAGTATACTTATTAGTGTTTATTGAAGAATGTCTTTCAGCCTACTCATAATGTTTAAAACTAGCTAAGTAAGTCTTATCGGTTATTTCTAAAAAGACCAATACACTATATTGATTTGTGCCCATAAAATGGAAGTGGATTTCTCAGTGTATGGTAGGCTCTCCACTCACTCCCTTAAACACATGTGGCTCCTTGGCTACATGGTTCCAAGTGGGATCTACAATGGTCTTTTTTTTTTTTTAGATTTTTAAAAAAAGACTTTATTTATTTGACAGAGAGAGATCGCAAGTAGGCAGAAAGGCAGGCAGAGAGAGAGGAGGAAGCAGGCTCCCTGCTGAGCAGAGAGCCAGATGCGGGACTTGATCCCAGGACCCTGAGATCATGACCTGAGCCGAAGGCAGAGGCTTAACCCACTGAGCCACCCAGGCACCCTTTTATTTAGATTTTATTTATTTTTGAGAGAGAGAGAGAAAGAACTGGAGTAGGAGTGAGGAGGAGGGGCAGAGGGAGAAGCAGACTCCCCACTGAGCAGGGAGTCTAATGAGGGCATCAATCCCATGATCCTGGGATCATGACCTGGGCCAAGGGCAGACGCTTTAACTGACCGAGCTACCCAGGCGTCCCTGCAATGGTCATTTTCAACATCGGAAATCTACGACCAATGGACAGCCTAAACCTAAAAAGTTATTTACTAGGTTCTTTACAGGGTATTAAGAATTTATAACGTAAGTCTGGGAAGTTAATGTCCTAAAAATCTGGTACTTAGGTGTTGATCTAATTTGTAGCCACTAACAAAATTCTGTAAGGTACTTCACTTTTGCTATGAAAATGGCCCCATGTGTTTGTATATACAGCCTGCTAGCACAGCCACTATGTGTATATCCAGCGTGGGTTTGGAAAACTGTCTAGCATGGCATGAGAAAGTCCTGTCAGGGTAGAAATACCCTTTATTTGTGGAGATTAGCTGATGGGGAGAGGGAGACGGGTCTATACAAACTCGGACAATTATAAAATTAGTTAAAAACTGCTAACAGAGAACAAGAAATAGTTAAATGAGAAATCATTACAAAAAGGATTTATTAGACAAACACATCAATCGATTGAGTCTAAGGGTTTAGCCCAAAAGCCACTGGGTCTTTCAAAGCCGCAGAAGTTCAAAGTCACACCCTCGGAGCATTACTCTGCTACAACGTGTAGAAACTAGAAAGGTCAGGAATGACAGCATTCCTTGCTAGCCCACAGACAGATAAGCCTTCCGCTGGAGTCTTCTGTGATGCTGGTACCTGAGAGATGAAACGTTCCCCACACCTTGCAGAAATTCAGCTTCTTGTTACAGATCTTGACTCTGAGCACTTGAACTGCCTATTCATGACATACGGGATGTTGCTTTTCGAAAACCAACGAACAGTTATTAAGGGAGTGTTTCTCAGCAGGTAAAGTGAATAAAACATTCTCAACTACAGAAACTGCATTTTTAATCTCATCTGGCATCAACCGTCTTTTAGAAAGTTAAAATGCGCTGTTCGGGGACATTCTCCTTTAACATAGAAGGAAACGAGTAATGAGCACATCATATGCAGTTAAAGGATACCCAATCTCAAATCTTGTGAGCATCCCGTGAATATGAAGTTTTCATTTAATCTCGCAGAAGGGGAGATATTTTCTATCACTCCTGATAATAACAGAACTAGAGATCTCAAAATTATAGTATATGTGTTCATGACGCCAAACTGGGTTTGCTTTATCAGCAGCAAACTTTGGGCATTAAATTTAACTGTTATTGGTACAGGCTTTCAAAAAATAGCAAGCAGTATGGTTATCTGTGTAGATATCAGCTGACCTCAAGTAAAAAAGGTAAGAATGAAATAGACAGGACCTGGTTGGGAACCTCTAGGTTTCTGAGATACAAATCCCAAACATAGCACATAGAAAACTAAAGGCAGTATCCCAAACAAATCTGGCATGAAAAATTTACAGAATAATTTTTCCAAGGACATAATCAAAGTAGTAGCTGGAACTAGGGGCCATACACTAAGTTCCCACGGTTAAATCGAGAATGTTTTTGCTTCCAGAGCCCTCCTCTAGCCCAGCAACTACTTCCCTCACACCCTTGACAACGTTTTGCATGTTGTGCCGTCCTGGAGTCTCTCTGGAACAAGAATGGCTCTAGATGAAGCTCTAAAAATGTTGAGTTTGTGCCCTTAAAAAACAGTCCGACTTATGACTGTCATGTGTCCTAGGGGAGCTGTCCTCTCCCAACTCTGTTCTTTCTTTGGGAACCTAGGGAAATGCCAGGACAGACCAATGAGAGTATCGAATACTGCAAATCAGAACAGGAGGCCTCAGGCATAAACGTCAAGATTTTAGTTGAACCACTGGTCCCTTCATTATCATTTCTAAGCATGTGAGGCCATTGCCTGTTGGTTAAAGTTGGTCCCAAAATCTGCCGGACAACCAAACCGCGCCTGCGTCAGCAGGTGAGTCTAGCCACAAAGCCGTTGCATTTCCTGGCAGAAACTTCTGGTCTTCTCCGAAAAGTAGGATACCTATTCTCTCAGGAACAGCCTGTGGGGAGTCTGTTTGGAACACGAATTGTGCTCAAGTCCCAATCTTAAATGAAGATCTAAAAATGTGCAGTTTTGTGCATTTAAAAATAGTCCATTTCCAGCGGCCGTGTGTGCTCGAGGACCCCGCTTGTTCAGTATTCGGGAGGAATCGCTGGGTTTGGGCCAATAATCAAGTATGAAAAGAGAAACGATGTGCTCCGAAAGGGGGAAGCCGCTTACCCTCTGAGCGAGCTGAAAGGTTCGAAGACTCCATCCTAAGTGTGAGCGACCCGCAGGCAGGAAGCCTGGCTCCCAGCATCCCCATCCCCGCAGCCGAGTTAGCCCTGCTCTTGGCCCTGCTCGGGACTAACCCAGACTCTCCGGGGGAGCCCCGGAACAGAACTGAGCCTGACCGAAAGTGAAGAGCCAGTTCCAGAATCGGGAAGGCTGCGCACAGCGTTCGTCTCCGGACACTTTTACAGACCGCAGAACCTTGGCCCCCCTGTAGACCGCGTGGGTTCAGGGGGTCTTCGCGGCGGGGAGGGGCGCGGCTGGAGCGGGCAGGCAACCTCTCCCTGCCCTCTGGTGGCGCCTTCCGACAGCTGGAAAGCCAGGGGCGCGCAGACAGCCGCTCACCACGAGGGGGCGGTCCCTGCGCGTCGGCGCCTTCGGTGGCCGGGGGAACCGCACCACCACGCCAATCACCCGTGAATCCCGACCAAGGGGGCCCCGAGAAGCTCCGGGTTCATAGATGCGGAGCGTAGAAAGGGGTCAGGTAGGAGGGCCCGAGGAAGGACGCAAAGGGGCCCCCAGCGGCTGCGGCCGTTGGAGGGAAGGAGGAGGCGGCGGGAAAGAGGACGTTGGCCGCCGCGTAGGAGGGGAAAGTCTGGAAGGGCAGCGCGCCCGGGCCGGGGGGTCCCGGGCTACCCCCCGCGCCGCCGCCGCCGCCGCCCGCTCCAGCTGCGGTCCCGGGAGCCCCGGGTTGGGGCGCGCCGCTCCCCGCCTGTGCCGCACCGTCGGCGCCGGGGTTCTGCTTCTTCCACTTGGTCCTGCGATTCTGGAACCAGATTTTGACCTGCGTCTCAGTGAGGCTGAGCGACAGCGCGAGGTTCAGGCGCTCGCACACCGACAGGTAGCGCGTGGCCCGGAACTTGTTCTCCAAAGCCACCAGCTGCTCATAGGTGAAGGCGGTGCGCGCGCGCCTCGGTTTGGCACAGCGGGGCTCGGAGCGCCGGCGCCGGGGCCTCGGGGAGCCGGGCGATCCCGGGGATCCCGCGAGCCCACGGGTGCCCGGCTCCCCCGCCGCCAACGCCGCCGCCCGGGACTCGGGAGAGCGCGCCGGGTCCGCCTGCAAGCGCGCTGCCCGCTCCTGCGGCCGCCGCTGGCCCGCGTCCTCGGCTTCGTCCTCCTCCTCCTCCGCCTCCTCGGCCTCCGAGCCCTCCAAGGGGGACGCAGTGCCCGCGCCGCGATCCGCAGCGTCTAGTGGAGAAGGGGAGGGTGACCAGAAGCCCGGAACGACCCAGCCCCTCCGGGTCGCCAGACCCCCTCCTCCTCTGCCCCAGAGTCCCTAGCTCTGCCCCTCTCTGAGATCTCGCCCCCCCCCCCAAATCATCCCGCGATCACACATCTCTCAAGCTCTTCCCAGGAGTTGGGGATTAGGGGTGCGGTGTCCTCTTGCCCTTTACTCATTTGCTATCTAGTTGACGTCCAAGAAATGAATTTTGAATGAATGAATGACAACCCCCATTAAGAAAATACAATGACCATATTGGACAGAATTGGGCGGGTAGGATCACCGTACATTGAGACATCGAGATGTCAAGCGCGTTTAAGGCTCTGTATCCCCAGTCCCTAGAAGCCTATTTTGGTCTGGAACTCCTAGCAATTAAAAAAGAAGTTATTAAGCCCCCTTCCCCCCCCCCCTTTAAAGTGAAATTCCCTCTTTCCCATCTTCTCTCTCCTGCCGTGTTAATAGAGTTTCAGATTTGTGCGGGACTGGATCGATAGATGTCATCTATTAAAGGTAAGTTTTAATCGAACAATATTAGGATCAGACAGGGAAAGGGGGTTTGAAGTCGGTACCTGCAAGCTGCGGGCAGGAGATATGCAGGCGCCCGTAATAGAATATCGATCATCGCTGTGGGGGGAGGGGAGGGCTGCCCCGCCGAGGGGCGATCCGAACAATTACCAGGCGGACTACCTGGCCCAAGCACAGCCGCCAGAGGCGCCCCGAGCCCCCAGACAATCACTGCCAAATTTGGGAAGGAGAAGCGAGGGGCTGTGCCGCATCCCGCTTCTCTCGGATTTGCGCCCCTGACTCTGCGTCCCTCTGGGGAACCTCTTGCCCACGCTCGACCCCGCAAGGATCCTGCTGTCTTTTGTTCGTCCTTCCAGACACAAACTCTCCCAGACGCTGCCTCGGTGGCCGCCAGACAGGAGTAAGTGAAAACCTTTCGTGGAGAAAGGACCAAAGGCCTCCCATCGTCCAGCCTCACCCCTGCTCCCGCCCCAGTCAGTGATTGGGTCTGGGGAGAGAGAGCAGAGCGCGTGGGCTAGCGGAATCTCGGCAGGTGTCTAGATGGTTGGAAGTGGGCCCTAGGTGCCTAAACCTGACCTCGCACTTCCTTCCAGACACGGACACACGAGTTAGCCTCACGTTCCTCATCCATAAAATAGGGGCAATATTCATCATGTTGTCTACCTCGCGGGTTCCGAAGTTTTCCATGACTCTTATCTCTGGTCTAGGCCCTGGCACGTGGTGGGTGCATTAAATGCCCGAGAAATGAATGAGCCTGGATAGCCGTTTAGCTTCCAGGGCGAGCAAAACAGAGCTGTGATGCTTAGTGGCTTGGCCGGTGAGCAGGGACGGGCTTTGGGAGGCAAATCCTTGACCGAGGATGCTGGGGGCCTCTTTTCTGCCTCAGTTTAGTTCCAACACAGAGAAAAGACAACACTTTACACCTCGTCCTGTGAGTCTTCTCCCTTTGGTGAAGGCTCTCCTAACGGCCACTCACTCGGTCCCTGGTTGTCCATCCACCTCCCAACCTCCCTATCGCATCATCTGGGTTGGGGCTTTCCGGGACCCAGGGCCGCTTCGCATCCTTACCAGGGGTCTCCCGCTGCCGAGCTGAGTCCCCTAGGCCGGCGTCCTTCCCCGCTTCGGCCTCTGCCAAACTTTTCTTGGCTTCCCGGGAAGCAGGGCGCACGGCCGGGAGCGTAGCGCGGGTGAATTTCTGCGGATCCAGGATGTCCAGGACAGAGAAGGAGATCTTGTGGTGGGAGGGGGCCGCCTTGGCCCCGCCGTCCTGCCATGCCAGCATGCCCGCCGCCCGCGGGCCCCGCGGCGCGGGGTCCGGGATGGCAGCGCTCTAGCTTGCCTTCGGCTGTGGCTGGGCCGCAGCTCTCCAGCCAGTAGGAGGGTCGGAGCCGCCAAGTGGATCTGGGGAGGGGCACGCGGAGGCGGGGCTGGGAGAGAGCCGCGGGGGCGCTGCGCGGGGATTGGCACTTGCGCCGGCCAGACCCCCGCCACGTGCAGAGCTCGCTCGCAGCGGCCCCCAGACTGCCCGCACAGCGCTGGGGCAGCTCGCCTCGGCATCCGGGCGCCTGCGTGAGCCCGGTGCGCGCACCCGCCCGCGCATACATCGCCGCGGGCTCAGCGCGCCTCTCCCACAGGGACTCCCGATGTGCGCGAGCGAGGGGTCGCCGACCTTTCCATCCTGGGGATCCCCTCCCTCCCATATACACACTGACTTGGGCTTGCGTTTGTGACTTTTCCCTCGTGACTTTGAATTGGGGATATCATTGAGGCCAACAATGATTACTTGAAGGCAACGCTGTGCACATGTTCTGCCCCGCCAGGGAATCACAGGGATGGTCTCAGACCTCGTCACCTCAGACTTAAAAGCTCTAGTGTTCTCACGATTTACAGTTGACAAAGCCCCTTGGCTTGCGCGATCTCACTTGGTTCTCGGAGCATCCCTGTGTGGAAGGAGTGGCCTGGCAAGACTATTATCCCCATTTAAAGACAAGGAAATGGAGATTCCAAGATGAGAAGAGCATTGCCCAAGGTTACTGTTGACTGGCGACAGCGGCCGGATTGGAACCGAGAGGTCTTCTCGTCCCGGACCCCTCCCAGGATATCCTGCCTTGTCAGGAATGGACGAGGGAAATTCTGCCCTGAGTCCGAGGCTTTCCCTTCTGCCCGAGAATAGCAGGGGTTTGGGGGAGAGGTTCGAGCCCCCGCTAGGGTGTCCCGCCGCTTTGGGAGCCTTGGCGGGTTGCGGGTTCAGAGCCAAGTGAGATGAGCCGGGTGAGGGTGGCTGCTCCGCTCGAGGACCCCCAAGCACAGCCCTGTGCCCTTCGGTCGTTCCTCACAGCCAATGATTCAATCATGTGCAACAGACGGGGTCTCTAGGACCCAGGTTGGACTTTTTACCACCACCACCACCCAATCTACTTCTAGCCCCAAGACGAAAAAAAAGGTTAAAAGATGCTTGTCTGGTTTGAATTTAAGGTCAGGGAACAGAGATAATGGATCGGGCTCCCATCTGCCCCTCCAGGTCCCCTGGAATGATGAACATCAGTCCTTGGGGGAAGCTTCCACCAGCCAGACCCATCTTAACATTCCCTGTTCCTTTTGTCGCTTGGGGAGCAGTCTGTGAGCAGTGAGCAAATTCTGAGGCTTCTTCAAAAACCCCTCTGCCCAGAACCACTTCTAACTCTGCTGTTTCTTTCTTCCCTGCCCCATGGGGCTTCCAAACAATGACTTGGCAATTAATATTGTCCAAGAAGGTAGCAGTAGGAAGAGGAGGAGAAAGTCGCTCATTAAAGTGCGGGGGTGGGTGGAGCGCTGTTAATCCCATCTGTTATTGAAGGGAAGACCCCCAGCGCCTGTTCCTTGTAGCTTTTCTCATTCAAACCTGTGGCCCCTCCTGGAGGCGGCCCCTGTATTCCCTGCGGACTTTAAAGCCCCGCCGAAATGCAAACCCGCTCTGGTCTAAAGCTATGATGGATTGTGCTTTTACAGGACAGCAGGAAGGGAGGGGCCCGGCTGGAGCCCCCTGGCCCACCTCCCCAGAGGGAATGCACGCGGTGTGAAAACCAAAGAAAGAGGTGGCTCTGGAACTACATACACAGAGGCACCCAGGAACTTGGATTGCAAATCACAGAACCTTCCAGAACATACGCCTAGGATAATTTGCTTTCTGTTTTGAGGGCTTTTTCTTACCCAGATCGCCTTTTTTTTTTTTTTAAGTTTCCTTTTCTTTTTCCTTCCCTCCCCATATTGAGCCCTGGTCCCTTTTACTTTTTGTCCCCACACACATTCATCTTTCTTCCACATTTAGGTCTTCCGGGTAGAAATAGATCTCCCTAAGGCAGCTCCAGAAGGGATATTTGTGACCTCCCACCAATGGGTCTTGTCTGTTCTGTTAGCAACCTTGCAGCCATTTTCCTGGGAAGTTGGGCTAGCCTTCCAGAGGCACCCTGTACCCAAGCCAGAGGGACAAGGAGGGTGGCCAAGAGCAGCCCCAATCCGGGTCATTTTCATTTCACTGCATAAATTACCTCGAACAATTTTTGTTTAAAAGATAGGAATCATCTTTCCTTTGAGGTCTATGGGTGTTAGACATAGAAAAGGAGCAGCAAAGGGAGAAGCAACAAATCAGGGACAAAACCCAGAGTACAGAAAGGCCACGCTTTTTAAGACTCAACCTTTAAGAACTTCCTTTAGTTCTTTTTTTTTTTTTTTAAGATTTTATTTATTTATCAGAGAGAGAGATGGGGAGAGAGCGAGCACAGGCAGACAGAATGGCAGGCAGAGGCAGAGGGAGAAGCAGGCTCCCTGCTGAGCAAGGAGCCCGATGTGGGACTCGATCCCAGGACTCTGGGATCATGACCTGAGCCGAAGGCAGCTGCTTAACCAACTGAGCCACTCAGGCGTCCCTCCTTTAGTTCTTTTTAATTGTTCTTGCCCACTACCCCCCCCCCCATTTCTGATATGCATGCTCGGCGTAGCCCAGGTTACTGTGTGTGGCTTCTGGAAATAGATGACGCAGAAGAAACATCAAGAGTGTCTCCCATCAACACTGAAGGGATGGAAAATGCTTCCTCTGACTCACCCCACTTAGAAGTCCCCCACCCAACAACTAGGCAAAAATTACTCTCTTTGGTGAGGGGAGGTAGGGTGGGAGGGGGCTTAGGGAGTCCTCTTTCTGGCCACCTGCTTTGTAAATAACCAGGAGCTAGGAGACCTCCCATAGGTACAGTCTGGCCCATGTTCACTCACTAACATCCTCCTACGTGTATTTATACCCGAGGTATTCCTATATAATAAATACATCCATATCCAGCAAGCCACCTTCCCTCTGTGCCTGGAGTTGATTTGTTTTTTCAACGTGGGCATTAAAATTCTGCCCGAGTGCTGTCTTTAAATTGCTTTGATGCTAGGTGGGTTCCAACCCTGACCTGTCCTGATGGCAAGCGATGGCTGTAACAAGCTCGGGATCAATATTCATAGCGGGTGTCCTGGGCTGATAACACTATCCAAGACAATGTTCGCTATCGGTGCAGACAGCTGAGATATTGCGCCATTAGGGATGTTGTGTTAAATAACCTGATCCATTTCTGGGGCTATTTAATGAATTTCACAGTTTAGATAGTATCTTTAAGGAGAAGGCAAAGGCTATTCCGGAGGCACTGATGCAAATCGATGGTGCCAAGCTTCCCAAGCTATTCCACAAACAAAGTGGCCTATAATTCCAGCACAGCCTTGAAGAGCTGCTGCCGGAGACATGAACAGTGTGAATACGGAAAGAATGTGCTGTTTATGCAGAGGGAGACCAATATTGTGAGCCGTGTCAAAGCACCTTAGATAAAATCTTATGTTTCTGAAGTAAAATAAGCAAATTCTCTAGGTAAAACCCTGCAGTCAGGGCCAGCCCCCTGAGTAGGACAGGGATGCCAAACAGACAGCTTCATAAGGCACAGCTTGGTGACAAAGGGAGAGAAGTCAACCGCAGGGATAGTCGTGTGGGCAGCCTCAGCCAGCTTTCCCCAAGATGTATTTCAACTCAAAAATGGGTCTGCAGAATGGGAAGGGGGAAGGCTCTGGTTTGTAAAAGAAAGCTAGAGATCCTAGCAAAATCAGGTGTTAATGTTTACTTGACTCTACACCCCTGGTTGCCCCAGAGAGTTCATTTACAATTAAAGGCTAGCCCTAGTTTCCCACCAGGGCTTTGAACTCGGCTGCCAAGCCCAGCAAGTATTCCTTTTAAAAACACACCTCTCAGAGGCTTTGATTTGTGAAAGCTCAGAAGGTAGCCTTCCCACTAAACCCCACTGCAGCCATAAGAGAAGTGGGTACTCAACACATTTTGCTTTAAGAAATCAGTATTTCTTCTTGGAAATCAACAGGTTAAAAAAAAATCAAAAATTTTTAAGTCAACTTCTTTGTCTCAGAAATGTGGAGAAGGATCAAAGAAGGGGGTAAAGCAGCGATTATATTGATTAGTGGAATACATGTTAATTCCTTCTGATAATGACAATTAATATGACTAACAGCTGTTCATTTTGAGGAACTTGCTCTGGGCCAGGTGCTTGGCCAAGCTTTTTGCTCCTTTTGGGTTATTTCATTCATTCCTCCCCCATAACCCCATGGAGCAGGAGCTGTGACTGTCCCCAAATTGCCCACAACCCCAGAGCTAGGAAGTGATGAAGTGAAGATTTGAATCGGAGCAGTGAGATTTCAGAACCTGCTTTGGGGAAAGTTCTGACCCAGAGAATCACATTCTGGCCCCAGGGTGAAATCTAATTATAGACATTTATCGAATGACTTTCCTTCAAAGTTACACAGAGAGCTGGGATGTGTAAGAGGACCTGCGGGAAAATAACTGAGCCCAGCACTGCCTTGGAGGGGGAGGGAGTACCGTGGTGCCTGTTTGAGGATCCGGCTCCAGGAGCTCTGATGTTCAGTGTTTTCTAATGTTTTAAGATATTCCTGGGAGGAACCCAAGACAGGGGAATTGCCCATGAACCAAATTGCTCCGGGCATCTAGGAAAGTAGAAACATGTAATTGGAAGAAGGAGAATGAAAGGGAAAACGCCAAGTGACAAGCTGAGGACATATGGGGAGAGAACCGGTGAGGGACAGGGCTGGCAGGAGCAGCGAGGGACAAGAGCACAGTCTGGGCTATCGTGGACTGTGAGCATGGAATGCCGTGGTAACACCCTTTCCAAGGGAGACACATCAAGCATAAAGACAAGGAAGCAAGGTGGGACTTTGCAAGCATATGGTGCACCTGCTTCCTTGAATGCAGGTAAGTATGAGCCATCATTCGTAGGCAGTTTCCTGTAAGGCAGGTGTCAAAGCCCTCTGTTCCCCCCACCTGTGTCTAAATTTCATGCCTTCAGCGTCTTTTCCCTGGTCTCCCTGCCTCCAGCCTTGCCACCTTCAGGCCCTTCAGCTCGTGGGTGTGCAAACTCCAGCCCCCAGGGGGCCAGGCCTGGCCCAGAGGAGCACCATCAGCCAGAATGCTGGTGTTCAAGGACAAGAGCGTGCTGGGGCTCCACATGCTGGGGGCTGACCTCGTACGAATGCTGATCAGAGCGGCCGGGTCTGCACACTGCCCAAAAGTAGCTGGGAAGCTGGATTCAGATGTGGTAAGTCCTAAGTTTTAAACCCTGGCAACCGATCCCAAATGTTGAAGGAAAGAAAAAAATCCATCAGAAACATGTCTGTGGGGGCGCCTGGGTGGCTCAGTCAGTTAAGGATCGGACTCTTGGTTTCGGCTCAGGTTGTGATCTCAGGATCTTGGGATCGAGCCCACATTGAGCTTCATGCCTGAGGATGCTCTCTTTCTAACTCTGCCTCTGCCCTCTCTCTCTCTCTTTCAAATTAATAAGTCCTTAAAAACAAAACATGTCTGTGGGTCCCATGTCTGCTGCCTTTCTGAGCCCATGGCAGGCGACCGCACCTGAATCACTGCTCGCGGCATTTCCACAGCTGCTGTGATCCATCCACAGGGGGAAGACAAAATGCCTTAAATTCGAATGTGAGTTTCTTTACCATCCAACCCCACTACCTGGGCAGCCCTGGTCCCTGCACCGAGCTGTTCCTTGCTACATGTGTATGGGTCTCCTACCCAGGCACGCTGCCTTCTCAGAGACTCTGCCCTGCCCCTGGGGCCTGGTGAGTAGGCAGTGGGCAGGCTAGTGGGGGAGGGGAGAACTCCCAATCCTTGAGCGGACCCACTCTGGGCTCCCCCAAGCAGTCAGCTCAGCCAGGTGAGCTGGACGAGTCAGACCACAGGATTCTGATCCCAGGAGTCTAGCCAAGACCCACAGGCCTGTTTCCTGCCCGTGGTGGGTGCTTGAGCTCACTGGGCAAGAAATATAGAAATGGGGTGACTGTTGTGGGGCCACACGGGCACAGAAGTAATGAGGAAATAGAGACTCGGCAAGAGTTGGGGAGCAGAACATAACAGATGTGCAGAGCAAGGCGGGGAAGCTATGATAGGCACAGGCAGATGGGCGAGCACCAGTGGCTGCCCGAGATCCATTCTTCCAGAGACCAGCTGGGCAGCTGCTTCTGGGTTCCCGGTGAGCTTCTGGGCATCCTTGCGACTCTTCTGCCTCATTTTGATGCAAGCTACGGTTATTAGTCAGGGTTTTCCAGGGAGCCAGCACCAGTAGGCTGAATGGATATAGAGACACAGAGAGAGAGATACATTGAGATATGGAGATTTTTAAAATCAGGAAGTGGTTCATGCAGTTATGAAGGCTGGCCAGTCCTAAGACCTGTAGAATGTGTGTGTTGCTCTGGCAATGTTCTCTCCATCCCACACCTGCCAGGGAGCCTACTTTCAGGTTCAAGTCTCCTGTGTTCACATGCTCCCAGCCCTGCCCAGGCTGACCTGGGCACTTCTTCCCACAGGGCGCCCCGCCTTCTGGCCAGCCTTGCTAAGCATCGCTTGCTTTTGCCTGATCAGCACCCTCACCCCTTTTCTGCCTTCAGGTGACCCCATCTCACCTTCTTTCCTGTATGGGACTGCCACACAGGGCCCCACCTTGCCCTGGCCCTGGGGTGGGAGTGGGATCCTGCAGGACCGGCCCTGCTCTCTCCCCTGCAACACTGAGCTGGGGCTGCTTGATCTCAGCAGTAGTGCCTGATTTTCACTCCGGAGTTGCTGGTTCTAGTGCTTTCTGAGGTCTGGCTATCCAACATTTTTTTTAAAGATTTTATTTACGTATTTGACAGAGAGAGATCACAAGTAGGCAGAGAGGCAGGCAGAGAGAGAAGGGAGGAAGCAGGCTCCCCACTGAGCAGAGAGCCTGACGCAGGACTGGATCCCAGGACCCTGGGATCATGACCCGAGCCAAAGGCAGAGGCTTTAACCCACTGAGCCACCCAGGTGCCCTAACCACATTTTTTTTTTTTAATTCTATAAATCATCTTACAGCCTTCCCAATGCTTGTCATGTCCCCTCCCCTTTTGGAATTCAGTTAGCCGGGGCCCAGGAATGCCGACTGGTGCAGCCTTTGTCATACTGTATGGGGTAGAGACTGTCTGGTCCTTGGTCTTTCCTAAAGTCGGAACCCACACTGGGGTGCCTGGGTGGCTCCGTTGGTTCAGTGTCTGATTCTTGAATTAGGCTCGGGTCATGATCTCAGGGTCATGGGGTCGAGCCCTGTGTCGGGCCCTGCATTTAACAGAGAGTCTGCTTGAGATTCTCCCTCTCCCTCTGCCCCTGCCCCCACTCTCACTCTCTGAAATAAATAAATAAGTCTTAAAAAAAAAAAAAAAAAGATTGGGGGCCCACGTAGCATTTGTCTCTGTGCCCATTAACACCCTGGCATTGGCCAATTGAAGTTTCCAAAGGAATAAATGATGGCCCAATAGCATAAACCCTGAGTAAGAGGGTTTGGAAACCCCATGCTGTAAGAGCTGGTATGGGCTCAGCTGAAAATAACAATATGATTCAGAAGTGTTCAGATAGGCGTATGGGTTCATAATGGGTCTTGCTTCCTTAGGGGAAATCCCATGCATTTGTGGAATGACTTTGATGCTTTTAAGCAGGCCGTGTACCCTGGACAACCACACCTTTCACAGAAGAAAACAGTCGTGTAGAAGGGATGGGAGGAAGGAGATTACTTCGTCTCTCTCACCCAGCTTGGGGTGAGCAGTGACTGCCCTCCCCCAGGGGAGGCCATAGGGTGCCCCGGCCACAGGTCGGCGGGGTGGGGGGAGCGGGTAAAGCTCCCATTGATAAGTACAAGTTCTTTGCTGCTTTCCCTTACTCCTGCCCACACCTTTGGCTGTAATCTCTTCCAACGAAGGACCTCATGTGAGTGCGCCCATGGTCTGATGCCAAGTCCTCATAATTCAGCGTACTTATGTAAAACTGCTACCTCCCCACTTGTGTAACCAAGGAGCAGGCGGCTTCTTGGCCAAAGGGCATCATTGCCGCCTGGCCGGTCAGTCCCTCTACCGACCATATGCACGCAGCGGCGTAGCAGCTGGAACGTATTCCTCTACAAAGTGATCTCTTTTTAGGAAAAAAAAAAAAAAAAAAAAAAACACACAGGATCACAGAATACCAGAGCTGCCCTGTGCATGCGAGGTCATTCTAGGAATCTAGGCTCTTGTTACTTGAAGCATGGTCTGGGAGCAGCAGCAGCCATTGCCACCTCCCTGAGGGCTTGTTAGAAATGCAGAATCCTGGGGTGCCTGGGTGGGTTAAGCCTCTGTCTCTGGCTCAGGTCATGATTTCAGAGTCCTGGGATAGAGCCCAGCACCTCTGCTCAGCGGGGAGCCTGCTTCCCCCCACTCTCTGCCTGCCTCTCTGCCTGCTTTCCATCTCTCTCTCTGTCTCTCTCTGTGTCAAATAAGTAAATAAATAGATAGATAATCTTAAAAAAAAAAAAAGAAAAGAAAAAGAAATGCAGAGTCTCAGGCTACCCAGCTGGCTCAGTTGGAAGACCACACAACTCTTGAACTTGGGGTTGTAAATTTGAGCCCCGCATTGGGTGTAGAGATTACTTAAAAATAAAATTTAAAAAAAAGGAAAAGGAAAAGAAATGCAGAATCTCTTTTCACCCCCGACCCCCTGAATCAGAATATAGATTTTAGTACGTTCCCCCAGGAAATTCACACATATCGTAAAGTTTGAGAAACGGTGATCTCGACCTGGAGACCAGCAGCATTGCTTGGGATCCTGTAAGAAATGCAGATTCTCAGGCCCATCCCAGACCTCCTGAACCAAAACTTGGTTTGAGTAAGCCCTCCAGGTGATTTTAATGCGCATGGAAGCTTGAGAAGCACTTTTGGACTGATGGCTCCTTATTGTCTTTTCTACTACACCTCACACAGAAGACCCCTTGGCCCACCCAGACCTCACTTGGTCTGGTCTCACTTTCCAGGGCACACAAACTTTGATACGAATAGAGCGGTCCTGTGGGGGACCATAATTTTGCCTACACAGTGTCTCTTCCTTCTTTTTCTTATCCACTTGGACTACTTAAACAAAATGTAGAAGACTGGGTGGCTTCTCCACAACAGACACCTAATGCTCCCAATTCTGGAGGCTGGGAGTTCAAGATCAGGGGGCCCGCGCAGTCGGGTGTGGCCCAACTTCTTCCAGGTTGCAGACTGCCCAATTTCTTGCAGTGCTGTCACAGAGTGAAGGATGAGCAAGCTCCCTGGGTTGTTTTGTTTTTGTTTTTGTTTCTAATGAGAGAGAGAGAGTATGTGAGGGGAGAGGTCAGAGGGAGAAACAGACTCACCACTGAGCAGGGAGTCTGATGCGGGACTCAATCCCACAACTCCAGGATCACGACGTGAGCTGAAGGCAGTTGCTTAACCAACTGAGCTACCCATTTTCAGCATATGAATATTTTTGAGGACACAAACTTTTAGACCTTAGTGCTCTTGTAATAGGGCCCTGCTTTCTCCTGGGAGGCCCTCCCAAATTCCATGTGTGGTAAGAGAGTGAACACCAGCCCTGGTAGGGCGCCTGGGTCAGGCTGGATCATCACAGTACCGTTTCCCTCTGAACACAGACATGAGGAATTCAGGGGCTCTGATACAAGAGGGCCAGAGTTCTTTCTGGGAGTGTCAGACCAAGTTGAGGAATAGGTTCCTCCCCATGTGGTTTACCTGGGACTCTGTTGGCCTGACACAGCTCTCTCTCCCAGCTGCCTGGAGAAAGCCCAACCACACAGAGAGAGAAGGAAGTCAACCCACAGATGGGGCAGAGCCAAGAAATGGAGAGTCGGAGGGCCTAGAACACCACCATTTAAGCCTTGGAACCAGTCATGCCTGAAGCCATCAATTGCTGGGCTATCTATTACGGGAGCCAGAACATTCCCTGGAAAGTTAAGCCGTGTGAGATTGGGCTTCTGTTACTGGTGATGAAAAAGTCTTAGCTAATACAAGCAAATCTAGAAGGATTATACGACGTCTATATACCAATAGAAGATTGAATGGATTCACATTGGAGTGGAAATTCAGACATGATTTATAGACTTATAATCGTAAATATAATGGGCCCAAAGCTCTGCACACGAGAGTGTTAACTGAACTAGCTCTGGCCCAAAAGATATAAACAAGAATCTATCGGATCCGGATCAAGATTTGGGGGAACCTTCTGCTTTCCTGGTGCAAGGGCAAGACTCAGCTGCCGCACGTCCTTTGTCCGCTTCCTTCCCCTTTCTCTCGCTCGAGATGCAGACACAATGTTTTAGGGATGTAGTAGGCACCTGGAGCTCATCAGTGTGAAAGCCTCACGTTAGTGATGGAAGAGCTGGAGATGGAAGGAGTTTATTTCCTGATATCTCCAGGCCTGCCTACCTCTTGACCTCCTGATACATGAGAAAATTATCTCAGTTTTGTTGAGCAACTATAGTTGCGTTTCTGATTCATGCAGCCAAATGCAACTCTAATTTATGTAATGTCTTTCACCTGTTATATCCAAGCAAAGGTCACAGACTTTTGGGCTAAGTCCAAGACCATTAGTGGCTCACAATACCATGTTTCACCTTGGACCAATGTCATTCTTCAGATGAGGAACCCGAGTCCCTGGATTCACTTCCTATTGCTACTGTAACAAACTGCCACAAATGTAGTAGTTTAAAGCAACACAACTTCATTATCTTACAGTTCTAGAGGCAAGAAACCCTAAAATCAAGGGGTCGGGGGGTGAATTCCTTCTGGAGGCTTCAGAGGAGAATCCATTTCTTTTCCTTTTCCAGCTTCTAAAGGCTGCCTGCATTTCTTGGCTCACAGCCCCCTTCAAATTCAAGGCTAGCTGTGCAGCATTTTTTAATCTCTTTCTCTTCCTCCCTCCCTCTTTCTCTCTCAGCTCCGCTTCTGTTGTCAGGTCCCCTTCTCTGACCCTGACTCTCCTGTCTCCCTCTTTCCCTCTAAGGACTCTCGTGATCACACTGAGACTATTTGGATCATCTAGGATAATTGCCCACGTCAAGATCCTCAGCTTAATTCCACTTGCAAAGTCACTTGTACCAGGTAAGGTAGTACATTCATGGGCACCAGAGAGAAGGATGTGGACACCTTCTAGGAGCATTGTTTTATCTCCCATAACCTTAGATATAGAAAATGATTTGCCCAAGGTCATACCTGGCCAATAGAAGAGGGAGAACCATGGGTAGGCTCCCCACCACTGACAGAAATGCCCTTGCTTCTCCTCCCTGGCTGGAAGCTGCAGGCCAGTCATTCTTCAAGGTCCATAGCAGGCTGTCCCTCAGCTCAGAAACCATTGCTGCCCTCTGTGGTTAACAGAGCCCATCCTCTTGGCTATGTCTATGTCACTCATTGGCACTTGGCACACATTCGGTCAGCAATCTTCAAAGTGTATACCTTGTTTTCTGCAGTCTTGACTCAAAGGCAAAGATCACACCCTAGACTTTTTGCATTCCTGGACCCCTGAGCCCACAGAGCGGACAGTTCAATACGTGTGTACAGAGCACGGCGTTCATAGCAGATTATCCAGATCGACTCACTTGGCTCCTGTACCACAGAATCTGGACGGCTAAAAACTGCATTTCCCAGAGTCCCTGGCAGGTCGGACTAGGTTCCACCAAGCTGGACATGGTGAAAAGCAAGGTAAGTGGTAGCCACAGGTGGAGAGAATCCGTCAGGAGCACAGTGGTGTGTGGATTTAGTTTTGGGGGGCCTGTACTGTCAGGTCCCTGGTGACTTGGGAGCCAAGTACCCCAGTGAAACAATGCTATTGGGCATTTCTCAGAGCTGCATGGTACTTGAGCTTGGTTCTTCAGTTCCCTTGGACATCTGTAAGCTTCTTACTGCCTGGGGTAAACATAACCCTTTAGTTGGTGTGTTTCTGTTTTTTGCAGCTAAGACCCATGGCTAATTTTTTTTAGGTCTAATATTCTTTTCTCCCTCAGTCAGATTGTAAATTCCCAAAGGGCAGGAACTACATTTTACATCCCTCCTATAAAATCAAGAGTACATAGTTCCCCAGTAAACTTAGCAACACAGTATGCATAATTTATTGAACTGAGTTAAAATTCTAAGATTCTGACGAATTCTGTATTCTGTCTGTGGCTAAAGAACCTAAAATGAAC
The DNA here is from genome assembly GCF_964662115.1 of Mustela nivalis. NCBI lineage: Eukaryota > Metazoa > Chordata > Mammalia > Carnivora > Mustelidae > Mustela > Mustela nivalis. The sequence continues at coordinate 179,934,609 of NC_139021.1, forward strand.
ATTAAAAAAAAAAAAAGATTTTATTTATTTGACAGATACAGCGAGAGAGGGAACACAAGCAGGGGGAGTGGGAGAGGGAGAGGGAGAGGGAGAGGGAGAAACAGGATTCCCACCAAGCAGAGAGCCTGATGTGGGGCTTGATCCCAGAACCCTGGGATCATGACCTGAGCTGAAGGGAGACGCTTAACAGCTGAAGCACTCAGGCACCCCTGAAATGACCATTTTTTTTTTTAAGATTTTATTTATTTATTTGACAGAGAAGTAGGCAGAGAGTCAGGCAGAGATAGAGAGAAGAGGAAGCAGGCTCACTGCTGAGCAGAGAGCCCGATGTGGGGCTCGATCGCAGAACCCTGGGATCACAACGCAAGCGGAAGGCAGAGGCTTTAACACACTGAGCCACCCAGGTGCCCCTAAAATGGTCTTGTTTTGATGCCTTCAAGCTAAGTCAGGCCTGGAGGAATCTGACTTTTTTCAAATGTCTTTCTTTCTTTTTTTAATTTAAAAATTCTTATTTATATATTATTTCAGAGAGAGAGCTAGTGAGCAAGAGCACAAGTGTGCGTGGAGAGGGGCAGAGGGAGAGACACAAGCAGGCCCCCACTGAGCAGGAAGCCTCAGGAGGGGCTCCATCCCAGAACCCCAGGGTCATGACCTGAGCCAAATGCAGACGCCTAACCGACTGAGCCACCCAGGCACCCCTCAAGTTTCAACACTTGGAAAGGCCACAGGGGCAGTCAAGGAAACTTCCCTTTTCCTATCAACTTCTATTTATTGCAAAAATGAGGTAACATTAAATGGATTGTAACAATCCATCCAAAATGTCACTGGCCTAACACACTGCAATGTTTCCATTTGCTTCCCAGCCCTATTCCTACCATCCTTAATTTTGCAGGGCTGTAGTCTACATTACTGCCTGGTAATGTAAAATTTACTAGTTTTGTGGTCTGCTTTCTCATATGTTGTAACACAAGCAGTTTCCATGTTGTTACCTAGTTTCCATTTTTGGTGGCATAATATTTCTTTCTGCAGCCATGTTACACTTGTTTGTACAGTGACTTTTCTTCCGGCTTGTTCTGCCGCGGTACCTTACACTGCCCTCACCGTCTTTAGAATCACTTCCCTAGCATCACTACCCAGGCGTGGGATTATCAGGCCAATTGGTCCAACTATCTCCATTGCTTTTAGGGCCGTTCACACTCAGCAAAAAGATGAGGACACCAATGAAGTACTGATATCTTTTTTTTTTTTTTAAGATTTTTATTTATTTATTTTGAGAGAGAGAGAGAGACAGAGTGAGAGAGAGCATGAGAGGGGAGGTCAGCGGGAGAAGCAGACTCCCCATGGAGCTGGGAGCCCAATGTGGTACTTGATCCCAGGACTCTGCGACCATGGCCTGAGCCGAAGGCAGTTGCTTAACCAACTGAGCCACCCAGGCGCCCCAAGAAGTACTGATCTCTTTAATGCTTGCTACCTCTACAGGTGCCTCCTTATCTTGATTTGACTTGTTTTGGTTTTTAGGGAGACTATTTCCCAGGGGCTTAATGTTTTGTTTTTCCTGCCTCTTGTCCACTGAGCTCTCCTGGGGAGATGGCTCCCATTTCGGGGGTGTGTGACCCAGGAACGGAGAGGCGGCACCCGGGAATCCCGGTTTGCGCCCCCAGGAGCCAGGTTTGCACCCGGCCCGCCCCACTGGCCCCGCCCCACTGGCCCCGCCCCTCCGGGCTGCACAGCCCAGGACTACACTTCCCAGGCGCCCCTGCGCGGCGAGCCCGGCCGCAGTTCCCCGCCGGAGGCTGGGACGCGCGGAGACTGAGGTGCCCGGCAGAGCGCGATGGCCTCGTGGGGCGAGCGGCTGGCGGGCGTGCGCGGGGTGCTGCTCGACATCTCGGGCGTGCTGTACGATGGCAGTGAGGACGGCGGCATGCCGATCCCTGGCTCCGTGGAGGCGGTAGCGAGGTGAGTGCGTCCCGCCGGCCGCGGTGGGCGCGAGGCTCCGCGCTCAGCCGGGTCCCACCGGCGGTTTCTGGCCGCTGCCGGGGGCGGGGCTGCAGCTCTGGCTCCGCCCCTCGCGCTGGGACCACCCCCCCCATCCTGGCTGGACCCCCGCCGCCCCGACCCTCAACTTCCCTGCCTGACCCGGCAGCCCCTGACTTCCTGTGGCGGCTGAGCGCTTGGGGTAGGGCTGGGCAGACTTGCAATGCGCTGTAAGGGCACCGTCCACACGGATTTCCAAGACTTAGTGACAAATACGGAAAGACCTTGCTTTATAGGGATAACATGTTGAAGTGATAATAATTTGATTACGTTAAATAAGATATATTAGATTCCACCTGTTTTTTACTTTTGCTAATGTAGTTACCAGAAAACTTTAAGATGTGCTGACATCATTTGTTGGGGGGGGAGGGGAGGAGAAGGGCGTCTTGCCCACCAAATCTCGTGCACAGAAGACCACGCAAGGACCACGGTTGGCACCATTGGACTCTCCGCTTTGTAATTGCCATTGGCAGGCCAGGCCAGTGCTGCCATGATTTCAGTGGGCAGCCAGGAAGGGCTAATTGCTCCGGACTTGGCTTCCTAGACTCACTGGTGGGAGGACCCCGGGTTAGTGGCCTGATCTCACTAGCATTCAGTTTACCTACCTGTAGCTGGCAATTAAGTGAGCCTCTTGGTCCTTCTCAGGGAGCCCACCCCACTGGTCTGTACAGGAGCCAAACTGTCCTGTGTAGCAAAGTTGGAGGTGTTTGAGAGACCAGGAACTCAGAAAGGGGAGGCATAACCGCAAGGAGAACATGGGAAGGACGCCCAGTCCTAGGAGACTCCTGCGGGCCCCGGGAGCCTCATTTCCTGAAGTCCAGGTTTAAGTTCTACCCTCTGCCTTAGTTCCTATTTACCCTAAGGCTTCAGATGAACTCTGTCATAAGCAAGAACATTGTGCATTGGCATCTTTTTTTGTTGTTAGTTCATTCATTTTTATTGCCAACTAGGATTAGATCATATCAGTACATATATGCATTGGCATCTTATGAAGCCAAGAACATTATGGGAGTGCAGCAGAGGGCATTGGCTGTATTTTGGGGTTATGTGTACCTAGTGTGGGGAAGCACGAGGCCACAGTTTCAGGGCCATGAATGAGGCAGACAAGTCTTCATGGGGCTCATGTCTGTGAGGGAAATGGACAGTAAACTTGGATGCAGACAAGTAAACGTAAGATTGGCTGAAAAAGGGACAGAGGGGAGGTTGGACAGAGAGGGCATTGGACCCAACCAGAGGGTATAAAGGGCCGTCTGGACGAGGCACGGAGGAAGTGCATTCGGCTAGAGGGAACAGCAGCTGCAAAGGCCTAGCAGCAGAAGAGAGCTTGGCACATTCATGTTCAGGGAACCAAAGAGAGGGAGCATGGCTAGAGCAGGAACCTGCCGCGGAGAGGTGCCTGGATTTTATTCTGAGTGCAGTGGGGAGTCACTGAAGATTCTAGGCAGGAGTGTCGTGTGATCTGAAGTATGTTTTAAAGAACTTGAAATGTGAAAGGTGAAGCTGTATAAGTACCAAACAAAGACAGAGATTTCCTTTGAAATCTTGGAGTAGAGGACCTTTATAATTATGCCCCCAAATCTAGAAATCAACAGAGAAAAAAAATCGACAGCCTAATAAAAAATGCACAAAAGATATAAACAGTTAGTTCACAAGGAAGAAAAAGCAAATGAGCCCTAAGCATCGGAAAGATGTTCAGCCTTACTTAGATAAGAGAAGTGCAAATCGAAACTGTGCCAAGGTGCCTTTTTTTGCTTTGTTGAGAAGCAACGGGTGTTGAGAAGGCAACCCGTCCCGAGTAACGCAGCCCCCGCCGACACAGACCTGTCCGTGTCCAGCAAATGCGTGTGCCAATCGCAGGGCGTGACAGTAAGGAGGGGTCCCGGCCTGTTGACCTCCGTGGGTTCTGCACTGGCACCTTCCCACTCATTCCCAGGAGGGTTTTGTTCTGATTTACTTTAATTCAGGCTGATTTAAGTAGCTGGGCTGTCTCTGGTAGCAGCTGTACCCTAGGAGTCGAACAGCTGTGTGACGTCAATCTTAAAATACATCAGAACCAGTTTTGTGACTGAGAGGGGGATTGCCTTCTCCAGAGCATGTGGGATTATTTTCGGTGGGGGGACATAGCGCTCCTTATCCTGGGAGATTTTATCATCGTGCTGCCCAGGGTCCTGGAGAGCTAATGGCCTCGTCTCTCTGAAACCTCAGGGGCTCCCAGGCCACAAGACCAAGTCCCCATGCCTCCTCCTGGTCTGCTAGGGCCTTCTCAAGTGAGCGTGGTGGCCCCTTGTCCCCTCCTTCCCACCTAATCCCGTAACTGCCAGTTGCAAAGACTCCTGGGTAGGGTTTTCACTCACGAGCCTCTTTGTGGCCAAGCGCCCACCGAGCGCACCCCAGTGTGCTCTGGGTCTCTGGACATCCTCCCCTCTTGAGCTCTTCTGCTTGGCCTCCAGGAGCCCACTGATCACACCCAAGCCTCCCTTGTGGGTGGCCGTGGGCAGGCACAAAGCCCAGGGCCCAGACGCTCAGTGGTAGTGAGTGTGGTGCTGGAAGGTTCCCCCTTCTTTTGGAGTTTTCCATGGGAATGTTTCACACATGCCGCATGACCCTGTTTTGTAGCGCCTGAGCCAAGCGTGGACTCTCCGAGGAACCTTTTACGGAACAGGCCTGCTTGTCAAGGTGAAGGACGCTGTGCCCTGTGTGTTTGGCTGCTTTCTATAGTGTGTGTAGCCATGGAGAGGGGTTTCTTTACAACCTGCACTGGGTGGCCTCCTTGATATGCAAGGCTCACTTTGAGAGGCTCACTTTGATGTCCCGAGGAGCCCAATGGAAGTCCCTGGGGTGAGAGCAGCTGCAGAGGGCCAGGCATGATGGGGAGGAGACGAGGTTGTGGGGGACCGCTCAGCCCCCAGCAGCCCCCCAGCACAGGTTCCCAGCAGCACCATCATTTGAGGAACCCAAGGAGGACGACTGACTACTCTTCTTCCTAGACTTTTTGCAGTGACATGTTTGTCCCCAGGTTTTTTAAGAGGTTCCCACTGTTTTGGGGACATGGAGCACATGCAGAGGATAAGCCCTGCTTTCCAGAACCATGTGGACAACAGTCATAGTGGTCACCAGCGATTTAGGGGGGCCTGTCGGGTCCCAGCTGGGTGTTTGACTACATAGCTGCTTTCCCAGCCCACCCCCAAGTAGGGATTTCGGGCCCCTTTTCAAAGGGACGGAGGCCCAGAGATTCAGCAACTGGCCGAAGTGGAAAAGCTGGCTGGGCCAGGTTAACCCCTGGGTTCCTGTGACTCCAAGGCCTCCGTGTCCCACTCAGCACCATGCTGCCTCTTGGTACAGGCGTTTGCTCCTTCATTCACTTCCAGCCGGCAAGTGTTTACCGAGCACTTCTAAACTGACAGGACCCGCGGCTGGGAAGGAGGCAGAGGGACAGTTGGGAGAATCAGTGTAAAGGGCCTTGGGAAGACCCATATCTGATGGGGGGAGACCCAGCCGGCAGGAAGCTGGGGAGCTGGGGTGGGGGAAGCGTAGCCTCGCGGGTCTCTTGCGGTTGCGCTGGGGTTTGTAGATGTCATCGGCGCCAGGAGTGTCCCCGGAGGCCACGCCGGCTCCTTCCTGGAGCTGCTGGGGGCAGTGCTGCCAGGGGCTCTTACTGCACTAGGATTTGTGGGCGGGCGTGGTAATGGGACATCTGTAACCAGCCCGGGGTGCCCCCAACGGGCCCTTTATTGGAGCCCATTCTTGGGCATTTGGGCTCTCCCGGGGGAGCCATTCAGAGGCAGGGCCGGGCCCAGCGGGGGCTGCGGGGGCTGGCCTGGGGGCTGGCCGGCACAAAGGAGAGCCCCGGAGGCATCTGCATGTGAAAGGCAGGTGGGCATTTACTGCATCCTGTCTCCGGCCACTAAAGCACAGCTGCTCGGCCCAGCCCTTTTGTGGCCGGCGGAAGGGAGCAGGCCTGAGCCCAGGGCCGCTTCATAAAGCAATTCCCACCCAGGGCCGCCAGACCCACAACCCATCCTTCCAGGTGGGGCCTCTCAAGCCCCAAGGTGTCCCGGAAGCCCTGGGACCTTCTTGACTCCGAGGCCCCTCCCAGCAGGTTTTGATGGCAACGGATAGGGCCAGGGGCACCTTGTCCGAAGTCGCCAGCCTGCAGACCTCAGGACCAACCCCTCTGACCCTCCCCTCCTCAATGCTGGGCCGCCAGGGCTGAGCATCTGGGCGCAGGAGTGGCGATACTAAGAGCTGCGAGGGACTGGGGGCCTTACCTTCGGGGCCTCGTCCCCTCACCTGCCAGAGGAGGCCCTTTGGGGATATTGGAGGGAGGAGGCTGCTTGTTTGAGCTTGTCAAGGCCAGCAGGAGCTTGCCTCACTCAGCCCCGACCTGGGACAAGGTGTGTTTTGACAAGATCACCCTGCCGCGTACCTGCTGCCATTTCGGGTGGGCGGGGGCGGGCTCCTCCTTGTAAACAGTCCTGACTAGGGCATGAAGGTGCGGAGTAGAGTCCGGACCCTTCTGTCACCAGGCCTGACCCACGCATTCCCCACCGGGTGAGGGGGTGGGAACAACCACACCCCTTCCTCTCCATTCCCCCCAAATCACAGAGGACTGGAAGGCCCAGTGCCTCCTTTTCCTGACATGGCATCCTCCTCGCCCCCTGCCCCACACCCCTACCTCCTCTGCCCTGGTGCTGGCTGTCACTGGGGGCTGAGTCCCTGCAGATCCCGGGCCAGAACTTCCCAATCTTCCGTAGCCTCAGAGCATTTATTTCCCAAAGAAATCCGCGGTAGGAACTGCCCCCCCCCCCATTAAAAAAATAAATAAGAGAACAGTGTTTGACAAATGTATGTTTTCTCTCTTCAAATCTATAATTGATGATGAAGCCAGTCAGTGAAAATGATCAAAGTATTTTGATGAATAACGATATTCAAGTCAGGGCCAGTGGACAGCCCAACAGTTTATTTTATTTTATTTATTTATTTCAAAGATTTTACTTATTTATTTGACACAGAAGGCAAGCAGGAGAGCGAGAGCAAGCAAAGGAAGGGAGTGGCCGGGAGGAGGGAAGCAGGCTCCCTGCTGAGCAGGGCTCCATCCCACAACCCGGTATCTGACCTGAGCAGAAGGCCAAGGCTTAATTGACTGAGGCCCCACCCAGGGGCCCCAGTTTATTTTTTAAAGATTTTATTTATTTATGTGTGAGAGAGAGGACAAGCAGGGGGAGCAGCAGAGGGAGGAGAGGGAGAAGCAAGTTCCCCACTGAGCAGCACACCTGGTGTGGGGCTCGAACCCACAACCCTGGGACCGTGACCTGAGCCCAAGTCAGACACTTAACCCACTGAGCCAGCCAGGCGCCCCGACAGCACCACAGTTCCTCTGTTCATGCCTCTGTGGGCGTGGCTGGGAAACAAGGGGCACGTCTAGCAGGACAAGAGGAGGAAATAGATTGCGGTTCACCCAGACCATGATTCTGCCGCTGTTTGATGTTGACATTAGTTTATGTCACATAAATGTTTTTTTAAAAGATTTTATTTATTTATTTGATAGAGAGAGATCACAAGTAGGCAGAGAGGCAGGCAGAGAGAGGGGGAAGCAGGCTCCCTGCTGAGCAGAGAGCCTGATTTGGGGCTTGATCCCAGGACCCTGGGATCATGACCGAGCCGAAGGCAGTAGCTTAACCCACTGAGCCACCCAGGTGCCCCAATTTATGTCACATCAATGTTGTATGTGGTCAGTAAAACATGTTCTAGAATAATGTGTAGGAAATAGCATTTTTGTCCAGAAAGATGAAGGAGGCCCGACAATCCGCACAGTTCGGAGGGAGAGCAGTAGAGTCATGCACCTGACCCACACGGAGGGAAACCGAGACATGCTGGATGGGGCGTGAGGCCGCATGGGACAAGGGCTGTTTCTTGGGTTCCCATCTCAGCACAGGTGGGCAGGGTCACCGTACGGAAATCAAGGGCAACCGGGCTGGTGGTTCTGGAAGAGAGTTCATGGTTTACCCCAACATTGCTGCCTCTGGTAGGAAGCCCCTCAGATTAGGAGGGCCTTGTGGCTTGGGTTACTCAGGAGGCCTACAAAAGGAGTCGTGAATACCGCCGCCCCTGCCCGTGTTGCCCCTAGCACCCCAAGGATGTACGGAGAAGCCATATTGGCAAACCCAGCCTCAGCCCTGCCTGTAGAGGTGTGAAGGGCAATTTCCCGTGACCGTGGGGCCGACGGGATGTGTAGAGAAGGAACCAGAGACTCAGAGAGCCTGGCTTGAGGATGCCTCACTGAGAGGGAGAGTGGGTGCCACTTCCTACCTGTCACCTAAAAAAGAACGCCGGTGTCGGCTTTTGTAGGTGAGGGCCTGGGTATTGAATCCCAACTCTGTCCTGTGATTGTGATGGAATCTTGGGCAGGTTTCATAGCCGTTTTGTGCCTCAGTTTCCCGTGTGCATCACTGGGGGGTAAGTTAAGTAGGATATTTTCTCTGAAACCACCATTTTACTTGTGCTACCTCTAGGAGCTAAAGGAGCCTTTTGTGGCTTGAACGGTCAGATGATGGGGAAGGAGTGGTTCTTTTGCAAATACAAAAAGTCTTTCTGTTGTTGAACTTGGTGCTGATTCCACCCAAAATCACTTAGCTGTGCCCAGGTTGTATTTCTCACATTTTTATACGTTTTCATGAGGCCGGTTCGTAATAGAGGGTTCTCTTCTGTGCTCTGGACCTGGGTGAGGCACGCAGACCCTCTGAAGCCTAGGTCCTCATCTATAAATGCGGACAGAGACCTGTCTCCCAGATTGTCTTGAGAAGTCACTGGGAGCCTGTGGGTGGTGCCCTGGGCAGCTGGGGGAGGCCCTGGCAGCCAGTCCCTGGGAGCTGTAGTGGCTGTTGTTGGGGTTCCCTTTGTCCCGGGTGCCCCAGGATGTTTGCCCCAGCCTCCCTTCTCTGGATTGAATGTTGCCCTCTTTTCTTAGTGGTGCTATCTGGGCTCCCCACCTCCTGGCCCCAGTTCCTGGGGCATGCGGCTTCCTGTGAGACTGCCTGCCTCCAAGGCCCAGATGTCCCCAGCCCAGGCTTGTCAGACACATAAATTTTGTGGTTGGTAGTCTGCACTGGCATTTTCTGAGTCTTTGCAGCATGCTAGGTGCTTCTGATACGGTTTGTGGGGATCACATTTGTACATCACACTGTCCTGCTGCTAGTGTCCCGTTTTACAGATTTGCAAACTGAGATCGGAGAGTCAGGTCAGAAGCCTCAGCCACACAGTCAGAGGTGGTGGAGGTGCGGTAGGCTCGTCGCTTTCTGAGTCAGGCTGCCCCCTCCTGTCACCTCGCTCTGGGTGTGCCTGGCCTCTGTCCCCTGCTGCTCCTGGCCCAGACCAGCCTGTGATGGCTGGTGACTGGCTCTTCAGGGTTGGAGAGTGGTCCGAAGAACCCACAGCGCCTCAACACACGCCCTGGGGTACCTTGCATCCCTCTGCACCCCAGTCTCCCGCTGTGAAGTGAGCCCTTGGTGGAATCCTGTTGAACCTCTCCTCTGGTTTCTAGATTCCCTGCACTTGATTTTAAGTTGTGTTTATTAATAAATAGCACACTGATGTCTGTGGACTCAGCATTCCCCTTTGCTCTGAGCTCTGAGACTCAGGCAGGTAAGAGAGAACATGCTGGGTGGTGAGGCAGTCACAGGCACCTGGAGGAGGTGCCTCGTGTTTCTTAAGGGTCCTGGCTTTGGAGCCTGCCCAGTGTCTATCTGCCCTCGTCCCTATTCCCTGAGGTCACTGGCCAGCTGGCCCGACTGAGAGGCCCAGCCAGGGCCCGTCCATGTGCGTCACCTTGTCCCTTGTTCCTTCTCTTCTTTCTGTCCATACTTTGGACTCTGTTTCTGGCCTGGGCTCTGATGACACAGTGATGTGCATTGCTGCCCACAGAATGTCAGATGGAGAATGGGGAGGGACCCTGAGTGGGGGAGCGGCTGGCTGTCAGCCGAGCAGAAAGCCCTGCTGGATCTGGAGGGAAGGGGGAGGTGTGGCGGGCCCAGCTCGACCTACTGGCAGAAGCTGTTACTGGTGCCCCTTGGAGTTCCTGGTCTGATGGTGACACCAGCATGCGGGACGGCTCATGGCATGCCCAGTCCTGGAGAGAGCAGAAGACCAGGCACTGGGATTACCCCATATCATGGCCAGGACTCCGGGACCCCAGGAGTCTGACCTTTAGACTTGTATCTAGACTTTAGATGCTTGGCAAGTTGCAAGTGCAGGACCCCAGCTGGGGAGCCAGACCCTGTTCTCATGGGGGCAAAATCCCTTCTGCTGCTGCTCCAGCCACAGGGCGGCTCCCTGACCCCAGCTGATGCCTGTCACCGGGCTGCGGGGACCTGGGCTGGGTCCCTCCCTGAGTCAACAGGGCGCCTGTTGGTATGCGCCAGGGACGGTGCAGGAAACGCGGGACTCACTGCAGACTGTTCCTGCTCCGCTCGCGGGATCCTGTTTGACCCTTTATTTTTTTTTTTTTAAATGGGGTTCTTAGAGCAAATAAGTACTTTGCAGGATTCACTTCTTAATTCTTGGCCTTTTGGCTAAGATCAAGTGTATTATCTGTTCTTATCAATTTAATATCTGCTATGTCCTCTCTCAGAGTTGTTTTCAAGCTCTGCGGCTTTCCAGGAGAGACAGCGGCTGGCATAGCCATACCCCGGCTGAGGGTCACGTCCGGGGTCGCGTCCGGCTGACACTGATCTCGCTGAGGGCCTTGGCCAGGCACTGCCACCCGCATTCCGGTTCACGACAGCCCCCTGAGGTGTCATGAATGTCCTTTCATTGATCTGCTGCTTTTCCCCTTATAGTAGTCATAGGGACCCCTGCTCCGCCGGGGACCATCGTGAGTTGTGGCACCAGGGGCAGAGCAGGCTGAGACAGGAATGGGGAGACTCCCCCTCCTCACCCCTCACTTCCCCTCTCCTCCCGCTGTGTTTCTCCTGTGTCCTGGTCGATGTTCTCGGCTGGCATGGAGTGAACCCTCACAGGGTGCCAGGCCCATGCAGGCACATTGCGGGTCTCGCTGAAGCCTCACAGTATGAGACAGGACAGGTGCTGTGGTCGTCCCCATTTTACAGATGAGGAGACTGAGGCACAGAGAGAAGGGAGAGCTCGCTAAAGGTCCCACAGCTGTTAGGTGGCAGAGCCACAGTCATCCACAGTCATCAGACTTCGAAGTGCCTCCGTCCACAGTCCATAGTCATCAGACTTCGAAGTGCCTCCTTGTCCCCACTGGGCCCCCTGGCCTGCAGCCTGGCAGTAGAGCGTCTTCGGGCATGGCTGTTCCATCTGGTCCATAGCCTGCGTGAAGGAGTGACTCACTCCAGCACCGTATGCGTAGGCTCAGTCTCCCGTTCACCTGTCGGGACGCATTTGGCTCCCTTAGGCTTTCTCCTCTGGTATTCTCTAGACCTTGCACTGAAGAATTAGACACAGTAGGGAGGCGATACTGCCCACGGGCAGGATTAGCTTGGAGCATGGGGTTTATTCCTGAGGTTCTCTGGATGCAAGGGCAATGTTGTTCCTTTATGATGCGTGGGCCCATCAGATCTGGAATTCAGATTAGTTAGGGAATTCCCATCGAAAAGCATTGCTACCCTCCAAGGGCTGTGAAAGCAGAGCTGAAGATGGGCTCTGCCTGAGCAGACTGGGGATGGGGGCCCTGGGGGGCTTCCTGGAGGAGGGGAAACACGAACCAGTCCTTGAAAGATGACAAAGATTGGGCTGTAGAGGAGGGTCAGCAGACTCTGGGTGACTTGAGCCCTCCGTAGGGCATACGAAGGTGACAGCTTCCCAAGAGCTGGTGGGGGGGTGGGGGGATGGGGAATGGAGTGAGGAGGGAGGATGGGCCCAGTTGGGAGGGCCTTGTCTGGGGCAGCCTTCTTGCCCCCTGGTGGCCTCCCCTCCCAGCCCCTCTGGCGAGCCGGAGAGGGCAGCAGGCTGTGGAGCTGTGCCAAGGTCGGTCAGGATGTCCAGTAATCGCCTTAGCGCTCTACCTGCTACGGAGCCATAATGAGAGGGTTTCCATTATTTTCGGGTGAGCGCCCCTGGCAGATGCCGACAGCCAGCAGCTGTGTGAGGTCCGAGGTGATTTGCAGGGGACCAGTTCGTGTGACGCACAGTAATTGCACCAGGTGGGTTTGTCCTGTCCTGCCGGGATGAGGTAAAGGTCAGTTCAAAGATCCGGCGTGGCTACAGGACGTGGGGGCAAATCCCACTCTCGTGAGACTCCTGGGAAGGGGGCAGCGGGCTGAAGTGGTGGCCAGGGGCTCAGAGGGACGATCTGGCCTGCACCCCACCGTGGGATGTCAGGGTCCTGTGGGAGGACCCGTGTGCCAGGCATTCTTGGGAGAAGAGGAGAGAAGCAGACTTCCCGCGGAGCAGCTGAGCAGGGAGCCGGATGGGCTTGATCCTAGGACCCTGAGATCTTGATCTGAGCCAAAGGCAGAGGCTTAATTGGCTGAACCACCCGGGCGCCCCTGCTGGTGGTCTTCTAAGGACAGTAATCCCTGTCCTCTCACACCCCCACCCTGACGACCTCACTTAGCGCTCCTTGCCTCCTCAGGGCTTTAACACAGGGATCTGCCAGGCAGGTATGTGTGTGTGTGTGTGTGTGTGTGTAATGCAGCTCGGTGCACAGCAGTGGCCGTTCAGGGCCTTCCCTTCAGTGCTGACCACTCACCTCGCACTCTCTCCCCCATACACACTCACGTGTGCCCTGCACGCACCTGGACCTGGGTCTTGCCGGGGGCACAGTACTCCCTTTACTAGAAACATGCAGGTCTGCACACACCAGCGCGTAGCTGCCCCCCGCCCGCCCCCCAGGCCGGTTTACAGCCTGCGGGCTCTACTGCTTACCAGCTGTGCGACTTTATCGGTCTCTGCCCCTCAGAGCCTCCGTTTTGGCATCTCTAGAATGGGGACAGTGGTGCTGGTCTCTGGGCTCAGTACTCAGGCAGCTCGTGCTCTGTGCTGACTGTGCGCCGGGCACTGGCCCGGGGACATGTGTAGGGAAGAAAGCATGTGGTTCTGGACCAAATCAAGTCACAGACACTGAGTCCCGAGGCAGGACTTAATGTAATGTTGTAGTCATGCTTTACTCCGCTAATAAACCATGCTTTTATAATTTTCAGTGACTACGAGAAACAGAGGGGACCTGGGACTCGTCCCAAATGGTCAGAAAGGGGGTGCCGTCAGTGGGGGGGGTATGGATGAACAGAGCCACAGGGAGGGACTCCCCACACATTTTGCGCTAGATGTTTTTCAAGGGCTGATTTGATCCTAAAACGAGTACTTTGATTTTAAATACATGTCTTATGAACTTAGGTGGTTATTTCAAAGGAGACCCGTGACTGAAGTGTCCCGAAGTGAGTTGTGTTATTTACACATTTGTCATCGGCATCTGAAGTCGTGTTCTGAATAGCAGATGTGAGGCACTGTCATCTCACTGTCACACCGATTGTTCACTGTTCTGAGAAGGTCACATCATAATTCATTAGCAATAATTAGTCCCCGGACACCCCTGCACTTCTTCGCTCAACTGCTCCATTAATTTGGGTGCGAATCACACATTCCCGGTGCCAATCAATGAAGATCTGTCTGTGATGCACAAGGTGATGCTATTAGTTACAATATATTAACTGCCTAATTTAAAAATACAAAAGCTGTCTTTATGAAGGGCAATTAACCACTAAGCGTAATTGATCATTCATAACTCTCTGATTAGGAAAGACAAATATTAAGAAAGGACTGAACCACCTGGGCTGTTGATTAAGACATGGTTAGCCTCAAGGTGTGTGTTCACTCTGTTGTTGGTCAGTCTACAGATTTCTTTTCAGGTGGCACTTGTCAGCTCCAGGGCTTGGAGGGTCGTCACAATGAAGGAGCACTTGCCTGTGTCCAACGGGGCTTGGAAGGGGGCTGCAGGGGCACCCTTGGGGGCGGCAGTAGGTGTAGTCGGTGTGGTTCTAAGGAAGAGTCCCTCTCACTGGCTGTCATTTGGATTTTCCGTCACTCAGTCATTCAGCAAACGGGAGCCTGCCGTGTACCAGCCCAGTGTGAAGCAGGAATCCCGAGGAGAATGGACCAGATGTCACTGCTGACCTCATGGAGCACATAGGTCTGGGAGAGAAACAATAAACAAAGATATAAGTCAGACACTTGGAGATATTGGCTAATGTTACAAAAAAAGAAAAATACAGCCAGAGCCAGGATAAGGACAGTGTGACACAGGGTGGAGAGGGGACACTGGACAGACCTGCCACCTTTTCCCAGTTCTGTTATCACTAAGGAGCATTGAATTTGGAGCTCCCTCCACCCCGGGATGGAGCAGATTGCCTGAGGCACCCCTACCCGCTCAGTGACCCTCCTCTTCAGCCTCATTTTCTGGCCCAGCTTCCATTTACCCAAGGCTGCTCAAAGATTCTGAACCCGACCAGGGCCTACACTGCACCTGTTTCTCCCTCTGCCCCGCCCCCCCACCCTGGCCACCTAATCAGTTTTGAGTTGGATCTGGCTCTTCTGAGAAGCCTTTTCTGAGACCCCATCCTTGGAGGAGACCTTTCCCACCTTTGGCTTCGTAGGGTAGCTACCGTGTGTGCTTCTTGTTTCTGACTCCATATCGGTTCCAGGATCCGTGTTGGGGTCAAGTAGAACTTAGCCCATGTCCCTAGTGTCTGAGATCCAGGAAGAGGAATAGAAAGTTCCTGACCTTCCGAGACTCAGTGTCCTCACTCATAAAGCAGGATAGAAAGCATGTCACCGCCAGGGTTGAGACAGAGTTGCATTTTTACCAGGGGTCTCCCTTATTTGGCCAAGCAGAGGTTGATTTCAAGTCCATAGTTTTGAGTAACTGGGTCTACTCTGTGTGTTGCCTCTGCACAAGAGCACAAAATTGGAACACGTATCTGTTATACAGGGTATTTATTGATAAATACTAAATGATAAATTATGCACTTAACACTGGATCAGATATATTATTTATATTATAAAAATGTAAAAGTTGAAAGGATGGCTGAAAAGTAAAGGTGTCTTCTGCACGTTTGGAGACCGCTGGCATGGCTGTGTCAGAGACCTGTTTGCAAACAGTGCGAGGTGGCAGTTAGTGCCCTCAGGTTAGTTTCCTAACGTCTCCCAGACCTCCTGACTTGTAGCCTGGCTTCTGTTCCGTGATGCCACGCTGCGACTCTGTGCAGATGTTGAGTAGGACTGCCGTCTTTTTTTTTTTTTTAAGATTTTATTTATTTATTTATTTATCTGACAGAGAGTGAGATCACAAGTAGGCAGAGAGGCTGGCAGAGAGTGAGAGAGGAGGAAGCAGACTCCCTGCTGAGTGGAGAGCCCGATGCGGGGCTCGATCCCAGAACCCTGGTACACGACCCGAGCCGAAGTTAGAAGCTCTAACCCACTGAGCCACCCAGGCGCCCCAAGTAGAACTGCCGTCTTGCTCTGGCTTGTCTAGGGAGGGCTGTGTGTTCTGGGCCCATGGGGACATCTGCCATCAGAATGGGTCCCTGGCTCATGGGCTCAGCTGTGCCAGCCCCTTTTCCTGCGCAGACTGAGTCCACTCTTCCCTCTGTTGGAGGCTGTTTCTTTGCCTCCTGGCCCCCATCTGTCTCTTTATCCTGTTCCAGTCCTTCAAAGCACCTCCCTGTGGCTCCAGCTGGAGCCTGCCTGTGGTCAAGGTTACAGTTCTGTGCGCTGGCCCCCAGCCAGGCACTTAGTAGATGCTCGGTAAATGTTGCGGGAGGGTTGGATATTACAGCATTTGGGACCTCTTTCGGCATCTGCTTGTGGGTTTGCATTCCGAGAACCTGGCCAAGTGCAGCCAGGCTGCAGCCGGGGTCCTGGGAGCTCAGGAGAGAAGAAATGTGGGTGTAGCTGGGTCTCAGGGTCCTGTTAGGTTAATCCTGGGCTTGCAGGGGCTCCCTGGGTCCTATCTATCCATCCCGGGATTGTTCATGTACCTGATGACCATCTGGCAAACTTTTCTTCGGCGACAGCAATGAGAAGACACACGCAAACTTGGTGTCTCAGCCTTTGTTCTTTAGGGGAAATATGGATGTGGAGGTAATTAGGCACACGTAGCCCATGTGCACAGTGGAAGTGCTGATCACGGTGGAGCGGTCCGGAGAAACTGCCGCGGACATGCGTGGGCGATCTCTGGCCAGGCCGAGTGGGATGGAGTGATGGAGGGGAGATGTCCGGTGCGTCTTGGGAGGTGGGAGAATCGGCACATGTAGAGAGGTGCCATGTCCCAGGCAGGAGTGGAGATGTGTCCCAGGAGAAGGCTGGAGTTGTGTGTCAGATGAAGAGGCGGGGGGTGTCTCAGGCCGAGGGAGTGGGGACAGAGATATGTCCCAGGTGGGGTGTCCCAGGCCGAGGGAGTGGGGACGTGTCCCCAGCAACAGACTCAGTGCAGATGGAAAGGAGCGTTGTGGGCAGGGTCGGGGTTCCCTGGAAAGGGTCAGCTCCAGCTCAGCAGCTCCTGTCCAGACCCCGGGGTCAGCCGAATCTGGCTTCAGGGAGCCTCCGTGGTCTGGCCCACGTTGGCGGTCCTGATCGCCCTTGGGAAGTGACTTTCCAGCTTCCTCCCCGGAGGCCCAGTGCTCCAAGTGCTGATGGCACCCTCTGCCTGTCGTGTTCCCACTTCCAGACTGAAGCAGTCACAGCTGAAGGTGAGGTTCTGCACCAACGAATCGCAGAAGTCCCGGGGAGACCTGGTGGAGCTGCTTCGGCGCCATGGCTTCGACATCTCCGAGAGCGAGGTGACTGCCCCCGCCCCAGCCGCCTCTCTGATCCTGAAGGAGCGAGGCCTGCGGCCACACCTGCTTGTCCAGGACGGTAGGCTTGCCGGGCCCTGGGCTTGGTCGGGGTGACGGTGCCTCCTTTCCAGGTGGGGGCCCGAGGGAGGGCGTCCTTCTGACCTGGGCAGACCACCGGGGAGGACACGAACGCTTGGCTCCTGCCGCTGGTGCTCATGGGCCTGTGGGGTGGAAACCTCGTTGGCTCCCTGCTGGGGACCAGTTCCCTTCCACCCCTCGCTGAGTACTGGAGGGTCTTTAGAGGCGGGTTCCAGATGGAACAGTTTCCAAGGAGGAAACCTCTGAGCCTGATTTCTTTGATCTAGAATGGACCAGAGGGGCAAGGAATCGCCACAGCGGCAAAAATCTAGCTTCTAGGGCTTGTGGGGCAGGAGATGGGCAGGGAAGGAGGCTGAGGGGCTCCACTGAAGTCTGTAGGTTTCTGTCTGCCACACCCCATCCCCCACTCCCCCCACCTCCCCCGCCACCCTCCCCCAACCCTGAACTTGATCTCTATTTGTGAAAACCAGCCCTACTTTCTGGCAAACGGCACAAGGTTTATATCCTGATCTTCGTCTGAATGCAACGAAAGAGACATTTTGACCCTCCTTGGGGAGTTTTTCTGGGAAGTGGAAGGAGCGGTATTATTGGGTGCCTTCTGAATATTTAAAAAGAAGACACATAAGCAAGGCTTCGGAGTTCAGGACACTTCCCTGTCATTGCACTGAGCCCTCCTTCTTCCCCTGCACTGGGTATTTTTATTTACAAACCAGGGCAGAAGCAAGCATATTCTTCTGCCTCCCGGCAGGAGAGGGAGCCCCCCCGAGCTTGAGAGTGCGCCCTGAAAGGCTCGAGTGTCCAGTCCAGAGCTCTGGTGCCGGTTGAGGGCAATACGCCCAGCCTTTAGAAAGCCTCTTTCTCAAAACCCTTCCTCTGTGATCTAGGATCTCTGCCAGTGTCTTCAGAACAGGTCCTCAAGGAAGGAGAAGAACTTAAGAAAGAAAATCCCCACCCCCGGGGCAGAGGGAGGAATGGGGGTGAAGTGCGCTGGGAAGGGGAAGGAGATTCAGTGTTTGCCCGGAGGGGCTTTGATCGCTGCGGGCCGGAGGGGAAGCCGGGTGCCCTCCTCAGTCGGACCCCTGCATCTCTCTTCCATTAAAATGCCTGTCTCCAGACTTGGAATCTTTTTCCAAGTTTTACTGTTGATGAATCCCACCCCCAAAATTTTATTATGACATTTTCAAAATACAGCCAAGCTGAAGGAATTGTGCTCAGAATAATTTTGTATGTGGTCCCCTTGGCTTTACTAGTGATGCTTTGTTTTCTTCCTTATTATGTCTACCTATTGCTCTGTCCATCTTTTCATCTTACTTTTTTTAAGATTTATTCTTAAGATTTATTTATTCGAGGGAGAGAGAGAGTGCTTGCGTGCTGGTGGGGGGAGGAGCGGGGAGAGGGAGAGGGACCCTAAGCAGATGCTGCACTGAGTGTGGAGCTTGATGCGGGGCTCGATCCCAGGACCCTGAGACCAAGAGTTGGATACTTAACCAACTACGCCACCCAGGCTCCCGCTTTTCTTATCTTTTTGATGCATTTCAAGGTAAATAGCAGACACTGGTACATGTCCCCAAAACACTTTAGCACTTAACTGGAGTTCAATGTCTGTTTATAATTTTTTCTTTTGATACAAAATTTATGTACAGTGAAATGCAGGAATCTGTGTGTCCCCAGCCCTGTCGTGATCCCAATACAGAGCTTTACTGGCACGTCAGTCCCCATCCCCAACCCCCTCGGAGGCATTTTCATTTCTTTCATCATGAGAAGTTTGCCTCATTTAGATTTTTGCATAAATAGAATCCTGCTGCTTCTAGTTGTGCCGGGGCCCTGTGGACCACCTTCAGGCTTGACAATTTGCTGGAAGGACCTGCAGGGCCCAGAAGAGCTGCTGGACTCCGTTAGGGTTTACTGCGGTGAAGGAACACAGATTGAACTCAGCAAAGGGAGGAGAGGCGAGGGTGAACTCTAGGAGACTGGGGCATGACCTTTCAGTGGTCCTCAACTGGGAAGACTCCCTGAGATGACTTAATTCCCCCAGCCGAGGTGTGTGACCGTACATGCAATGTGTCATCACCCAGGGGAGCCCACTGGAGCCTGGTGTCTAGGGTTTTGAGTAGGAGTTGGTCGGAGAGGCACGCAGCGCCCGTGGACCAACCTTGGCTACTCAGTCTCTGACCTCCCAGGGCCTCAGGCATACAAAAACTCTCTCTCTCTCTCTCTTTTTTAAGATTGTATTTGAGAGAGAGAGAGGGTGCATGAGGAGGGGCAGAGGGAGAGGGAGAATCAGACTCTGCACTGAGTGCAGAGCCCAGCCTGGGGCTCCATCCCAGGACCCTGAGATCATGATCTGAGCCAAATGCAGATGCTTAGCCGCCTGGGCCACCCAGGTGCCCTGAGGACCGCCTTTCTTTGGAATCTGCCGGGTCCAAGCAGCCTCAACATACTGTTGTTGGGAATTATCTGTACGGTTGTGGGTTATCAGTAGGTTTTTTCTTCTCTGTTGTGGAGTGCTGTTCCATTAAGTGAACATACCAGGCTTTGTCCAGTCCCCTGTTGACCGACAGCTGGCTGTTAACAACTTTAGGCCATTAGGGAGGCGATCTGCTATGAATGTTTCTGTGGAGTTCTTTTGGATAAATACCTAGGACTGAATTGCTGGGTCAGAGGGTAGGTGGCTGTTGAGTTTTATCGGAAACCGCTAGCCTCTCCCCAGAGGGCTGTATCATTTCACGTGCTGACCAGCCGGCTCTTACAGCTGCTCTGCCTCCCCACCAGCGCCGGGCGGTGCCTGTCTTTTTAATTCTTGCTGTTCTGCCAAATAGGAAGTGGTATCATGCAGTTACTTCCATTTTTTAATTAGCAAGGTCAACATCTAAGACCAAGATAGGTGAGAATACGGTTCGTCCTAAGCAATGGAGGGCATAAGGCTGACAACTTAGTTTATCCTTGCAATGTTCTCGGATTTTAATTTAAAATTGGGGAGAGGGGTGCCTGGGTGACTCGGTGGGTTAAGCCTCTGCCTTCGGCTTAGGTCATGATCCCAGGATCCTGGGATCAAGCCCCACATTGGGCTCTCTGTTCCACAGGGTGCCTGCTTCCTCCTCTCTCTGTATTCCTCTCTGCCTATTACTTGTGATCTCTGTCTGTCAAATAAATAAATAAAATCTTTTAAAAAATAAAAAATAAATAAAATTGGAGAGGACAGGGGTTCCTGGGTGGCTCAGTCAGTTAAATGTCTGCCTTTGGGGGATGCCTGGGTGGCTCAGTTGATTAAACTTCTGCCCCTGGTTCAGGTTATGATCTCAGGGTCCTGGGATTGAGCCCTGCCTCAGGCTCCCTGCTCAGTGGGGAGCCTACTTCTCCCTCTCCCTCTGCCTGCCTGTGCTGTCTATCTCTCTGTCAAATAAATAAATAAAATCTTAAAAAAAAAAAAAAAAGTCTCCCTCTGGTTCAGGTCATGATCCCAGGGTCTTGGGATCAAGTCCCGTATCAGGCTCCTTGTTCAGTAGGGAGTCTGTTTGTCCCTCTCTCTCTGCCATTTCCCCCTGCTTGTTCTCTCTCTCTGACAAATAAATAAATAAAATCTTTAAAAAAAAAAAAAAGATAAAATAGGGGAGGGCAGAGAAGGAAAGGAGGAAGAGGCTTTGCTAAGGGGCTCGGTGAGCGGAGGGGCAGTGGAGGTCAGCGGCTACTCCTTCCAGCACGTGTGTAACTCGAGGCTCTCCTGTCTTCCATGGGGTTGGACTGGAATGCTTACAGTGTGGGTCCAGCAGTACAGACCCTACAAAGGTTTCCAGCAGCCTCATTTCACCCTGCATTCAGGAATCTGTGTCTTCCTGGCAAATGTCGCTTCTCACTTGCAGAACTATGGGTTCCCTTCTGTGGGATTGGACAGGAAGCCCTGGGGTAATGGCGGTGTTGGGCCGGGGCTCCCCGGGGTGGGTCCATCTTTCTCCTGACAAACCCCAACTGTGGGGAGTGGAATTCCTTCATCTGTAAAGTGGGAGTCAGACCCCTTCCAAGTCCGCCTCCCGTACAGCTGGGAGGATCGGAAGTGCGTCTGAGAAAGGGTCCAGACCCATGTGGCAGACGGAGGGTGTCCCTGGTAGGAGGTGAGACGTGAGCCATGTCTCCGTAGGGCTTTATCCCTCTTTCTCTTTCCAGGAGTCCGCTCAGAATTTGATCAGATTGACACCTCCAACCCCAACTGCGTGGTCATTGCAGATGCTGGAGAAAGCTTTTCTTACCAAAACATGAATAAGGCTTTCCGGGTGCTCATGGAGCTGGAAAGTCCTGTGCTCATCTCTCTGGGAAAAGGGTAAGTCAGCTTCAGGAAGAGGGTTTCCGGCTGCTTTGGACGACACTCTGTGGGTCTCTGGCCTTGCAGAATCAGCACGCGGTGCAGAAAAGTGGGTGTGGGGCGGGCATAGGCTGCCTTCCTTTTCCTTCTCTGCTTTTTTCCCTTCATGCTTCCTTTCTTTTAATAATTTGTGAGGAAATGAGAACTCTTTGGCTTCGGGGGAGCTGGCTGGTCAGGCTTCTGAGTGGGCCCTGGGCTGGAAGAGGCTGGGGCCAGGGAGGGCTGCTGCGGATGGAAGCCCTGTTGAGGCCTCAGAGCACAGGTGCTCACTGTCCCAAGGTTAGAGGTGTTTGCACAGGGTACAGCACCAGGCACTGAAGGATTGTCTCTAGGGGGCACCTGAGTAGTAAAGGGAAGGCTCAGGGGCCTGGAGGAAAGCTCTGGGCCAGGCTCTGTATCTCTGGCCACAGAGCAGTCTCTGTAAAGTTCTGATTTTGTCACTGACATTTTTGTCTGAGCCTTTAGCACAGTCCTCATTGTCTCTTCCTTTAAAAAAACCAAACCAACCATGCTGGTTACTTTTCTCAACATCTTTTAGCACCAAGACAGTGCATGTTCATGGGAGGAAAATTAGTACAGTTGAGCAAAAAGAAGAAAACAGAGATTTCCATTCCACTGCACAAGAAAACAGCTGTCAACACGTCGGTGTGTTTCCTTCCATGTGGTTCTTGGAGCAAAGAAATCATTACGAAGGGATGTCCTTGGAGCATCAGTATCAAACCTGACCTAGTTTTGTCACCCGGGTTTTTGTTGTTCACCAGACAGTACTTTGTGAACAGCTATCCACTCGATAAAGAAATGTCTGTGTAGCACAGTTTTCCTGTAATCTTTTTTACAGGATATCCTGTAGTTTATTTAAATTTATTTTTTATTTTTTAATTTTTAAAAAAGATTTTATTTATTTACTTGACAGAGAGCATAAGCAGGGGGAGCTGCAGGCAGAGGGAGAAGCAGGCTCCCAGCTGAGCAGGGAGCCTGATGTGGGGCTCGATCCCAGGACCCTGAGATCATGACCGGAGCCAAAGGCACATGCTTCCCTGACTGAATCCCCCAGGCATCCCCTATCCTGTAGTTTTCTTAAACCGATGCCCAATGATGGATGTTAGGTTGTTTCTGATTTTCTACGAAAGTAAAGCAGTCATAGGCGGATCCGAGGCTCTCCGCGCACATCGCCGGGCTGCTTTCCAGAAAGCTGTGCAGACTTAATCTGTCAGCACAAGGCAGTACTAGGCTTTCAAGTCATGGGCTCTTACATTTGCAGGGACCCTCTGGAGCCCTGCCCCAGCTTTTCGTGCCTGGCGGGGATTTGGGGGCCGTCCCTGGGGAAGGCTTTTCCAGCTTGGGTGCTTCTGCTGGTCGGGAACTCCTGCCCTGCGCCTACCAAATGGGGCCGGCTATCGGAGGAGTCAAGGGGGGGACCTTTGGTTTGGCCACGCACCATTACGTATTCCATTTTGTTTCATTCCCACCACAACCCTGTGAGCTGTAGGCAGCAGCAGTGCCATTTTGGAAGTGGGCTTATCGAGGCCTAAGGAGTTGAAGTAAGCTGGGGTCCCCGGCCCATAAATCCTTTCCCCTGGGGCTACTTCAAAAGCAGATGTTTGGCCCTCACAAGACCCTAAATTTGGGGGCAGCGTGTTTAAAAATTGGGAGATTTTGGGGTGCCTGGGTGGTTCAGTGGGTTAAGCCTCCGCCTTTGGCTCAGGTCATGGTCTCAGGGTCCTGGGATCGAGCCCCAAATTGGGCTCTCTGCTCAGCAGGGAGCCTGCTTCCCCCTCCCCCTCTGCCTGCCTCTCTGCCTACTTGTCATATAAATAAATAAAATCTTTAAAAAAAGAATTGGGAGATTTTATATAAAATTCCCAGATTTCTGGATACTTAAAAAATCAGAAGATCTGATAATTCAGGGCCCCACATTCCACCACACGCAGAAGCTTAGCGGAGGCCACCGCCTCCACTGATTCCAGCTGACCGTAGGCCTCGCCACTCTCGCCATCCCTTTCACCAAGCTCAGAGTCCGCTGCCACTTAAGTGCACTATTTTGGTTGTTTTTCTCATGGTATTTCTTAATGGCTTTGTCTCTGTCAAAATAGGCAAACAAAAGAGATTTCAGGAAAGAGAGAATATATTTCCCATTTTTTTTTTAAATTTCTTTATTTGACAGAGGTCACAAATAGGCAGAGAGACAGGCAGAGAGAGGGAGGGAAGCAGGCTCCCTGCTGAGCAGAGAGCCCGATGCGGGGCTCGATCCCAGGACCCTGAGATCATGACCTGAGCCGAAGGCAGAGGCTTAACCCACTGAGCCACCCAGGTGCCCTGAGAGTATATATTTCTTTTAGGAACTTAAAATATTTAATGTGTTTATCATGCAAATAAAATATGTCCTGTAGTAGTCAGGATTTGTCACAGAAGCAGAACCGAGAGGGGCCAGGTGTCCATAAAGAGCTGTGTCCGGGTCCAAAGGCTGTCTGCCGGCAAATTCCTTCTTGCTCAGGGAGATAATTCTGTTCTGTTCCTGCCTTCCCCTGATTGGATGAGGCCCACCATAGAATGGAGGGCAGTCTATTTACTCAGAGACCACTGATTTCAATGTTAATCTCACCCAAGGAAGACCTTCACAGAAACATCCAGAATAATGTTTGACCAAATATCTGGCCCCTTGGCCCAGTCAGGCCGACACATAAGTTCAGCATTCTAGTCCCTTTCCGACCTCACAAGCATCTGCGGATTAAAGTGCTACAAGCCATGGAACTTGGCCTGCTCAACTCCCTCACGCTCCTGGCTTGATCCTTCAGTCATCCCTGAGATCACCAGCCCCTCACTAGAGAACAGCATAATGAAGATCTGTCATGATTCATTTACGTTAAAACTTTTTCTTTAAAATTTTCCCTAATTGTTAAACGTTATTACTACTGGGGAGTAGTCAAAGTAGATATGTTGTTGAAAAAGAAAAAGAAAAGGAATCATTTGCTTTTTAGCTTCCTCATTTTGTAGTAAATTCAAGAGTAGGCAAGGGTTGGTTTTACAAATACGCAATCGGGGGTGCCTCTGACTTATCGGGCTCCTGACCTGGGCTGTGGGTTGGGCGCTCAGAAGCAAGGGACAGGAACCGAGAGCTTTGGGGCCCAGGTCAGCAGCTTCTTAGGACAGCCCAAGGACCTATGAAGAGCTGCTGTCCTGTCCGAGTGGGGGTCGTGGATGGCAAGGGGCCGTCCTCTGCCGGCGCAGGGCCACGCGGGGCCCCCGGAGGAGGCAGGATGGCAGGGGCACTGGGGCAGAATGTCCTCCTCCTGGAAATGGAGTGATTTACATTTGGCATCTGTTTGGACCGGGAGTGGGAATTGCCTTTGTAATTTCTTCTGTCATGCTGCCGTCAGAAAATTAAGCTGTTTACGCGACAGACTATGGAAGGTTAATGGCTCTTGTGGGAAAGGTCAAGTGGTCATTTTGAAGGGAGGCCGTGCTGAATAATCGGAAGGGCAGAAGAGTAAAGCATAAAATCTCTCCGACCGCTTCAGGCCAGCTCTTTCCCGTCTCTCCAGCACCCCCAGTTTCTTCTTTGTGGTCGGAGCACTCCGCTTCTGCTGCTGCTTTCCTGATGCCAGTAACCGAAGGTGGTGGATCAGATCTCTTCGGTTTCAGGAATAACCTGGACCTTTATATTTAGAAAAAATTAACTTAGATACTTGTATTTCCTATGTCTCTAAAAATGTTTTCAGCTAACAGATGGCCTTTGAGGTAGCTTTTGGTTTTCCTGAATGAGTAAGGAATAAAGAAAAATTCTGGACACTGGAAAAACAAAGCCGAGATTCAGTTAAAAAAGAAATTGTAAGGTTTCTAATTTTGATTTATGGAAGTCAGTTTTTTCTTTAGGCTCTAAACATGAGGGTAACAAAGGCAAGGTTCTGATTGTGTATTT
This sequence comes from Mustela nivalis, assembly GCF_964662115.1. Taxonomy (NCBI): domain Eukaryota; kingdom Metazoa; phylum Chordata; class Mammalia; order Carnivora; family Mustelidae; genus Mustela; species Mustela nivalis. Next base: position 179,959,807 of record NC_139021.1, read on the forward strand.
TAAGCTATATACTCAGGTTTTTCCTTCTATCAGGACTAAATTTAAACTTCAGAAAGTGCGGGTTCCTGTCGCTTGGGAAGAAAGACTCTGGGGAGTGCGGCTGGGCAGAAGTTGTGCTGGGAACATGTCCTCGGGAGGTTTTTCCAAAGGGAGGTACACTCAGCTCCTGCCTCCTCCTGCCAGCCCAGGGCCCTGGCCAGAGGCCCAGAGAATCCTCTGCTCCAAACAGACCTGTGCCTGTTGCAACAAGATGGTGTCGCTTTTAATTCGTCCTTCGGCTTCGGGGTCTTGTGCTGGCCGCATTCTCTCCTCACCTCTGTCCTTTGTCCCTGGCTCACTCTGCTGTGTCCCTTCCTCAGGGAGGCCTTCCCTGGTCCCCCTCCTGCCCCTTCTGGGCTCCCACTGCCCCTCTCTTCCCTTCCCACAGCAGTCCTCATACAGAGGATGAGGGGACAAAGCCGAAACCGGGCCTGGAGGGTCATCCGGCCCACGGGGTCCTCAGCAGAGTGCTGCTGCTTGATTCTGAGATGGTCCCTATGGCTGGACAATTCTGTTCCCTTCGCTTTAGTTTCTGCTCCCAGCTCTGATGTGTCCCTGGGATGCTGTCTCCCTGTGCCCAGCATGTTTAGCCCTCCTCAAGCAGAGCACGCAGAGTCTGGGGTTCCCCTGGTCATTGCCTGTGCCCTGCCCCTTTATATTTGTCTGTGGACTGGGCTGCTTCCCCACCAGACTGGGAGTCCCTCAGGGACAGCCTAGGTCTCGGCTGGTCTCTGAGTCCCAGAGAGGGCCGTGGATCTTGGGGACTGAATTATGGACCCCAACTCCAGGGTCACTGAGTGCAGGGCCCAGCACCCAGTGTCTCCCTCTTCCTGTAGGCCAAACCTGACTTGACTTTGCCGTTCCTTTAAAACTTGGGACCTAGCTAGGGAAAGTGGTTTATTGTAGGAATGGGGAAATAGAAGGAAACACTTCAGTGAGGCTTTATCAGGCAGACTACATGTCTGGATTCTTGATTTAAGACAAAGGCAATTAAGGACCTCTAACCCTGGGTTTTGGGGTCACCGTTTAAATGGGGTAGCATTTTTAGGCCACAATGCTATAAGCAGGAGCTGTTCCGCTTGGCTACCAGGCATCTTCCTGAAGGGGTGCAGTGTTCCACCTAGCCCTTGTGGGGTGACCCCTGACCAAGAAACCTGGGGTTCACTTGGAGACCCACTGGTCCTGCCACACCAGGAACCACCCCGTCCCCACCCCAGCTTCATTTCGTGGGCTCCAGGCTCCCAGTGTACCTGACAGGAAGGATTGGCTGGGCACCAGCCCCTCCCAAAGCCAAGGGTTTGGCTAAAGCCTTGCAGGCCAGCCTGCGTGGAGCCCGAGAACACCGCGTGCTGGGGGAGCATGTGGTGGGCAGTTAGGCTCCCGCAGCCTTCAGGGCCTCAGGTGGGGTCCAGAGGAACGGGCAGGACAGGACTCCGGGGGCGCAGAGCTGAGGAAAGGAGCCAGCCCTGCGGCAGCTCCTGGGAAGCTCAGTTCTAACATTTCAGTAGGCACAGGACAGGTTGCAACCCTCACAGAGGGGAAAGACGTGTGTTCATCCTTTCTGGCCCCGCTCATAGCTCCCTGCGTGTAGCCCAGTCCAGGTAACCAGAATAATCATTTTCTCGAATATTTTTTGAGCAGTGCCTGCGTGCGAGACGTCATGTCAAGAACTTTGCACACATTGTTTTGTTTGAGCTTCACAATAATTCATGAGGTGGGCACTAGGGTCCTTGCCCCCCATTTTCCAGATTAGGAAACTGAGCCCGGAGGGCTTCAGCAACCCAAAGTCTCACAGTTGAAAGGATGTAGAGCTTGGATTGGAGCCCTGGAGTCAGTGTGCCTCACTCTTCTCTTCAGGTCTCTGTGTACGTGTTGTTTGACGTCTCTCCAGTCTGTAGAGCAGGGGAAAGAGAGGCACCTGCTGTGACGGGTCTCAAAACATTTTAACAGTCCTGGGCTCCCGTTAACCCTGTCTTTTGAGTAGTGCAGATTAAACTACCTTTGCTCTCTTTCTAGTGGAATGGCTTTGCTCCGGAACTGGGATTCATTCTCCATGTGTCCCGAGGGGTCTAGGTGTGGCCCCGGGAGGGCCAGATAGTGGAGGCCAGGGCCAACACAGCGCTCACAGGAGTCACGAAGTTGTCCTCAGAAAGGCAGACTCCCATGAGCCTCGGGTGAGACAGGAAGAGATTGTTGTCTTCTCGTGAAAGCATTTGGCACCGGGACCGCCGGTTAATAGGAGATGCTGCGGGGTGCCATGGAACTAATGGGGTTTTCTTCTTCGGGCAGCAATTAGGGTTAATCATTAGCAGTTAGGAGTCCGCCATGTGCTCTGTGGACCTTCTGCCCTTCCCCAGAATACAACGCAGGCCCCTTGTCTTTCTCTGTTAGTGACTGGAACCATTTGCCCCTGGGGTCCCCCGAGGGCTGGCAGCAGGGGGCCACTGGGAGTGAGAGCTGCTGGCCCACTACCCCTCCCGCCCGGGCATGGTGACCCGCTGCTGGGCTGTGTCGTGCCGGCCTCTGTCGGTCGTTCCCAGCCTGGCGCCCGGACTGACCCTCACCCATGGTTCTGCTCTCTCGAGCTGCCAGAACCGGGGTGCGGCGGTTTCTCCTGGCACTGCTCCCGGGCTCCGCTCACCGTGTCCCCTCCTCCTCTCTTGTAGACGCTACTACAAGGAGAACTCGGGCCTGATGCTGGACGTTGGTGCCTACATGAAGGCGCTCGAGGTACCTGGCCTGAATTTGTCTGAGCTGCTTTCAGATCTCGGGGCTGTCTGGGATGCTTCTGGTCTTTCGGGAGAGAGGGGTGAACTCCGTGTCTGAAGCGCCTCTTCTGTTGCCAGAGCAGGCGCCCTCCTGTTCGGGGCTTCAGGCGGAGCACCCGCTCCGCTCCAGAGTGTGGCCCCTCAGCCGCCGGGGTCGTCACACTGCTGTCCTGTCCCTCCTGCTCCTTCCCACTCCCAGGCCCCGCACCAGGCCCACCGCCGGCCTGCTCGCTGCCGCTGTCCTCTCAGACCCTCGGCATCCGTCTGCCACCTGCCTCCTTCCTGACACTGGTCATTTGCAACACCTTGAGCATGACGTGTCCTAATGGGACTCCCTCCTGACTCCCTCCTCCTTTTCCGGGCTGGGTTCAGATGGGGTCCCCGGTGACCCCCCGACCCGTGCCTGCTCAGCCACCCCAGGTCAGCTCACCTGCCACCCTCGCTGCTATGTTGGCTCTTGGCACCCCGCAGTCGGGTGCGAGTGTTGGGCAGACTGGCTGGTAGAGCCCTGGACCTTTTCCCATGGGGGGCCTGTGACTGAGTTGGGGGACAGGAGAGAAGCAATTATGCAAATGAGAGCACCAACCAAATGAGAGGTGAGGGAGGGTGGCCCGTCTCTTGCTGTGCTCAGGTTTTGGAGCAGATCGCAGGGGGCCAGGTGGGGGCCATGTGTCTCTCAGCCCAAGTGTCCTGCGTCTTGGAGGCCCCTGGCCCCGGGTGCACCTTCGGGGCACTCTTTCCTTGATTCCCCAGAGGGAGGCCTTCGGAGGAGGGCTCACCTGTGGCTTTGTCCTCAACCCACGCTGTGTCCTTTTCTCTTTTCCCAGTACGCCTGTGGAATCGAGGCTGAAGTGGTGGGGAAACCTTCTCCTGAGTATTTCCAGTCGGCCCTGAAGGAGATGGGGGTGGAAGCCCATGAGGTAGGGAGGTCTCCTGAGGGAGCCCGTGTGTGGAAGCCGCTCGGTCGGGGGCGGCCTGGAGCACGGGCCGGGGGGCTTAGGCACCTGTGGAGGCCGGCTGGGCAGCCCGGTGTGGACCCGGCCCTCCACGAGAGCTGGTTTTACTGGGAAGGGGGAGAAAGCCCCAAGAGGAGGCCTGCCGAATGCTTTCAGGCGGCGAAATTCGTGTCAGCCTTGAGTCAGAAACAAAGGCCTGTGGCCGTTTCTAAGTGACTTCTGCCGCTTCTCTGGAAGGATAAGAATTGACGTGCCCTACTACTGTGTTCACAGTAGTTCACAGAAGAGGTGAGGGGCGGCCAGCCGGGGGATGGGCGGAAGGCGTGGGGGCCTGGCCGAGGGTCGCATGGACTGCCAGACTGTGCTCGCCTCAGTGCTGCGGGGTACACACTGGGTACGTGCAGGCCCCAGGGGTGCCTGCCCGCATCCGGGGGACAGTGGTCAGTGGACAAGAGCAGGAGTTCAGGGGACCTGCCCCGCTTCCACCGGGCGCTGCTTGAGTCCAGCTGTGCCTGCCCTCCGAGAAGCCACTCCAATGTGAAGCACTGACCAATGAACTGATGAATGAAGATTCTGGAAGAGCCTATGACGGGATTCCTCACATGGTCACAGGCGGCTAGGATGACATGGCAACATCAGAAGCAAGAAGAAATGGAAGACGACAACACCCACAACGGAGTTTTTTTTTAAAGGATCTTATTTATTTGAGAGAGGGAGACAGTGTGAGAAAGTGTGCAGCGTGAGCAGAAGGGAAGGGCAGAGGGAGAGGGAGAAGCAGACTCCCAGCTGAGTGGGGAGCCCGATGCGGGGCTCCATCCCAGGACCCCAGGATCATGACCCAAGGCGAAGTCAGACGCTTAACTGACTGAGCCACCCAGTCGCCCCACAACTGATTTTTCTTAATACCATTTACCTTTTAAAGAGTCAGAATGGCAGGTAAGACGTGGGGAAGGAGAATGTTTCTGCCTCTTCCTATGTTGACTTATTCCGTCGTCTCTTTAGCTGGACTGTTCAGTTCCTCCTCCGTGGAAGAAAAGCTCACGTGAGGCTGCACCAGCCCAGCCCAGTCACCCTGGGCTATTCCAGTCTGTCCCTGCCCTTGACCACACCTGCGTGTATGTTCCTCCTCTGCTTTTGGACTCAGATGGCCGTCTAACTCTCCAGACATAATTAAGACAACCAGAGCTGCTGGGGCGCCTGGGTGGCTCAGTCGGTTAAGCGTCTGCCTTCGGCTCAGGTCATGATTCCAGGGTCCTGGGATTCCCGAGTCCTGTGTTGGGCTCCCTGATCAGTGGGGAGTCTGCCTCTCCCTCTGCCTGCTACTCCCTCTGCTTGTGCTCCCTCCCTCTCTCTCCCTGTCAAATAATTAAATAAAATTAAAAAAGAAAAAGAAAAAAGAAAAAAAAAAGACAACCAGAGATTAGATAGTATATAGATTAATGCTATGTCTTGAGTATATATCTCTGAAATCCTCACTACATGGAAATCCTGGAAACCCACTTAATTCGCAGGAACATTGATCTGCTTTGCTGCTCAGAGATTTAGGGCTGTGGGAGGTCTAAGCTGCAGAAGTTTCTTTCACTGTACTTTTGTTCTGCCCTTGTTTTCGAAAATTCTAATTTGTAACTACTGTTATCAGAAAAAACATTTCAACCAAGTTTCTTGTTGGAAATTAACAGTCCTACCTGATGACTATCCCATCACCTGATGACTTTATTTCTTACCCCATCCAGTGAGAAGTTAATAATTACAATTTTCTGTTTATTCTAGACTCGGGTGTATTGGGGAGAGTCACATGTTGAGGGTGACTGAAATAATTCTGATGGGGCTATGCGGTGTGCTTGTGGACAAGCACATCTGAGCTAGTGTGGCAGAAAACCATGATAAAATGGAAATTTTATGTCCTTGCAAGCGTTCTGGGTTTGTAAAATTACCTTCGTCTCTTAGACATCAAATGCTTACGTTAGTAATGATAAAATAAGAGGACACTTCTCCATTTAAAACAAAAAACAAAACAGTTCATTGAAAAGACAATATGTAACAAGATTCAAAGAATATGTATTTTGCCACCCTTACATGATGACTGTGTTTGAGACAGATGGCCTTCCCAACATGTATCTTAAAAAAAAAAAAACAGTTACGATTTTGGTGTCCACAGTGCTCCCATTTCCCAGGTGGTGTGGTGCTGGCCCCCAGCAGCAGGTGGTTTTCTAAGAACATCGTTGAAAAGACAAGGGGCACATGCCTGCAGCCAACAGAGGCCGCCCCGATGTCCGTTTTGGACATGACAGTGGGGACAGCATCCTGTGGTGAGGCAGGTGTCCCCAGGATCACTGTGGTGTTCCCTTCTTGATAGACCCGAACTTCCCACATGTTCGAGTCTCGAGCACTGGTCTCTCGTGATGCATGGAGGAGGCTGGCCCACTGCCTCAGATATCCAGAACCGCTGCCCTCAGCCTTATTGACATCTGTGAATGCCAGAGGGCACAGGGTGTCTGGGGTTCTTAGGAAGAACCCAGGAAATGTCTTGTGAGGACATCTTCTCTGGTAGAAGAGAAGAGGCTTGTGTTTTGAATGAAGACCACGGGCACAATGACCCTGGGTTTTCAAGACTTTGTTTCCTAGGGCAGAATTTCTTTTTTTATTGTGGCATGTTACAGAGTGACTCTCCCCATATAGCCATAGCTCAGATTGAACAATTAAAACATTTTGCCACATTCTCTTCTTTTTCCTTTCTTCTTTTTTTAGAAACTTTTTCTTTCTTTCTTTCTTTTTTTGCTGTTTTTTTTTTTTTTTTAAGATTTTATTTGTTTATTTGACAGAGAGACACAGTGAGAGAGGGAACAGAAGCAGGGAGAGTGAGAGAGACACTTGGACTTCTTCCTTAGCAGAGAGCCCTCTGCAGGCCTCAATCCCAGGACCCCGGGATCATGACTGAGCCAAAGGCAGACGCTTAACAACTAAGCCACCCAGCCCCCCCCCCCCCCCCCGCTGTTGCATTTCAAACCCCAGGTTTGTTGTTATTGTGTCGTTTCGCATTATAGTACATCTTTCCAAAAAAGATGGTTATTTTTGACATAACTCCAATGTGTTGAAACATCTAACAATGGCCAGCAAACACGTAAACAGATGCTCGTCAAACAGTGTCGTCAGTCATTTGGGAAGTAAATGCAAGTCAAAATGGGGTTAAGCCTCTGCCTTCGGCTCAGGTCATGATCCCAGGGTCCTGGGATCAAGCCCCGAGTCGGGCTCCCTGCTCAGCAGAGAGCCTGCTTTGCCCTCTCTCTCCCTGCCTGCTGCTCTGCCTACTTGTGATCTCTGTCTGTCAAATAAATAAATAAAATTAAAAAAAAAAAAAACACAACTACAGTGAGTGCCCACCTCACACCACTTGGAAGGTCATCCATAATCATTTTTTTAAAAAGATTATTTATTTATTTGACAGAGAAAGAAAATGCATGAGCAGGGGGAGGGGCAGAGGGAGAAGCAGACTCCCCCTTGAGCAGGGAGCCCAACACGGGGCTCAATCCCAGGACCCTGGATCATGACCTGAGCTGAAGGCAGATGGTTAATCAACTGAGCCACCCAGGTGTCCCTATCCATAATAATTTTAAAAACAAAAACAACAGAAGATGGCCAGCGCTGGCGCGGATGTGGAGACGCTGGAACCCTCCTGTGGGGAGACCGGCCAGGATGTGAAATGGAGCGGCCGCTGTTGAGAACCGCTTCTGGATGAGGGAAACAGAAGCACCATATGACCTGGCAATTCCACTCTGATGATGGCATCCAGAACGATGGAAAACAGGTGTTCAAACAAAACCTTACCGTGAGTGTTCAGAGCAGCGCTCACGGTAACCAAAAGGCAGAAACAATGTGAATGTTCAGGGGCATTTGCACAGAGCAACGAAATGGGGGCTGTTCACACAATGGGATAGTTCAGCCGTAAAAAGAACGAAATGCTGATCAGTGGTGCAGTGTGGAGCCTGGAAAACACTACGGTAAATGAAGGAAGCCAGACACAAAAGGCCACATTTTACATGTAACGTGGCATTTCTGTGAGATGTCCCAAACAGGCAAATCAGAAATCTAAAACACGTTAGTGGTTGCTGGGGCTGGGGGCGGGGGAGTGGGGACTGGCTGCTGATGGGGACAGTCTCCCTTTGGGGTGATAAAAGTGTCTGGAGCTGGATGGGGTGACAGTCCTACAACATGGTGAATGTACTTAATGCCACCGATTTGTACGCTTTAAATGCCGACGGTGAATTTTGTGTTTTTGTTGTCACAGTGGGAAAAAACTCTACCTACAAAATCAACAGTGATTGCCTAGTATTAACCGGTAATCAGATTTAAAGTTCCCTGGCTGTCTCAGAAATGTGCTTTCATGTTGATTTGTTTGACTCAAGTCCAAACAGGATCCGTACCTTGCATGTGGTTGTTTTGTCTCCGAAACTTCTCATTTTAACTTTTTATCATGGAACATTTGTAGTGCCTATGCAAGGAGAGAGAGTAGTATAATGAACTCCTAGGTACCCATGACCGAGCTTCGCTAGTGATCAACTTACAACCATTTAGAAAAAACTTACTTTTAACTGTTCATTTTGAAGTGATTTCATACTTACAAAAGTTGCAAAATTAGCACAAAGAATTTTCCACATGCCCTTTGCCGGCTTCTTCAAATGCTAACATCTTATACGATAGTCATAGAACCGTGATAAAATCACATGTCATCAGCCAGCCGCCAGCGTCGTTATGTGGGACACATGGCTTGTAGCAGTTGCCTTCCCCCAGGGTCCTTCCTTCTGGGCCAGAACCTCAGTCCTTTCTGTCTCTAAGCATGGTGACATTTTTTAAGAGTTCTAGCTGACTCTTTTGTAGACTTTGCCTCAATTTGGTTTTCTTCCTCATGTCTCCTTGTGACTTAATTTAATTTTAGGTTACACATTTTTGGCAGGAATGTCCCAGAAACAGTGCTGTGCCCTCTCGGTGCACTCCAGCAGGAGGCACGTGAGGGCATGTTGCCCTGTTGTTGCTAAGTGTCCCTTTGATGAGTGTCAGAGGTGACCTGTGCCAGAGTTCTCCACACTGCAGGATTACTCCCTGTCCCATGTAACTAGTAAGCGTCTTGTGGGAAAGCATGTTGACTGTATAAATAACCTCTTTCCCATCACTCTTTTCCTTTCTTAATGTTTGCATCCACTGATAATTCTTTTTATTTTTTCTTAAGATTTCATTCATTTATTCAACAGACAGAGATCACAAGTAGGCAGAGAGGCAGGCAGATAGAGGGGGAAGCAGGCTCCCCACCGAGCAGAAAGCCTGATGCGGGGCTTGATCCCCAGGACTCTGGGATCATGACCTGAGCCGAAGCAGAGGCTTAACCCACTGAGTCACCTAGGCACCCCTCCACTGATAATTCTTACCTGAAGCAGTTATTACGGGGTGTTTGCCAAATGGTGAATCTGTATTTCCATTTCTGTCATTCCTTCTATATTTATTAGCTCAATTTTACTGTAAGAAAGAGTTTTCTTTTTTTTCCCCATTGACTTGTTTGTTCCAACTTGGACCAAAGGATATTTATTTTATTGCCCAAGTTACAGTCCATTCCTATTGTTATTAATTTTGTTGCTCAGATTGTCCCATATTTAGCCATTAAGTAATCTTCAAGATTAATAGCCACTTATTTAATCTGTACTCCACCCATTCTTCTCCCCTAAATTATTTTGAGTCATATCCCAGAAATCCTGTTCCTTCATCTGTCAATGTTTCTTTGTTCCCAGATGATAGGAATTCTTTTTTAAAGCCATAGGTAATGCCATAGGTAATGCCATCTCCATGTCTAATACCAACAATAATTCCGTGATATCATCAAATATCCAGTTATTGTTCACATTTCCTTGATGGTTTGTTTTTTTTTTTTTAAGATTTTATTTATGTATTTGACATAGAGACAAAGAGAGAGTGAACACAAGGAGGGGAGGCTGGAGAGGGAGAAGCAGGCTTCACGCTGAGCAGGGAACCTGATGTGGGACTCGATCTCAGGACCCTGGGATCATGACCTGAGCGACCCAGCCATCCCTCCTTGATGGTCTTAAAATTGTTCTACGTTGCTTACAATTTGTTTGAATCAGATCCAGATGAAACTCTTGAATTGTTATTGGTCAATGAGAATCTCAGGTGTTCTTTAATCTCCTGGTTCCCTCTACTCCCAGCCCCCAATCGCCCTTTTGTTTTTCCTTGCCACGTGGTGAAGAGGAAATTGGGTGGTTTCTTGCATGGTCTAGATTTTCTTGGTTGCACCACTGGTATACTTTCACTTGCTCTTCCGTTCTCTGTTCTCTGAATATTGACAGTAAGATCTACAAGTTTGCTCAGAGTCTGGTTCAGTTTTTGGATGACTGCTTACAGGTGGTGGTGTGTCCTCCGTCAGCAGGTGGAGAATGTCCACTTGTCCCCTTCTGTATTATTAGCTGCTTTCGTGATTGGTGCCAACTCCTTTAATTCATCCCGGACCATAGAATGGAGCTGTATTAATTCTTCCATCCCTTCTTCGTTTTCCCCTCTGGGTTACTTGTATATCAGAAAGCTTCTCACCAACTGTTTGTTACCCTGAGGTACAGTTCATATAGGGAGCTCCAGATAAAGGCCTATTTCTTTTTCATTGTTCATTAGTTTTCACAATAATGAGTTGATTCTCTAGCATCCTCCCAAGGTGACGAAGGAGATTTGAAACTATACATATATCACTATGAATAGATAGATTTAAGACAGATAGATTGATGAGTTTCAATCCATTGCAGTCATTATCTTATTCATATCAAAAGTATTTCATCTTTGACCAGTGGAACCCCCTTCAAGCTGGCCTCTAAGTCCTTCTGACCCGATCTCAGGAGTCTTTGAGGTTCTTTACTCCCTGTTATGACAGGATCTTCCACACCTGCCGTGTATATTTTCTGTCTCAGGCCCGGGATTCACCTTTCTTCCAAGGAGCCATGCTTACCTTTGGTGGAAAATGATATTTAGAAACCATACTGGGAACATGAAGGGTTCTTGTTGCTATTGGGTTGATCATCATTTCTAAATTTCTAAGCCTTTTTTAAAAAATTTAAGATTTATTTATTTGATGGGGGAAGCACGAGTGTGGAGAGGGGCAGAGGGAGAGGGAGAAGCACACTCTCTGCCAGGCAGGGAGGCTGATGCTGGGGTTGATGCCAGGACCCTGGGATCATGACTTGAGCTGGAGGCAGATGCTTAACCAACTGAACCACCCAGGCACCCCTTTTTTGAGCCTTTTTAGTCAACCAGGCTCAGAAAAGTATTTATCTTTTTTTTTTTTTAAGATTTTATTTATTTATTTGACAGACAAAGATCACAAATAGGCAGAGAGGCAAGCAAAGAGAGGGGGTACGCAGCCTCCCTGCTGAGCCAAGAGCCCCACAGGGGTCTCAATCCCAGGACCCTGAGATCATGACCTGAGCTGAAAGCAGAGGCTTAACCCACTGAGCCAGCAAGGTGCTGCGAAAAGTATCTTTCTTTAAATATGAACTACATCTGGAGTTCATACTGAAACCTCTGATGTGTCAGGCCAGTGGGTTTCTACTTGACCTCATCAGTCTTCTATCTCTATTTCCTTTTTCCACATCAGAAAGCTTGGCTTTCAAGGATATCAACAGAACCAGTCGTTTGTTTTCATCCATTGTACACACAAGAGTCTTGAGTTCCAGAAATTATGGGAAAGAAACCAAACAAGAAGAGTCTGGTGCTACCACAGGGTTAACAGTGCCCCGAGACTGAGCCACTGTTGTGGTTAGTATCCCAGTGGACCGGATGGCCATCACAATGTCACTGTCCTGACCCTTACTGTTTACAATTTCTTTTTTTGGCAGTTCTTTTTTTGTATTGAGCACTTCCTTCTAAAAATTTATGGCCAAAATGCTGGGTTTTAGAGCCACAGGCATAGTTCTTCTCCGGATGGTATGCCACCAACATGACCCTCTTTGAATTCACTTTACTTACCATTTTTAGGGAACTGGTTTTCAACATTTACATTTTTTATAGTTATGTAAAATATTTACTTGGCTCCAAAATCAAATCCATAAAACGAGATATAGTCAAGGAAGTTGAGCTTCTGTCCTTTTCTTTCTCTTTCTACTCATCTCATTGGAGCCCTTTTTATAAATATTATGGCTTACCTTTTCATTTCTTAAATATAAACAGTTATGTATATATATTTATTTGTTTTTAACAGGTTTTATATATGTACTTATTTATTTATTTTATAGAGAGAGCAAGCTCCCATGAGCTGGGGTGGCACAGAGGGAGAGGGAGAGGGAATCTCAAGCAGACTCTGTGCTGACTGTGGAACCCAGTTTGGGGCTCCATCCAATGACACCGAGATCATGACCTGAGCCGAAACCAAGAGTTGGACGCTCAACCAACTGAGCCAGCCAGGTGTCCTTGTCCATATTTATATTCTCATAGGATAAATTTAAGAAAGAATAAATTCTTCTACTCTGTAACAAATTATCTTAAGAAAGGCTAATGTAACATGAGTTTTAAAAACCAGTATTTAGGGGGCGCCAGGGGGCTTGGTTGGTTAAAGCATCTGCCTTTGGCTCAGGTCATGGTCTCAGGGTCCTGAGATCAAGCCCCATATTGGGCTCCCTGCTTGGTGGGGAGTCTCTCTGTGCTCTCTCTCTCAAATGAATAAATAAAATCTTAAAAAACAAACAAAACAACCAACCCCAGTATTTAGAATTGTACATTCTGACAGTTTCGTTGGTTATATTGTATAGTTCAACCTGGCATGGTTCCCCCCTCCCCTTTTTGCTTTTTGGCATTTTTCAATTATTTTCGCAGAGGGCACCTTTTACATTCTGAGAACTGCCCTCCCCACACCTGAGAGAGCAGCGGAGGCCTGCATGGGGGGCAGGTTAGTCTGGGCATCTCATCTGGTGGGTGCTGGGGCTGGGGGTTCTGGGGTGGGCTTTGGCTTGGGGGATTCCCCGGGAATCTCTTGGATAGGTTGAGGTCCCTGCGGTGGTTGTGTGTGTCGGAGGCCGGATGGCTGAGGGCTGGTTTGCTCCAGCAGCCCCCAGCTCAGGCGGCAGAGCTGAATCTTACTTACCTCTCATATTATCATTCTCCTTTCCGCCCTCACGTGCCGTTTCTGTCTCTCCTCTCGACAGACAGATGAGTGGCAACTGCCTGTTGTTAACACTCTCACTCCCTGTTTTTCTAAAATGTTCGTTCATGTTGTTTTGAGCCTCAGAATGTGTAGACATTTTAAGGCAGTATTTCAGAATAAGGCCATTTCAGATGAACTGTGTCTTAGGTACAAGGTAATAAATTCTCTGTTCCTGCTTCTTTATTTTTAATGAAAAATGCCTGTGAGGAGCGGTCTTGCTCCCGCAGTGCCAGGCTGTGGCAAATCTTAAATTTTTCAAGCTGCTTTAATCAATAAAGTTATCACCAGTCATTTCCCTTGATAACTGCTCCTTCCAGGCCCCGGCCCGCTTCCACTGATGTGCCCTCCGCCTGCCTTCGGAATGGACATAACTACCCAAATCCAATTTTCATTCTAACCTTTCCTCAATAGCCTAGAAAGAACAGATTGCTGGTATTACTCTAATAGATTGAAAATTCAAACCTCTTAGAGGTAAACGGGCCTTTTCTGGGAGTCAGTAATAAGGCAAAGGATAACATACCTTAAAGGTTACTTCTAGAAATACCTAATTTCTCATGGCTTAAGGCTTCTGAAGCAGTGCAGTTTTGTAGCTTCCTACCGCAGCCCAAATGATGTGAGGGTTTTGGCAGTTTTCTGTAAATACCGAAATTGCGTCTGTTGCAAATTACGCAGGTTTCGTGGAAATTGGGACTGTTGAAACCAGAGGGCTGAATTAGCACAGGGGCCAAGAAGCTGAGGGCTGGGGGTGCCCATTTCACAGGCAGGGAACCTGAGGCTCAGAGAGGAAGGATCTTGACTGCCTGGAGCCCCGTGTGTATTGGGCACACCCGGGTACCGTCACGTCCCTGCTTATTTCACCAAGTCCTTACGCCAGTCCTTGTCCGAGGTCCTCGCATTTCCATTTTAAGGTCAGGGCAGCAGTTCCCCACCTCTGCACTCTGACATTTTGGGGCCAGATCATTCTTTGTGGTGGAGGGTGGCTGTCCTGTGCAATCCTGCCCCCAGAGTGAAAGCACAGGTGTCTCTAGATGTTGCCAAACATCCCCCCAGGGGCCAGATTGTCCCCAGTTGAGAATCACAGCATTAGGGAGGAGTCACAGAAACCCTAGTACTGAGCCCTAGATATTCTGCTGATGAGGCACGTGTCCACGACCCTGTCCCCTCCAGGCCTTTGCTGTACCCTGGTTCTCAAGGAGGGGGCCGGCCACATTGCAGGATTTTTAGGCTTGGTGAATGAACTTTGAAAAGGTGTATGTAGTACTACAGTATCACTTGCTATTTTGGAAACGACTAAATATCGTTGGCAGAATTACATATTATAGACGGTGAAGTTAGACAGGATCTAAGTGGGGAGGATAAATGCCCTCAGGGCAGCCTGTCGAATATGGGGGCGAGGTTTGTAGGTTTATCCCGAGAGGGCTGGGCATAAAACGTGGACGCTGTCCTTCTGCTCGCTGGTTCTCAGATCATGCATTCTACCGATGTGGCTATGGGGCCAGGCAGTTAACTCTAGTGGTGAGACCTGTGGCTGGGGAGTGGCTGTCCATGTGGGGCCACTGGGGGCCACTCATTTCTCTCATGGCCTCGTCCCCGTCATGGATTTCCACGGAGGGCTCGTCCCCAGTCCCCTCCACCTGCTCGGCCCTGCCGCCCGGCTGCGTGCACATTCTCGGCTGTCAGTTCAGGGGCCCCTGGTTGGGACAGTGTGAGTGGAGCGCCAGGAGCGAGGGGGCCAGGAGGAGAGGCTCATCTGCACCTGCGGCCCCAATTTGAACGTGAAGCTCTGCCTCGAGACAGTGACAGACCTAGACCCGCAGCCTCGGGTTTGAGCCACCCAGGTGGCCTGTAACCTCATGTTCTTTACCCACCCCCTGTGGTCGGACGCTGGGCTTGACTCCCACTTTCCCTCTTGTGCCTAGCCCTGTGAACGCCCTTGAACGCACGTCCTTTGGCACATACCTGATTTGTGGAGAAATCCCACCTAGCGGGGTAGTTGTTGGGCCGTGAGGCACAGGGCTGATTTCTGTTTCAGAAAGGTGGGCTCGGTTTACCTTCCTTACCAGCCGTAACCCCCCACGGCCTCGCCACACCCAGCTTCTTCCTTCCTGTAGAACAGTGGCCGTTGCGTTGTGCTGTGTGCATCCTGCCTCACGAATGTGTCAGACTGGGGTCGGGCGGGGAATGACTTAGCAGCGAGCCGTCCGCAGGTCTCGAGGGGGTCTGGGTGCCGGCGGAAGACCCGAGGCTCCTCGAGAGCTGGATGTGCCCCCGAGGCGTCTCCCGGTGGGTGTGTGCGCCCCTCGGGCGGAGATCCGCACGGAGCCCAGTGCTCCGTCCCCGCCAGCGCTGCGGCCCCGCAGGAGGGAGGGTGCTCCTGGGCAGATGCCCCGATGGCCGGAAGTGTGTGCCCGGGATGACCGGAAGTGTGTGCCCGGGATGACCGGAAGTGTGTGCCCGGGATGGCCAGAAGTGTATGCCCGGGATGGCCAGAAGTGTATGCCCGGGATGACCGGAAGTGTGTGCCCGGGATGACCGGAAGTGTATGTCACGTGCGCTTGCCCGGGAAGGCTCCTTGGCCCTGAAGGGTTGCGCTCCCGGACTTCGTTCCCGGTGAGAACAGCACCCGGGATGGTAAAGAGAGGGCGGCGGGCAGGATCTCGGAAAGGTGAGTGAATCCGCGTCAGGGCTCGCGCCGGAAAGCCTGCCTGCAGGACGGCCGTGCGGCCCCCCCCCCCATCTCCGCGCCCCGCGCGATTCCGCGCTCGCGTGTCCCGCTGCCGTCCTGCAGTCAGCGAGGAGGCGCGTCCCCGGCCTGACAGGTAGGGGTTTTATTTCCCCCGACAGCGCACCTCTTGACCTCTATCTTCTTGCCAATGATTTTTTAAATCCTAAATGATTTGGCAATAATTGCTCCTCCTGGCGTGATTATTGCCCTTCACTGATAGTAAATCTGTGAAATCCCCGGGGGCCCCGGCGCCTTTTGGTATGCGGAGCCCACAAGCTGGCCCGGACAGGCATCGCTGCTCCGGGCAGCTGCACAGCCCGTGTCCCCCGCACCCCTGCGCCCCCCCAGCCTCACACGCGGCCTGGGGTCCGGCGGCGGCTCATCGGGCGCAAGGCCAGCTGCTGCTGCTCCCGACGTCTTCCTCCGAGGGCCCGGATCTCTGCTTCCATCTTTGGGGGCCACAGCAACCAATGTGCTTGCCCCCCGAAGGCCCGCGGGGCTCTGTTCTGAGGGGGAAGAATTTATGCCGCCTTGGGAGTGTGTGAGCATAAAACTGTATTTTCCCCAGGAGCGTGGAAGGCGTGAGGGTTGACGACCTTGTCATTCCCAGGGAATCTAGCAAGGTGGCCCCTGGAGCCTCGGCTAGCAGCGGACAGAAGCCTAAGCTGGAGTGTTGTGTCTGTTCCCAGGCCAACTTACGGGTCTCAGGACAACTCCTTGAGAGGCCAAAGCAGAGTCTCCTGCTGGGGCTCCTGGCTGGTTCCCCGCCTGGGCCGAGCCCTCCCCCTGCTCGAGTGCCCTCCTCCCAGCTGAGGCGTGTGGGGGCCTGGGTGGCCCCCGCTTGCAGGATCCCCCCGTGTGTACATCGGCTGCTGTTGCCGCCCCCGTCGGGTCAGGATGCACGCGTTGCCACTGGCTCGCTCTTCTTTGGTGATTGATGATTTCCCCAGAGCTGCACGGGAGCTTGACAGACACAAAAATTAAACCCATTTGGATTTGGCAGTGTTCTCCCCAGCATCAGTCATTCTAGAAAAAACAATTTTGACCATATCCGGATCCTTGCCACCGGCACTTTTATTTATTTCATTTTTCTTTAAGTCAATTTATTTTTAAACACTTAAATAATTAAAAAAAAATTTTTTTTAATTAGGCTCCATGCCCAGTGTGGAGCCCAACATGGGGCTTGAACTCATGACCTTGAGATCAAGATCTGAGCAAAATCAAGATTGAACGCTTAACCAACTGAGCCACACAGGTGCCCCTAAATAAATGTATTTTTAAAATTTATTTATTTTTAAAGATTTATTTATTTATTTGAGAGAGAGAACACAGAGTCAGGGGAGGGGCAAAGGGAGAGAATCGTCAAGCAGAGCTCCCTGAGATGTGGGGCTTGATCCCAGGACCCTGAGATCATGACCTTAGTTGAAACCGAGAGCGGGGCACTTAACCAACCGAGCCACCTGGGTGCCCCTAAATAAATGAATTTTGAAAGGAACTTTGATCAGTGCTATAAATGGAAAACCAGAATCACTTACTTCCCATAAATAGATTCCTCTATAAATAAACACCAACTAGCTACAATAAAATGTATGTCCTTGTTTTACCGAAAATCAAATAGTGTGTCCCCCATATGCAGAACTGACTTTGGGAAGCGTGGGATTCGAGACAGGATCAGAGGGCATTTATGAAGCGTATAAAGTTTAGAATACTCACTGGAAGAAATGCAGTTTTTTTCAAGTTCTCCACGCATCTTGCGGGGGTCAGGTCGGGAGCCAGAGCCGCTCACAATTGGCACAGTTCACTGTGTCCGTGTCTGAGCTTCCTCCTGGGGCCAGCATCTGCCTGTGGCTTCATTGGTGGAGGCCCCTTCGGCCTCTGCTTGAGTGTGATCAAACGACAGGCTTGGTAGCCGCGAGATAGCCTGGGGCGGTTGTCAGAAGAGCCTCATTCCACCCGGAAGGACCTCTCTGGCCTCCAGAGTGGCACCAGCTCAGTCTCTGGCCTTCTCCACAATCTCCTCAGGATTCCTCCTGTTAATTTGAATGCCTGTTCAGATGTTTTCAAGGACAGTTGCTTCAAGCTTATTAACCTGTGCTTTGTGGAATTCATTGTGTGGCTTGCCTTGGTGAATGGTGGCAGATGGGTTGTTAGTACCTCCTAACCTGGTTGGCCTCTTTTGCTCAGATCAAAGCTCAAAACATCACCTCCTCCAGGAAGCCTTCCCTGACCACTACCCCTTTACAACCTCCTGTATTTTTGCAGAGTTCTTGGCTATGTATTTGTGAACTTTCTGACGAAGCTCTGTCTTTTGCGTTCCACTGGAGGCTTCATGAGGGCAGCGATGGTGTCTCTTTGACTCCCTGTGTCCTTACTGCCTGTCCCCAAAAGGGCTTGATACAAAAGAGCTGGGACACTGGAGGCAAGAATGCCATCATAGAGACTTGGAATGTCTCCAACAGGGCTAGATTAGGAATTTCCCCAACAAAACATTTCCTCATTTTTTTTTCCTTTTAAAGATGTACAGTAAACAAATCTAGGCACTGTCTTTGATGCTTAACTTGCATGATTTCATTTAAATGCCACACCGCTTATACCCATTTTACAGATAGAAGTGGAGGCTTGCCTAAGACCACCGAGCTAGCAAATAACAAAGCTGGAATGTGAGCCTGGTTGCTCTGCCCCTGTCTAAATCTCAAACTCAGTCTGTCCATTCTGCTCATCACATAGGGCCTGCCTTGTTTTCCACTACCTTGTACCCCTACTCTAAGATGGAAGACAGGATCCATGTCTTCCTCCCATGGGTGGAACTCCCCCAGCATGAATGCTTCACAGTCATCACTTTTATATTCCTTGATATTGGCTTGTGGGTTCCTTCATTGGTTCGCCCTACCTGGCATCTGGGTTCCAGAGAGAAGACTTGTGGAGTAACTGTTGGTTTTGAAGCTTCTGTCCCGGCCCCATCAGGACACTGCCTTGTCACAGGGATCTGTTTTCTCAGGCGTGTTGGGCCTTCAACCACGTAAATTCCTGACTGAACTTGAGAACAGATCTAGGAACGTGTTTGATGTCTGAGGCATTGGACTTTATTTCCACATCTTCTCCTAAAATATTTTCAAGCTTTTAATCAAAGTTCTGTGGTAGCTGAGTGAGGGGAGCTGCTGTTTTTTTCTTTAGAAACACATTTTCTTATTAAGAAAGTATGAATCAATTTGAACAAGAATATTAATAATACAGATCGACACGGGCATAAGCACACCCGCTTGAATGGGAATGAATAAAGCTCAGGCAGTCCCGAAGTAGACTCTACCTTGGTGACCAGTGAAGAGTCCGCTCGACTTTGCCTCCTACCTGCCCCCAGACGCGGACAGCCACGCCTTCATCCCGAATACTGGTTCCCTCAATGAGCTCGTTAGCTGAGTGCCAGCATCACGTACCTGCCTGCGGGAGCTCACCTGCTGCAGAAAGAGAGAATCAGTGCAGTGCAGGAGGGGACGTGCAGTGCAGGGGGGTAACCCAAAGGCTTTGGGGAGGGCCTTGGAGCCCCGGCAGCTTCAAAGGTGGTGGTCTTGAAAGCCTGTTAGGAGTTGGCCAGTAGAAGGGGGCTAAGCGGGCAGATGGGTTGCCATGCGTCATGGGTCACCCTCTCCCTGTTCCTCTGGGCAGATCCGTATTTCTAGTTAGTACCCTTTCCTTTTGCCTAAGAGACTTCCTTTTACATGTCTCTTGTGTGGATCTATTGGTGATGATTTCTTTTAGCTTAAGACATCTGAAAAGATCTTTATTTCACCTTTGTTTTTGAAAGATACTTTTGTTGGGTATAGAATTCTAGGTTGGCATTTCCCCCATTGGCTACTCATGCATTGTTTTCAGTGGGAAATTGTATGTCTTATCTTTGTTTTTCAGTGGGAAATTGCATGTCTTATCTTTAAAAAAAAAAGCATGTGACGTGCTTTTTTGCTTTTTTTTTTTTTTTAAGGATTTTATTATTTTTTTGACAGAGAAAGACACAGCAAGAGAGGGAACGCAAGCAGGGGAAGTGGGAGAGGGAAAAGGAGGTTTGCCGCGGAGCAGAAAGCACAGTCCTGGGATCGATCCCAGGACTCTGGATCATGACCTGAGCCAGATGCTTAACAACTAGGCCACCTAGGTAGTACCCCGCTTTTTTTTTTTTTTTTTTTTTGCATCAGTAGTCTTAAGATTTTTGCCTTATCACTGACTTTGAGCAATTTGATTATGTTGTGCCTTAATGTAATTTTCTTCATGTTTCTTGTGTTTCATGTTGATTGGGATCTTGCATTTGTGGCTTTATGAGTTTTCTTGTGTTTGGAAGTTTTTCAGCCATTAGGAGGAAGTCCAATGTTGTTTCTGTCACCTCCTCTCATCTCACCATCAGGAATTCCAGTTGCACGTGTATCAGGCCCTTTGAAGTCACATCATAGTTTGATGAGACTCTGTTCACTTTTTTAAAATATTGTATTTATTTATTTGAGAGAGAGAGAGAGTGTGTGTGCATGACCAGGGACAGGGAGGGACAGAGGGAGAGAGATAAGCAGACTGCCCTACTGAACAGGGAGCCCAATGTGGGGCTCTATCCTGGATCCCAGGATCATGACCCAAGTGGAAAGCACACGCTTACCCCAACTGAACCACTTAGGTGCCCCACTCTGTTCATTTTGTTAAATTATTTTTTTTCTTGCTTTTTTTTTGGTTGGTTTCTATTACTGTATCTTCAAGTTCATTAATGTTTTCTTCCGCATTGCATAATCCAGTATTAATTTCATCCAGCGGGTTTTCCATTCCAGACATAATGTATCTCAAGTGCTAAAAATGTAAATGAAATGTAAGCATTATTTAGTACCACTCACTTGCCATCAGTTACAAATATCAGTAAGTTGCACTGTTACTAGTAATTAAAAATCAAAGCAGTTCTTCTCCACCTGAAAAAAATCCGGTCTAGTTGCCTGTTCTAGAACTTCAACTGGGATCTTTTCTTTTATCTACCGTGTCCCTACTTAACTTTTGGAGTGTATGGAAAATAGTTGCGGTGACTAATATAATGTCCTTGTCTGGTGATTCCCACATCTGTGTGAGTTCTGGGTCAGTTGAGGCTGATTTTTTTTTTTTTCTGTTCATTATGTGTGATATTTGTCTTCTTTGCATATCTGATCACTTTTTTAAATTAGTTGCCAGATGCTGTGAATTTTACCTTTTTTGGGTGCTTTTTTGGGTGTTATTTTGTTCTGGGATGTAGTTAAACAGCTTGGAAACAGTTGGATCCTTCCAGAGCTTGCTTTAAAATTTGGGAGGCAGCCCCAGAGCAGGGTTTGGTCTAAGGCTAATTACTCCCCACTCTAAGACAAGGTGCTTCTGAGAACGCAACTCAGTGCCCCGCGCATTATGAGACTTTCCAGTCTGGCTGGTGGAAACAGGCACTATTCCCATCCCCATGAGAGGTCTGGGTGGTGTTTTCTTTCATTTGCCAGAGTGATTCTTTCCCTGGCCTCAGTGGTTTCCTCACTCACGTGTGCTGATCAGCGGTCTACGAATGCTGCCTCATTCAGAGGGATGCTCTGCATATCTGCGCCCGTCCTCTCTCTCCAGGGTGGCCCCCTCCTCTCTGACACTCCATCCTGGGAATTTCAGCTGCCTCAGTCTCCCAGCGCCTAGCTTTGTCCTCAATTCCAGGAGGCTGCCAGCCTCTGTGTGGTCCCGCCCTGCACCCAGTCTGGAAGGCGGACTCCCCTTATGTTTCCAGTGTCCCAAATCACTGTCCTTCACTGCTTGATGTCCAGCGACTCGAAAAATGTTGTTTCTTCTAGTCTCTTTGGTTTTCTGGCTGTTTTGGGTGGGAGAGTATATCCCACAAGATGCTTTTTGAAATGACAGCTAGGCTGCAAGCATTTCCTTTGTGTATGTGTGTGTGTGTGTGTGTTTTTGTTTGCACGTTAGTTTGGCTTTTGTAGTAATACCTTCATTATTGAAAGCAAGACTTCCTAAACTGTGAGCTATGAAGGTTTGCAGAAATTTAGTCAGTTTTCACAGAACTAGTGGTTGGCTCCTGGGTAGAGCCATTTGGCTGCAGGTAAAATGGAGCCTGTGTTGGAGGAGAGGCAAGACAGGGTCGGCCTCCCCACACATCCCTGTGACACTGTGTCGTTTCAACCCCTGTGGGTTGATTTCATGTTGCCTACGTATGCGCTGTTAGAGCCCCTTGGCTGTTGGGCGGGGAGTGGAGGGGTGCAGTGGGAGATATATTCAAGGTGGGTCGACTTTCAATCAATACCATGACAAAACTGCCTTGTTTAATTTGTATGGTGGTGGTTTTAAGCATCAAATCAAGCGCTTGATTATGTCAGAAAAGATGAAGGAGCACAGAATAAACTGTCCTGACATCACTTCTGAGCTCATGTGTCTGCCCGGCAGGCCATCATGATCGGAGACGATATCGTGGGAGATGTTGGCGGTGCCCAGCGGTGCGGAATGAGGGCCCTGCAGGTGCGGACGGGAAAGTTCAGGTGAGTGCCCCGCTCGTGGTCAGGTTCATCTGTCTGCCTTCCTCTGTGGATTCCGGGGGTGTCCTGTGTTTTTGTTTTGTTTTCTTCCCCCAAATAAAGGGGGTTGTTCTTTCCAAAAAGAATGGTATGTGGACATCTGCTGACCTCTGTGTAAGTGTGTCCTAAGGTCAGGCCTCGCTGACCTTTTTGTCTCAGGAGTGGTCAAGTAAAGCGCTTTTGCTACAGGATCCAAGACTGAAAACTGGGGTTCAAATAGGGTGGAGCTTGGAAGGAAAGAGCAAGGGCTCCAAGCTGTCCCCGGCTACAGCAGGTCGGGCTGCATTGGGGCCATGCTCCTTTGGGCAAAGTGGTCAGAGCCTGCCCTGCCCCTGGAGCTTCCAGCCGGTGCCCCTCCTGGCCGTCCTCCTTCTGGGGCTCTGCCTTGTCTGTTTGTGGGAGACAGGGAACCTTGAGAGAGCAGGTCCTTCCTTGGTCAGGGACCCCTTGGAACCAAACCTTGGTCTCCAGAGGAGCTTGTGTTAATCTCCTGGGTCAGAAGTGCAGCCGAGTCTCTGGCGGGTCCCCAGTGACACTTCTTAGGTCAGGGCGTGGGCATGGGGAGGTGCCCTGCGGTTTTGGGGTTTGGCTTGTGGAGGGTGTCTTAGACATCAGAGTATTGGCTTGTGTTTTCCGGACGGGTTTGATTGTGGCTGTTCAATATAATTTTGTAGCTGCTGGAGAGACTTGGCTAAAATATGGTTACCCAGGGGTACTTGGATTGGTGGTGGGAGTGGGGAGGTGGGGGAGAGGAGGGTGGCATCTGTCCTGAGTGATCTGCTTAACGGGGTCAGAGAAGTGGGACATCTGGGTGGCTCAGTCGGTTGGGTGTCCTACTCTTGGTTTTAGCTCTGATCATGATCTTGGGTCATGAGACTGAGCCCTGTGTCGGGCTCCCTGCTTAGTGGGGCGTCTGCTCGAGATTCTCTCCCTCTGCCCCTCCCCCCAGTCACATTCGCTCTCTCTTTAAAATAAATCTTAAAAAGACAAAAACAAAAAATAAAAACAAAAACAAACCAGGGTCAGGGAAATGGAGTAGAAGGTCCTACTCACTGTGAAGCCCCTCTCTCGAGTGTGAGACCCAGGAGACCTGCAGTTTGGGGTGGACACAAGGTGAGTGAGGGAGGCTCGGTGCGGGTGGAATCTGCGGCCAGAAAGTCCCTTCCGGCCACCGCCTGGACCCTCCCAGGGCACCGGCAGCTCTCTTCGAGCTCCTGGCACAGCTGAAATATCGGCCCTCAAAGGGAGCGTTTTCTGGGTCCGCTTGGCTATGTCTGGCCTAAGGAAGTAAGGGAGATACCACCCACCAACCTCGGAAGCATTTCAGGAGAGCAGCCTGGAGCTCCAAGGGCCCTAATTCCACCGATCCCTAAAGGTGCAGAGCCCAGGCCTGTTGCTGAGCTGGGGGGCTGGCCACTGTCTGGTGGACGCTCTGTTGTACGGTGCCGCCCCCGCTGCAAGGTGCTGCTCCTGTCCTGCCTCCCAGGGCTGGGGCTGGCGCTTTTCAGAGTCCCCCCGATGCCATCTTCCAGGGACATCAACCTCATCAACAGTTGGCCAGACCCTTCTAGGCTGCTCACTGTGTGTAGATAAACATTTGGTACACACATGGGTGTGTGTGTGTGTGTGTGTGTGTGTGTGTACATGTGCATGCTTTTATATATATATATACACACACATATATGTGTGTGTGTATACATGTGCATGCTTTTATATATGTATATGTGTGTGTGTGTGTATATATATATAAAGATCTTTTTATGAAAACAGCATTATATTACTGTACAACTTTCTACTTCCTTGGACGGTGCTTGGTGGCATCTTTCCATGGCCACACTAACTTATTTTAAACGCCTCAGGAGATGCAGATACCATTTGGTGCCTGACGCCCGGCGGGCCTTTAGCAGGGGTGGGTGAAGCTGATGGTGTCTGTCATACCGTCTCCTCTTCAGGCAGAGCCTCACCTGGCCTTGAGCACAGAGGCTGGGGCTTAGTCTGTCTTTTCTGGAAGGCGGTGCAGTTTCCTATCTTGTTGTTTGTCATAAGGATGTGAATCTGCCCTTGTTGGTGTGCAGGCCGGAGTGAGAGGCGCTCTGGTGCAGGTAAGGCAGCCAGTGAGCCAGCCGGCTAAGATGGGGGCCGGGTTCTGTGCGCGGGAGAGTGGGTGGGGACCTCTCTGTCACTGGCCACTCTAGAGCTCTGCTGCTGAGTGCGGGGGCCACAGGCTGCCTTGAACTGTGGCTGGTCTCAGTCGGATGTGCTCGAAGTACGGAATACAGATCTAAAGACTGAAGGGGAGACAAAAAATGTGAAAAAGCTCATTTGTCGTGTTGTATCCCGATTACATGTGCAGAGGCTGACATCTTACGTTAATTTCACCTGCTTATTCTTATTTTTGTCAGTGTAGCTGCTAGAAAGTTCTTGTTCACTTCCCTGGGTCCCATTGCTCCGTGCATTTCTGTAAGGAGTGGGGGGGGGGGAAACTGCACCTCCCCCTTTCCCCTGCAGATGGCACTCGCGACACACAGGCCCCAAAGGACAGCTAGAGAAACCATGTGCTCTGGGCCCCATGGGGCTGGGAAGCCACGGAAGCCTCCGTGGCACCCTGCTTGGGAACCACTTCATGGTGTTCTCTGGCTCTCCCGTGTGGGTCAACTTCCCTCCAGAATGCAGTCAGGTCTTCCTGAGCTGAGCTTTGTCTGGAGTTACCGCATGTTTCACGGAGCATAAGTGGTTCAACCTGGTGGTCCTGCATCCGTGCTATGAACACGCCCCATTCCTCCCCTTCCCTGCTGAGGACACTTGGGTGGGTCCTGGTGTGGCCATTCTTTGAAGTGCTGCCAGGAATGTCTGATCCTTGTTCCTGGGCACGTGGGCATGGTCCTCGCAGGGGAGGTTTGCGTAAGTTGGAATTGCAGCGTTGTGGGGAGTGCATGTGACCCAGCAGGTGATGCCAGACTCCCACGGTGGTCGTGTGGGACCACTTCTGCTCCGCCTGCCATGGGCAGGGCCCCTCTTGCTTCCAGCCTCTTCCCCACTGGGCTGTTTTGAAGGGGAGGCCTGTGGTGTTCCTAGTTTCCAGGCTTAGGGGCCTTGGGGAGTGTCAGCTCCCAGTATTCCAGTCCACCCGGATGCTGGGCGCCCCTGGGAAGTGGGGAGGGACCCACAGGGGTCTCGGGTGAGAAGGCATGGGAGAGGCAGAGGTGGTGATGGGCATGGGTGGTGAGGTCAATGGCTGCCAGGGTGGGAGAGGCAGGGTGGGTGGGGGGCCGGACACACCCCTCTTGGCCTTGCCCTCCGGCTTTGCCTGGGTTGGCCTTTTTCCACACCTGCTCGGTTTACTTGCTCTTTGATTGGCTGGTGGTGGGGGACAGTGGCTCCTCACTTTAGCCCATGCATGCCCGGTAGGGGTGATGTTGCTCCCAAGGGGGCTAGAATTCCTCTTAAGGGTGAAAAAACTTAGATGTACCGTGGTTGCGGGCATTCTGAAGGGCCGTAGTACATAAACAGGGTGGGGTGCTGGGCACCTTTTGTTTCTGCCTGTGCTGGGTGTGATCCTTGTGTTTCTTTGGGGTCACCCTTGTCCACCCCAGCACCTTGGCAGGCACAGGCCTGGGCATGGGACTCAGGCTTGGCCAGTCTGAAGCATGCAGAGCTCCTGGCCACAGTTGCTGGGGTTGTGATCTAAGTCGGCTGGTGAGTTAGCCCAGGATTTTCCAGAACCTTTAGGAAAATGGCCAGTGAGGCGTAAGCCAGGAAGTTCCAGTGGCCATCTCTGGCACCCCAGAGAGAACCCTGATCGAGGGTCAAAGCGGAGTCTGGAGATGGGGAGAGAGAGATTGTGGTGACCTGATTAGAGCATCTGGATCTAGCACTGCCTGAAGCCGACGCCTCCTCTGGCCTTTTTGGAAAAAGTGGGCCATTGAATTAGGAGTTTTGTGAGCAGTAGAGCAAGGGGTCCGGGGGTACCTCAGCTTCCATCCCTCCAGCCTCCAAGCTCTCCCTGGCTGGTCAGCCATGTGGGCTTCTTTCTGAGATATGCCCACTGGGGAGCTTGCCCCAGGGCTCCCCTGTCTTTACATGCTGATAGGTCCCCATGCTGCCCTTTTCAAAGGGCAGAAAGAGACCTCCACAATGGCCTTCAGCTTAGCACCACTGGCTTTCTCCCTGCTCTAGAATGTGTTGGAAAGCACCTCATTTAAGCTCAGAGGGAACTGCCCACAAAGGTTTGCCAGAGCCGTCTCGACATAGAATGAGCTGCCTGTCACTAGAGATGACCCACAGAGGCTGGCGGACCTCCTTCTGGGGAGGCTGAAGAAGGGGCAGCAGCAGCCAGAGGCCGGGGCGACAAGAAGCCTTGAATCCTTCCTGAGGCTGCCGACGCGGAGTCAGGTCTCCGTGCTTCTGGTCCGTGGGACGAGCCCAGGGGCTGGTCCTGTGTCCCCACTGACAGACACAGTTAGTGCCACAGTCCCCGCTTGTGGAGGCGGAAGCTGAGGCCCTGTCCTTCAGGCCTCCGATTCCGCCCAGCCTGTGACCTCCTGCTCCAGGTCCGGGGCTGTTACTGCCAGGGCTGGAGCCCGGCCGGGAAAACCACAGGCAGAGCTACACGCAGGGGTGTAGACGGCCGAGTAGCGAGGAGCCTGGAAGGAAGGACATCTGATTGTCACAGAGCATTTAGTTAAGTGTCTTCTCAGTATCTTAGGATGAGACTCCAAATAAGAGTTATTTTTTTTTAAAGTACACTTGTGCACCCTGCCCACAGGTGTATGAATTTGGAAGATTCCAAAAAAAGAAAACCTCCCAAAAGTACAACTTCAGGGGTGCCTGGGCGGCCCGGTCGGTTAAGTGTCCAACTCTTGATTTTGGCTCCGGTCCTGATCTCAGGGTCGTGAGATGGAGGCCTGTGTCGGGCTCCGCATTGAGCCTGGTTCCTGCTTCCCTCTTTCCCTCTGCCCCTGGTCCCCGTCTCCTGCTCGTACTCGCTTGTGCTCTCTCTCTCTTTCAAAAAAATAAAAGTATAGCTTCATTAGTTTACAAACAGAAACCAACCCAAGTACCCCAACATCCTCAAGCCTGCGGGCAGCTGTCCCCTGACTCCCGGTGCCCAGGGAGGACCCCTTCTCGCTCACAAGACTAAATCACCGCCCAGAGGTCTCTGCGTAGGGAAGTTTCCCACCGCCCAGACTGGGGCTGGCCCAGTGACAGCTCCCCCAGCTCCTTCTGCCTCCCCTTAGGATGCAACACATCCAAGGTGCGTTCTGCTCCCCCTGAGGTGTTCCATCTAGAAGGGGTCAGGGCAGGGGGCTCCCAGCCCTTTGGCGGTGAAAGCAGTGCCTTCTCTGGGCCGCCGCACGTGCGCAGCTGTCTGCGACCTCCCCGTGGCATTCCCTCCTGGGGGCCAGCAGGGGGTGGCCTCATTTCACCCTACACACCAGCTTACACACGCACACACGCATATCCCTACATACCAGCTTACACACAGGCATACCCCCTACACACTGGCTCACACACACACACACACACACACCCTACATAACAACAAATACACATGCATACCCCCCACACCGGCTTACACACACATATCCTACACACCAGATCACATACACCCTACACACCAGCTCACACACACATATCCGCTTACACACACACCCTATACACCAGCTCACACACACACACATTTTGATCTGTGGAAGAGTGGCAGGCACTCAAGGGGGGCATCCCAGCCTCCCCAGCGCGGAGGGGGTGCTCAGGGCTGTCTTCTCTGGCATTGCAGACTGTAGACCCCAGAGCAGGGTGGGGGGCTGGGTGTGTCGCTGGCGGAGAGCCCTGAGCCAGCCCTAGCTGGAGAGGGGCCGTCAGAAGACCGTCTTGGGGCTCTCCCAGCTGAAGGGCCAAGCCAACCTGTCATCTAAGACAGTCACGGTCACTATGACAACTCACTGCTCCCCTGGGCGGGACCCCAGGGGAAGGTGCAGCCTGGCCTCCTCTGTGTTCTCCTCCAGGTTCACCCCTGGGCTCTTCCTTCCTGTTCTCACACCCTCCCGGCGGTCTTGGGCGTGGCGCCTCCGCCCAGGTCTGGCAGGGTCCGCTTTCATTTTCCCTTCCTCCCTGCGCTGCCTGCTGCTGCGGCCGCTAGAGGGCGCCCTGCGCCGGGTCCGGGGAGGGGCCGGATGCACACCAGCTCACGGGTGACCTCTCTGTCCCACACACTCACGCCCAGGTCCCACACTCACACCAGACTCACGCCCAGGTCCCACACCCTCACGCGTACATATCCAGGCCACACACGCACACACATATCCACACGCAGGCTCCCTCCCAAACACACTCACACCCAGGCCCCCTCAGACGGCACACATGGGCCTGCTGGCACACTCACACTCACGCCCGCCCAGCCCACATGCCGGCCACACCCGCTTGCGTGCCCGCTCTTCCTCGCAGCAGCTGTGTGTCTGTGCTGGGACTGGGGCAGCAGGCCTGGGCGTCCGGCCTTCCCTCCAGGCCCTCGCCATCCTCTGCTGCCCCCACAGGCAGGGTCACCAAGGCCTGGGAAACAGGGAGGTGCTGGGTTTCGCTGCTGCTGCTGTGGCAAGAGCCTCCTGGCCGCTGGGGCCCCCGGAGTTAAAGCAGGTGGAGCAGCCTCACATCAGCTCGCCAGGCCTTTTCCCCTTTTCCATCTGGCACCTTCTCAGGGGAGAGGAGCCTGAGACCCTCTTGTCTCCGAGCTTGAGGGGGCCTCCCAGCTGCACCTGCGAGCACAAGAAGCCGGGTGCCCCCTTGAGGAGGCGGCCCTCCGGGCCCTCCAGCCCCCAGGGCCCTGTCCCATCTCCAGGCCTTCGTTCATGCTGTGCCTTCCGCCTCTGCCGCCGCCCCTTCCTCACCCGAGTC
Source organism: Mustela nivalis (assembly GCF_964662115.1). Taxonomy (NCBI): domain Eukaryota; kingdom Metazoa; phylum Chordata; class Mammalia; order Carnivora; family Mustelidae; genus Mustela; species Mustela nivalis. The sequence continues at coordinate 179,988,921 of NC_139021.1, forward strand.
CTGCTGACTTGGAGGCCTTCCCTCATGAAGGAATTCCCAGAGTCCTCCACATGGAAGGGCCGTGAGGGCACTTCCCGGGCTTCCTGTGGGGAGCTCGGAGGAGCAGCGGACGGTCTCACGGGCAGGGGTAACCTGTGGCCAGCGGAAGCCTGTGACAGAGCCCACGCCAGGGCCCAAACTCACCTCACCTCCAGGAGAACTACCGGGCTCTCTCTCGGCTTCCCCTGGCTTCTTATTTTCCAAACCATTCGTGAGGTTTCCAGAATAGAAAACAATTGCACGTACCTGTCCCCTGGGGCCAGACCTGGCCAGGCTTCCCCCGTCGGTCCCTGACGTCCTTCGCAGTGAGGAGCGTCGGTCCAGGACAGGCAGCTCCATGGGCCTCTCTCGAGACCGCCTCGTTGGTCTGGGCCGCATCGCCGGCCTCCCCTCGGCTCTCAGGACACTGACCCCCTTGAGGAGCCTAGGACATGCGCTTTACCTGGTGCTTCCTCGTGATGTGACCTGGGTCACACACTGTGGGCCGGACTGTCACAGAAGTGCTGCTCAGGGCGTCCTGTCAGGAGGCGCGGGGTGTCTGTCTGCCCCGCTGTTGGTGGTGGCAACGTCAGTTACGATGGTGAGTGTCTTAAAGTTGTGCAAACTTCCGAGCTTTCTTCCCTTTGGGACTTATGACCCTTTGTGGGGGCTACATGGAGGCTGTGAAATCCCTCTCCTCGCTCCGCTTCTCTGCTCCGATGTCTGTCGTTGCTTCTGTGATGCCTGCTGAAGCCATTCCATCTTTGCGTTCTTAAGCTTGTTGTTGGCAATCTGCGGTAAAGAAGAAGATTTTCTTCTCTCCACTCACTTCAACCAGTGTGGATGTATGGAATTCTGTTTAGTTTGATGGGTTATAATCTGTTACCATCAGAATTTATTTTGAGGCTCACAGCATCCCCGATGTGGCCGGTGGCCGTCTTTCCAGCTGGTGGTGTGGCTTTTTGGCCCATCCCGTCATTCTTGGAGCCCCTCCTTAGTTTTCTGGCACAAAACAGTGTTTTGCCTCAGCCCTGGAGCTGGCCATTTCTTGAGGAGCCCTGGTTCCTTTTAGTGGATAGTGGTAGGTAGAATCGAACTCCAGTGCACTTGATGCTCTTCCCATGCCTCTGGGTGTCACTGCTTTCTGACCCTCTCCGTGGACGGAGGTGGGACACGTATGCATGCGTGACCCCGTGCATTCACACATCCGTCCACTGGAACCTCTGCATCCGTGTCTCTCAAAGACAGCACATTCTCCCCGCCACCTCGGACTCCAGGCCGACAGCACGGGATTCAGCCCTGCTGATGCCTTTGCAGATTTGTACCTTCCTTTTCTTACAGGGAGAAACCTGGTTTACATTATTCTCCCTCCACTGGTGTGTTTGCTCGGCCCCCTTGCATGTAGCCAGCCTGACCTTGCCGGGCCGCTGAATGCTGTCCTACCTGCTGCCCCAGAGCCTCCTGACCAGGGGCCCCGGCCCCCCTCCCAGGCCTGGGTGCCATGGGCTCCCTGCCCACAAGGAAGGAGGGAAGACCCCAGATGCTGGCCGCCTCGTCTGCCTCCCTGCTCTCTCCCTCCGTGCTTCTTGAGCGAACGGGTGGGTCTTTGCAGTTTCACTCTCCCCACAATGCCCGGCACGTGGGGGGCACTCTGCGTTTGTTAAACTGAGTGGGAGAGAGGCCCTCCGGCTTCCCAGCCACTTTCACGTTTGTGGCCTCTTCTGGCCCCATGGTAGGCAGAGAAAGTGCTGTTTTCGGGGGACGGAGCGGACTCCTCCACGGTCCCCACCCCAGGCTAGGAAGGCAGCTCCCAGGAAGTTGCCAGCACGTGTCCTAGCTGTCCCTGCGCCTGGATGAGTGCCCTGCCGTGTCGTGTGCGTGCTCATATGGGAGGAGGGACCCTTTGATGCTGCTCCCGGGCCCTCACCTGGGGTTGGTGCTGCAGGGACGGAGCCCGTGTTCCCTGGAGAGGAGTCCCAGGCTCACACCCTGGCCCAGCCGCTTTCCAGCTGGAAGAGCCCTGAGCCTCAGCTTTCTCATCCGTAAAGTGGGGATTGGGACAGGGAAGCTTCCTTTGTGTCCTGAGCACCTCTGGTACAGGAAGGGCTCAGTAAACACACAGCTGCAGAGAGAGGTCAGTGGAATGCCTCGTCTCCTCATCTGCACAGCCCAGCAGGGCCCGTGGCTGCTGGCCTGACCCTCCAGAGGCCCGAGGGCATCCCTGAGGTCAGGCTCAGCCAACCCCCTTCATTCTGGGTAGGATCATGGGGGTCGTGCGCTGGGATGAGTCACGGCACCACTTTGAAAATTTGCCCCTAGAGACCGTAACCAGAATGTTCTCACAGGCTGGCTCCTGGCCTTCCCTTTGTGTGGGGGCAGGGTTGGCCTTGCTCAGAAGTTTATGGCCTTGGGGTGGGGGGAGGGAAAAGTCCAGGTACGGCCACGATGGTCTCTCTGGCTGCTCAGGCAGGCAGGGCTTGCCTAGCCTCACCCCGAAGGAAGGATGCTTGATGGGAAAAGTCGGCTTTTCTTTAAAGAGGATGCAGTTGGCTGTATCCCAGCTTACTGTGCGGGGAGGAGCAGGTGGTGCTCCCAGCCTCTCTGACCCCCATGCCAGGAGGTGGACCCACTCTTGCTCGGCGGCCTGCTCCTGCCGCCCAGAGTGCATCCGGAAGGCAGCTCGGCTTTGCGAGCAGCTCCTGAGTGCGCAGCGGCGTGTGGGGAGAAGAGTCCCCAGTCCGGTGCTGGGCGCGGAATGTGTGTTTGACGCAGAAGGCAGGGGGATGAGGTGTCCAGGGTGAGGACGGCAGCACAGGGGAGCCCCTGGCCAGCAGGGACTGTGTTTGCTCTGTGTCCTACCCCGAGAGGGCACAGGGCTGGACACACTGCAGGCTCTGAATGACGGAGTTCAGGGATTGGGACCCAATTGGGCCTGGGGTGTGGAGCCGGGAGACGGCTGACTGGCTAGAGCAGAGCCCTTTGCTGCAGCAGGATTCCTTTAAAGGCCCCAAAGCATGACTGAGACGTGGTCGGCGGCAGGAAGAGGCCCGAGGCAGGGTCACCCTTGTCTCAGGAGCAGATGCCCCTCATAGGACTACCTGGACGGCCACTGCTGGGGGATTCGTGTTGCTGTCTTGCCCTCCCCTCCACCCCGTGCTGGGGAGTTCAGCACCTGGAGGCAGGCGTCAGGCTGGCCTGGGTCTTCTCTACACGGCTCTGTAGCGTTTTCTCTGGTCGTTGAAATGTGGGATTGTAAAGAGAGCTGATGGCAGGGAGGGGGCAGTGGTGGCCTGTCAGAAGCGGCACCAGGATGGCAGGAGGCCCGCATGGGTGTCTTTCAGCCTGACCAGTCCCAGCCTGGGCGCAGGGGGCCCGGGGCAGGCACGTGACCCTGCGTGGGCTCGTTTGCCTCTCTGTTCTCCGTCTGCATTTTACGGATGACACGGCTGCCCTTCAGGATGCTTGGGTACAGGTGAGCTGCCGTGAGCCCTGTCTCCTCCCTTCTTGGTGCCTGACCGGCGATCGCTCATGGCTTCGGGCTTGGTCTGACCCAGGGCTGGGAAGAGCTCATTGATCAGGCTGTACACATCGCAGTGAGGCCTATGCTTCCAAGTAAAAACTTCCACGGAATCTGAGTGTTTTCTCATGTGCCCTGGTCTTTGGAGCCTGGTGGGTAAGCGCACAGGTTCTGGGACCTGCCCCGGGGGTGTGACGCAGCTCAGCTGTTCACCCTTGGGTGGGTTACTTAACCTCTCTGGGCGTTAGCTTTCTCCCCACAGGTGGTGAGTCATGTCTGCTTCCTAAGGTTGTTGGGAAAACACAGATGGGGACCTCTTGAGCCAGACAAGATCTCTAATGGGATAATCTACCCTCAAAGCAACTGTATGGGACGGTTAACTCATTATTTCGGGAGGTTGAGTGACTCGCCTGGGTTCGCACAGCTGCTCAGAGCTGGCCTTTGAACCTGTGGTCCGGCATGAGCAGTGTTACCTGTGACTACTGTCTCTCTGTCTGTTTCTGCACCGTTTTAAATTAGTCCGGTGGACTTTTAAATCGAGTCAGCCACCAGGGACCTGTGCTGTGAAGTCCTGCTAGGCGGGCCTGGTGCTGGGAGGATTGAGTCACAGCAGCCAGAGGAGCTCTGAGCCGTAGGGCAGAAAAAGTGTGGGCTCAGCGTCCTCGGGCAGGGGGGCCTCATGTCCCAGTTCTGCTCTGGTCTCCGGAAATTAGCGGGATCCAGGTGGCTTCCCGACCCGACCCCTAATTCAGCTGGAGCAGCTCTTGTCTGTATCGGGTTCCTTGTGAATTCTAGTGTCCTAGCCACTGCTGCTTTGAAGCATTTAAAAGCTTCAGGGAGCCCGGATCTTCAGATTCTGTCCCCACCCCACTTGCCCTTTTACAGGTGTGGAGACTGAGACAGACCAGGAGCTGACTGGGGGGTTGGCAGGGCCCTGGCCCCAGGGCCCCCGAGGTGCCCTTCCCATCCCCGCCCGTGTGTGCAGCCCTGGCTCAGAGTCAAATGGGCCCCGCTGTCCCTGCCCTGCTATGCCTCCCAAGGGGCCTCTTGGTCTCCCTCCCCAGCATTCCGCCCAGAGGCTTCATGGGTCTCCTGGATACTGTGTCTGGGGGCCGGCAGGATCCGGGTCGCATGTGGAAGACATTCCTGGTTTTGTTCCGGCAAACCAGAACAAAGACAGCAGGGAAGAAGAGGTTAACCGGTTTAGAACCTACCAGTGAAGGGGAAGCACCAGTGTCTTCATATAAAATAGCTTAAGGATATTTTATTTTTATTGGGGGGGGCAGAGGGAGGAGGAGAGAGAGAATCTTAAGCAGCCTCCAAACCCACCGTGGACTGGACTTCAGGCTCAATCCCACGACTGTGACAGCATAACCTGAAATCGAGTTGGCAGCTTAACTGACTGGGCCCAGGCACCGCATCATACAAAATAGCTTTTTTTTTTTTTTTTTGAGATTTTATTTATGTGTTTAAGAGTGAGACGGGGAGAGGGAGAACGAGCAATGAGCAGGATGAGGGGCAGAGGGAGCCCAACATAGGGCTCGATCCCAGGACCCCGAGATAATGACCTGAGCTGAAGTCAGGTGACTAAGCCACCCAGGTGTCCCCCTATGCAGAATAGTTTAAAATAGACTTCTGCCCTGCCTCTCCACTTGCAGGAAGGAAGCTCACCAGGGCCTCCTAGTGTTCCAGATCCTCTCCGCAGGCCTGAGAACACCCCTACTCCTGCTCCCAGACCTAGGGGCAGAGGGCGGAATGTGTGGGGACGCCAAGGGAACCTGGGACTCCAGGGAGCTCAGCCGGCATGTCCTGGAGCCAAAGCAGAAGTCTCTGGAGGGTTCTGCGAGCCAGGGTCTGGGGAGGCTCAGGGTTTCAGGGCCACTCTGGAAGGGACCCTCTGAAGGCAGGCAGGGAGCAGGATAGGCCCCCATTTGGCAGAAGATTGTCGGGAATCTGAGATATTTAAGAACGAATCTTTCATTGCAGCTCTGAGCTGGGGAGTGGGTCTGATCCAGCAAGGGCTGGTTTGGACAGCGCCTCTTGATGGGCTGTGCTGGAAGCTGTTGGTATCCTTCAGCTGCTGGGAGATGGGTGGGCTGGGCCGTGAGCAGGGGGGTCCGGGACTTTGCCTCCTGGCTCTGCTGAGGGCCTCCAGGGGTTGGCTCGGGCTTTCTGATCTCTCAGACAATGACAAGAATAGCCATCTTTCTGGAATAATCCAGCGCTTACCAGGTGCTGGCTGTGGCACTTTTCCTCCTTTGTGCAACCAGCTTGTAGGGTAAACATAGTTTTTAAATAGAAACTTGAGCATCAGGGACAGTAACAGCCTGGGAGTTGAACCTGGTGTGTCTGACTCCAGATCCTCTATTTGCAATCTAGGCTGAGCGTGCCCAGATTCAGTTTCCCCACCTGCCCTCTCTGGTCCCCTGCTGCTGAGAGAGGTCCTGGGAACTCGGAGCCTGGGAGTATTGTGGGGGCCTAGGAACACATTGGGGGTGTCAGAGCTGAATCCTCTTGTGGACGCTCCCATTCCAATTCCCCCTTCCTGGGTGACACCCCCACCCCCATGCGGAAGTCTAGGCCCACTCTGCTGTTGGCTCTTGCTTTTCCTACGGTCCACAGGCCTCGCCTCCGTGGACCCCACCACCGCCTTTGCCCGTCCCAGAACAGGGCCCGTCTCCCATTCGCCCTGTCTTCTCACTGAATCAGAATGTTCTGTGTGAGGGAAAGAGGTGCGGGGCTGCAGGGCTCTGGTACACACATGTCCAGCAGCTTCAGGAGACCAGGCTGCCCTTCTAGCCCAAGAGGAAACAGCAGACAGGCCTCTATCACCCCCCTCCCCGGAGGCTGAGGGCCACACAGGTCTGCCTTGAGCCACACGGCTGCCCACAAAGGGTTTGCGATGCAGATCTGGAAGGGGCCGGTGACGGTGCAGCTCTGGGGACCGGTGTGCCATTTGTTGGGAGACTCACACATGTAGGGGGACCCTTGGGAATTCTCTAAGTCCTTTTCTACCCCATCTTACAGAAGAGTAAGCCTCAGTGTGGCTTCCACCGTGCCTGGCTCTCACAGCCGTCGGAAAGCTGCCTGGATCCCGCGGTCTGGACATGCTCCCCCGGGCACGTGCTCACTGCCTCTCAGTCCTTGCAACAGAGGCGTGGCGAAGGAAGGAAGCACTTCCTAAGAAGTTTGTGCTACCTTCCATGACATTTTAAGGCACTTGGTTTCTCAAAATATTGTAGGGATTGAGTTATTTTTAGCCTGGCCTCGCGGAATTGGAGAAGAGGGTTGCCGCAGCTTCGGCACACAGGCTTCTAGTATAGAATGCTTATTCACGGCCTCTTTTCCAGGGGAGCTGGATGATTTGAGGAAATGTGGCATGCCCCGAGGCATACCAGAGGGCCCCCAAGTGGTCCCTGTGGCTCACTGACTGTCTTGAAACCCAAATGCCACCCCCCTTCCCGAGCTCTGCAGGGTGCAGGTTGGGGATGGTGGAGGGGAGGCAGCAGAGCATCAGAGCTGCTGTCTGCATTCCCATCCTGCCCCAGTCCCTTCAGGCCTCAGTTTCTTTATCTTTAAAATGGGAGCAATGAGGGGTGCCTGGATGGCTCAGCTGGTTAAGCATCTGACGTGTGATTTTGGTTCAGGTCATAATCTCAGGGTCGTGAGATCAAGCCCCGCATCAGACTCCACGCATGCTACTTTCCTGACAGCCTCCTTGCTTGGCCCTCCCTACCCCTGCCTGGCCTCCCCACACTTTCATGGGTCTTTCTATGGGCACAGCCCACCTGTGTTTTCCCACTGGGGTCCAGCTGTCTGCCTGACTCGTGCCTACCCCATAGGGACCTGAGGTCATGACTGACCTGGGAAAGGCACTGCCTGTCCCCCAGCCCCGGGTGCGCCCTCAGGACCACCTGAGGCCACATCACCCACACCCGGGACTGCGTACCCCAGTCAGGAGCAGTCCTACCAATGGAATGAAGACAGAGATGCCCCAGGAAGGCTGAGACTTCGGAGTCTGGGAATGAAGAGTCTTTCTGGGCTCAGGGCCTTTTTCTCAAGATGGTTAATGGGGGTGGTGAGCGGCCTCCACACACCCCTGGCTACTGTTAGCGTCTAGGCCAGCGTCCCATTATGGTGGTCAGGATTCTTTTTCTGTTTTTTTAAAAAAAACTGATATTGACTTGTAACCTACAGAATAGTGAACAGAACTTAGGTACACAAACTCAACACACTTATATTAAGTGTACACACCTGTGTAAGCAGAACGAGGCCAGCCTCCCCGACCCAGACCCCCTTGGGTCTCTTTCAGTTACTTTGCCCCCTGAGATAACCATGACCCTGATGACCTCTAACAGCAGAGATTAGTTTGCCTGCTCGGGAACTTCCTATAAAGGGAATCGTAGCACACGTACTCTTCTTTCTCATGGTCAGCCTTTTAAGGGAGGCATCTGCTGGCTGGGCAGCTGGACCGTGTGGTGTTATCCTGGCATCGGTAGTGGCGTCTGTTTGGGGGGTATGCTTGGGGGTGTTGCTGGGTGTCTGTCCTCCGTCCATTTGGTGGGCTGGTGGGAAAAGGTCCAAGGTATATAGGGCTCTGTGAGGGGCACTGCGTCTGCAGGGGGTGTCTCTCGGAGCAGTGTGCAGAGGAAGGGAGCCACCACTGGACTGCCACACTCTCCTGACCTTGGGTGGCCGCTAAGGGACAGGGTCGCTCTGTGCCTGCTGTGCCTGGAGCTGGGCCGAGGGCTGCGCGCATCGCGCCGTTCCTGGCAGCCGGCCACTCGCATTTATCAAAGGTCTGTTCTCTGCTAGGCCCCTGCCAGGCGCTGGGATGTACCTGCCAAATATTTGCTCAAATTATTAGCTAAATAATAAGACAGTGAGTTATTTTGTTGTACTTGTGCCCGAGAAGTTGCCGGGAGAAGTCCGGAGCCATCCTAAATTCCTCTTCTGTCCTGTCCTGTGGCTGCCAAGTCTTAGGCTCTCCCGCCTGGAGATTTCAAGCCAGCCACGCCATCCCCTCCTCACCATCGCTGGCCTGGATCCCTTTCGTAACCCTCTGTTCCCGTCGGCACACCTTTGGCCGCCCGTGGCTGACAGGACACTCCACCAGCAGTGGCCTCAACCCTCAGGGTAGTTATTTACCTAAGAACGCAGCCAACCATCCTCAGACTCACGGTTGGCACTGCTCTTAGGTGCGATCTTTGTCTTTCTGGTCCACCAGCCTTTGTATCAGCATAAATCCAAGTTTTTTAAGGCCTGAAGTTTAAGGAGCTTGGACAAGGGGGGCATTTGAAGAAAAAAAGAAATACAACATTGGGTTTTATGAATACAAAATTCGGTTCAAAAGAATTGAAAACATATGTTCAAACAAAAACATGGACACCAGTACTTAGAGCAGCGTTATTCATGATATCCCCAAAGTGGAAACAACCCAGATGTCCGTCAGCTGACGCAGGGAAGACAGAATGTGGCCAGTGTGGCCTCCCCACACAACAGAATGTTGTTCAACCATAAAAGAGAACAAGGTCCTGTGGGCAGGCCGTGCCACGGATGATCTTTGCAGACGTTGTGCGAGTGAAGGAAGCCAGATGCAAAAAAAGCCACATGTTGCGTTGTTCCGTTTATAGAAATGTCCAGAATAGGCAAATCTGTGGAGATAGAAGGTAGATTCGTGGTTGCCAGGGGCTGCAGGGGAGCCAGGATTGGTGAGTGACTGCTTCATGGGTACAAGGCTTCCTTTAGGGTGATGAAATGTTCTGGAAGTAGATGGTGATGCATACGTAATGCAGTGAGTGTCCCAAAAGTTACTGAATGGTGGATTTGGTGTTATGTGAATTTTTTTTTAAAGATTTTATTTTTTTATTTGTGAAAGAGAGAGAGAGAAAGAGGCAGAGGCAGAGGGAGAAGCAGGCTCCCCAAGGAGCAGGGAGCCCAATGTGGGATTTGATCCTAGGACCCTGAATCATGACCTGAGCCGAAGGCAGACACTTAACCATCTGGGCCACCCATGTTATGTGAATTTTACCTCAATTTAGAAATGGCCTTTGAGGGGCACCTGGGTGGATCAGTGGGTTAAAGCTTCCGCCTTTGGCTCAGGTCATGATCTCAGGGTCCTGGGATTGAGCCCCGCATCGGGCTCTCTGCTCTGCAGGGAGCCTCCTTCCCTTCCTCTCTCTCTGCCTGCCTCTCTGCCTACTTGTAATCTCTGTCTGTCAAATAAATAAATAAAATCTTTTAAAAACAAATAAATAAATAAAATCTTTAAAAAAATAAAAAAGAGGGCGCCTGGGTGGCTCAGTGGGTTAAGCCACTGCCTTCGGCTCAGGTCATGATCTCAGGGTCCTGGGATCGAGTCCCACATCGGGCTCTCTGCTCAGCAGGGAGCCTGTTTCCTCCTCTCTCTCTCTCTGCCTGCCTCTCTGCCTACTTGTGATCTCTCTCTGTCACACACACACACACACACACACACACACACACACACACACACACATATATACACACATATACACACAACTTTTCCTCACATTCACTGACCAGGCAGGAGACAGACATGCTTCCCCTCTCCAGGCTGAGACTCTGAGAAAGGGGCTCTGGAGGCCCAGCTTGGGGAGCGGGAAGCTGGGGTGGCAAGGAGGGGCCCAGCCTGCACGCACAAGTCGGAGAGAGCTGAACTGCTTGCTCCCTGCTCTGCCACCACCTCTGTGCCCTGGGGTCATGTCCATCTTCAGCAGCGAGGGACCAGCCCTGTGCCCCACAGAGGGACGTGGACCAGGTGGGGTCCTAAAGCCCAGCTCCGGAGCCTGGCAGTCTGCATGAAGACCCCCGGTCCACCACTGAGTAACTCGCAGTCTTGGGTTCTCTGTGTGACCTCGCTGTGCCTCCATTTCTACATAACCCATCTGTAAAATGGGACCACAGGAACCGTCACCTCCCCTGATGCTGGTTTTCACCGTCCTCATGCCTGCATCCGTGCCCATCTGTCCCTCGGAGTTCCCAAGGAGACAGCCCCTCCCCAGTTCATCGCCCACCCGCCTCGGAGACCAAGGGGAGGGGAAGGCAGGTTGACCGATGACCAGCTGGCCTATCCCCAGAGGTGTAGGGTCCCCCTGAGTCCCCCCACTGCCTCCCCGTGGGCCATTCTCTCACACTGCATGTTCCAGGGGCCGGCAGACTTCCCTCCCTCATCTCGGGGCAGGGAGGGCCAGCTCATGGGATACGGTCCTGAGAAGGAGATTCAGAACCACAGGAGCCAAAGTGGGTAGAGGGGGCCTGGAGCCCTGGGCCGGAGGAGCTGCCTTTGCCAGGGGACAGAAGAGCTGTAGTCTTCTGATGCCAGTGGTTCCCGCCGGGTTGGCCTGGCCTCCACGGGAAGAAAGGCCACGGATGTAAAAGCCAATTGTGACAGGCATGGGAGGGGCCCAGGGAAGACCCTGGCAGGCATCCTCAGGGAGCAGTGTGGCTTGGCCCAGATTGGGAAGGGGGGCGCGGGAGGGGGCTCTCAACTCTAGCCCCCGCTGAGCCCCGTGCTGGGTCCAAGGATGCTGCACCCCTGGCTGCCTGCTCTGAGGTCTTGTAGGTTGTAGGAGCACCCTGCAAGCAGGTCCAGCATCCTGAGGCCTAGGACCCTTCCCATCCCGTCCACCACTGGCGGGCACTTCCTGTCCTCTCCCCCTGCTCTGCTGGGCTGTCCTGTGGAGCCTTTCCTTATGGTACCCCTTGTCACCCCATTTCCCAGGCTGCTGGGTAGGGGTTCCTGGCACTCTGTCACCCTGTCAGAAGAGGGGACCCTGCCCTCCTGCCCTCTGTGCCCCTCTGGTCCTATGGCCTCCTCACTTGCCACCCTGGAAAGCAGGTTAATAATATTCATCAGCCCCCTGCAGAGGTAAGGAGAGAAAACCATGTCTTCCTGGAGGGGCAGAGCGTCATATTAACAGGCTGATGAGGTCCTGATCTCCTTGAGGGAAGAAAGGGGCCTGGGGATGGGGTGGTGGGGCTGCTGGTGCTCCAGCGGCCAAGCTGAGCACAGTTCTTAATCCTGGAGACACCGCTTTGCAGGCTGGGGCCCTGCTGCCCCTGCTCACCGCCAAGGCAGACATTTCTAAATCAGGCCCAGACCTACTGGATGCGTGGCCACCGTCCTTTGGAAAATGCCAGGGATCATGCGGACCACCCCCCTCCCCCTCCCGCCTCCTCTCCCCCTCCCTAAAAACCCCCAAATGCCCCTGAGCCTGCGAAGGACCAGCCCCAGCATTTTAACAGCCCGACCCTGAAGAATTAGGAGGACCCCCTTGCTGATTTATATGCTATACACTTGGGGTTTAATTGGAGCATAATTGTAATCCATATGCCTGTTAAGGTAATTACACTTATAAACCTAATATAATCCATAGATCAATGGGTTCTGAGCTAATTAAGGCAGCTGTAATTAACATTTACAAAAAACCTCACAATTACTGGGATATCCTTTAAGCTGGCCTTCCGAGCTGATAATGAGGCTGGCTCTGCGCTCTGTGGCCTCCGCAAGCTCTTGGCTTCTGCCTCTCAGGCCTCGAGTGCTCGCGCCCTGCCTCACAGGGGTGGGGTCCGCGCCCGCCATTTCCACCCTGGGGCTCTGCGGCAGGCACCTGGCTGATGACGGCAGCCCCAAGGGAGGCAGAGCCTCTGACTTGGCTGTCCCCAGGGCTCAGCTTGGGCTCTGGCTCCTAAACTCAGCTGGGCAGAGCAGCTCTTGGAAAAAGAGAATGAGAAATTCATGTGTGGAACTAAAAACCAGCCTCCGAAGTTTCTGGTGGGCGGGGGGGGAGGGGTCCTACCCTCGGTCTTTCCTCCTGCCCCACCCCTGCACTTGCAGCCAGGCTACCCCGTGCCCTTTTCACTGCCCTGGGGGTAGAGGTGCCGTGGGACTGCCCTGCTCTTTGCCTGAGGGTGGGGAGTTGAGCCTAGTGGGTGTGGGGGGACTGCATGCAAGGATCGGGGGAACCCAGCCAGTGCCCAGAGGCCATGAGCCAGCCAGGAAATCTAGATTCCCTTCACTGCCTGTGGCTTTTGCATGGCCTCTAAATCAGTATGTCCAGAAAAAGGAACCTAATACAGAATGTTCCAGATCATACCCCCTCCTCTCTCCATCCCTCCCCAACCTCAGGAAAAGTCCAGTAGCTCTGCATGCTAGTGCCAGGATTCCTCCTGTTCCTGGATGTGGTCTAGTTCCTGGTAATATCAGCTTTGTGAGCTGCACAGAAGCCCGTCTGCCAGGACCCCCCCCCAAATCCAAATCTGGAGTGGGAGATAAGTGGCAGCTTCAGCAAGCAGTTACCCCTGGATTGGTGGGGGGGTCGGGGGAGAGGATTACAGAAGGCTAATCTGTCTGGAATCTGTCCTTTTCCTGCTCAGGGAAGCAGCAGCACTGTGGGAGGGACAGGGACCTCCTTTTGTCCTTGCAGCACTGTCCTCTGGGAGCCTGGTGCTCCTTTAGCCGGCACCGTCTGGTTCCTCCGGGTGGGGTTCCAGTGCAGCCGGGAGCCCTCAGGCTGGTGTTAGGAGGGAGGGTGGCAGGGCTGTTACTGGCCTGAGCTACCTGGGCCTGGCTCCTGCCGCTGCCACTTCAGCTGGTCTGACTTGGGCAGGTGGAATTTCATTAACCACTTCAAGGCCAGTTTATGTAACAGGGCTACGATGGCTAAAATAATGTACATGAAGTACTTGACATAGAGGCCGATCTACAGCAGGCGCTCGGCTAATGCTGCTCTTGCTGTTGTCATCACTGTTGCTGACGGGAGCTCTGGAGGACACCGGGACAGATGGGTGCAGGGCCGGAGGGAGGCAGGGGCATGTGGGGAGGGGCCAGATGAGACAGGCTCAGCTGGGGGCAGGAGTGGGGTGGAGGGTGGGGTCTCCACTATCGCTACGGCGCTGATTCTGGTCTGGTGTACGTCCAGTGCTGGCTCTTCTCCCTTCTTTATTTCTTCATTTCTGCACACCTTTCTGTCTCTGGACCCCAGAGACTTTGCACCTCTGGCCGAAATTGCCAGACAGGACTAGATTCTCCAGTGGAGGAGCGTGGCCCACAAGTACGTCTGTCTCCGTGGGAACAGGTGGTTGGTCAGGGGCGGCACATGCCTTAGGGAGATAGCGACAGATTATAGTAACAAGTGTTAGTACAGGTTGAGGACCTACTGTGCGAGACTCAGGCTAAGCACTGTGCAGACTCATTTGCTGAATCCTGGCGGCAGTTCGATGCAGCTGGCCTTCTAGTCACCTTCCATGGATGATGAAATGGGCTCAGAGAGGTTGAGTCATTGGTCTGAATTTGTCCAGCACGGAAGTGGCTGGGCCAGGATTTGAACCCTGCCATTTTCACCACCACTGTGCTCTCTCTCCTACCAGCTCGCTCACTCTCTCCTGGGCCAGCCAGTGGGGTGGAGAGAGGGGATGGTCATGCAGATTCTTGGCCTGCGTGGAAGAGAAGGGACCCATCAGGCTGGGCTGGGCTGCATTCCCCACCCCGCTCCCTCCTGCTCCCTCCCTCTTCGAACTCTCACAAGGTGGCATCCCCTGGTGGGACCAGAGGGAGGAGCCTACAGAACACTGGGGTAGGGCGCCCTCTCCAGGAGGAATGAGAAGTGCACCCGGAGACCTTGCCCAGGGCCTACTGGGTGGTGGTGGTCAGCCAGGCACCCCCCTCTTCTGGAGGGCCCTTCAAGGATGGGGACACCAGTAGACATGTCACCTGACCTTCCCACAGCCTAGGTTGGGAGGTACAGGGCCCTGAGGAGCGTGGATGGACCCCTTTCTCTGCATGGGGCAGCTTGGGGGCTGGCCTCATTGCTCCCCTCCCCTGGGACCACAGTCCTGCCCTGCCTGTCGTCCAGGGCCTGAATACTGGCATTTCATAGATTATCCTATTTTCTGGTTGCCTCAAGGCAGGAGCATCTCTCTTGTGACTGTTAGCTTCTTCTCTCAAAACTTTCATGTGAGAATTATGATTTTTCTTGTTGACAATAAAACTATGGGCGTTCCCGAGCCCCCGTTCTGGGTGCACACGGAGTTGCTGGGTCAGAAGATGGGTGGACTTCTCAGGCTTTTGGTGCTTCTGCAGAGTCCTTCCCCACGTCTGTGGCGCCCCATCCGCATGGACCACAAGCACTGTGCCTCGACATTCTCAGTGACAGGTCGTACCAGTGAACAGTGTCATCAGCCTCTCAGAAATGTCTCTGTTAATGGAAAAAACGCTAGCGCCTCTGATTACTAATGAGATTAAAGGTTTTTTTCATCTTCTTTGGTCACTAACTCTCTTTCCTTCTCTAAATTACATATTTATATGCTCTTCCATTTTTATTGTATGTTTTGAAAACAAAGGCTTTTTTTAAAATGAGAAATCTGTATTTTGCCAAAGATGGACCACAGGGCCTGTGTCTCGTTTATTCCCTGGAGAAGATGCTTGTGTTTTGTTCTCTAATCTAATAAGATACCAGAAGATGTCGGCAGATTGCTTTGCAGCAGGTGAGGCTGGAGGCCGGCCTGCGTAAGGATCCTGGCCTCATCCGTGTCCTGGTCACAGCTCTCGTGACAGACCCTTCTCTGTGGTGGCCCAGGAGGAGCTGGACCCCCAGACCAGGGCTTCTTCCTTTTCTCATCCCCAGTGTCCAGGCCGAGGAGGTCCTGGCATGCGCTCCAGACCTGGTTTTGAGCTGCTGAAGGAAGGAAAGAGGCCCGCCAGCCACGACTGGTGGATCAGGGCCTGGTGCTCCACAGATGACAGCTGCGCGAGCCATGATGCTTGTGGGGCCCGCATGTGCACTGCCTCAGAAGCCCACGGGCGTGCCTTCAGAATGCATGCGCCCCAGCCCCCTTCATGTTGGGAAAGTGAGTCAGTGCGTAGCTACTTGTGTTTGCTTTGTGCTCAGA
The DNA here is from genome assembly GCF_964662115.1 of Mustela nivalis. Taxonomy (NCBI): domain Eukaryota; kingdom Metazoa; phylum Chordata; class Mammalia; order Carnivora; family Mustelidae; genus Mustela; species Mustela nivalis. The sequence continues at coordinate 180,004,366 of NC_139021.1, forward strand.
TCGCCAGGAATTGGAGAAGCAAGAATACATCGCTAAGTGATCTCGTAGAGTAAGTCACTGTCCGTTTTGAAAGTCCCATTTCCTAGAGGAGGACCTGCGGTGCCAGTCTTGGGGTGGGGCTTGAACCTTGTAAGACTTCGCCATTGCCCAGCCAGTGGGCTCACCACCACCCCACATGGCCATCGACGGGGCCAGGTGTCCTTCCTGTTCTGCAGTGAAGCTAGGCCAGGCTGGCCCCGGGGGGCGAGGGCCCAGGAGTGGACTCTGGAGGGGTCAGAGGGGTGGGAGTCCCACTAGTTGGTCTGGGGCATGTTGCCAGGACACACGGATCACAGGCTGCCTGGGGAACTTACGGCACGTGGAGGAGTGGGTGAGGGAATCACAGAGGCAAGCAAGGGGCCCCCCTTCTCCCATTGTGCCCTGATCCTAAGGAGGATCGAGTGGAGCCTGTCCTCCTCCTTCCCCTGTCTTTTCTGTCCTGTCTTCCTGGTGCTTCAGGGTCATAGAGAGGCCCCCCGATGACTCTGGGTGACGGTCCAGGAGGCACAAAGCTGTGCAGGGGAAGCAACTGCACAGCCTCGTGTTTTCCTGCACCTGCTGGGACACATGCACCAGGGGATGGGCCCAGTGGCTCCCTGGCAATGGACTCGGTGGTCTTTGCAGGGGGCAGAAGTCATGGTGACGCTTCTGGAACCCAAGCCCCGCATCAGGGAGGAGCTGGAAGGGCTTCACATGTCCTACCTGGTGGATGTGCTATCATGGCTGATGGTCCACCTTGTCCCTACGGAGCTTCCATCAACACACCACCTGGGCAAGTACCTGCCCGGCTCGGCACAGCCCCAGATAGTAATCCCGCTTTCCAGGTGAGGTACAGAGAGACGGGAGGCATAAGTCACGCATGAAGGATCCACAGTGGGTGGCAGATGGGGCTCAGCCCCTTGGCCTTGTGACCCTGGAAGCCGTGCCCTGAGCTGCTCTGTTTGTCTCCCTCTTGGTTGTGGGGAGTCCCAGACGAGACCCGGGGGTAGGTGTGCTTGACTTGTGTTCGGTTCAGACCAGAACCTCCTGGAAAGGCTTGCAGGAAAAGATCAGGCAGAAAGCCGGAGCCCGTGTCCTGGCTGGCCCTGCCAGGCTGTCACTGCCCCCCACCGCCCACCAACAGAACGGTTCAGGACCCACTCTTATTTTGGTATAGCTTTCTGTCCCCGTTTCCATGTTTTGTTTTTCCTTTATAGTCCCAAGTGTTGAGCCTAGCAGAACACAGCTGTCTCACCAAACAAAAATAGATCCCATCTGAGGAGGGCTCTGCGGCCACAGACATTCTCATGCTCTCAGCAAAACCAGGTTCTCTTGCCAAGCGCTCTTTGAGAGGATGTTTGGAAAAAATGTCAAGGCATTCATTTTTCTCTCTGCCTTTTCGGTTGGAATTGCAGGGCCTCAACACTGGAAGTAAAAGGAGTTTCAAATAAAGACACAGCCAATGGCCAGGCCTGGGCCTGGTCTTCCAAATGGCCGTCCATCCGTGGTTTCTCCAAAGCTGTCACTGAGCACGAGGGTCCCCATGTGGCCCCACCTCTGTGACAGGAAGTTACTGGGTGTTTCCAGATGGCAGAGGGACAGAGAGCGAGGTTTCCACCCCCTGCCACCGAAGATAGAACGCTGTTGGGGGACATATGGGGGCGAGGCTTCCTGCGAGACGATGTCTTCCGAAGACGGGTGTCCACTCTTGGAAGTTGCGCTGAGTCTGTCCAGGATTCTGGAAGTGCTGAGTCTTCCTTGCCCTTGGGCTCTCTGCCCGCACTGTCCGCTGGAGGAATCTGGGTGGGTCTGAGGGCACCTGCCCTTGAGGCAGATCAGCTGGCTCTTAGCCGTGTTCGGTTTCTTGCACTTGCCCGGCTTTGGTCCCCCACTTCCAGTGGGGCCATCTGGCTTCCTCGGAGCCGAGAGCCTTCCAGGGAGGCCCTAACCCATGTGGCATGCTGAAATGGAGGCCACCCACCAAGGCCACAGAGGGGGTATGGTGGCGGGGCCGAGGGTGTGGCAGCTGGGGAAGGTGCCCGTGCGGGTCCTAGCCTGCCTGGGCTGCAGCCACCTTGCCATGGAGCTGCCTCACCTGGACAGTGAGCAGTTCCTTTGTCTTCGTCCCAGGGAGCTTCCTCCGGCAAGTCTTGGGGAGGCTGTAGTATGGGGCTGGGGGCCGATTCTTGGAAGTGCTGGGTTTTACTGCCTCTGGGTGCTTTGGTGGTGCTGTGTACTCTGGAGCCTGAGAGCTCCTGTGCGGGGTGCGCACCCCTGACGCCGGAGCCCCCCGAGTAGATTCCCTGGGGTCCATCCTTGGTGGCATCTGTGGAGTGACTCCCTACAGGGGTGCTGACCCCCGACGCGCCGCCGGCGCTGGACGGCCTGGGGGCTGGGGCACGGCGGCAGCTCCAGGCTCCCGGGGAGAGGCATAGTTCCGCTTCCCAGCCCTGCGTCTGGGCTGGAGCACGTGCAGCGCCGTCACAGTCCTGCCTGGACCGCAGCTCGGAGTGTTGAGGGAGCTCAGGTCCAGAGGAGATCAGCGGCCTGAGATCGCTTCAGGCAGCCCTGGTTTGCTCTTTCTGGTGGGGATAAAGTTGGTTCTGGTTTCAGATTTTGATTTTTAATTTTATAAATGTGATTTGTTCATATGGAAGATTTGGATTGTGAGCAATCCTGAAGCAGCCAGAAGAAGTCCCCAGTAACTTTGCTTTAGCATTGTGGAGTGTTTTCTCCCAGCAGCCCCCTTCCTCCCCCTTTAGTATTTTTCAAAGACAATCGAGATTCTGTTTTATGTACAGTTTTACAGAATGTACTTGTCATTTTTGAAGTAGACTCATCTGCGTTTTCGATACGGGCTACAGGGGAAAGACCAGATTGTCGACGCTTAGCTGTGGGAGGAGGAAATCTAAAAATATCCCTTTCGCTGGCCTGGCACGAGGAACCCCACGGCTCCACATTTTGCTCCCAGGAGAATAAAGGCAGAATTAGCCGAGACGAAGAGTGGACCTTCATGCTGGTGTTTGGTGTCGACGCTCACAGAGCACAGGTCGCGCGCTCCCTCTCGGGCCCAGAGATGAGGAAGGGGCCGTGACGGGAAGGAGCACTGGATGGAGCATGGCCTGGCCTGGCTGTGGAGGAGGCTGGAGCCCAGTGCCTTCCTCGGGAACCTCAGGAGCTCTCCAGCTTCTTCTGCAGAGCGGACACTGTGTGGCGGGCTGGAGGGGTCTTCTGTTGGACACCGGCTACTTCTTCCCCCAAGACCCTCTCTGGTTGCAGGAGGGAAACTCTCAACCGTGAAGAGCGTTTGGAGAGAATTCTGCTCTCAGTAAGACGGAGCAGAAGGACCCTTCCCGATTTTTCCAGCTGAGTACCACTAAACACCCTGGATATTGGGTATAAAACAGAAGACTCTGGAAGGTGGAGAGAAGAAGGCACACAGGCTGGTGACCTTGGGACTGAAGAAATGACCCAGCAGTGACTCCCTGGGTTGTCCTTTTGTGTCATAGATCCCAGACTTGAAACAGAAGATGCCAGCCAGTGGAAGCATCAGGGGGCACAGACAGAAAAGCCCCTGAAAGCCTACTCTCTCTAGCCTACGGACCAGGAAACAGGCAGCCTAGCAAGACACCAGACTCGTAGACAGTAACCCTCTTTGCCAGCCAGATACGACTGCAAGCTGTGGTCCATCTCCGTCCAGCCAGGGCTGAATCGGGGGCACAACATCCGCCCTCATGAGGCTGTGTATCAGAGAGGCCAAGGAGAGAGCCAGGAGCCAGGGGGTACTGGAGCTCCTCAGCTGGGCTGCCAGTGGAGACCACCCAGAGGTGCCCTACCCAGTGATAATAAGTCCACCTCACCCCTCCTCCTTCCCATACTGGGAGCAATTATGAGGCATTTCTGCTCCTCCCAGCCAGGGTGGAAGTCCCACCCTTGACTGGCAGTACAAAGAGCCCCTCCACCACTCAGTGTCAGCAGAGGACCAGTGGGGAACCTGGACTTCTATCCTTCCTGGGAGTAAGGCGGCAGCTCTAAACCCCTTCATCTGCCAGAGGTGTGTCCCAAAAAAGCCAACTGAAAGGGAGGGTTTAAATAAGAGCTAGAGTCTCGAACCACAGTACCCCAAATGTCTGGGTTTCAGTGCAAAATCATTATCGTGCCAAGAATTGAGAAAATCTCAACTTGAATGAGAAAAGACAACCGGTAGACTCCAGCACTGAGAGGACACAGATGTGAGGACAGAGATTTTAAAGCCAGGATTACAAGAATGCTGGAAGCAATGAGAACGTGGAAGGTCTCAGCAAAGAAACAGAAGATCCAAAGAAGAACCAAATGGCCATTGTACGACTGGAAAATATGATAGCCAAAATAAAAAACTTGCAATTGAGGGGACAGAGGAAACCGTCTGTGAACGTAAAGATAGAAACAGAGGTTCTGCAGAGGAGGAAAAAACGGGCTGAAGAAAATGAACAGACGTTTCACCAAAGATGATACACAGATACCAGAAACACATAAAAAGATGTTCAGCATCATTAGTCATTAGGGAGATGCAAATTAAAACCACACACAATGAGGTATCACTACACGCTTATCAGAAGGGCCCAAATAAAAACAAAATATCAGCCACAAGAACACAGGCTGATGAGGATGCCGAGAATCTAGACGATGCTGGGGTTGCTGGTGGGGATGAGAAGCGGTACAGCCACTGGAAAAGGAGTTCGGCAGCTTCTTAAAAATCTAAACATTGGCTATCATAGGACCCAGTGGTGGCCGTTCGGGCACTGCTCACAGAAGAGTGAAAACTCATAAGTGACACGAAAACCTGCACATGAATGTTCATACCAGTTTTTCTCCGAGCCTGAAACCGGAAGCGATTCAGATGTTCTTTGGTGGGTAAAGAGTTTCACCGTCCGTCCGGTCCCTGGAACCTTGTTTGGCAGAGAAGAGAAGCAGTTGATGCACTAGATAAAATCTCCCTACGCCTGTCCCCAAAGGTTATGTACTGTCTGACGCCGAGTATATAGCATTTTCAAAATGACAAAATCAGTTTGAAAATGATAAAATTACAGCGATGGAAAACAGACTCTTGGTTGGCAGGGATTGGGGAGTTCGTATGGGGGAGGGGACGAGGGTACAAAGAGCACATGAGGGATCCGAGTACTAAGGATTGAAACCTCCTCTCTTTTGAATACAAGGATGTCAGGATTTTGGGCTTAATGTTCTGTTGTTTTGCAAGATATTCCCATTGAGGGAAACTGGGTAAATCTGGGCTTGGTAGATTCCTCACAGCTGCCTGTGAATCTACGATGACTTTAAAATAAACAGTTTACTGAAAAAGCAATGGGACAAGGAGGGGGATCCCTTTTTGTGTGGCAACCCAGAAACATGCCTGTGATATCATTGGAAGTGCCCGGGGCTGATGACAGACTGTTCAAGAGTGAGGCGAATTCTGGAATGAGTGTGCTTGTGGGGAAGCACCCTGGAAGTGTCTCTACCCAGACACTCAGTGACGGAGTTGGAGGACTGGATCAACCTGTCATTTGTCTGTCTGTCTGTCTGGTTCCTCAGTGGGAGACAGACGAGGAGGGGGCAGCTGCAGTGTGATGCGGGGGGGGGAGCAGCGTACTATGCTGTGGAATTATGGGTAATATTTTTTCTCTGTCTCTAAGTTCTAAACATGTGTCGTGGCTATAGGTTTTTTTTAAAGATTTTATTTACTTATTTATTTTACAGGGAGAGAGACAGGGGAGAGGGAACATAAGCAGGGGGAGTGGCGAGAGGGAGAAGCAGATTCCCCATGGGGCAGGGAGCCTGATGCGGGGCTGGATCCCAGGACCCTAGGATCCTGACCTGAGCTGAAGGCAGGTCATGCCTTCGGGTGGAGCCCCCGGGCACTCCTGTTTTGTTTATTTTATTTTATTTTATTTTATTTTATTTTATTTTATTTTATTTTATTTTACTTTATTTTATTTTTACGGTGGAAGAAGTTACCTATTAGAAATGGAAACCACATGAGCAAAGTTACGCTCTTCTGCTAGCCTCCGAGGGAGCTCACAGGCTGCGCTAAGCCGTCAGACCGTCATCTGACAGCCGCTCTGGTTGGTACGGAGCAGAGGGGGACATTCGCTCTGACTACTTTGCTGCTGGGGCTTTGCCCTGCGTTTCTCGGACACGGGGGCGTCCCAGGCCCAGATGTGGGTAGTGGCCTCACCTGCGCCACACACACCTGTTCCAGCCTGTTTTCCCGGCCGCCAATAAGCCAGGAGGTGGGAGCGAGGCAGGATTGTCACAGGAGCCTGTGTCTCTATTCAGCAGTGATGGCCTCACCCCTGTGTGTCCCGTGTTAGGCTCTGTGATACCGTCATTTATAGTGAGAAATACAGACTTGGTCTTCATCTTCGTTTCTGGCACCGAGCTTCTAAAACCTTTGGAGTCCCCTAAGTAGTAAGAGGGTAAATGTGTCCCATTCATAACAAACCTGGCGAACCAGCCATGTTGGTTCTTTGTGCCCCACGCACCAGCCTCCTGGGGGAGAGAAAAAGGAGATCGACTACCATGGCCAAGGCCAAGGATTCCAGTAGTCACGCCTACATGGTGACAACTGCCAGAAACCCGGAAGGGTGGGCTTCCCGGAGCTTCCAAGTCAGTGCAGCCGTGGAGGGGCCCGGAGAGGGACCGGCTTAGAGAGGGCGGGACCGCCCTTCACCCCCTGCCCTGGACCCTTGCCCTGTATCCTTTATAACACTCTTTATAATAAAGTGGTAAGCATAAGGAGATGTTTCTCTGAGCTCTGCCGAAGCCGAGGGGAGGACACTGAGTTGTAGCCGGTAGATGGGAAGCACAATGACAGCCCGGACTGTGATTGGTGTTGGAAGTGGTGAGGGGCCGTCTCTGGAGACAGAGCTCTTGACCTGCAGGATCTGAGGTGTCTTCAGGGCTGGGTTGCATGGGGCATCACCCACTGGTGTGGGAAGCTCCATGCATCCTAACACACGCTCTGGCCCGATGTTGCCGAGGGCACACCGGGCCGCAGTGATGCCCACCTGAGATTCTCAGAGGCCTTCGCTGGGCGAACCCCCCTCCCCATAGCAGCCGCAGCCCGCTGAGGGGCACGTGTGAGGATGGCGTTTTCCCTCCCTTGGCAATCTTGTTCGGTAGAGAAGGACGGCTTTGTCGGCTCGCTGGTTTTTTAGCTCTTGCAGGAGCCAGGACTGGCCTCCTGCGCGTTCTTTCCTGGAAGCTGACAAAGAACACAGGAGTCTACTGGCTCACTGCGCGGGCCACCGTCCCTAAGATCTCACTGGCCTCTCTCTGCCAGCGTTTGTTTATACGTAGGGTGACGGTTTGGTTTGTGGGGAGCAGGACCCAGCGAGCTGCGTTTCTGGATTTTGCACCTATTTTTAAATTGATTGCCTCCAGCCCAGAGCCTCTGTGGAACCCTGCGTCCTTCGGTATGCTCACCAGGAGAGGACCCCGTGCTCAGAAGCCTGCCGAGGTGAGACCATTTCCTGGGGGGCCACCGCCGCTTAAGAGTTGCAGGTTTCCCGGGATCAGTTCTTGGCCCATCTGGTTCCATCAGGTGGGGGTAGGAGCACAGTTGCCATCGACCTGGCGTGCAGCGGGAGGCCTGAGCGGCGTTTGAGGCACGTGTGAGGATGCCTCTCACCGAGAGGCAGCTGAAGAGACTGGCACCCAGAGCCTGGCACGTGGTCACCTGCTTCCCGCTCCAGCCGCGCATCGTGTTCCCACTGCCCTGAGCCAGGCTGGATGATCACGGCTGCCTTTCTGTGCTTGTGTGTGAGGGAGAAAACCGGCCTTGATGCCTTCAAAAAGGCAACAAAGCAAAGGTGCCGAAGCCGAGAGTGCGTGCCCCGGCCGTCCTTGAGGGTGTCCGGGGAGGTGGGCTCCCCACAGGCAGCCTCGTCCCTGGAGGGCCTGCAGAGCTGGGCACCACTGCTGGGCCGTGTTTGTTGGGGTTGGTCATGCCACGTGGCAGAGAGGCGCCGGCACAGGTGCTGGAGCACAGTGGTTCCCCAGCCCGGTCGCTCCAGTAGGTGGCACCTTCTCCAGTTACTTCCCGAAGCCAGTGGGTGCAGATCCTGGAGGCTGGATTGGACATCGAATCCCCTCCCCAGGCTCAGGCACCCTCATGGCACCAGGAGGCTCCTCAGCATCACTGGGTCCCCAGGGATACCCACTCTCAAAAGGGGTTGTCCTGGCCCCCCAGGGGCGTCCTGCGTACTTCACCGCCGGGGGCATGAAGCTGGGAGGCCATGGGTGCTGCCACCTCGGCAGGGTGTCTGCCCACTTTCCTCTGGGTTTCCCAACGTTGACACGAGGCCATCCGGCTCAGGGGACATGCATAACCGGAGTTCAGGTCCACAGAGCGAGCTGGGGCCAGCTCACACACCTCCTCTCCACTCTGGTCCTTGGCTCAAGTATTGACCCCCTGGCGGTCGGCAGACTCGCACACCCCAGGGTTTGCTCCCAGCCCCTCGGGAGCTGATTTTCCAGTGCACCTCTAGCTTTTGGGGTCTTCTGTGCAGAGTGAGTGAAATCCCAACAGAAATTTGGCCAGGTCTTCGTGAGGCTGTTAGGCTGAGAGGCGGGTGGGCGGCCAAGCCGGTTCTCTAGACAACAGAGGCTAAGGGTCTGAGGGCGGACAGCTGTGCCTGGAGACTTCATCCCGGCCGCCGAACGTTTCCATTGGATTTCCCCAGGGGGCCCCGCTTTGTCCAGAAGCAGCGCGCTACCTCCCCAGGTCCAATACCCCATTTCTGCGGGCGCCAGCTCTCCAGGCCACACACCCTTATCCCGACTGCAGAGCTCCCTGTCTACTGGGGGGCAGGGGGAGGATCCCACAATGAGGAGTGCAGGGGAGGGGAGAAGGGGGAGTTCCCTGGGACTCCAGAATCTCAGGGCTGCAGCTTCCACCGTGGTCTCAGAGTCCCCAAGGGTGTGGACCGGCAGCCCCGTCCTCCGGACGCTCCAGACCTTCATCCCGGCTTCTGTGGGGGCCGAGTGTGTTTGGCTCTGTCCCCACAGCAGACTGCAGGCTTCCTGTGGGCCAGGTCCTGCCTTGCTCCGTGCTGTGCTGTTCTGCCACGTCTCTGGGATGCTGATGGGGGCCCGCGGGGCCATCGGGAACAGCATACTGGAACATTCCTATGTGCGGGCTGGCGTGTGCACCTGGCAGTGGGAGTCTGGTGATTGACCTTGTTCTTCATCGTAGGCCCATTATGGTAGGGGGTGGAGGGTGGGGACACCAGTCTCATTTAAACTTCACACAGTCGTCCTGTTGGTAGTGACCTTTCACCTCAGGAAGCTGAGGCACAGGAAAATGAAGCGACATTGGGTAGCCGGGGACAGTGGGTTGGCACCCGCTGATCTGTAAGGAGCCGTGTGGGTAACCACCACGCTTTACTCCAGTGCCAGCACCCCAACTGCCAGGCCGCGGGCTTAGCGGAGTCCCCTCTGCTTCCTGGAGGGCCAGCACAGAACCCGCTGGTGAGGGGGGCTTCAGGCCTGTTTTGGGGTTCTGAGTCCCCCTCCACACACACAGCCTGGATGAGGCTCCTTTTCCAGCTCTGGTCAGCACGGCAGCAGCTAGCAGTGTGTCTGTCCTGCCTTCTGTCTCCCACCGCAGGGAGCTGCTCTTGGTTTCGTCTGGACGTAAGACTGCGGGGCTGGGGCAGCTGCAAAGATTTGACTTCTTTTCTCTCGACAGCTTTGGGTCGGGCGTCTGGGGAAGTGCGGATGTGGGTGTGCGGCCTCTCGGCCCCTTGAGTGCGGTCACTGGCCGCGCAGCACCGTGGCCCCAGCGGGACGGCCATCAGGCGGCTTCTCTGCAGCTGTCCAGGTCCGGCTGGCGCTGAGCTTGGTCATGCTCCGTCTGAAGGCAGGGCCGAAAGAGCCAACAGGAGTGTGGAGGGCACGGCAGCCTGAGAACAGTTTGTCACATGTGACTCCTTCGCTGAGAGGTATTTGCTGGATGGCTCGATGCGCCTGGCAGCCCAGCGGGGGGTATCACGGCCTTCAGGGAGCCCAGGGTCTAGAAGGGAGACAGGGGCCTCCCTCCAACCATCTCAGATGTGGTGGACGCCATGAAGGGAAAGACCCAGGGCGCACGGTGTTGCTGGGTACTGACTGTTCACAGTAGATTTTATCTGTTACTTCTTTTAAATGTTCATAATGAATAGTAAAGTGCATGATTCTGAAATGTACAGCTCGATGAATTTGTACATACGTGTACCCCCATGAGCCACCACCCAGATCCATCTGTGTAATGTTCCGGAAGGTTCTCTCACGCCCCTTCTTGGTCAGCACTCCCCTCTCCTCCGCAGGTAACTATTGTTCGGATTTCCCGCCAGTAGGTGCACCCCGACTTCCACTGAGCTCAGGGCACCATGCGGGGTTCCACCCATGAGAGCGTGACCTGAGCCCAAAACTGAGAATTGGTCGCTTAACCAACTCGGCCTCCCAGGTGCCCCTGTGATTTATTTCTAACAGGCAAATCTGGCCAATTCCCCCCAGCTTAAATCTCTTTAGGGGCTTCTAGGAGTACTGCACATGATGTCTGTTCCAGACCCAGCTCTCCCTGAGCTGATCCACGCTTACCCTTCAAAGGTCAGGTTGGCGGTCACTTCCTCCAGGAGGCACCCTCTGCCCCCGCAGTTCTGCTCCAGACTGGAGGAACAGTGTCCCTCTGTCTCCATGGCTCCCCACAGGAGCCCCTCATAGTCCTTCTGGCCATCACGACTGTCCATGGCCTGGCCGTCTACCCGCTGTGTGGATGGCCCACTCCCTGGCCCTGGCACACAGCCCGTGCACTGGGTTCCATCGGAGGCCCCTCCCCGCAGCTAACAGTCATGAGGCACCTATTTATTGTGAGTCGGGCAGCGAGCTGGCCCCGGGCCCGTGGGGATGAAGGGGACAGCCCAACTGGGATCAGTCCCAAGTCAGAGCTTTCACCCTACGAGCCGCTAGGTTTAAAAAAAATGTTTTAATTGAAATATAATTTACATACTATGGAATTCCCTTTAAAGTGTGCAATTCAGTGGGGTTTAAGTTTTTAGAATATTCACAAAGTTGTGCCACTATCGCCGCTTTCTAATTCCAGAACATTTCTGTTACCCTACAAGGAAACCCCATACCCATTGGCAGTTTCTGCTCTGGCCCCCAAAGCCTGGCCCTGGGGCCCTCAGGTCTCCATCAGTCTGCGGATTTGTCTGGTGCAGACGTTTCGTCTCAGTGGAGTCGTGCGGCCTTTGTTGGGACTGGCTGTTCTCACTTAGCGCCCCGTGTTCCGGTTTGTCCGTGTGGTAGCGTGCATCAGTGCCTCCCTCCTCATTGGCGGAGCGACGTTCCCTCCTGTGTCGAGACTACCTCTGACTTAGCTGTCCATCCGCTGACGAACACTTGTTTCATTTTCAGATCTTGTGCAAATGCTGCTGTGAACATTCGTGTACACATTTTTGGTGGACGTGTATTTTTTTTTAAAGATTTTATTTATTTATTTGACAGAGATCACAAGTAGGCAGAGAGGCAGATGGGGGGGTGGGGGGAAACAGGTTCCCCGATGAGCAGAGAGCCCAATGCGGGGCCAGATCCCAGGGCCCTGAGATCATGACCTGAGCCGAAGGCAGAGGCTTCAACCCTCTCAGCCACCCAGGCACCCCTAGTGGACGTTTATTTTTAATTGTCTTGGTATGTGACTAGTTGTGGAATTTCTGTGTCGTAGGGTGACTTCATGTTAAACTTTTTAAGGAGTGAGCAGCCATGTGTGAAGGTTGGGTAAAAATGTGTAAAAAAAGGAGCGCCTGTGCAGCTCAGTTGATTAAGTAGCCAACTCCTGGTCTCAGTTCAGGTCTTGATCTCATGGTCATGAGTTCGAGCCCCACATTGGGCTCAATGCTGGATATGGTACTTATGTAAAATATGTATCTATGTAGGGGTGCTGGGGTGGCTCAGTCGGTTGAGTGTCTGACTCTTGGTTTCGGCGCAGGTCATCATCTTGGGGTCGTGGGATCGAGCCCCGCACTGGGCTCCTCGCTCAGTATGGAGTCTCCTTCAGATGCTTCCCCCTCTCCCCTCTCCTTGGCCCCTCCCCGCTCATGCAAGCTCTCTCCTTTTCTCTCAAATAATAATAAATAAAATCTTTACAAAAATATGTAAGGAAAAGACTAAATTTATTCACTTCCATTCAAGACACTTGCCAAATAACGTGCAAGATGTCGACCTTGTCTGATGGAGGCCAGCTCCTCCATGAGCTCGAAGAACTCTTAAGTGGAAGTGGTTTTATGGTGTTTTTACGTTGAGCCGTTCGCTGCTTTAACCTGCACTCACGGAACGGCCACTCGGTGCCAGCTCCCGCCACGCTGGGCACGTGAGCGGCCTCAGTCCTGCTCGAGGACCACACGGAGGAGGACGGGAGATCAGGACGCTAAGGAAGCGGGTCGTATTGTGGGCGGGGAGACGAGAGGGGCTCCTGACAATGAAGGGGTGCGGGCAGAAACATGGGGTCGCGTGAGATTTGAACAACGCCTTGGAGTAGGTGGCAGGGGCTGCGCAGATTGCTGGGGAAGGACCGGCCCGGAGCGGGGCAGCTGGGGCAGGAAAGAGGAACGGAAGCCTCAGCAGCCGGCGGGAGAAGGATCAGTTCTATTCGCAGAGGGGGCCCATGTAGGGGTTTTGTGCGGAGTTCAGCTATGGTCTGACTCCAGGATTTAAAGGGGTCCCTCTGCCGCTTTGTTGGCTCAGGTGACGGGGAGAGGGCAAAGCAGGGAGACCAGGTGGGCAGCCTCTGGGCTCATCCCATGGCGAGCTGGTGGGCGCTGGCACAAAGCAGCGAAGGATGGGAAGAAACACTGTTCTAGTAACGCAGCAATGCGCCCCTGCAAAGTGAAGTCACCTCATCGTCACACTGAAGTCACCTCATCGTCACACTCCGAGAGACAGTCCTCTCTCTTCAGTGACGTCCGTCCTCCTGGGCTCGTTTTTTTTTTTTTTTTAAAGATTTTATTTATTTATTTGGCAGATTGAGAGAGAGACAGTGAAAGAGAGAACACAAGCAGGGGGAGCGGGAGAGGGAGAAGCAGACTCCCCGCAGAGCAGGGAGCCCAGCACAGGGCTTGATCCCAGGACCCTGGGATCATGACCAGAGCTGAAGGCAGACGCTTAACTGACTGAGCCACCCAAGAGCCCCTGGGCTCTTTTACGTGCACGTACTTTTTTACTTGAATGGAATCACACCCTCAGTGTAAAGTTTAGTAGACCTGCTTCCCGCCACCCCCCGTGTGTGTGCCCTGGTGTCCGTGTTGACTATAAGGGGCCACCTCCCTGTCCTGCAGCTGCGCACATGTGGGACAGTCGCACTGTCATCTGCTTAACGACTCCCAGGCTGGTAGACGTCGCTGTTTCGCACTTCCCCCTATTTTAGACAGTGTTGCAGTGAAAATTCCTATGCAAACATATGTGTGTGTATTTTTAAAAATAAACTTTTTATTTTGGAATAATTTCATAGCTACAGAAAAGTTACCCAGACAGCAGAGAGCTCCTGTCTGCCCTTCCCCCAGTTCCTTCTCTGGTTCACACCTTACGTTTCTGGGGTCCACTCATCACCGCTCAGAACCGACACTGGTGCACATACTGGTTTATCTTGTATCTGAACCTTATGTGCATTTTACCGCAAACCTATTTTTTGTATACTCATTTGATTGTTTATTTTTAATTTTTTTTCAGAGATGTATTTATTTATTTTAGAGAGCGAGTGTGCATGAGTGGGGAGGGGCAGAGGAGAGGGAGAGAGACGCTCAAGCAGACCCCACGCTGAGTGTGGGGCCCGATGCCGTGCCATAAGTCAGACACGCGCTTAACTGACTGTGCCACCCGGGCACCCTGATTCTTTAAGATAAACACCCCAAAGTGGAATTGTTGGGTCAGAGAGAACATTTATTTATTTATTTTAGATTTTATTTATTTGAGAGAGAGCAAACTAGAGAGATAGCATGGGCAGGGGGAAGGGGGAGGGAGCCTAGTACAGGACTGGATCCCAGGACGCCAGGGTCATGATCTGAGCCACCTAACCGACAGAGCCAGGTCCAGGGGAGCACCCAGTGGCCCAAGGTCCCCACTGGGGAGAAGGTCCCCGCTGCCAGGCTTGCACTAGTTAGTCACAGAGACAGGTTGGAGCGAGGCGGCTTACCACACCTGGAGCACAGAAGATGCCATGTTCCCAGATCGTGACTGCTTGTCCCCGAGACGGGACAGGTGTGAGTTGATGTCGGAGGCCTGGGACATGAACAGCTACCCTCAAGGCCTCCAGACCCACGGGCCCCAGGCCTGCAGCACAGCACAGCTAACCTGTGGCCACTGCGTGTACCTGTCCGTGAGCCCACCAGGCTCAGGCTGGGCCACCCCGGTGCCCAGTGCCTTGGGAGCTGTGTCTGTGGTTGTGCCTGGTGTAGTGCAGGTGACTGGCAACGGACTCTTCCTCACACCTGGCTCCAAGGACTGACGTGACGGGGGTTGCTCGGCTTTAAACCCATGGGGTGTCCTGTGTGCAGAGGGGTGGGGACATCTGGACTGTGGAACGTCAGAGGCAGGGAGCTGCTCCTGGAGCTCCAAGGTCACAGGGGCTGACCTGAGCATGGGTGCTGTCCCAGAGGCACAACCAGAGTCCTGAAGAGCCTGGGCTAAGGGAGGGGAGCAGTCTCGTCCCACTGAGCCCCTGGAAGGGCCGCAGGGGTGCAGCATGTGAGGTGGACCCCGGAGGTTGAGAGGGAGGATGTGTGGAGACAGGAGCAGGAGAGCATGGAAGGCAGGAGAGACAGGGTGAGGGCAGGGTTGCGGCGGTGGGGACCGTGTTTGTTATCTTGAAGAACTAGGAATAGGTTCCCATGTTTCACCAGCTGAGGCCATGTGTCTTCTCACGGCCTCGATGTGTGACGTCACTCACGGGGCTTCTTTGGTCTCCCTCCTGTCCCCTTCTGTTGCTGGTCTCCAGATGCCACAGGCATCGGGACTTGGCCAGGCCCACCGAGGCTCTCCGCTTCCATTCTCCCCCCAGGTGACCCTGCAGGCCTTAAACCCAGCTTCCCGACCTCTGCCTCTGGTGGCCTCCTGATCTCTGTCCTCACCCATCATTAGACATCTCCAGCCTGGCAGGTTCCAAACAGAACTTTCTGGAAGTGTAAGCAGAAACAGGGTATTTGCATGACCTTAACATGCCAGATACTCAGCGGTCACAAAGGGAAAACTAGGAAGTTTACAGTGGAGGAGCTGGTGGGCTGGACCGTAGCCTGGCGATCAAGGTTGGTGGCACATACGTGCTCCTGACGACATGCTGAGAAGGGCACCTCGGCCCCGTGTGTCCTTCCCCGTGCTTCACGGGGAGCTCTCAGACTCACCGCGCTGAGGAAGGAAGCGCAGGCAGGGCCTTGACCCTGTCCTCGTACACGTGTGTTCGCAGCATGCTGCCTCCCAGTCCCCGAGAGGTGGCGATGACCCACGTGTCCATCAGCGGGTGACGGGATAAGCACAGTGTGGTCTGTCCTTACGGTGGCGGATCATTCAGCACGAAGTTCTGACACAGGCTACGACACGGGTGTCCCCAAAGGGCTTTGTGCTGGGCGAAACAGGCTGATGCACAAGGACGAGACACCGTCGTATTCTATTTGAGCCAGCCAGGAGGGGCACAGTCGTGCAGACAGAAAGCAGAACGGCAGCAGCGGGGCTGGGAGGCGGGGGATGCTGCCGAGACAAAACACTACAGACCAGGGCTGACCCACCAGATGCTTCTTTTCTCACTGTTCTGGAGGCTGGACTTCCAAGGTCACGGTTTCAACCTCTGTGGGTAAATGATGAAAATGGGGGGTGGGAGGTGGCTAGTTCCTATGTCCACCTCCTCCATGTGTCCCTGACCCTTCCCGTGTCACCTGCCCCAAGGCGCGGGGGCCATGACCTGTCCCTCTGCACCCTGGCTGCAGAAGGCCTTGTTTGTGTGGACGAGTGAGTCTGGCTTCCACCGTGTGGCATGGTGGGTGCGTGAGCGGGAGTGGTGGCCGAGCAGGATAGCCGGGGCAGGGAGAGGTGTGGCCCGGCGAGGACTCCGGGTGGCCGGCTGGCCCACAGAGAGGCTCGCGCCCATTGGGTGCTGCAGTGACATTGGCCATCAGTAGCTCATACAACGGGGACACAAGCCGAAGGCAAGCGTGGGTCTCAGCCACACCGGTCACTGCTCTGTGGTCTGGAGCGCTCGGGCCTGGTTTTCTTAATCGCTTTGTTCTCTGAACACCCAGAGTTTTGATTATTAGCTGTCGAGAATGACTTCATGTGGAGATTTTACTGCCTAATGGAGTACACACTTATTTAAAAAAGAAAAAAACAAAAACAAAAACCTGGCAGGACAGGAGTAAAAATATAGCTTTCCCAGAAATATATTTAAAGCAAAAACCCATTAAGAACTCAGGAGAACATAGAGTGCTAGTATGAAGTGTGAGGTAGCGAGGGAATTTGGGGGCACGCTTGGGCCGTGGCGGTTGGCCCAGTCCCCCTCCGTATCCTGCCCCCAAGGTTCCCCTCCACGGCCCGTCCCCCAGGCCTGCTGGAAACGCAGGGTGCAGGGGTCTCTTCTGCGTCAGGACACACATCCCTGAGCAAGGGATGGCGGGAGGACCGGGGAGAGCGCCAGGGTGGTGTCCCCCACGGGGTGCCCGTGGTCAGTGTCCATGTGCCCGGGGAGACCTGCCATCCCCGCTCCCTCCTTCCCCAGCCTCTGCCTCCTTCCCACCCCTCTGGCCCGTCCCTGCGTGAGCTGCTGAACACGGCTGGTGTCAAGGTGACTTGGCTGATGGTCCTGGAGCTGCCGGGTACGTTGCGCCATCCACGCAGCGCCGCTAACAGATTCCGAGCAAGAGCCATTCCTTGCGTTCTGAGGATGGGGAATTTCATACCAGTGCCCACCAAGCCCACTGAGTTAGGCCTGGTGCCAGCTCGTGTGATCACTAGTAGGAGTAGGTGCCATTATCTTCCCCACTTTAGAGCTGGAAGAATAAGGCCCCGGGAGGTGCGCCCCCCAGCCCAGATCTGTGCTTGACCAGGAGATGAACAAGGGGGTCCTGGCCGCCAGGTTCTGGGCGCTGAGGACCAGACCTAGGGTGGCTCCCCAGGCTCCAGCCAGCCGGAGATGGGCTGTCCCCGGGACCCATGCCAGCCTCCTGGGCACAGGGGACAGGCCCATCCTGAGCCCACCCATGCGGCCTCACTCCCATGTCACCTCTTCTCTGAGGCAAGACGTGCCCTGGAACGAGCCCCCCCTGCGATTTTATTGATCCAAAGAAAAACGTTAATTAGGTTCATAAACTGTCACTCTTGACTCTGTCCAGAGGGCCTGCCTCCGGCTTCCAGGGCCCCCAGGGAGGCAGGGCCCTGAGGTAGGTGGCGGGCAAGCTTGCCTGCGTCTGCCCCCGCATTCCTCCCTCTTCGGATGAGGCCAGGTGGCCTTCGAGGCCCAGCCTGGCACTGCCCTCCCCCACCCCTCCCGCAGCATGAGCGAGGCTGCGTCGCTCCCTCCCTGGCGACAGGCCCCTCCTCACCCACACCTGCGTGTGCCTGCGCACACCTCCTTCCTTCCTCCTCCGCAGACAGCTCGGCCTCCCTCAAAGCCCCTTTCATGCTGCGAGTAGCTGTTCTGACTCCTGCGTGGTGGTTCGTGCCTGTCTGTGTCCCCCTCTCCCTCCCCTGAGGTGAGACCACACCGTCATGGCCACCCACATCCCCACACCGGCCCAGCCAGGGAAGCCGGCCGAGGGAACGCTGATACCACCAGGACTCCGTGGGTTAGACCGTCCGTCTTTTGCCCCTGCTGTGCTTTCCAGAGGCTGCTTGAGTCTTCTGCGGCGCCCAGCCTCCAGTGGCAACACACTCTTGGCTTGCACACTGTGGGTTTGGACGGTTGGAGAAAGAGTCTTTTGCATCATTTATCTTGGGCCACACCCGTGCCAGGCTGCTTGGAGGGCCCCTTCGAGGCCCAGAGAGGTTTCTAGGAAAGGAGATTCCATGGAAAAGGGCTTTGGGGAAAGCTGGCTGCTTTCGCCTAGCTCGCGGACGGCCCGGAATGCTCAAACACGTCCTCCCAAAGGCCTTCCCGAGGCTGTCGCTGGGTCTGCCCAGTGCTTATCCTGAGTACACACGTGTCCTGACTGACTGAGCGTACCCCAGAATCCCCTTTCTAGAAGCATCTCATGGCACCACGGTTTGGCCTCCCTTTCACAGAAGGACCTCCTGCTCAGAGCAGCCCTGCCACCGCCATGGGACCGGCGAGTGTGAGACACTGCCCCTGGATGGAAACAGCTACTGGTAACAGCACTGAACGCCTTCCAGTTTCCCGCAGCTGCCTTCGTGCAGCATGGCAGCAACGGGGAAAATTGCACATAGAACCTATTTATTTAGAGGCCCCGCCAGCCTCAGGGAAGGAGCCTTTCAGGCTTGGCCAGGAAGGCGGCCAGAGTTACGTTACGGAGTCTCCATGTGCGGCTGTCCTACGGTTTGCACTCCAGTCTCCCGCTGATGGACGTGTAGATGGTTTCCAATTTTTGCATGATTATAAATCATGCTGTAGTGAACGGTGTTGGCATGGCTTCTTGTGCAAATGTGCTAGGTTTTCCTTGGGATGGTTTCCCCCACTTGCCAGGCAGTAAGCATCACCATGGAGAGTTGATTAAACGTACGTCTCACCAGACCTGTCCTGGCAAGTCTGACTTTGGAGCCAGGAATCTTTGATTTCTTTCAGCAAAGTTCAGTGACTCCTGTTATCGGGGAAGGTTAGCGCGCCCTGACTCAGAAGCAGGGCGGCTGGCCGGGAGCGAACGGGCTCAGATACTGCTGGTGGCTCCACGGGGCATGTGCTGTTTCTGTCCCCTCCAGCAGTGGAAGAGAACCCGATTTTCCCACTTCCTTGCCAGCTCTCAGTACTGTTAAGTTTTTCAAAAGCTTTTCCAAATCTGGAGGATGTGTAGTAATATCGCTTTAATATAAGCAGCACACCCCGTGCTTTCGGCATGGTTGAGCTCACGTTCAAACGTTTAATGACTGTTCTGGTTTCCCTTTGTGGATGATCTACTCATGTCCTTCGTACACTTTACTGTGGAGTACTCGTCACTTTTAAAATTACAGGTGACCGGGGCACCTGGGTGGTTCAGTCAGTGAAGCTTCTGCCTTCAGCTCAGGTCATGATCTCAAGGTCCTGGGATGGAGCCGCATTGGGCTCTCTGCTTAGCAGGGAGCCTGCTTATCCCTCCCCCTCTGCCTGCCTCTCTGCCTACTTGTGATCTCTGTCAGTCAAATAAATAAATAAAATCTTCTTTAAAATAAAATAAAATCACAGGTGACTCAGGGCCCTGGGTGGCACAGTCAATTAAGCTTCTGAATCTTGGTTTCGGCTCAAGTCATGATCTTGGGGTTGTGAGATTGAGCCCTGCCTCGGCGTCTACCTCCACGTGGAGTCTGCACAGGGTTCTCTCTCCCTCTCCCCACCCCCACTCTCAAATCAGTCAATAAATCTTTAAAGCACAGTTGAGGGGTGCCTGGGTGGCTCAGTGGGTTAAGCCTCTGCCTTCGGCTCAGGTCATAATCCTGGGGTCCTGGGATCGAGCCTCACATCGGGCTCTCTGCTCAGCAGGGAGCCTGCTTCCTCCTCTCTCTCTGCCGGCCTCTCTGCCTGCTTGTGATCTCTCTCTCTGTCAAATGAATAAATAAAAATCTTTAAAAAAAAAAAAAAAAAGAAAAGTACAGTTGACCCTTGAACAATACAGGTTTGAACTGCGTGGGTCCACTTAGGTGCGTGAATTTTTTTATAGTATGGTACTGTAAATGTATTTTCTCTGATGATTTTCCTCATATTTTCTACTCTCAAGCTTACTTTATCACACAGATATAGTATATATATGTATGACACATACAGAATGCGTTAATCTATGGTTTATGTTACTGGTAAGTTTACCAGCCAACAGTGGGCTGTTTGGGGGGAGTCGGAACTTAGGCATGGATTTCTGACTGCTGGGGGGGCTCCTAATCCCCATGTTCAAGAGTCAAGTGTAGTTTGTTAAAATTCTGAATACAGTCTCCTCATGCTCTTTTGTCAGTTATTTGTGTTGTAAATATTTACTCTCCATCTGTGGCTTGTATTTTTTGAAAGATTTATTTATTTGAGAGAGAGAGAGAGTGAGAATGAGTGTGAGCTGGGGGAGGGGCAGAAAGAGAGAAAGAGAAGCAGACTCTCCACTGAGCAGGGAGCCCAGTGTGGGGCTCGATCCCAGGACCCCAAGATCACAACCCGAGCTGAAGGTAGACTTTTTACCAATGGAGCCACCCAGGCTCCCCTGTGGTTTGTATTTTTAGTTTATGGTGTCTTACTGAATGAAAGGTTTAAATTGAAATATGCATTTTGTGTCTTCTCCAGCACATCTTCCCCTCCCCGTCGTTGGAAAGATACTCTTCTGCATTCTCCTCCAGGAGTTCAAAAGTTTTGCTTGGCACATTCAGGTTCTGACTCTACTTGAATGTGACTGGTACACATGGCGTGAGGTAGGGACCTGATTGTATTGTCTATATGGTAGCCAGCAGCTCTTCAAACACCCGCTTCAGTCGCCACCCTTTCCCCCCACTGACTTGGAATGCCGCCTGTGTTGCGTGTCAGCTTTCCATCTTTGCTCTTATCAGTCCCTTTAAATGTGTGGGGTTTTTTTTAAGTAAAAAGCTTTATTGAGGTAGAATCTAGAACCACATAGTTTACCCATGTAAAATGTATAATTCCAGAGTTTTTAGTATGTACAATCACCATCACCATTGGCCAATTTTAGAACATTTGCATCACTTCTAAAAGAATGGTGTGTACCATCCTCCCCATGTAGCTACCCACCCCATCTCCCCTGCCCAAAGCAACCACTAACGTACTCTCCATCCCTGTAGGTTTACCTGTTGTGGACATTTCGTATGAGTGGAACAATGTGAAAAGTGGTCTTTTTTTACCGGCTTCTTTCACTTGGGTATATACCTCGGAGTGGGACTGGTGGGTCATATGGTAATTAATTTTAATCAGTGGAGGACCTGCCAGACCATTTTCCAAAGCAGCCACATCATTTTACATTCCCACCAGCAGTGTATGAAGGTCCTGATTTCTCCATATCTTCACCTGCCCTTGTGCGTATCGGACTTCTTGATTCCAGCTCTCTCGGTGGGTGGGGAAGTAATATCGTCATGGTTTGGGTTTGCAGTTCCCCTCCCTTTGACAAACCTGAGACCGTGAAGACTTAACCTCTGTGTTTTTTTCTAAGAATTTGATGTTTTTAGCTCTTCCATTCAGATCTTTGGGCCATTTTTTAAACTGATAAGTGTATTTTATTGAGCATATATTTTGTTCCACTGGCTGTTAAGCATATACAGATGACTTTATTTGTTGCTTAACATGGTCCTAAAAAGTCATTTCCATGGCAGTACATTTTTACAAATGGGAAACCAAGGTTTAGTCATATCGACTTAACTAACCATGATCACAGAACATCACAGGTGGAAAAGTTTAGTTTCAAATTCAGGTCTTTCTGGTGCCAAAAGCCCTTGGTGCTCTTAAGTTTCTTTCTTTTTAAAACATTAACATATAATGTATTATTTGTTTCAGGGGTACAGGTCCTGATTCATCAGTTTCATATAATACCCAGTGCTCCTTACAACACACACCGTCCCCAGTGTCCATCACCCAGTCACCCCCTTCCGCTCCCCTCCCCTCCAGCAGCCCTCAGTTTGTTTCCTGTCATTTCCTGACTTGTTACTTTTAGCCATTCTGACTGGCGTGAGGTGGTATCTCACTGTGGTTTTGATTTGTATTTCCCTGATGCCGAGTGATGTGGAGCACTTTTTCATGTGTCTGTTGGCCAGGTCTTTGGGTCGTTTTGTGTATATGTCTGCCCATGGTGTGATGTAAGGGTCCAGTTTTATTCTTTTGCATGTGGCTGTGCCATTGTCACAGCGTAGGCAGGAAAGAGCCACAGCCCTCCTGTGGACCTCCACCTTGCTAATACTGATTTTAATGACTCAAAAAATTTTATAAATTAAAGGTTTGCTCATTTCAGCAGACCGTCACTGGATTAACAGTAATTAGGTTTTATTGTCATTATCTTGGAAATTGCCCTGCATGCATCTCTGAACATGGGCTTATTTATATGTGAGCACATAAATCACTGTCTCAGGGAATTGTTTTCACATAAGAGGAACTTGGAGGATTATCAAGTTCAAGTGGTCTGCTTTAACTGAAAAACTAGTTATTTGCGAGGCCGGGGAAGCCCTGATGGGAAGTGTGTGCCACTTTCCGTGGCATGAATATTCCCAGCATGGCTGGTTTCGAGCCACCAGAGCGAGCTCTCAGAGTGTGGAGCTGGGGGAGATGCGCAGTCCGCACACACTGGCTCCCGCACACCGCCGTGTACACCCCACTGCGTTTTTGATACGAAAAAGAAACTGTGGTCCCACAGCTTTTTCTGGGGCAAAACTGGTCTCTGTCAGCAACATTGTCATCAGCTGCTTTCGTCCCCCGTGCTTGTCTGTGGTTGTCCTGCCCGGCCCTGGGAGGGAAGAAGAGGCTTGGGAGTCTGATCGACGCAGGGAACTGAGAAGCGAAGTGGTTTCCAGGTGGGATGTAGGGAAGGGCCAAGAAGACGCAAAGAGCAAAGAAGTCCCAATCCCATCGGACATGCCACCGGCAGGAGCACTCTCCAGCCTCTGACCCCTGCACTGCCCATGTCATATCCACTTAGAGGGGACATCCAGGTCCCCTGGGGGGAAGCCAGGTATCTGGAGAACAGCCCAAGGAGGTCAGAAATCTCCAGATTTGGGGGTTCGGGGGGCAGGTGGTGCAGTCGTTTAAGCCTCCAGCTGGATTTCAGCTCAGGTCATGGTCTCAGGGTCATGCAATTGAGCCCCGTGTCCCATGTCTGTTCCAGCCGTCGTTCCTTGCTCTGGGCACAGAGGGCCTGGGAATGCCCCCACCAGCACATTGGAGACTTAGCAAGGGCTAAGCAAGGGCTCCCAGACCACCCTCGCCACAGCCCTCCCCTTGTGCTGGCCACTTGGGACTCAGGGTGGGGAGGTGGGTCCAGAGTGTGGTGGGAGCCTGGCCGGGTGGGGGGCCCTGGGTGCAGGGGAGGGGTCCCCACAGAAAAATGAGGCTGGCCCCCAACTCAGTATGCCAGGGCAGGGGCTCAGCAAGCAGCCCTGTCCTGTCATTTGGGTCAAGGTCGCCTTCCTTCTCACCTCCACTCCTGTGACCTCACCATCTGCTCTCCATTCTCTGAATGCTTCTTTCCCCATCCGGCTTACTCCTTTCTCCATCCGCCCCCATCCACTCTGAGGCCAGGGGGCCCTTGACAGTGACGTGATCAGGCGTGTCCCGACCCCCGAGCCCTACTATGCCCTGACTTCTCCTGGTCACTGCGGTCCCTCCACTGGGCTCCATGCCCTTTGCCCTACCTCTTTCTTCTGCAGGGTGGCTGGAACACACCCTGAATTGAGAATAAGAAAAGCCAAGAACCATTTGCTGGGATATTGGGGGCTGGCCGTGACCTCACAACCGTCTGCACCTCAAGGGCACAGATGCCCTGGCTGAGGGCTGGCCAGGCAGGGCTGGCTCCAGGCCTCCGTCACCAGGGGCATCCCAGACCGCAGGCCACACCGGCAATGCCACCGCTCTGGCCTGCCAGCCACAGGAGTAGGTCTTGCTGCCTACTGCCCCTTTCCCAGCAAACCAGGCTCTCAGGTGCTCTGTGTTCAGAGAGGAAACGGCTGAGAGGACACGACCCATGGAATGGCCATTTGTTGAGGTGTGGGACTCCGCGCCTTCTCAGTCCATGCGGAGCTGTGGGCATGGCCGTGTCAGCCTGGGCCTTGCCTTCACGGTGAACGTGGGGTCCGCCCCACCTGAAGCATTGCTCTCTAAAGCAGAAAGGTATGCTTTTTAATTAAAAAAAATTTTTTTTGCAAATGTTTGCAAAAAAATATTCATATTTGTGGGTTCTGGCTCTTCAGGACCTGCTGTCACAGCTTGCGAGGGGCAGGTCTGCTCTCCGAGGTGGGAGGATCAGAACATTCCCAGAGCCTACCTTGTCCCCTCGGGGGGCACTGGGGAGCACAGGGACTGGCCCGCATGTTGCATTGTGCTGTAGGAGCCAAGGAAGGAAGAGCCAAGGCTCGGGAAAACTAGATGCTCATTTTCTCGACTGGCTGTGTTGCTGGCAAAATGGTGTTATTCACAACCATGGTGGAGGGTCCGTAAGTCACGGTGCCCCCACAGCAGTGCAGCTGACGATGACTCTGAAGTTTTCGCTTGATGTCCCTTCTCTAAACCATCTGGGAGAAAACGGCCCGTAGTCTACAAGAGCTGTGGCTTCCACCGAGCGTGTGTAGACCCTGGGCCGCAGGCTTTATGACCAGCCTCTGGGGCATTGTGTGCAGGAGGGGTGTCTGTCGGGGTTACCAGGGGCTACTCAAAGCAGCCCGGAGGGCAGAACGGAGACTGGGTGGTGTGTGGTGGGCGCCTTTTCCTGCCTAAGCCTCTCAGGGCTGGGAGAGGAGCATCCCGGGGCCCGTGGGCGTCCGGCGGGCATCCTGGGTCCTGCTTGTCTGTTTCCTTCACAAAAGCTCCTGCTGCTGGGTTGAGCTGTGCCCACCACTCTGGCTTCAAAGCTGCCCCCAAAGTCGAAGGCCATTTGGCAAAGATAAAAACTTGACTTTCAAAAGGTGGCACGGGCTTGGCCTGGTTCACAAACCGCGTGGCCGCGGCAGGACTGCAAACCAGAGAAGGTGGGGGCAGCGCCCGCCGGCTCAGTACGACCACTCCGTCCAGGGCCTGATGAGCAGGGGGGAGCCAGGCACCCGCTGATGTGAGAACCCCGCTCTGGAGGCCACGATGGCGCAGGGCTCACCCCCAAGCAACGTTGATGCCTACCGGGGACTGGCCCCCCGCGATTCCCAGGTGCGGGCACTTTGATGCTGCGCTGACAACATGGAGCGAGGCCTTTCCCTGTCCGCCCCCGACAGACCCGCTGGCCGTTCCGCCATGCATCCCCGTGGGCAGACCTGGCCCCCGCAGCAGAGCTGAGGTCGGGCTCTCGGTTCCCCCACCCCAGGACCCCTGGGGCTGCAGCCCCTTGATGTGCGGGTCTGCGGTGTGCGGACTCTCCAGCACCGGGCTTGGCTTTGAATGAGTTCATTCTTCCCGACGCAGTCTCAGCATGCCTGGCCTCTGGGTTCTTCCGGCTGGCGGTGCTTGGAAGCCGGCCGCTGCCAAATCCAGTTGTTTGGCTTAATGTTTCAAGGCCAAGTCCTTTCAGGAAAGCTCTCTCCACCCCCACTGCCCCTTTAGAGAAATAGACGTGCAATTGATTGGCTGCGCAGGGTTTTCATTGTTCTCTGCAGAGAAGGGCATGAGCAGCTCCTCGGTTCACGTCACATTCTCCCTCCCTGCTTCCAAGTGCACGCGGCACAGCAGTGGGACAGTGTGGGACAGCAGCACTTTGAGGCTGGGGTACAGAGTAAGCACTGGCTGACGTCTGTGCAGAGAAAAGTGCCACAGGCTGCCAGAGAATGATGGTGCCCACGGGGAGATGCTGGAACCTTCCATACAGGGTTTGCTGCAGCTGGACATCCCTGTTGGCACTCCTCTCTCTGCTGTGATGTTTCAAAGGCCTGGCTTAATTAATAACCCGTCTCTGTATGTGTTCGCCCACCTCTTCCCCAAGGTGGGAGGGGCAGCGCCGTGCCGGCTCTGGACTTGGCTTCTCCTTGTCTTTCCTGGTGTGAGGGCATGAAGGGCACACTGTCAGGGGTCTTGAGCTCCAAAGGCTCCATCAGAGCCAAAAGAACTTTTTTCCTGGCTCCCAGTTCTGAGGTTATCCCATCTGCCTGGAGTGGCAGAGTCAGCCCGTCCCAGCAGAGACACCCAGTGGTACACAGATGAGGGACGGGAGGGAGATGGTGGACCTGGAGACAGAGGGGGTCTGAAGCCCAGTGCTGCCACTTACGAGCTCTGCGGCCAAGGGAGGTTATGACCCCCTTTCTGAGCCTGCTTCCTCATGCATAAAACAAAGGCTAGATCATAATATGATGCAGCGGGAGGGAAGAAGGGGTTCCTAGCATGGGCTGTGCCCCATAACGTCAGGGAGGGGAGTGTGGTTGTAGCACACGCTGTTGTCCACCTCTTTGAAGTAAGCAGGATTCCTGTCCCAGGTGGAAAAGATCTCGCCCATCGCCATGCTTTCGTGAACTTTCTGCCAGAAAGCTTGAGGCGTCCTGTCTCTGCGGCTGCCTGCACGGGGAGTCCAGAGCAGCCTCCAGCTGTGGAGGGAGCGGAGTTGGCAGGGCGCAGCGGAGGGGAGGCTGAGCTGGGTGTTACCTTTGGTGCTGTTTGGGGGCCCAGGCTTGTTCACTAGAGAGGAGGTAGGACGGGGGGGACGGACCCCAGGCCTGACATCAGGGGGCGTCCTCGTGGCATCCTAGCATGCTAGTGCGTCCTGAGTGTCTGCTTGGGGAGGGAGCTCACAGGGAGAAAAGACAACACCCTGCGCCCCAGAGGTGGGGAGACCAGGCCATCCCAGGGGAGGAGAGGGGGAGGCAGGGCTCCTGCACTAGCAGCCCGCTGCCCACTCCTGCCGCCCCCCAGGCCCTTCCGGGAAGCCAGGGCTCAAAGCAGCACAGGTGGGCAGTGTCAGCTCTAGGACAAAGTCCGGTGTGGAAACTGAGGCCCAGATAGGGGAAAGGACTTGGCCCAGACCGCACAGTCAGGTGTCGCAGACGTGAACACTGGGGCAGGAGCTGTGGCTGCCGGCTCTCTCTCCCTGCAGGCCCGCCCTCGAGGGGTCTGCCCCTGGGAGGAGGGGAAGGTCCCGCCCAGGCTGCCCATTAGAAGCATCTGGGGAGGTTAGACCACCCGGCCCCCAGGCCACACCAGGACCAACCAAGTGGAAAAAAACCTTCCAAGGAGGGTTCGGGCATCAGTATTTTCTAGTCGCTCTTTCCCAAGAACCAGCTGGCTGTTTGTTTCAATGATATTCTCTGTTGTTTTTCTGTTTTCAGTTCATGGCTCTATGCTCTGCTCTCTTAGGAATCACCCCCGTTTGCCGTGGGTTTATCTTGCTCTCTTCTCTTTCTAGTTTCTTCAGGTGGGAGCATCGATGGGGGACTAGAGACTTTCTCTCTAATAATGCGAGCCTTGCTGCAGGGCTACGAGTGTCCCCCCGGGGCCTGCTCTAGCGCCCCACCCCCACCCAGCTTTGACACCGGGTGGTTGTTCGGAGCTCCCATGTCATCCCACTGGGCAGTGGGTTTGAGAACCAGTGTCCTCATCTCCTGTGGCTCTCGGGCCTCCTGACCTGGAGCTGAGAGCACGTCCCGGTCCCCTCTCCAGGCCTGTGAGGAGGACACCAGGTGTGACCTGCTGAAGAACTTTTGTTTTGGGACAACATGACACTGGCCGGGCCACCTGTGCTGCTCTCTCCTTCCCTACCTCGTCACACACACTGGAGAAGTTAATTCTCAAGTATATATGGAAAACAAGTGAACAGGAAGCCTTTGGGGGTGGGAGCAGGGAGAGAACCAGATGGGCTTTACCTGGTGTTAAGTGATGTGAAGCCGGGACAGTGTGGAAAGGAGGGTCCTGGCGTGCGCCTGGGCCGGGAGACTGGTGAGGGACCATGTCCCTGGCGTCTGGTGCCCAGGAAGAAATGGCATCACCGATGGCATGCAGGGCCCTGCTTCCCACAGGATCTTCAGCCCACACAGCACCCGGAGGAAGTCGGTCCTGGTTCTCTCCTCCCACCTGTCACCAACCCCAGGACCCTTGCCCGTTCTGGAGTCCTGGCATGCCCAGGCCCTTCCCATACACTGAACCTCGGGCTCGAGCCCCGAAAGCCTCTGGTGGAGAACTGAGGTGGCAAGGCTGTTCGGGGCAATTCCCAAAACTTGGGGAAAATTCTGGCCCAGAATCCCGACCTATATGGCTGCCCACGTCCCGGTTCCTCCCTTTGGGCCTCAGTTTCCCCATCTGCAGAGAGGACAGTGTCCCCCTGAGGGTCACTGAGTAAATGCAGCAGAAGGTGACGGTCATCCCCACCCACAGCCCAGATGGCCGATGGGACCCTGCTGGAGCTGCTTCCAGAGCTTTCTGGAGGCCACAGGGCAGGCTTGTTTGGGGCTGGTTTATGGCTTCCCCGTAAATCATGGGGCAGGACTAGGGTCTGAAGAAAAAGTGTTGAGTAAATGTTTGGGAGGAGCAGCTCGTCTGCCTGCCTAGAGACGGAGCTGGCGAAAACAAGATTCCGTCTAGGAATCGTCCAGCGCACGGCGGCCTGCCAGGAGCCAGGGCAGCTTGGACGGGGTCCCTGCACACACAATCAGCCCACTGTGGGGCCTGCCGCCCCGGCCGGCTGGCGTCCCCCAGGCCCGGAATGAATGGCCCCTCGCCGGGAGGCTTTGACCATTTACGAGGTGCCGTCTGGACTATGATGAATGAGGTGGCGTTCATCAACTTTTCGGGGAACCTGGCCAGGATGGAAGGTGCTCAGTGAATGGGGGAGGAGCACTGGCCTCCTTGCTGGGTCACTCTAGGCCTTCCTTTTCTGTGCCTCGGTTTCCCCCTCTGTATGGAGGAATGGATGAAGAGGCCCCGACCCCAGCCCCAGTCCCCCCGTCGTCCCCAGAGCCAGGCTCCACTCTCTAGAAGGTCACCCTCCTCATCTTGGGTGCAGTCTGGCCGGGCCATCTCAGGCCAGCAGCTGTTCCTTCCTGGGCCTCGATTTCGTCCCCAGAGAAAGTGCCTCCAGTCTTGGGGTTTGGGGCTCATTGCTTTTCCCTCTGGTTGTTCCATCCAGCAAGTTCAGGGAAGGTGCTGGTACTGGAATCAGAACGGGGATCCAAGGCCCAGCCCTGCCATGTGCTGGCCATGTGAGCCGAAGCCAACCCCTTGTTCCCATGTCCTTCTTGCTGGGGGGTGAGATACGAAGTCGGGATATGAATGAGGTGCTGTCCGTCCTGGGCTGGGTTTGGACCTATGCACACCCACCCGATGGCTGGCAGCTGGACAGAGGGGCCAGGGGAGGACCAGCCTGGGGTGATCGCTGGCGGCATTTGGGGTTCCCCCAGGATTACCTTAGCACACCTGGGCAGCCCTGCTCCGTAATGAAGTGATATGCTCCACAGAGCAGGCGGCATTGGCCCTGCCCAGCCAGGTGCTTGGCCCCAGGGACAGGGCTAGTCTAGACTGCTGCCCCCTGGCTGGCAAGCCCCGGGCCCAGGAGGGGTCGCTGTGCCCCTAGTGTCTGTCCGGGCTGGAACATCATCTCCACTTTCCGGCCTTGTTAATACCTCTGGTGAAGCAGTGGCGGGACGGATGGAGAAACTGTCTTTACTACTACACGGACTGCTGACATAGCGTCAGTGCAATCTCCAGGCGAATTTGAAAGACAAAAGGTTCTGTCTCTGATCCTTCCCTGCTCAGACAGCTGTATATCTCAGGTTTGCAGCCAGTTCCCTCCTGCATCCCTGGGCACAGGCGTGCAGAGACCCCTGGTCTTCCGCCTCCTCCGTCCTCCTGCCGTGGCTCACGGCTCTGGCGTGTTTCACGGAGCAGATAAAGCGGACGAGGCTTCAGTACTCCCCCACGGTTGGCTCCTTTTCTGTTGTAAGTAGCATTGTCACAGATGTTTCTAAAAGTGCTTTTTCCCTCGATTCAGCAAACTTTTATTGAAGACTTGTCCATACGCTTGAGTCCTCTTTAGAATTAAATCTTCAGGAAAGATGTCCAGGAATAGGGTTAAAGAACAGAATTCCTTTTAGAGATCCGCTCTCTACAGGAGAAGCCCTTTCGGCTTAGCATCCGTGGGGAGGAGGGCGGCGAAGGAGAGTGCGTCCGCGCCCGGGGGCAGTGTGTGCAGGTGGAGGGAAGAGCTCCAGGGCCGTGGCAGGATCCCGTGCAGGATAGGGGGCCGTCCCAGAGGCCGGGGCACTGCCAGTGAGCCCCACCCCGCAGGGGACAGTCCTCGTGAGTCAGCGTGTCAGTTTGAAACGAACGAACAGCTCCTCTGGAGTGTTCCTTGATGTCCCCTCGGGATGTTCTGGTCCTTTCCCTGCTCCCTGGCTTCCCGTCGGGAGGGCTGTCAGCACCGCTGCCTCGGGCCTTTCTCCCCCGCAGTGCTCGCCCTAAGTACCCCCAGTCAGCCCGACCGCTGCTGTCCCAGAGCCCAACGCTCCCCTGTGTGCCTCGTGCACACTGTCCACTGTTGTATTCAGTCCTCACAGTGGGGGAGGTCACCTGCTTGGGCGGGATGTGGGCCCTGGCACCCAAGTCCAGAGCCTGTGTGCAGGCCTGCAGCCAGGCCCTGCCACTGGGGCCCCCGCCGACCTTCGGGAGGACTGGGAGGCTACCGTTCCCTCCCTCTGCACGTGACGAGCTCCCACTCTGAGCTCGGTGGCTGGTGGGAGCCAGGCCCACAGCGCCCTGCTCCCCGTCTGGCACGGCATCTCCTTTCCCAGCTCCAGACAGGGGCCGGCATGGGGAGCGGGGGTGAGGGAGCGGGCTGCAGTTTCTGCCTCCGCCCCACTGTAGTGCCGGCGGCTTCTGACTGTGGTTAGTCGGGCACAGGCAGTGAACGCAGGACCCATGACAGACGGAGCGTGTTCCCATGCTCGGTGCTCAGCACCGCAGTGTTTCATCTACACTCGCATTGAATGCAGCCGGCTGCCTCTTTATGACAGAGCTGGTCCTCTCCGTGTGACGCACTCGGGGTGGCCGTTGGAGGGATTTCTTGAGCACGCTGGGGCCTGGGCAGTGGAGGTGGGTTCACTCAGCCCATTCCCTCTGGGCAGGGCCTGGGCCAGGCTGGGTGAGAGAGGGCACACGGCAGGCTGCCAGGGAGAGGAGTGACTGGCACCCCCCCGCAAGCCGGGGACATCTTCAGAGACCTTTTCTGCACAAGACTGGAACTGAACAATAATATCCCAGCATGGGTCTCCTCAAACACAGGCTCCGACACTCTGCGTGGTTCTCGGGACCTCTGCTGGCTTGTCTGCTGCCCCACGCCTGCCGCCCCCATCCCACCTGTCCCAGGCCAGCGTCCGCCTGTCCCCTGTCGGCCCCTGATATCAGCCGCCCATCCACAAATGGGGGAGAGGGGTAAGAGGGCTGGGGGCTCAGCTAGTCTTGCGAGCGGAGACGCCAAAGTCCGGAGAGCAGAAGGGACTTCCCCGAATAAGGGGCAGCTGGGGGGTGGGGGGGGGACTCGGGAGCAAGTGGGAGCTGGTTTCGAAAAACCTGGACTGAACAATCCAGTTCAGGGACCTGCTGAGAAGTCAGGGGAGCGGGCTAGGCCAGCCCGGAGCCCCAAGCCTTCCTCTCGCCCTTAGAGCTGCGTAACAGGAGTCTGTTCATTTGGAAGGGTGACCTTTGAGTTTCTGGGGACGGTCTGCTGGAGCCTCACTGCCCCCATATAGGGCCGGGAGAAGACCTTCCTGGTCTGTGCTGCAAAGAAGGGCGTCCCTCCTGAACCATTGCCTGCTGCCATCTAACCTACAGGGCTTCCCTCTTTGCTCTGGCTGCCGGGGAGTTCAAAGCTTCAGTTTTTGGTTCCAGGTCACAGGCCTGTGGTGCAGTTCTTTCCCCCTTTCTTCATTGCAGCTTCTGAACCATCTCTCCAACTTCATCTGATGTCCTAGAGAAACCTTTCTGAGCTGAGACACTTAAAGAAAAGCCAGCTCTATTTCATCCACGTTCTGTGTAGCAGGAGCCTGTCATGGGATTTGTTGTACGACTGGCCCACCGCAGATTTCCTCGTTCTGCAGATGATGGACAGACACTGGGCTGGTTCCCAGTTTGGGGTCATTGTGCACAGAGCTGGTGGGACCTCCCTGTCTCCGTCCCTCGGGTAACAGAATCTCATGGCCCTGTGGCAGGTGCCCAGGATGGGCTCACCGGGTCATGTGGTATTCACAGGTTTCCAGTTTGGACATATCTGCCAAGCGGGTTTTTTCTAGAGGCTGCGCTGCGGGCCCCTCCCGCCGGCCACAGGGGGAGAGTTCCTGTTGCTCATGTCCTGCCCGCCTCAGCATCCTTCCCTCTGGCCATTTGGGGGGGTGTGTGGCGTGGACTGCTCAAACTGGTTCGTGATGCTGAGCCCTGCTCCGCGTGCGCCATGGCCAGCGTAGACCTGGCTTGTGAAGTGCAGATTTTAACCCTGTGTGAGAGTAACATGTGTGGAGTACGTGGAGGCTGGTGGGCTGGAGGTCCCACACGTGTCCCTGGAAGACCGTGGGGTTCATGGAACCGCATCTCTGAGGTCAGGTGGGACTTCCCCACATGTTGGACCCTAAGCAGCACCAGTGAGGGGCACCCTGACTTAGGAGACTCTGCTCCCAGGCCAACAGAACAGGACAGTGTTTGGGGGCAAGCCTTGCTCTGCCACTTGAGCACTGGGCAACTTCCAGACCCATCCTGAGCATCTCTCTTCGTGTATCTGGGGGCATATCCCAGACCAGCTTGAGGAAGTGCCCGCAGGGCATCCCCCCAGCAAGCCTCTGTCAGTAGTGAGGTGCCCGACCCAGCCACCTGGGTCTTTACGGGGGGGTGGAAATGACGCCAGGCCTTCAGTGAGCGGGATTCCGCGACCCCTTCTGCCCCCAGGATGGGGCAGCACCGCCACCGTGTGCCCTCCCGCTCTCCTGGGCCACCTCCCGAGAACCAAGGGCTCAGGTGTGCAAGCCCAGGTTCGCCGGGCTAGCAGGGGATCTCCCTGACCTCCTGCAGTCCGGCCTCAGGAAGAGAGAGGGAGTGCAGCAGCTTTCAGGGGGAGGCCGGGAGGAGCGCCTCTCGGGGGATCTGACCGTTGGAGAGCATATTGCAAGGGGCCCGGCCGGCTGCTTCTAAACTAAACACACCCCAGGTGTTCAACATGTTTTTATCAAAATATTCTGAACAGCTGTCGGGAGTTCCTCTACGGGGAGCCGGAGGGCCTGTCCCCCTGCCGGAGCGAGCCTTCTAGGTCGGGCCCTGCCTGCTGCTTGCTAGTGCAGCCCGCCTGGCTCTCGGGGAGCTCTAGACCGTACTGCAGAAGCTTCCAGCCACGCCGGGGAGGCAGACAGGCAAAGGCCCTGGGCTGCTGACCCCGGGCAGGCCACTCACTCTCTCCGAGCCTCCATTTTGCCCGCCCTAAGAAGGGGGCAGTCGCACCTAGACCTTCGGGCCACTAAAGTGTGCAAGGCCCCTCACCAGGTCCCCGGAGGGAGAGGGCTCCCCGTGGCCATCACTGTTATGAATAGTACATCCCGTTGGCTTGGAGAAGTGGCCCCCAAGGGCTGGGCCAGCAACTCTGCTGTGGTTGCCCCCCCCCGCCCACCCTGCCAAAGGAGTCCAGAGGGTCCCCTTGCCACCTGTCCCCAGGACATCCGAGGGACATCGGCCACCACCAGTCATGCTCAACCCCTGCCAAGCAGGAATATGGCACTTGTCCCGGCCGCTTGGTCGGGCTCTGTCACGAGGCCCCTGAGATATTTGGCCCTAAAAGGACCTACCGCCTTCTCCAAAGATGGCATCTGTTCTCCAGATGTGGGGACCAAGGTGAGCTTCCCAGGAACAGCTGTGGACCCTGCCCACCCCTCACCCCGGGCAGAGGGGGCCCTCGAGGGCTCTTAACCACCCGGATCACACATCGCATCGGCCACACCCTGTGCCAGCTGCTTGTCTCACACGCTCCACCGCAGCCCCCGGCGGGTCCCCTTAGCCCCCCTACCCCGCAGACGAGGGGCTCTGAGTGTTAAGGTGTTTGTCCGACAATGGGAGGACCACACACACTCCGGCTGGCAGCCCCGGCCCTCTCGCCCCATCCCTGCCCAGTCCCCGCCTGAGTCCATGCGGTCATCATTAGGGGCCTCTGGGGTCCGGTCTCCCATGTTCTCTGGGAGCAAAATGGGGGAAGACCAGAGAAACGGGCCTTGCTGTTTGGATGACCTGGGGGAGGCGTGGGGTTGTGGGATGGTTTCCTGCTCGTGCCCGGCGGGGGTGCCCTGGGGGTGCCCTGCTGCTCTGTGACAGAGCTCCTGTCCGCGGGTACTCTAACCACGACAGTGCCAGGCCTCCGTCTGTCCCAACTGGATTCCTTGGGCCTGTGTCCCAGAGGCCTTACAGGTGTCCCTTCAGGGGGCAGGATGGGTCCTGGAGACCAAGGGGAGGGGAGGGTCCCTTGAGCTGGGCCTTGCAGGGGAGCAGGCATGAGAGGGTGTTCTAGGCAGTGGCATGGGCAGTTCGGGGAACCGGGGAGTTACAGACGAGAGGAGAAGTGGGGGTGTTTGGCGGGCGCCGGGGCCATCTCCTGAGCCATGTCAGGGAGGGTGGATCCCGTCTAAGTGGTGGTGGGGGTAGGGAGAGCCCCTTGGACCCATCCCTCCGCTTCGGGGCTGACCTTGGCTTCCGTATGCTCCTGCTGCCAGCCCCTGCACCTGTGGCTCAGCCCGGGACACTCCTTGGGCTCAGGAGCCTGCTTTGTCTGTGGCACAGGGAGCCTGCTTCTCGGGGCCGAGTCAGCCTGCCCCGTACAGGGGCAGTGGGGTGGCATTTTCGTACTTCTGACTGTCTGGGTTGGGGGTGAGTGGTTTCCAAGAAGAAAATTCTCTGTGGCCCAGCACTGCCATCCAGACTGGGGGGAGTTCAGATGCCTGCGGGGGTGAGTAGGGGACTTCCTCTAGGGAGGGCCAGGAAGGGGAGACCAGGCCAGGGCTCCCCGGGCCCTAGGGCCTAGACTCCTGCCTTTCTGCTCTTCATCCCTCAGTTCCAAGGTGGACTGGCCCTTGTGCCTAGACCTCTAGGACGGCTCAGACCGGAAGGAGCTAGATGCCTTGGTCATGACACACAGCCCCTGGATGGTCAAAAGGAAGGAGGCCCCCTGCTTGTCTGCTCAGTCGGCTGCCTATGCCCAAGGCCTTATCCCGGGAGTATGAGACCACCATGGGGTTGCGCCTGACCTCAGGGAGTCCACAGTCTGGAGGGGCACCCACAGGTACCCAGGCACTTGCAGTAGAGGGATGGATGCTCCAGTGGGGTCAACACAGGGACCTTGGAGCAAGAGCAGGCCCCTGAGGTGAGGGCTAGGGAGGAGCTTCAGGGAAGGCTTCCTGGAGGAGGTTACTTTTTCTTTGGGAAATGAGTCCCAGATAGCCAATGCTCTGGGTAGGGCGGCAAATTCAGATACCCATGCAGGCAGGCAGGAAATGCAGCAGAGTGAACAAGGCCTGGCCTGAGAGCCAGGAGATTCTGGAGAGTGGGGAGCACGATAGGCTCCAAGCTGCTCCCCCCATTCAAGGGCTGCATCAGCTCGTTTCTGCCTGTGGAATGCTAGGGCGTTGTTACTGGTTCCTCCCGATGTTCGAAAGAAGCCAGACTTCCAGCTTCTGTTTCTGACAAACACTCTGGGCCCAGCCTGACATGTCCGAAGGCCACCGGTGTGTGACTCTGGCCTCACTGTGGATGGGAACTGAGCAAAGGCAGGTGTGGGGTCTCCAGCCACACCGGGGGGTTCTGGGGACCTCTCTGGTCCGTGTGAGGGCACCTCTCACCCCCACCCCCGTGCCTCCTGGTGCCGGGCGGTGACAGCCGCCCAGGAAACAGCTGGTGCCAGGGGTGGGTTCTGCTCGGCAAGGTGCCACCAGCCGAGACAGACCGTAAAGAGGCCCAGTTCCTCCGTGTGGACGAGTGGCCCTGAGGCGGGGTGTCGGGGTCCACAGTGACTTCCCCTCCCTCAGCGGGGCTTGGACCCCCACTGGTGACACCCCCCAACCCCCCTGCTGGTGACCGCGAGGCCCAGAGGAGAAGGTGTTACAGTGGCTTCTCAGCTCTGCGGGGCAGGCGTGCTCAGCCGTGGGGGAGGCCGTACACAGCGTGAGTTACGCCTTTTCTTTCGTTTCCTTGTCATCTGTCCCCCTGTGCTGTCCCCCCTGCGGTTGCTGGAGCCGGCGGATGCCTCCCAGGGCCCACCGCTGACCAGGAGCTGACCCAGACGCCTCGCAGTCTGGCCGGAGGTCAACGGTACATCAGTAACCCCCAGATGCGGGATATGTCCTGCATGGTAAGGGAAGAATCTCAAAAATGAGCCCAGGTTTTCCAGAAAGCCAGACACATGAGGTGGGAGGCCCAGCTCTGCCTTTCCTGCTTGTGGCGCTGGGTGCGTGTCGTTGGCTCATATACCCACGTTGTCATCTCTAGAACACCGAGTCATGGTGCCCACATCCTTGTGCCGGGGACATGGGAGACTGTCCTCAAAGTCACCTACAACAGAGGCGGGGTTGGCGCACGTTTGTGCCCTCATCCTTGGGGAGTGACATCTGCAGCTCACCCATCGCCCCAGCCGGGTGAGCTTTGCTTAGCATTCCGGGGCCTGCCTGCCCGCCTGTGGGAGCTCTGGGCTGTGGCAAGTGCCTTACCCTGCCTCAGTTTACCCACCAGGGCTCAGAACCCCTGAGATTGGCCCAGCAGGTGCCTCCTTCAGCGTGGAGAGACTCCTGGCCCTTCCCAACTGCAGGTTGGGTCACGCAGCCTGGAGTTCTGGGCCCTAGGCTGCCCCCGGCCCGAACAAGAGGGGTGTTGAGTTAGCCCAGCCCACCCTTGGCCAAGCTCGCTTCCGTATCAGGACGAGAGTTGGACCCCCGGGAGACCACAGGGCCTGACCTGGTGTGACCTCCCTCCTCTCTGGGGGGCACTCCCAGCCCACCACAGTCTACAGTGCCTATGCAGGAAGGGTATGTCTCCCAGTGGGTGGGCATGAGTAGGGACCCAGCCCTACCTTGACAAGCAGAGGTGGGGGTGGGGGAGGCGGCCAGCCTGCGGTCCCCTGCCCCATCCCCCATTGGTGTCAGGCCCCTGGCTCCACTGTCAGTTTTCTGCGGGGCCTGGTCCCAGGGCACCAGGCAGTGGGTGGGAGGAAGACAGCCTGAAGGGGCTCAGACCTGCGTGTCACCCCCGGGCACATGTCTGTGCTCATCATGGGGGCCACCGCGAGGGAGGGTTACCTGATGCCCCTCCCCCAGCCCTCCCCATTACGAGCAGACGAGGGGAGGCCCAGGTGCCCACTGGGGATGGGAGCCAGGGGGTGCGGCCACCTCCCTCCACAGAGGTCCCAGCCAGCAGAGAGGTGTCGCCATTTCCTTTCCTGGCCTGGTTGTCGTGGGCCTCAGAAGGGCCTGGGGCAAGTCCTCTCTCAGGCCTGGGTTTTTCTCTCAGTGTGTTTCCCCCACGTGATTTTCAAGGAAGTTAGGAAACCCCTGTCCGTGTGAGCTGGCTCGACAGGGCAGGGCCCGGGGACTTCAGGCTGTCTTGTCCCAGGACAAGCTGGGTGAGGACAGAGACCTAAGGCTGTAGCCCCTGACTGTCGCGGCCCTGGCTCTTGTGTCCATGGTGATCTCCTTGTCAGCAAGGACCAGATCAGAGCCCCTCGTGAAGTCTTAGCACAAGTCCCAGCGTTTTCCCAGAGGGGTCCTAAGGCCCATCCACCCCACCTCTGGAGCCCAGGTCCTGGGCTGGCCCGGGGGACCGTGGGGTAGAAGCACCCATCTGAGATCTGTGGCTGACTTTCCTCCGGGTCACCCCACTGCCAGGTCACTGACCCTGTGGCACCTGCCAGCAGCCAGCCCAGGTCAGGGGGACACTGTGGCCCCTCGGGTTCCCAGCCAGCTGCCGTTTTGCCAGGCGCCATCCTGGGCCAGCAGGGGGGCGATGGGAAGCATTTGCAGGAGGCCAAGCTCTCTGATCCTGGGTCTTGGACTGCTGGGGCTCAGATGGAAAGATTGCCCTTGGCCCAGGCGTGTCACCTCTGGCCCTGTGAGCCGACACCCTCTGTCCTTTCCTCTGACGGTTGTCAGCAGAGCCTGCTTGGCATCACTCTTGGAGGCCAGTGCCCAGTTCCCTGAATTCACTTGGCTGGCCTGCCCCGAGTGCCTGGCTCTTCCAGAACAATCGGGGACAAGGACATATGCCCCTCCTCACGTGAGCAGTGGCCTCCAGGCTGGGGAGCCTCTGTCGTGCCCCGGGGCCGACCAGGGTGGGGAGGCGGGCCTGCCACGGTGGCGCTGACCCTCCAGAGTTCCCCGAGGGGAGGCTGCCCATGTCCCCACGGTCGCTAGAGCCAGGGAGGA
This sequence comes from Mustela nivalis, assembly GCF_964662115.1. NCBI lineage: Eukaryota > Metazoa > Chordata > Mammalia > Carnivora > Mustelidae > Mustela > Mustela nivalis. The sequence continues at coordinate 180,042,592 of NC_139021.1, forward strand.
GGTGCTGGCCCCTCGGGCAGCCCCGGGGAAGCGGGCGGGCATGGAGGTGGGGGGTCTGGCCGCCATTTCTCCTCAACTGGTACAAAGACCATCACTGTGAGGCCGCTCTGGCCGGCGCACACATCGGCCTTGTTCTCGGCCTCTGTCTTCCCTTCTTCCCTCTGCTCACAAGGCACGAGGGGGAGGACTAGCTAATGACAGGCGGCGCCCTGCCCGAGTGGGGGCCTTTGTTCATTCACTTGATGGCGGACACTTCCTGGGTGCCTGCTCTGGGCTCGGCCTGCGGGGGCGGCCGGCACCGGCCGGAATCCGGGCTCCTCCCTCTGGGCAGCCCAGGTCAGCAGAGCACCTGCCAGGATGGCTTGGGGGCTTGCGGGGGCGGGGAGTGTTGGAGGACGTGCCACGTGCTCAGAAGAGAGTAGTGGGCCCCGTGGGGTCGAGCTGGAGGTGGGAACGAGTGAGTGAGGTCTTGAAGGATGAATAGGAGTTTGCAGTCGGAGGTTTGAAGCGCGCCCCTGGACACGGTGCAGACAGAGGTGTGGGAGGGCGGGGAAGGCCGGAAGAGCGGCGGGCCCTGGATGCCGGCCGGCCCCGGGGCTGGAGGCCCTGTGGGGATGGACCGTCTCCTCTGCCCACGAGCCAGTGGCATGGGCCAGCGGGGTCACCGCCAGCATTGACCCACGCAGAGGCGGGAGCAGATGGGTGTCTGGGAAGCTGCTCTGACCCGCCCACCGGATCTGGGCGCAGCCAGAGACACCCGAACGCCACCCCCGGAGCCCAGGAGAGCAGAGAGGGATGCGCTGGCCCTCTGCAGGGCAGCCCCCGGGGCGTCTGCCTCCGCCTCCATCTTCAGGCCAAGATCGGAGGCCTGGTGCTCCTGCCTAGTTCGGGGGACGTCCACAGGGACCCGTGTTTTCATGCCAACCTCTGGAGGGTGGTGAGGGCGATGTTGGGGGGTGGGCGTCCAGACTTCATGTCCCTTTTTCTGGAAGCTTCCCTGGCCCCACAGCTCCCTCTAAATGCCCTCAGAGCTCTCTTCCTGAGCCGGGAGGGCAGAGGGCAGGATGAGGGGTGGGCGTCAGGTGGTTCTGTTGTAGCCATGCTCCGTTCTCAGAGCAGCCTTGAGAGTCGGCCGTGCGCCCACCATACAGATGAGCAAGCTGAGGGTCAGGGAGGTAAAGAGACACTCACGCTGGGCAGACCAGTGGACCCTGGGGAGGGGCAGTGCTGCGACTCCTACAGACCCCATGAGGTACAGGGAAAGGGGGCCTCCCAAAGTCACAGAGGGACAAGTGGGTGACCAGGACACATGTGTCCTAGAGCAGGGCACCGAGGCTGCCCACTCTGGCCCGGGAGACTCTGGTGTGTGTCTGCCTTCCCCACCCTGCCCCAGCTCCGTGCAGCTCGCGCTTCCCCTGCCCCGTCTGCCCATCTCTCCGGCCTCTTTCCTTCCATCCCTCTCTGTCGCCCTCTCCCAAGTTGCTGTCCACCCCCACCCCCACCCACACCTTTGTTTTGCTCTTTCCTCCCTCTGTCTCTGTCTGTCTCTGACTCAGTTTCTTCTCCCTCCTCTCTCTCGCTTTGTGTGTGTGCATCTGTCTGGGTCCCTCTGTCCGTCTCTCGCGCAGCCCCCTGCTGCCGTCCCTGCCTGGCTGTGTTCTTGCCCCGTCTGTCCCTCCACGTCCTGCTCAAGGCCCAGGGGTCTCTCGGTCCCTTTCTCCATCACGCTCTCTGCTCTGTTCCCACTGCCACGGGCATATCCTTGCTGGGTCTCATGATTTGGCCTCCGTGGTGCCGTGTCTCTGAGGCCCTGCAGGGCTTGGGTCACCGGCCGGCATGGACAGGGGCACTGCCCGCTGGTCTGCCGTTGGACCGAGTGTGGCTGCTTCGGGGCTTCGGGGCTTCGGGCTGGGCCCTGGACCATCCCCTCCCGGTACCCCGGCTCCCGAGCCACAGCTCATGGCAGCATCCCGTAATTAAGACATAAAAATCCGTGATTTCCTCTGTGTGTTGGCAAACACCGGCCTGCTGCTAATGCAGTCCTTTCTTTTAATGGATTCTTGAATTTAAATGATATGTAATTAAACGTAATTAGCTGGGTCCGCCGTTCGCTAGGTGCTGAGCGCCGAGTGAGGCTTGCGAGCAGCTCGGTGCAGAGCGGCTTCCTTCACAGGCAGATCTCTTGCTCCCTCCCGGGGCTGAGCTCACGGCACTGAACGGTGCCTGGCCCAGGGGCCCGGGGCAGGGGTCTGAGGAGGGGAGCCCCGGGCCAGCCACCCGGGGACTTGGACGATGAGCCGGTGGGGTTTGCTAGGAGAAGTTTGGTTCCTTTGAGCCATCATGCTGACCTGTTTGGGGCAAAAGCTGGGAATGCCGTGGGAGCTGGGGGTGGGCCCCGGAGCAGGGGCCGGGGGGCTCCACACCTGCCCAGGCGTGACCTGAAGCCTGCCTGGCTGTCCCCCCTGGCTCAACAGCCCCCTCCTAGGCAAAGGGCGGGGCGCCCCCACCTTGCTGGCAAGTGGGGCTTTGGAGCAGCTCCTGCCCCAGGAACAGCCGAGGGAGCCCCGAAGAGCACCTCCAGGAGGCGCAACACAAGCCCCCGTGCACAGGCCGAGCAAGAGGGGAGACCAGGGGGCCGGCAGCCGGGGAGCAGTGATGCCTGGGCAGGTGCCTGTCCTCCCACCGGCCCCTCCCTGCGGGCACCTGGAGCTGTGGTCTCAGGTGCAGGGACTGCTGGGACTCGGGGCCATCGGGCCGTCCCGCGGGGTCCTGGTCCCAGCCTGCCCACCCTACCATCCAGTGCCTGTGGTTTCACACACAGGCCCCTTCTTTGACTTCCCTGGATCCCATATACTGAGGTCTGTCCTCCCACCAGCCTGTGTGCCAAGGCAGGGCCCAAGGCCAGGCCGCCACTCCCTCTCCCTGCCATCCCGGCACATAGCGCGCTCCCCTGCGGCACCCAGGTTCTCAGTAATTGAGAGAAAGGAACTGCCCCCCCCCACCCCCGCACCTGCCCCTTGCCAGAGCCTGCGCATGCGTCCTCTTACTACCTTTGTTGAGAGTCAGGGACACCAAGGCACTGAGGTGTCAGGTCACGTGGTGAGTAGAGAACCACGCTTAGCCTCAAGGTACAGGTGGAGAAACTGAGGCAGACAGTTCTCCTGGATTAGGTTTACTGCCTTTTCGGGTACTCTGTCTCCGTCTCTCTTAGAGGGCCCCTCCCACCCACCTTGCTGAGCCCTGCGGTCAGAGCTGCCCTGAGGAGAATCACCCTCCCATCCGGGGCGGGGCCGAGTGATGGGGGCGGGGCGGCCCTACGGGGGTGGGGCAGCCGCACACTCCCGAGCCAGGCAGGGCCAGCAGCGCCCACGGGAGGCTCCTGCCCACGGGAGGCTCCTGCCCACCAGGAGGGCCCGAGTGGGGAGCGCAGGCTTTCCAGGGACGAAGGACGTCCTGCAGGAGGGGCTGCCCGCAGAAGCCCTGGGCAGTCAGCAGGCGTGAGCGCCGTCCGGGTGGACGAAAATGGAGAGGCCGGTGGGTGGCAGGGGCCAGAACCAGAGGTCTGCAAGGCTGTGTGGTAGAGGCGCGGGGTGTAGCTGGCCAAGGCTTTGTGAGCCAAACGTTGCATATTCTTTTTACAGCAGCTTGAGGGTTGTACAAAGCCGGCTGCAGGGAGGATTTGGCCTGGGGGGCCACAGAGACTGGTCAAGGTGACAGCACATAGATACCTTGTGCTTGTCAATCATGTGTGACTTCGTCACATGCCTGTATCTGCAGATGCATAGAGAGCACTCTAAAAACAAACAGCGTGATGCGTTTTCCCCTGTGTGCCCCACCCCGTAACTGCCACCCAGGTGAAATCTAGAACATTGCCAGCACCCCCAACCCTGTTCCCCCGAAAAGTGACCGTCTTCTGGCCCCTGCACCATAGGGACTGGTTGTGTCGCTCCTGAACTTGGCGTAAATGGGTCCTCCAGCTGGGGTTCCTTGCTGGCTCCTGCAGCCTGTCATAAGGTTGGTGGGACCCCCATGCAGCAGCACAGAGGGTCATTTCCTGGGAGTAGGACTATCGCCGCATTCAACCGCCTACGCTTGCCACCGTGTTTCTCTGGCCCCTGCTGACGGACACTTGTGCAGTTTCCTCCTTTGTGCTCTTACCATAAAGCTGCGTGGAATGTTCTAGTACACGTGTTTTGGTGAACATATCGACGCATTTTTGTCATGTGCGTACCTGGGAGTGAAATGGATGGGTCCGAAGCAGGTGCCGGCACACAATTTGGTGAACTAAAGGCCACGCCACATACAACCTTTTGACAGCGACAAGTATGTATTTCAGCGCTGCTGGGGATGATGGATCTTAAGTTCCCGCCATCGCCAGCTGTGTCTGTGATGGCAAGAGTGAAACGAGCCCGTAGAACCCTGCACAGATGGGAGGGTTGTTCTTGCTTGAGTTGCAGACCCAGTGGTGGCGGTGAGGGTCCCCAGGCGCTCAGCACCTGTGTTGTCTCCAGGGCTCCTGGTTTGGGGCCTCAGTCATCAGGGTTGTGTGCACTGCCCTCTCCACTCCCACGGCTGCCCCTGGGGCCCCAGCTGCCCCTGGGGAGGTGGCCTCCAGGCCACCAGGCTGACTCTTTAAAACAAAAGGTGGTTCCCTTGCCCTGAAAGGACAACCACTGTAGGGTAAAGAGCTTTGTGAAAAACAAACCCTCCAAAAGGGACAACTTGGCTTTTAGGATGTTATCAGAGCCAGTGTCAACCACTTCCTTCCAAACCAGGGTGGGGGCTTCCGAGGTGGTGGCCTGGCTGCTGGGAAGCCATGATTTCCTGCTTTCTCAGGGAGCTGGGGTCAGGCCATGGGGTGATCTGAGTAGCAGGTCCTCAGTGGTATGAAGTTGCACGGGGGTACCCCGCCCCACAAACTCCAGCTCATGAGTAGTGCAGGAGGGTCTTCAGGTCACCAGGACCTGAGTCTTAGCTCACAGCACCAGGCTGCACGCAGCCCAAGGGACGAGGTCCCAGCCCTTCCCCCAAGTGTTAGAGACTTTTGGGATGTCCCTAGGAGCCCACCCCAGGTCGCTCCTGTGGCCAGGGCTCCAGCCCTCTTACAGTTCCCCACCCACATGCCCACTGGGACCCCTGCTCTACCTCAGGACTCCGTCCATAGCCTCTCCCCCAGGAGCCCCCACAGTGGCGTGCTGGGTGCCACCTGGGCCCATAGGCATTTGCATCCATGGCGTGGTCTCTCTTCTCTTGTGCTCATCCTCCAGGCAGATCTCAGGACGTATCTGGGGCTTTGGACAGTTCTACCCCGCCAAATCCCACCCAGCCAGAGAGCTGCTTTGGCAGGAGCACCGCCCTCTGTGGTGTGGGAGTGACCTCAGAGGACAGGGACTGGTTGGCAAGTGCACCCCTAGGGTTTGGCCGGGGAGGCACTCAGAGCAGGGTCAAACTCACGGCCCTGCTGTTAGGAGTCGGACATTTCTGCTGGTGGTGGGGATGGAGCAGAGCCAGCGGCCACTCTGAGCAGGCTTCGGCTAGAAGGGGTTCGGAGAGGTGACCCGTGGAGAGAACAGGAGGGGTTGTTTGCACCCTGATGGGTGGCTGAGACAGGGAGTGGGAGGAGGGGGCATCGGTAACCCGGTACAGAAGGACCTGGAGGCCTCCTGAGGGCCCGTGCTAGACGCAGGGAGAAAGAGGCTCCGAAGGGGTCACGGATGGTCTAACCTGCGACCCTGCTCTCCAGGCCCAGTGATGAGCGGCATCCGGACGTGAAGGCTGATGGATACGTGGACAACCTGGCAGAGGCCGTGGACCTGCTTCTGCAGCACGCGGACAAGTGACGAGCCTCGTAGGGCGACCCCCGCCTGGCGCCACCCCTCCCCTGGGCCCCAGGGTGCAGGCCAGGCTTGCTTCCCCCAGCCTCCCGTGGAGCTGTTCCTCCGGGGATGGCCTGCTGCCCCAGCCACCCCCCAACCCGGTGAGGTCAGACAGTGGGACAGACCCGTCTGGGTGTCTCCAGACAAGGAGAACCCTTGTCTCTAGGAACGCTCTCCAGCCGCACCCAGTCGTATGAGTGTCCCAGCTGACTGGCCCGAGGGACCTCGACTCCCCGGCCCTCTGTCACACGTTCTGTGCATTTGACGGAGGGGCCTGGAGAAGGCGGGGGCTTCCTGCACCGTCCATGCAGCCCGGGGCTGAAGCAGCCTCCCTGGGAAGGCCCAGCACCCCCCGCCAGCCTCCTTGCCCCCACCCTGAGTCCGAGCGGCCCCTTGGCACCCCTTCCCCCTCCTACCCCAAAAGGCACCTTGGAGCCCAAGGCTGGGGCAGCTCCCCGGGGACCCTGAAGACTGCCGTCCTATAATCAAGAACTTCAAGGCTGTGGGCCCAGAGGGTGGTCCAGGGCCCTAACTCGGTAGTCGTGAATGTGTCTTGCCCAGCGTCTGCCGGGGCAGCTACTGGTTAAATAAATAAACTGTCCTGACCCGACTGGGTCTCTGACTCAGTTTGACACCCAGAGGGCCCAAGGAAGGGTGGGGGGTGCCCGGCCCTGGCCTGGTGCTGCCACATGCTTGAGCTCGAGCAGCCAGAGGCCCCGTCCCCCGGACACCCGTGCCACCCCGTCCCCTGGACACCCGTGCCACCCCGTCCCCTTCAGGAGGACGGAGGCCCATAAGGGACAGCAGGCGGCCCCACGGGGACAAGCAGAGCAGGGCACATGTTGGCCAGCTCTCACAGGCCGTCCTGCGGAGGGGGGTGGTGAGCCACAGGCTTCCAGAATTTACTCAGAGCCGGGTTTCAGGTTTCAGAATCAGTCAGCTCAACAGATCACTTGATGGCTGTTTCTCCTCAAATCAATCCAGAAGTCCCTGATGAGTCTTGGGCAACGACTGCGCGTGAAAGAGGTCATGGGTCCGTAACGGGGTTTCCACTCTGCGGAGCACGAGATGAAAGGTTGGACCCCAAGCTCTGAATCGCCCTGGCAAGAGAGCCTAAGGCCCGCAGGGGGCTGTGCTGTCCCCAGGCAGGCTGGCCACCATTAAATCAGGATTAAGAGGAACCAGTGGCCAAGTCTTTTCATCAAGAAGGGAGGCCACCAGCGGGGCTGGTGTCCATGGTGGTGAGGGAGGAGGGGCGTGGGGCCCATTAGCTGGGAAGTATGCAAATCGCCTGCTCCTGGACAAGTCCGCTAATTATAGCTTGTTGGGGGACCGGCGGGCCCGCGGTGGGCAAAGCGCACCAGGGCTTAGAGGGCAGCGTCAAGGAGACGGACTTGCCACGTTCTGGCCAGTTTGTCTTGCGGGTCCTTGGTTTCTTTCATGGGGTGCCCTTGCCTGCTGTCCTGGCTGGGGCTTGTGGCCAGGGCAGTGTCCCCTCTGGAGGCAGGACGCTGCTGTTCTTGGTCCATGGACCGGCTGCTGCCCAGGAGGGGGACGGGGAGGGTGTCCGAGGGACAGCTCGGGTGGGGTGGGGGCAGACGTCTGCTGTGTCTGGCCGGGAAACGTGCCACCCCAGCTTCAGTGAAGGGGACATCCACACTCTCTCCATTTTACAGAGAAGGAAATGGTGGTGTGGACAGAGGACCAGCCCACGGACTGGGGAGGGCAGAGCTGAGACTCAGACCAAGGTCTGACCCCAAGTCTTGTCCTTTCTAGTTCCTCCTACAGTCCTTCCATGGGGGTGGCCGGGTGACTGTGACTTTCTTGGTGAGCCTGCACACTGGTATCCTCCGTCTGGAGACGAAATGTTCTTCAGGACCGAGGTCCATTCAGCCCTAGCACGGGGGACACCATCCACAAGCCTCAGCTGCCTTAACTGTGAAAGGGGGGGTTCCTTCCTGAATAGACACGGTCGGAGCCCTATCGGGGGGCAGGCCACACCGGGATGCCCTGTCACCTGCTGTGGATGACGACCCTTGTCCTGCGGCCCAGAAGGGAGAAGGGCGTCCCTCGCCCCAGGGTCCTTCCAGCCACCCACGGTCCACCTGCCGCAGACCCTCCTTCCCGGCAGGCGGGTGCAGATCTCAAGCCACAGACACATGTCACGAAGCCGCTCCTGTGGGTGGGGCTGGAGTTCAGGGCCGCCAGTGGCCTAAGTACCTGTCTGCGGTCAGGAGAGGCACCAGACCTGCCACTAAGAAAGGGCCCTCTGAGCCCAGGGAACAGGCCAGGCTGGCTCCGTGAGCCCTCCCTGCGGAGCCCTGGGGTGAGGCAGGGGCCTGAGTCTGGCCACGCTGCCCAGCAGGACATCCCAGGCTCTGGGGGCCACGAGCCCAGCCATGTCTGGGAGGGGGAGGGGTGGATGGTGGGGAGGGGAGGACAGTCTTGCAGGGTCACCTCTTTGGGGGCACAAGGGCTTCACCTACCCTCCAGACCTTCCAGTGCAAGCAACCCTATGCTGCCGGCCCGCGACCACTTTGCAAACCCAGTTCCGCCCAGGTTAATCACGCAGCAAGAGAGTTTAGGTCTCACCTCACGTCCAAGTCTGGGGCTGGCCGGATCCAGATCCCAAGGCATGCCCAGGCAACCCTGAGGCAGGGCCAGAGCAGCCCCTCCCAAATTCCCCCACATGGAAAGGAGGCGGCGTGACCCTGGGAGGACAGGAGGCCGTGACCGGAGGCTGGGGCGTGGCGGGAAGTCTGAGTCGCAGCACCAAGCCCGCCTGCCCGCCACGGGGCCAGGGCCGCTTCGGCGTCCCCGCTCCTCCTCCAGACTGGGGGGGAATAAGGCCCCTCCAAAGGCCTGGGCCTTCCTGGGGGCCAACCCTGCCCCTCTCAGGTGGAAAGTGCTGCAGAGATGGGGACGCAGGGCAGGACACGCGTGCCGGCCTCCTGGGGCTCGTGGTGCCCCCCCCACGCTGGTGTGATCATCCCGAGGGCCTCTCCCTTTCTCTCAAAAGTGCCCCATTCAGAGGGTGAACATATTGGTATAAAAAGAAACCAAAAGTCAGACTCTGCCCTCCGCGACTGTCCGGGGCGATTCCTTCCAGCCCCTCCCAGCCTTCTTAACACACTTCGGCTCGGCCGAGTCGGCCGTGGTGCCGGGCTCCGGGGCACGGACTCCCGTGTAAGCCCCGCAGGGGTTTCAGCCTGTGCAGACCTGGGGCCGCTCCGTCGGCTCGCGGCCTGACATCGGACGCAGGTGCCAGACGGCCCGGCGCCGGGGGCCACAGACCCCGTGAGCCCGGCGCTGGGGCCCCGGGCAGAGTCTGGTTTCAGGCAGATCTGGAGGCACAGGAGCTCGGGTCGTGTCCTTCCCCTGGCACTGGGGGAGATGCAGGGTGGCCGTGGCTGGGCAGGCTGAGCGGAGAGCAGATGCCCCTACGTGAGGCCAGTTGGAGGCCGGGGCCCAGCCAGGGACCTCAGCTGAGGAGGGCTGGAGGTCTGTCTAGGGCCACCTGGGCAGGGAACAGGAGGCAGAGTCCCTGGGTCCCTGGGCCCCCAGCCCCCAAGCTTCAGCCCCAGCAGCCGTGTTGCACCTGGGGCACGAACTCGGCGTTCTAACACCATCCTGGTACGGGGGCGGCTGCGGGAAGGAAAACCAGCCACAGGAAGAGTCCAGAGTGCTCTGGTGCCTCACAGCCACAGGGCGTCCTCGGGACCCGGCGGGCCTTCTAGCCAGAAACTCTGTGGTTCGATTTCATGGGCAAACCTTGGGTTACAGAAATGTAAACGAGCCTCTGAAGCCTGTCCTCAACCTCCCGAGCGTGGCTAGCCAAGCGTCCGCGGTCTGGAGGGCCAGGCACGCGGACTGGGCGCCCCGGAGCCCACCCTGGGTCAGGCTGGGAGCGCCGGTCCCCCCCAGCAGCGGGAGCAGCGCAGGTCTGAGCCCTGCTGCCCGCGTGGGGAACGGCCCGCCCGCACCACGTCCTCGCCTAGCCCGTGGGGGAAGGCGGCAGGCTGCCGGGCGCTAGGCCGGGCCTTCCGCAGCAGCAGCAGCAGCACGACCTGGGGCGCACGGCCCTGTGGGGGGCCCAGCTGGCAAAGGCGGACTCCCCTCCCGCGCCTGACTCCGGAATCACATGGAGCCGGTGTCTCTGCTCTGCCGTCCTGGGGTCTCTGGCTCCCGGATGGACAGAGAGGCCAGGCCCCTCCACCTCCAAACACACACCCGTGTACACACACGCGTTGCCCTGGGGACCGGGCATATCAGACGGTGCCTCAGAGGGCTCCCTCATGCCCACGGCTGTGGCCACACACACTGGCTCGCTCCCCTTCACGCATCAGCCTCTGGAGAGCTGAGATGTCTGTTCGCCCCATCTCACCACCCTGACCGCGAGGCTCGGAGGGGAGAGGAGGGCCCGGCCTCGGCCCCTGCCAACCCAGAGCCACTGCTCCCGTGGACAGAGTGGGGAGCCACCAATCCACCACAGCCGACAAACCACGCAGCAGGCTCCCGGAGGCTGGGTACTGAACCAGGAAGCTTTATTTACACAGTAAGAGTAACAAGCAAATTCCTGAGAGACTAGAGCGGCTCTAGTGCAAGACAGTTGTGGCCCGCGTGGGAGGACAGGCAGCCGTGGGCGGGGGTAAGGGTGCAGGCCCAGTGCCTTCTGCACACATGTGGCTCGGCCCCCGGCGGGCTGGCCCAACGCCACTCGCTTCGGCTGCCTCACTATTGGGGGTTCAGCAGCCCCATGGGCGGAGCCTCTGGAAAGCACGCTACAGCCCCCCCAGCAGCTCCTGGGACATCTCCTCCACGCACTGAAAACACAACCTATTTGCCAAAGAGACTATGCTAGAACAGACTATCCTACCTAGCCTACGAGATCTCTGCTGTGGTCTGGGGGGCGGTTTGCATTATCTTTTCTCTTTAAAGATTAGGCAATGTCTTCTCTGACTGGAGCCAGCAGGAGAGGTTTGACCAGCTGCGCGGCTGTGGCAAGATGCGGCGTAACTACCTGTACGGGGTGGGGTGGGGGGCGGAGTGCCTGGGCCACGGCAGCCACGGCCCAGCTGGCCACGGAGTGCGCGTGACTTGAACCTCACGGGCAGATGTGGAGGTGCAGGCCGGGCCCACGGCAGAGCGTCCAGGGCTCTGTGTTAAATACCACGGAAGCTCCCTGAGACCCGCAGCGGCCCGAACCCGCCGCCCAGGGAAGCCTCCGCTGGAGCAGGGAGCTCGCGCGCCACCCTGTGCACTAGGAGACCCATTTGAACATTGGGATTTTCTTTTCAATGTGGACTTTTCCTTTATTTAAATTTTCTTTCCGTGTACAAATTCACAAAACTTTCCTGCTACAAACATTTTGATGACGAGTAAGGCTTTCTGAGAATGAAAATCTATGGGTGATCGGCACAAGCGCCCCCGTGGCCTGGACGTCGTGTCTGCCCGCGGGCCCCGCGCCAGCCCCGGCCTCCACCGCGAGTAAGGCAAGAGGGTTTGTGGTAAACGGTTAAGGCCACCGACCCCGGCCCGGCCCAGGCCCTGCGGGCAGACAGCGGCTCTTGTCAGTCCTATGGCCGTAGCAGATGCTCCTTCTGGAGCAGGTCGGGACACACGCAACAGGGAGTCTCTCCTCCCCACCCTGCTCTCTGGGAGCTACAACCCTGCGTTCATCCTTCAGGGTCCCCGGGCAGGCAGGCGGCCAGTCCAGGCCTCCCTTCCAGCTCGCAACTCCCTGGGTCTCCTTCAGAGGCAGGAGCTCACAGGCATCCCCTAGGAGAGGCAGGGCCTGGACGCTGACGGGGCTCCTCCTGGCGAGCGTGCCAGCCCGCCCACGGCCCCGCGGGGACAGGCACACGCAGCCAGAGGGAGCCCCGGGCGAGCCTCCCTCCAAGAGCCTCCCGACCAGAAGTCCCGGCGTCAGCAGGGCCGAGCGGGACACGCCTGCCTGGACGGCAGGGCGGCACCTTCTGCACAGGGCGGGCGCTCCAGCCAAAGGGGAACGTGGGACGACCGGAGGGCATTTCTTTCTCGGAGCAGAAGGGACAGTGGCCACTCTCCCCCCACTGCTGCTGTGGGCTTGCGCTAGGAGCTTTGGCAGGAGTGAGGACAGCAAAGACGGGCCTGAGGAGCTGGAGGGCCAAACCCTGCCTGGGGCTGGAGTAGCTTTTGCCCGAAAGTGCCACAGGACTGGGTTTGAGGGTCGACGGGACCAGCTAGGGCGGAGGTGGGAAGGCTTGGCCTTCCTTGCCACAAGGCCTGAGAACGGGGAAGCAGCTGGTGGGTGGGGTATGCAGGCAGGTCGCCGGCCCCACGGCGCTGTGCCACACACCCACCACCTCAGGTGCCTGCCCAGCTGACCCTGAGGAAAGGCAGCCGGTGGGGGAGTCACCACTCAGGCCCGTCTGGCTCACCTCAGTCCCTCACTGTGCTGTGGACCAGGAGATGGGACCCCGCCTCTCCTTCCACAGGAAGGAGGTTTAAGAGACCACACTCCCTCAGTGGCCCCTCTTGGTGTGGGCTGGGTGCCAGTACTGGGTGCCAAGGTTTCTGAGGACAGGAGTCACCAGAGTGTGCTCTCCCAGTTTGTAACTCAACGACCCCAGCCCCCGCTGGCTTTGCTCTAAGAAGATGTGGCCTCCATGACCCACTACGGGGGGGACGAGGCATGATGGCAGGCCCACCCAGAGCCACCGGCTCCCTGCTTTGGCTCTTCGGGGTCCTAAGGGGACGTGCCTTTGGTGGGAGCCACTGAAGGTAACTGGTTCCGGCCCCAGGACCTTCCCTGTGTCCACACAACCATGATGCTATCTGACCTGAGGCTTTGAACACAATCTGGGATTGTGTTCACTGAATTGAGATCTTCTCTACAAGCATCTTATGGCTGATTTTTAAGAACCACCACCCCAGAAATCAGAACTTGAGCACCACGCTTTTCATTGAGGCAAACCGTGAAGCTGTGAGTACAGTTTCCCAAACAGGGTCTTTCTTTTGGGGAAAGAGAGTGAGAACCTTCGTACTCACTCTGTGCACGTAAGGCCTTCGCTGTCCACAGAAGATGAGCAAAAGCAAGGAGACTACGAATGTGCCTTTGTTACGTGTCAGCAAACTCAAGAGAATACACCGGTTATTTTTAGCTGTAGTGGGGAAAGGAGCCACTTGCTCATAAGCCGACAAAATTGCTATTGTCTGAGGAAGATGCCAAGTTTGCTACAAGCCAGAGTCCAAGAGAGCAGAGCCCGTGTGGTGTGTTTGCCAGCCGGGCTTCCTGAGAGCGAAACCTCAGGGGGTCGGGGTTGGGGAGGGGTGGGGCGGGGCTCCCCTGCAGCAGGGCATCCGCAGGGGTGCCTGGAGCTGGGGACCGTGCATGCGCCCTGCACTCTGTGCCCGCCGTAGGGACGCCGCGTGGAGGCGCTCTGCTCCCTGGGCTGAGCAGCAGGGGCGCTTGTCGGGGGCGGGGGGTGCACTGGGATGAAGGCCAGCATCCCACCAACCAGCGCCAGTGTGCTTCGAATACGGCAGGCAGCCTTGCGGGTCCCCGGTCCAGCCCACAGGCCGCCTCCACCCCTGAAACGTGCACAGGGCCTGGGTGCACGGACCTGCTCACAGCTCCTGCCTCCCGAGGACGTTTTCAAGAGGTTGCCCGTTACTGGTGACCTCTCCCGGCTCACCTGAATCCAGCTGATCCCCCAGGGACAGGTTGGCCACAGAGAATGGCTGTCACGTGCCAGCCCTGCCCAAGCGGTTCCCGGAGCGGCAGAGAGCCACAGGGTCAGGCTCTCCACGCCACGGGAGAGGCAGAGAGTTCTGTCTTTTCACCAACAGACCCACCCACGTCTACCCAACGCAGACGCCTCCAACAAGCAGCCCGAGCTATTCCCCAGGCCCCCAGAGTTCCGACACGGTGCCCCCCCACCCCGGCACCCCAGGGCCTCGGTCTCCCACACTTGGAATTAAGGCCAAATGGTTCTGATGTTACTACAAAGGAAAGCGTCTCCCGAACCTTCCCAAGCCTGAAGCAGGGAGACCTGGGAGAGAAGGCACGGAATACAACGGACTGAAGGAGGCTGTGGGGCCGACCCCCCGGAAATGAACCTGAGCAGGAGGCCGGGAAGGGCCCGACCCCGCCAGACGGCCCTGAGCACGCGCCCACCCCCGCCAGCCCCACAGAGCACAGAGCAGCGGACCCTGCGGGACCCGGCAGGGCAGCTGGCGAGGAACAGGGGGGACGGGCCCAGCCCAGGAAGCTGCTCTCGGGCTCCGGCGGCCCCTTGGATGGCCGTGGCCGTGGCCGCTGTGCCGGTGAGGCGCGGGGGCGGGCGGCTGTGCGGCGTGGCCGGGCCTGCGGGGGGCTCCCCGCCTCAAGTGTCCGCGGCCCCTCAGTTGTTCTCTATCTGTTCAATGTCCAACTCGCCGTCCAGGGAGCAGGGGCTGTTCCCGGCCGCCCCGCGGTCCCGCCAGGCCGAGGCCGGCCCCCAACTCCGGGCACAGCCGTCGCCCAGGCCGCAGCCGCCCGACTCCTCACAGCACTGCTCCTCCTTGCAGGCCAGCTGGTCGTCGAAGGCTGGGGGCAGAGGCTCGGGGACCGGGGTCCCGGCGGGGGTCCTGCCCCCCAGGCTGGAGGCGGAGGCCGAGAGCAAGGCGGTCCAGGACCTGGTGCTGCTGACGTGGAGGGCAAAGGGGCTGTGCGGGCCGCAGTCCTCCATCCCCGCACTCAGGCAGCTGAGGCTGCTGAAGGTCTGACAGTTCTGTGGGGAGACAGACACACGGGTCAGCCGGCATCCCGCGCCCATCCCCAACGCAAGGGCTGTACGGCCCAGACGGCCGGCCGCAGCCCCTGGGGCGACCTGGTGAAGGGTCCGCTGGGCGGTGGAGGCCCACCAGCGCCCGGCCTCCTCCAACATCCGGGCAAGAAGAGGGGCCGTCGGCGAGTGGGCGCGAGGAAATAGGCCCCGGCCAGTGAACACCGGGTTAACACACACAAAATCCAGTTACCCAAAAACGAAGAAAAGGGCCCGAGCTTGATACCACCGAGGCGAAGGGAAGCTGCGGCGAGAAGGCCGGGCTCTGAACCCGGAGCAGGCTGCGCTTCCCCAGGGCGAGCTGGCAGAAACGCAGCGCCTCCCTTCCGCCAGCCGTTCCGGCAGGTGGTCGCTGGCGGATGCCGCAGCTCTGCGGGCCGGGTCGCTGGGCTCGCCCGCCGGGGGCCTCAAGCAGACCCTCAGCCTCCCTGGCCCCGGCTGCCTCACCTGTTCTGTAGGGCTCTTTGAGGGCCCAGTGGGAAACGGAGGCCGCCTACCGAGTACTGCCTGTGTGGGGCCGGCCCGGGGAGGGAGGCAGCCTGGGGGCTCCCCGAGTGGCAGGTGCAGCTCCAACAAGACCCCAGGGTGCTTGGGGACCCCTGGGGGCAGGCCCGGTCCTGTGCACAAGTGGGTGAGGTTAAACGCCTGCTTTCACCACAGAGCACGACTTGGGACAGAGGGGTATGACAGCTGGGGGTGCCCACAGCCTCGCTCTGGGGACCCCCCAAAGGACCAGCAGCCATACAGTCTCCTCTCAAAGGGGACCCAAGGAGAGATGGGCTTTGGGGCGTGAGGTGGGGACCGGGAGCGCCGAGATCACAGGCGTGTCCCAAGGGCCCCGGTTCTTTCACAGGCTGCGGTGCTCACACACACTTAGCGGTGTTCACACACACTCGGCGGTGTTCACACACACTCGGCGGTGTTCACACACACTCGGCGGGAAGGACGACCACCGGCTGTCATGGCAAACGAGCGGCTGAAACAGGATCAGCCAACGGAAAAGAAAAGCCACCCTCTCTGGAGGAAGGTGGCTGTGCCTTTCTTGGGCTCGCTCATTGTTCCCGAACGCTCCGGAGCAAACTGGTCTCATGGGATTGCTTTCCTTGGAATCTTGTGACTAACCAAGAAAGGTGAAGCCCGGAGGGTGGGGGTGGGGGGGTGGGGGGTGGCGCCAGGGGACTCTGGGAGCCCGGGCTGAGATCAAAGAGAGAAGGGCCAGGCCACGGGTGAGAGCTGTGAGGCCTGGCCAGGCCTGGTGGAAGCCCAGGTCACGGTCCCCGCGGACTGGGGGCCCTCCCGTCCCCTGGCCTGGGGGTGCCGTGGGGTTCAGCAAGGCCACCGTCCACACAGTGCACATTCTGTTCCCCACCACTGCGGGGAGCTGGAGACGGCTCCCAGACTAGAACGTGATCTGACTCTTGGCAGGTGGAGGCCCCAGATGCCCGCGATGGGAGGGTCTGGGGGGCCCCTTCTGCCCTCCAGATGGGAGGGTCTCGGGGGCCCCTTCTGCCTTCCAGCCACTCTCTTCTCCTGCCTAGACCTGAGCCAGGACAGAAGGAAGTGGGCGGATGGCCTTGTCTGGACAGGGTTGTCAACCTCCACCTCAGCCCGGGTCCCCAGCTGCTCTGCACACAGAGTTGCAGAAGCAAGGTGGGGACATGTCTGGAGCCCAGGTACCCAAGGAGCCCGACCCGGCCCTTCTGCCGGGCTGCACAGTCAGCCTCTTGGCCCTAGAGGAGCTGTGTTGTGTGAGGACATGCAGAGAGTGGCGAGTGACACCTGTTACAGAGTAATAATGTCTGATGTGAGCCGGATGTGCTACGAAGGGGGTCACAGGCAGTGGCCCTGGGGATCACCCACGGCCGTTCACCGCAGCGTGCCGGACACCTGCTGGGAGCCCCAACGTGGCAACAGTGGGAAGGCTGGCGAAAACCTGAACAGGAAGCACTCCCGAGTCTGCGTTCACCCTCCCTGGCTGCTCAGACTGCCCCCCCCCCCTGCCACAGATCCCGGGTGGGGGGCAGCAGGGTAAAGGTGCAAGTGGAGGGGGTGGAGGACTCTGCGTCTGGCTTTATGGCAAATGTAACCGTCTGTGTCTGCACACTAATCAGGTTAAACATTAGCCGCACCAGCAGCAGGGCGCTGGGGACCCCAGTCTGCTGGGACCTTCCTGCCTTTGCCTAATGTAGTCCCTGGAGAGAGCTGAGGAGGGACAGGCTATCACAGACCTGGGCTCTGCCACCAATGAGTACCAGGGTCTCACACAAGAGCCTCTGAGCTACGGACCTCAGCACACCCGGCAGGTAAGGGGTGGCCCAGGGCACCTGGGGCCACCCTGCGGCAGCTGTCTGGGATAACGAGGTCCTTTCTGCTTTGCAAGAGGGCAAGAATCTGCCAGGTGTGGTTGGTGAATGTTGACACAAGCAAGCCCCAGGGTGTCACCGAACCCCACCCCTGAGAAGTCCTCAAAGGCACCTGCTGCTTGACTGCAAAGCCAATGTCACCTTGAAAACTTTGTTGACTCAAAACTCAGCCATTTCAGCCACAGTCTTGGAAAAAAAGAGACCAGCCCGCCCAGTGCCCCAGCTGGTGGCAAGTCCCACCTGCCAGGGAGGAACGTGACCGACACAATGCGGCAGTGTACGTCCTGCCCGGACTCCAGCCCGGGTGAGCCTACCCTGTGCCGACGCCCAGGGCCCAGGGCTACCTGTGCCCACCGCGCCCTGGGGGCAGGGTCCTGCCCAGCCTCTCCTGGCAGCTCGCACTCCCCAGAAGCCTGGCTCCCACACAAGAACACTGCCCGGGCCTGTTGGAGGCCCCGAGGCCTGCGTGCCCTCAAAAATGTCTGGGGAAAAGCTGCTAACAAGTTCAAAGCGCCACATGAACACATCATTCCATGGTGAAATGGTTGCTCCAGGACAAACAGTCCCCCACCCCAAACTCTGCTCTCCTGAGGCCCAGCCCTGGCCCAGGGATTGGCCACCCACTTGGGCACAGGCCTGCTCAGGTAACCAAGATCAGAAGCAGCCATCACCGTGGCCTCAGGCTAGTGGCTGGAAACACTGTTGAGCACCCCAGTCCTAGAGTCTGGGGCAGCTTCCAAAAGGGGCCCCTAAACGTCAAGATCTTCCCATCAGATCCGCCAGACCTCAGCTCTAGCCAGCCACATTCCAGCCCACCCCAACCGTCCCCCGGGGTTTCACAGCCAGGAGCAATGGGCCCCTCTTCCGCATTCCTACATCCTCCTGGGTGGGAGGCCTTGGCCCGGCCCTGGGGACAGAGACAAAGGTCCTCACCTTCCGCGGTGCAGCCCCAGTGAAAGTCTGTGTGGTCCTCCTTGTAGACAGAGGCCCACCAGATCCTGGGCAGCAACAGCACCTCATCTGCCAGGCCCAGTTCCCTTCTCGACGCCCAGTCCCTCCCCCGCCCCCCAACCACCCACACTGTGGAGAGTCCAGGAAGGTCAAGGTCCCTCCAGATGGACTGGTTTCCTGCTCCCAGGAAACCCACGTTACCTCAACAGACACTCAGCCCCAGCCTGCTGCGTGCACCAACTTGGGCCCCAAGCTCACGCCTCTCCTCTAGTGCCCCTGCTTTAATGCTAGCCTAGAGGGGCACAAGGGAGGGAGCCCAGAGTCGTCTACAAGCTGAACTGCACCACAGGCTTTACCAATAAAGACCCAGAGCATTAAGTCTGGTGGGTAGGGAAACAAGAGACTTCTCCTGAGAAGAGCTCCAGGATGCCAGACGGTGGAGGAAGCGGTTGGGGGATCCCACGCAAGGACAAGGGCAAACGTGGACTTTTGGAGGCCAGGCCCCCTTCCTCCCGACCGTCCTACCCTGAAGAGGGCAAGCCCTTCTCATGCCCGTCTCCCTGGCCACCCCCCAATGCCCCGAACCCCCCCCACGCCTGAACCTAGCACGGGCGGGGGACCAGTCGGGACGGAGCTTCTGGAGTTGGAGGAAGTGGGCCCAAGTCTGGCTCCCCCACTGCTGACTTTCCAGAACAGCAATGTGGGTCCTGGCCAGAGGCCGGCTGCAGGAGCACGGCCGGCTGTTTGCTGGACCCCTCTCCTGGGCTGTTCTGTGTCCTGGGCATAGTGTCCCCACAAAGCGCGCCTTAGAGCCTTACAGCTAGCACTGAACTGGGACAACACATGCCCCCCGAGGCGCACGCCTTCCCAGACGAGCCCTGCGAGAGCCCCCCACTCCAGCTTTGGCTGCTGGACTAGACAAGCACACCTGGCTTTTCCTCTGTGGAAGCCTGTCCCCCTCTTTTCAATCCAGCTTTACAGATCTCTCTGTGTCACAGATTTGGAGGGAGCTACCTCTACTCCCTCTAGAAAGAGGGCCCTAAAGAAGCCCAACTTACAAGTCAGGATCATCGGACCCAGAGCCTTCCTGGCCTGAGCTGCCCGGGGCCTTGCAGTCGCTCTGCTGGAAGTTGCTGGGTCCAGGGCTCTGGCGAAGCAGAGGCCGCTTCCTTCCCAAACAGACACTCTGATGAGAACACAACTCTCCAAGCATCAAGAGAGCACCAGACCACGAGGATGGCTAGTGGCCTGGAAGTTTTCTAAGTCTCATTTATGCTGGACAAGAGATTTCCTGGGGGTGGGTTTGTCCTTTGTTGGTGGTGCTGTTGTTTTTAATGTCTCGGAGAAGAAAAAAAGGTCCCAGCACATGCTGGGCCAAACGAGAATCCATCTCTGGCAAATCTGAATTTGGCATGAAGGCCAGCTGTCTCAGAGGAAGCTCCGGGGCCCAAGGAGTCAGGTTGGGGCGGGGGGGGGGGCAGCTTCTGCCAAGGCTGCCCAGGGTCAGCACTGTTGGGCGGGGGGCGGCGGGGTGACATGCTGGGGCTCAAGCGGCCTGAGCCCGGCGGCGCGGCCTGTGCTGGACGCCGCTGCTCGGGGCGCTGTAGAGGCCGGCCCTTCACTCTGCGCTCCTCGCCATCGGGGCCCTGCCACAGCCCAGCTCACACTTCTGTGCCAGGCGGGTCAGCTGCTCGCACAGGCCTGTGTCAAGGCCCAGCCCATTTCTATGAAATGCTTACCTTTGGACTCTACAAGAGGCAGCCTTTTCGAGCCTAGACTGTTTCTCTACCCACAGAAACAAGGGAAACCCAGAGAGGCCCGCAAAAGTAGGAAACAGAGTTGCCCCAAGGGGAGCCTTTGGGGCCCAGTGAGCCCTGCTGATTTGGCACTGGCTACCTGGGGCTCTCTCCCAGATCACAGGTTCTAGAATCAAAATCCCAGGGAGCCAGCAACTATCTCTGGGGCATAATGACAGCCCTGGCAGTTACTAGGATGTCCCTGGCTTCCTGGGCCACCACTTCCACAATTTATTTCTGCAGAGGCCACACAAGTTTACTGAGCACCTCTCTACCTGGCACCCAAACCCCATCTTTGCATCATCCCCTCTGGAAGCCATCCATGAGCCTGTGTGTGCCATGACTAGCCCCACGCAGCCCTGACCTGCACCCCACTGCCTGGCTCGGGTGCCCGCTCAGGCGAGGAGCTCAAAGCAGCCTGGGAGCATAAGGGAGGACGCACGTGGTGAGCCCCACCTGGTTTGGCTTGCACGCTTGCGCAGCCCGGAGGGCCCCAGGCTGCCGGGGGCAAGGCCAGGCCTTGGTGGCCCAGAGCCCAGCAAGCCCTCTGAATGGTGCCCCCCTCCCCGGCCCAGGCCACACTGTGACAGACACAGTTTCTGCACCGGGACCCCAGGGGGCAGATGGCCCGTCCGGACACAGAAGGTATGGAAGCCAATGCGAAAGGGCCTTCCAGCACTCTGGCAATCAGAAAACCAACATTTTGTTTCTGCGGCATGCGTCCCAGCCAGCACACACTCAGGACAGGACTTGTGAAACCACCTCGCTCTCGGGTTGGAGTAAGGAGAATTCCTTGCCTAACAAAAGTCCAGGGGCCTTTCCAAAGCACACAGGGCTCTGGCAGAAGGCCAAGGCTAGCATGCTGCCGGGATGCCTAGGGTGTCGGGGGCAGCTCCTACAGGAGCAGGACTGGAGAGCACAGAAGGGCACGGTTTCTGTCCAGCTGCCTGGAGCTGGGTGATCTGAGGGCCACGTCGGGACGCAGGGAGCAAAGACTACAGAGTATCGGGCCCTCGCGGCTCTGTGTCCCTGTTCCAAATAGCAACTTCCGGAGAAAGAGGATCCTTTATGGAAAAATGAGCAAATCGTCAACCAGTTTAACAACTGCATTTTGCAGACTGGCAGACAGAGGTCAAGACCAGGGATTAGGACTCGCCCCCAGTCGCATGCCTAGCTGACATGCGACCAGACCTCTGACTTCCAGGCTGCGCTCCGGAGAACAGCTGATCCTCAGGCAGAACAGCGGCCCAGAAAAGGCTAGACAAGCCAGGGCTGGAATCGCAGCTCCTGGGTGCCCTCTGTGGAACCCTGGCAAACCATTAAACTTCTGAGCCTCAGTTTCTCATTTGTACCAGGAGGCCAAGAAGAGCCCCAAAGTCCTAGCACTGTCTGCAGAAATGAGAGCACCGAGACGGCCAATGACGGCGCCGGCGACCCTGAGCCCCTGCCGCCCTCGCACCTCACTCGGGCCCAGAGGGCTCAGGTTTTGGAACAGAATCTGTACCACAGGGGGCCAAATCCAACTGCCCTTTTAAAATTTTTATTTATTTGAGACAGAGTACGAGAGACAGCACGAGAGCAGGTTGGGGGCCGAGGGAGAAGCAGACTCCCCACTGAGCAGAGAGCCCGATGTGAACATGAGCCTCGAACTCTGGGATCATGACCTGAGCCGAAGGCAGAGGCTTAACCAACTGAGCCACCCAGGCGCCCCCAACTACCCCCCTTTTTTTTTTTAGATTTTATTTATTTATTTGACAGATCACAGGTAGACAGAGAGGCCGGCAGAGAGAGGAGGGTGGAAAGCCGGCTCCCCACTGAGCAGAGAGTCCGATGCGGGGCTCGATCCCAGGACCCTTGAGATCAATGACCTGAGCCAAAAGCAGAGACAACACACTGAGCCACCTAGGCGCCCCCCAAATGCCCTGGATAAGGACAGCTCAGGACACCTGAACAGCTTTCAGAGAGACAAGAACAGAGGCTTGACTGCCAACGGAAAGGCAAACTGAGGTGTCACGGAGAGACCATGTGTCACTCATCCACTTGGCAAAACTCACGTGTGGCCAGTGTGTCAGTGGGGACATGGGCCACCTGCAGAAAACATTGGGGGGCGTGGCTCCTATAACGTCACTGGGGCCACACCCTCAGGGTGACACACACATGCCACCCTTGGCCCAGCGGCCCTCCTGGGGGACTGCATCTCCAGGAGGACCCACCTGCATGTCTGAGAGGACGCAGGGGCTCCGGAGCTCACTGCTGCGCACGCCCGCACGGGCTCGGGGGCCCGGGAGGGCGGCCTGGGAAAGAGGGGCCATGGTCACAGGACAGGACATCCTGCAGCTTGGCTCTGACACAAACACACCTCCCGGGTCTGTCATTTTAAGAGAGCAAAGTGCAGAAGAGTAGATAAAGCAGGTAATCTTTTGTGTGAGAGAGGGGAAACAAAAAAGAGGAATTATCCTCTGCTTCTATTTGCATAAAGGAGTTCTAGAAGGATCACAAGAAACAAAGTAGCAGTTAACCTGAAGGCAAGACTCTCCACTATTATTTTAATTTTTGAACACATGAAGGTACTATCAAAAAACAAAATATATATGTGTGTGTGTGTTAATTTTAAGAGGAGAATACACACGGAGTTAGAAATTCAGAGAAGGATGACCCACAGGCCCAAATCTTATTCAAATGGTCACTTCCATTTTCAAAAAAAAGGAGCCCCCCCCCAATCTCCATATTAAACCATTTTGATGTTTCTTCATCAAAGTTCTTTTTGGCTTCCCTTCTTATTGGCAGGAACGAGGCTTATGCATTTCTGAAAATGGAACTTTGCAGAACTGGGCAGGAAAGAAAAGCCCCTACCAGCCCCGAGTTCCTGCACTTAATAATCACCAAATTAAATCTGAGGTTCATACAAGCACGGGATGTGAAAACACCAAGCAGCGCCAGCCCCGGACGGGCGAGCGGGCCGCACATGTGCCAGGCTCCGCGGCCCGAGGGCGCTTCCACAGAACACGGCTGGCGGGGCCGGGGCATCCCTGGAAAACCTCTCGCTGCCGCAGGGGTTCGCGTGGCTCCCTGCCCGCCGGGCAGAGGCTGGTTTGGGGCTTCCTGCTACCACAGGGGAGCAGGGCCAGGCTTTGTGGGCAAACCCAAGGTGGGGCTGGGGGGCTGCTTGGTGCCCCGAACCCCTGCTCTCCGACGCGACGCCGACGTCCCCCGTGCAGTTTGGTGGGTGTCAGCCGCTCGCTCGGAGCAGCTGCCCGGCCCCGCCAGCGGGGGGCGCTACGAGGAGGCTGCGAGTTTGCCACAAAGGGGTGGGGAGGCGCGGGCCCTCCAGCCTGCCGCACTCCAGCCCCGGCGCCCGGGGAGGGGACTCTAGGACACACGCCGGAGCCGGACATTGGGGCCTGGCGTCCAGGATCGTGCTGTGCGGCCCGGAGCCGCCGTCTCCACCGGCCGTGGTCACTTCTCCATCTGACAGAGGAGACGCAGAGACAAAGCTCCAGGTGTCAACTGCAGCCGCACTGTCAGCTGGGTGCGGGACCGCATCTCTCCTCGCGGCAATAAAGTCTGAGCCATGAAGGTAAGCACACGTCGCAGGAGCACAACTACCGGATTTACCACGTGGAACATGACAGAAGCGACGTCGAGAAGCTCCTCAGGGGCTGCCCCTTTCAGCTGACAAGGGCTCCCCACCTTGGGATGAGCCTGGCTTCCCAGGGGGCACCCACAGCCCTGCCTGCTCCCAGGAGCCACCACCCGGCTGGTCACAGACAGCCCCGGCTCTCCCGCCACTCGGCGCTTGTGATGTAGCCAGAGGGGGAGGGCAAGCCTGGGGGCAGGGCTGTCCTGGGGCCCCGAAGAAGGGGTCCCCGGCTCTGCCAAGCTCCTCTGAGGAGAGGCCCCAGGGGACGTGCACAAAATGTCCAGCGGCCCTCACTTCCGCAGCACGAAGCTGGGCTTCCTCCCTAAACCCAGAGGAGCTCCTCACCACAAAGGGGCCCGTGGCAGACGACCTGGGCCCCCTCCCAGATCTGTGACTTGGTCAAAGGATAGGAGTCCAAGGGCGACGGCTTCCCGGGAAGGCGCGGCAGGCAGGAGAACAGTCCGCAGAAGGGGCATCAGACACGACGTCCAGGCACCACTCAGGAGGGCCTCGGGCAAACCCGCCCTGCTCTGGGCCTCCGGCTGCCCTCTGTTCTGGGAACGGATGGGTCCCAAGGGTCGCCCCTGCTGGCTCGGCCTCCCAGCAGGCTGCAGAAGGCAGGAGGCGACAAGCATCCTCCGAGGACCGCGTAACCCGAGACGCCCCTGGTGGGGACGCAGGCACCTGGCCTCGGGCTCCAGCCTGCCACACGCTGGGTGTGCCCTGGGAAAGTCCTGCCAGCTCTGGGCCCATCTGTGCCATGACAGAGTCGCTCTGCCTGAGCCCGGGGTGTCCCCGCTCTGCCCAGGAAGGCCGCTGTGCCCAACCAGGTTTGACACGACTCAAGGCCTGGCCCCAAATCCAAATCAGAACTCTTCCTCGGCCCCAGGGGCCACAGACAGCCGCTCTGAGGCCAGACCTTGTTCTAAGCTCCAGACCTAGGGGGTCCCGTGAATGTCCTCACGGGCCTCTCAGCTCATCAGGGCTCAAACCTGACCCAGCACTTTCCT
Source organism: Mustela nivalis (assembly GCF_964662115.1). Classification (NCBI taxonomy): domain Eukaryota; kingdom Metazoa; phylum Chordata; class Mammalia; order Carnivora; family Mustelidae; genus Mustela; species Mustela nivalis. The sequence continues at coordinate 180,067,035 of NC_139021.1, forward strand.
CCTCGAGCCTCTGAGAAGAGCAAACATCTCATGGCAGCAGCCCCAGCCCCAGCAGCCCTGTTCCCACCTCACCCGCGGCCCCCCTGCCCCCTCAGTTCCCTCTGGGGCTACGTTCCCCCAGCCAGGATCACACTGTTCACAAACCTCCTTCTCCCGCTTTGGAACCCAGCCACAACACCCTCCCCGGCCTCCCGCACGCCGTCCTGGAGCCCCCAGGCCCACACCCACGGGCTCTGGAGGGACGGGCTGGGCTCCCGGGCACAAGGCTGAAGCGGCCACCAGCTGCGGGGGAGCCCTGCCCCTGCCGTCAGGCCAGGTCTCCCTCAGCTCCTTATGCAACTTAAGCTTCACTTTCCCTGTCTGTAAAATGGGGAGCTAAAACTGCTCTGGTGGGGCCGTGATGGTGAGGAAATCAGATCACGTGGGGGCCGACTCCGTGGGCTTCGACACCGCTTCATGGTACCCAGCTGTGCCCGGATGGAGGCGCCAGGAGGAAGCAGCGGCAGGAGAGCCTTTCACCCACCCGGACTCCCAGTGACAGCAGAATCGCAGGCATGCTGGGCAAAGGGGCGGCGTGGGCCCACACTGGCCACTGGAGCCCTGTGGGGGCGAGGAGCAGCAGCGGCCCAGCCGGGCTCAGCCAGCATGTCCTGGCTTGCCCGAGCCCGGCAGGTGGCCACGGACATGCCTGCTGGCCTTGGGTGCGGCAGGACATTCCTGGGCACATTCTGCTTCTCAGGGCCGGCTGTCCCCACCCGCAGAGCCAAGATGAGTGGCAGGGACGCAGTGCATGGGGTCCTGGTCCTCCTAAGCCCGAGGCCCCATGAGAGGACTGCCTCACCTGAGGGCTTCACTTTGGGGTAGGGCAGAGAGTCTCCAGGGGGACTCACCCTGGTCTCTGGCCCACCAGTGCCCTTCCCAGGACAACCCGCATTCCAGTTCCCTCTCTCCAACCAGATCCAGTGCTGCGGCATGCAGGGCCTGCATCTCGGAGGAGCTGGACAGCAGACCTGGCTCAGAGTCCCAACTCTGCCCAGTGCCCCATGGGTCACCTGAGCAGGTCTCATCCCCTCTTGCAGGCTCCTCTGAGCCGCAGGAAAAATGACTGGAGCCACCGCAGAAGCCAGAGGGTGCACAGATCTGGGAGGCTGCGCTGTGCTTACTGGACTTCTAGATGCTCCTGGCCACCAGCCCAAGGCACGCCTCGGTCTCTGCTGACCGGGCACCCCTAGCGCAGGGGCTCCTGGGCTGCAAGGATGGGGCCGCATGGGAGGGGCTCTGGCTTCTCCTACAGGACCAGGCCAGACCTAGCCAGCAGGAAATCCAGAGTCCAGGCCAGGAGCAGGCATCTGGGAGAGACACTGGCTTAAAGGGCACCAGAGGTCCCAGGAGGGCCATAAAGGCCTGTTGAGGAGGCCCAGCTTCAACAGAAAGGGTGTGGCCCGGGACATACCCAGGTGGACGGCAGCGTCTGCGTTCTCTAGCTTAGCGACTCTGGACGAGTCATTTCCACTCTTTGAGCCAGGATGGGAATCACGACCCTGACCTCATGCGGAAGGGTGCGTGTGGATGGCCCCGTTAAGGCATCCCTGTGCCGAAAGAATGTAGTTCCCACTGGGAGGCCTGACCACAGACTCCGGAAGCGCTGGCCAGGGCGGGTCTCCGTCCCTTTGACTTTCTCAGGGACACACCTCGGCACAACTGTTAATTTCCTGATAGGCTTATTTTTTCCCTTTCTATTTTTTCTCCTTTGTTCGTTACTGTTTAAATGTTTGGCAGGATACACAAACACGGCACCCACATCTCAAGAGGCTCCTAGAAGGCCCAAGAAGCCCTGACCCTCCGAGCTAATCTACCTGAGGTGGATGCCCAGGCCCCCCTCCTCCCCCCGAGACAGGAACTGTCGGCAGCCCCGTGTATGCCTGGACAGCCCAAGGCTGACTCCGCAAACTCCAACAGAGGGGGCAGTGGCTGGGCCAGGCTCAACCCAGCTCTGTCTGGTCAAGGCCTGTGCCCTTACCCATCATGCCAGAGAAACTCAGAATAGAAACCCAACCTGATTTCTATCCACCTAGAGCCACCAGCAATCCTCACCTGGTACTGATACCAATTCCAAAGGGACAGGGACTCCCAAACAGCTCCCGGGGAATGTGCAGAGCTGGGAGCTGCCTTAAACCACTCTCAAGTCCAGACATTTCCTCATGTATAGAAAACGGACTCACAAGGCTGAGCGATCGTCAATCCCGCCCGTCCTCCCCTGCAATCTTATCTTGCTCGGGAACAAAGTCAGCATTTCTGGGGGCTCATTCTCGTGTCCTAACAGCTGCGGAGCCTCCCATGACAGTAGGGCTAATGTTTACTGAGCACTGACGGCGAGCGTCTTCACAGGGACTGCCCTCTGAACCCGCACAACCACCCCGGTGCGGGGGGCGCTGTGCCACTGGTGTCGGGGGTCCGAGGCCACCTGGGGAGCAACTGGGGAGGACCTGAACCCCGGCGGTCTGCCGGCAGGGCCGGGTGCCCAGGTGCTGTAAGGAGGGAGCCAGGGGAAGGACAGGGCCTCCCTGATCCAGGACACCAGCGAGGTGGCAGCCAGGCCAGAGGCTGGCGGGAGGGTGCGCCCAGGCTGACCCCACGCGGGGCCAGGCCCTCGGCCAGAAGGGAGAAAAGGGCAAAGGCCGTGAGTGTATCACTTCCCTCTGCAGCCCTCCCCCAGGTGATGAAGGACGTGTCAGGGCGAAACGGCTGAAAGTGCAAGGAGGCGGCGAACCAGCAAGACAAAACAAAAGGAAGCAGCCGAGGGCCCTCACAACATCCTCCATGCGCAGAGTCCCAGGCTTCCGGCGGGGCCTCCAGGTCAGCCCTCGGCCCTCGCTCCCTTCTGTCCCGTAGATATAAACGCGCGCACATGCAGGTGTGCGGGCAACTGCCTCCCGCTCACACTCACACACACACACACGCATACGCGCACGCACACAGCACCGCCATCTTGTAATTGCTTCAAGATGCTGTAATTCCTATACTGATGATGACACGGTCCGTTTGACTCTGAACCCCAGTGGCCCTCGAGCTGCAGCGGGACACAGGACGTGCCCACCCCCAGGCCACCAGCTTCCAGGCCTGGGGCCCCAGGCTCTGGCCTCACACCAACCCTGGCTGAGCCCAAGTCAGGAAATGAGCCTACTTCTCTCTTGCAAAAATAAAAATGTGTAACACTTTGGAAAAAGCACAGAACCCAGGGGGAAGTCCCTCACTCTCCATCTGCAAGTGGCTGCCACAAAAGGGGCAGCCACACTGTGTGTCACGGGCAGAGGCCCGCGTTCACCTAGAACGGGGAGCCCGGAGCCATGGGACCTCGAGCGATAAGGTTCTCAGATCCCTGTGGAGCTGCCACCACAGCCTAGGACAAAAGCAGACAGAGGCTGACCCACCCCCTAGAGAGGTCCCTGCCCCTGGGCCTCCTTCTGCCCTCCGTCTTCCAAGCACAGATTTAGGTGCGTCTTAAGAAAGCCAGCTGCTGACATCTCCCTTGAACTGTGCACCTACTCAGTGCAGACAGCAGAGACTCCGTACCCGTGGCCTCACTTGCTCCCCTACGACCCCCAGGAGGGGCCCCCCAGGAGGCAAAGTTCAGCCTCCACTTTGGGATGAGGAAGCTGAGGAGCCTGTAAGGTCAGTGAGCAAGCGTGGCCCTTTCCCATCTGAACGAAACGGCGTGCGCACACAGCACCCGTGCGCCTCAGGGGACAGTGAGTCTGGGGGGCCCTAACCGGCCGGTCACTGCAGTCACAGCCAGTGGTCATGTCTCTGGGCTCGGGGCGGCACATACTGACTGTGCCGAGGTTTAGCAGCGTCGGCCCAGCAAGCAGGTCAGGGATCCTAACAAGGCTGGGGCCCCAGACGAGAGGGGGTGAAAGCTGAGCCCGTGGACAAACCCACAGCGACAGACCTTCCCCTCTCACCAAAATCTCTCCTGGAGGCCAGAGCAGGCCAGCTTCAAGGTTGGGGCAGAGGGGCCGGGGGGATTTTGCCGTGACCGCCCAGACAGTCCCAGAGGCCACTTCTCAAGTCTGGCCCCTCCCCTCCATAGGAGGACCGGCCTGGGTGCGGGGGACACCCTGATGGCCTAAGAGACAGACGGTGCTCAGGCTGGCTTTGAGGCATCCGGCTTAGGCACAACAGCGGCCAGGCTGACGTCCTGCCAGGAGTGTCCCCACGTGAACAAGGAACCTGAGATCCTGTGGGTCAGCACCCAACCCAGACATATGTACCCTCACAGTTATGTTCGCAGAAACCCAAGAGCGACTCCTGAAAGAAAGGGTGGCCTTTTCTCTCTTTTGCACTTAACACTGGTTCTCACTGCGAAACTAAGTAGAAACCAAGAGGCTTCCGCCAATCCTGCTGGCAGGGTCGGGGGCGTCCAGGATAAACCCCTTTAAATTGCGGCATAAAGCTCTCCAGCGGTCCGGCTGAACAGCCTTTCTACTCCCCGCTTTCCCTCACGCTCCCTCCCTCTTTAATCTTGCCATTGTCCCCTCCAAGAGAGACCTCATAGTGTTCCCATGAAAGCAAGAAAAATGGACGTTCCAGAAGGTATTGTGGGACCTGCCTGGGCAGAATCGCTCACATGCCTTTTTTCTCACTATTAGCTTGAGATGATCTTAGAGAAAGAAAAAGAGGGAGACAGACAGACACACGCACACACACACACACATACACACACACACAACACAAAAAAGTCCCGTCCTCCACAGCCGGTGAGAAATAAAGCCACTCTCTGTCTCTTGAGACGGACATCAATTGTCGGCGCCCAGGTTAGCAGGGAAGCAGAGAATCACGCGTCCCGCTCACCCGGCTGAAAACAAGAAAGCAACCTTCAATTGATTGGGGGAAAGACATTAATTGCAGCTTTAGAAAAACCTTTTCTCTCGGGCAGGGCCCAGGGCCCATTGAAGCCCAGGCTGCCCGGCGGGGCTCCGGGCGGTCACTGCCATTCACGACGCGCAGGTGGCGGACACATTCCCAGGGCTCCTCGATGAGGGGACCGCGCGGCGCCTTTCAGCGAGCGCTGCCGGCATCTATACGGGGCCACTTAAATCAGTCTGACGCTCTGAAAGGCTCCACCGCTCGCGGCCCAGGTCCGGCCGCCCAAACAGAGCCCCGGGAGGGCCAGCGGGCGGGCGCAGGGCCGGGAGGACGGTGCCAATTAAAAAGCCCAGCCTGTGGGCCATTCTCTCCCTCATTTTCATTCCTACAGCTACATTGTGTCCACTGGCAGTGGATTCCAAAAGCAAGGCGGGCCGCATTCACCTCCCAGGGCTTCCAAGCCGCCATCCCCAAACGAGGCTAATTAAAACCGTGGTCCGTCCCAGGCTGATCCTGGGGTGGAGCAAAGACAGAGGTCTCAGGAGACAAGGCGCGACTGTTGAATGCCCGGCTCTTCCAGCGGCGACCGGCAGGCTGGGAGGAAGGAGCAGGGCCCTCCTGGGCATCCGCCCCTTGGACCAGTGGAACATTCTAGAGCTCCCTGCATCCTCTGAACCTCAGGAAGACAGGGCAACCCTGGTATAGGTAGGAATGGGCCCTGTTGCAGGGCTGACACGCCTCTGGGATACACCTACCATCCATGCCTGCTCCCAAGACACCCGGGGACAGCAAGCCAGGGAGCTAGGGGATGCGGACTGTTGAGACAGTCATGATTGGTGCAAAGAAGGGACCCAGGCCTGGCCCCATTTTGGCTGTTTATCCAAAGCCCACTCTGTCCCCCCGGGCCTGTTTCAACTGGAAAGCAGTGAGGATACGTGCTCCCTTGCAGAATTGCTGGGCTAGCATGTACATGGCGCACACAGCCATGCCCTGTGACTGCCAACACGGAGACCGCTAAGCACAGCACTGCCCAGTGGCCACCACCGTCAGAAGCTCTGCCAGCAAACCAAGGCGCTCTGGCTCCATGAGGCCAATCAGAACCCCCAGAAGTGGACGGGGGTGCCCTTGCTGCCCTGCGGCCTCCCTTCCCGGCGCCCTTCAGAACTCCAGGACAGCGCCTTGCCCGGCAATGGATGAAGACACGGGGGCAACTCTGTTCTTTTGGCAAAACGCATGTTAATTCCGGCTGACCTGTGTGGCACTCGCTCTTTTCCAAATTACCAGGGTATCTGAGCTGTATGAGGTCCGCCCCAAAGAACGTCTCCGAACTATACTGCTCAAAGGTTTGTGCCATAGAGGGAGGCTTGGGATGTCTGTTTCCCAGATGATGTCGGGAAGGGGCTTCTAGGGAGATGAGCAAAGCCCGAGAGCTCGACTGAAGAGGGCAGGCAGGTGCCGGGGATGGCAGAGGCAATCGAAACGGCAGAGAGATGCGGAGGCGGGCAGCAGGAGCCGCCTCTGGTCGGGATACTGGGAGATGGAAGGGACGGTGTCTCGGGTCCCGCTACTATGGGAACCAGCACTGCTAGAGCACCTGCCCCGCAGGGGGTGAGGATGGCCCCTGCCACACCCAGATTCCAAGGGGTCTGCCTCTCCTATCCTCCGCTGAATGAGAGGAAAAGGAGCCAGGTGTATGCGTGTCTGTCTACAGGGCAGAAGTCAGGCCCTTGAGACAAAGACCCCAACAGTGGTCACCTCCCTTGGGGCTAAGAGCAGCACAACGTGACCAGGCTCCGTCTCAGCGGGGGAGTCCCTGGGTGCCCCTGTGGCCCTTTGAGGAGCTGGCTGAGCCCTCAGTGCAGGAAGGGGCAGCCAGGCCCAGCGGGGGCTCTCCATCACCGTGCTCTCTGATCACGCCCTGCTCTGATCTCACCCTGCCCCTGCTCCTTTCTCCTCTTCCTCAGAAGGATACCGGGGACTAGTGGTCAGGCTTCCATTTTCTAAATTTTTTAAAGTTGAAAATCAAGAGTCATAACAAAAACAACACTGATCTTGGGGGCACCTGGGTGGCTCAGTGGGTTAAAGCCTCTGCTTTCGGCTTGGGTCATAATCTCAGGGTCCTGGGATCGAGCCGCATTGGGCTCTCTGCTCAGCAGGGAGCCTGCTTCCCTTCCTCTCTCTGCCTGCCTCTCTGCTTGCTTGTGATCTCTGTCTGTCAAATAAATAAATAAAATCTTTAAAAAAAAATTAAAAAAACAAAAACAACACTGATCCTAACCCAGTGCTTCCCGGGGCCCCACTGAGAGGGGCAGCCTCGGCCCCTGAAACGGGCTCTGGGGCTGGGAGGAGCGGGCGGCAGCTCCCTCCCTCCCCCTCCTCCTCCAGCCTCCCAGGAGGGGCCAGCTCTCAAGGCAGACAGGTGATGGTAAGTCGAGTAGGGCTTGTGCCAAGCAGTTGCTAAGACGGTTCCAAGAACCCTGAAGTCCTGATTAATAGGCAAGATGGCTCTGCTTTGGCAGTGGGACGCTGGCGCTTTTTCTCATGAAAGACAGCAGTGCACGCTGCTGGCAGCTGCCTGGCCATGTGCCTGCTCGCCTGCTCTTCCTGGAGGGGCTCGGGCAGAGCGGGCCGACGAGCCCGCAGACAGCAGCGCCGTGGTTCCCAGCTCCTGGGGCCGCAGACTCTGAGTGGTGGGCCAACAAAGCCAACACACCCAGCCCAGGGGCAGCAGGCCTTGTAACCCCTCTTCAGGTAACAGGAGGCCCCACGGCCCAGCTCATCCCCCTGGCGTGGTGCTCCTGCCGAGTAGGGCCTAGAAGGCACTGCTAGTTCAGAAGGCTCAGATTTCCGGTCGGAGGCCAGGCACGTAACAGGGCCCCAGGGAGGCCAAGACCTTTCAGTCCAGTCTGTGGATCTCCACCTACACTACGTCACCCCAGGGACTGTCCGGACTCCGGAGGTCACGGGGACTGTGGGCGTCAGGTGGGAAGAAGCAGGGATCCCACAGCACAGGACAGCCCCTCGCCCTCCAACAGAGAACCATCCAGACCAAGACACCAGCAGTGCCGAGGCTGAGAAGCTCTGGTCTCCCTGTGGCAGCGTCGCCCCCCGGGACACGCGAGGGCAGCTCGCTTGCGCCCAGGCACTTGCCAGGTGCAGTAAGAATGTTCCCGCCGTGGCTTCGGTGCCGACGACACTTGCTCTGGCCCTTCGGGGGCTCAAACACCTTCCCCGCGCAGGCCGTGAGCAGGCGTGTGGAGAGGGAGGAGGAACGTGCAGCTCTGCAGAAGGAAGGAATCTGGGAACAAACACCACGGCTTTCTGACCAGCTGCCCCAAACCAGGGTGCTCCCACGGTCATGGCTCCACCTGCTATGTACTCCCTCGGCCCTTTTACTCCCAGCCCTGGGTCTCTGGGATGATAGGCCAAGGGCTAAAGACACAAGCTCAGGTTCATGGTGGACATGACTCTGTGTCCTGCTCCCCCAGCACGAGTGGTAAAGGTCACTCTCTGTGGCTCTTCCCCCACGGGAACTGTCAACTGCCCTGCTGGGGGGAGTCACAGGGTTACTTTAGGGAAGGCTAGAAGCAGGGCATGACAGCTGCCCAGGAATTCTGAGAGAACGGCCGGCATCTTTGCCCCCGCAGAAGTGCCTACGACACGCCAAGAGTCAGTCTGAACGTAGTGGTCACTGTTGTCTCCAGGTCTAAAGTGAGGCTCCATCCACGGATCCAAGGTGGCCAGGGGCCACGGCAGAGTGACCTGGTCAGCTTCCTGCCAGGCCCATCGCCTGGCACTAAGCCCTAGCTAGGAACCCAGAGCAGGGGACCAGCCACTGCGTCTGAGGAGTTCTCGGTCCGGGAAGGGACAAGGTCAGGGGTGCTCAGGGTGCGGTACTAGGGCTAGTGTTTTCAGACCATGCGGTCTGTGCTGGCTGCTCTGCCGAGCGCTTTTCAACTGTCATCAAATTTATTTTGTGCCACTTCCCTAAGGGACTCTACTATCATCCCCATGTCCTAAATGGGGGACTTGAGCCCCAGTAGCTTTAGTGAATGGCTGGCAGGAACCCATACAAGCTTCCCCACATCCCAGAACATGCCCGAGGCCCCCTCCACCCCCTACCCGTGCTCGGCTCCTTCTCCTGCTCCTAAGCCCCACACGGTGCCAGTCAGGTGCTTTGGGGCCGCAAGCTGGCTAATGACTGGTCCAGTCTGAGGCCCCAGATGAACTCTTAAGTTTCGTTCCGATTGTTCAGCATGAGCAGGAAGGGAAGGCAGCCTGCTGAGGACTATCTATCTGTGCTGGTCCTTCACGTGAGCAAGAGTAAGTCCTCACACAGCTGTACGGAGAGAAGTGAAAGTCACGGACACGTTAACGGACGCTGGGGTGCCCAGTGTCACAGCTAGGGCGCAGCAGAGCGCGAAGAAATCCTGTGTTCTTTCCACATCATTCGTTCCCCCCCGCCCCGCCCCCTCCGTGGTGGGACCCACGTCTCCCCACCCAGGGCTGCTCCTGCCCGCACCTGTCGGAGGAGCTGAGGACAGACCCAGAACGAGCCAAGAAAACATCTCTGGCTTCAGGAGACGCACGCAGGAGGAAGCTCGGGACAGCTGTGACGGCGCCGCCCTGGGGTCCGGGCTCCCTGCAGCGCCCAGGACGGCGGGAGGCGAACGGGGAGCACAGGAGCGGGACTCCGAGCTGTCAGGCAGCGGGGTGGTCGGGGTGGAGCCAGGGATGGGAAAGGAAGTGGGTGTGGGTGAGGAGACAGTCAACAGGAAATGCGCTGGGAACATGCCCCTGAGGCAGGTTGAGGCCCGGGCTGCCACCCCCAGACTTCTGCATTCTCAGGCCTCCCTCAGATGTTGAAAATCTGCTTGTTTCTGCCAGGCAAAACAGCACGCTCTTCCTCCCTGAGAAAGCCCTCTTTCGGAGGGTGCAGGGAGCACCCAAGCTTCTGGGAGGAAACGCAGATACTAAGGCTCCTTGACTCTGAGAACATCGGTCAGAAACTCCAGATCTGAGGCCACAGGCTGGGGCACAGCAAAGGGCCATGCGTGGGGCAGGAAACCCCCAAAATGGAGAGGGAGGACGGGAGGGCAGTGGCTGCCTCCAGACCCCTGACCCCAGCACCCATGAGCCCAGTCTCTGTGGACGGGAAAGCCCGGGGAGGAGGACTAGGGGCAGGGATGAGCCTGCTGTGCGCTGGCCCGGCCCGACAGCACGGGGCATAAAGTCACCACTCATCTCCACCCCCCTCAGAGCCTCCATGTCCCCATCTGTAAAACGGCAAAAGGGGCCTCCGGCCAGCTCCCCTCAGAGCATTGCCAGGAGACCTCAAGAATGATGTCGTGAAGCTTCAGGAGGGAAAACCCCCTAAAATAGTAGCAGCGGAATAATAATAAAGAGTAGACCTGTGCTCCCACCACCAAGCCCCACGAGGTGTGTCTAATCTTTACTCTGCAGATGAGCAAACGGGGTGAGAGACCCAGTGACTTGCCCAAGGTCCCAGAGCTGAAGGCCGTGCAACCAGCACTTGGACACGGCCACCTGCCTCAACTGCTCAGGGCTCCTCTCTCCACTAAGAGGCTGCGCTGGGATCAGCCATCATGGGAGGCCGCCCTGGGAAGACAGGGCACCACCCCAGCCCTTGAGGAATGGGCGGTGTCACTGGCGAGACCAGTGGGAAGAGCTTGCCGCAACACGAGAGGCACTGGGAGGCTCGGGGCAAGGGCCGAGCAGACAGGACGGAACCAGTGGCAGAGGACAGCTACCTCCTACCCACTTGCAAGAACAGCTGCAGGCCCGCAGGGGAGGGTGTCCAGGTTGGGGCAAGGGCAGGCGACGGGAGTGATGGAGGACCCAGGGCCAGTCACTGCCCTGTCATCAACTGCGTCACTATGTGACCCTGGGCGAGGGGCCTCTTCTCTTCACCTTCTCCAGATAGACAATGGACGGGACCAGACTCCGGTCCCTCAAAGCTCCGAGACTTACAAGTTCCAGCTACAACCTTCTGTACCTCTTCATTCTCAAAACCGGGAGCCCGGAAACCATCCTTGACTACTTGAAGTTTTCACACTGTCTTCCCAGAGGAAGATACCATTGTCTCAGTAGACCCCAGCATCCCAACCTTGGCAGAGGCCCCCAAATTGTTCTTGGACCCACCTGGCACCCTTGGACCACCGTCCTGGCCAGCCGGGATGGGGGATGGTAGACGGGTGGAGAGGGTGCTGTCTGGCTCGCTGGCCCAGGCGTCCGCGGCTGCGGTGGGAAGCCGAAGAGCAGTCCTGGCCGGTTCACCTCCACGTGAGTCAGCAGCTGCTTCTCCCAACCTATTGCTACCCCACCGCATGCCACAGGGTATTGCCAACACCCGACAACTGCAAGGATTTGGACAACGGCAGTTTCAACAAACTTCTGGATCAAGCCCGAGTCCACGTTCACATGACTGTATGAAGGATTCGTGCCACGAACAGGACCCGACTGGAAGCTGGCCAGAGTCAGGACCCGACAGCGGCCCTCCCCAGCACTCAGGGTCTCCCTGGCATGCACCGAAAGGGCCACGGCACTGTCTCTACTCCCCCAGACTCCCAAAGCACCAACAGCTACTGCAAACACGCTGGTAGCGGGAACCAAGCCACCCCTCCTCACTGCTCCCAAAGCCTCTACATGACATATTATTAGCCCTATTTTTCTTTGTTTTTTAATTTTATTTATTTATTTGAGGGAGAGAGAAGGGGAACACCATGGGGGTGGGAGAGGGAAGCAGGCTCCCCGCTGAGCAGGGAGCCCAACAGACCAATCCCAGGACCCTGAGATCAGGACCCGAGCTGAAGGCAGATGCTTCACCGACTGAGCCACCCAGGCGCCCGGGGCCCCATTCTTCAAAACTAAACAAGCTGAGGCCCAGAAAAGTCCTGCGGCCAGGATCCTTCAGCTAGGGAACAGCAGGGGTGGGGACGGCCCCCGGGGCCCGCTTGCCCCCCGCGCTGGCCCCTGCTCCGCTGTGCTCTCAGATCCCAGTTTTCTGTCTACTGGGATATTCACGGCATTAAGAACTAAAGTCATAAAAAGATGATTTGATGACATGTACAGACAACATAATTATCTACCAGACAACTTTTCTCCCTAATGGAGCCAGAATGTTTTATTCTTAGTATTATAATTGAGCACAGGATACTTTTGAGATCCTGTAGGCTCTGCTTTACTCTGAGCGAGCTCTAAGGAGATGGCAACCAACACTGGAACCTCTTCCTACCGGAAAACTCACTACCAGATGGAAAAGGCCAAAGGTAAAGCGCCTTCGTGAGGAGACAGAAGCCCAGGTCACTGTGACAGGACAGTTGTCTGCCCCTGTGGTTCAGAGTCGGGCAGGAGGCCAAGTGTTCAAGGTGTTCTGGTTGCACTTTCTGTACTAGAGGATGGTGGTGATGGCGATGGTGGAGGTGGGGGAAGGGGTGGGGGAGGGGGAGGGGTGGTGGTGGTGATGAAGGCGGTGGTGTTCGTGGTGACGGTGAAGGGAGCGGGGCTGGTCACTGTGAGGACGACAGCAGCTACCATCTGCAGAGCGCCTGCAGTGTGGCCAGGCGTGGCCAGGCGTTTTACAGCCTCTGGCTTATGGGATCCTCACACCAACCCTCTGAGGTAAGTTAATATTATCCTCATCTTCCAATGAGGAAACTGAGGCTCAGCATGGCTACCTGATGACAGTGGAGAGGCAGGGGCTCTGGACTCCAAAGTCACTGTTCCTCCTCTACCTCACGCTCCCTGAGGGAGTAGCTGCACAGGGGACATCATTCCTGCCAAGGAGCCATTCCCGGGCTCTAGCCCCAGAGCACAGATGCATGGGGCCGACCGCCCTTAGCCGCCGGCACTCGCTGTAGAAGGTGCAGGCTCATCGGAAAGGAGAGGGTTCCTCCTAAAGTAGGCCTTGTGTGCGGCAGACTCGGACCCCTCTCCCGCCTTCAGCAACGAGCCCAAGAAGCAAACTTCTTCCTATAAGGAAGGAAGAGCAGCGGGGGCTGACGGGCACTGGGAGGACAATGAGGGGCACTGTTGGGTTCCACACACCTCCCTTTCCGGACAGCCCCCCAACCTCTCTTCAGAGCCTGCTTCCTGCCCAAACCACTCCAGAGCCAAAGGCACAGCGACAAGCGCAGCCGTGAGGTAGAGCGGCGGACACAGGTCCCCCCAAGCCCTCCCTCAGAGGCTGTCATGGCCACGCTGCCAGGCTCCTGCCAGCAATCGAGGCCTCCAGCACCTCAATTCAGCTCCTCATGTTCCCTTTCCACCTGATGCAACAGGGTAGGAGAAGGCGGCGAGGGCGGGAGCTGGAGGGAGGCCTCTGCCTGGCATCCTCCCGCTCTGGCCTCGGAGCCGCACAGGCCAGGCAGAGGCCCAGCTGAGGAGGGCCATGGAGGAGTCCAAGGCGCTGGCTGGCGCCAGTCTCGCTCCTGACCCACAGGCACTGTGACGGCAAGCTCAGCTGTTGGACAAGACCTCCAGCCCACAAACGGGCACCAGGGACCCGGACTGAGCGCCCACTCTCCTTCCTCTTCCTCTGCCAGGCCTCCCCGGCGATGGTTATCCCAGCCTAGAGGCCTCCTGGCTTCCTGCAGTGCCGCGCAGACACTCAGCTGACTTCCTGCCCTGGGGCCTGACCACTCTGCGGGGACAGCGCTGCAGAGACAGCTGGTGGAGCTTCCCTGCAGACATCTGGCCCCTGCCCCAGGTCAGCAAACCTGAGCACTGACACATGACACAGACCACCAGGTCCCTCACGCAGCCCCTGCTGACAGACCCCAGAATGTTTAGGATGACCTGAAACGGAGGGCCCAAGGGGCCTGCACTCAGCTTCCTTTACTCATCCCCGGCCACAAAGTCCCCACTGTGCACGGCGTGCTGTCCTGACTTCCACAGAGTCAGCCATCAGCAAGACGGGCCCCCTGCCTTCTAGAAGCCCTGTTCCCAAAGGACTTGCCTGGAGAATGTGGAGTCCAGCACAAACCCAACTCATCAAAGTGCAGTGAAAATAATTCTGAGGTTCGAGTCATCTCCCCATGTTCTTAATTTCCAGCCCTTTTTCCTACTTGGGCTCTAAGACTTGCCCAAGTTTGTCTCTGCAAAGGGGAAAATTACCTATTCCCCAGACGTTTCTACTCAGTAGGTCACAACCACAAGAGCGCTTACGGTGCCTGGGGTTCTCCCATGCAAACAGCATGTCCACACCCAGTCCTGGGGGCAAGTAAAACAAAGAATTTGGCCCAATGCACAGATCAGGAAACTAAGGCCCTGGGCAGCACCGGGACAGGCCAGTGCACACTACTGTCCAGTGGCAGCAGAAGCCATGGCCATGGCCTCTCTGCCTTGGGCTTTGGAGAATTCTGAGAAGGAGCCTGGCCTGAAGCCACCCTCGGGTCTGGTCCCAGTCCGTCATCCCTGGTGTCAAGCTCCTGGGTGGCTGTAGCGCAGCCATTTTCCTCCTCAGGCCTCAGTGGCTTCGCCTGCAGTCAAGGAACTGAAGGAAGTTTGGTGTTTCTGGGTGCTGCCAGTCCACTGGGTGCCATAGGGAGCCCAGGAGCCAGGATGGTGTGCGGTCACAGTTACAGAGAAGTATCTTGGCTGAGGGCCTGACACCACAGGGTCCCCTGTCCTACCTGGCTTCCAGCTCAGGGCCCCAGCCCCTTCAGGCTGGAAGGCAGCAGGAGTCCAGCCACAAGGAGATGCAGTCTTTCCAGCAGAAACTTCCCGGTGTGTCCCCAAGACGCAGGCACCTCCTGTGACCTTCTAGCTATGGCTGCACGTTGGCACAGCTGCCTATGTTGGCGTGGGCTTGATAAACCTCTCCCGAGGGACTGCGGACAAAAGAGGCTGCCTTCTCTGGGGAACTCAGTGCCTCGGCCAGGCCACCCATCGGGACCCCCAGCGCTCTGCAGACAGCTCAGCTCACAGCGGCCTCAAGGGTTCCCTGCCTGCCCCTCAAACACCCCAAACCCACTGTCAGGGGTTTGTTCTTCGAAACTATTTTGATGGTTTCTAAACCACCTTGGGGAAAGGAGTCTACATTCCAGCTCCCTGGAAGGAAAGCCGTAGGCTTTAATGAGTTTCTCTGAAGCCCCAAGCTCAGGGCCAGCTAGGAAGGGCGGTCTTCCAGACTTCAGGAGGCACTGTGCCTGAGCTGGGGTGACCGGCTTCCTCTACACCAAGAAGGCTGGGGCACGGCAGGGGCCGGCGAGAGCGGTCCCCCTTGGGGACTCTGATGCTATTTCAACAGAGGTGTCTATGAGGCTGGAAGCAGCTAGGCACACCCAGGTGCCGGGGCAGCAGGCCCCACTCTCTGCCGTCAACTTTCTAATGGCTCTGCCAAGAGCCAAGGACAGACGGGCTGTGGCTCTTCGCTAGGGTGCCGCTGGGATGGCAGCGTCAGGCAAGGGGCCAGACACGCCTGGGCTCAGAGCCCTCTCTGCAGCTACTTCCTCACTGTGGACCTTGGGCAGCTCCCTCCACCCGAGCCTTGCTTTCCTCATCCACGAGCTGGACAAGCACAGCCCATGTCAGAGGGGGCCCGCACGGAAGAAAGAAAATGAAGCGTATAAATGTTCTTCATGAATCTAACCCGTTAGATGTGGTGTGGACCCTCCCACACCACATCAGGCCTGCAGTGAGGGGCCACACATCAGGCCCAGAGACCCGCCATCCGGCTGAGGGCTGGCAGCGTTAGGATCCTCTAGCTGATGTTTTCACATCGCCTGGCACTCACCAGAGGCTTAGCTGGCAAGTCACATGTGCCGGGAACCCCCAAATCAAGCTTCTAGTAGCTCCAGTGAGCCCCTAACCAGGTCAGTCTGGACACAGGAAGAACGGTCGCTCAGAGCCATTAAGGAACCACAGGACTCCAGCCACTGACTAGGCTGCCACACATCTCCTCTTATTTGGAGAGAATGTGGCTCTCAAGACATTTGGGCGTATTCTTTAAAAAAAAAAAAAAAAAAAAAGTCCTATCATTATCAAAGGAAATAATTACAAAACATTAAATGAGAAAAGCGCGTTGCGCTGCGCTTGACCGTCATCTTCATCCAACACGAAGGTGCTCAGAAAAAGACCCTAGGACAAAGGACCCAAAGCCTTGGACCTGGCTGGCCCTCCCCCCCCGAGTGTGAGCAGTGACATCCTCTCCACCCTGGGACCCAAACGGGACCACACTGGAACACGGACTCTCAGAAAGGGGGCATTTCTAATGGCTGCCATGTTGGGGACAATGGGAGAGAAGCGGGACTCCCAGGGACGAGATGGGACTTCCGGTCCCGAGGCCTGCAGGTGTCGGGGTGGCGGTGGGGGTAGAACCGTGAGGGCTTATTTTCCACTTGCAGCAGAACAAGCAGAGGGAGTGGCGGAAGGCAGACTCTGCCTCTGACTCAGCCGAGGTCCTCCCATCCCAGGACCGGCTGTGGCTGCGCTGTGGGAGGCCCGGGGTAGCAAGGCCGGGCCCTGTCGTGCGCAGGAACGGCTTCCTTCCCAGCCCCGCGGAGGGGCCGTGGCAGGAGCTCGCTCCTTCCCATTACCAGAATGGCCAGAGCTACTGGGTAGGGCTGCAGGAGGCTCAGTCTTCCCCAGGCTGCTGACTCGACCCCCTCCCGCTTGGGAGTTCCTGAGTCTGCAAGCTAGTGGCCTTTGAAAAGAGCCCTCCTGCGACTACTCACCTGCCCATGTCTGGCCCAGGGAGCCCCGAGGGCAGGTTCGCACCAGGTTATCCTGGCTCCCTTGAAAAGCAAGAGAGGCCAGAAGGGCATGAAGAGCATTTGCCAGTAGTCAGGACTCAAATGAGCCATAGGTCCCGAAACAGTGATCAGGTTATATGAGCTCGAGGTGCACACATGTCACGGAATTCTGGGAAATCCCATTTTAACTGACAGTAACACAGAATATGGGCTCTGGTGCCTAGGACTGCCTCCTGAGGCCCTCAGGCTATCAGCCATTCCTAACCTCCCTACTGTCCTGCTTGCTCTCAGCCAGAGACAGTGGTATGACTTGCTACCTTCGGGTGACAATGCTGCCAAGACCCTCAAGGACAGTCACACCCCATCTCACACTCACAGGCCAGGACCATCCCTTTGCCGACGCCCCCTCTCGCAGGACAGGCAGCCCATTCTGAGGCTTACAGCCTCCACATGAATTAAGGGTTTGTGCCAACACCCACTGGGCTGGTAAGGGTCCCCAAAGCCATAGCCCTCTTGGACATCAATAGCAAAACAAGGGGCTTCTCCTTGCACCAGACTCCTCCTCGCCTTTTCCCACCAAGACATGCCCCCCACAGACTGTTCTGGGCCAAGAAAGGGCACATCGGATGCTGAGGGAACAGGAAGGGGGAAGAACCATCCAGCGCTGGGATTCTGCACAATGACCCCTCCTTGAAGGAGGCTCTACCACTCTGGGTGACAGGTCACTGCCGTCTGGAGCACTGCTCAGCAGTAGAGCTGGGGCCAGCCCAGGTGCAGTCCCTGACCATGCCCCCTGCCCTCGCCTCTGGGGTCACTCACGCTACCCTTCCCCATGGAAGATCCTTCTGCTTCTCTGCCCCTTGTTTCTGCCCCATCAGCCACATCTCAGGTCTGTGAAGCACTATGTCTCATGTAATCTTCTTTGCTCTTGCTTATTGTCCGTCTACCCACACAAGGGGGAAGCTTCTAGAGACCAGGGCCTGCGGCCACCCTGCCCCACACTGCAGCCTTAGCAACAAGAGCAACATGCGGGCACCCAGCGGCACTGCCCCCGAAGGAAAAGAATCCGCACAGAGGGAGGCAACGGGATCCGGCTTCTAGTTCTCCTGCCCTGAGGTGGCCTGAATACAGCAGGAACCCAGAGAGAGGTTCTGGACTGAATGGAAGGTGAGAGACAGACCAGACATGGGTCCTATGTGGATATGAAGGAAACTCAGGTGGAAGCCGATTAGGCCCCCGGCATGGAGCCAGGCCAGGGACTCTGGGAAGCAGACACGAAGTGGGCACGTTCTGGGTCTTCCCACACAAAATGCACACACCTGTGTGCACGGGCAGTGTGGACACCCGGCAGGCCCCACGACTGCGCGTGTCCTGCATGAGCACGGGGGCCTCAGGCTCCAGGGGCACCACTGTGGTAGGTGGGCAGGCGTTCCCGGCTCCACTGCTGGAAAACAGAATGGGCTCCTGAGAGAAAGCTAGTCAAGCCAGCTCCCCGAACACCCAAACTATTCGAAAACAAAAAACAAAGCACCAGCAGGACCCTGGCCAGAGGCACCCCCGCTCCAAGCTGTGGGATGGGGCCGACGCTGGAAACAGCTCTTGAGCTCGGACGGCCTGGGAATGTCTGGTCACACTGTGTTTCGGTGCAGCCACTACGAGCCCCTGGACAGGTGGCAGATTGACCGAGTCACGTGAGACCTGTCGTCCAAGCCAGCGGAGCGGGTTCAGTGATGCTAACGGGAACCTGCGTTATTACAAACTCAGGGTACGAAAGAATCGACACATTCACCACAGACCTTGGACCACAGAGCCTAAAAGAATTCAATTCTATTTTGTGCTGCGCCAAGAATTTTGTGGGGACTTTTTTTTTAAAGACTGTGTCTGGGGGCGCCTGGGTGGCTCAGTGGGTTAAAGCCTCTGCCTTTGGCTCCGGTCATGATCCAAGGGTCCTGGGATCGAGCCCCACATCGGGCTCTCTGCTCAGCGGGGAGCCTGCTTCCTCCTCTCTCTCTGCCTGCTTCTCTGCCTACTTGTGATCTCTGTCAAATAAATAAAATCTTAAGAAAAAAAAAAGACTATGTGTCTGCTTTTCTTATTGGTTAGAGTGACAAACTGGTGCTAAGCTCACATGTTTTGTTTTCATAAGGACTGTTTCTTTCATTTTTCTGTTTTAAAGGAACAAATTCCTATTTCTTGTCACAGTTCCGCAGTGCGTTTGAACCTGCAGATTCCATGGGCTCATTGGGCTGGAAGGCGCCTCAAGAGCCCCCACTCAAGTGTCACAGCTGTTTAGAGAAAGGACTGAGAACCATGACATTTGGTGCTGGCTACCTCTGGGGTGGATTCCAGAAGGATCTCCCTTTTTGTTCTTACATTTCTGAACTGTAATGTTTTTGCCTTCTAAACTTGGAAATTTTTACATGTATGCATTAATTTTGTAAGCAGAAGAAACAAGAAATTTAAATGAATCTAGAGAGGCTCCTGGGTGGCCCAGTCATTAAGCGTCTGCCTTCAGCTCAGATCATGATCCTGGGGTCCTGGGATCGAGCCCGGCATCAGGCTCCCTGCTCGGCGGGGAGCCTGCTTCTCCCTCTCCCTTTGCTGCTCCCCTGCTTGTGTTCCCTCCCTCACTGTCTCTCTCTCGTTGTCAAATAAATAAATAAAATCTAATAAATAAATAAATAAGTCTAGAAATCATCTGCTTTCATATATAAGCGTCTGTCCCTACTCCAACAAGAACATTGCTATGTGCCAAGACTGCAGTCCTACATGCCACTGAGGATGTAGTGGCACGTAAGTGTGAGAGAGATGTCACTTCATGTAACTCCCTATTACCAGACCCACTTCACAGATGAGGACACGGAGGCTCGGGGACCCACAGCTAGATCTGCAACCAGCTCTGTCTGCTTCCCGGGGCCCTGCTCTCAGGCAGCCTGCTTCCCTGCCTCCCCACAGACTTGAGGGCTCCTTTCTCTCTGCCCCTTTTCCTGCTTGGCCCCTGGAAACAGCTGTCCTAGTAAATCACAAATAGTACAGAGGCCACAGACTGGGTGGGCACTCTGGAGATGTTTGGGTCACTCTGGTGACCTGTCTCCCAAAGTTGAAGAGCGGGGTCAGTTCCTGGCCTCCCCCAGGAGACTGTGTGAGGCAGGGGAAAGGCGTGGGCCAGCAGAAGCCTGGGGGAACGGCTTTGCTAGGTGTGAAACTGAAGAACACGCCAGCATGTTCGGGAATATGGACGCTGCAAGGCAGGTGGTGGAGGCCTGGCCGTCGCTGGTGCTGCCTGACACTGTGTGCCACCCTAGGAGGCTTCAGGACCAGAAGTCCCAGGCCCCCTCTGCCATGGTTGCAGGCCACAGACCCCAGACCAGATGTCGAGCAAGCCCCCTCCCACATGCTTCCACCTGCCCAGTCCTGCTGACATGTTCACGCTGTTTCCCAGAAGGTGCTCTGCGAAGGGGTCGGCCCCGACACATGCGTGCAAAATGCTGCGTTCTCCAGTCCCTCAGACACACAGCACATTCCTGCTCAGAGAAGCGTCACCTTTCGGAGACATGTGTCCCTGGGCTAGACCTTGGAGAACCTTCTCGAGTCCAGCACAGGGAGAGAGTCTGCAAAGTCCCCCTCAGGAGACGGGCACAAAGGTGCAGACGAGTTCCCAGCAGCGGGCGAGGCACCCGGACAGACTTACCTTCCCCGCCCCCAGAAGGCGGGGCAGGAGCTGCGGGACAGGACGGGCTGCCAGGGGCAGGACTCCAGGACCGCATTCCTCCTCTCCACCGACGCTCCCACCCCTGCCTGGGAAATCTTCTCTGGCCTTTCTTCCTCCGACCCTGCTTCCAGGGCCTCCTAAAGGCTGCCCCGGGCGCACGGGCTCGGCCACACTCCTGACTGTACCTTCCAGCTGTGAGTCCCACACCTGCCACGGGCAAGTCACCAACCATGTCTCTGCGACCCCGTCCTCAGCAGTGAGCCGCGTGACAAAAGGGTCTCTGTGTCCTGAGTTGAACATCAGGAGAGTTCGCCCCCACTGGAAGCAGAAAGGGTCAGAGAAGGGCCTGCAGCCTCGTTCCGGCGCCCCAGTGTTTCCCAGGGCCCCCGGGGTGCTGCTGGGGGGCACAGGGGAGCACGCGCCTCGCCCGGGCAGAAACAGCCTCCTGGCTCTGTGCGGGCCGCTGCGGGCCGCCCAGGCACGGGGCGGCCTCAGCCGGGGATCAGGCCGGCCTGTGGGAATGGAGTCTGGGGCGGAGCACGGGACAAAAGCCCAGGCAGCAGAGGCCTTCACATGTCGGAGCAGTCGTCCCTCCCTTATTTCACAATGCGGCTCCAAAACTACCTCGCAGGGCCAAGTTCTGTTACCACAAAGTTAATATCCTCTAGCAACTTCCGAGCTGGTTGTCTGCCTCCGGGGCCAGGACACATCTGGCCGGCAGAGAGATTTCTGGATCCCTGGCCAGGGTGAACTTTCTAGGGGTTTGTCTTGAATGACGAGAACCCCAGGGCCACTCCCCAACCCCCCTGCGGCCTCCCTGGAGTTTTGTTCCACCACACTGAGAGGAACAGCCTCACCAAAATTCTTCGAGGGACAGGAGAAAATGCAGGCAGTGAGTGAAAGCAGAAGGAAATGAACAATCGTCTTTGGCCCGCGCTCCTGAGGCATGGCAGCGGCAGACGAGCAGCCTGGAAAGGCTGGGAGCATTGGGACTGGACAGGCAACCCAGCACACCCTCCCAGAGCCACGCACCATGAGAACGCCGTTTTCATTAAAAAAAAAAAAAAAAAAAATCACGTTTTGTGCCCTGAGATACACTGAATGACTCCTTCGGACGCCAGGGCCCCAGTTAGCCAAAACTCACAAACTCTGGCCGCTCCTTTTCCGCTGCCTCCTCTCCAGCACCGTGTTCTTATTTGCCACTTGAGGAGCACAGGAAAAGGCCACACAGGGGCCAAGTTTCGGCTCGGCAGAACTTTAGCCAATCGGGTGGGCCGCGTTACATCACCCCGGCATTCCTGACCGCCAGGGTAACAGTCTCGGGGCCCTTTCTATGAGTAGCTTTCAGTGAGAAACCGACAAATTCCAGTCGCTTTCCATACAGGGAAACTAAGGCATTGGGCCATCTAGATCAGAGGCTGGGATAAATATCTTAAAGGGCTCAACAGTAAGTATTTGAGGCTCTGTGGCCCATCCAGTCTCTGTTTTAACATGAAAGTCATCACAGGCAATTTACTAAGTAAGCTAACATGGCTATGTGCCAATAAAACTTTATTTGCAAAAACAGGCAACAGCCTGTGGGCTGTGGTTTGCCGATCCCTGATCTAGATGATTTGAGGTGACAACTGTCACCTTTACTGGAAAACACTGCCCACAACTGTAGAGTTAGGAACCCAGCCCACCACACATGCCCCAGGAGTCCACCTGGCAGAAGTCTAGTTAGAATGCTGAACCTATTACAAAATAGTAAGTCACCCCCGCACAGAACTCCACGGACACTGGGCCCTGGTCCTCCACGGTCCTGCTCTGTGATGAGGGCCTTCCCTATGCCCTCCCAGCATGGGCTCAGGGGTTCAGGGGCTCATGGCTCCCCTCTGTTCCACCTAAAACGCTGGAGAAACCAGAGACGGCCCCAGCAGACTGAAGCAAAGGCTAGGCGAGCTCCCTGGGATACACGGCCTCTGAAGAGACCCACCAGGGTCCCAAAACCTAAGATGAGGACCGTGCTCCCCCCTGTTCCCTTCCTTCTCCAGGATGGCAGGTTTGTGGGCCTAGCCTCATGGCCAGCACCCCGCACTGTGGGTCTCTCTAGGGCCTGGGCCGGGGCAGTCGGGAAGGTCCACAGAGGGAGCAGCCCTTCAGCTTCACACACCGCCTCGTGCCAAGCCCCAGGCATGGCTGTGAGAGCCCGCGACACCTCACACAGCTGCCTGAGCCCCACCGAGGCCACCGTCAGTGCCCCATTAGGGCGCTGCTTGCTGTCACTGCTTCGAAATGGTCTCAGGTTTCAATAATAATCCAATCGTAGCCTACTTCATCCAGATTGGTGACAACTGTCACCTCAGATCGTCTAGACAGTTCCAACAGCTGGTGGAGTGGGGGCCAGATCAGGGTCCCCTGGCAATGTCACGGGAGAACCTAGCTGCCATCCCAGAACTGGGTACTGACCTTGGAGCCCATCCCTGTCACTATCTTCAAACCAGAGAGCCCTTCGTGTCCAGGGATGATCTGTCCCATCAAGGACCCACCAGAGCTGAGGAAGGAAACCTGCTTCCAGCGCAGCCTCAGCTCTATGATACCAACCCCCCCACTGGCTCTCACCCTCTGTACAGACACCCAAGGTGGGAAGGGCCTGGCACCCTGAGCTCTGCCCAGGGTGGAACTTGCAGGCACACCAGGCCCTGGGGGTTTGGGTACCACTCTGGACCTCAGTCTCTTCTGCAAAATGGGAAGAGCAATCCCCACTTTCCAGGACTGCAATGAAGACAACACAGAACACCACAAACATAAATCCCGTCTCTGGCCCACAGGTGAGGTAGGTAAGGACATGTAGGCATTGCAAGCACATGGTCACACGTGGTGAGAGCCATCAGTGACGCGTCTATCCGTTCACTGGGGTTTCAGAGAGTGGGACCCAGGCCACAGGAGGTACACGTCTCCGGCTAAAGGTTCCCAGCATGAACCAAGCTGTCCTCATTCCCAGGGAGAAGGGAATGGCAGGCTGACCAGGCATCTGACCCAAACTAATGCAGAAAGCTCCACTGTCTCACTGTTCTGGCTTTGCTGCTGCCTGAGAGGAAAAGCAAGCTGTATCTCACTTGGTTTGCATCCCCAAGGACAAAGCTGGTTATCTTCCTCTTCCCTCTGATGAATGTTTATATGCCTTCTTGATCTGACCTGTTTGCACAATGGTCTCCTGGGTGCACTCTTGAGACCAGATCCCCAAGGCAATGGATTCAGAGGGTCCCAGACCTAGAAAATGACATCTGATCCCTTTCAGGGACCTGATGGCCTTCCCTGGGCTCAGCACTAAGACCCACTCCTTACCCCGCCTGCGAGGCCCAGCCCTGAGTTGGCCCTGCCAATCCCTTGCAGTCCCTCCTGGGCACGCCCTCGCACGAGCCTGCATTGCCCTGAACTTGCCAAGCCCACCCCGCCTGCTCACGTTTGTGCTCACTGTCCCTCATCACCTGTGCCTGGCCGCAGGCGTCTTGTTATTAGATCACCTCCGGAGTGGCCGCCTTGTCACTCTAACCTAAAGCGGGCCACATGCCCCCTCCCACCTGGCATCCACATCCGGCCCATTTTAGTTTCTTTATAGCACCTACTGGCACCTGCAAGTCTCTTGCCTGTTGTTCATTATCTACCCCTCTTTCTAGAAAGTAGCTTCCATGAAAATGAGAACGGAGCGCAACCTGTAGAGACCCCCCTCAGGGCCTTGCTGAGTGCCCGGCACTCATGGGTCACCAGGGCATGAGGCCAGGAGAGACAGAGAGGAAGAGTGCGAACACAGCCCGAGTTCTGGGATGCTCAATGGTACAGAGGGGCCACGCTCGGTCGCATGGCAAAAAGAGGGCAGGCATTCCCACGGCAGCTCTGGTCAATCCCAGAGCCAGGGGCTTAGCTCCAGGCTCCCTGGCCTCTGAGCCCAGCACTGCGGTGGGGTGGGGTGGGGAGGCTCTGCCATCTGCTCCCCTCGAGTCCCTGTGAGCAGGAGCGCTGGGGGGGGGGGGGGGGAGTAGGGCTGCATCCTCCTGCTTGTTTCCCGTGGCTGTCACCATCACCGGCCTGATTCCTGACCCGGCAGGGCCCTCTGCCCCATGCCCGGCGCTGCTGCAGCCTGCAGCTTTCCCAACATGTGCTGTAGCTTCACCGCGCTTCCTGTCCTCAGCCCCGGGGCCCTTGGCCTCTAAGCTCTGCAGCTTGCGGAACCACGGCCTCCCCTTTGTCACCCTCACCGGGGCGGGAGCAGCTTCCTGCCGTTGCTTCCTCCATGGTATCTCGTGTTCATGTCTTGGCTTCTCGGTTCTCCAGAAACCCAATTAACAACTCCTCGCGATGAGCCCTCCGTGGACACGTGGGTGGTTTCTGTCCCCTGCCAGGGCCCTGGCTGCTCCAGGCAGCCTTCCCCACGCTCTCCGTGCACGAGCTCTGGCAAGGAAGCAGCTGCAGCCCCCACCGCCGCGACCACCCGCTCCACACGGATTAAATGCATTAGAGGGCCCTGCACTATCTCAGGGACAGGGCTGGCGCCTGGTGGCCTTCAGTGACACAATACCAACGCAAGCTCACTGCTACTGCCAGGGAATGGTGCTTCTGGTCGTTGCACTGTATTCTGGAACCAACCACCTCTTTTGTTTTCCAAGACAGAAAAGAAAGCCACCTCACTCCCTCCCCAAAAGGAGCTATCCAAGAGCCCTACTATGCCCAACTTTCAAAGGGGGCATTGTTCATCATTTGGCCATAAACAGGCAATTACCAGCCACTCCAAGTCCAATCGAACCAAGCTCCCACTGGCTTGGGGACTGCAACTTGCCCTCCCGTGTGGGCTTTCCTGTCTTTAGTTCTCGACTGGGGCCCGACGCTGGGAGCAGCAGCAGTAACTCAGGACAGCGGATACTGCAAAAATGTTGTAAATAAACAGCCCTGTCCGAAGGGGAGATTCTCTGTCCTTGGGACGTGGAGGGCTGTACTGCGAAAGGGGTGACAGTAAGCTTCTACCCTGTGCTGGAGCCATGGAAGCCAGCGGCCGCCCTGGGCAGAGGCACAGGCTCCTGTCGGATGGGTCAGCTCAGGGTCAGCCTCGTAATTAAGCACAGGCCCGTCTCAGGGACGCGGCTCTGCGCCTCCCCGTCTCCCACCCTCCCTGGGGCTCTCTCAGCCCCACAGGCTTGCCAAGGGCTTGGAGCGCCTTCCCGGGGGGGGCGGGGCTGGAAGACGGCAGGGAAGCCCCGAATCCCTCCAGGGCTGTCCAGCATCGCATCCCCGGCATCCTTCCGGGCTGCTAGTAGATCCACAGAAGCCACCGCAGATGCCACGTTTCTAGAGCTGCTGCCCCAGCTGCTGTAAACAGATCAGCTGTGGCACCGCTGAAGTGGAATCCAGCAGGACAACCACTCAAACCTCTACGAGAACCCTCCTGCGGCCCTAAGCTGCCCTCAGCCTTCTCCAGCCCAGAGTGGCACCCACTTTCAGGCGGGCAAGGAACTGAGAAGCTTCGGCACAGGAGTCAGAGGTCTAGGGACAGGGTAGGAATCGAGCTTCCACAACAGGGAAAGACAGCCCGGTTGGCAAAGCACCGAGATGCAAGGATTTGGGGGTGGGACAGTTTCAAGGTGGCTGCGGAAACCAAAGGAATTGTAGTGGTTGACTGCACTTCACTTTTACTGAGAAAAGATCAAGAAAACGGACAGAGTGAGGGCCGCAGGTCAGATACCAAGACAGACATACATCCAGCAGACACTAAACTGAGTAGTTTAAAGGAAGCGGTCTTTGGGGATTAAGGCTCCGTTTTCTCTGCCCCCTGAGGTCCCGTGACTCAGTCGACTTGGAAGCTAAAGACCAGAGGAAGCCATCGGCCTGTTGTACACCTCCAAAATGTCTGAGCCTCAAACACAGACCAACACAAGCGCTGCCCCTGCCCTGGGCTCGCCCACTACCATCTGCCGACGGACTCCTGTCTCCCCACAGCTCTCAGTCTGGGCGGCTCACCCCACCTGTAAGGAGCTTTCTCTGGGGTACTGTCCCTCCCCTGCTTAAAACTCTCTGAAGCCCCCTGCCTGCATCAGAATAAAAGCCAGAGGACTTGAGCGTGCTACAGAGGAAGCCCCCGTGCGGGGCCCCTTGCCCCCTCCTCCACTCTATTCCAGCCACATGGGGCTCCTCTCAGCCCCTCCTAACTCCGACCTTCGCATCTGTGCTTCTTCTGGGGCCGCCAGGCCCCATCTCACCCGCAGCAATTCCAGGGCTGCCCCATGGCTTATTTCCCTCCTGAGGCCGAGTCTACTGTGCTGTGAGAAGACTCTGGAAGCCTGGCCTCTTTCAAAGGCTCCCACAAGCCCGAGACACCCAGCACACGCAGCCTGTGGACAGGGCATAAACAGTCCCACTGGGTTCCTGCTCATTCACACTGCCCTGAAGCCCAGACTCTGGACGGTGAACAGGGACTCGGAAGCCGCCTTTAAGAACCCAGGCGCAGGGACTGGCCTCCCACATGTCCAACGCTGCATGTTAGCTGTCTTTCCAGACAGTTCTAAGGCAGCGTAAGTCGACCCCAAGCTCTCTCTGGAGCTCGGGAAGGTTCACCCTCGGGGAGGGCTGCTGCCGCTCCGCCGGCACAAGGACTCAGCAGGGCCACCCAAGGACCGGGAAGTTAGAAAACTAGGCTCCTGCATCCCTTCTTACAGCTTATGCCTTTCCAAGTCCAGGCTGACCCAGTGCCTCCTGACGGAGGGGCCTTGACTCCTGGTGCTGTCTCCACACAAGGTAAGTCCATCCGGGGCCTCTGCAGAGTCACCAGGCTGGGCCTTGTTGCTCCCAAAGCCCACCCCGTTGGGGAGCTCCCGGAACACCCTGGCACTGGGGACCCTGGGGGCCCTGGGCTCAGACCCACGGATTCAGGCCCTGAAGTCAGGCCCAGGAAGCTGCAGGCCCTCTCAGCCATGCCTGCACACATGCACACACGGTCAGAAGCCCAGGGCTCGAAGAAGCAAGATGACAGGCTCACAGCACAGTGGGGTGCAGAACTGGGTCCCAACCTGGGTCTTCGAGCTCCAGACACAGCTGTGCTCCCAATGACAGGCCCTGCTTCATCTCCGTGGTACTGTGGGAGTGTCTATCCCGTGGCAGCCGGGCAAAACCCCCACCGGGGAGGCCGGGAGCCCTGGGTCCAAACCCCAATAAGGCAACTCAACAACTCGGACAAGACACAGAAGTCTCTGGGCTCCACACCCTCTCCTGGGGAGCAGAGACACAGCCGAGGACCGCTGAGCGGCAGAGACAAAGAATCGCCACAGGGAGGAGATCACAGCGATGAATGACAGGTCCTTCTTTTTGACCAATTTTTCCCCCTTACTCCTAAAGTGTCACTGCCAGTAGCCTGATGGCAGAGGGGGAAACTGGGCCCCTTTCTGATTCCAGAACTCTGAGGGCTGACCCTGGGCACACACAAGCATGTCACGCTGATGAGCTCAGTCAGGGCCGCCAACAACACGGCAGGGGGACATGGTGCTACCCCACCTTGACGCTGGGCCAACACGCACCAAGGGGTCAAGAAGTCGCCCAGGGTGAGGCTCGAGCCCACCCCATGGGCAGAGCCAAGGCCCTGTTCTCCACCAGCCCTCTGTTTCCCCATGTCTCTGTCCACAGTCTGCTTCTTCTTCAGCGGGCTGGGGGGCAACACAGGGTTCCTCAAAACCCTCCCCTGGAGTTGAAGCAAAGAGGTAGGAGCCACCTGGCCCACAGACCCTTCCCACTCTGGCCTCCATGGAGTGGGACTAGAGATGTCCTCAGGTGTGCTGGCCTCCACAGGACAGGGCCACCAGCTCGCAGGCCTCTGTGCCCAGGAACAGAGCAGTGCCCAGCAGCTGCAGATGCTCCAAGCACACCTGGGGAGCAGGAGGGCTCCCACCCAAACGACCGGCTTCCGAAGCAGAGGCCCTCAGGAAAGCCCTGGGCACCCTAGAGTGGTGTTGCCTCACATCTTCTAAGACACCCTTTGGCTCAGAAAGGCCCACAATTAAAGCATGGAAAATCACCAAGTGGCACTAAAAGCTGCCTCGCTGGCATGTCCCCAGCTGAACTCCTATTTTCCTTTTCCCGGGAGATCAAATCTATTGTGTCAACACTCGGCCCCAATCTGAGTGACCTTAAGCGGATTGCTTATGCAACCTGGTGGCTGCAACAGGGGATGGCAAGAAGTGATCCAAGCATCTGCACAGGGGTGTCCCTGAATCATGAGAACCCCCATCAAGGTGCTGCACTGTCCCTGACAGGCCTACTGACAGAAAAGAAACCCTGGACAGAACTGAAACTAGTCTCCCGCTCAGCCCTCTCCGCTCCCCCACGGCCGGCAGGACCCCAGCCTCATGCTGACATCACCTCTCCCGGGAGTGGCGAGCTCCGCTGATGCCCAGAACCAGAGCAAAGGGAAACAGGCGACAGAGGGCAGCTTCGAAGTTCATCGGCATGCGAGCCACTGTCGGGATCCACCCTGCCGGACTCCTCCCCTCGCCCATGAGAAACAGGAACTGCCGTTCCCATTTTACAGACACGGAAGTGGAGGCCTACAGAGGGTGACTTGCCCAAGGTACACAGCTCAAAAGTGGCAGAGGGGGGGGCGCCTGGGTGGCTCAGTGGGTTAAGCCGCTGCCTTTGGCTCAGGTCATGATCTCAGGGTCCTGGGATCGAGTCCCGCATCGGGCTCTCTGCTCAGCGGGGAGCCTGCTTCCCTCTCTCTCTCTGCCTGCCTCTCCGTCTACTTGTGATTTCTGTCAAATAAATAAATAAATAAATAATCTTTAAAAAAAAAAAAAAAGTGGCAGAGGGGGAAACAGCCCCTTTCTGATTCCAGAACCGAGGCCTTCGCTTCCACACCCACCAGGTCCTGTAAGGGTTGCCAGGGTCGCCCACCTGGAAAGGCCAACTGGGCTGTCCTCTCAGAGGACGGATCACAGCAGCAGGAGGAGCCCTGAACCCAGAGTCAGGAGGCCCAAGGTTAGCGCTCCTGGCGTCCTGAAGAGCCACGTGGCTTTGGGCAAGTCGCTGATTCTCCTGGACTCCAGAGGCCTCACCATCAAGTGAAGAGACTGACAGAGGCAGATCGCTCGGCAGTGGCTGCCATGATGGCAGAGAGGAGGAGTCTACGACCTCCCAGTTCACCCAGAAAGACTGCTGCGACTGACCAGCACTGAGAGCACGCGCTGGGCCAGCGCCCAGAGCCGCCACTCCCGGCCAACCACCAACCACTTGATGGTCTAAGTTTTTGGGTTTTGTTTTTTTTTTAATATTTAATTTATTTATTTACTCATTCATTTAAGGGAGAGAGAGAGTGCATGAGCCAGGGAAGGGGGTCAGGAGCAGAGGGTGAGGCACAAGCAGACTCTACTCCGAGCAGAGCCCAACATGGGGCCAATCCCGTGACCCTGAGATCACGACTTGAGCCAAAACCCAGGGTCAGACGCCTAACCGACTGAGCCACCCAGGCGCCCCCTAACGATCCAAGTCTTAAAGACTCTCTCCCTTGGTTCAAGCCCTTTCTGATTGTTTCCTCATCAGAAGCAGCGACTCCCATGTGCCCACAGTTGGTTTTGCCTTTATTTTTATTAAGCATCTATTTCATTCCAGTTAGCGATCCCGGGCTTTCTGGGACCACCTGTACTCTGTGCTGTATGGGGCGGCCCATTGCTGAGGGCCTCTGTCTGCAGTCAGTGCGTCCTCCAGGGCAGCAGGAATGGTCTAGGGGTGCAAGGCAGCAGCAAACGAAAACCAGCCCAGCAGCCAGCTGGGGCCAGAGCAGACAGGAGGAGGCTGCGAAGGTTCGGACACACCGGGCCTGAGCCCAGGGACTTTGCCAAGGAAAAGCACAGCTGGCTGGGGATGCTGGGGCCGCCTAAGGAGGGAGGTCACGCACCCAGGGGTGTGAGGGGGCACCCCACATGGTGGCTGAGGAGGGCCCCTCCCTGGTGGAAGGCAGCCCCCACTGGCAAGCTGAACAGAGAGTGGAAGGCTGATCCAGGGACGCGCTGCCAACAAAGAGCCACGAGCTGCTGACGAGTGTCTGTGCTACCCCTCCGATGGCTTCCGGCACCAGCATCTTACCCGGCAGAGCCCCCACAGCCCCAGCCAACCCGGCCGTCCCGGAGACGAGTCCTGGATCAACTCTCAGCAGAGCTTCTAGTCTGAGGCTGCTCCCCTACGGCGCGCCGCCCCCGGCCAGCTTTCTCGGGCCCCTCACACATCTGCTAACACAACAGTTGCTGCCTGTTCTGGGGCTTCTCCTCCAGGAGGCTGGAGGACTGAGTGCGTGGGCAGCTGCGATCAATCAAACCTCTGTTTCAGCGGCCCGACCCCTCCTCACAAATGTCTCGCTTCTGTTTGAAGCACTGTTGAGAAATACAGCGTGCTGCTCCTGCAAGCCGACTAGCTCAGAATTAAAAATACAGCAAGACCGGGACGCCCAGGGGCATGGCATTCCGTGGGTAATCTTTTTAACTATCGCTTTTTTCCTGAGATCTTTGCTCACATACATGTGACCTGTGTCTGAAGGGCCATGCACAGCTCAGGTCTCGCTGGGAGTCAACCAGCGCTTGGTAATCAAGCCTGGTCTCAGAGAAGCAGTAACTCATCACGTCAGCAAAGTCCTGCCAGTAAACAACTCCTGAGCTCAGGCCGGGCCCTGCTCTCAATGGCACACATTGTCATTCTGCAAACAGAGGCTTCAGCTTCACATAAAACATCAGGCAGGAGGGGTCACGTGGGGAAAGCTGAGGGGGAGGTCAGCCAAATGTGACCTGGGCAGGGGCAGGCCCAACTGCCCCTCTGGGCCGCCTTCAAGCAGCTGCTCTGAGAGCCGAGTGGAGGCGAGGACAACAAACAGGGCGGGCTGGCCCTTCCTGGGCCGGGTCCTGGCGCCATTTCTCCCACGGGGCACCTTCCTCTCTGCAACCATCCTCCGTCCTTCCGAAGCCGGATGGCTGGGGCACCTGCAGCCTCGTTCGGCATCCATGCCCACGAGCTGGGCACTGAGGTTTTAAGAAGACGTGAGCAAAGACAGTGTGAAAGCGATTTCTAGCTCTGGACGCTCCGCGCCGCGGCCTCACTGGCTGAGAGGGACACTGCTGTAGCCGGTGGGCCAGCTGCGCCAGGGGTGAGGTGGGAAGGGGTGGGGCCTCTGGTGGGCTCCCAGGATCACGTCTCCCTAGCCCGGTGGGCAACAGGCGTGACACAAAATGCCCCCACACAGCCCCCTCCTCTGGTGGTAGCAGTTCCGACTCTGTCACCACTTCACGCCCCTTGGCTCTGAGCACAGAGCTCACCACGGGCCGGCCTGAGCCGCAGGGCAGGCTCCTTCCCATTTTCAAAAGGAAAGGCTGAGGCAAGAAGAGGAACAAAGAAGAAGAAGTAATCGGCAAGGACAGAAAACGGAGGGGGAAAAGCAGAAGGGAAGAAAGACACGGGCAGATACAGAAAAAAGGGAGCCCTTCTCATGCATGGAGCGTGCCTCCTGGGACCGTCACCCTCTCTCCCAGTTCCACCTCTGGAGTCGCCCACAATGAGCCTTCCCTCCCAAGACGTGCAGCAGCAATGCTAATGGTAACCGTCGACACATGCCAGCCAGGGCGCCGGGTTGTGTGCGTGTGTGTGCGCGCGCGCATGCAGAGACCAACAAGGAGACATGCACAGACGTCTCCATAGATACAGATGCATGCGTACACGCCGACACATCTCACACACGTGCGCATGCATGCACACTATTTCCCTTCCTCCCCCCCGACCTTGACAGTCCTGGGGGGCAGGAGCGGCGGCAGAGGCGGCAGCAGTATGATCCGCTGTGCAGAAACGGGAGGCCATGTGCCAGGGCTGCCAGCCTCCTGCCACTCCTCTGGAGGCCTTCTGATGTGCTGATGTCCCCCGGCAGCCTCCAAATGCAGACCCAAAAGTGAACACCGTGTTCCAGAAGGATCTCAGGAGGGGCCATAATGGATGAGGCTGGAGGGGCTCTGGGTACCCGCCTTGCTCTGGGTGCCCTAACAGCTGGAGAAGAGCGCCTGCGTGTTCATCGCAGGCCGGCAGGTGTGCCCAGCCCCAGTCAGCGCCTGCAGGAAGCTGGGGTTTGTCAGAACTCCCAGTCACTCCAACCGAAAAGGCGCTGCGCACCCATCTCGCACATCTGGTCCCAGATCGACACACACAAAGGGGCTCCTTCACAAAGATGCTCCGCTAGCATCCCTTGCCCGCCACCCCCCACCACCCCCCGTAAATGAGTATTTCTAAACCAAGATCACAAGACCTATGAAAAAGAGTCCAAGATCCAGCTTGGAGAAACAGAGCCGTGCTGACCCCAGTGCAAGCCTGTCTTCCCAGACATGACAGACCCTGCTTCCTCCCCAGCAGTGACAAATGCTCAGAAAGCCGCAGCCCACACAGGCTGTTATCTGGGGACAGCAGGCCCACATCAGCTGTCACCTGGCCACAGGCAGGTGTCTGTAAGCCAGTGACAGGCTCAGCTCACGGGGTTCCCAGGCACAGGGTCCTTCACATTCCAGGACGGATCTAGGGCTCTCTGCAAAGGTACTGGGGCTGCCTCAGGCCTGGCTTTCAAAGCTCCTGTAAAAGCAAGGTCTACCTCGTGAGGCCATAAATTATCCAGCAGGGGAGCCGAAGCAGGCTGGGCCCTGTGGAGAGAGGGCTGCCTGGGGCTCCAGAGGCCTGGTCGGGGTGGTTTGGTTCAGGGTCCATCCCCAGGGTTCCAGCCTCCCCCTCTGGCATACGCCCTTCCCAGGGGCCCCGTCTTCACTTTCCCCGGACTCTGCCCTACCCAGGCCTTGGCTAGAGAAAACCAGGCGGAATCAGGGCGGCCTCCCCAGGATCTTGGAGGCCTGCCTGAAGCCAATGAAGCAATCTACACAACTGGGCACAGCCCCACCGAGCAATATATTTTCAAACAGCGTCTACCCAAGTGAGGACGGGAAACGTCTCCAGTGATGCCCGTGCGGTTACTCCAACTTGTGGGCAGTAAAACAGAATAACATGTGTAAGCTGCTTTTATTACCTATCTAGCTTATTAGCTAATAAAATAAGCTCAACATTAAAAATTTAACTGAAGCAATTTATCGCACCCAGGACTCAGGGCTCTGGGTTTCCCTCCGAAAGTCACCTAAATCTGTCACCTTTCCAGCCTTTTTACCTATTTAAATTTCTCCAGGGAAGGAAAATTCTAACCGCGTGTCCAAGTAAATGAACGCGGGTTTGATGTTGCCTAGCTAGTAAAGCAAAGAATGTCCGCTACTCAGGAAAAAGAAAGGGACACCCGTGGAGGAGTGACGGAACCTGGACAGTGCGGGGGTGGGGGGTGGAGCCTCAGCGGCACAGGGGACGGCAGAGCACATCACGAGCTTGTCCTCTGGCTGCCCCAGGCCAGGGCCGGGCTCTGGAGCAAAGGGCCAGACAGTCTGGACTCTGGGGCCAGGCGCATGGTCAAGGCTCAGGATACCTGCCCCTCTTCTTTTGTAGTGGGGGTGGGTACCTCTAGGCTGGGAGGGGGGCCAGAGAAATGAAGGAAATGCCATCTACAGAAGTAGCATTTCTGTTCTAAGGCAAAAGCAGCTCTGGGCACTGAAGGGAGGCCATCCTGCCCACAGAGAGGAGGGGCACAGGAGTCTGCCTGCCCGGAGGGGGCCACATGCTTAATGAGCAAGGCCAGCCAGGTTCCATCCCTTAACACGTCGCGGTGACCAATGCTTCCATGACAAGATGCAAAGACGAGAGTTAAACCGTACCACGAAGCACCGGAGGGTCCCCAGTGAGGACACAGAAGAGAGAGACTGCACCCTGCCCACCACACCCACCCGTCCCCACTTTGGGTCACAAGGGCCAACCCTCATCCCTGAACCTCACTGTCTTGCCCAGGCCTCCTCCGTAAGAACCAAACCCAGCTGGCACCCAGACTCAGAGACTGTCCCATAGATAGTGTATTCACTCCAAGTTCATCTCATTCAAACTGGTCCCTGAGCTCAGTGTTAGCACAAGGCAGGACTCCAAGACACAGAGGACAGAGTGCAAGGGCCAGGGCATGTGGCCTGAGGTCTCGCCTAGCCAAGAGTGGGGATGATTACAAAGGTGGCACAGAGGGTGGCAGTCATACTTTCGGGTCTCGTGATGCTGACAGTTTAATCAAAGGAGTAAGTGCCTTCCCCCCATCTCTCACCCTCTGAAACCATGACCCGTGGTCCTGACCTCAGGGCCAGCATCATCCAAGTGTCAGTGAGTCCCGGCCTGTGCCGCAGGGCTGGGTTCCGGGGATAGAGGCTCCAGCAAAGTGCTGGAAGGGGACCACCAGGGTTTGATGACGATGGTCTATGCCTCCCCAACACCCCAACTCTGCTCCAATACCGCTAGCATTGTGTCTCTGATTTTAAATGGAGAGAAAGAGATACTTAAAAAAAAATTCAATTTCATCCTTCTTTGAAGAGGACTTAAAAAACAAGGACTCCTAACCCGCTTCCGGGCACTTCTGAAAGTGGCGCTCCGCCTCTGCCCGGGACAGGCCAGGACCAGCAGAGGCCCCCGAGAGCACCGAGATGCTTGTGCCATGCCTCCCGCGGGGTTGGGGCTCTTACCTGTGCCATTTTAGCCAGGTCGAGGGAAGGCCTCTGCTCCTGCACCTCCTCCGGGCGCCGCCGCTTGACTCCCGCCTTCTTGTCGTTCAGGACACACGGCTGCGAGCGGCTCCGGGACAGCCCGCTGGAGCGTCTGGCCAGCTCTGGCGTGGAGGCAGGCGTGCTGCTGGCTGAGGGTGGACAGTACTCCGCGAAGGAAAACTGCTCGTGAGAGCAGGACAGGGACCGCTGCATGTCGAGCCGGCCCCCGCCCCCGGGGCTCGGGTCGGGGCTCCAGAGGTCGCCCGCCTGTCCACAGGCAGCCGAGCCTGGCGCCGCCTGGCAAGGCTGACCTCCGAATCGGTGGTGGAATCCCGCCTGGTCGTAGGGCGAGGACAGCGCGTTGGCCCGGGAGGGGAGGCTGAAGCTGGAGCTCCTCTGCATGGTGCCCAGGCCGGCGGAGTAGCGCGGGACGCTGCCCCCGCTGTAACAGCGGCGCTTCTCTACGGGGGTCCAGACCTTGGAGCCCAGGGGCCTCCACGATGTCCGGCAGCTGGACATTTCATCGGAAAAGGACAGTGACCGGCACTGGCGCTTGCTGGGGGGTGCTGAGGGGTTCCCATTGTGGTCGCTGAGGCTGAGGTCTTTGATCAGGTTGGTCACGGCACAGGCGGTCGCGGCCTCCCGGTGCCACAGGGGGCTGTCCTGACACTTCTCAGGCAGGCACTCCCAGATGCCGGCGCTCGGGTGCCCAATCTGAAGAGGGCATTTCCTGTCCAGCTCGCGCCATCTGTCATTTTCTGAACGACAGAGAGAAAACAGGACTTGAGAAGGCCTCCAGGCCAGCCCTCCATCTCCACAACCAAGAGCCCATTTTAGACAGGACTTTGGAGCCAGGAAGGCCCTTCAAAGCCCCTCCAGTCCAACCTCGCTTTATGGATGAGAAACGGAGGCCCAGAGCGGGGGTGTGAGTCCCACGGTGTGGAGTGAGGTGCAGAGCGAGGCCGGGGATGCACACCCCCGCCCCCGCCCAGGCCTCCTGGCGCGTCTTTCTTTCCAACAGTCCACACTGCCTCCTGGGAAAGTCCAAAACCACAGCTGTAACCCAAATGTTTTCCCCTCTTCTAGGTGGGAAGCCGACCTGCCCCAACCCTCCCTGGCCTGCAGCAGTTCCATCCCCACTCAAGCTGGGGCCTGATGCCCTGGCAGAAGACCACGACCCAAGAGGTATCTTTTGGTACTTGGGAAGGTCATGGTCAAATGAGGCGGGCAGTGCTGCGGGTTAGCTCTTCGGAATTCTATCTCTAAAATACTCGCTGACGGGATGCCTGGGTGGCTCAGTTGGTTAAGCAGCTGCCTTCGGCTCAGGTCATGATCCCAGCGTCCTGGGATCGAGTCCCACATCGGGCTCTTTGCTCAGCAGGGAGCCTGCTTCTCCCTCTGCCTCTGCCTGCCATTCTGTCTGCCTGTGCTCGCTCTCTTCCCCTCTCTCTCTCTGATAAATAAATAAAATTTAAAAAAATAAATAATAAAATAAATAAAATAAAATGCTCGCTGACAACAGAAACTGGAAACTGTATTGATTTGTGCCTCCCTCTATCAAAATGCCCCATAATATCAACATCATCAGCAATGACAGCCAACTATGGAGCACCTTCCTTGTGCTCACCTGATTCCTCACCGAGATCGAGGATGTTTAAAGTGTCAAAATCTGCAGAAGCGTGTCTTCGGCTGCACAGACACAGGGCATGATTTAAACTTACATCGTCAGGTCTCTACTTGAACATATGAATAAATAAGCTAACCCCACTAGGAAATGCTGGCTTTGTACCTGACCCTTTATTTTAGTGAAATATTCAGGAACTATTTGGTGTTTTTCTACTAAAGAATCAGGCACTGTGCTGAGGACCTTAGGAGGGCACAGATAAACCTGACCGAGTTCTTGTATTCGAGTTTATAATACAAAAGCAAAGCTGAGAAACAGCATGTGCTGCCAGGGATCCACATATTAGCACGTTTCTGGGTCTTTTTTTTTTTTTTAAATCTGCACACTTTTATGAACAGTACACATGAGAATACACAGAAAACTACGGCTAGAGTCCATCAGTCGTCAGGACAGAAGCAAAACGTGAAATGACATTCGGGCAGGTGTCTGATGCACATGGATTCTCATAGCACTTTCAGTGGTCACAGAGCAGTTATCTTGGATGGTGGCTGAAAGCCACCGGGTGCCCCATACGGAGGGTAAGAAAGTAGTCCGAGGCCACACAGCTAAAAATCGTCTGGAGGGGGGCGCCTGGGTGGCTCAGTGGGTTAAAGCCTCTGCCTTCGGCTCAGGTCATGATCCCAGGGTCCTGGGATCGAGGCCCTCATCAGGCTCTCTGCTCAGCGGGGAGCCTGCTTCCTCCTCTCTCCCTGCCTGCCTCTCTGCCTACTTGTGATCTCTCTCTGTCAAATAAATAAATAAAATCTTCAAAAAAAAAAAAAAATCGTCTGGAGGCTAACCCCGGCTGGCCCACGCCAGTGCCCTGCTCTCTTCACTACACCACAGCGAAGGGGAGCCCAACATCGGGGCTGCCCTCAGTGACCTTCTGAGTCATGCAAAATGGGCTATCCACTCAGACAAACCATGGTGAAACCCACGTGAGTGCACCAGTCAGCAAGGACCACAAGTCCATCTCCTCAATCGGGGGCCACTTCTTAAAAGACACTGAAAGACACAGCGAGGGACTGACCCTGTGCTCAGTGTCCGCAGCTACTGGACAGGTTCAAAGGGAATGACCAGTGAGGCTCAAAAGGAGCCTTCCAAGCCAAGATGAGCCAAATCGGGGCTAAATGTGCCTGCTTCTTCACGCAGACCACCCTGCCAGTCCTGAGACACGCCTAAGGGATTGGGACTCTGGACAGGGGACACAGGAGGAACCGCCCAGAGGCTGCTCCCCAGGAGGCTGCCTCAGAAGCTGGAGATGCGGGAGAGGCTCTTCCTTAAACCAGTGGGGAAGAAAACAGGACAGTCACAAGCGTACAATTCACCTCCTCCAGGAATCTTCTTGGGCCCTGGTACACAGCAGGTCTCCATGCGTGTCCCTTTAACAAAATCTGATAAAGTATTTCCATAAGCTACATTTTCACAAGTAGCGTTTATGCTGTTCAAAATATGTCTTCACTACTCACTGCCCCTAGAGCAGCCGTGATTCTTCTAAAACACTTTCAATTTGACATTCGTCGGCAATTGAAAGATCAGTAAACTCATAATAAGGTAAAATTAAAAGAAATACAAGCTAACATCAACTGAGTCACTGTTAGCTGATTTACAAGAAGAAAAGTTATCCTCAGAAAAAAGGGCAGATTTGTGTAATGATGCTCTTCAAAGTGACACAAGTGGGCGCCTGGGTGGCTCAGTTGGTTAAGCGTGTCTGCCTTCGGCTCAGGTCATGATCTCAGGGTCCTGGAATTGAACCCTGGGTCAGGCTCCCTCCTCAGTGGGAAGGCTGTTTCTCCCTCTCCCTCTGCCCCTCCCCCCTGCTCATGCTCTCTCACTCCTGCTCTCTCTCAAATAAATAAATCTTAAAAAGAAAAAGTGATACGAGTGACAACATTATAAACACAACTAAAACGCCCTCCAGTCGGGCTGGTGACATAAACGATCAGGGAATAATAAGGAGCATGAAAACAGTACAGTTCCAAAGAATATTAATGAAATGGAGAAATGTTAATTATGTAATTCGAAGCCTAAAGAAACAGGATAGAAAAACTATATAGATAGCATGATCCCTATTTTGTAAAATATGTATGTTATATGTGATGATTAAAAGAAAGTAAACCGGGCGCCTGGGTGGCTCAGTGGGTTAAAGCCTCTGCCTTCACTTGGGTCATGATCCCAGGGTCCTGGGATGGAGCCCCGCATCGGGCTCCCTGCTGAGTAGGAAGCCTGCTTCTCCCTCTCTCACTCCCCTGCTTGTGTTCCCTCTCTCGCTGTGTGTCTGTCAAATAAAGTCTTTTAAAAATAAAAAGAAAATAAACCAAAATGTTCATAACCGAATGGGAGAGAGCCAGCTGATTTATTTATTTATTTATTTATTTCCTGTTTGTTTTGCTACAGTTTCTACATTCTCTTTCAGGACAAATATATTTCCACATGTGTGGGGGACGTGGCCACTAAGCCGCTGGTGCTGTGCCAGGGTCAGGGCCTATGAGCCCAACCTCCACTGGGTTTTGCTCCTTCGGTCTTTCAGGGAGTTCCCTTAGAATAACGCTGGCCACCAACTTCTCTTTTGGGACAAGGCACTAAGGCACCAGATGGGCCAGGAATGTGGCTAATCAAGGACCCAGCAGGCCCAGCCACAGAGCGGTGAGGGTCCCCACCTGGAGCCACAGTGGCCCTGCCTTGGGAACCCGAGGGTCACTACAGGCAGTCTCCATCCCAGGTCCTGGGAAACCCTGAAATTAAAAAGAACCGAACCCACCACCAAAGGACACCACTTTTCATTCCATTTTAATTTCCCTGCCCCGGAACTGACCCCATTTCCAGGGAAGTCATGAAAAGAAAGGGGACCTCGGAGCCGGTGAAGCATGAAGGTTCAGTCCCCCTCACCTGGCAGTGCCCTTCCTCCCCAACGGCCACCCCGTGATCCTGGTGCTTCTTGACAGGGCCCTCAGGCCTCCCTATTCCAGGCTCACCCACTCACTGCCTCC
Source organism: Mustela nivalis (assembly GCF_964662115.1). Classification (NCBI taxonomy): domain Eukaryota; kingdom Metazoa; phylum Chordata; class Mammalia; order Carnivora; family Mustelidae; genus Mustela; species Mustela nivalis. The sequence goes on from NC_139021.1 coordinate 180,106,619, forward strand.
AGAGAACTTCCCGAGGCCCACACTTGTCATGTCCGTCCCCATACAGCAGCCCGTGGCCTCCAAGAAAGAACAGAAAAGTTTTGACCTGCCGTCCAGACCCATCTACTCGCCGCCTGCCCTGTTCACCCTACTCCAGGCACAGCGACCCTCCTGTGACATCAGAAGTCAGACAGGAAGCAGCAGAATCAAAACCATCCCGGACGATCCCTGGACGATCCCGGGAAGCTCACGCCTTCGGGTCGGGGGTGCACAGCCCTGAAAAAGAGTCCTCGTCAAATGAATGTTCACGAAACAGCTGTGGAAACGCGCACAGCCAACATCTACACGCAAGAGGGGGAGCTCCGTCTGTTTAGGTGGACTGTCAAAATCCCCGGGGGGCCTGGGGTTGGATGGCTACTCTAACGGGCTCCTGCCTGCCTGTGCGAGGGTTGTCAGGGTGACCTTCTAGGCTCTGTTGTAAGGGTGACCCTCTATGACCTTAGCAGTAAGATGCCTGTGCCTTGGGGATGACGAAGACTCAGTTCTCCACCAGGTCCACTGGTTAAACACGAGAGACGAGCGTCTGCAGTCAATCTGTAGCTTGCCCCCAAACACCAGCTCTTTCAAGCCCTGACACCTCTGTATAGGCCTGCACTGTTCTCCTGCCTCTATCCTTCCAGCAAGAATCTCTTCCTCATCATTTAAGAGCCAACTCCAACATCACCTTCTCTGTTCATGTGCCTTTTCCACATTAGCCACTGGGCGCCCACAGCTCTTGGACTGACTTTCAATCTTATGGCTCAGATGTTAACTGAACCCTAATCATCTGTTTACATGTCTGCTTCCACGGAGCCATAAGCTCTTGAGCACTGACCCAGTGCAGCCCACAAGTGCCCAGCGTGGAGCCTGGCACAGAGCAGACTTTAGCCGGTGGTGGGCAGAGGAAGGAACAGATAATGTGCAGATAAAAGCTGCAGAGCCGGCCATGGGCGGTTATCTGACGCCATGAGCGCCACTTGCCCCTTATCCTTGGCCCCAGTAACCCCTCCTTGACCAGCGAGGTCCACCCTGGGGGCTCTGCCTTCAACTTCCCACTTTCCCGAGGACATGGACAGTTGCGTGCGAAGCGGCTGGGAGTCTGGCTGGCAGTGTGAGGTCTAAGATAGTCTGGAAACACAAAGCCCTGTCCAACACCGAGTGCTGCTACTGTGTGTCAACACCAGCCAGGTGGCCACTTGGTCTGTCTGAGGGGCAGATAATATTTTAATTGTTACTATCTTTATCGCTTGAAGAAGTACAATATCAGAAAAGTAAAAACAATCGAGGCTATGTTTAGCCCTTGTGTTTTCCCCCTTCGCTCAGGGAACAGAAAGCAATTTGCTGGGTCAGGTCACCAGACAAAAGAAACAGGAATAGAAGCTACTTTTTCATGGCAAACAGCCCCGAACTTCTGGCCCTGACGTCACTCTGGACAAAGGGCCCCGGCAGGGCTCTGAGGAGAGGATACAGGACACCCCCGCCCCTCCATTCAATACCACTCTGCACAGACAGCAATAACTCTGTCAGAAGTGACAATGGCCACAGACCTGGGGAGTCCACGGAGCAGGGGTCACCTGGGATGGTGGGAGGGTGTGGACATGCGTTTGCACCTCAGCTCTGCAAGTCACTGACTCTCTCAGAGCCTCATTTCCCTCGTCTATAAAATGAGGGAGACAGATAGGAACGACCTTGCAGAGCTATTCTAAGAATCAAACAGTTGCCTGGGACAGGGCCTGCCAGGGCACAGCGGGCTCTGCCAGCGGCAGCACCATGACAAGGAGGACAGTGTTGGACGACGCATCTTCAGCCGAGGCTCAGCTCCTGTGCCCAAGCTCTGGGGGTCTGGCTGGGGCGGGAACCTATACGCTCTGCACCGGTATTCCTCAGTGTGGTTTTGTGACACTTGGGTTGGCAGGAGCGCCCCTTGGGGTGATAAAATGCGATTCCCAGGCCCAGTCCTTTACTTGGTAAACAGAATCTCGGTGGGGGGGGTGCATTTGAATAAGCTCCTCGGGCTCTTTGAACTCAAAGGTATGGAGAACTGCTCCTGCAGGCTGCCCCAGCGCTGGGGTTCTCACGCCTCTGTCAGGGGTGGGGGGTGGGGGGGCTCTCACTCAAACCATCCAGCCACACCCAGGACGCCCCTGAAGGCGTGACCCTTCCAGTTTCTACAAACTTGGATTCAGACCACCATCAGAAGTTGGTGCTTTGGTGTCTGTTTTGTTTCCAGCCGGTAATAAGAAGCAGAACAACAGAGAAGGAACCTTTTAACCCTTCACATCCCTGGAGGGCCCTTTCTCACAGAAGGGGGCGGGGGCCCAAGCTGCCCAGCACCTTCTTGGTGGAGAGCCACGCGAAGAGGCCTGGGAAGCCAGGGGAAGAGTCTGAGGTCTCTCTCCTTCCTCCTAGGACACCCAGCATGATGGCCCACAGCCTGCGCGCACCAGCCCCAGCCACACCCCCTCAGGGAAGTCCCCTGTCCTCTCCTGTTGCTCCATTCCCCAGGGAGCCTATCTTCACAAGACTGAGATTCTTCACAGGTGTGTGTGTGTGTGTGTGTGTGTGTGTGTGTGTGTGGTAAGCACCCACAAAGCTCTACCTCGAGACAGGAAGAGAAACCACGCGAACTCATACAAAAGCATACCAACCATCCAGGTCTCTCACAGACGGCCCGACTAGGTGACCTCCCAGGTTCCACAACGTGAGGTTTGACATCTGAGCCTGAGGTCTCTGGAGACTCGCACCAGCTTGGGAGGCGTGGGAGAAGCCAACGCTCACACGCGTGGGAACAAAACCCCTGATCCCCACCCAGCCTTGCTCACAAGGCACCCATCCTGCCGCCCCCAGACTGGGGAGGTTCAGAAGGCTGCTGAGTACACAGATCTAGAGCTCAAAGAAAGAAAACACTCGGAGAAGCACAAATAGCCTCTGACTTCAAATGTTCTTGTTTCCATTCCTACCCTTAAACTTGAAGGGAGATTCCCAGGGGCCCAGATTCTTAGGGGACCGCAGCCTTCTTCTGTTCAAAAGCCAGGAGACTTACAGCCCTGGACATCTGTGTGCTGTGTGCTACAGGCCACCTTATGGTGACAGAACCACAGCAGAATGTGGTTTCTAGAAAAGGCCAAGCACCTGAAGCAAAGACCGGAGAAGTTGGACTCCTGCAGCCTCTCAGCCTGGGTCTCGAGCCTCCAGCCCCATCAAGACCGGCTGACTCATTCTTGGACTTCACACCTATCTACTTGGGCTGATGAGGACTCTCTCTCTCTCTCCCCCGCCCTGTGGCTTGGCTAGTGCTAACTTGACCTCAGGACTGCAGACTCTATGCTCGCTGTTAGGGTAGAAGCTCCCTAGCCCTTTCAGTAGGAAATGGAAAGAGATCTTTCTGAAGGCGGCTTTATGAAGCCAATCTTACAAAAAAGAACACGGGAAAACCATGAAGGACAATGACCTGCGCTATCCCACAGGGGGTCACTGATTTTTAAATGAACTTCAGAGCCCCTGGCCCCCTGGAGTGCCTCTTTCCCTGTGTCATCAGAACAGAGAGTTCAAAGCTATGTCAGGAAGAAAAGGTTCTCGGGCTTTGCCTGAGCAGGCCTCGCCTCCGGTGGTGCCTCTCGATAGCGATGAACCATAAAATGTCAGCTGCGTCCTTGCTTCAGGGACAGGGACACAGGACACCAAGCTCCTCGGCTAAGGTGCAAGGACAGGGCATGAGGATGACTGGAGAGGACACACTACCAGCCCCATCCAAGGAAGCAAGGAGCCTGCCTTGGAGGCTGAGAGGCTGCTAACTTCCGAGTGGTAACCAGGACCCTGCCTTCACCAGCTGGGGAGGGGTGGCCCATGGCAGCTGCCAGAGCTTCTGGCAAGCTGCTGTTCTTACAAAAAGAGACTTGGTGGGATCTCCCAACAGACAGAATAGAGGGGTAAAAAACACACCAGACTCACCATTAGGAACCTGGGCCTTAGTCGCCCCCCCTGTATGAGGCAGGGTGCCCAACCTGACCCCGGGGTCATCCAGGAATGTGGAGGGAGCCGGTACCCCCAATGACAACAAGAGCTGTGAAGGGCCAGAAAGGTCACTTTTGCCCACCCTCTTTGGCACCCCCGTCCTGGATGTGGGTACATGCGGAGCATCAGAAATGGGTACGTGCCTGTGATTCATCTCCGAGATGAACACGCAGCAGAGCTGAGGAGAGAGCCAGCAGCCGGGAGAACGGGTCAGGAAACTGCCGAGAAACGCGTCTTAACTGGTGATTAACCAACGCCCTGCCGGGCTCCTTGCTGAGGCGGCAGACAGCATACGTCGCACGCACGCTACTCAACCGTGGGGCATCGCAGTGCACCCGGTCACATGAGTGGGGAGCCCGAGCTTCAGAAGAGCGTCACACCTCACCCAGGGCCACAGCGCCCACCAACAGCACAGTCTGCGGTCCCAAGGCCACGCTCCTGCAGTGGGGCCGGGCTGCCCCTCTCCACCTGGCAATGCACCGTGTTGGGTGGTGCCCGAAGTCAGTCCGGCAGTTGTCATTCATTCCCCTCCCTCTGGCACCACTGGGACCCCTCCGCACCCCAAGGCAGGCCAGCCTGGCTGAGAAGGCAGCCCGGGAGGCTCCCTTTTCACTTGACACTGTAAACAGCCATCCTGTGCCAACTACACTTTGCACCTACTTCCAGCCTGTATTTTATTCCAGAAACACTGTCAGAAACCAATGCACGGTGCGAGGGGCCATTTAGAGCACTCTCTATAGACAAACCTTAAACTACCTTAGGGACTAAAAAATCACACATATGCCCACGATAAATAAAAATAAATAAAAAATAAAAAGTAAATTAAAAAAAAATCATTCCTCTGCATGCCTCTATAGGGATGTACTTTTAAAAATGAAAACAAAGCTCCCTTTTGCCAATTTCAGTTACTAACCTGTTCCTTACAGGAGGCTCTGGTCCAATGGTCATATTCCAAATGGCTAGCCCCGAGAGACGGAAGCAGCAGCAGAGACCAGAAACTGGCCTGGGCAGCTCAGCGGCTGCTATGACTGTCCCTTCAGCCTCGGTCACATGCCTGTTCTAGGAAACCGAAAATGTCCCACCTCCGAATGCCAGCTTTCTCATATGAGGGGCCGTTGCATTCCACTTTCAACAAGTGACAGAGTGAAAAGACCAAAAGCTATGAAATCTCAAAGTGAAATCTTTCCATCCTGCATGGCCCAACACGGCCAACTGGTTTACCCTGTAGAAATTAATACAGAGAGTGCCCCCGGGAACAACCCTTTCATGTACAGAGCAGAATTTAACAGCCAAGTAATTAAACACAGAAAGTACGGGCTTGTAATTAAAATGCTGACAAACCTGAACCAGCGCAGCACAAGCAGGACAGCTATAATATTTTTACAATTCCCTTTTATACATAATGCATGATCCTTCTGCTCAAGTTTCTCTATGTTCTCTGCCTGTGAAATAATTTACATTAATAAATAATTTATTACCATAACTCCTAAAGTAATTATGGGTTTCCATGCAATTTTTTTTTAGCATATGAATTGTTTTGTTCTCTGTTCATTGACTTGTATTTACACGACTTTTCCTAGTGGCCCTTCTGCAATAATTGGTATCGCATTTGCCTCCTCACATATTATTTGATTTCCAGGTCTCTCCTCGCCTGAGTGGTGAGGAAAATGGAATGTGTAGTGTCCATTGTCCCCGCGATACGGAACTCATTTAATGGGTGCAATTAGCCAAGGGTGGTGAGCGAAGCGTGCTCTCACCCCGCTTGCCCTGCTTCACCAAAAAAGATTAAACTGACACACGTGTGCCACTGGGTCAGCGCAAAGAAGCTTCGTGCAGGGCGAGTGACTGTTGACCTGGGAGGGGGAGCCCCTGCGCTCCCAGCGCAGAGCGCTTCTGTCAGGTGCGGCCACGCCCCCTTCCCTACCCACTAGAGATCACGGCCAGCAGCAAGCGCTGGCCCGCCTGCCAGGCCAGCTGACCGGGGACAGGCCACGGCCCTGAAGCTGCCACCTGACCGAGGCTTCCCGTGTTAAGAACACAGGAACCAGCCATGTACGTGGCCCTTCCCCAAAGAAGCCACTTGCAGAGGAAATCACCGCTCGGCACAGAAAGCGCTCTCGGGATGCTACGGGAGGGGAGAAAGGAAACCGAGAGGCAAACACTGTCTCTGCTACAAAGAGCCCTTCAGGGACCGGGCTGGGCTCACAACCTAATAAGGAGTGCTGGGCCCTGGTGCAGAGCAGGCTGGGCGGTGGCCGGGCCCCACTGTGCCCTGTTTCTGCCATTCACCCCTCATCCTGGCTTTGTTCTCTCCCCTACTCTGGGAAGGCATTAAACTGCTTCTTTCTATCAAGTTCCCGAACTTAGGGTGTGGGGGGGCGGGGGGGGAGACAACGCTGGGGAGGAGCCCATTCAGCTCACGATAACAAAAAGTACTTAAAGAGAACACATTGTGGTGAGCCCTTGATGACATGAGTAAGGCACTTTATCTAAGTGGGCGTAGGGGAGGCTGGGCTCCTGGGAAGGGTGGCTTTTTAAGAGGAAGCAAACAGGCCGCTACACTCCCCACTCCAATGCACTTGCCTGGATTCTCTTCAGAATGCTCAGGGAACTCAAACTTGCCCTGGCTTCCAGCTAGGACCCTTGCAGTGGGCGCTTGGGAGGGAAACGCCCTTAGTCATGGGGCCAACCTGCCCCCAGCAATCACGGGAGAATTCCACCAATCGGGGCCAGAACATGAGTTCATTATCTCCGGGAGACAGACGGGGGTTGGTGATTATAGTAATGGGACATTTTGTCTTGTCTGAGTATCGACCCAGTCCTGGAAAGGCTCAAAAGCCTCTTGAAAAGTCCAGCTAGACCCTCCCAGGGCCGTTAAAAAGCAGGCAAGCGGAAGGTGAGACCTCACTGCCTCGGACGCCCTCCCATTCACGGTGCAGGTGGGGCCACACCTCGATGCGCAGGGTAAAATGGCCAGAGCAGTCCCCAGAGCTTCCACCAGCACAAAGGCCTGGGAAGGCGCCCAGGAAGGGGATGCGGGTGGGAGGGACTGAGCTGGTGCCTTCTGTGTGCTGCTGTCTCTTTAAATCCTACCAGAAACTACAATCTGCAAGAGGAGGAGACTGGGGTTCAGGAAGGCTGATCTGCCCTCAGCTCTGAGGACCCCAATCCACAGGGAATTCTGTTTCTCGCTCTCTCGGCTCCACTAGACAGAAACCCTCTTGACTGCAGGGGCTGACTTTCTCCCTCTCTGGGCCAAGTGCCTGACAACATAGTAGATCTTCAATAAACACCTACGGGAACAACCCGCCAAAATGAACCCTGGGGAACGAAAAGCATATGTCAGAGGGGCAAGGGTCTCCCCAGATCAAGGAGGGGCTGGCCAACAGAAGAGAACAGCCGAGGAGGCAGGCGACAGGGCAGGCGACAGGGCTCGGCAGACCCCCCACCGCCCGGGGCCGCTCCCCTGCTCCCTGGCCGTGCCCTGGGGCCAGCGTACATCAGGCAGCCTTGAAATGAAGCCCGGCGCCTCCGGTGCCTCCACCACCAGGGGACGGAGCTGAAGTCCGGGCCCGAGGAGCTGAGTGTGCCCAGGAGCCTCCCTCTGCTTCCTGGCGGGACAAAGGCAGTCTCGCCACCACAAAACCGAGCCCAGCCCATGAAGCAGGCAGTGAGGCAAGCCTCTGAGCCACGTGGCTAAGTCGCTGAGGGTTTGTTGAAAGCCGTTAACCACCAGAGGGGCTCAGTCAAGCCCCATATGGGGACAGGCTTCAGAAGTGTGTCGTGGTGGGGGAACCAAGGCCAGGTGATCTCGCTATTTCCACGTCCTCTGGGGGGCAGCATCAAGAGGACCACCTGGGGCTCTCCCACCAAGCTGTGGCTTGGGACTAAGAAGCAAACCATCTTTGTTCTCCCCCAACCTGGGCCCAACTCTGCCAAGGCAGCTTGGTGGGGAGTCGCTTCATGAGCTCTTGGTGTCCCCCTATGCGAATGGGGCGGCCTCCGCGGCCCCACAGCAGAATTGCTGCAGCGTCCCAGAGACAGCGTCGTGAGGAAGGAGCCTGGTGCTTACTATGACACACCCAGCAACCCCTCTGCCATCACCACCCGTCTACCAGACAGAGTCTCAAGAAGACAAAGAAAACACTGCACACAGAGTCAAAGGCTGAGAAAAGAGGCAGGAAGACCTGACAGTCCTGTGAAGACAGGCCTGGGACGGGAAGGCCTACAGCAGTCACCCACCACGGGAACTTGGTTGCTGCCTCGGTGCAAACATTCCAGAAACTCGTGCAGCAGGGTGTCCCCATGGTGGGCGGGAGCCATGGGGAGACAGTGGAAGGAGAGATAGTGCCCGATCCTCTGGAGCTCAGAAAAATCAACATAATCAATACAGTCATCTCAGCCTCCCCCTTAGGAGAAAGAGTAATTGTGTCTGCATGGGCACCGGAGACTGAGACAACCCTTCTGGAAAGCATGTCAACAAAAGCAAGAGCCTTCAAAATGTCCCTGCCCCCGGCCTCTGTAAGCCACTCCCGGGAACTCCTACGGAATAATCCAGAAGGCCGACAAAAGACAAAGACTTAGACGCGTAGTCACTGTTCGTCACAATGGCGAACAGAACACGGCCATTCCTCCCAACAAACAAAAGACAGTGACATCGGTCAGCACCCGCTGATACCTAGTGTGTTACTACACACTCATTAAACCATACGGAGGGGCCAACGCTACCGCGCTGGGGGAAATGGGAGTAAGGACTACTAAGTGAAACCAGAAGAAAAAAAGTTTTTTGTATATAATTTTATACAATCGCTCATTCATTGTGGACTTGGCCATGTAAGAAATTCAAAGAACATTAAAAATACACCAAAATATTAGCAGGCGTTCTCACCGGGTACTGGGACTAGAAGAGATTTTTATTTTATACTTTACACTATGGTACGTCGTCCCAATGTATCAAAGTGAACATGATTACCTTAATAACCAGACAGAAACTCTCAACGTTATGGTTGGAGATGACAGCTGGAAGCCACACCCCAGGGCCCGCCGGCTCCCTGAGCCCCACAGCCCGGCTGCCATTCCGGCACGGCCGGGCCCGAGACTGCTCAAGCACAGAGAAGGGACCCACGGCTGCCGTGTGTGCCTGTGTCCAGAAAGGGCTTCCAGCATCTCACCTGGGGACTCAGGCCCTGGTGGAAGGACCAGAGAACGACTCTCCACAGCCACCTTGGTTACTCACCCATAATTCCACAAGAGAAAAGTGTCGGTCCTTGACTCATCTTCTTTGGCGTGTGCTGAAAACAACCAGAAAAGCTATTCACTCTTCAAGTCATAAGAAGCACGTTTGTACATGACCCTGCACTGATCCCTCGCTAAAGTCACAATTAAAGGGGTAACTGCCTTCTGCCAACGTCAGATTAGGGAAAGGAGAAAAAAGCATTCTAAGAGGCAACATCTGCCCATAATTAGACCTGGGCTCTCCGTCCAAAGTCTCCAGTGAGTTATGGAGTTCATCAAGTTAATGGCTTCAAAACACACACAAGAAAGCGCCACGACTTCTGACACTTGGGGATTTTTCCATGTGAGTGCTGGGGAGGAGGGTGCGAGAGGAGGTGTGATGCACACGGTCACCGAGCTGGGTTGTAGAGAGGCCACCCCACAGCGCAGGCTGGGAGAAGAGGGGGCCTCTTGGTGACAGGAGGAGCCCCCAGGGAGAAGCGGAGGCACGTCTGCCACCCCAGCTCCCTCCCTCCCCGGAGACACCAGGAGAACAGCAACTCATCCTCTCCACAGAAGCACCAGTTAGAGCGCAAGCGGGGGGCCCTGCACCATGCAAAGCTGCTTTGCTGCAACAAGGAGGCCCCCCAGGCACTCTCCCTGAACTGAAACAGAAACTCAGAGGTTATGTCTGGTTGCAGCAGAGAGCTAGGGTTTTGAACTCCTTGGCACCGTATTACAATGGCTCCCCTTCCCACCATAAGGATCCCATGCCTCCCCTCAAGGCTCACACCGAGCCTCACAAAATGCTACGGCCACTGGGAAAGGGACAGGCCAGTTGGGTCCTAGGCTCCAAGACTAGGCACTGCTCCATGGCTACACAGTAACCTGAGCACAGGGAACATTCTAGGCTCCCCTGCACTAGTTGAGGCATGGGTCAGGTGGCCTGTTCTGACCTCTAGTGAGGCGGAGACGGTGCCCACTGGGGCTCTAGGAAGAAAGGTCTGCCTCGAGTGTTCCTAAGACCCATTCCCTCCTTCCTTCCTTCACCCACTCCTAAGTACTGGTGATTATTCACATGCGGGCTGCACCACGGCTTGAGCCCATGACGGGGGAAGCAGCTCTCTGTCCCAGAGGAGTCAGCCTGTCCAAGAGAACTCCGACTTCTGAGAGGAGCCCCAAATACCAGGGACACGCAGGCATCCTGTCTGAGAAGTGGGTGGGAACCCAGGCCCTGGAGCTTTGGGGCCTGGAAGGAGAAGGGCGGAGGTGACTAGGAACGCCCGGTCCTCCCAGATAAAAGGGTGGCGAGTGCCTGTCCCCAGCTCCCTGATTCAGAGACCTTTGCTCTTGGTCAGCCATGTGCTCACCAGCCTCGTTGCTAAGGGTCCTTCCTGCCCAGCCTGGGACACAGAGGTGAAGGAGGCCTGTTTGGGCCCTCAGGAAGCTCACAGTTCACAGAGGACACAGTCCCACAAACCATTACACTACAGGGAGTGTGGGACCAGAGAGGAGACGGCCCAGGCCAGGGTACTGGGGTGCGAGAGGTCAGCCCTGGCTTCCTCTCAAGGACCAGAAGACGCCTACAAGCAACAAGGCGCCGGGGCGGGCCTGCTCTGGTGCCCTCCTCAGCTTCAAATACTCGTTGTGTTTTCAAGACAGGCTGTCCTCCTGGACTGAACCATCCCATTCACAGTCATCCGAGGAATTATTTGGAAAAAGTGAAAGACATCTGCGTCTGCCTCCCTCCCAACTGACGTGGTTGACGCAGCGGGATCCACACAGAAAGCCCACAGCCAAGCCACCAAATGGAGAATGGGTGACAATGACTTGAGAGCCTACCTCCACGCCACATAGCCCCAAACAACCAAGCACACAGCCCGTGGACGCCAGGCAGGCTCTGCTTCCAGGGGGATGGTGCAGAGTCATGAGTCGGGCTCTGCCAAGGCCAGGGTCCTTGGCAGCCAAGGGAGACAACTCTCACTGCGAGAGCACCTTGGCGCCAAGCAAATACCCGCTGGGGAACCAGAGTCCCCAGCCCACACTTGGGTTGAGGGGGCAGGTGGCCAAGTGAGCCAAGGCCGGTGGCCCACAGAAACCCAAACCCAGATCGGGCCGGGGAAAGCAGAAGACAGCAAGGATCCCGGAGCCAGCTGTCTGCAGCATTGGCACGCAGGCCCACCGAGGAGGGCTTGGGGTTGACAGACAATAGGAAGTGAGCCAGGGAACCAGCCCGCTCACCTGTCCTTCCACAAAGCCGGTGTGCTCCAGACAGAGGGGCAAGGTGGGGCCCTCCAGATCCGGGCCCTCCCAGGGACTGCGGACACCTGTGTGGGCACCAGAGAGGCTGGGGTCTGGGCCTACAGAGGGGAGCACCGGGCCGAGCCACAGGGACTCCGAGGCTCTCCTGGCTGGTGCATTCATTCCCTCAGCAAGGATCAGGCCCTGTTGGTTGCAGACCGTTCATTTCCCAGGCTGGAGGACTCACACTTGAAATGGGAGTGCTTCTCACTGCCCCCCAAAGCCCTGCTCTGAGCCACCACCCTCCACGAGGAGACCGAACCAGCCTTCTAGCTGGTCCCGGGGCCTGTGTCCTGGGCCCACCTTCATTCTCCACCCAGAACCCAGAGGCAGCTGAAGTTGCTCTTCTGCTCCCGTGACGTCCCACAGCCACCAGAACAGAACCCGGCTACCCCTCCCCCCACAGCCACCCGGCCCGTGAGAGCCAAGCCTGGGCACAGGAGACATGTGCAGTGCTGCCACCTCAGGTCTCTCCATGACCAGCTCCTCACCAGGCCACCTTCCCTGACCATCCCAGCCAAAGGGCACCCTCCCCACCCACACTCTCCTCTTAGTGTCCGCACCGCCTGCGTCCGTTCCTTTGCTTCTGTGCTTATTCTCTGCCCCTGAGAATGAAGCTTCTTAAGGCTGCCATCTAGTCCCAGCACAGACTGGGCACCACGTGACTATCTGGTGACCGACAGCGATGGCCACCTGTCTGCCCACGCTTATCTAGCTCCTGCCGCCACTCACCCAGCAAATGCAGGGCCAATGGAAACAGACTTTCACTGGGCAGAACTTGCCACCTCCCCAAATCGATGGGCTCATGCCAAGTCAAAACTCGGTGGAGAAGGGGAAAGAGCACCCGCCGGACAGCTGGGGAGAAGAGGGCAGCAATCACTCACACTCAGATCTCACGACGTGAAGGAACACCTCCGCGTCCCCTGTTCTCAGTGAGCTCCATCCCCGCTCTCTCATGGAGCACGTGAAAGTGGGTGACCTCCTTCTGTCCTCAGCACCGACTCCTACACTGGGACTCCTCCCTCCGCACCGCACAGCTTCTCGGCGGGACGACGCCTCCATCTCTGCTGACGAGAGACGGGCACGGGACGCTGGCGTGGCCGACCGGGTCCTCTTTGCTCTGGGGCTCTGAGCCTGGACTGAAGAAGTGCGGGGGCTGCTTTACCCAGTGGGGGTCCCCCAGCCTGCCTCGAGCACCTGCTTCCAAAACCCTCCGAGCTGCCCTGTCCCTGACCTTTCTGGGGCCCCCCCTCGCCAGCTCTCCTGACAGCTTCGCAAGATGTCAGGCGCAGGCATACGCTGGCTGCTGTCGGGTTTCTCTGAGCCCAACATCAAGGTCCCCTCTGGGCTCCAGGCTGGCCCGAGCCAAGTCATCCCCGGTATGCCCAGACTGTGACAAAACAGACCCAGACTGGTCTGTACCAGCCTGCAAGCGGCCTTCCCAAACTTCACACCCTCCGCATCACTGCAGGAGGACGGGCCGGCCCGAGGCCTAGCAGGCTGTGGGGACTCCAGCCTCGGGCTCCCACGACACTCACCGCGCGCACCGGAGTCGGCACCCAGGCCTCGGCTGGGGCTGGCAGGAAGAGCCCAAGGAGCGCAGCTCCCCGTGACGCTTCTCCCGCCGCGACGCACCTCTTCTCCAGCCCGCCTCAGCCGGGCCTCTGTGAGAGTCCTCAGAGCACAAGGGAAGGCTTTGGAATCAGACCCTCCACAAGGAGAGCAAAAGCTGGACATCCCACCGGGGCTTCAGGGGCCATCTGTCTGACTGACGAAAGAAGGCCTGACTTAGATAAAGCCACAGTCCAGTCTGAAGTCTTAATGAGGAGCTAGCTCGGACGGAACGTGATGCAGCTCTTCTCTGGCCTTCGTCGCGCTTCTTCAGAGCTTTGCTCGCAGATTCCTGACCAAAGCCGTCAAGTCACTATTTCCCCACAACACTGTTAAGGGGAACCACAAGGCGACACAGGCAGGCTCCTACTCATGCCCTCGAGCGGAACAAGCAAGAACACCCCGGCCTCCAAAAAGGAACACAGCAAGACCATGGCAGTGGAAAGCAGAAGACAGAGCCAGGCCTGACCAGGACAAGAGAAGCCGAGAAGGGATGAGCGGCCTCGTAGAGAGAGGTTCTCAGACTCGCTGACAGGGATGGAGCAGCGGCCCGGGCTCCCTGGGCTCCCCGGACTTCAGGGTTGGCCAAGGCCCAGCCTGTGCAGGCAAGAGGCTTCAGACTGTCCCAGACATCTGTGCCCCTCTGGGGTCTGACTTCAGGCCAGCCTGGGCCCACCAGTGAGGCTGGCTTGGGCCAGTGAGCCCAGTGTCAGCTCTGGGGAGCTGCGAACATGAAGACCCTCCACCCCAGGCAGTTGCGAGGCCTGACATGGCCACGGACTCTCCCCACTGGGCAGATCACAGCCCGGGCCTCCTAACCTGACAAGAACGAAGGGAAGGACCGGCTCCCCGACCCGGTGTCGCCTCCTGTGGGAAATACCTCAAGGCTGGGGAGAGCAAGGCCGCCTACAGCCACATTCCACCCTCTCCTCCAAGACAGACTCCAGACTTGAGAGAGAGCTGAGACACCGGCCAGGGAGAGGAGGCAGGCCCGGCCGGGGAAGACGGTCCCTCTGGCCTGGGAGAACAGGCCACAGGCTGAGCGTGGGCGTGTGGGAAGGGGCTGGGGAACACTGCTCCCGAGGTCAACCGTCTGGGCTGCCTTCCAGCAGCAGCAGCTAATGTTAGAACACTAGGAGGAAGAGCCCACTCGGCAGAGGAAAGCGACCAGCAGAGCGGGCGGGGGGAGGGGGGTTGGGGGGGTGGTAAAGGGAACTGAGCAGTCTTCACTGCTGTGCATTGTGTAAGCCAGGCCCAGGCTGGGGCCAGGCGGGGCCCTTAGCCCTCTCTCTCCCCAGGGCCAGGTGCCGGGAAAGGCAAAACGCTGGGCACTTGTCAGTCCTTTTTTCTGTTTTCCTATATCTCTCTTGGGAAAAAGACCAGTCACTTGTCACCAGCATTTTGTTTTTAGAAAAAGAACAAGAGACCTTGGAGGGCAAGGAGGGAGGGGCTACAGGCTTCCTTGCCCAGTGTGTCCAAGGGCACTGGGTGGCCCCCAGGTGACTTTCACCCGCAGTTTGAGACCTTCTCTCTCGCTCGGGTGCCTCTGGGGCCTGCTTCCCTAATTCCAAAGTGGCCTGTGACTCATGTTTTCTTTTTAATATGAAGCCCACCGCCCCCCCCCTTTCTGTTATCTTCTTAGGCTGATTAGAAAACAAAGAGAAATGCTTTTCCATGTTCCTGTTGTTATCTTGATGGTATTTACACGAGGATGGCGTTGCCAGTTTAGGAAGCTGAAGCAGAGCCCCGTCCGCTCCCCCCCAACCTTGCCGGCAGGGGAGGGCGCATTCTAACGTGGCTTCACCCTCCCTTCCGCCTCACGGACGTCAGCACTGGACCGAGATGATCTGGGGTTGTTCTGGGCTGCTCCCTGTGCATGGCCGGACTGGAAGTCGGCCTCCCTAGACTCTTTGGAGATGAGTTTCCCTTCCCCGGCGAGGGCTGCGAGGCCCCGCGTTGGCAGGCAGGCACTCCGGCCATGGAGCTCAGCGGAACTGGGGCCCATGTGCCCCAGGACCAGCCGCACGGTGAGCCCCAGCCAGGCGGGCCCCGTGAGGGGACCAGTTTCTGTGGCATCCGCTGAAGCCAGCAGCACAGCTGGAAGTGGCCAGGGACCCTCCCTTGGGACCTCTGGAGGGCCCTCACCCCAGAGGTCGTTCCCTTCTGGCCAACAGTCCTCCCAGTGTATTCTTCAGATCTCGGCAGGAAAGCACCCCCCCGCCCCGCGCCCCCACCCACACAGCAGAAAGCAGAGCGGCTCTTCCCGTACCCTTGGCTGTGAACCTGGGCAGCAGCCGGAGAGGAACTAAAGCAGTGAGGGGCTGGGCGGCAGGAACCCGCGTCCATTCCCTCTACAAACATCTCAGAGCACCCACCCTGTCCCAGGCCCCGGTTTCGGGCCCTGGGCACTCAGCAACAAGCAAAAGAAACAAAATTCCTTGCCTTTATGCAGCTCGCATTTCAGAGCAGTCATTCAACAAACAAGATCGAAACGTCAGAAAGTGACAGGCGCTGAGAAGGAAGAGAGAGAAGGGGAAGGGCAGGCAAGTGCTGGGCAGAGGGTGGTTGGAGCAGAGCTCGGTTTCAGGCTGAGTGAGCAAAGAAGAACGAGGGAGGGAAGGAGTCCTGCTGGCGGGGAGCGGTCCAGGCCACAGAAGTGCAAAGGCCCTGAGACGGGCTCGTGCTTGACACATTGATTGAGTGTGGCTTGAGCAGAGTGAAGGGAGCAGGGTGAGAGCAGAGAAAGAGCAGCGTGGTCACAGACAGCCACAGTACATGGGCCTTGGGCCTCCTGGTAAGGGCTTTGGCGCTTGCTAGGTGGGAGATGGGAAGCCAGCAGAAGGCCGGAGCCGAGGAGAGATGCACCTGTCTTGTGGTCCCTCTGGCTGCTGGTAGAGAACAGACCAAGCAGCCAACAGCAGGAGACCGTTACACCACATTCCCAGACAAGAGAGGGCAGCAGGTGGGACCAGAGCGGCAGCAGTGAGGATGGCGAGTGGGAATCAAATATATTTCCAGATACATATTCAGGGCAAACTGGAAAGGAAGCCAGGATGGGCAGAGACCTGACCCATCTCTGCTTGTGGAATTCTGCGAGCCCAGTGTCCGGCACATGCGCAGTGGTACATAAAGGCCTCAGGTCTCGATGGCTCTCCCACCCTCCTACAAGGGTTGGAGACCCAGCCTGGCCCGTCTGCTCTCGCCTGACTGCCACTGTGAGCTTGGGGAGGGAGCCCACAAGGGGGCTAGGGTGGGCTCTCAGGAGGGGCTCACTAGGAAGGGTGCCAGGCAATGTGGCAGAGCCCTGGACTCTTAGCTGTCTGCAAAACTCCTCCTCAGGTTTATTTTTGTCAGAGTGGGACCCTTCCCGCCCCCCGGCAGGGGAGCAGCCCCACTCACTTCTGAGGAATGAGGTCTGGAAGGTTAAGGGACTACCCTGTTCTCAGTCTGAGAAGGCCAGTCCGCCTCTCTGGCCCACCCCATCAGGCCACTTGGTCATAGGACAACTTTGGGAGAAGGCATTGGAGGGCAGCTGTCGCCAAGGCCCACCACCTTGGCCGCTGGACCGCCCCTTCTTTCTCGCTCGTCTCCCACCCTTGACTTTCCTGAGGCAGCCGCTCTCGCTCCGCACCAGCCTTCTGAAGGGCGGCCTAATCTCACCCCCACTCGGGCACCACCTCCCTGCGGGGAAACTGCCGCCCCTTACCGGGCGGAGGCCACAAGGTATGTCAGTCTCAGCCCGGCAGGGCGGCAGAGCCCCGCTTGGTATTCTCCACCAGGGTGCCGGCCTTCCCACCTCGCATGTCAGGGGCCCTCCGCCAGCTACTTCTCGCAAGCATGCCGCCGGGCTCTGGGTCACCTCGGCCCACTGCCCCAACCTGCCGCATCTCCCAGGGCTCTGCCCTGGGCACTCTGGACTCAGTCTGCTAAGCCCACACGTGCAGTCCACAGCCCCACCTGGACAGCAGGCCTCAGAAGAGGTCATCAGGGAAATGAGGCCCACTAGGTCCTTACCAGCTCAGGGTTCAAGGTCCTGCACGCTATGGCGTCGGCTCCCTGGTTGTCGAGGCTTTTACTTAGGATCATCACCATGGTAAGGACCTCAGGCGCTGGGCTCCATCCCAGGGCGGCCACGAGCCATCTTCAGTTGGGCGGACTTGGGCACAGGTGGCCTGCTGGGCACCTCCCAGGGCTGAGGTGGCCTGGCATCAGCAGGAGCAGTTCCCGATCGGCTGCTCACGCTTGGGGAAGGGCTCCTCCAGGAAATGGCTGCATGCACTTAACTCCCTGAGAAGACAACAAAAAAAGGCAAGGGATTCAGGACATGGGAAGACCGGGTCCCCGAGAGAACCGGCCGCACACCCCCGTGCTGGGACCCCGCTCGGAAACGGAACTGCCTCGCTGCTGAAGGACAGGCATATGGCTACAAAGGCCAGGATCCCCTTCTCAGGATCCCCCATGCTGGCCTTGGGGCAACCCTAAAGCCCACGCTCTAGTGGGTACAGCAGTGGGTCTCCGTTCAGCCGCATGGCACCTTTAAGACCTAGCTCAGGGTCTGGGTTGGTCACAATCTGCTGTCCCCAGAGTGTACTCAAGTCACATGGCATCTTAAACCTGGCTGGCTTAACAGACAGCTTTGGTATATGCCCGAGGCTGAGGGTCAGACTGGCTCCAACCCCACAGTCAAAACTGAGGCCCTCAGGCGGCCTCAGGCAGCAAGGTGGCTGCTGTCCTCCACCGAATTATGAACACCGAATTATGAGCTACTGGAAGAGTCGCCGGGGGGCGGGAGGTCCATTTAAAGGCACATATTTCCCACTGTTGGAAGCGCCACGTTTCAAAACACACATTTGCAAGGCCCCCGGTGTTGCCTCCTTCTGCAGACTGAGCCGAAGCAAGTCACGGCCTTCACAGGGCCTGCCCACGCCACCCAGAGCTGCCAGCAGTGACAGGACCCCTCGTGGCGCCGTTCTGCACAGCCCACCAGCGCCTCCTACCGCGTCAACCCCCAAGCAAATGCTGAGAACCAGGCCTTAGCTCAGGCTAGAGAACTCGCTCCCTACACGTTACTTTCTCGGATCCTATTTCCCCAGCCCACCCCTCTGTGGTCACACCTTCAGAGAAAGTCACATGGATGCAAGGAACCTGAAGATCACCGTCACAAAGTAAAAAATAACAACGAAAAATACCAGAAAAGGGCAGCTCCTAATCTGTAATTAGCAACAAACTGCTCCGTGCAGGAAAATGTTTCAGAATCTGCTGCTCTGTGTAAAAATTAATTGCACCCTGGTATTTACTTGCCGTCCAGATTGTAAATCATATTTTCCTGTTTACTTCGATTAGACTTTACAGTGGGTGTTATTGGAATTGCTCAATTACGGGCCAGCTGGCAAGCCCAGGAAAATTACCTTCTACTGTTCTTCGAAAACAAGGTTCATCCAAAGTGCAAGAGCAGGGAAGGGGGGGGCGGGAATCAATACATTTTCCAAGGATGGTTGTTCAGGAAGAGACTTGGTGGCATGTAGGCTCCCAGGTCACAAAGGAGTTTCACCACCACCTCAGTCTAGAAGCAACACATTCTGACAGAGAGTGAGCTGCTCAAGGAAAGAATGTCAGACCACTCCTCCCAGCTCAGGCCAGAAAACCAAGCCAGAAATGCCCGCCAGCCCCCTGGACGCTTGGCTGGGGAGCAGGGTAGGGGGGTGCTATGGACTCGCCCTTCAAAGGGACCCTTTGTGCCGCTTCAGGGGCGGAGGCCAGGCCCACTGGCGGCCATCTTCTTTCTGGGTGCAGCCTCATTCACTTCTGGGGCAGCTGGCCACTGGTCCAAGGCCCAGGGGGGACCTGCCCTTCCCACCCCCGCCCCCCATTTCCTTCTTCCCTAACAAGGCAGGACGGCTTGGTGGTTACAAGCTCAGGTCCTGAGTCTAAGACACCTGGGTTGGAATCCCAGCTCTTGAAATGCATTGTCTGAGGGACTTTTACCAAGTTACTTACTTTGTGAGCCTGTTTCTCTCTCCGTAACATGGGGACCACAGCGCCTGCCTCACAAGATTCCTATATCGTCTGAAAACAGAGCTCAAGCCCTGTGCTCAGGGAGAAGCCCTAGCTCATTTGAGGAAGGGCTCGATAAACAGTAGCTACTGTCCCCACTTTCATCGGGGAGACTGTAGGTCCCCGTCCGTTCTCAGCAGCGGATGCCCAAGCATCTATCTGTCCTCTTGGATTTTTATTTTAAAGAGAAATTTCATCAAAATTTTTTAAGGCTAAATTTCACCAGGATGGAACAGGCCATCTTATAGCCCATCCCTCTGGTGAAACAGTAGGTGGCCAGTAAGAATGATACTGTGGGAGTCCGTCGCCATGGAAACGTGTTAGGCCATCGGGATGCAGCCGATTGGCACCAGACACAAAGCCGGACGGAGGGAGCAGCGTGGGCGGCCCCGCTCTTGCAGCTCCGCCCCTCCGAGAGCCCAGGACCTGGGGCGGCAGCGCGAGGGGTGGATACCGGGGCACCGTAAGCTCCTGGAAACGGGCGGTCACCAAACACGGCAGGCGCCAAACGGAGAGAGGAGGTCTAGCACAAGCCCTGTCCCCGGGGGTCATGGGGAATTCTGAGGGCACAGGCACAAATCCGATGAAGGCAGGCAGGGCGAGGGGGCACCGCAGCTGAGTTGTAAAGAGAACCCCCTGCACAGGGCCGACAACATACAGCACAACCTACAGGAGCCCAGGAGTGGGGACAACCAAGATGCCATCAACAGGGGGCTGTTTCCATGAAACACGGTGGAACCACGGAAAGGGACACCACGCCACTTCAGGCACATCGGCAATAAGGTGACTCTGACAGGACAGAAAAAAACCCTCTCCAAGCCACGCTGCGAGATGAGTACAGCGGAGGACAGTGTGGTCCCGAAAGCGCGGCCGCCTTACGGAAGCGCCTGCCGTTCTGGAGTAGAAGACAGACTGGGCAGCTTTTGCAGGCTGCTTGAATACCCCACCCAGGACCTACAACACCTTTTCCGTGAAAAAGAAAATAGGCAAGATTTCCACATGCCGGAGAGGCACAGGAGCGGAGGGAAGGCTGCGAGCAAAGCATGGGGCCCTGCCCCGTACATGCTGCATGGGACTCGGGGAGCACCCCAGTGGCAGGAGCAGAGGGTGTGTGGACAGGTGGCAGCACGGGGACAAGGAGCTGGGAAGACAGATTCAAACCGGACTGACAGCTCGCAATGCCGACCGAGTGCAGACTTTACCACGTGGCCACAGGCAGCTCCCCGAGGGGCTGGGCTTCTTCGGCCTGTCGAGGAAGAGTGATTCTGGGGGGTCCTTTGCAATGCCCAGCACGGTGCCCTGAACGCAGCACGAGCCCAATACACGTTTTGGAATGAAGCTAAATCACAGCAACATCTGAAATGATCCAGGCACATTCTCAGACCTTGTGAGGCAAATCCAGACCAGCAGAGCCTGGCACAATCTGGAATTCTCTGGGATTCCTTTGATCCGTGCCACGGGCCTGGCCAAGTTCACTAAGGAATGCCAATGCCCATCCAGAGACTTAGAGTCGAGTCTGAGAATGGGGCCAGGGACGGCTCAGGGAAAAGCTGGGAGTGAAGCCGGGCTGGAGGCCGGGGGGTGAGGGGAGACTGGCCCCACCTTTGAAGGAACAACTGGGAGCAAGGCTCTGGCCCAGGTAGAAGGTGCCCAGAGCCGCAGGTGACATGATGAAGGCCTTCTGCAGGCCACCTCTGGGCACGGACCCCCCTCTGGCCTGGTGACTGACAGTGACTTTGCTGAGGGCTTGAGCCGGCCGTGCCTCAGCACTGTCCCTCCCCTCCCATGAAGCAAAGGAAATGGAAGGGAAGCAGCCCCTTTGACAAGGTCTTCAGAAAGGCCGCATGCATTTTTAGACCTGCCTCACTTCAGCCATTCGTGTGACAAATGCTGTATGGAAACAGGACCTACAGCAAATTTAGGGACACGTGGCGAAGTGCACCTTTGAGTGGGCCGTGCCTTCTGCCAGTGATGAACCACTAGAAGGGTGGCCAGGGGAGCCGAATCCTGGGGGGGTGCAGGGGGGTGGAAATCAAGGCTCCTAGCTGTCCCACAAAGGGAACCAAACCTTTTGGCTTGCAGACTCTATAGCTACGTGCCGAGAGTTTGAAGGAGGAACATTAAAATATGCGGAAACCTCACCAGAGCCCTTCCTTTTCCAGACCCAGTTAGTGTCAGAAAAAGGCCCTGGAGGCTCAGTAAAGGGACCTGAGGCTGGAGTGTGTGGGCTCCCGCGAGACGGTTCAGTGATGTCCCTCAGCCCAGGTGCCCAGGCCTTCCAGCCTCCTAAAGGGTCAGTGAGGCGAGACAACGGTGCCTCCACCACCTTCAACACACAGAAAACCAGAGACAAACAGCCTCTTCAGTCGATACGGTAACACGCCAGATGCAAGGAACACCAAACCCTGTCAATCTGAGGGGATTCCACGGGAGAGACAGAATCCAGGGAGAAACTGCATTTTGTTTTCACCATTTGCCTAATATCTCCTTGGTCTGTATTTGCAGAACTAAGTGTGATGCAGAGTCCACCTTTCCGCAGAGCATGAATAAAATAAGGGCCACGGCAGCCGTGCTGGATTCTCAGCTTAGTGCATCCACGGAGTCCCTGCGCCTGGGCCTGTTGCTAGTCCATTCTACAGAACGACAAACTGAGGCACAGGCCCTAGGTCACCCAGCTGTGAGGGACAGCACAAAAACTTGGGCCACATCTGCTGAACTCCAAGACCTGGGTCTTGACCCCTGACTCTTCTACTCCAGGATCTGTGCATTTCATCGTAATGACCCTTCAAGTATTTCTCAATTAAACTGACCAAATATGGAAGCAGAGACACGAGGTTTGTAGCAGTCCTCGTCCTCACGGCTCATCCTGAGGTATCCCAGGCCGAGCACGGACCTTCCGGAACCTACTGCTGAGACACAGCACTAGGGTCCCACAGCTGGAGGGCGCAGGGAGGCAAGAGGGCGTCAGTGCCGTCTATCCTAACCGCATGGATATTCAGCCAGGCCAGGTGCCACCTGGAAGGTGAAGTGCTCCCCATGAACACCGGGGTGTCCCCAGTCCCCTGGGGGCGTCTTGCTGGCTTCCTGCTACACCAGCTGGAATCCACATCCATTTGCCACCTCTCCCCAGGCCTCTGCCTCCAGCGGCCTCTCCACCGGCCACCCTGCCCTCCTGTACAAGTCTGTTCCTAGGGGATGGGGGGCCCTCCCGTCCACCTGCAGAGTCTGGGTATAGGCCTGCCTCAGTCATCCTCTGGTCTCTGCCCGGAGCCTGCCACAGCAGGAACCTGACATCCGGGTCTGTCGGCGGAGTCAGGAGAATAGGGGCAGAGCAGTGGATCCCCGTCCGGAAGCCACACGGCTGCCCAGCGCAGTCCCAGAGGAGCGGCAGAACCCCGGGGGAGCGACATGATTCTTCTGAGCTCACCCTCTGTCATCTGTAAGACGTGATCCTTGTTCTGCCCCCTCACGTGGAAGCTTGAGGAGGTAAGACTCTGCAGGGTGGTCCCTGCAGGCATGAAGTCCTCAGCGTGCCCCGTGCCAAGCAGAGTGCAGGCCTCTATTAGCTGTGTGTGGCTAACATGGTCATGTCTTCTCAGCCGCAGCGTGAGCTGCTGGGGGCAGGAAACGGGCTTGTGAGTCCGCCAAGCACCTTACTCCTAGGATGGGGCTGCTGGACGTTTGAGTCTGTTGCTGGTTTTCATGCTCACTCGGGGATCCCAGTTACATGTGCCGGGGGGGCCGGGGGAGGGGGTCGGGGGTGAGGAAACTAGGCTACAAGAAACAAAATGATCTAAAGCCTCACAGCTGGCATGTGCCCACGTCTGACTCTCAGGGGAGAAGAGGCCAACCACCTGCTCAACCCAACCCTCACTCCCCACCCTAAAGTGAGGTGTCCCCTTGGAGGCATTTTCTTTGTAACTGAGATGAACATACCTTCCCTGGCCTAGTCCCTCAAGTGACCAAAGGCCACCAAAGGTCCACATCTGGAAAAGGACCGGCAGTCACATCACTGCCTAGCAAGGAACCCACCCATGCCCTTGGCCGAACAAAGTCGAGCAAGCCCCCTTATGAGACTACCTTCCTGGAGGGAAAAAAGAAACCAGTAAAATGAGCCACTGAACCACATCAGGACTCTGTTCTCTGGGACTTTAACACAGTCACTCTCAGTGTTGTAGGGATTTCCTGGGGTTTAAGCAAATAGCATTTCGAGAGGAGGGGAGGGGTGACATTATTCAGGGACATGAGAGTGTCGAGACCCTGAGCCAAAACAAATCTGAACATGGGAACGAGACAGCCGGTGTCCCTTCTTGAAACCAAAGCCAGCTGCATGCATGACTTGTCAGGGGCCCGTTTATCAATGAGAAACACCCAACAGACAAGTTTCCCATGAGCACTCCAGGACTTCTCAGTACGGTTCGTGTCATTCCAACCCACCGCCACCACGAGAGACGAGACACTGTGACCAGAACTTGCTGAGCAAACTCAAAAGGAAGGACAAGGGAGGGAGGAGAAGAGAACCAGTACTTACGGGGCGCAGAGCCGGGCGCCGCGCGCGCCTCCAAACCGGGCCATGGGAGAGAAGGGCGGAGAGCAGAGGACGGGGAGACACAGCAAGGGCCCCAAAGATAATCTGAAATGTTAAGCCACTTAGCCTAAGACGACCATGACCTGTTCTTCAGTCGGACCTATTTACAAGTACAATGAATTTAGTCAAACCATGAGGAAAAACCAAAGGAGGTAAAGAGTTAAAGGAAAAAAAAAATTTTTTTTTAAAGCAAAATCCAAAGTAGAAAAGCCCAAACCAGAGGCAGTGTGGTCCGGGTAGAGCCAGCAAGGCTCCGGAAACGTGGGCTCTGGCGCTGGCCCTGCTCCCGAGCAGCTCTGCCTGTTGGCCAAGCCACTCTCCATCTCTGGGCCTCCTCCTGTCAAATGCGGGCCTGGGCCAGAGGAGCTCCTTTTCTGACAAGCGAGCATCTACGTGCAGCCACCTGCCAGGTCACTGTGCCGCTCTGAGGCTCGGTTTCCTCTCCTGTGACATGCAAATAGGAACTCCGAGCGTACCCAGAGTCTCAACCATGGATCCGAGGGCGCGTGAGCCGTGACAGAGGACGGCAACAGCGCCCATCCCGGAGCATTTGCTGGCACGGGCTGTTTCTAGGCCAGCCTTCCCGATCCTGCTCCAGCCTGGCCTGTGGTGCTCAAGGCCCCAGGAAACTAGACAACAGCAAAGGCCTACTCCTTCCTCACTGCCGTCAGGAGCCTCAGCGGGGCCCTCCCACACGGCGAAGTGGGAAGCTGGGAGCCGTTCTGCTCTGCTGGCGACCTCCAGGTCACGCACGGCTGGGGGAGGTGGCGTTACAGAACCAGCCCCTCTCTTACCTATCAATGGAGAGAGACGGGGCTGTTGTGCACGTTCATTCTCCAAGCTCCGTCCTCAAGCACACTGGGGCATCTCGGGGTCTTTCAGTGACACTCACCGCATTCTGAATTAGAAGTTTCTTGGAGGCCCAGGAAGTTAGTCATTCACCAGCTTTCACACCTTCATCTCCCACCCCTGCAGCAAGAATATCCTCTTCCTAAACTGGACTTTCAGGGTCCACAGACCGCTACCTTCTCACACTCCTACAAGACGAGCCACCCCCAGCCCGGGCAGCATGCGTGGCTTCCACGCTAGCATGGCTCCAGAAGCTGCACGGGCAGGAAGAAGCACTCCAGCTCAGACCGTGGCCACAGCCCAGTGCGACTCCCCCAGGTCACCCCGCAGGGGGCTCCTAATCACTCGGCAGCTGGCACTCGGGACACAGCTGGGAGAGCAGCGATCTCTTTATCTCAGGGGCCTTGGGGCCCCAAACACTATCAAAACAAGTATCACAGTGAAACCCGGGAGGTGACGCAGGACGGACCAAAAGGCTCTAGGAGACGGGGAGGGACACGAGCACCGCTAGGTTTCCCATCTGCCGCCCACTCGCAGATCACAGCCTCATCTCTTCTTCCTACGGGACGTCACCCTCCTGACCCGACTGAGTCATATCGGCCAACCTGGTTTCCTGGGTCGGGTACACAGATCAATCAGACAGGCAACAATCTTACACCAAGACTTCCGCCTTCCCCCCTTGACCCATTTCATACAGCAAGCACCACCGTGCGCTCAAGACCAGCGTCATCTGCCAAAAGCAAACTCGAGAGACTTAGCTGCCTGACCAATCTGTTACAATGAACAACAGGTATGCCTGAGCTTCACGGCACCTCTCAGGTCAAAACCCCAAAGTCATCTCTCTGCTACCTCCTGGGGTGGAGATTCCGAAGGGTGAGACGGACCCTACTAGGCTCACTCTGGCCGTGGAGCACTCTGCAGAAAGGCCCGACAAAGAAAGAGACTCCCTCCTGTAAGAAGGGCTTCACTGAGGTCCTGTTGCAAAGACAAGCCCAGGCAGTCCCCCCAAGTTACTTGGAACTGTCTGTGAAATGAATACGAGCAGCCTGGGGAGCAGCAGCTTACTGGGTCCTGAGCCCCTTTTTGATTTTTTTGGCAGGAGGTGGGTGCAGGAGCAAGGTGAGGTGCTTTGGAAGCCCTGCTGAGCCATTCTAGAGCCTTCCACCTGCACTGTGACGGCTCTGAGACTCCAAAGGTCTTTGGGATAGTTGACCTGATTCCCAAAGGTGAGCACACCATCCTCCTCATCAGAAATGGCCCCGGAAGAAACAGGTTCGCTCCACTATCTGTTCACAGAGTGCGTGAAAAACTGCCAGATGCACCAGCTGCTGCCATGCTTGTCTTATTGTCACTGTCCCCAGCCTGGAGTCACCAGAACCCGGTGTGGGTGCTGGCCTGCCCTGCACTGCGGAAGCCCATTTCAGTAAGTCAGCAGCGGAACTCTAGAGCCAGGCCTTGGGGCGCCTCCCAAAGCCAGCACGCAGTGGCCTTCGGCTCTCGGGGAAGGGTCTGGCCCCGCTGAGAGCCTCATCTTCAGGAGTTACCAAATGTGCAAGAGCGAGAGCACTGCACAACCCAGCAGCGCCCCTGACCGGGGGAACAAGAAGCGAGGGGGACAGAGATTAGCAACGTCCTAAGAGCTGGAAATAACACTAAAGGATACAAAGCTGTGAGACTACATCAGGGGATGGGGTCAGAACGGGGGCAACTTAACCGGTACTGGTCAGAGGCTGGCATCTGGGCGCCAAACCAGTTTTGGGTGCTCTCAGTGACGAGCTAACAGCAGGCTACCACCCCTGAAAAGCCCGATGAGATCCGAGCTGTGTTCACGGTCCCACAGGCCCTCACTGAGCACTTATGCCGCAGAGGTGATGGGAGGGGCTGGAGCCAGAGGCCCTCCTCCCAAGGAAGTGGAAACGACTAACAACTGATACTTGAGTCAAATAAAAAGCAAAATGAAATACACTAAGAAGCAGAGCACATTTCAAAAAGCAAGGAACACGATAACAAATCAGACTTTCTCAAGTTCAGAAACTGGCATCGCAACTTTATGGGTTAAGTACAAAGCTATCCTGGGGTTTCTCTCCCCACTACCCCCCATCCCCGGCACGCTGGCCAGTTCTCTACTTGGGCAGATGCTTGCTCACTTCAATTATTAATAAGCCAACGAAGCATTTACTAGACCTGTGATAGCCACAAAGCACAAAGCCCAGCCAGTGCCCAGGAGTGTCTTCCACGTCCATGAGATCCCGGCAGACGCGGCTGGCAAAGCTGCTCTGCGGGCTCTCTCCTGGCCCCGTGGTCTGGCCTCGCCTGGCCACTGTGGGTGGCAGGAGGGTCTGAGTCTGGCACAGGTGCCCAAGAGGCAGTTCCTCTGAGTGCTGCTGACCACAGCCCAGCGCAACCACACTTCATGAGCCCAGGTGAATCCCACCCACATCACAGAGGGCATCACTGATAGCAGGCAACAAAGGAATAAGGGAGTTTCTCTCCAAAACTCTCAGTAGAACCGAATTTAAAATTCACTTGCCTTCCACAAAGAGGAATGAGTCAACCTCCAGAGAGAGGAACGCAACACATACATACTATAGGCAAAGTCCCCATGCCCCTGTAAGACCCTTGTGCGCCCAGAGCCCACCGTACCAAATTAATCTGCCTTCCAGAGAGTCCTGCTCGTGGGCAGAAAGCCACCTAACAGCCCAGCAGGAGGGGCAGGGTATACAAATGCAAAAACACCTGTGCAACGGACAAAAGGCAGCTCTTCGAAAGGTCAAGAGCCCTCAACACGTACTATTAGGAAATCATCTTCCAGTCTAGTTGTAGCAAAGACCAGAACAGTGGACATCATCAGCTCCCATCTGGGTGAAACTAGATGATTCTAATGATCTAGAAGTCTCTGGAAGGATACAAAAGAAACTTAACATCAGTGGTCTTTAAGGAGGGAAAGCAGGTAGCTGGGAAGAGAAGTGACAGGAGACTCCTCTGCTCATTTTGAATCGAGAACCACATGCAGGATGACCTATAAAAAATCTAAACTATATAGAGGCGCCTGGGTGGCTCAGTGGGTTAAGCTTCTGCCTTCAGCTCAGGTCATGATCTCAGCATCCTAGGATGGAGCCCTGCATCGGCTCTCTGCTTGGCGAGGAGCCTGCTTCCCTCAACTTTCCCAGTGCCAAGAGCTATTGAAACCTCTCCTGCTTGTGGGGTTTCCCGCAGCTTTCACAATTGTGTTGTTAACACTAACTTCAAGTATGATAACTCTCGGTCCACAGAGGGGCTACACTCAAAGCGGCATGGATTCCCAGTAGCAGAACGCCAGCAGAGTCCGAAGCCCGCACAAAATCCCTCCCCTGACAGCACCCGCACCTCCTGGGAACCTGCGAACACTCGTCAAAGCCTCAGCCAGAGCCTCCGTGCAGGTGCAGCCCTTCTCGCAGAGGATCCTCAGAAACACCTGCCCCAGCCCCTTCGCCAGGCTTTGTCCTTCACGTTCTGCTTTTAGGAGCGACGGCTGGCCCCCCTCGGGGCTCACTCGGAGCCAGAGCTTCTGGGGTCAGCCCCATGGGCCAGCATCTCCTCCGAACAAGGAGGCCACAGGTCCTGAAAGCCCTCGTGGTGAGCAGCAGAGGGACAGCAGGCACGATCGTCCGAGAGAAGCTGATCGTGTCTGTGACGTTCTGCTCCTGGACACACCAGGAACCTTCTAGAGAACATGAGTTTAACGGGCAAATCCCAAGCACACCCCGTGCTGGGCCTCTTCCACCAGATTTCCTCCCATCCTAAGTCCAGCATTCGCCGGACGAGCTATGCCAGGCACCAAGGGCAGAAGACGGACCACCAACCGAGTTCGCACCACCCGCCAGGTGTTCCAACAGGCACCGTAAGTACCAGAACACGGTGACTGCCACGGGACAGAGGAATGGACTGTGATCCACATGGGGAGGTAATTCTGGGCAGATGTCCCATAGGAGGTGGCCTGAGTGTCGGGCCTTCACGGATGGGTAGGAGTTCAACAGCCAAAGACAGAGCGAGGGCACTCCAGGAGGAAGCCAGCAGGCTGGGGAGCTGGGAGATTAGGGCCCCTTCCCAGGTTCCGGCGGAAGGAACCCCGCGCTGCCCAAACGGGCACGTGTACCACTGATGCAGCTGCCCCTCCTAAGGCCCAGGGGCATGGGGGGCTCTGCCGCTGAGGGTGGCCTTGGGCCGCCACCCACCTCTCTATCCCCTGCCCCGCCTCCCCCTCGCTCTGAAGCCTCGCTCTCCAGGGTCTACCCTACCACACCTGGCCTGCTCTCCTGTTTGCCGGCGAGAACACCAGGCACACGAGCAGAGCCACTAGGGACACCGGCCAGAGCTCTACAGTCAGGGGCCTGGGGGGTCTTGACAGGGTATCCCAAACCTCCCCCTTCTGTAAAACGACAGCATAAAGATGCAAAGCCGCAGAACAGTTATTTCAATCTGCCCGTGAACCAGCAGCCCCCGAGCCACCCCACGCGGCTAACGCGGCATATGCCAACACACAATGCGAGAATTGTGCTCTCTCTGCGGAAAGGGGCGTGGCCATGCACAAGCCCATATGACAATGTCACCATCGTCTCAGACCCCCGAGTTACAAGTATGTGCTCAAGGCATGTGCGGAGCACGCGCTCACCACGTGTTTATGCGGCTATGAAAAACACAAAAGCCCAAGGGCCGTTGTGCTTCAGCTGCCGGGGCCTGGCCTGGGGACAGCAGAGGACCGGGGCGGCGAGAAAGGACTCAGAAAAACACCACAGAAACGCTGCATTCAAAGCCATGACTGCTTTATTGTCCCCGAGTTTTTAAAAGGCAAAAGTGGAAGGGGGACACTGCTCCAGAGAACAGAGGCACAGGGAAAACTGCAAAGCTTGGCAGAACAGATAAGCCACGCCCCCTCCCAGCTAGTCCGGCTCAAGACACGCACCAAGCAGGGGTCTCAGACTCACTCTGGACAACGGGAACCAAAAACGAGATGAAATCAATCTCTGCCAGCCACCAACAGACAGACAATTCAGGCCTGTCCGACCAGGGCTGCTCTGTATGGTCGCAGGCACCTTAGCTCCTAGCTCTGGGCCTCGGTTTCCCCAGTTGCAGCAAGTTCTCTTTCCCTTCTGGCAGACCAGGCCGGCTCCTCTGTTATCAGGGAAGAGAAAGGAGGGCTGAGAGCAGCTGCTTCTGGACACTGCTGGTGACCCCCCGCCCAGCTCCCACCAGTACATGGGGATGCTGATCTCAGGGCACCCGAGACACCTCAGCCAGGGACTGGCTCCTGGGAAGTCTGGGGAAGCATCTGGAAGCACAAGCATCAGGAGGGACACAAGCTGCCTCAGAGGTTGACCACGTCTCTGTGCTGGTTATTAGCTCAACCCGGCGGGGGCCCTGCTTCAGTGAGAACACGGAAGACAAACCTAAGAAAACCAAGTTCGAAACCCAGGCTGACCAGTATTTCCCTCCCTTGGTGTTAAGGGTCCAGACAAGGAGGGGAGAGACAGCAGGGGTGGACAGCAGTTGGCCTGCGGAGAAAGACTCGCCTACAGGTAGGAAATGGATGTCTAAGTACGACAATGGAAGTCTGAAGACAAAGAGCTTGGCTGCGACCAGAGTACCCGGAACTGCAGGGCCTACAGCAACCGCATTTCCTTCTCATAGTTCTGGAAACTGGCAAGTCCAAGACCATGGGGCCAACAGATTCAGCGTCGGATGAGAGCCGTCTTCTCACTGTGTCCTCACAGGGCAGAAGGGATGAGGGCTCTCTGGGGACTCTTCTAATGGGCGCAAACGAAGCCCATTCATGAGGACTCCCCTGGCATGACCTAGTCACCCCCAGAGGCCCCCGCTCCTAACACCATCACCTTGATCTCAACATACAAGCTGGGGGCGGGGGGAGGGAGACACTCAGACCGTAACAGCTGGAAACGAAACCTCTTGGGGCATCAAGGGTCAAGTTTCCCAGAAAATAAGACGCAAAGTTGTGTAAGTGTGTACCTCCGCACAGCGCAAAAATACAAAGGAAGACTCACGAGTTGCCAAGGGCAGGCATTCAAGTCGCCAGCTGGGACCTGTGCAGGCTGCCCCACACCCTTGCTGAGGTAAACACTATAGCGTATGACACCCTCTTCAACAATGTGGTTTCAGCAGCGCTTCTCAAAGTGTGGTCCCCCGACCGGCAGCAGCAGCCGCCTCACCGGGGAATTTGTCAGAAATGAAGTTTCAGTCCCCACCCCAGCTGACTAATTCAAAAACTCTCTGCGAGTGCGGTCTGGCCATCAGTGTGGTAGCAAGCCCTCCGGGTGTTTCTGGTGCTCCCAAAAGTTTGGAAACCAATGTGTTTGTGCATTCAGTACCCAGAACTCTGTTAACAGGGAGGACAGCATGGCAGATGAAAAACCTGAGGTCCACTGAGGCCGAGTCTCTTGTAACAGTTCATGAGGTCGGTCAGTAAGGGGTGCGAGGCCTAAGCCCACCACCAGCATCTCTTCTGGGGCAGGACCTGGTGATCGAGGTACAGATGACTTAGTGCTTGTCCATAAGGAGCAAACAACCTGAAGGGACACCTAGAAGCCCAAAGGTTGACCATCTAGTGAAATGTGTCAGCATCAGCAAGGGGAAAATCAAATGCCTGCAGAACACTGGCCACAGGAGGGGAAAAACGGGACTGAGCAAAACAGGTGCAGAAAGAGGAAGGTGATACTAAATACTTGTGGGACTATGAGAAGAAAAACTTAATTCCTGGAAAAACATAAACTGCCATTTGGAGAATCTTTTCCTCACTTCCGCTTCCTCTGCTGAGTCTCTGCTGAAGAGTCAGGGCTGGAAGAATCTAAGTGTATTTTCATTTATTCTCAGAAATATTTCTCTTTCTACCACCAGCAGAAATTATCTACTTGGGGTGCCTGGGTGGCTCAGTGAGTTAAAGCCTCTGCCTTCGGCTCTGGTCATGATTCCAGGGTCCTGGGATGAGCCCCACATCAGGCTCTCTGCTCAGAGGGGAGCCTGCTTCCTCCTCTCTCTCTGCCTACTTGTGATCTCTGTCTGTTGGATAAATAAACAAAATCTTTTAAAAAAAAAAAAAAAGAAATTATCTACTTGATAAATGGCAGCTTGATTGCTTGTCGAGATAATTTAAAGATTAAATCTTTGTTTAAAAAAAAATCCCGCAGTATCTGTTAAGGCCATGGAGACACTTTTAGACTAAAAAGATGAAACTGGATGAAGCACCTGAGTGACTCTATAGGGCTGGGGGTGGGGGGCACAGGAGGAGGGTGTCACGGGGCGTTGCAGAGCCCCCTGGGTGGAAGATACCTGGGCAGAGGATGGCTTCTGAGTTAAGGGCCCTGTTTTTGGTGCTGTCCTCCCAGAGCCAGTGGCCACTGTGGGGGCAGCAGGGAGAGCGCCACCCCCCAGCCCCGAGGAGAAGGCTACAGGTCCCCTTTGCTTAGCGCTGGCTGATTCTGCCAGTCTGCCTGCAGGACCACAGTGGGAATGACCCAGAGCCCCGCGCAGTAACAGCCATGCACCACCACTCACCCTGCGCCAAACCTGGAAATCCAGAACTTCTCAGTCTGTCCTCTGAATGTCTGGTCTACTCCAGGGATCTCAAACTCAAGTGCTTTCTAGAGGCAAGCAGGAAACGAAACTGGGTGAAGAGCGCCAGGCGGGAGCTGTCATATGCGTGGAAAGCGCACCCTGGGAGCGGACAGCAAGCTACTCTGGGCGCTCGGTCCAGCACTGGGGCACTGAGTGAGAAAGAGGGCCCAAGGGTAACACTCAAAATCACTGGCCTTGCTAAGAGAAGGTGAAAATCCAGACTTCTTTGTACAATCCCAGCTTTTAAGTGTTGTCAAGAAATGCAAAAATTCCTAAAGCTTCATGAAGGTCAAGCAAATCATGCCCGAGGACCACATCTGGCCCCGGGACCACAAGGGTGCAGGCTCCGGTTGCACGGATGCTGACTGCTCAAACTGATACGGCTTGCACAGCAAGGCTTGATCTTGGTTGGCGAGCTGTGTGAACTCATGGGGCGTCCGTGCCGCAGCCACGCATGTCCGTCCCTGTCACTCCTGGCTTATTCTGAGTGAGCTCGAGGCCCCAGAATGACTAGAAAGCACAGACTTAGAGATCCTGAGCACGTCCAAGTAGAGCCACGAAGCTCCCAATCCCAAACCGTATGCGCCTCCCAACTTGCGTACTTGGGGAGGGGACTGACCTGGGCTGTGTCCCTGCCTGGCCTCCACTCTAGAGGGCGAGCTGCGGCGTCCCTGAGAGCAGAGAGGGGCCTGGAGTCTGTCCCGCCCTCGTGAAGAGGGCTCCCTTCTGGCCTCTCACAACGTGGGCTTGGGGCAGGAAAGAGTTTCCATGCCAAACACTTGAAGCAAATGCAAGTACAGCCGGCAGATGGAACAGGCAATTCTGGCTCCCTGACGCCCACAGATGGCTGGCTCCGGCCGGGTCAGCGGGAACAGAACAGCTGCTTCCTCAATCACATCTCCTGCACAGAACACAGGATTCTGTTCTGGTGACTTCTATGTGAGATATAGAAATGAGAGGGGGGTTTCCTGCCTTTTATTTCAAAATAGCCTGGGACAAACGAAGACTTCTTGTACCATAACAACACATTAAAAGGGAAAGCTGAATGAAGTGGGTTTTCTTAAATGTCAACCCACAGAGCAACCTACTTCTCTGCCCACAGGCCTTGATAAAAATGTGACTGGGGAGCCCATCCAGAGGAGCCAGAGACTTCTTTCAAAGGGCAGCTTGGTCCCCGACTGCGGATAACACCAGGGGTGGAGGAGACAGGCTTCGGAACAAGCGAACTGGGGTTGGGACCCGCACTTGGAAGGCTACGGCTGGAGCTCAGTTCCTTACCCACAGAGAGGGGCTAACTACCTAACAACCGACTGCGGGACAGGCAGATGAGAATATATAGCCGGTGCGTGGCACATAGTAGGTGCTCAGTGAAAGCTAACTCTCAAGTACAAAACAACTTCCCCGGTAATCTTACTTGCGCCTAGGTTCTTTCTGTACGCATGTGGGTTCTCCCCTGCTCTGCTCAGGGTGAGGAGATGGCAGTGAGCAATTCAGGGCCCAGCCCGACCTGCCCCGCCTTCAGCCCTCCCCTGGAGCGGAAGGAAGACACAGGAGACCAGTGGGGAGTGGCTGGCTAGAGGCAAGCAGTGTCAAGAGGCAGGCACGCAGTCAAGCCTGGCCTTCCGGGGCTATTCTTTTCCTTTTTAAAGCAAGAGACAAAACCTCTCTTTGTGCATCCTCTTAACCCCAACTTCCTCCTTACCAAGTGCTTCAGTCTTGCACCTATGCCATGGCTACATCCACCAGGCTGGGCTGGTTTTCCCCTTTCTTTACTTTTGCCCAGGGCTCTGCAAACTCTGCCCGGCATCTCGTTCTTGCACTTTCCCAGTTTTCATTCTGGCTATACAGGGAGTGGGCACTGGCTAAGCTGGGCAGATGCGTGCAGAATGTACCCATATAAACCAACACAGACCAGCCCGGCCGCTCCCAGGAGGAGTGGACCAGACTCCTGACCACACACGGCATGTCATTAGAAACCCCAGAGCAGCCATCCGCAGACCAGGGACAGCCCAGCAGCCCACAGCCACACAGCTTTCCTCCACGCGTAGATCCATCAGTGCGCACAAAGGGACGGGAGGTGGTTCTGGCACGGACGGATCCAATGAACCGAAATCCCACATCCTCTATGTTCGCCTTCTCACCTCAGAATGACTCTGCTCCTCATTAGCTTCTGAAGAGCTTTTTTAAAGATTTTATTTACTTATTAAGAGAGGAGAGTGTGTATGAACAGAGGGAGGGGCAGAGGGAGAAGCAGGTTCCCCGCTGAGCAGGGAGCCCAACGCGGGGCTCCATCCCAGGACCTTGAGATCATGACCTGAACCCACGGCAGATGACGCCCAACCAACTGAGCCACCCAAGCATGAGATTCTTATTCAGAGAATGTTGGACCCAAGCAGACAAGAGCTCCAAGCTAGTCAACAAGCTGCCTCAGTGTTGCAGCTAAGAGCATTTTGCGGGGAAAGCCACGTGACCTGAGCTGGCTTAGGGAGCTAGGACTCCTCTCTTTCTTTCCTCAAGCTCCACAGTAGCCATGGTTCAGAAAGAGTGAAGTAGTTCCCTATCTGTGTCCACGGAAAACATGGCCACTTCATCAGAGCAAAAATGTTTCTACCCCAGTGTGGTGGGAGGGGGGAGAGATGGGGACAGGGACGTGCCAGGCACAGCACCGCTGATGAGGCCATCAGCCCAGGTGAGCCAAGAGGTGCAGAGGAAGGAGCAGGGCTCACAGGTTGGGAGAGCAGAGCGAAGCGGCGCTGAGGGGGATCCTCGGACAGCAACAGGACACTTTCGGTCAGGACCTGGGGCCTGGGCAGTCGAGGTGGCTTACCCACGGTCATACAGAAGTCTGGGGGGCAGCTTCTTCTGGACCCACATTCCCTCCGTCATGTCACCCATTTTTCCATTACCTCTAAGTCAGTGAACTCACTTTCAATTCTTTGCTTTGGGCCAGGAAAGGCCAATGTTCATTCTCACTGGAATGCCTCCTTTGGTTCTCTCCAATCTGGCTTTTCTACACACTGGGAGACGGTTTAGGGCGCGTCCCCTCAGCGGAAGCTCCTGTGTGGACGGTGGTGGTTCACACTGTGCCGTCCAGCACTAAGTACCTGACGTGGGGCTAGTGTA
The DNA here is from genome assembly GCF_964662115.1 of Mustela nivalis. Classification (NCBI taxonomy): domain Eukaryota; kingdom Metazoa; phylum Chordata; class Mammalia; order Carnivora; family Mustelidae; genus Mustela; species Mustela nivalis. The sequence continues at coordinate 180,141,996 of NC_139021.1, forward strand.
ACTGAAGAACCGAGTTTTCGATTCCACTTTGTGTCATCAACTCAAATTTAAATAACCTGACGACTTTGTTGATTATACCTCAGTGAAGCTGAAAAACTTTTAAATAGCTCCACGTATGCGGCTAGTGGCCACCATACATGACAGAACATACAGCATCCACACAGAGAAGAGTCAGCACGCTGTTCCTGGGAAGGGCCAGGTACATTTCAGTTTCTGTAGACCATACAGGCTCTGTTGTCACCACTCAGCTCTGCTGCCGAAACGAAGGTAGCCACAGGCACTGCAAGCACAAATGGGCATGCCTGCGTGCCAATAAAGTTTTATTTACAAAGGCAGGCAGTGGGCTAGATTTGGCCTGTGGGCTGTTTGCCAACCCCTGATACAGAACAGAGAACTGGGAGTTCAAACCTCAGGACTACTGCCCACCATTGGGACAAACTTGGCCATCTTTATCTTATTAAACCTTAATTTTTTCATCTTATATAAAGAGGAGACCATCGTAGCGCCCACGACTTAAGGGGGCTCTAAGAGTTAAATGAGAAGCCTGTAACGCACTTAGTACAATGCCCACACTGAGTGGGTGTTCCAAAAGTACTTGCAGGGTGAACGGGAGCCAGATACGTCCTGGGTGCTCTGACTTCCAGTCTCCTGCGTATTCCTCCCCATCCAGTGAGGCAGACGGCTAGTCCCGCCTATAGGGACCTCAAGTGGCCGGTTCCAAGTCAGGTGTGATAAAATGACAGGACTAGGATCCAGGGCTCCCCATTCCATGCCCTAGTCTCAGTGTCTCCTCCACGGGAGCTCAGCCTGGCCTGGCTGTCTGGGCTCATGTCTGCTAGCCTGCCCTGTGAGAGGCTCACTCCTTTGTGAAGGAAATCATTAAGAAAAACAAAGCAGATCCTTTCTTATGGGCTCTAAGATATTGTGCTGTTCTGGTTCCTGTTTTGTCCACCCCTCTGGAGCCCTGGTCACCTCTGGGGACTAGAGAGCCCTCACCTAAGGCTGTCGGTCACCGACACACCACAAGACGTCCTCCTAGTGCGGTCCCTGTTCCAGTGCTGGGTCAGAATGAGTCTTCTCCCCCATCTCCTTGGCAAATATGCCAGGATCATTCCCAAGCAGAGGACAGGGCACTCGGGACGACTGTCTTCTCCTTCAGAGCCCTAAGACACCACAGGCTGTGGCCAACATGCCAGCCTTACTGCAGCCACCAAGCAGTTGGGCCAAAACCCAAGCAAAGGCCGAATCAGCGGGGCCCCAGCTCTCTCCTTCTGCCACAGCTGGGGGCTGGAAGCTGGGCCCACGGTGCCCCCAGGAGCACCTAGGGCCTGGCCGTGCCACTCACTACCATGCCACTCATGAGGGAGGTCAGCGGTCTCCCCCAGACCCCACGTGTTGCCCGGAAACAGACAGGGGCAGCCTGCTCGGTCACTCTCGCACAAGTCCAGGGGTAGGGCTGGGTCAGGCATTCTCACAGAGGTTCAAAGCCAAGCAGGACACCTGCAGACACAGGGCAGTGTCCCAGGCCCCGGCAGGCAGACACCGCACTGGCCATCCTCTGACCCGGCACAGCAGTCACTGGGGCCCTGTGCTGCATCCCGGAGCATGAAATGCCCTGGAGTCTTTTTCATAACACTCAGGGACATGCCTGAACCTCACACAAGTTTAGAAAACTGACTGGTTTCTATGGCAAGTCAGAAGCCCAGGTTTTGGGGCCAACAGGCTTGGCCACTATTCCCAGCATGTGGCTCTTCTGCTCCAGGTCATAGTTCACCTGCTGGCCGTAGGTGATCGTAGCCTCAGCCAGGCCCGATCTCTCTTGTACTTTCCTTTCTAATACGTCAGGGTGTCAGCTAACCTCCCGGGTAATAGATGAACAGGGAGGTTTGCCGCCGAACTGATCACTATTTAAAGCTAACGCACTTCTCCTCTCAGGCCTGAACGCTGATGAGCAAAACCCTACAAGGCGTGGAAGAGACACCCCAAAGCCGAGATGGGCTGCTGCCACACCCATCATTGTAGGCTCATTATTTCCCTAAATTCTCCTCCTCTGGGCCTGAGTCACATGCCGCACAGGCAACAGGGCCTGGAATCTGGGCTGGCATCTGAGGGTGTGGAGGCCACAGGAGCGTAGGGCGCCAGGAATCAGGTGACCCAAGGCAGAACATTCTCGCGTGTTTGTGTCAGCAGCTCCCCCACCCCTGGAGAACACGCTATGACAGAGCCCGAAGGGCACTGAAGCTCCTGTTTCAATCACACCAACATGGCTACTTTTTTCTGTTAAGAGAAAAAATTTAAAAAAACAGGTAGTTTTATACTGAATTGGATGTTTTCAATTCACCCAATGCTAAAAAAGGCTTCGTTCATCGTGATTTCTTTAGCTCCAGCGTAGGCATAGGCAAGGGACTTTGGAAGTTCTTGGGAATCCCAAGTGTCCCTGCTGCAAGCAAGAGCTCCCACTAAAATAAACAAAGGCCACATCCCTCTGGCCGAGGAGATGGAACCTGATGGAAGTTCCACATTCTAAGAAGCTAGCCTTGTGCCCTCTAGGGAAGTCACTCCAAGGTCAAAAGGACTGAGCCCCTGGGCAGTCTTCCTGGAAGGTGGCCCCCAAAGTGAGGATTGCTGCAGAAGGCTGCCCCCCCTTTCCAGGTCGTGACGGGACAAGTGCTATCCCCTTCAGTCCTCACCCCGCCCTGGCTCAACATCCCTCCCACGGCTCAGTCAGTGGGCTCCCAGTTGTCTGCTCCAACTGGCCCGAGCTGCCACACCCCAAACGCTGAGCCTCCAAAAGCGCAAAGCATCAATATATGGCTCCCGGCTCCCAGCCCTCTGCTTAAAGACAGCACCCCTTTGCTTTGCACCTGCTGCCATCCTGACCTTGACCAGCGTAGCCCAACACATTCTTATCACTCAGGTGCCCCAGTCCCGGTGGCGGTCAACCACCTGCTGTTCCCCAAACGCCCCAAAGCATCATGCTTCTGGGGCCCCACACTCAGAGTGCCCTGGTCTGGAACATCTCCCACTCCCCGTCCTTCCTTCACCTGTCTCAATTCCTGCTCATTCGTCAAGACTCGGGGAGCCTTTCTGCCCCCCTCCCTTTGGCTTGAAATGAGCTTCCTGAGACTCCCAGGGGACTGCAGACTCGCCAGCACCCTGTGCACCCACATCTCCGTTACACGCATCACACTTCGTCTGGCACACAGTAGGAACTCAGTCAAAACAACTGCTGTCTCTCGGGGCGCCCGGATGGCTGAGTCGAAAGAGCACGTGACTCTTGTTCTCAGGGTCCTGAGTTCAAGCCCTACATTGGGTGCAGAGCTTACTAAAAACAAAAAAAGTAAAAAAAAAAAAAACAAAAAAAAAACAAGTGCCGTCTCACTATCCATGACACAAGCCCGTGAGCTCTGCAAAAACAGGAACTTGCTTTACTCATCTCTGAATTTTTCAGGGCCTGACACAACAGAGGGCATTTACGAGCTACCGACGGACTGGACTGTGTCCGGGGTACCACCAGCATGGCAGGGAGGTCTGTGCTCACCACAGGAACAATGACACATCTGAAAAGACACAGAGGTGAGGAAAAGTTGTTCTGGCACATCCACCAAGACCAGAGGCAGTCCAGACGCCTTTTATCTCCCTCACACAACCCCTCGTCACAAAGCTTCATCCTGTCCAAGAGCAGGGTCAGTGTCAAGGCCATCCAGTCCAAACCACCGTGTTGGGCCCTCTGCAGGGGGCTCTCCAAAGCCAGCCTCAACCACAGATGCCAGCTTCTGGGGGGAAGGGGCTGCCACTACCTAGAGCCAGGGCCCCCGCCAGAGCCCAGTAAATAATATTGAGCCTTCGCACTTCAAGGGGTACCAAGGGGTCTCCCCCAAGGCTGCCCAAAGTCCAGCAGGCAGTCTCTCATGCCAAGACTGTCCACCCTGTTTACCCCACAGAAGGCCAGGCTGGGGCTGACAAGGTGTAATGCTCAGAAGACACGTGGGGGGGTGGTGGTCAGGAACCATGGCCTGTGCCAGGAGAAGCCCAGCGACCACTGAAGAGGGTAAAGGCCGTTTCCTCTGTCGACTGTGTCAAGGGCTTGGTTCAAAAGCCCGAATGACCTTAGATGAGCGCTTCCCCCTGGAGAGGTGGACGGCCACGTCCTGGTGGCACAGGAGTCCAGAGGCACCTGGAATCACACCCCAGGGGTCAGCAAGAGGCGGCCAGGCTGGGGCCAAGCGCCCCAGCTGTAACCCCATGACCTGCCCCAACACTGACTGCGGTTGTGAAGGCAGCTCACGGACTCGAAAGAAGGGGCAAAACCAAATAAAGACATCAGCTGCAAAGAATCTCAGAGAGGCTGAGGAGGAGGTAAACGCCCTCCTGCGCTCAGGCCAGGGAGGTGCGCAGCCCCGGAGACTTGCAAAGAACATGCTCGCATTCGGAGGCTGGCAGGAGCAGAGCCAAGGCTCCAAGGCCACGCTGACACGCATTTACTTCCCTGTGTTTAGGACCAGAGTCAGTCACTTTTAGTAAACAGAGATTTTGTTTCCTAAGGAGAACTCTTAAAAGATTTCACCAGCCTTAACTCTTGTTAAGAGACACACTGTGAGCTAAATTCAAACACATGCTTTCAATCCTTCCTCCTGAAAAAAAAAATCTTAGGACATCGGGACTGCAGAATGCTCTATCTGCCCCACTCTGGCCCGTCCAGCCGAGCTCAGCCTTGTGCTCTGTCCTGTCACCCCCCAGGGCCATGAGGACAACTGCCCTGTCCTTCCCTTGTCCTGCCAGCCCTCCAATCTGTCCTCCACAGTCTGTGCCCACCACGGGCTGCACGAGGTGCTCACTGACATTCGTAGGGAGCTAAGGGTCTCCACGCATAGACTCACTCAGTGTCCTAAACCCACAGGTTGGGTGCTGCTGGCAAGGCCATTGTTCAGATGAGGGAACCCAAGCTGGGAGGGACAGTCACCTGCCCGAGGGCAGAGGGTTAGCACAGGGCTGACCTTGGATCTGAACCTGGGCCCTGACTCCAGAGCACCAGGCTGCGTGGCCCTGAACGACGCAGACCTGGGTTTCAGCTATGCTCTGCCCAAAGTGCCTCCGTGGTCCTTCCCTCGCTGGAAGGTGGCCAGCCCTGGCCCGCGTGGCAGCACTTCTGCCCATCCAGTCCCACGCGCATCTCCTACCTGCCGTCCCTCCACACGGCAACACACCCCACGCAGGGGCTTCTCAGACCAGCTCTTAACTGCTCCTTAACGCGCTGGGAGGCAGAGCCAGCGAGACAAGAACTCCAGGGCCCAGGGGGTCACAGGGCACACCAGTCCCGCAAGAGAGGGGCAGCTTGCCAGAGAGCCTTCACAGGAGGATGGCCCCAGGACCATACCATGGGGACCCCAGCATTTCACACCCCCTCTGGAGTCTCAGAACCACAGACACACACACACCCCGAACCCCCAGGAGACGATTCCCTCTCCTCACCCAGAGCACAGAGGTGGCCGGCGACAGAGGACACAGTCCTTCCACCTCTGAAAATGCGGCGAGGCTGCTCCCGGCCAGCGGAGGGCACCTCCCTCAGCTCCCAGGCCCCCGGCCAACACGAGTGCCAGAGCGAGGGGAATTCCAGGCACGGCTGAGGCCTCTCCCAGCTGGGCCTTGTCCGTCAGGGCACTTCAAGCAGAGGGCAACTGGGCGGAGGGCGGCCTCCCTGGGCGGAGGACGGGCGAGCAGGAGCACTGGAACCCACGCGAGCCACCCCGCTCTCCAGGGCACTGCTGGCGCTGCTGGACACAGAGAGGCCTGCCAGCCGGGCTTGGGCCTGCCGGGACCACCTAGCAGGCTCCGCGGCACGGCCACCCAAGCCCCTCCTGGAAGCAGCAGCGCGGTGCCCGGGCAAGGGCGACCAGGGCACGGCCCCCGAATGACACCCCTACCCCGACAAACACGCCCTGTGTGCAGCAGGAACTGCATCACCGGTCCCCGGAGGCAGGACGAAGAGCAAGGGGGGGCAGGGTGGTAAGCCGGTAGGACTGCAGCCAGCCAGAATGAGCTGGAATCCCACTACCCCCTCTCTCTCCGGGCGAGTAATTGCTCTGAGCGGCAGTGTTTCTTGCAGTGGACGGAGCAAGTCCCTCGGCCATCTACGCTGTGCTGAGCGTTAAATGAACTAATGAAGTCAAGGGCCCAGCCCCACTCGGGATGCTCAGCAGGTGCCCAATCAACGCCTGGGAAATGAATGCCTGGAGAAGATGAGCCCCTGCTTCCCCACCTCATTAGGCCCAAGCCCAGCTCCCAGCGAGGAGAAAGGGCCCTTTTTTACCCCCACCAGCAGGGCACAGAAGAGCAGGTGGACAAACCTTGGCCAAGAAACCAACAGCCTCTCTTTGTCAAGCTCAAGGTTTCTGTATGTTCCACTGGGACTCAGTTTCCTGTCCACCCCCCCCCCAGGTTTAGTGAGCCTACCTTCAGCAACCTAAGGGATCCCTGCTGAGCCTGCATCAGGGGAGGGGGAGAGGGTGAATAACAGGACCGACTGATGATATGGACCGAGCGCAACGGAGGGCCCGTTTCACTAGCCGGAAGGGCTCTCAGCAGTGACTCTGTGGCCTGCCGCTCTGTGCTGCGTACAGCACACTGTCCTGCAAGCAAGACTGCATCTCGAGTCGTCTCTCCACAGAGAACGTGGGTGCTGTTTCCTCTGTGTGCCAGCTGTGTGACCTTGGCAAAGTCATCGCACCTCTGGAGGTAGGGGGGGGAATCTCTTCTCCGTAAGCAGACACAAGCAGGCCAGAGACGCTCGTGCTCTCTACAGCCCCTGGTCATTCTAAACATAATTCTACGACGCCTAATCTCAAGCATGCAAATAAGAGGACAGGTTCTGAGCAGTCGGGTACAACCAGGTGGCTGGACAGTGTGACAGTCGCTGCAGACCGAGGAGAAAAGGAATGACCGCTCACTGAGAATCCCCAAGATGTGGCCGGGACCCAAACTGCATCTTCCTTCCCCTGAAGCCCAGAGGGATACCCACGTGCCAAGCCTGCAGAAGGCACCAGAAGCTGAAAAGACCAGCAAGGTAGAAGGGAGGAAGGGCCCGTGTGAGAACTACCCTGAGGCAACAAGATGGACAAAACTTGCCCTCTGCATTCCGGAAAGAAGGTGGCTCAGGGCTGCTGTACCAAATCCCGGGCAGGGAGGCACACCCAAGACCCAGCCCAGTAGAAATAGGAACTACCTGGATGATGTCTACAGCAGGCACTTCGCCCAGAGGTGGGCACCTTTCAGATCCTCCTGCACTGAGACATGGCAACAACGGAAAATTCCAGTAGGTTTATTCCACTCCTGAAGAGCAAGGTCCCTGAGGAAGTGAGGTACGCTTGGGGTCTATTCCAGCCCTCATTCCTCAGCCCTGGGCGCACAACAGGATCGACTCAGAAGCTTCACAAACACCAATGCTGAGTCCCCCCCCTTCTCTCCAGGATTCTGACATAACTGGGCATCAGGCCTTTTTTTTTTTTTTTTTTTTTAAAAAAAACTCTCCAGGTGATTCTAATGCACAGCCAAGGTTGAGAACGACTGCTCCAGAGTCAAAAATCTCAGCACAGAGGCCCCAGCCGCCTCCCACAAGCCCTTGAGGAACAGAAGAGCCAGCCAGGCAGGCCCTGCTGGAGATCGGTATCCTCCCGCCACCCCCCACCTCCACCCCCAAACCAGGATCAACCTGCAAAGAGCCATCTGTCTGAGATAGAATGCAGGGCCTTTGCCCAGCCCGGGCTGGGCCGCACCACGTTCCCACACACGGGACGCCACACAATTGTGTTTCATTATTTGATTACTTGAGGCATGTAAACAAAACGTGATACTACGCAAACCTGGGGTGGCAAGCACCAAAAATGATTTACTTTGAGAGCTCTGAATTACAAATGCACACACACACACACACACACACACACACACACAAAGGCCAGAAACCCTTTTAACAACCTCTTTGAATGGAAAACGGAATCTGAATTAAATGGGGATGCTCCTTCTGGGCTGCCAGATTTATTTCCCATTTCCCCTAGAAGGTCGCTAGGAATAATTATATTTTCTTGTGAATCTGTCTTCTGTAAGGATGATGCAAAACATCTCTTGTCTTCCCTGCTGAGGGACTGCCTTTGGTCCTACAGTAGATCTAGAATCCAAGAACTCCTTTAAAAAACAAAATTTTTTTTAAGCTGTAGGAAAAAGGGGAGCAAGGAAAAGAGGCAGTCAAAATTTCTAAGTTTCCCTGCGGTGCTAACAAGACTAAACAAAATTTATGCTTTGAGATAAAACAGAACCTACCGCCTCTACCTTTCGAGCCCGCCAATCAATAGCACGTGTGTACAAAACCACCATGCTCTCAGAACTGCTAGCCTCTTGGCCCCGTAGCTGTGTGGCCTTAGGCCAGTAACTTGGCTTCTCGGAGGCTCCATTTCTTTAGCTGAAACTACAGGAACGCGTGTGCAAAGCCCCTGGCCCAGGGTGGGCCCTCAATAACTAGTAGGCACTGCTATTAATCTTCGAACAATCCACACCCATTTCAGTTGAAGCCTGCTGCGCCCAACTCTTCATGGTCCTGAATCTTGGGAACCACATTATACCAGCGCAGAAGGAGAATCTGTGTCTTTGTTTCAGGGGCGAAGGAAAAGAGCAAGATCCGTCAGGAGCCGGCCTGCCCCTGCATTCTGGGGTCAAACGGGCTGTGCAGCAGCATGATTTGCTTTTACCTCCTGAGAGCAGCCCCATGGAAAAAGTCCCTCCGGGGACCAGAGATGCCTTGGAGCACTGCTGTTTCTGAGATATTCCTGCCCAGTCTGGCCAAATGGCCCCCACCCCACCCCTGCAAAATACAGCTTCCTCTGCAGCCCCCACAGCAGGAGAGGGGCAGGACCGTTAACGAAGCAGGGGGTGCCTGTCACACTTCTCCCTAACCCCTGACGTGATGTGAAATTCTACAAGGTAGACCCTTTGAAATGCAAAATCTCCCCGAGTCCTTCAAATGTGTTTTTATTTCCTCGGGTTCCTAAGGCTGCTTTCAGACCCACCCATCAGCATTTCCCCTCTCAATCACCAGCATTTAACCAAAAAAAAAAAAAGAAAGAAAGAAAAGAAAAGAAAGAAGGAGAGAGGAGGTGGTGGCTGCAGCAAGGACGTCTCTGTTTTTGAAAAAGCTCAAGTATCTCCAGCCGATGCAAGAAAGAGGGGGAAAAAAAGATCTTGTCCTCAGCTCCAGCCTCCTTACATCCCTCCTCCAAGACACCCCGAAGCCAAGTTTCCCCTGCAAGATTTCCTCCTGTCCTGACCAGACCCGCATGGACTCTGCCCCTGCTTCGGATCTCAGAGGGCTTTCTTATTAAATCAAGGATCTGGGTGCCCTCCGACCCGGACCCGAGTTAGGGAAGGTTAAGACAGGCACCACCAAAACCACAACGCACAATTTTCGAAGCCCAAGCCTTGATCCAAAACCGTGTGCACAGGAGGTTTGGATTAAACATGAAAGAAGAAATTACCTTAAAACAAAGTTGTTTGGCAAAGAAAATTACTTCACCATAAGAAAAACTCTAGGGAACCGTAAATTGCTTTTGAATATAGACTTTTCAGTGGCGCGGTCATTAATCATGTTAATGTAAACTGCGCTAAAACAAAAATTTTCTAAGCAAGTCTCCGGGCACATCAGCGTTATCTAAGCCTCTGGGTTTGTTTCCAGAGCTCTACATCCCAGCACGCAATGAAACTGCTGTTAATGGGGTCAGCTATTACAGTGCAGTCCCCGACCCTGGGCCATAATAAAGGTGACTCAGCCATGTAGAAAGAACCCTCGTAAAGTTAGGCAGGAAACAAACACAGAAATTAATCAGAGAAGGAGAGTCAATGATTTTGTAAAGTGTATTCATGGGACAAGTTTCAACAGCAGCTCTCCCCGGATGATCAGACATTTCAGAAAGGAGTTGAAGGAGGCCAGTCAACATTCCTTGCAGCAGGCAAGTCCCTCAGTCAGGCCCTGTTCTGTTAGGGTGGAGGACAGGGCAGCAGCTGGACAAGGCGAGGAGGAGCATGGAGCCCAGCAGAGTTAAGCTGCGCTGAGCCCAGCCAGACCCGGCCATGTGCTTCATGTTGGCAACAAACCGGTTCTTTCAAGAGAGGAAGACTCTGACAAAAAGGACAGCTGCAAGCAAAGCAAGAAGCTGGGGAGCGGGGGGGGGGAACCCTCGAAAAAGCCCTACATTAAGGATTCTCCCCTGACATGGAAAAAGAAATCACTTTCAGAGATTGCAAGAGCTAGTCAATCTATTAACATGTCCCCCTTGCTGGATCAATTAAAGAGAGCCCCTCCACATCTGGTTTCCATCTAAAAACCGAAACTTGTATTATCAGCATATTACATAACAAATTATGCCTGCAGGTTTCTTTTATTACACATCAGAGAGGTGTGTGTGGTGGGGGGGGGTACTGATGGCAGTTGTGCGGGTCTGAGTATTTGCTTATTTCAGGCTTTCTTAAGAGCGAGAACAAAAAAAGTTTCCGTATGGTATGCAGTTCAAAAAAGTCACACTCGCCCGGATAAAACATCAACTCAACAACCCGCCCGTGGGTCCAGCGCTCCAGGGCCTCCTGCATCAAGCAGGGGGTGAGACGGGCCAACTGTTTAAAGAGCACTGCAAACAGACACCACCAGGCTGCTCCAAGGCGTCCTCTGCCGCCAGCTCCAGGGTGTACAAGGCTCCCTCCTCTCCCATCTCCTGCGGGGGAAGAGAGCTGGCTGGCCTTTTCTGAGCTCCCACCATGGGGCAGGCGCCTGCCCCCTGAGCCCACTCAAAGGACATGCAGCCCATGAGGCTTCCAGAGAACTAGGGAGATGGAGGCTGGGGCACAGTGAAGGAACCCATAGGGAGACAGAGAAAGATGAAAGGTATGGAGAGAAAAAGCCTAAAAAATACCAACAGGGCTTCCCATAAAATGTCAACGAAGGAGAGCCCACCAAGATGACAACAAGGTATCTTAAAGCTCTTCCTAGAAGAACTTTATGAACTTCCAAAATGCTACTAGGGGTGCAACTTACCCTAAATTGAAAACAGAAGGGAGAAACTGACTATGAACGTTATCAATCACAATCGTGGAATGCTCTACTTGTCCCGCCAGCCTTAGGAATTCGAGTCCACTTCTGCAGCAACCAGTACTGCTAGCTTTTATTTAAAATTTGTCTTATTTAAACCTTGTCTTCAGGGTTAAAATGGGTGCATATCAGTACTACCTTCTCAGGGGAAAATAGTGAGCTCTTGGCCAAAGTGATTTGAACTGGTCTTAAAGTCACCTTGTTCTCTGGAGGAGCACTGGGGGGTGGGGGGGACACAGACCTGCCCCAAGCCTCTCCTTCCTTTCCTAGACTGAACCACCCCCTAGAAGCTGGATCAGCATCCTCCTTCCTGGGTCTGCAGGATGGCTGGCAGCATCCAGATCCCAGCCAAGTGCAGACACAGGGCCAAGGGCCCAAACCTTTAAACCCAAACCTTCTGCTCCCACTAAACAGGCCTATCAATAGGGACAAATAGTTGCTTTCTGCTTATCTGACTGTCCAGAGTTGGGGGGGGGGGCGGGAAGGAGAACCAAAACCCCACAGATCTGCAATTCAGTATCAAAAGTGTAACTGAGACAAGTTATTGCTAAGTGGATAAATTAAAATGAAACTAAAACCTGGCCAAATCAGCAACAGTGAGTTTCGCCCTGTCTGCTAATTCCATTCCTTCCCAAGTTCTCAAAGCGGGTGACATCTTTCAACCGAGTCTGGGATCTGAAGTAAGAGGGGCTCCCCTTCCAGCCCGTGGGAAGCGCTGGGAACACATATGCTAGTATGTCATTTGGAAGTCTGCTAATACGTTGTAAGCAGCGCAAGACGCTTGCCTGGCTTCCCAGGCCAATAAACAATGCCATTCCAACTCCTGCAGCAGTCAATAGAAAACAGTCCCTTGTCTCCGCCATCCAACAATTCAACAAACATTTGTTCCTGTTGAACAACCATCAGCCTGGCTCCATCTGCACCCGCTCCGGCAAGGCGAGAGCGGCGGCGGCGGCGGCACCCATGCCCTGGCCCAGGGTTCGGGGACCCGAACGCAGCCCACCGAAGGGGCCACTCGCCCACCACCACCGAGTCCCGAGGCTGTAACGTATGGAAGACTCGGAGTGTGGCCTATAGGAGGCAGAATCCCATTCATCAAATGCTGCAAAGAGCTGTTCTTTGTTCACCATCGTACGAAGTACTGTACGTGTTAACGAACCCCGGCGGTCAGATGGAGGGAGCCCGGCTTCAGGGGGCTTCCGGGGGCGAGGGACCCGAGCAAGCCAGCCCGCGCGACTCCCCGGCGCTCCGCCGCTGTGTCCCGCGCCACGAGCATTGTTCCCCAAGTCTGCGAGCGGGGGTGGGGAGCTGGGGGTGCCCGAGAAGCCCCTTGGAGCAACGCAAACCGAGTGCCCTCCCCGGACTCTGGGTGTCCCGGCCTCCTCCGTCCCTGCCCCAGCAAGAGAAACTCCCAGCGGGAAAGCTGACTCCCACAGGCTTGCCAATCAAGGACTGGCAAAAATGTGACTCGACCAGTGTGCCCGTGCCGGACGGCCCTTCACGCCATGTGCAAAGCCACGCCGGCGCCCCCCACTCCGCAAGCCCCCGGTGCCGCCACCCCGCGGGCTTCCCCCGCCCGGGGCAGAACGCCCCCTCACCCCCAGTGCGACCGCCCCGGCCGGTTGGGCAGCCGCGGAGCCAGCCGCTGTGCGCCCGCATCCCGGGGGTGGCGGACGCAAACTTCCGCGAACAAAAGAGTTGTCTGCAAACGGTGCGGGAACTTCGGGGCGAGCCGGGGCGCCCGGGTCCCCGGGTTCTGGCGCCTACGCCGCGGCCGCGAGCCAGGGCTCAAGCTGAGACGCGGAGAGGAGCACCCCCCCCCCGCCCCCGCCCCAGCAGTCCCTGCACCCGCCCCGGGGAAGCACAGACTTTTCTGCAGGGGCCGGTCTGGCTCGTTCCCCGGGCTGCGCTCTGACAAGTCTCACGCCTGCACCAGGGGCGACACTCAGCGCCCCGAGAAACCACTCGACCCAACGCGAAAGAAGGCAGAAAAAAAAGGAAACCAGCAATATTTAAAATAATAATAATAATCTTAAAACGGCAAGCCCAGCACACGCGCGAGCGGGGTCCCTCCAGCCCGAGGCTGCGGCGCACACGGCAGGGACCACCGCTCGGGACGGGCCCCCCGGCCGCCACCGCCGCCGCGCGGCCCAGGGTCGCTTACTGTGCGCGACGGGGCGCTCCGGGCGCGGGCCCCGCGCCGTCGCCGCCGGCGCTCGCCAAGTCGTCCCGGCTGCCCGCCGCGCGTCCGCCGCGCGCACGCTCTCCTGCCGGCGCCGAGCGCTTTGTACCGAGCGGCTCCCAGGGAGGAGGAAATCGACTTGTCACTTCCTGAACTGTTTGCAACTCGTCCCTTTAACCGGCCCCGGCCAGGCCGCCCTCGCCCGCCGCGCCCGCCGCCGCCGCGGGGCCGCCGGACCGCGGCTGTGTGTTGTTGGGTCGGGCTCTCCGCCGGCGGCGTCGCGGGGCCCGGGCGCTCGGCGGCGGCGGCGGCGGCGTGCAGGAGCCGGGCGGCGTGCGGCGGCGGCGGCGGGCGAGTGTGCAGTGCGCGCAGCCGCCGGTGGGCGGGGAGTGGGGGGGTCGCGGCGCGCCGCCGGCAGGGCTAGAGGGCGTCCTGCGGGCTGAGCCGCGCGCCGCTCGCCGAGCTCGCGCCTGCGAGGCCCCGGGACGCGGGAAGTGGCCCCGGGCCCGGGCCGCGCCGCCACCACCCCCGCGGCTGCCCGGGCCCGGAGCCAGGGGTCCCGCAGGCTTCTTCCCCCGCCCCCCGCACGAACCGGGGCAAAAACCCTGGGCCGCGTGGACTCCGGGCGTCCAGCTTCCGGGTTGTTGGGTTTTTTTGAGGTTTCAAAGAAACGATCGTTTCGGGGGCGTGCTGGGCAGCAGGGGAGGGAGGGCTGTGTTAGTGTTGTCACACTTTGGGAAAATAAAGCGCTAGTTTCCCAACTAGGGGCGCTGATGGAAATAAAGGAATGTGTACTTCAGAAGCCACATGCAAAATCTACGCCACTGGGTAAGGAGGGTTTGTGGTTGCTAAGCAGACGCAGAGCATGTTTCGTTCTGTAACTTAGGATGTTGACTTAAGTTCAGGAATGTAACCCTGATAGAATAGGCGGAGTGTTTTCATTGCACTGCTCACCTGGGGGAGGGGGACTGTTGTCCTTGTGAAGTCCCAGGTTTCCCATTGCTCGATCCGACTAGTGTATGTTATTTTATTGACCTTGTATCCAACGAGATTTTTAAAGAGAAGGGTTTTTTTTGTTTTGTTTTGTTTTTAAGAACTCCCCTATGCCTGTTTTGTGTTCTCCTTTGCCAAAAAAACAAAACACCTCATTACTTTACATGGATTGTGTCTGCGCCGTTTGAATGGTTCTATTCATAAATCAGGAAACTTTTTCTGTTGCTTCTAGGAACATTTAATTGGTTTTAATCCAATGTTTCAATCCCAGTATCAAACATAAATGAACAATTAACTTCTATGCACTTGGGAAACTATTATATTTCATGGCTATTGCTGAAATATTTCAGTTTCCCATCACACTGGACCCATTCTTTTTCAGAAAACCATGAGCTAACATCTCCTTTCATACCAGCTCCAGCTCCAGTGGTTTCTTCTACAAGATTAGGATGAACAACCATCAGAAGGATATGTGTCTATTCATTCAATTAGATGAAGTGCGATATAATCAATTCATCCTACAAACGCCAAAATGAGCTAATAGACGGAATGCTAAGATACTGATATCCTTATCCATAAACACTGCTTTAAAAGAATTTATCACAGGCCAATTCTGAAGGAACGAGAACCAAGTCTTCCTAAGTTAATCAGATAAAACACAAGGGATAATTTGAGAATGCTGCTACACTTCCTTAATGCCATCTTATCATAGTGTCACCATGGCCTTTGAGAGCTTTTAAGGATATAGTTTAATTTACTTTTTATTAGGAAGCCTAGAGTGACTCCTGCTGGCAAACATTCAGCTTATTCCTACAATTACCAGTTCATAGGGTCAATGAAACAAAACGCAGGGGGTGGTTGGGTATGGGCGGGGGGGTTGTCCAGAGCCTGGAGACAATTATTGCAACCATGATTCCTGTTGCTTTCAGGATGATTTTAGATTCACAAAATTCCAAGGATTGTGGTTATGGCAAGCTCTTTGCTGCACGCCTCCTTTCCAACCTAAAGCAGCCTGTTTTTCTGGTTCCGAGGCTTCCTTGCAAGTGCACAGAACTAAAATATCTCCTTAAGAAGCTGTGCTACTAACCAATGAATGGCTATTTCTCATGTACTTTAATTTAAATCTCCAAAGGCTAAAAAATACATACAATAAGGATTGTGTCACTTAGCCTTCCATATTATGCGGTTCTTCCCAAATAATGGAATTAAGTCCTATAGCCCACTTTTTAGGGTATACTACATAGTTACTTATTATTTTAAAAAATGTAAACTCCGCAGTTGAACTCTGGATGTAAAACGATGTAAGCTGCAATCGGGGGATGGGGGACTAAACTGTCTACCTTTGTTCAATCCTTAAAGGTCAAAGCCAAATCAAAACCAGATTTAGAGCACAACTAGGCACCTAAACACAAATTCATAAGCCAATTTAGGAGTAAATCCATAAATAATCCCAAAACGATCACTTGTAGCTTTTCTATTACCACTGACCAACAACACTAACTTGGGTAAACCGCGAACACCTGGGAAATATAAAATGTAGGGATTACTTACAGTCGCACTCCAAGACCATACATGAAACCCAAGGATAAAGCACAGCAATACTGGCTCTCCTGGCTCTGCTCAAAGCAGAAGCACCACGTGGAGGACTGCTTGTGTATGGCGTGCATCATGTCTACTCAAAACTCCCGAGGAGAATTTAAACTGAGCATCACTCTGTACTAAAGAGCTCCCCTATTCCAAGTGTAATGTTCTTAAGCAATAGGAGATGAGAAGGGTGTACTTTATTAAGAAAGGGTGTAACCAACTATAACTTGTATCAACAAGCTAATCAAGTATTCACCTAAGCATATTTATGCCAGGGAGGGTAAAGGTTGGGTTTTAATACGCACCAAGGAGTGTCCTAGGTAGTTAGTGGGTATCTTATTTTTGTGCCTTTAGAACCAGATTAATGTGATATTCAAGGAATAAGGAGCTAAGCTTTGAAGCCAACGTTGTTTAGTTTTACCCAACAAATCTATGTGTGCCTATTCTTGTAAAAAGAGTTCACCATTAGAAAGTGATAAAGCAGTTTGTCTCTGAGAATACGTAGTATTCTTTTCAGAATAAAGTGAGTGAAACAAACATCAAACTTGCTATATGTTGGACCCAACAGCACAGTATTAACCCCTTTATTCAGCTTCCAAAAGCCTCTGCCTCTTTGTCACGACTGCTGTATTAAAAGCCGGTCACTCACATTTCACACTGTCCTTTCTCAGTCTGAAAAGATCTTTTATAAAGCAGAACCTTTTAAAATTGCTTATAACAGATGATGGAAAGATAGACATCACGAAGTCCACCTGAAGCATTTTCAAAGAAACTGGCTACTGAAACAAGTTAGCAAAATACATCACTTTGGGTAACACATAAAGTTTCTGGTTAGAGATGAAAGCCAAAATTCTGACTCTATGATAGGGACAATTTTCTAATATAGATCTTATTCAGAAAAGTAAGTTCCCACATCTATGAGCCAGCTACCTAAGCATGTGATGACACACTAATCCTTCTGTTCTTTCCTTTCTGTCCTTTTTATATTGTGTTCTGAAACCTTTCCACTGATGAAAATGAATTGTAACTCTGGCTGGAATCTCTCTCATATAGGCAGATCTATCTACACGGACAGAGGCAGTGGCATCTCCCGTATCGAGGTACATACCTTTTTTAAGAGGTACTTTGGTTCCTGAAGACAGTTACTTTTTGATTCAAGAACTAAATAAAACAAATTTATCTTCATTGAAAAATAACCATGGCAGTGAATTTAATGATACCAATCTAACTCCTTTGATACAAAATGAGAGTTGAAAGCAGCTTGAAGCGGAATGCCTATTGAAATCAGTGCATGCGAATCTGCACAGCTTTGTAACCAAACGTCTAGCACCATTGAGGTACGAAGCCTGCCAGCTGGGACGGCATTGTGCACCACAAAGTGTGGGTTGTAAGCCTAAGTCCTGAGCACAAACCCTGGTTTCCAAGTTGGCAGGTGCTGAAAACACAGCAAATGTCACGCTTGCAACTCACTGGATGGAAGAACTCTGGGTAATATAAGCTAAAAGGAACAGAGCAACAGTTAAAACTTATTTCAATTTGATATATACTTTTTTCCCTTTTTTTTGGCAAGCCAATAGTAGCTCTTGATGTTATGTGCTACCAGAAAACACAAACATGAGAAAAACAGACAGTGAAAAGTTTAAGCATGGTAAATAAGCAAAAGTAAATATAATGAAGGCTTTTCATGATCTACATGCAAAGTTACTGGTGTTTGTAAAACTTACCAAACCTATTTTACTATTTTAATAGTAACAGTGAAAAGCATAATTCATTCTTGACCTTTCCCTGATCTATTTATGATCTGAGCTGAAGTACTCTAATATCACTATTAACACATTTAGTCACCCATAACCTAGCTTGGCCTTATTACTCCACCAAATACATAGCTAAAAACAAGTCACAATATTTTCATACTGTTACACATTAAATTTTAAGTAGAAAATATTTCAACAGCACACCCACACTAAATGTTTATGCTATCGTCTTCAAATGAAAACCATCTCAATTTTTTTCTTACATATCCTTTAGTGGAATTCAGATTGAGTATTTATGATACAAGCCCAAAATTTAACTTAATTTTTCTCTCCTGTCAACTATCTACCATATAAGTCATTGCCTCAAGAGCAATCTATTTTTAACTCATCCCTAGTGATATGCTGGAAGCTACTGCTATCCTGCCTAGCCCCATAAAAATGAAACAGTGAATTTCATTTTCAGTAGGTAGAAAGGAAACTGTGAAACTACATACAGTTTGTGATTTCATAGAGTTTGAATACCCAATCTAAAGACTGAATCCTTTGGATTTAAAATATCAAGGAAAAAAATCAGTCTCTGGCTCCAAAGGGGAGAACACCCCGGGAGCAGTATGAAAGGAACATGTGTCCTACATAGCATATTAGCCTGTGAATTTCTGAACTCTCCTCAGCAGTTTGTCAAGCTTCTATTTTAACCAAAAGCAAAGACGTTTTGTTTTACTGTATCCATTACTGTTTCTGAGGGACTAGGTTTGCCCATTTTGTATGCACATACCCTGGACCTGACCTGAAACAGAGAAATGACATGAGAAGTTACCTTGCTATTTTAAATACTACTTTACAGCTTCTCTTAACTTTCACAAAGAAACAAAACAAACAACAAAAAATCTTGATCAAAGTTGATCGTGATCAATCTTGATCAGGTTATTGGGTGGCTCAAGTCATGATCCCAGGGTCCTGGGATCAAGCCCCATGTTGGGCTCCCTGCTCAGCAGGAAGACTGCTTCTCCCTCTCCTACTCCCTCTGCTTGTGTTCTCTGTCAAATAAATAAAAACTTAAAAAAAAAAACCAGGTTACTTAACCATCACACTATTAAACTACTTAACTTTAGTAAACTATCCTACGGACATACATCATCATCATATTGACTGCATCCCTATAGAACTTATTAAAAATAGTTCAAAGGACTCACACTCTTTGAGGCTGACTAGAGAAAGTGACATTGCTCTGGCCAGCATTTCTCTAGGCACTAAGCAGCCCAAGCACTAAGGGAGCGACTTCACCACCAACAAAAATGTTAAATAAACAAACAAATCTGAAAACCAAATATTTTCTAGATTAGTATAAACAACTGGTTCACTGTATATTATATATGATATGGTCAGTTCCAGTATAAATTAAGGTCAAATTTGGGGTGCCTGGGTGGCTCAGTGGGTTAAAGCCTCTGCCTTTGACTCAGGTCATGATCCTGGGGTCCTGGGATCCAGCCGCATCGGGCTCTCTGCTCAGCAGGGAGCCTGCTTCCTCCTCTCTCTCTGCCTGCCTCTCGGCCTACTGGTGATCTCTATTAAATAAATACATAAAAATCTTTAAATTAAGATCAAATCAGATAAACTATAAAGTATTACCCAACATCGAACCTTGAAATGTCACTGTGAATAGCACTGTTAACTCAACTTAAAACAAGGAAAATAAATATGACTCACTGATCAAAGAAATCAAATCTAGATGATGCAAGGCAGAAATCAATAATAAAAATCTTGGGGGCGCCTGGGTGGCTCAGTGGGTTAAGCCGCTGCCTTCGGCTCAGGTCATGATCTCAGGGTCCTGGCTGGGATCGAGTCCCGCATGGGCCTCTCTGCTCAGCAGGGAGCCTGCTTCCCTCTCTCTCTCTGCCTGCCTCTCCATCTACTTGTGATTTCTCTCTGTCAAGTAAATAAATAAAATCTTTAAAAAAAAAATAAATAAATAAATAAATAAAATTAAAAAAATAAAAATCTTGGGGCGCCTGGGTGGCTCAGTGGGTTAAGCCGCTGCCTTCGGCTCAGGTCATGATCTCAGGGTCCTGGGATCGAGTCCCTTGTCAGGCTCTCTGCTCAGCAGGGAGCCTGCTTCCTTCTCTCTCTCTCTCTCTGCCTGCCTCTCAGTGTACTTGTAATTTCTCTCTGTCAAATAAATAAATAAAATCTTAAAAAAAAAAAAAGAAAAAGAAAAATATTTTAAAAAATAATAATAATAATAAAAATCTTGGAGCGCCTGGGTGGCTCAGTGGGTTAAAGCCTCTGCCTTCGGCTCAGGTCGTGATCCAGGGGCCCTGGGATCAAGCCCCGCATCAGGCTCTCTGCTCAGCAGGGAGCCTGCTTCCCTTCCTCTCTCTCTCTCTCTCTGCCTGACTCTCTGCCTACTTGTGATCTCTCTCTCTGTGTCAAATAAGTAAATAAAATCTTAAATAATAATAATAATAATAATAAAAATCTTAGCCCACTGCTTCCTAAATGCCCAGGAAGACCCAAATCCAACTCGGTTTTCATTAAACCTACATAGATAGTCGAGGGACCTGCTCGCAGTTCCCTTGTTTCATGTCGCTGGAAATAATGCCTTAGCAAGCAAACATAATGAAGCAAGTCATATCATGTTCTTGACCAATTCCAATGCATCTACATGAACATTTTCCCCATCATCTTTATTTATTACTAAATAATTATTACTAAATAATTACCACTTAAACAGACAATATCTTAAATCTGAATATCCTTAAGGAGTCTGCTGAAACACATTGTAAAGAACATTTGGTGAAAATCTGGCATTCTATCTGGTCCTCATTTCTTAGCTAAATAAAAAGGTGCTTTAGCACCAGCCCTATCTACAGACTCAAGAAGGAGCTACACAGTAGGATTTTTCAAGAGGTTCTGAAAGGCCCACCTGCTGCAAATGTTCACTCTTACACACTCATCCACCACTCCTGCTCTCTTCCCTCATCCAAACACTCTTAGAATACAGCTGAACTGAAGACATGAACTCAGTGCCCCTGAAGGGTAAAATCTTGAACAAGTCAATGCATCAGCTGCAAGGGGAGGAAGGGGTCTTGGAGAAGAGACTGGTCGCCGGGGTGAGCTAGGAATCCTGCTAAGCTGCTTCACACTGATTCTTCTCATTGAATAGTCCTAACCCTGTTACAGAAGGTGTCCACATCTGCTTCTCCCTCCGCTACACTGGAACTGCTTTGAAGAAATGTTCTGAAGGGAAACCACGTTTAAGTCCTACTATCCGGGGGCCCCTGGGTGGCTCAGTGGGTTAAGTCTCTGCCTTCGGCCCAGGACATGATCTCAGGGTCTTGGGATCGAGCCCCGCATCGGGCTCTCTGCTCAGCAGGGAGCCTGCTTTTCTCTCTCTCTCTCTCTCTCTCTCTCTCTCTCTGCCTACTTGTGATCTGTCAAATAAATAAATAAAATCTTAAAAAAAAAGTATTACTATCCGTTAAGCACTTTCCTGACATCTTTAACATACTTTTCAGCTTCCCTGAGGGGATAAGCAGGTATATGAAAGGAAGACAGTAACCCAGAGAGGTTACAAGGCCTGAGAAGGGCAGACCCATGTACTGCCTATTCAAGCATGGGTTTCTGTGTAGCATGAGAAGGGAAAGTCTCAGAGCCCTGGGACTTTATGGTTCTAAATTAGATCATCTGTGAGAATGATTCCTTTGTGTTTGCTTAGGCCCAATCTTGATTTCTATATTTCTGTATGTAAAACTGAAGGAGCCTAAACAATCAGATGTAAATTTCTTCTTGGATAAAACATAGCTATGGTCAAACAAATGTAAACTGAATTACCAAAAATATATATAACAGACAATCAATACAAAAATCTGAAGTTTACCAATGAACGCACAAAAGATGTTTTAGATGAAAAAATACATGATTTTTTGCTCCAAACGTTTTATTATATGTACACCTATTTCTCATATACATAGACACCGTGGCTTAACAGAACAGTAAAGTGACCTACCAACTGGTACTTAGCTAGTGGGAGCATTTAAACTTCTCATTTGTAGTAGAATCTACTTCATGAGCCCTTCTCTAAATCTTAGATCAATTTCAGCAGGTATTATGGACTGAACGTTTGTGTCCTGCCCCCAAATCCACATGTTGAAGCCCTAAGCCCCAATGTGAAGGTACTTGGAAGTGAGGCCTCTAGAAGGTAATCAGAGTCAGGTGAAGTCATGTGGGTAGGGCTCTCGTGATGGAATGAGTGCCCTTCTAAGAAGAGACACAGGAGAGCTGACTCCCACCCTCTCTCTCTCCCTTGTAAGCATGTACGAGGAGGAAGAGGCCGTGTGAACATATAGGGGCTGGCAGCCATCTGCAAGCCAAGAGCAGAGGCCTCAGAATGAAGCCTGCCTTGTATGCACCTTGACCTTGGACTTCCCAGTCTCCAGACTGTCAAAAGTAAATTTCTGTTGTTTAAGCCCCCCAGTCAATGGCAGCCCAAGCTGACTAGGACAGGGGTAGAGAAGAACTTTAAATATCACCTACTGACCACCCTCATTTTACGCGGAGGAAAACTGAAGCCCAGGAAAGAAAAGCGACCTGCCTATATTCCAATCATTTAGTATTTAAAATAAATATTCCCAAATTTAGTATTTAAAAAAAAAAATCATTTCTCTGCAATATTTACTCTATTAACAGATTTTAAACACTAGGTTACTATAAAATGAGAGGAATGAAAATAAATTTCAAGTTCAGAAAATAATACTGCATGTGTCACAGATTAAATCATTAATCAAATGGACTTAATAACAAAATGATGCCTCCTACCTCTGGCTATCTGAACATCTTTACCATACAGAGATTCCAAGAGGAAACCTCAGCACGCTGAAGCACCAAACCTCTGGAAAAGATGGGCTTATTTCATGGTACGGTCCGACAAGTGGATTTCCCCTCCTAGCTTAATCTGGTTAATTACTTTTTAATTAAATAATAACCACAACGATCAGTACTTCCAACTACAAAGCCATATGGAATTCGGTCCTATCTGCTGAACAAACTATCCTATCAATTTTTTGACCCAACTGGTTCTCTTCACGAAATCAGGTCTTTCCCTCTCCACCTGCGAAGGTTTCCACAAGGAATAAATAGCTCTGACCTGTGCGCCTTGGTTAGGACTGCTTCTCAAAAATCAACAAATATTATTCTCATTCAAAATAAAAGTATAAAAGCAGATTCGCTGAATCACAAATGGGCCTCAAAGGTTACATTTATAAAGAAGACAACATGCAGTTTTTCATTCACAATTTCAGGCCTGTCTTCCAAACCTTGCACACAGCTCTTTAATTCAGCCCACTTCGTTTTATTAAATGCCATATTATGATTTTCCCCATTCAGACTCCAACCAGGCTTCTTGTTGAGGACATGGAAGGAAAACTTAATTATTGCTGCTTCGGTGCATCTAAATTTATTTCATTACCAGAATCAACAGAGTAGGGCCTAGATGCTGTTGCAGAAAGGCAGACGGATATGGAATGTAAACTGCTCCTTCCTCTCCCCTTTCCCCCGCCCACCCCACCCCTCAAAGTTCCAGGGTTGGAAAGCATCCTAACTTCTTTTTTTTTTTTTTTAGCCAGGATGTACTAAAATTAGATGGGAACAAAGGACTGACATTTTCATACTAGAGGGGTGAGGAGAAAACGTGCGCTGGCAGCACCCGCTCCCTTCTCCATTTAGCTCCCTCCCCCGACTCTGCCCAGCTCTGACAAGCAGCTTGGAGGGCCAGAGCAGGAGAGCTGCGACCCTCCCAACAGCACTTAGGTTCTGCTAGAGTCACAGACAATAATAAACTGCTTCATCGGTAAGTATGTTAATGAAGAATGAGAAATACAGTTCAAGGTCCCCTTATGCAACAGAGTGTTTTCCTATTTAAG
Organism: Mustela nivalis; assembly: GCF_964662115.1. NCBI lineage: Eukaryota > Metazoa > Chordata > Mammalia > Carnivora > Mustelidae > Mustela > Mustela nivalis. Next base: position 180,165,552 of record NC_139021.1, read on the forward strand.
TTCCTCATACAATATCCAGGATACGCTAATCTTGGTTCATGTGTAAATTTTTAGGTATTTGGGAAAACAAATGTGTTAGACTGGCTTTTCTTAAAAAGCTTCTGGACAGCACGCACAACAAAGATCACTCACAAAATACTTATTTTCCGATGCAGTAATAATAATACATATTTTAAAATATAACATAAAAGAATTTATCATTTCTTCAGAATAGGCCACTTAGAAATGAAAAAGGTACATTTTGGTTTTTCTCTATCTTCTTCTAAGAAACTGGGCAAGTAATTTGCAATTACTCTAAGGCACAATTGATCTCCCGGTTGTAAGTCTTCCTTACAATAGTATCAGCATGACAAAAGTACATTCTGCCAGCCTCTACATCCAGTTTTTGAAGTCCCACTCCATAAAAGTATGATATTGATACACTGAGGTCCTGCGAATTATTCCTATCTTTTTAATTTGGTTTCCCTGGGCCTACACTACAGGTCTACACAGTGACAGCTCAAAATTCAGTTAGAGAAGCCCTTTTAATGATTAGTCTAATGCACTGAGTTGTAAAGATTTTTTAAAACTCAGTAAGTACTGACTCAAGCTCTCTTTTTTCCTGGTTACTGGAGCCCATCTTGACATCTAAGCTGGAAATGAATGATCTTTCAACAACACTCCAGGGATTTTGCTAAGGTCATATTCAATCATTCATTAGGCTTCTTACCCCTCGCTTTTCAGAGTTCTATTGTAGAGCTGGTTTTATTCAGCATTTATGTAGCCTGTGGGCTTGGGTATTTGTCTGCTTAATGTTGAGTTTCATTTCTATGCCCCTAACATAGGAACCCATCAATTGACCAAAGAATTTCAAACTATTCTTTTACTTTTCTAACAAATTGCATGGTGTGTATGAAGAATAAATTAGCATTAATTTTCTTCCATTAACTGTTAATAAAACATGCTCATGTGCTCCCCCTTCATCTAAGGACATCTCTGTTTCCTGCCTGACAGAGAAATGACAAGGGTTTCCTAATTTTTTCCCACTAAACAATTGTCCTTCAACCTACCATGCTCCTGGTCTCCCACAATCAAGCTCTAGGTCATGGGCAGCCTCCTTCCAGTGAAGTGTACTAGACAAGACTCCTTTCAGAGCCCATCAACAACCCCCACACATACAATTAGCTAAAGAGGTTACTACTGTGGAACACAAGACACTTCGTCTCTTGCTTTCAAAGCAGAAAGCTCTCTCTGGAGCACGTACACTCTAGCTCACAGTGCCAACAACAGGAAATCAAACCCAGGCCTCCCCACAGCAGCAGAATGCTGGCCTGGAGAGCAACTGAGTTTTCACATTTGTATATATTTTCATTATGGACTACCAGACACATGCATGCATAAATACGTAAAATAAAATTATTTAAGAAAACATATATCTGAGTCTATTGACATAAGCAGGGATACTCTATTTCTTTGCATACCAAGTTAAGGAAAATTATTTCAAAGGTTAGAGACTAACAAAGGTTCCTTAAAAATTAAGCTTTCTACTATACTCCGGATGAACGTGAATTAAGGTCAACACATACTATATAATATTACAGTATCACAGAAAATTAAAAATAAAAAGTAAACTGAAACACATTATTCACTCAAAGACTTAAAGTCTTTTGTATGGGGTACCAGGGTGGCTCAGTCGGTTATGAGGCTGCCTTTGGCTCAGGTTGTGATCCCAGGGTCCTGGATCGAGCCCCACGTTGGGCCCTCTGCTTAGCGGAAAGCCTGCTTCTCCCTCTCTCTCTGCCCACCGCTCTGCCTACTTGTGCTCTCTCTCTCTCTGTCAAATAAATAAATAAAATCTTTTTTAAAAAAACTAAAAATAAAAAATAAATAGAAGTCTTTTGTATACGTTTACCTCCCTTCCTCCCCCCAAATAACAGAAAACTGCATGCATGTCACAGAGGAAGAAAGGCAAACTTGCTGCTACTACAATGGGGGGAAAAATCAATTCAAGGACAGTTTGTACTTATTTTAAAATGGCTTCAGTCAAGCTGCCAAGAGGAGTGTCAGGTTTGATTCTCATATGCATAAATGCCAGTCCCAAAAAGCAACTCTAACTTGTGCACCTGGCTTAAAACAAAATGTTCTGAAACTTTCTATTTGTTAATTGGTGTAACCCACCCATTCAGCCTCAAATCCCTTGGGACGGGCCGCGCGCTTCCTACACACAGACGCCCTGCTCTGCAGCAGTAACAGCGTAATGAGAAGCAACAAGGGCACGCAGGCTCTGGAAAGAAACTTCGTTTGCATTTCAAACAAGTTTCCTCAAAATAGGAGTGTCTTTTGATGAAATAAAATTACAATTCCAACTTTTTATGCAGAGAAACCAGCGCTCACTACATAACTCACGCTCCCTTTTATAACCGTATAATTTCTTCCAGTTACCCACACAGTCACGTGCTTTAACGAAACTCAGTTTAACAGTCACATATTTACGACTTGCTTCAGTAACTTGGGGCCATTTACTGGCCTCGTTTTTTAAAGTGTGGTATTATTTGAAAATACTAATTTAGTGTTCGCATTTTGGGACCTTCCATTTGTTCTAATTTCAACCTCTGAGAGGCTGGCTTCCAGCAGGATTAACTGATAAGGAGAGATCACAAATCCCTTCTCCTGACCTTAGCAACAGCTCCATGATTCCCCCAAATCCTTCTTCTCTGCAAATGGAACATACATCCCCCGCCACAAGGGTGACTCGAGGAGCTTTTCAACAAAGGCCCACTCCAAGCTATCGGTGAATCAAACTCAGTGCCTCAGTCTGGAGCACAGAAAGCCCTTTCTGTTAGAGTGATGCTTGAAAATACCAGACGTAACAACTCAAAATTCTAAAAAAAAGTACTTCCACACTACTATCCTATTTGATATCAAGGAACAGTAATATGAAAAAACAACAAAGAGCAGATCTCCTCAATAAATTATGAACTGTTTTCCTGTGGTTTAAGATCCTTTGCCTAATTTGTAACATTAACGCAATTTTTTGGTAAGTTTAAATCACATATATATTTTGAAGGAACTCCTCACTCTTTACATGTTAAAAATTAAAGGTTTTCAAACAATGTTATTTGTGTTGAAAGCTTTTGTAAATGTCTTCAGTTATCTTGTGCAAGGCAGGTAGTAATCTTAACGGCTGATTAATGTTGATTTAAATCAAGCCCCTCTGCTCCCCGTACTCCTGCCCCCATTCAGACACAAAAAGAAAAGAAAAAAGGATTATAATGCTAGACTTACTCGTTACTAGATTAACATTTGCCAAACAAAAATCCAACCAATCCAAAAAGTTGAAAATCATCAAAAACTGTATCACTTTAAAATCTGTATTGTGGCTCCAATATGAAAATATTATCCCAAATACAAAACTGGCATTATATATTAACATCTCTCTTCAAAAACATTAACAAATAAACTTTCTCTTTCTAATTAGCCCTAACTAAAATATCTTTGTCCCCACGTCCTCAAAGGCTTATATATACTTATAGCCTACACCACCCTTTCCAGAAAGAATGCCACTATTCAGTTCTTGGTTAGGCAAGTCCGTTAAGACAAAAGGGAGATGGAGAAAAGTAGGGAAGGATGACGCACTAACTCACAGGCCACAGACCAACACTGTCACAACAAGGAGCTGCAGAACTCCTGAAAATTCGACTATTCAATTTCTCTGACAGTGTCTTCTCTGGACCAGTCCTGGTTCCCCTACTGAACTGCAAGTACCAATAAAGCAAAGACTTAGAGGAGGCAGAGGGGGCTAATATGCTAGAGGGAGAGAATGGGTTTTAGTCAGACCCAAAGAATCCTTCCTGGCTCCATCCTACACTAGCTTTGTTGTTGTTGTTGTTGTTGTTTTAAGATTTTATTTTGGGATGCCTGGGTGGCTCAGTTGGTTAAGTGGCTGCCTTCGGCTCAGGTTATGATCCTAAGGTCCTGGAATTGAGTCCCGAATCGGGCTCCGTGCTCAGCAAGAATCCTGCTTCTCCCTTTCCCTGCTGCTCCCCCTGTCTGTGCTCTCTCTCTCTGACAAACAAAATCTTTAAAATCAATAAATAAAGATTTATTTTTAAGTAATCTCTCTATCCAATGTGGGGCTTGAACTCACAACCCCGAGATCATGTTGCATGCTCTACCAACTGAGCCAGTCAGGTGTCCCAGTACTAGCCCTTCGGTATGAAGAAACCAGAATAAGTTAATACATACCTTAAGAAGATATCTAGAGGATTCAGTGACTTAATACTATAATGTAACTTAACACGGTGCTAGCAGATAATGGGATTTGTTAGCTGTCTTTCCTACTTCCTGTTTATCCTTCGCGGTGTGTAAAAGGCCATCAGCAGCAAAATACAAGCTCAATAAATATTTCTTGATCAACTCACACATTTATCTGATTTTGTTTAATTATACACTTGAAAACTAAGGGACTTTTCTCAGATATTAAAATTTTTTTTTAAATAACCACCATTCAACCCAAAATATTATACTTATTATGTTTCATAGACAGTTTAATAAAACGCTAAGAAAGTTGGTGTTTATTATTCTCACCCTGGAGTAGTTTCATCAAATCTTAATGAGCAGCTATATTCGATTCAACTTTTCCAAGGCACAAAAACCAAGAATACATGCTTTCTGTAAATTCATTTACTGCTTTAACGTTTTTGACTGTTCAGCAGTTACAGAAAATTTTTTTTAATCAAAGAGAAAAATACTTACATCTCAAATACAAAAGAAAACTTTAAATGGTTCTTGGTTGGTCTCTAAAACTCAACCGCTCACATGTTCATATTCTTACCAACCCATTTCATCTCTTCAACATGTGCATCCTGGGTACTTACTAAGCATTTATTTGCACTGGCATTTTCTGTGTCAGGTTAACTTTGATGTGGAGCTTCTTAATGAAGCTAACTGAATTTGTCCAGTGGAAAGTCTCACGTTTTCTGGAAAACCAATGCCGTTACACTGTTTCCAGATCTGCCTCCAAAGCTGAACGTGGGTGTTGGCAGCTCTTCGAAAAGTTCAAACCCTGTCAGACAAGATTAAAATACTTTTAATAGGGACTGAATCCCACAGTTAAGGGAAATTTGTATGAACAATGTACTTGCAAACCTTTTTTATAAAACTATTAACTGTGACGGAATTTCACTTGATAATTTTTCAGTTCTACTGTGTGCACAGAGTACATACACACTAATGCTTGAAACTGAACAAGGAACAGACGAGCCCCAAATCAAATTGCAGAAAAGAGGCTTTCCATCCATTCCTCTTTCCCCCACTTCCTGTCTACGATCCCTACACTCCGCCTCTCCCTAGACTGCTGCACCATCGCACTTGGAGGAAGCAGCCATCACATGCTGAGGTCTTCCCAGGATTCGGGCACTGTTCTGAGGGGTTTATATGTAGTAACTCGATCCACATCACACATATAAATGTACTTAATACAGAGGGGTCAAACAATGTGGAAATCAAGATGCATTTGTAGAAGATGAAAAAGTTCTGGAGATGGACGGTGCTCGTGGCTGAACAAAAATGGGAAAGAACTTAATGTCACAGAACCGTACGCTTTAAAATGGCTAAATGGTAAATCTTACCTTGTATATATTTTACCACGACAAAAAAAAAGAGTTTGTAAACAAAAACCAAGATCTAGACTGAACTAATGAAGGATCTGGGAAGAAAAGGAAGTAATAACTTTCAAAGCAGCACAGTGTGACTTAAAAATTAATGTGGATTCAAGAGTCCTGGGTTCAAGTTCCAGCTCTACCACTTACTAGGTGAAAGATATGCTGCCGGGACCCTCAGTTTCTATGCAAGGAGGTTACACATAACAACGCCCCTACCTACCTCACAGTGATTTTGCAAAGATCAAAATAAGATAACACAGTATTTTCCTGAACTATAAAATGAAATGGAAAGTTAACATTTCATTATTTAGTTTTGAAAAACTAAGATAAGCAAGGCTGAAGTTAACCATGGTTTTCCCTAAGCGATGGGACTATTAGTTTGGAGGGTAGATTTTTTTCCTGCAAGGTGGGGGTGTCTGCATTCTGGAAGCTTCCTTGCCTTGAGCTTCAGCTGAACTAACTCTTATAAACAGAAAAAATATAAAAGGATATATATGGGGGCACCTGGGTGGCTCAGTGGGTTAAAGCCTCTGCCTTCGGCTCAGGTCATGATCCCAGGGTTCTGGGATCGAGTACCGCATCGGGCTCTCTGCTCGGCAGGGAGCCTGCTTCCTCCTCTCTCTCTGCCTGCTTCTCTGCCTACTTGTGATCTCTGTCTGGCAAATAAATAAAATCTTTAAAAAAAAATAAAAGATTAAATTAAATTAAAATCTTAAATAAAAAAAAGAGATATATATTAGTATCAACTGTGATTCTAATTCATACTCTTCATCAAACTTCATCAAATCTTAACAAGTATCTATAAATCAAAATGCTCATTAAAACTGATAAGAAAACTTCTCCAAAGAGGGACAGGTCTTTTATTTATTTATTTATTTATTTTTAAGATTTTATTTATTTATTTGACAGACAGGCAGGCAGAGAGAGAGAGGAGGAAGCAGACTCCCTGCTGAGCAGAGAGCCTGATGTGGGGCTCGATCCCAGGATCCTGGGATCATGACCTGAGCCGAAGGCAGAGGCTTTAACCCACTGAGCCACCCAGGCGCCCCAGGACAGGTCTTTTAAATAACATGATGTCTCTTAACGCTGGAAAACATAGTCACCGTGGTGGATATATGGGTACAGACTCTATCTTTTTTCTGTAATTTCTACGCATGTTTAAAATACTTCGTAATGGAAATGTTCAAGAGAAAATGGAGGGGCACCTGGGTGGCTCACTGATTAAGCGTCTGCCTTCAGCTCAGGTCATGATCCCAGGGTGCTGGGATCGAGCCCCACATCAGGCTCCCTGATGTGGGAAGCCTGCTTCTCCCTCTCCCACTCCCCCTGCTATGTTCCCTTTCTCACTTTGTCTCTTTGTGTCAAATAAATAAATAAGATCTTTAAAAAGAGAGAGAGAGAAAATGGAGCTGTCTGTGTGAATTCTCCAAGACTAATCTTTTAACTCTTTGGACTAACCTACAGAATTGAAGTGCTTATATTTTAATAAATAACAGACCGAAATTTTAAAAGTGGTTGTAAGCCAATGATAAGTAATAAATCATTTTAGTTATTTTAACCTATATCCTTCATGTTGGGGTTATTGACATTCTTCAATCTTTTTCTTAACAAATCTGGATTATTTACGCAGTAAAACAGGTTTTCTGGAGTTGTTTTTAACTCAGTAGTTTTAAGAAAGTAAAGTTCCTTGGACATCAAATTAGAACATCCCACTATCTGGCAAATGATTCAAGCAATCCCCACCAAAACAAATGACATCACAAAATGTTTATATAAATAGCGCTATAAAGGAAAAATACAAGATTTATTTCAACAGTTTTGTTTCAAATAAGGAAAGAAGCAAAGAACCTTAAAAGACTGTCACAGGGACCACAGAAGCCAGTCGCGAGAAGCCATTGGCAATCCCCTGGGCAGTGATGCATGTATTCATTTAGCGTTCTATCTCTAACTCCAAACACCATATTCTCAAACAGATGCCTAAAAAATGTCCTCAATTCTATGTATTTATTTAACATTTCCTGTTGTAACATTTTGCTGAAATTCTGTATTAAGCTCTGAAAGTGAACATAACTTTAAAGTAGTTCTCAGACACAGACACAATTTTAAGCACACTTTACCAGGCTAAAGTCTGTTCCTCATTATCAAAGACAGACAAATATGTTTTTGTCTGGTGGTTCCAAGGGTAAAAGAGAACACCTGTATTTAAAAACCAGGAAAGAAACTTGCCCTACACAGTGTTAACTTCAAGCATTTATTAAAACTGTCAAGCTTCAGGAAAAAGGAAAGACTATGGATACAGGGCCTCAGCAGTTCTAAACGAAACAAATTTAACATGGAAGATAGTAAAATTAATGGCATGAAATACAAGACAATAAATCACATATAATTCTTGTTTTCCAGAGGCAAGAGTAATGAAACCACAAGCTCACATTTCAAGCTTCAAACACTTCAAGTTTTACATTATATAACCTGCCAAAGTCACTGAATGCACACAGAAGGACATGTGTTAAGTGTTCTCCCTCCTACTGCCTATTCCCTTATTACCAAAAAGAAAACAAACTCTAAGATAAAAGTACATGCAAATAGTTATAAATTCATTTCCCATCAGCTTGTGGCAACTGAGATTCAAAATTTAACACAAATTTAGTACCATATCATCTTAATATTCCATATTCCACATAATATAATCTTCCATATCATATTAATATTCCATCCTAAAAATCCCTCCCCTTTCTTTAACAAAACTTCATGCTAATCTTAAAAAGAGTCTGTGAAAAAAAACAAGCAAATACTAGTCCTGGATTGTCAAGGTACTTTCCCAGAAATGCCTGTGCACTACATGAACAAACTGGCAGGTAAAATACTCCTTTAAACACATAAGAACAGTCTGCCAATGAACTCAAAATATTTGTGCATAGATTACAGATTCTCAGTTCTCACAAGATTCCCACCTAGTAGACACAGCACTAATTATAATTTCTTAACAGGGCAAGAAAGGATCCTGTCTTGGCACCAAAACCTTGAAAAAGGTAGAGCTGTCCTCAAGAATTAACAGGAAGCGGGGGGAGGGGGTTTGGGAGAAGGGGGTGGGATTATGGACATTGGGGAGGATATGTGCTTTGGTGAGTTCTGTGAAGTGTGTAAACCTGGTGATTCACAGACCTGTACCCCTGGGGATAAAAATATATGTTTATAAAAAATAAAAAATTTTAAAAAATAATAAATAAAAAATAATAATAATAAAAAGAAATGCAAATTAAAAACACATGCCTATTAGAATGGCTATAATAAAGATAATAATAAACACAGAAAAAAAAAGAATTAACAGGAAGCATTTCTACTACAAAGTCCCTACATTTTTTCTGTGCAACATTAAAAATAATTGTTCTATGTACAATGAAAAGATAAATCCTAAATACCCAAATGACCATTAGCAAGACACAGAAAGTATTTAGAGACTACAAAGTCTCATGTCAGATTTTTCAAAATACTGCTCCCATTTGCATATGACTGATTACTATTACTGCTGATGACCAGTCTATCAGTACACTAGTCTGAAGCACAATGTATATGCTTTCTGTTTGAGTCTCTAAATAAGAGATTATATAGCTTAAATGAAGAACTTAACTTTTATAGACTCATAAATGTTAGTACCTCACTGCCAGGATTTCTTGGAAAATTTTGGAAAGGACTCTGGATCTCAGGATATTATTTCTTTGTCCCTTGCCTATACAGTTAAAAGAGAAGAAAAGCGGGCAGTTCCCACAAACGGAACAGTAAAACACTGTAACACCAAGGGGGAAAAAAAAACCATTGAAATACATGAAACCCGAAGTAAGCACACATTAACAACACGTGGCCATTTACCTTCACTGAATTCATCTAGCAATTCTTCCTTGGTCCAATTACAAGAGGTTATTAGAAAAAAGCCTTTCACGTTCAACGCCCCAGACAGGGATTTCACATACTGCTTCCTCTTCTCAATCGCATTGTCAGGATTAAGGCTTATGGCATCAAAAGTTCCTTTGTCAATACAAATATGAAATCCAGACAGCTTTGTGGAAAGATTCAAAAAGTCTTCTACCTATATTAAAAATCAATGTCTTTATGAGAACAATTAACACACAATCTCTCCTGAATTCAAGTGACAATCTGTAAAAGATTACGGATAAAAAAAACCAATGAATTATGATGGCATTTTACATATAATAAATATATTTTCAACTTTATAGCTAACTTTTATGTGGTTCATTCTAAGATCATTAAAGCTAACATTGGTGGGAGACTAACACTGTTTCCTGGACATTCCAAATCTCTACAAATTTGGAAACAAATCAAAGCCAGGTGTACGGCCTAATAATACCAGCACATAACAGAGCCTCCAAGCCCAGCTTATGAAAGTTATTTCCATCAAAAGTAGAATATTTGACATGTTCTTAAAGATGACAAAAACTATGCTGAACTCAAAACGGGTCATTAGAAATACGATGATTTTTAGCTGATATGATTACCAGTTACGTGACTCAAAGTAAACTCAGTAAAATCAGAAGTTGCTCAGCCCTGACCAGCAGCTCAGCAAGAACTATAGGATAAAATGAATGGCATAAAGCTTAAGAAATCAGAAGACTGGGGCGCCTGGGTGGCTCAGTGGGTTAAAGCCTCTGCCTTTGGCTTAGGTCATGATCCCAGGAACCTGGGATAGAGCCCCACATCGGGCTCTCTGCTCGGCAGGGAGCCTGCTTCCCTTCCTCTCTCTGCCTGCCTCTCTGTCTACTTGTAATCTCTATCTGTCAAATAAATAAATAAAATCTTTTAAGAAAAAAAAAAGGGAAAGAAATCAGAGGACTATTTAAACTGCAGTTACTTAACTTTATAAATACCATGCAGTTTAGGTTGTGGAAGTCACACATCAGCATATCATTCATTTTCAATAACCTATTAGTATATTTTAAGCACCTGAGCCAGTGATCCGCCACAATTTCATTTAATACAATACTTCGTCAGTGTACTTAATTCTGAAAAGCTACTTTGAAAAACTGAGCAACTAGCTATTATTCATACAACCTTAATACATTAATCATAAACACTGTATTACCTAAAACCCTTTGATTTTAAAATGTGGATCTTTATGTTTATCTACATTAGAACATGGTTTCTTTTCTCCGCCCTCACACCAAAGTATTCATTATACCTGAAGCAAAGGATGACCACTATTCTTAGGAGCTAAGTTTAGAGAGGGTCCTATCTGAAACACCTGTATCAAAGTTCCCGTTCATTCAACAAGTATGTCGTGAACACCTATTAAATGCAGGGATTTCTCAGTCACTGAGAATATAATAGTAAACAAAAAAAGAAAGTGTCCGTGTATGAGAACATATCTTATGTTCTCTAAGGGAGAAACAACAAATAAATAAGCTAAACAAATAACTTTAGATGAAGTGCTTTGAAGACAACAGAAACAGAATAATAAACACAGTGAGTGACAGGGAAGAGAGATGTTTTGGAAAAGGAGTCAGGAAAGGTCTCAGAAGGTGGTATCTGAGCACAGATGTGACTGATGAGAATGAGCCAAACAAGCTCAGATCTGGGGCAAGAATATTCCAGAGAGAGCAGCAGGTAGAAAGACTGGAAAAGAACAGGCCCGACATGTTTCAGGAGCAGAAAGCAACCCAGTGTGACTGGAATACTGGTGAGAAGAGGAAACCAAGTGAGAAAGGAGGGGCTTTGTAAGGGGGATGGGGACTCGGATTCCATTCTCAATGCAACGGGGACATTTTAAAAGATCACTCTGCTTGCCCTGTGGTAACAGAGGGTGGCAAGAGGAGCAATGGAGAGGCCACGCAAGAGGCCACCGCAGCCACGGAGGCAAGAAATGATGGCGGCTCGGACTTCGGAGGGCACAGAGGAAACAGCAAGGAATGGGCACGTGCCTGATACACTCTGAAGATAAAACCAACAGAAGGAAACACAGGACTTAAGGCAAAGAGAAGCATCAAGGATGACTCTTCCGGTTTTAAGTTAATACAACAGGTGAATGGTGGTATCAGTAACAGAAATGGAAAGACGGCAGTAAAGCAGGTTTAAAGAGAAAGTAAGAGTTTCCTTTTGGACTAAATGAGAGACTACTGCTATCTAGGCAGAACTGTAAAATAGGCAGTTTTTAAGTCATTCTAGAGCTCAGGGCACCTGGGTGGCTCAGTTGGTTAAGCAACTTCCTTCAGCTCACGTCATGATCCTGGAGTCCCAGGATCGAGTCCCACATCAGGCTCCCAGCTCCACGGGGAGTCTGCTTCTCCCTCTCATCTTCTCCCCTCTCATGCTCTCTCTCTCACCCACTCTCTCTCAAATGAATAAACAAAATCTCTAAAAGATAAAAATAAAAATAAATAAATAAATCATTCTAAAGCTCAGAGAAGCCTGGGCTAGATCTATAAATCCAAGAGTCATCATCTCCTTATGGATCACAGGACACAAAAATAAACGAACTAATCTTCGGTGGCACTACACCACTTTACGTATCTACAACTTTTTGACCTAGTTAATCCAAAGTTAGCGGCCAGTATTTGTGTATGTTCACAAACATGAGAATTAACACACTCATACATAAGGAAGAGGAGAAAATAACTTCCCCAAGCTGACTAGACTGAAAATTTTCAGTTACTTAAAGATGTTTCAATTTGGATTATTTATAATTAATCCTTAATTTACAAGTTCAAAGATATTGTTAGCAAATATACTCTAGAAATGCTTAAACTTTATAACTTATATTTTAAAAAATTTATAGTAATATAATAGTTACCTTCAACTTAATGTTAGATAAACCCTCTTTCTCTATAATACTTCCAGAAAGCTGTATTGCAGAAGGTGAATAATCAATTCCGGTAATATTAGAGAAACCAAATTTTGCCTAGAGACAGAGAAACAATTTTATACTTTAGTTTAAAATAAAGTTTTAACATACTGCTTTGCTTATGAATTGTAACATTCCTTTAGGACTGGGACTGCTTTATTTACATAATAGATCAAGTGACATATACTATCCAATAATCTACAGTTTAAATTTTATTGTAGAATCTAAATAGACACTAAGAGTTCAAATTTATATCAAGTGACAATTCATTTGTTTTTATAGTATTTGGTTTCTATTCCAAAAGAAAATTAATTCTCTCAAAGATAATGAGAATGTACGTGTAATATTTTTGCCTTCAAGCAGAAAAATGTAACATGAAACTTCTGATGTTGACATGCTCTAATTCACACATAAATCTGTCAAAAATTTTACTTAGCACAATTAAGTTATATGAATAAATGAAATGAATACGTAGTAAGTTCTTGAAAAATTTTCCTTCAGTATAACTACAAATCACAATTTTCAACCAGCCATGTGATTATTAACCACATTACATTTGTACAGTATTTTTTTGAAATGTTGACAAAAACTATGTGAGGTAGGTTGTTGGGCAAGTATTAATATGCTGGAGGGGCCTGGGTGGCTCAATGGGTTAAAGCCTCTGCCTTTAGCTCAGGTCATGATCTCAGGGTCCTAGGATCGAGCCCCGCATCGGGCTCTCTGCTCAGCAGGGAGCCTGCTTCCCCCTCCCTCTCTGCCTGCCTCTCTGCCTACTTGTGATCTCTGTCTGTCAAATAAATAAATAAAATATTTTTTTTTAAAAAAAGTATTAAAATCCCCAAAGAACCAAGGCTCAGAGGACATTAAGAGTTTTGAGCCAAGAACTTTAGCGCCAGCTGTTCACTAGCTGTATGAACTTACCTAGAGTGTGTGAGCCTGTGGCAAAAAAAAAAAAAATGATGGCTTCCGGTCCTCACCCCACCCCTTAACACTGTGCCGAACATTTTTAGAACAATCAGGCTAAAGGTAATTTCAAAGGAAATTTGAAGAAGAAAAGCAGTGTAGCCTGAAATTCTATTCCTGCTCTTCACTATTTACCTAATTTATTTCCTTCAAAACTTAACCTACACCTACACCTTCCATTAAGACTACCTTGACTTTTCACCTAGTAGCTAATTGTAAACTCTAGTTAACACACAAATTATATCCCACAGAATTTTTTTCCCTTTGATTATTTTTATTTTAATCTCAAGGTCTACCATCCCCACTTTGATGCCAACTCTTTTGAAGAACTGACATTAGAAAAGACCACAGGAGACCCAAATAAAATAATGATCAGAAATCAATTTTAAAACAACTGAAATAAATGACAGTTCATGGAGAATTCTGAGACCTGAAAACTGTAACAAAGAACCAAATGAATAACGGAAATGAAAAAAGCAGTAATTAAACAGATTCAAGGGTAGGCTTGACAGTAGATTAAACACAGAAAAAAAATTAGTGAATTTTAAGAAAGGTCAAAAGAAAATACTCCTATTAGGCAAAGAAGAAAAGGCACAATCAATTAAAAACAGCAAACAACATAAAAAAACAAAATATAACACTGTATAAAATCTAAAATAAATGTAATAGGACTCTCAGGAGAAGAAATGAGAAATGGGGCACGAGAGAAAATGGAATATGGGTCAGAATTTTCTAATACCAATGAAGGACCTCAAGCCACAGACTAAAAAAGCAATATAAATCTAAAGAAGACTGAAAAAGAAAAAAGAAAACCAGTACTGTGTATCTGATAAAAACCCCAAACAGGAAAACCTCAGAAGTATCCAGGGAGTGGAGGGTAGCGAGAAACACAGGAACAAGAGACTACCTTCGAAGACTAACAGTAAGACTGAAAGCTGACAATAAGTCATAAAGAATGGAAGCCAGAAAATAGCAAAGGAAAAACTGCAGTCTAAAATTTTATGCCCAGCAAAAAAGAAAAAAAAACATCAAAAATGTAGGTGAATCGGGGCGCCTGGGTGGCTCAGTGGATTAGGCCGCTGCCTTCGGCTCGGGTCATGATCTCAGGGTCCTGGGATCGGGTCCCGCATCGGGCTCTCTGCTCGGCAGGGAGCTTGCTTCCCTCTCTCTCTCTCTCTGGCTGCCTCTCTGTCTACTTGTGATTTCTCTCTGTCAAATAAATAAATCTTTAAAAAAAAAAAAAAAATGTAGGTGAATCACTTAAAAAGCCCTTTTATAAGCAATGACGATTAACATCACAAAAACAGACAACAAAACATTATGTGCCACAGAAGCAAATATAAATGACCATCTATTAAGTTCATTAAAAAAAAAAAAGCAATCTCTGAATCAGAGATTATCAAAATTTTACTTTGAAGGAACAGGGCAGGGACACCTGGGTGGCTCAGTCAGTTAAGGCTTCTGCCTTCAGTTTGGGTCATGATTCCATGGACCTGAGATCGAGCCCTGCATGGGGCTCCCTGCTCAGTGAGGAGCCTGCTTCTCCCTCTCCCTGCTGCTCCACCTGCTTGTGCATTCTCGTTCTCTGTCTCTCTCTCTCAGCCAAGTAAATAAATAAAATCTTAAAAAAATAAAAATAAATAAAGGAATAGAGCAGAGCAACCCTGTCGGGACCCCTCTCGTTCCTGAAAGGTTTTTTTCCTGTATCCTTGCTTAATAAACTTCTATCATTTACTCACAAGAAGGAATAAAAGAAGGGAGGTATGGAGGAAGCAAGGAAAGAAAGAGAGAAAGAAAAAGAAAAGAAAACGAAGAAAGTAAAGAAAGAAAGTGAAGGCAGGCAGGCATAAATATTTTTGGGCTTTCCCAGCCATACAGTCTCTGTCCCAAATATTCAGCTCTACCACCACAGCACACATGCAGGTACAGACAATATGTATATAAATACGTTTCAATCAGTATTTTTAAAAACAGAGGAAGGCCAGATTTGACCCTCAAACTGTAGTTTACCGTACCTTATTCTAGATCTAACTTCTGATCTACAAAAATACAGAGTGCAGAAAACATTTTAAATGACAGAAGTACAATTAGAAAAATCTACATCATGGAAAATCATTTGGGACTAATAAACTTTACCTTTTACAACAAAAACATCACATAGTTAAGTAAGGAAAAAGTGCAGGGAAAAAAAAGCCTTAGAGAGACTATCAACCAAATGCAGTATGTAGTCTCAACAGAATAGAAATTAGAGAAGAAAAAGTCCATGAACTTGAAGACATACCAAATCTGATCAACAGAGAAAAATAGGGGGAATAAAGATGAACAGAGCCTCACAGACCTGTGGAACACTATGAAAAGTTCTAACACTGCTATTTCCAGACTCCCAAATGGAAAGAAGAGTTATATAAATATTTTTTCCCATCAGTGAGTATAATAATGAAGTTTTTCTTCTTTAGACTGTTAATATGATAGGTTATATGATTTTCATATAATGAACTGGCATTGCAATCTCAGAATAAGCCCCATCTGGTCATAGAATCTAATTCTGTTTATAATATCACTGAACCAATTCCTCAAAAACTGCAAACTCACTCAAATGAAATAAATAACCTTGATAGGACAATCAGAAATTCAACAAAATTCAACATGTATTCTAGAAATAGAAAGGAATCTCCTCAACATGATAAAGGACATCTAAAAAAAAAAATCCTACAGCTGACACAACCAACCCCCCTTTTTTTTAAAGCCAATACATCTTTAATGGTGAAACGCACAGGTGGATTGGAAAACTAAAACTGGAACAAGGGAGGCATGTCCTGTTGTCACCACTTCTAATTAACATTGTATTGGAAGCCATATTTAATGTAATTAGGCAAAAAAAGAAATAAAGGGCATACAAATTAAAAAGGAAGAACTAAAACTTCCCCTATTCATAAACAATGACTGTCTACATAGGAAAGCATAGGAAATCCATCAAAAAAAACTCCTAGAACTAATAAATGCAAGGTTACAGAGTACAAGGTCGATACAAAAAAATCAACCATATTTCTAGCAATAAACAATTACAAACTGAAATTCTTTTTTTTTTTTTTTAGGACTTTATTTTGGGACTCCTGGGCAGCTCAGTTGGTTAAGCATCTGCTTTTGGTTTAGGTCATATTCCCAGGATCCTGGGATCAAGTCCCACATCAGGTTCCCTGGTCAGCAGGGAGCCTGCTTCTCCCTCTGCCTGCTGCTCCCCCTGCTTATACACTCTCTCTCTCTGACAAATAAGTAAAATCTTAAAAAAATAAAAGATTGTATTTATTTATTCGACAGAGAAAGAGACAGTGAGAGCAGGAACACAAGCAGGAGTGGGAGAGGGAGAAGCAGACTTCCTGTCAAACAGGGAGCCCAGTGCAGGGCTCGATTCCAGGACACGGGGATCATAATCTGAGCCGAAGGCAGACACTTAATGACTAAGCCACCCAGGCGCCCCAGAAACTGAATTTCAAAAATCAATACCTTTAAAATACTCCAAAAAATATATATTGATACAAGTATAAAAATCTAAAAGGCTCTATATGCTGAAAATGAAAAAATGCAGATGAAAGAAATCAAGGCAGATCTAAATAAATGAAGAGACATAACATGTTCATGGATCAGAAGACTATAGATAGTAAAGATGTCAATTCTCATCGAATTACAAATTTAGTTCAATTCCAACCAAATTTTCAGCATGGATTCTTTTGCAGATAAATACAAACTGATTTTAAAATTTATTTGGAAAGGTAACAGCATTAGAATAGCCAAAACAACATTTGAAAAAGAAGGACAAGGGGCACCTGGGTGGCTCAGTCATTAAGCATCTGCCCTCAGCTCAGGTCATGATCCCAGGGTCCTGGGTGTGAGAACCACGTCAGGCTCATTGTTCAGCAGGGAGCTTGCTTTTCCCTCTCCCTATCCCTCTGCCTGCCATTCCTCCTGCTTGTGATTATGCTCTCTAATAATAAATACAATCTTTTTACAAAAAATTAGAAAAGAATAAAATTTGCAGAATCCCACTACTCAACCTTTAAAGTTTACTAAAAAGCTACACTAATCAAGACAATGCGGTGTTACAAAGGGATAGACACATCAATGAAAAAGAGTCCAGAAACAGATACACAAAACTCTGGCCAACTGATTTTTGGCAAAAGTGAAAAGACAATTCAGTGAAGGAAGAGCAGTCTTTTTAACAAATGGTATTAAAAGAAAAGGACATCGGGGCGCCTCGGTGGCTCAGTCAGTTAAGCGTCTGCCTTCAGTTCACCTCATGATCCCAGAATCCCAGGATCAAGCCCTCATCAGATTCCCCTCTTAGCAGAGAGTCCGCTTCCCCTCTGACCCTCCCCATCGCGCACATGCGCACTCTGTCTCTCTAATAAATAAAATCTTTAAAAGTTTTTAGGGCACGTGGGTGGCTCAGTGGTTTAAAGCCTCTGAATTTGGCTCAGGCCATGATCTCAGAGTTCTGGGATCGAGCCTCGAATCGGGCTCTCAGCTCAGCAGGGAGCCTGCTTCCCCTCTCTCTCTGCCTGCCTCTCTGCCTACTTGTGATCTGTCATATAAATAAGTAAAAAAAAATCTTGAAAAAAAAATTTTTGTAAACATTTTACTTACTTATTTGAGAGAGAATGAGTGAGAGAGAAGCATGAGGAGAAGGTCAGAGGGAGAAGCGGACCCCGCAAGGAGCTGGGAGCCCAATGCAGGACAAGATCCTGGAAGTCCGGGATCATGACCTGAGCCAAACCAACTGGGCCACGCAGGTGCTCCTTTAAAAAAAAATTTTTTTTTTAAATAAAACAAAGGGACATGTATATGCAAAAAAAAAAAAAAAAAAAAAAGATTCTTGACTTGAACCTCATCTTATACAAAAATTAATTCAAAAAGGATCATCGTAAAAAAGTAAAACTGTAAAAACTTTCAGGGGAAAAGAAACGAGAAAAAGTAGATTAGGCAAAGAGTTATTAGACATGACACCAAAAACACAATACATTAGGGAACCTGGGTGGCTCAGTCCTTAAGCATCTGCCTTCAGCTCAGGTCATGATCCAGTGTCCTGGGATTGAGCCCCACATCGGGCTCCCTGCTCAGAGGGAAGCCTGCTTCTCCCTCTCCCACTCCCTCTGCTTGTATTCCCTCTCTCGATGGCTCTCTGTCAAAGAAATAAAATCTTAAAAAACAACAAAAACACACAATACATTAAAGAAAAAAAAAACTAGGGGTGCCTAGCTGACTCAGTCAGCAGAGCAAGTAACTCTTGACCTTAGAGTCAAGAATTTGAGCCCGGCGCAGAGATACTTAATAGAAAAAATATAAAGAAATAACTCAAACTGGGACTTTATCAAAATTTAAAATTTTACTTTTCATCTCTTAACAGAATAAAAAGAGAAGCTAGACTGAAGAGAAGTTAGAAAACATTTACAATTATGTTTCAGAGAAGACTTGTATTCAGAACATACAAAGAACACACAAAATTCGACAGTCAGAAAACAATTCAATCCAAAAATGAGCAAAAGACTGTAACAGAAATTTCACTGAACAATATATAAAGATAACAAGTAAGTACATGAAAACACGTTCAACATAATCAGCCATCAGAGAACTACACACTAAAACCATCATTAGACGTCACTATACACATATTAGAATGTCTAAAACAGCAAACATGGGCAATTGTGTCAGCAAAGATACATACAGACCAAGCGCAACCACCATACATTGTTTATGTATGTGAAATGTGAAAGCAAAATGGTACAACCACACAGAAAAGTGGCTTGGCAGTTTCTAATAAAGGTAAACACATATTTACATTAGCGAAATTAAACACGTTCATACCAAAATGTTTACACAAATGTTCACAGCAGCTTATTCATAATTGCCAAAAACTACCAACAATTCACATGTCCTTCAGCAAGTACATGGATAAACAAACTGCGATATATCCATACATTGGCCACGTTTCAGCAATAAAATGAATACTGCTACGTACAAAAACGTGGATGAATCTCAAAAGTACCATGTTGAGCAAAAGAAGGGGAAAACTCAAAAGATGATAATACTGCATGATTCCATTTTATAGGATATTCTCAAAAGCACAAACTAGTGATGGAGAACAGACTGGCGGCTAGCAGGGGGAAAAGATGGGGTTACATAGGATGCACCTATTCTGTATCCTGACTGTAAAGGTGATTATATCAACCTGTACATGTGCTAAAATCCACAGAACTCTATGCAAAAAAGTCAATGTTATAGTATGTAAATTTTTTAAATTTAACAGTAAATTACGAACTTGACACTAATAAAATGTTAACATCTAGATAAACAGATAAATTTGAAAAACACAATAAAAAACCCTCCATATTCCAGAGGATGTCACCAAGAATTCTTCTGAATGTTTAAGGAAGAAACAAAGCCAATTACAAGTTTTCCTAAAGAATAAAAGGAGAGAGTTTTCCCATCTTGTTCAGAGGCCAGCATAACCTTGATACAAAAACCTTACATGAAAATTTCTTGTGAAGAATATTTCTTACTAATCTCTCTCATGAAACTATACAAAGGGTAAGCAAAATAAATACTACCAAATGAAATCCAATAATCTATGAAAGGGATGATACACAGCAATCAAACTTGGTTTATTTCAAGAATGGAAGTTTGTTGTAAGAGTGACCAATTAAGGGCACGTGGCTGGCTCAGTTGGTAGAGCATGCAACTCTGGAGCTCCAGGTCGTGAGTTCAAGCCCCACACTGGGTGCAGGGCTTACTTAGAAAATATTAAAAAAAAAAAATCCGTAAATTTTTTTTTAATAAAAATGTCAATTAAGGGCGCCTGGGTGGCTCAGTGGGTTGAGCCGCTGCCTTTGGCTCGGGTCATGATCTCAGGATCCTGGGATTGAGTCCCATATCGGGCTCTCTGTTCAGCACGGAGCCTGCTTCCTCCTCTCTCTCTGCCTGCCTCTCTGCCTACTTGTGATCTCTCTGTCAAATAAATAAAAATAAAATCTTAAAAAAAAAAAAAGAGTCAATTAAAAAAAAATAAAGACACCCTGTCCCCAAAACCAATCAATTCAACATTAATAAAGAAAAATCATCTAATCATCTCAATATCAAAAAAAGCAGCTGATCAAATTCACCACCCATTCATGATTAAAAACTTAAAGGGGAATATAAAGGAACACCCTCAATCTGATAAACTATCTAAAAAACCTATAACTAACACCATATGTAACAGTGAAATACTAGAAACCTTCCTCTTCTACTAGGCTATCTGCTTTCATATTTCTATTCAACACTGTATTCAAGAGTACAGAGCATTTCAATAAACAAGGTATCAAAGCTGAAATTGAAGAACTAAAACTACATGACATTACTGTACATAAGAAAATCTAAAAGAATCTATAAATAAACTATTAGAATTAATGTCTGAATTACCAGATATAAAATTAATAGAGAAATCATTTGTGCTTTTATTAGCAATGAACTACTAGAAATTAATTTTTTTTTTAGATTTTATTTATTCAGGGGCGCCTGGATGGCTCAGTTGGTTAAGCCTCTGCTTTGGCTCGGGTCATAACCCCAGGATCCTGGGATGGAGTCCCATAACAGGCTCCTTGCTCAGCGGGGAGTCTGCTCCACCTCACCCTCTACCCCTCCCCTTGTTCGTGCTCACGCGCGCACTCTCTCTCTCTCTAGCACACACGCTCTCTCAAACAAATAAATAAATATCTTAAAACAAGTAAATAATATATCTTAAAAAAAAATCACAGATCTAAATGTAAAAGGTAGGGGGCACCTGCCTGGCTCAGTCAGTGGAGCGTGCTATTCTTAATCTCAGGGTTGTGAGTTTAAGCCCCACATCGGATGTGGAGTCTACTTAAAATTTAAAAAAAGAAAGAAAGAAAATAAATGTAAACTTAAACATTTGGAAGACAAAATAGGAAAAAACCTGTGTGACCTTGGGTTAGGCAAAGAGTTATTATGTTCACAAAAGCACAATCCATATGAGAAAAAAGTCAATAAACTGGACTTCATCAAGAACTTCTGCCCTTCAAAAGATGCTATTAAGAGAATAAAAAAAGAAGCCAAAGACCAGGAGAACATATTTGGAAACCACATACCTGGTAAAGAACTTATATCCAGAATACATAAAGAATCCTCAACTCTTACCAATAAGCAAACAAACAACCCAGTCTAAAAATGGCCAAAAAGATCTGAACCCCCATCACCAAACAAGATATACAAATGGCAAATAAGTACATGAAAAGGTGGTCAACATCATTAATTATTAGGGAGATGTTAATTAAAACCACAGTGAGGGGCTGCCTGGGTGGCTCAGCTGGTTAAGCGTCTGCCTTCGGCTCAGGTCATCTGGGTACCTGGGATTGCACTGGAGTCAGCTCAGCAAAGAGTGCTTCTCTCTCTCTCTCTCTCTCTCCCTCTGCCCCAGCCCACCACCCCACCTTGCTCATGCTTGGCCGTGCATGTGCTCTCTCTCTCTCAAATAAATAAAATGCTAAAAAAATAAATAGGGATGCCTGGGTAGCTCAGTCAGTTACCCCATCAGCCTCCCTGCTCAGCAGGAGCTGCTTCTCCCCCTGCCACCACTCCCCACCCCCCCACCCCCGCTAGCACGGCATTCTCTCTCTCTCTCTCTGACTAACAGATAAATAAAATCACAATGAGAAACAAGTACAGCTAACACCAAAAACAGCCTAACATGATGATAGACATCAGAATAGTGAAAGCTTTAGGAAGGAATGGGAGTGAGGGAGTGCACAAAGGGGCTTCTTCTATGACACTAACAATGTTTGAGTTCTTGATTAGTCTGGTGAGTTACACAAAGGTGTTCATTTTGTAAATGCTATATACTTAATGACCATTTTTCCATACGTACATCACACTACATTTAGTAAGTACACATTAAAAAAGAAAGTAACTTCCCTTAAGACTCCACCTGTAGGTGGCTTCACCAGTGAATTCTAGCAAACATTTAAGGAAGAAACACTAATCATTAATGAACTCTTTCAAAAAAATACATTCTCATTTAATGATGTCAGCATAGCCTGTTGCTAAAACTTGACAAGAACACTACAAAAAATTTAAATTACTGAGACAATCTTTCTCATGGGCAGAGTTGCAAAACCCTAAACAAAATATTAACAAAGTGAATCCAATGATATATGTAAGTTGGAATCATTCCAGAAATGCAATTGACATTTAAAAATGATGAATGTAATTCATCAACACAAACAAGCTAAAGAAGAAAATTCATATGATTATCTCAACAACAGGAAAAATATTTGATAAATAACAATATTTATAAGAAACACACACACTCACTCTCTTTCAGCGAAGGAGGAATAGAAAGAAACTTCTTTAGTCTGATACCAAGTGATCTACAAAACAAATTTACAAGCTAACATCATACCTAACAGTGAAACTTTCAAAGTAATCTCTGGAAAGGGGAAAAACGACAAGGATGTCTTCTGTTACCACTTCTTTTCAACATTCTACTAGAAGTCCGAGACCGTGTAATAAGAGAAAAGTTATAAAGGATTGGAAAGGAAGAAAGAAAATGACCATTATGCAAAGTCTGCATAATTACACAGTTAACTACTGAACAACACAGAGGTTAAGAGTGCTGACACCCCATGCAGTCAAAAATTTGCATTTAACCTTTGATTCCCACAAAACTTTACTAATCATCTATGGGTATTTAAGGGTTGGGGCTTGGTTTTAGTCAGTTTTTTTAAAGCGAGAGTGAGCCAGAGGAAAGGGCAGAGAGTGAAAGAGAATCCTAAGCAGACACCACACTCAGTACAGAGCACGACACCATGCTCAGTCTCACAACCCTGAAATCATGAGCTGAGCCAAAAATCAAGAGTTACACGCCTAGCGGAGTGACCCACCAGGCACCCCATAGCCTACTGCTGAGTGGAAACCTTACTGATAAAATAACAATCGATCAACATGTACTTTGTATGCCATGTGTATCATATACTGTATTCTTACAATAAAGTTAGAGAAAGGAAAAGATTAAGAAACTCACAAGAAAAATACATTTTAGGACTATACATACATTTATTGAAAAAAATTCCACAAATAAGTGGGCCTGCATAGTTCAAACCGCTGTTGTTCAAGAGTCAACTGTATATGTAAAAATATGAAAGAATTTACTTTCTCAAAGTCTCAAGTCTCAAAGTCTCAAAGGATAAATCATTAGCTTCTACAAGTAAACTACTAAAATCCAAAAGAATCTGCAGGTAAACAAGAGAATGAATAAAGCTGAGTATAAAAAAATCTTATACAGCAATGAAAATGAATGTGTTACTACTACACACAACAACTTGAGTGACTCTCACAGAAAGTGGAGAACACCCTGGAAAGCAAACTGGAGTCCTCCATGTATACGTTCAAAAACAGGCAAATTAATCTCTAATGTTAAAACTCCTTGCCATTAGTGGCTTCCTTTAGAGAGGAAGGAGAAAGTAATTTAGAAAGGACTGGTAGGGAGTTCAGGGGAGTTTCTAGAGTCTGTAATATTTTTTACTTCTTGACCAGGGCAATAGTTGATAGGTGACTACAGTTGTGTTCCCTTTGCAGAAATTCACTGAGCCACATGCTATTGATTTGTGCACTTGGACATACATACATTATACCTTAAGCTTCAAAAACATTTACCGAAGTTTTTTCTAATCATACTCCACTGCTTAAAACATTTTAATGGCTTCCCCTAACCTAAAAGTAAAATCTAACCTGTTAGACGTGGTATATGATATGGCTCCTACCTTTAAGTTAATCCTCGCCTCCGTCCATCCCATCAATACACTTTATATTCTAACTTCCCAAATTATTTACATCCCCAGTACATGCTGCTGCTTCAAACCTTCACGTCTTTATTTATTTATTTGTTTGTTTGTTTATTTTTAGCAATCTCCACACTCAACATGGATGGGGCTTAAACTCACAACTCCAAGATCAAGAGCTGCACACTCCACAAACTAAGCCATCCAGGCACCTCCAACCCAAATCTTTAAATATTATTTCCACTGTTTGAAAGTCTCTCCCTCTCCCACACTCACCACATCCTGCCCCTGCAACTTCCACCCAACGTGGATATTAGCTCCTCCAGGACCCTTCCTATCTCTGCTCCCCCAAATTAACCGCCCTCTTTTCTATATTCAGTCATCTATTATCACACATATCAACTTACAGCATTAATTGTTTATATGTCTGTCCATCCTCTATTGTATTCAAGTACAAGGTCTATATTTTCAGGTTGCCAATGCCTAGCACAAGGCCTGGCATGTGGAAGCCATTCAATAAATGTCACCATTATGTATATATCCATTTACATTAAGACAGTAAAGCCATCTAGGAGGAAGCCTAAGTTTTATAATTTTCTCCATAGTACAAGCCACAGCCATGAGCACACAACAGGTACACAACAGTGATGGTTTCGTGCCAAAATTCAGTTCCATAGAAAAAATACGCTCTTCGAACCATATGCACATAAGGTATTTATGTCCTACAAGAAGCGTAAAAAAGTCACCTTTCTTTTATACACACAGATTTCCAGAGTTCTGAGCTAAAGAAACCAATTAAGATCACCTTGTCAAAAGCTTTAGAAAAAAAACTACAATACACTACACCCAGAGAAATTAAGTGGCTTGCTCAAGGTCAAGACTAAGGCCAGAAGGGCCAAAACTGGACTCAGATCCCCTGGCTTCTCAGTTAATGCTTTCTCACAATCCATGCAGCCTCCCTTTTCTACTGTGTACTTCTCAAAGTAAGTGGTACAACTCCTCTACTACTTTGTTTATTTATTAGTTGTTTGGTTTTTGGTTTTTGGTTTTTTTTTTTTTTGCTCTTCTACTTTAGATTAACATAATTAGTATCCTCACTTCCAAGATTTCTTTTTTAATTTCACTTCAAAATTTGGCTTTAACACATGAATACTAAAAGTACCAACAAGTTCAACCAAGAAAACACCATTTCCAGTTCCAATATCAAGCACTGAAGCATCCAATGGAATCTTGCGGTTTTGCATCCACCTTATTAGCCGATCCATACTCTCTTCTCCAAACCTATTAGAAACAGAGAATCCGTTATTCAAAGACCAGAGGAATATAGAGCAAAGATTATAACTATATTCCATTTAAGCAGCTTATACAATATGCTCAATTAAGCCTTTTTTTGAAAGAAGACGTAGCATCTGTGGCTGCTTAAGCTTCACCTGTGCTATTACTGAAGAGAGTATGCTCCCAAGAATAGGACACAACAGATAAGGTCAATATGTTACTTATTAACGTTTCACTACATCAGCATCAGCACTTGTATATGCTGATGGCTCAAAATGTTACTGCTCATTGAACAAGGATGATCACAGGATGATAGCAACTTCCTAACACAGGTTTCCCCCACTAATGGCAAGTAGAGCACTGCTATGAAATCTTTCCTAAGGCAAAATGGCACAAAGCAAAGAAACAATGACCAGTAATTTATGTGGTAGAATTTTTCAGCATTCCCAGACTCCAAAAATAACCTGTCTTAGGCCTGATACCACAAGACACGTCTTGCTAACACAGGCACAAAATAAATCAAGATAAAGCACAGACGCTCACAGACACTGTTCAAAGCTATGGTGGCCTTGCGCTGGGATGCTGAGTGTAGTTCCTGGGGAAAGAAGCTTGGCAGCACCACTCTTGCTGCTGGGATATGCACTGCCTCCCTAAATGGCTCACTGAAAAACAAACGGTGAACGCTATTTTTGCTTTTCACCTTTCTTAGTACAAGAGAAAATCTTCATATTTCTTTCAGTTAACAAAAACAGGTACTAATATAAGTCTTTCATAAAAGCTGAGAGACATAATGTGAATTTTCAAAAAGCAGAGGATACCAATATTCTCATCAAATTTAAGTCTGGACCATTAAAAGAGAGAGAAGAGCGAGATTCTTTAAATCTACCTGCTAAAGCCAGAATCAGTCCAAGATTCCCAGAACTTTCAGGTTGTCTTTATTTTCTTTGGGGGTAAGCACTTAAAAGACGTACACACACACACTCTTCTGAATCATAATTCCGCTATTTTTTCTAACTCACCAGATTTCTCCTGTATCTCCATATTCTTGAAAAGTTTGCAGCTCTCTCTCATAGACAGCATCCCAACTATATAAATAATCAAATGCAAAGCAAGATTCTTGAATCAAACTGAATTACAATGTAAATGTTTCTAATACATTGTAGGTATTTATGACAGAAGTTTAAGACATTATCAGTGTTTTCAGTAAGTGCACTAGATCACGCTCTTAACATCCTTGTTAAAAGAATGAAAGACACAGAAAAGCAGATAAGTTTACACATGTAAAGCTCTAAGTACAATACCTGACACATAAAAATGCTATATATTTTAGTTTAATTTAAAAAAAAAAAAAACCCACACACCCACAAATAAGTATGTGTCCACGGATCCCTAAGTCCCAAACACGAGCCCAAAACTTCACTGCACAGGCACAGTGTCATCATAGCACATTTCAGCCTAAAACGTGCGGACACAAAGATTTCCTACCAATACAGTGGTTCCTCACAAGGGAACTCAGCAAACACAAGCTCTGCCTAAAGATTAAACTGCACGTTTAACATTTACTCCTTGGAAGTCTAGTTCCCTCTCCCCAACATCTGCCTTCGCTTCCCTCGTCCCCTCTCCAGAATCGCTGCTCCCTCTCGGTCCTCCAACTCACCTTCCATCCGTACCTTTCCCCTGGCATTCGCTCACCCATCTATTAATTCGCCCATAAATACCGCACATCGATTTAAGGTCAGATCACTTTCTCCTCGCTCCCTCCTCGGGTCATCCTCCCGCTCCCACATCCCTACCCCATCCCCTACCCAGCAGCCCTACGTCCCGGCCCCTCGCGCTTTTCCCAAGCCCGCCCCTCCGGGTCCAGACCCCCCAACAAGGCCTCCCCCAAGAGCTTCGGAGGCCATTCCGCACCTCACGTGCCCTTTACACGCCGGCTCCTTGGAGCGCCTCTTAACCACCCCCAGGGTTGCCCCTCGGGATTCCAGCCCACCAGCCCCCTCTGAGCTTCCTCGCGCCACTCCCCGCCCCCCCCAGGTCCTCCCCATCTTCCGGGGCCCTCTTCCCCCTCCCCGACCCTTCCCGGGGCCCAAGCCGGGCGGAGCTGCTCAGGCTCCCTGCCCAATGCCACACTCACTGCTCTCGGGTCCCCAGCGCCGACGGGGCGAAGCCATCCTCCCCGGGACTGCCGCTCCGGGACGGCTCCGCGGCCCCAGCACCGCCGCCGCCGCCGCCCGTGCCCGAGTTCATCCCGCTCCGCGCCCCGGAGGGCCGTTGGGGCCGCCATAGAGACGAGGCACAGGCAGAGCGGCCTCGTCGGTGGGCGCCTCTAGGCGGCAGGAGGCTGCCCTCTCTACTACTCCTGGCCTCGGCTTCCTCAGCTCGTCTTTGGTCCCGAGTGGAGGTTCGCAAACCCAGGCGCGGTCGCCGGGGTCTCGCCTGCCTCTCTGGCCGCTGCCGCCGGCGTCAGAGGCACCCGGTTGCTGGGGTGCCCGCCTAAGCGCCGCTGCATGGGAGGACTGCTGTTTGTAAGGGACTGAGAGGAAGAAGCAGGTCCAAATGGAGTCAGGTTTGCCTGAGACTTAATATCCAATGTTAACTGCCGATTTGAGCCTCTTCCAGGAATGGAATTTTAAACCAATCAGTATGGAATTCTCTGGTGGGCATTAGTGAAGTCATCTGCCTGAGAAGATTCCCTTAAGGGAGAGTGACATTGTCCGAACCAATCCATTCTTTTTCTTCTTATTATTTTATTCAAGTATAGTTGACAACTTTACGTTAGTTTGGGATGTTGAAATAATCCATTCGTAATGTACTAGCCAACGCACCCCCTGCTTTTTTTTTTTTAATTATTTTATTTATTTATTTGAAAGAGACACAACTAAAGAGGGGACAGAAGGAGGGGAAGTGGGAGAGGGAGAAGCAGGCTTCCCACGGAGCAGGGAGCCAATGTGGGGCTGGATCCCAGGACTCTGGAATCATGACCTGAGCCTAGGGCAGATGCTTTAGGAACGAGCCACCCAGGTGCCCCAACCCTCCCCACCCACACCACCCCCAAACCGATATCTGATGCCTATAAAAACCTTCCATTTTGCACAACTCCTCAGAGCTCCCTTCTACTTCATAGACTGGGTGTCGTCTGCTTCATGATTCACTGAATAAGATCTATTAGATATTTAAGGTTACTCAGCTGCCTGGTGGCTCAGTCTGTTAATCCACTACTGACTCTTGACTTCTGCTCAGGTCATGATCTCAGGGTCAGGTGATGGAGCTGGGTGTTAGGGTCCGTGCTCAACTCAGAGCTGGCTTGAGATTCTCTCTTGCCTTCTCTCTTTCTCTGCCTCCCCCACTTGCACATGCATTCTCTCGTGCTCTCTCAATAAAGAAACAAACAAGATATTTCAAAAAAACGTTACTCAGCTACATTTTTTAAAAACAGGACTATTCAAGGTACTGCATTTTGGAAAAGGCTGGCAATGGGAAAACCACATTACCTTAAGCCAACACTGCTGATTGCAAACACAAATCACCTCATGTATGCACATCATGGTCAGATCTGGAAATTGGATGGGATAGTCTGCTGCATTATTCGGCTTCCTGGTCAGAGATTTAATTTGTAGTTTGGATTCTCCCTTAAAAATAGCATTCTGCCCTCTCGGAACTTGACATCACTGGTGGACACGGAAATTTATGCCCAGAGAAATGACTGCCTTACGACACCACCACACCACATCCTCCCCATCCCCCACACCAAAGTACTCCAATCATGGGAATCAGAGTGTGTGGAGGAAAATGCTGGGAGTCAAGATGCTCGGATGCCTGTCTTAGTTCTGCCCCTAACCAGGCACCTTCACCTTGCCCAAGACTCCTAACCTTTGTATGCTTCAACTTCCTCACCTGCACCATGCCTAAGATAGATGGTGACTGGTTCTTACCAGGTTGCTCCCAAACCAGGAACCTGAAATTCATCTGCTCTTGGTCTGACAACCACTGGGAGTTCTGTAGTATAATATGAGAAATCTATGAGCCAAAGGTCGGGGGGGTTCTGTAGCAGCAGTGAACTACTGACAGTCCAATGTCCTAGGCAAGGCTCTCAAAGGCTCCTAGGAAAGCTGCCTTCCTACCAAAAGGAATGTTTCCTAGGCCGCGTTTCTGTTGACTCAGCAAACAGGAGTCCAATAAGTCCCTAGAGGTAAACAGCACCAACAGTTGACAGAGACCCCAGTGAGGACTGAATGTGCATCTTCTCCTAGACAAGATGTTCCAAGATGTTCCAGCAACTACTGGTGCTAGAATACAGTAAAACACAGATGGGGATCCATGTGTATAGTGATTAAAGGACTCAAGAAATAACAGAAGTAACCTTATTACAGTGTAATAAAACCACCAAATGCCACAGCCAATTAGTGCTGCGCTGGGCAAATGGTTGTTTTGATCTTTTCCAGGCTCTAGATGTTAGAGAAAGCAAGCTTGAATGTGACCAAGTCTTAAAAAGTTTTAGGTTCTAATTAAGAAGCACCCATGAAAGATAACGCCATCTTCAACCTGGTGTCCTGCCAACACTTAAGATGTTTTTGCTGTGTGTGATGAACACTATAAACAGTTGTTGGTATGAAGCCCTGGAAAAACCCTCTGTTTATAAAGAGTTCCTGCTCTGGCTCCAGGATAACTCTGGCTGTTTAGTCCTGACGGCTGTGTGGGGCACCACCTCTGATCACCCAGGGCAACAGGATTCTTAGTGGAGGGTGGAGAAGCTCAATCCGAGCAGAGCTGCCCATCACCAAGGAGAAGGTGGAATGATCCAAGGAACACAGTCCTCTCACCAGGTGTCCATTACATAGGCGGTATTGGGGGGTGTGGGGGGAGCTCTTCGGATGCCCTGGTTGCCTCAACCCTCTCTCATGCTGCCAATCCCTGCAGCCCGGAACCCTGCTTACCTACAACTTCCCTGAAACAGTGCTTTCAAGAGTTCTCAAACACTTCGCATTTGGCAAACCGAGGGTCAAGTTCCAGGCTTTACCTTCCTGGATCCTCTTGCAGTGATCAACACCACCTAGGATGCCATTCTTGAAAACCCCTCCCTATTTTCCCAGCACCACCTACTCTTAAGTGAGCCTTCTAAAACGGGAGGTAGGCACAAGGCTGTAGAGTTGGATTCAGGTTTTGAGTCCTGACCCTATCATGTAGGACTAGAGGCAAGTTCTGTCAGTTCTCAGGGCCTCAGTATGCCCATCCTTTCACAATTAGGGCCCTTGTAGAGATTAAATGAGAGAACTCCCGTGAACTCCTACGTGCCTGACCCATGGTAAACGCTCAATAAATGCTAGCACAGTTTCTTCGGTTATAAAACAGAGTTTACAATAGGTCTATTTGGAGCGCCTCGATGGCTCAGTCAGCTCAGCGGCTGTCTTCAGCTCAGGTCATGATTCCAGGGTTCTGGGATCAAGCCCCATGTTCTGCCTCTCCCTCTGCCTGCCACAGCCCCTGCTTGTTCACACACACACTCTCTCGCTCCCTCTGTCAAATAAATAAAATTGTTAAAAAATATGAAAATTTTAAAAATCAACAAAGTGCATTTATTTCAGGGCATTGTTAGTAAAACTGAATAAGGGCATAGAATGTACATCTAAAGAGCTTAGAACAGAGCTTGGCAGATGGTCAGTGTTTGGTAAATGTTAGGTATTTTTCTTACTATTAGTGACTTCCAGGTTCATCCTCTATCCCCAGCTCTAGGCTTTTACTGCTTTGGCCTAGATGTCTCTTGTTATGTGAAATTCAACCTGTTCAAAACTGAACTTTCTTGCACTGCCTTCTCCCCCAGCTCTGATGCCTCCAAACCCTATCTTCCCCATGTTCTCCATTTGTTTGGCTCCTGACCATCCTACCATCAGCCAAAGCAGAGCATCATCATTGTCTTGCCCTTCCTCCACCCCTCTGCATGCAGCTTCTCCTGGTCTCAAGGCTCAGGGACATTTTTGTCATCATTCTGCCTTCCCTTGGGCTTCTTCAGGCTCACAGCTCACTGGGGCCACCACAGCCCCTTCCCAGTAGACCTCCTTCAAACCATTCAGCTCTAGGCCCCTTCTCTGTTCCCAGCTATCCTCTCTTCCCCTCTCTCCCTCTACAGAGGTCCCTAAAACCCAGCTGGGTTTTCTCTCCTTCGATGCCTGATGTCACCCATTCCTTTCCTTTGTGTTCTCTTGCTTGATCACAGATTATGGAGTCACCATCTTGAACTTCAATCACAACTTTGTCCCTACCAGGCATGACCTTGGGCAAAGCACTTACTTTAACCCTTTTAGGTTCCAGTTTCCTTGACTACCCAATGGGCATAATCCAAATGAAACTGGACTTTCTTGTTTCTACTTTCAGACCCATCGTGGCAGTGTGCCATTTGCCGGCATACACGTACTTGCAGAAGTGCACTGCTTTGTTTTGATAAATATACAGAAATGGGATTTTACCATTTGCATTGTTTGTAGGTTGCATTTTCTGTTACCAATATTGTGGCAGGACACCTGGGTAACTCAGTCATTTAAGTGTCTGCCTTCAGCTCAGGTCATGATCCCAGGGTCCTGGGACTGAGTCCCCCTGGAGATACACCAGGAAGTAAATCAAAGATGAGTCCCTGTCTTCATGCAGTTCAGCATATGCCAGTGGAGGAACAAAGGCAATACGCTGGGGAAATGAATAAGCCAGAGATGATGTGAGGTGGTGCTGACTGGGAAAGGGGAAGGGAAACAGGGGAGGAAGATTGAGAACATCAGGTGAGGGCTGCAGTCCAACTAGGGTGATAAGGAAGGATTCTCTGACAGGGTGGCACCAAGTGGAAACCTACAAGAGGTCGTCATAGGTAGTATCCCCAGTGAAGCAGAGTCTAACACTGAGATGAACGTGAAAGTTTATTAGGAAGTGCTCTCAGGCTCACCACCTACTGGGGAAGGGAAAGAAACAGAGCTGGATGGAGGAAGTGGTTGGGACCGGGGTACAGCTACAACAGCACCTCAGCTAGCACTCGCATCCTTTCCCCCACAAAGCACTCTGGAACTGAGCTGACCCTTTGGAGTTGCTCCAAGTTGAAGGGAAGGTGGTGGACCTTTATCTGTCTGCACTGATAAGGCCTTGAATGTTGGTTGCCCAGGAAAAGGGGAATGACCTTAGGCAATGACACTCTGTTACACTGAAGGTAATTCCCAGAGAAAGCAAACAATTTCCCCTGCGGCTAGAATAATAAGTCTATCAATCCCAGAAGGGTGGGTATGGCTGGCACATTACAACATCTAGAGCAGAGATAAAGGAGGAAACTTCGAGCTGCTCTATGAGAAGAGCACTCTCGGTAAAGAGAAGGGCAAGTGCAAAGGCCCTGAGGTAGGACGAGATAGGAATTGCCAGGAAGCAGAAAGACTAGTGTAGCTGAAGCAGAGTGAACAAAGGGGTCAGCAGAAAGGAAGGAAGTCAGACGAGGTCATTACAAGGTTTGGGTTTAGACCAAGAAGCAACATGATTTAAATTTTAAATTTCAGTTTTAGCATGACCAGCTTAGTTGCTATGTTGAGAATAGATTTGGTAGGGAGGGGGTTAAAGACAGAAGCTGGAATATAGGATTTCTCAACATCATCCCACTGATGTGGGAGAGGGGGAGAGGGGCTCTTCCCATGCTTTGTAGGATGATTAGCAGCCAGTGTCCTTGTCCTCTAACCACTAAATTACCAGTGGCACCCTCCCCATAGTTGTGACATCTAAAAATGTCTCCAGACTCCGCCAAAGGTACCCCCAGTTCAGACCTCTTAAGTTAGAGATGGTTAAAATGATCCAGGAGAGAGTTAATGGCTTGGACCACCATTAGGTGTGCTAGCAGTGAATTCTAGGATTCTCCACATATTTTTAAGATTGTGCTGATGGATCAAATGGGGCGTGTCGATAACGAGTCGAAGATTTTTGGCCTTTGCAACTGTCAAAAGCAGTTCCATTTGCTGAACAGTGTGGTAGAAGGAGCCTTGACGGAGATCAGGAGTCCAGTTTTGACCCTGAGCGATCAAACGAATTGAAGAACAAGGACCCCTGAGTTTCTTTTCCTAACTGTTATATTTTATTTTCACGGTTATTTTGTTGTTCTTCTTCTTTTTCTTTCCATGATTTTTCATGGTTTTTTTTTTTTTTTTTTTTTTTGTACGCAGAATCCAATAGCTTCTTAGCACCTCCACAGCTACCACCTTTGTCCTCTCTGTCCCTTCGGGTTACAGGAGTGCCGCCACACTCCCCCCCCCCCCCGTCTCCCTCCCCGACATTGTAGTCTCGACTGCAGCTAGAATGGTCATATGAAAATGGAAATCACAGCATGTTACTCCACGTCAAACCCAAGCCAGACAATTGCTTGAATCATCGCCCTCCTTTCATCCTTGAGCACCGCAATGTTGGCTTTTATCAGTAAGAATTTCACCCGCAAACAGAAAAGACGATCTGGGGAACTTTCGAGGGTTGTTCAGAAGAGGTAGTGTCTGAGATGTGCCGCGCGCGAGACCCACAAAGAGGACACGTCCTCGGGGTCAGTTCCGATCACGCAGACCTGCATTTCTCAGCGCTCGCTCGCGGGCAAAGCGACCCCTTGGCCTCATCCGCCGAAGACTTCATTTCCCAGGATGCCAAGGGGCGGAACCGGCCGGAAGGCTGTGTCCTCTCCGCGGGGCATGATGGGGGAGTTGGAGATTTCCATCATGGCGGCTTCCATTTCGGGCTACACCTTCAGCGCTGTGTGTTTCCACAGCGCCAACAGCAACGCCGACCACGTAGGTGCCGGGCCCCCCGCCGCGGCGGCTGGAGCCTCCAGCCTTGGTCCCGGGCCCGTGTCTGCGGCCCAGCCGGACCACTCGCGGCTCGCCCCCCCCTCCCGGGCTCCCGGGCGGGCCCTAGGGGCTGGTGACCCGGGCGGCTCCCGCCCCCGGCGAGCTCCTGCTACCCAGAGCTCCTTCGTCCCGGGGTTGGGCCCCCTCACTCAGTGCCTGCCGCCTCCTGACCCTCTCAGGACAGCCGTCTCCCTTTCAGCAAAGCTGTCTAGGTTGGCCGCCGGCAGTGTCAAGCGTCGCTAACTGGAGACCAAGCGTCTGCCCCTCCTAAGAGTCAGGCTTCTGGACTTGCGAGGGGCTCCCGGGGTCGGCAAAGAGCGGAGAGACCGAGCTTTAGTCTAGGAGCCGAGGCACCCAGCCCCGCCCGCCGGTCTCACAGGTTGTCGTGGGGTGCGACGAGGGAAACCATGACTGTCACTATTCCTACTTGTGAGATGCGTTCATGTGTTTTCTTCGCCTCAATGGAAAATGGAGAATGTAAACAGGAGTGTTAGGTGTCGGGTCTGCTTGCCTTGAAGTTGCACGTTTAGTTCCTTGGCGAATGTTTTAAAGCCACGGCGCTAATCGCAGTGAAATAGGGAAATGACAGGCCTACATATGAGTGATCGGAAAACGCATAGGCTTCGGAGCTCAGAGGGAGCAGAGCCTGTCTGCTTTAATATCTTTATTTTCCGAATTGTCTTTTAATGTCATTCGCCTAGCTGGAAGTTTCTTAGTGAAACTAGATAATTTTTATCTTTAAGTCCATAATTAATCTGCCCACGAAATTGAGAGATGGTTTTAAGAGATGTTAATAATGAGTTATTCAAATTCATTTAGTAAGTGGGGGGGGGGGGGTTGAGGTTCTCATTACAAAGCAAAATGATACACTGTAGAATAAGGAACTGGATTTGGTTTGATGTCTGCAACTTTAGCTTCCATTAATAAAAACTCATCTCATAGAGGTGATTCTGTTAGATAATTGGATGGCATTAAATTATTCTACTTTTCCTCTGTGTAGTGTTGATGGTAGAGATTAATGATAGGAGTACACACAACGTGGGTTTTTCCAGAGTTAGCAGATGTCTCTGGATGCTAAGGCCTTTGATGCTGGAGCTAGCTATTTAATAATGTAATACAGTTCCATGTATAGGTGGTTTGTGATACTCCTAGTGTCCATGAAAGTACTAAATATGGTTTCATTAATGCTTTTTAACATCTCTAGTTCTTGGAGTACTTAGTAATATCATAGTTTATGTAAAAGGCGAGGCTACTCTAAGAATAAGCAGCTACCTGTTGAAAAGCAGATCGTTTTTCTACAAATGGCAGGGAGATGGCTACATTCCTTAGATTGTTACTAATTTACTTCAACACCTATTTCTTTAGTATCTATTCTGTGCCAGGCATGGTAGTAGACTTCATGGAAGTTTTCACCGTGACAGTAGTTTGCAGGTGTATTTTATGTGACCATAGCTGGTTATGTTAACCTTGCCGCAATTATATATGTGGAATACTTTTGTCAATTTTACGTATTTTTAAGTTGAGGAACCAAATTTTGCCTTTGTAGCACATTCCTGTTTTTTCCAGGCAAGATATTAGTTTAAAACAACTCATTCTGTAGAGCTGGCTCTAGCAAGCTTTTTCCAGATAAGTAAATATTTTAGGCTTTGTGAGCCATGTGGTTTATGTAGCAACTGGTCAGTTCTGCTGTTGTACAGAGAAAGCAATCATAGACAATAAATTAATTAGGGTGACAGTTCCATAAAGCTTTATTTATGGACCCTGAATTTGAATTTCATATAATTTTCACATGTCATGAAATATTCCTATTTTTTCTTCAACCATTTAAAAGTGGAAACTATTCTTCGCTTGTGGGCTGTACACTCACAGGCATGAGGCTTGATTTAACCCACACACCGTAGTTTGCCTCCTCCTTCTATAAAGTAACAGTGTTCGGACAATCCAGACTAGCAGAAAAGAAGCACTGGTTCATACTTTGCTTTAGAATGTCTTGCTGTCATTGTTGACTTTTTCAAACTGAGGACTATGATAGAGGTCCCAGATAAAATATAGGGCACTCCGATAAATTGAATTTCAGATAAATAGGAAATAATTTTTTAGAGTAAGTATATCCTAAATATTACACAAAATTGTTTGTTTATCTGAAATTCAAATTTAACAGTATCCTATATTTTTATTTTCTAAATTTAGCATCCCTAGACTGTGGAACATTAGGAATCTGGATATATGTTCTTAAAATGTAAAGTTCTGTAGGAATTTTAAAAAATTGCTTTCACCTTAATCTTTATTAACTTGTTATAAAGAGAAAGCTGCTCTTGTGTAGTGAGAATTCTTAACTGAAAGGCTTTCGTTGGATAAAACAAGCTTATTTAGTCACTATTTCTCAAGCTAGTAGTCATAGATATTGCTTCAGGTTTGAGAGAATTTTTTTAAGGGAGATTTGTATATTACTCAAGATTGAGAAAAGCCCTATACGTGATAGTTTGGGAACTTAGGACACTCCCTCCCCTATTCCAATACAAAAGCTATGCTGTAAAGCATCTGTCCCTCCCTCCTCACCCCCACAGATTCCAACTGGGAGTGTTTTTAAACTAGGCAATCTCTGTATTTGATTCGAAGGGTCAGCCTGGAATAGAAAGGTACATAGTACAAGGTCACTGTTCCCACAGATACTCTCAGCCAGTATGTACTGAGCACCTGCTGTGTGTTGGGCACTGTGCTAGTTGCTGAGGTATACAGGCACAAAGTCCCTCTCACAGGGCTTAGATTTTTTTTTTTTTAAAGATTTTATTTATTTATTTGACAGAGAGAGATCACAAGTAGGCAGAGAGGTAGGCAGAGAGAGAGAGAGGAGGAAGCAGGCTCCCCGCTGAGCAGAGAGCCCCATGCGGGACTGGATCCCAGACCCTGAGATCATGACCTGAGCCGAAGGCAGCGGCTTAACCCACTGAGCCACCCAGGCGCCCCCAGGGCTTAGATTTTAGTAGGTATAGGCATTTGTTAATGTAAAGATGTGGCAAGTGGGAGAAGACTGAGAGGAAAACACAGGGGACAGAGTGTCTGGTGTGCCCTGTTTTTGTTACATTGGCCAGGGAAGGCCTCTCTGATAAGGTGCTGTTTGAGTAAAAAGCCAGATGGAGGGAAGGAGCAAGCCATGTGGTTCTCCCAAGAAAGGAGATTGCAAGGCATCCTGTTAGCCCATCCTCATAGGGAAGTTGCCGAGGCACATAGAGTTAATGTTCTGCACCGTGCTTGTGCTCAACATGACAGCAAGTGCTCCCACAGCAGGTTATGTGCTGCGTAATCCAGAATTTATGGCCTGTGTTCACCAAAGGTGTAAAGAAAGTAACCTCAGCGTTTATTGAGGAAGAACGTTCATGTGAGTGATTTATTTGCTGAAATTCTCATTTCCCACACCCTGTACAAGAGCAGTTCGTTGTGCATTGTGTTAACTTCTTTATCCTTGTATCGTTAACAGGGCTTTTAAAACAATGAAATAAATTATATGCTGTTACAGGAAAACAACCTTGGAATATTTCTGCTTCCTGAGCTTTTTTGATGTTGGTTATTACACTCGGTAGGATTTAGGAAGTGGATTCACTCTGCTTATTTTTGCTTCAAAAAAACAGGGTGTTTTTTAAGGGATTAAAATATTTCATTGTGTATGGAATCCTTTTTCCAAGCAATCTAGATAATAGGTACATCTCAGACTACTTTAGTCTTCTTGGTTTATAGAATAGAAAGCTTATTTGGATTAATGTCAAAATTATTTTAAAATTATAATGCTCTCAATTCGTCTTAATTCCAGTAAAAAATACTTTTAGTCTGCAACTATCTTTTTTTTTTTTTTTTTAATTACTTTCAGGAAGGATTTCTGCTGGGAGAAGTAAGACAAGAAGAAACCTTTAGCATCAGTGACTCACAAATCAGCAACACAGAATTTCTGCAAGTAATTGGTGAGTTTATCACCTAGCTTAGGAATATTTTTTCTGTATCAATGCTGTTTGTTTTGTTCTTTGGTCCTTAACTGGTTTTAATCTGAAAGATAAAAAGAGTACATAAAAAGCAGCTAAAATCACAATGCAAATCGTTTGCACTGATAGCTGGTATGAAATGCTTTAGGAGTGTGAACGTGCAGTGGTGGCTGTAAGGTTGGGTAGTCTATAAAGCTCTTATCCACCAACTGGTCTTTTATTGAATCGCTGTCTGCTCTTGCTCATGATGGTCTCTTCAAAACCACAGTCACCCTTAGATCGCATACTGGGCTGTTCCCCATTGTCGACATCACCACACACTGAAATGCAAGGATCTTTTGGGCTGGTCCTTCCTGGAGGGATCTGCCAAAGGTGTTCATACTTGTTTATAAGAGCTATTGGCTAAATCTACCCAGCCTTCTGGAGGACAATCCAAATAGTTTTGGGTTGATTGTTGGGGAAGATGAAGGAGTGTTTATAGATGCACTGACTATCTTTGGATCAGTTTCTCTCTCTCTCTCTGTGTCTTTCTTTTTTTTTCCTCTTTGGATCAGTCTCCTTTCGATAAATAGGGATCAGACTCCTTCCAGCTGCACATTGAGCATGTCACCAAACAGCGTATCCTGATACTCAGGTCTCAGCAAGGGGTGCTTCACTTAGGCCACCACCATTTACTAACCGTCTGTGTGTGAAGCGTGTGCCAGGCAAGGAGAGGAGTACCCAGGTGCATCCCTAATTCCTGGAGCGGGGCAGGATAGGACAAGTGCACAGAAGTCTCAGACAACTGTACAAGATGAGTACTATAAGAAAGGAACAGAGAAAATCCCCTCCCTGCTAGGGGGTAAAGGTAGTAGAGAGTAAAGGTATCCTGAAGGCAGTGAACTTAGGGTCAGGGGGGCAGTGGGTTCAGGGGAACACAGAGCAGGGAGTACACAAGATATACAGGTAATCTGGCCTGTTTCTATGTGGAGAAAATACAGAATGTGTGAAGGTGAGTGGTTTGGTTTGAAGTATTGCTGGAAGGTTAGGTTATGTTGCGACCACATCATCAATTTCAAGCCTTCCAGTTCTGATAGCCTTCTAGGATATGGGTTGGGAGGCCAGGATGAGGATTGAGGTGGGGTTAGGATTGGGGGAAAACAAGGAACAGTTCATTTCCTCAAGGACCCATACGATAAGACCCATTCCTCACAATACTGACTTGTTAAATAAAGACTCAATATACTGTCTCCAGCTGTTCTTTCACTGAGGTTTTGTTTTTATTTCTTGTAACTCTTTAAAATCCTAAAATGGAGAATTTGGTTTCATGGAACATGGGTGTAGTTTTATTGTTTGCACTTGGATTTTCAAAACTAATTTGGTATGCGAAGGTTAAAATGTCAGACGTAGTTAACAGACAGCACACCAAGCAAGAAAGAGCTCTGTTACCTAGTGTGACCATAAAAATAGTACTTCTGTTGAATATTCTGGCTATTTATTTATTTTAAAAGAAGTAGAATTGTAAATAATCAAATTCTACAGCTTCATGCACTGTATCTGATTCATAAACCTTCTGGTTCTTTCAGTAAATACGTTTCCATGGTACTGTAGATACAGAGAAGTACCAGTCGATAGAGCCCCAGTTAATGCAGCGCCATGACAACCATCTTCTGCTGCACAACGTTTAATTTATTAACTATATTCCGTTCATTGCATGAAACAGTTGTGGCTCTCATGGGCAAAGTATTTACTGGTGTTATCTTAGGTGCACTGTTACCATTGCAGTAGTTTTCTTTTGAAACTAAGTACATGTTCGAAATAGAAACAGGGACTCCAAACCTAGGTTGGAAGGCCAAAGGTTAGGTCAAGTGCCCTGAGTAGTATTCCAGACCAGTGGTATCAAGAAATTTTCTTGCATAGCCTAACTTCAGAATAAGATGTTTTAAATAAAATTGAGTCTACTGAAGTTGTTATTTATTGCAAATGACTGAATCCACGCACGGACACTTTTACTCTGTA
Organism: Mustela nivalis; assembly: GCF_964662115.1. Lineage (NCBI taxonomy): Eukaryota > Metazoa > Chordata > Mammalia > Carnivora > Mustelidae > Mustela > Mustela nivalis. The sequence goes on from NC_139021.1 coordinate 180,205,920, forward strand.
CAGTAAGGACTGCATCCAGAGTGCTACATTTTGAACACGATGTGTCGCATTCTGTGTTAACTGCATATTAATTTTAAAAGCTGGGCTGACTCACTTTCAGCAGAGTTGTCTACCCTTAGTTCTAGAAGGGGAGGGAGCAGGCAGCCACGGAAGAGCTTCCTTAGTTAATTAGATGATGCCACTGCAGTTACTGGAAAGGATGGAGGAGGGAGTAGTGGAACTGTTGAGTCTCCATCAGGAGAGGAGAAGCAGAGGTAGGAAGATCAGTGAGACTAGGCGGAGGTGGGGGTGGGGCGGGGGGCTGGGGAGGACTGCTAAGGGAATGAGTGCAGTCATACCTACATGAAGAGCAGTCTGCCGTGTGGATGAACTGCAGAGGCGTGGCCGACTCTGGAATCCCACGCAGGGCTGCCCTGCTCCTGCCGGTTTCCAGCGGTCTATCCGCCAGTGTGCCTGCCAGCTTCGTTGCAGTCTGCATCCTGATCATGTTCGAGGCCTTCACCCTGTTTTTTCCACGGAGGGTTTAGGCATTGCAAAAAGTCTTACAGAGAAAGGTCCAACTTTCTTTAGCAAATGCCACATGATATCTAGGGCGTATCTTAAGTGTGCTGCTAATCCCGGTTGTAAATCACGACAGAAGTCTGCTGGGGCAGTTGATGACAGCACTGTGTGTTTGGGAATCCAGATCCACTGTAGGGTTTTTAAGAAATATTCGTTCCTTTAAAGGAGAAGGTGGGCTTTTCTTTCTTTTTCCTGAGCCCTCTGTAAAGTTTTTGCTAAAAATGTTCCACATTCTAATTAATTTACTCATAGTACCTCAGAAATAATATAGGATGGCACACTGTATTATTGCTGGTGGTAAAAGAAGGAACAATTTCTGGATGAAGTTTTCTTATTTGCATCACTGTGTCAACAGCCATGCCAGGCAAGGAAGCTTGTCTTTCCAGTGGAAGGATTGCATCTGTGCGTATGTTTTTGCAGCATTGACATCAGTACAGAAGCTAACGGGCAGAGTCCCATGGCCACCAGGGTCATGGTTTCATTTTAATTGTGTTAAAGTGGCAGCCTGGAGCTCTGTGGCTGTGGCTTTTTAGACAGCAGGTGATGAGTTTCTGTCTCGAAGAATGTTAGGAATAGGATCGAGTGGTTAATTAGTCTCATGGTCTTAGAAAGCCACCCAGATCCTAAGCCCCCTGATGAGCCTGAAGGACTTGTTTCCTCTGGGTAATCAGAGCAGTCTTTCCAGAAGCTGTTAGGATCTGCCTTACAAAGGACTATTTCCCTTGGTGTTGACCATCTTTGAAGGGGTTAACAGGCGTCCAGAGCTTTCTCCTCTCTTTCCGTTCAGGACGTTCAGGACGCCTGGCCCAGCTTGTTCTGGGTTATTGGTTGTAGGGAGGTTAGGCCCTCCTCTCCCCAAGCTGCCCTCACCCTGCTTATCCGCTTTGATTAAATGCTTTCAGTTAGCTGTTACTTTTCCCTCTTATGCTTTGTTTAACTAGGTGAGATTGCATGAGGGCGCACAACGGCTGTGTGTTCCTGAGTAAAAGCTTTCGGCTATGTGCTCATCAGCCATGGGTAAATGGAAACAGAACGTGTTCTCCAGCTTAATTCGTCCTGAAAAGGTGTCCCTGAGTTTCAGTGTTGAGAAGACACACTGCCCTCACTAGTGTACATGCAGCACCTATATGGGAGAGGAAAACTGTCTTTTTATTGTTTGAGGTTTCAGTAAACAAACAAGTAGGCTATTTTGTACTTGCCTGTGTCTTACATGATTAACTAAGCTGTGTTCCTTCTTTCTAATTACAGAAATCCATAATCATCAGCCGTGTTCAAAGCTTTTTAGGTAAGCCACATCTTCCTTTGTCACTTTTAGTCCTTATTGAAAGATTAATTGATTAAAAACTATTGAATTTAGGCTTGTACCTGATTGTGGCTATGAAGTCCCAGGTGTAACTGAGGGCATCCAAATTCACTTGTTTATTGAGTGTCCAGTGTGTGTAAGGTTAGAGATAGGGGAGGGATGGTGTAAATCTTGGCCTCCATGATTTACAGTGAGAGTCTACTCCAGCAGCCTCCCAAGCAAGGGCTTTTCAGCCACAGAGCAGGAAGTTAGTCAAGAATCCCATACAGATAAAAGAATTTAATGGGTGTTTTTAAGAAGAATAAAACATGTTCAGTGTTCAACTTTAAAATGCAAGGAAAGGAAACATGGAACTTTCTTTTTGCATGTATGTGTTAACATACACTAGTTACATACTAAGACCAACTAAAGGACAGCAAGAGAAAGAAATGGGAGGAGCGACATTCCGAAGGGAGGCAGCAAATGACAGATGTGTGGCGGGTGAGAGAGACAAGGGCCAGTACCCCCATCCACTAGACTTCTCCCCACCAATATGCAGGCCTCTGTCTGCTCTCTCAGCCCCAGAGCCCTCCACCTGCTGGCTGGTGTGATGATTTCAGCTCCTTCAGCACCCCCCGGCCCAGCATGTTCTACCTTCCCAGCAGCCAGTACTTCCCTTCCCGGAGTAGGATTCGGCATTCTTGGTCAGCACTCCCTTCTCTAACAACTGCCAACCCTTGGTGCCTGGCTGTTCCTGCTGTGTGTCCCCTGCAGCTTTCACCCTGGTCCCTGTCCTGTTCTTAGCTGACCCACATACCTAGGCCCTTGCACCCAAGAACTGCTGGGGGGCCCCCGCCCCACCACACACAGATACCCATCCATTTATTATTTTAGAAGATTGTCCTCATGCAGGAAGTTTACCTGTGGACAAAGTCTAAAGGCAGCCAAGATCCTCATCACTTTTAGGTTTGCATGTAACTGAAAGAGGAGTGGGAAGCAAGACAAGCAGTTTGTTCGAGAAGAATCTCCGAGCAAATGAAAGGATTCAGGCCATGGTTCACACATTGGCTATGTTTGGTCCACACAAGTGTCTGATTTGGCCCTGACTCTGCGAAGCTCTTCTAGGTGTGCCCTGTTTTGCCCTTCTGAGGAATTGCATGTAAGGCTGTCAGTAAAATTGTCTCAGAGGGATTTAACTAAGTTTAAATTACATACCTATAATTCTTACAGTGGAAGGAAACCTTAGAAGTCATGTGTCTGCTCCAGACTCTTTCTTCTGTATAGAGGGAAGTGGAGAGCACGTAGGTTCAGTGGCTTGCCCAGGATCATGCAGTGAGAAGCAGAGCTGGGCTGGGGCTAGTATCTCTTGACTCCCAGTTCAGTGGGTTTTCTTTGTTTGTTTTGTTTTGTTTTGACCATTTCTCGAACTTCTTACTGCTTTATAAGGCCTGGGCCTAATGGTTGTGGGTTGAGGGAGGAAGGATGGCTTTCCCTTTTTTTTAAAAAAGATTTTATTTATTAGAGAGACAGGGAGAATGAGTGCAGGGAGGAGTAGAGGGAGAGGGAGAAGCAAGCTCCCTGTTGAGCAAGGAGCGTGAAGAGGGACTCGATACGAGGACCCAGGGATCATGACCTGAGCCTGAAGCAGACGCTTAACCAACTGAGCCACCCCCGGTGTCCCAAGAATGGGATTCCTAAAAGCACAGTCAGTGGTAGAAAAACCCAAACATCATTATGCCTGCTTACTGTAGGATCCTGGTCGGCTAGGTCTGTTTGAGGGGCAGACCTGGCTTCAAAGCCCAGCTCTTCCATCTTCCACCTGTATAGTTTGGGGCAAGTCACTTAAGTATCTTTACCTACAAAACTGGGAATAAAACTTGGGACACGTTGGGCTGCAGTAATACCTATTTACCAGCACTGAAGCAGGAATGAAAAGAAATAAGTTGAGAAAGCATGCAGCCAGGCCTCTTAACCATTCAACAGATGTTCATTTCCCTTCTGCATTTCTCAGAAAATAAGCTCCTGTATTCTTTTTTCCCCCATAAGTAACTGATACTTAGAAACAAGGAAAAGATGTCACAGCCATTGGAAACCACACGTTTTCTAATTACTTGCTATCAGTATCTCCCACATGTGGAAGTAATACCTTTTGAATGTAACAGTCTCTTGAGTATTCTTTGATGCAAAAGATATATCATCAATAAAGCACTGAGATTGATTTCTCTGGTTATCTGTTGAAGATAAGCAATTGTATCTTTATGTCTTGATTACCAACTTTTAGGATCCAGGGACCCATAGACACATGAGGCTAAGTATATTCATTTCCAAAATACCATATGACTTTAATAAAATGTATTTTCTTTTAAAAAAAAACAGTTTTTATGACTATGCAAGCAAAGTTAACGAAGAGAGCTTGGACAGGATTCTTAAGGATCGGAGAAAGGTATGTCCTGTTTGTTGCCCAGTCCGATTTGGAAATCACTGTTTATTTTATTACCTAAACTTAAAACCAGAAGGGAATGTAAAATGAAACAATAGGATTTGATATTAATGTATGAGAGTTCTGTTGACTTAAGTAGATTTTAAGGGTAAATGCAGATGTGAGATAATGTTTATAACCTATCAATAGAAAAAAAAATTTAGATATTTATAGTGTGATTCTATTATGTAAAAATCAGAAGGAAAAACAAGAACCATACTCTAGAGAGTTAAAAATTAGTTTAGTTGATTCTGAGTGGTTCTTTTTTTCTCTTTTGTAATTTAAAAAGTAATTTTGCAAGTATCTTACATACATGCATTAATTTTATAACCAGGAAAAATAGTTCTAAAAAAGGTAAGTCATAATTAAACATCTCTGGATATGTTACCCTTTCAAGTTCAATTAATGCCAAACATAGATGTTTTTCCAAAAGGTCATGTGTTTATTGTTTCTGTCAACATATGCATATAATGTTCTGATTATGTATGGTAAGCAAGTCTGAATAGAATTGAAAATGAACCAGTTTTATTGCTGCGGCATTGTCTGATGATCTCATTTATAATTTATTCTGTTGTACCATGTGTGGGTTTTACTTTTCTACCTTGAAATATTAATTCCAGAAAAGTAGATTTGTTATTAAACCATGCCTTGAGGAAAAAAAATATTAACAAAAGTTTTCAGTTTGTCACAAAAAAATGCCTTTGTTTAGAAGTGTGTATTATGAAAAAGCTTTTAAAAGATTACTTGTGGAAAAAAAGAATCAGCACCGTAGGACTTGGTTCCCGAGGTGTCTGAAGAAGGGCACCAGGAGTAAGGGTGCAGTCAGAGTAAGTCAGCTGCCTGGGCGATGGGCGGGCTGGCTCAGTTGCGTCGTCAGTTGGAAAAGCAGAAAGAAAAGCAGGTAAGATGAAAGGAAGACTGGGAAGGCCGGAAGAAAGGACAGACCGCTTTATGGATGTTGATGAGCTCAGGTCTCTGGAATTGGACCCCGTCACCATCCACCCGGGAAAGGGAGTTAGAGCGGCCACAGACATTGGGGTCCAGCTCTCTTGTTTTCAGTGACGTGCCCAGGAGCATATGTTCTGGAATCTCTCAGGAGTCCGACCTTCCTATCCTAGCTCCAACCTATCTCCTCATTCCATTTATATTTTAGACAGTGAACTTTTATTATACTTTCTAAAACTGAAATTTCTTCCATGAAAATTCTCTTTCGAGCAGTTTTCTAGAGTATTTACTACACATTAAAAGTAACAGGAGTATTTTTTTTTTAAAGATTTTATTTATTTATTTGAGAGAGAGAATGAGAGAGAGAGAGAGTGCATTAAGGTCAGAGGGAGAAGCAGGAGCCTGACGTGGGGCTTAATCCCGGGACTCCAGGATCATGACCTGAGCCGAAGGCAGTTGTTTAACCAACTGAGCCACCCAGGCACCTATATATTTTTTTAAGATTTTATTTATTTGGAAGAGAGAGAGAGACAGCATGAGTGGGAGGAGCAGAGAGGGGGGTAGAAAGAGAATCTTGAGCAGACTCCACGCTGAGTGCAGAGCCTGATGTGGGGGTCAATCCCACAACCATGACCTGAGCTGAAACCAAGACTGGGATGCTTAAGCGACAGTACCACCCAGGTGCCCTGAAGTATTTTTTTAAATAGATGAAAAAAATTCGAAGTGACAAAAATGAATAAAGAATATGAACAGGAAATTCACAAAAGAAAAAAGAAATACACAAATGGCCAAGAAATAATGAAAAGATGTTTATTTTCAATCTGGAAATGCAAACTGAAACAGCATGATGCTATTTTCTTGCTCATTAGATTAGCAAAAGTGTAAAGGGATTGCTAATACCCAGTTTTGGGTAAGGCTTTGGGAAATGGGGAAGCTGTAGTTGGTGGGAATGTAAGTTGATGACAAACAGTTAAGAGTTTTGCAGTAACAGAATTTTATTTTTAATTTTCTTTCTATTATTACTAAAGTAATCTTGATGCTCAATGTGGGGCTCAGACTTAGGACCCCAAGGTCAAGAGTTACGTGCTCCACATACTGAGTCAGCCAGGCGCTCTGCAGTAACAGAATTTTAAATACGCAGTCCCACCTCTAGGAATCTGGCCCAAGTAAACATTTGGATCTAGGAACAAAGTTATGAAAGGTTGGCGTTAATGAATAGCTCAACTCTGTGCCAGGCCGTGTTCTAAGCACTTTCCGGGTGTTGGAACTAGGAGGTAAATTGCTGTTCTTACCATCCCCATTTTACAATTGAGGAAACAGGGGTGAGTGCCTTGCTAAAGGTCCCCAGTGGGTAATGGTGGAACCCAAGGTTAACCCCAGCAGTCTGGCCTCGGAACCCAGCATGCAAGGGTGTTTATTGTGTCTTTGCTTAATAGTAAGGGTTTTGAAAGCAGTCTAAATGTCCACCAATGGGAAACGGTCAAGTCGGTTGTGTTGACACCTCTATACTGTGGGATATGAAGCAGCCATTGCAAAGCATGAGGGAAGTTCTTGGGTAATGCCCTAGAAAGATCTCAAAGTTGGGTTACATGAGAAAAGTAGTGTTATAATTTGAGCCTGTTTTATGTAAAAACACAAATCTGAATGAGTATTTAGATGTACAGAAAAAGATCAGGAAGGAAGGCAGCCAAACTTAAAAGTGTTTACTTTGGGGAAGGGAATGGAGAGGTGCTGCTGAAGAAGGAGAACTTTATGGGAAAAGTTTGTAACAGTGTTCGTTAATTGAAAATAAGTTGGGAAAAAAAAAAAAGAGGAGTCTACCAGGTAGGGTTTTGTTTCGTTTCTGTGTTTTGTTTTGTTTTGTTTTTAGCTGTAGATAAGGACACATTTCTTAATTAATTTGGGGGTTTAAAACTCGGATATGCCGGGGGAGCCTGGCTGACTCAGTAGAATTTGTGACTCTTGACCTCTGGGTCATGAGTTCAAGCCCCATGTTGGGTGTAGAGCTTATTAAAAAAATTAAATTGGGGCACCTGGGTGGCTCAGGCAGTTGAACATCTGACTCTTGATTTCTGCCCAGTTCGTGATCTTAGGGTCATGCATAGGATCTACTATCGAGCCCCACACTTGAGATTCTCTCTCTCCTTCTGCCCCCACTGCCCCCAGCTCGTATACTTGTTCTCTCTCGCTCAAGTAAATAAATAAAATCTTTAAAATAATAATAATTAACAAAGTAAAATTGGATTTGCTCTTTTGATCTTTAGTACATCCTACATCTGTTGTTATCTGGAAGGTATGTGGCTCTCAAATGTAGAAACTCTACAACATTGCTAAAACTTTTTTTTAACCATAGACTTAAGATAGGGGCTAATGTTTTATTTTTCGTTTTTTTAAGTAGGCTCCACAGCCAGGGAGAGCCCAACATGGGGCTCAATCTCACGACCCTGAGGTCAAGACCTGTGCAGAGATCAAGAGCTGGACTCTTAACCAACTAAGCCAGCCAGGCATCCAAAGGCTAATGATTTGATATGAGAATCCCCCAGTAGGTACAACATGGTCATCTACTGCAACGTGCAGAATTACTGCCCTGGCAGACTACGTCTTGTGTTTACCAAGTTTGCACAAGCCTCAGGTTTGGGGCCAAGGCCAAAAAAGCAAGTGAGAAGGGGGTTTCTGCCTTCTGGAATCATCTGCTGTGCAGTAGATGATGATAAACATAACGGCCACGTTAATATCATCGTAAGGCCCAAAGGCTCATGAGGTGAAGATAACCAGCATGTCCTCTATTGGGGACGGTTGCTTTGGCTCCAAAGAGTATAAGTGACTATCTAGTTGAGAGTAGAGAGGAAAGTCTTTGTGAGAAGTTGTCTATGAAACTTTGGCTGAAATAAGGTTGTAGGGAAAGATGTCCACAGTTTTTCATCACGGCCCAGGCATAATTGTCAGAAATGGGCTTTTTAGCGTCAGGAAGTTTCTCAGTAGCCTTGCAACGATCTTGTTAGCTCTAAAAGGTACAATCATGGGTGTCAACAAATGTGAATGAATTTGGCATCTCATCTTTCATTAATAAGAATAATGGGGTTGTCCTTTTAGCATATAACAAATGAATACGTTGATTTCTGTCTGTTGATATCCAAAATAAATGCATCAGGCTCCTGTCTCTCAGAAAATACAGGTAGAATAAAACAGTTGGAATCCACGTAAGTGAAAAGCATTATGCCTCATCCAGTAGCCACCTGTAAGATTCTGTTCATCAGTGAGCGTTTCATGAGAGCACCCAATGTTCTGGCAAAGCTTAGGTCTCTGCAGGGTGCCAGGGAGAGGGAGTAGAGACACCCCCAGGCCTCTGAAGGAGCTGACTCCAGTGTTATTCCTCATGCCCCAGACATACTGCTCAGAGTGCGACATGCCATGTTCTCAGGCATCAATACCTCTAGCCAGGCGATGGCTTTTCTTACCGACTTCTTCTTCTTTTTTTTTTTTTAAAGGAAACTACCTCTCCACATTTTCTTTTTTTTTTTGGTATTTTATTTTTTATTTCAGCTTTACTGAGGTACAATGGACATATAAAACTGTAAGATACTTAAAGTGTACATTGTGTTAATTGGGTAAGCGTATACATTGTGAAATGATTCACTGTGATTTCCCCATTGTGAAAGGATTAAGGATGGTATTTTAATCTAAATGTTTCATTAAATGAGAGTAAGTGTTCAAAAGGCGCCTCTATTTCCCTCTCTTCATCTTTACATGTGGAGGGGCTTCAGCTGGAGCTTTGGTTTTCTTTCCTTTTCTTTTTCTTTTTTTTTTTTTTTAAAGATTTTATTTATTTATTTGACAGAGATCCCAAGAAGGTAGAGCAGCAGGCAGAGACAGAGGGGGGAAGCAGGCTCCCCGATGAGCGGAGAGCCTGATGCAGGGCTCGATCCCAGGACCCTGAGATCATGACCTGAGGCGAGAGCAGAGGCTTAACCCTCTGAGCCACCCAGGCGCCCCTGGAGCTTTGGTTTTCCAAGTGTGGTCCCTGGACCGGCAGCATTAGCGGCACCTGGGAACTTGTTAGAACCTACTCTTCACTCATCGTCATGTGACCAGTTTGGAATTGTGAAGTTACCATTGTACAGTGGAAAAGACAGGTTTCCCATCTTGGCTGTCACTCGTGAGCTCAGTGACTTTGCACAAAACATCTCTTATAGGATTTACAGTGTCAGAAGTGTTTGGGTTTCCTTTTTGTTTAAAGAATATCGGGGTGGCCTGGCTGGCTCAGACGGCAGAGCGTGTGAGTCTTGATCTCAGAGTTGTGAGTTTGAGCCACATTGGATGTAGAGATTACTTAAAAAATAAAATCTTTTTTTTTTTTTTAAGATTTTATTTATTTGACAGAGAGAGAGAGAGACAGTGAGAGAGAGAATACGGGTGGAGGGAGTGGGAGAGGGAGAAGGAGGCCTCCCGCTGAGCTGGGAGCCTGATGTGGGGCTCGATCCCAGGACGCTGGGATCATGACCTGAGCCGAAGGCAGTTGCTCAACAACTGCCTCCCAAAATAAAATCTTTTAAAAAAGTTAGAAATTTAAAAAAATATCATAGTTAATTGCTTTATATAATTAGAAGTTATACTTTATGTTCAGTAATACTCCATGCAGGCAGGAACTATTCCTTGGTTTCCTGTAGTTACTTAATTATGTTGTGAACCCAGTGGAGAAGACATTACTTGCCTCCCAGGGTTGTTAAAATCAGTGAAAATAGTTGTAATAAAGCTACCTGGGGGCCTGGCACGTGGGCTCAACAAAGATTGGTTCACTTCCTACATGAAAGTACCAAAATAGAATCTAAATTTACTATTAATTTTATTATTTATTTATTTTTACTTATTTACTTTTTAAAAAGATTTCTTTATTTATTTGAGAAAGAGACCGAGAGTATGAGTGGGAGGGGCAGAGAGAGAAAGAAACTCAAGCAGATTCTGTGCTGAGTGTGGAGCCTGATGCTGGGCTCGACCCCACAACCCTGATATCGTGACCTGAGCCAAAATCAGGAGTCAGATGCTTAACTGACTTGTGCCACCCAGGCGCCCCTAAACTTACTGTTCGTTTTTTAAAAAAGATTTTATCCATTTATTTGAAAGAGAACACGAACAGGGGATGGAGCAGAGGGAGAGTGAGGCTCCCTGTTGAGCAGGGAGCCCGATGTGGGACTCCATCCGGCACTCCGGGATCATGGCCTAAGTTGAAAGCAGATGCATAAACAGCTGAGCCACCCAGGCACCCCTTTACTGTTAATTTTAATATGACACTAACAATTTTAAGCTACCTTTACTTCTTTTTTTTAGGCTGACTTATTTATTTATTTATTAAAGATTTTATTTATTTATTTGACAGACAGAGATCACAAGTAGGCAGAGAGGCAGGCAGAGAGAGAGGGGGAAGCAGGCTCCCCGCTGAACAGAGAGCCCGATGCTGGGCCAGATCCCAGGACCCTGGGATCGTGACCTGAGCCGAAGGCAGAGGCTTTAACCCACTGAGCCACCCAGGTGCCCCAACTTATTTATTTTTAAAGATTTTATTTTATTTATTTGTCAGAGAGAGAGAGCACACAAGCAGTGGGAACAGCAGGCAGAGGGAGAAGCAGGCTCTCTGATCAGCAAGGACCCTGATGTGGGACTTGATCCCAGAACCCTGGGATCATGACCTAAGCTGAAGGCAGCCACTTCACTGACGGAGCCACCTAGGAGTCCAAGCTACCTTTACTTCTTCTTCTTTTTTTTTTTTTTTTTTTTTAAGATTTTATTTATTTATTTGACAGAGAGATCACAAGTAGGCAGAGAGGCAGAGCAGAGAGAGAGGGGGAAGCAGGCTCCCTGCTGATCAAAGAGCCCAATGTGGGGCTCATTCCCAGGATCCCGGGATCATGACCTGAGCCGAAGGCAGAGGCTTTAACCCACTGAAGCCACCCAGGCACCCCAAGCTACCTTTACTTCTTGAAACAGGATTTTCACTTAAAAAAAAAAGTGTTTCACAGAATGAGGCTATATGAAGATTATTCCTTTGATAAAGAGTTGATTGTCTCTACAGTGGAGATTTTCAAACTCTAGTATAAACAAGAAAAAAACTCAAGGAACTTATCTTAAATTCAGATTCCTGGTTCTCCCCTTGGACATTTTAATTCTGCAGGTTTGGGTGGGCCCAGGAGCATTTTAGTAAGTGCCCAGATGTCCCGAGGATCACGTTATAAAAGATACTCTTCCAGGGAGCATATCAGTTTAATCGACTTGGGCAGTTTAGTTATCCTGTAGTTAGAGCCGATGAAGCTAAACCTCTTTTTTTTTTTTTTTTTTTTTCTTCTTGTGTACCGTATTTTTTCTTCAAAGATTTTATTTATTTATTTGACAGAGAGAAATCACAAGTAGATGGAGAGGCAGGCAGAGAGAGAGAGAGGGAAGCAGGCTCCTTGCCAAGCAGAGAGCCCGATGTGGGACTCGATCCCAGGACCCTGAGATCATGACCTGAGCTGAAGGCTGTGGCTTAACCCACTGAGCCACCCAGGCGCCCGAAGCTAAATCTCTTAAATCTTTGTATGGAGGTACAGTTGCCATACAGTGAACTGCACATATTTAATAGTATTTACTCGGATACATTTTGAAATATTTATATACCCATGAACCCGTCAGTGTAATAAGATAATGACTATACCCTTGCAAGTCTCCTTTGCCCTTTTCTTTTTAAAAAAATATATCTTGTTCAAGTATAATTAATGTACAGTGTTAAATTAACTTCAGGTGTACGATACAGTGACTCAGCAATTCTGTACGTTACTCAGCGCTCATCGTGATCAGCGCACTCTCAGTTTTCTTCACCTATTTCAGCCGTTCCCCCTTCACCCCCACTCTGGCCACCACCAATTTGCTCTCTGTATTTAAGGGTATGTTTTTTGGTCTCTTTGTTCATTTGTTTCATAAGTTCCACATATGAATAACATCATGTGGTATTTGTCTTTCTCTGACTGATTTCTTTCAGTTAGTGTTAAACTCTCTAGATCCATCCATGTTGTTGCAGATGGTAAGATTTCATTCTTTTTTAAGGCCGACTAATATCCCACTGTGTATATATATGCTACTTTTTTTTTTTTTTAACATTTTACTTATTTATTTGACAGATCACAAGCAGGCAGAGAGGCGGGGTGGGGGGAGCAGGCTCCCTGCTGAGCAGAGAGCCCAATGCGGGGCTTGATCCCAGGACCCCGGGATCATGACCTGAGCCGAAGGCAGAGGCTTTAACCCATTGAGCCACACAGGTGCCCCTCTATGCTACTTCTTTATCCATGTATCTATTGATGGACATTTGGGCTGCTTCCATACCTTGGCTATTGTAGATCATGCTGCAATAGACAATAGGTATGGGTGTATCTTTTCAAATTAGTGTTCTTGTATTCTTCTGGTAAATACCTGGTAGTGGAATTACTGGATCATATGGTATTTCAGTTCTTAAATTTCTGAGGAACCTCCCCTCTGTCTTCCACAGTGGCCACGCCTGTTTGCCTTCCCATCACCAACAGTGCACAGGGTTTCTTTTTCTCCACATCCTTGCCAACACTTGTTTCTTGAAAAATTTTTTTTTTTAAGCTGTTCTGACAGGTGTGAGGTGATAACTCATTGTGGTTTTGATGTGCATTTCCGCAGTGAGTGATATGGAGCATCTTTTCATGTGTCTGTTGAGCATCTGTATGTCTTCTTTGGAAAATTATCTGTTTATGTCCTCTGCCCATTTTTTAATTGGATTATTTGGTTTTTTGGTGTTGAATTGTATGAGTTCTTTTTTTTTTTTTTTTAAAGATTTTATTTATTTGACAGAGAGAGATCACAAGCAGGCAGAGAGGCAGGCAGAGAGAGAGGAGGAAGCAGGCTCCCTGCTGAGCAGAGAGCCCGATTCGGGCCTCGATCCCAGGACCCTGAGATCATGACCTGAGCCGAAGGCAGCGGCTTAACCCACTGAGCCACCCAGGCGCCCTGAGTTCTTTTTTTTTTTTAAGATTTTATTTATTTATTTGACAGACAGAGGTCACAACTAGGCAGAGATGCAGGCAGAGAGAGAGGAGGAAGCAGGCTGTCCGCAGAGCAGAGAGCCTGATGCGGGGCTTGATCCCAGGACCCCGGAATCATGACCTGAGCCGAAGGCAGAGGCTTTAACCCACTGAGCCACCCAGGTGCCTCTGTATGAGTTCTTTATGTAGTTTGGATAGTAACCTCTTTCTGGATGCATCATTTGCAGATATCTTCTCCCATTTAATAGCCACCCAGGTGTCCGAGTTTTTTATTTTGATGTAATCCCTGTAGTTTATTTTTGCTTTGTTTCTCTCGCCAAAGAACATGTATTTAGAAGAATGTTTCTATGGCTGATGTCAAAAGATTACTGCCTATGTTTTCCTCTAGGAATTTTGTTTGTTTATTCATTCACCTGTTGATGAACAACTGGGCTGCTTTTTAGTTTTGAGCTGTTGTATGTCAAGCTGCTACGAACATGTGTACAAGTGTTTGTATGGATACATTCAGAATTAAATTCATTAAGATTTCATGCAACCTTTCATCCTTTTTTCCTTCTGTTTTTACTGCAGAAAGTTATTGGATGGTACAGATTCCGGCGAAACACACAGCAGCAGATGTCGTACCGAGAGCAGGTTATCCATAAGCAGCTCACCCGCATCCTCGGGGTGCCCGACCTCGTGTTCCTTCTCTTCAGCTTCATCTCCACCGCCAACAATTCCACTCATGCTTTAGAATACGTTCTCTTTAGACCAAATCGAAGGTAAAGAAAGCGTTCCCACCAGCCTCAAATAAATAGTAAAGATGTTGGTACATATAATTGGGATTTATAACTTTGAAAATGTGCATTTTGTAGCATCTTTAAAGAAAAGCTTTTATAATTCCCATTCAGCTAGTTTTCTTTGTTTGAGAGAAGGTGTTTTCCTGTCAGCTGTATAAATTAAAATGTTTTGAACCAAGAAGCATTAGCGAGATATGTTAATTGTGCATAAATTCTTACAGGAATACACAGCTGGAAATCATCATTTGCTTCTCCATGATCCATTATGTAGATACACGGTTTTACTGCTCTGGAAGTCTGTAATTTTAAAACCAATTTCAAAGACAAAATTGTCAAATTGATCCACCTACTGGTTAATGAAGGTTTTGCATTGTGAACTTGTGAAAGCAAAAAAAAAAAAAAAAAAAATCATACGATTATGATGTCTATCAATAAGAGAAAGGTTTCCTTCTGGAAGTTCACTTGTAGATTATATTACATCAACATCAACGGAAACAAATTCTTAACTAGCCATCTGCAAGGTTTCATTAATCAGTCAATCAGCAGGTATTTCCTGAGCTCTTAAAACCACCTCAGCACTCTGCCCATTGCTGTGGGACATGACCTCTGTTCTCAAGAAGTTTACCGTCGAGTTTCTACTCACTCAGGCGTCCTTGGTCATCTGTGCAAGTAGCTGCCCCATGAAGCCTGTTAATTCAGCAGCGCAGAGACCCAGAGTTCAGGAAGAGCAACGCCTTTAACATGGTCTCTCTGGATCCTCCCGCAGGTATAATCAGAGGATAAGCCTTGCCATCCCCAATCTAGGCAACACTAGCCAGCAGGAATATAAAGTGTCTTCAGTGCCAAACACTTCTCAGAGTTACGCCAAAGTTATCAAAGAACATGGGTGAGTTGAAAGTACAATGAAAATGTCTTCCTGTCTTTTGTGAGGAGTGCTTAACAGGTTTATGGAGACATGTAAAATCAATTTTGATGTGATGGAAACTGATGGTGGAATGTGGTCAGGTCATCCTCTAGACCACCACCACCGAATATCAGACTTTTGTGCTGATCAAAAAGATCATTTGTTTTTACCGGTGATTTTTTTAAACATTTGCTACAAAAAAAAATTTTTTTTTTTTTATGTAAAAGTTTGGACAGAGTATGTATATTTCTGAGGTTCCAAAGCTAAATGTGGCCAACAAAAAATATATAGCTTTTTATTATTTTTCAAGTTGTCTTGGTAACATGGGTTCTTTTTTTTCCCTTTCTGTAATTCTAGTAGCGTGGGCATTGTTGCTCAGACAGTCACTTGGAGTTGCAGCATTTATGTAATAAATGAAGGTGCAAATGATAGGAAAATGCCTTTCGGGCCCATAGCAATTAAAATAATTTTGTGACCTCTTTTTCCTGTCTTCCAGTACTGACTTTTTTGACAAGGACGGAGTCATGAAGGACATCAGGGCGATTTATCAGGTTTATAATGCACTTCAGGAGAAAGTGCAGGTAACCAAGTTATTCACTAGTTTTTGTCTTATTTCTAATGCCCAATGCTTTTAGTTCTACTTTAATTTTTAATAATCTCCCAACTGACGAATGAATCATGGTCCAAAAGTCAGAATGTACCTTCCCAAAATAATCTCAGATGTGCAAGGTAGTTACTCATACTGGCCTACAAAAGGCTGTCTCATGATTGGCCCGAAGTAGAGTCTGAAGTCTAGCATTTCTGTTACTATTCTGAATGCGCGTGCCCCTTTGATAACCGTGTTTACTTTCGGGAAATCTCTTCCGAGTTTAGAGGATTGCTAAGACCCCAGCTGTCTCCATCAGTATGCTCGAAGTTGAGATGCATCAGAGGGCACCCGTAATTGGTACAGCTCTGCCCCTTTGCTCTGGGTCACTCGCTTTGCCCCCAGCTACCTCATTGAGTGGGAGGATTGCGCTGGAGCCTCTTCATTCCTAGTCATTCATGCAACAAATATTTATGGAAACGTCTCCTACCAGCCACTTACTGAGCTAGGTGCTCCCAGTGCTTTCCCACGATCTTTTCATCATCCCCAGTGTGTTCTTAGGAGTCATTTACCCTAAACCCTAAGAACAAAAGAGGCTTTGAGAACAAGAAGAAGGGTGGCAGGCCGGATAGAAGCTCTCCCAGGCCCAGAGAGAGCCTAGCTTTGAGGAAGAAGCCGCAGGGAACAGAGAAGGGAATGTAGGCAGCTGCTGAAAAAGAAGAAAGCAGAGGGGTCGGCCTGGGGCTGAAGAGGAAAGCCCACAACAGGCAGTTTCCAGCGCTGGCGCTCCACAGTCGGGTCGCGGCCCGCCTAGCAGTGAAACAGGCTCACTGGTGACTGGCCTACTTTCCAGCAGTTTCTGGGATTTTTGCTATGGAAGGAACGTGCAGTGAAAAACAGCTTTTTGTCCTAAATTCATGACCATGCTCTTTTCAGGCCATCCGCACTCTCTAGCCGACTTCAAAGTGCATTCGCTGTTGTGCATTCGCTGCTGAGTGACTAAGGCCTGCTCTGCAAACCCGGTCTCGCATAGAGAGCCCTGATCCCGATGGTCAGAGGGCAGGCTGTAGCCTCACTCGCTGTCTTTATTTAGATTCTCGACTTTGAAACACACTTTCTTTCCCACTCCCCCAGTTATAAATATTTTCTGTTAAGTAAGTCTCTTTGTGACATCTGATTTTTGTTTGTTGGTTATAAATTAAAGTTGAAAGCATCTCATTCCTGTCTTATCTTTTGTTCGTCCTTTGTATGCTAGACTGGTATCAAAATCCTTCTTTCAGTTTAATAAAAAAGAATCATTGACTTCAAGAATTCACAGGCTAAATAGCTAATCATCATAACAAAATTAAGAAAAACAAGTCAGTGAACCGCAATACTGGTTCCCTGGACCTTCGTGATCTTGTTCTGCCTCACATGTCTGCTTTTTGACTCCGTAAAGCATCTGGTCTCTTCCTAGGGTTGCAGTCCGGGCCATCTTCATGGATTGCCTTGTGCTCGGATTGAAACTGATTGACCCTGTTGTCATTTTTCCCTCAGGCAGTGTGTGCAGATGTAGAAAAGAGTGAGCGAGTTGTTGAATCTTGTCAGGCAGAAGTGAACAAATTAAGAAGACAAATCACTCAGAGGAAAAATGAAAAGGAGCAAGAAAGAAGTGAGTTTTCCTATTAATTTCACCATTCGGTGTCAGGGAAATGTCTTTTTCAAACATCAAACCATAGGATGAATCACGGGACTCCTTCTACAGTCCTCAAGCCCCCGGGAGGCGTTAGTGAAGGAGCATTCTTGTATTTCCAGAACAGACGACTGTTTTTCATGCTACCCTTTCAAGTTATCTTTTTTTTTTTTTTTTTTTTAAGATTTTTATTTATTTGACAGAGACACAGGGAGAGAGGGAACACAAGCAGGGGTAGAGGGAGGGGGAGAAGCAGGCTCATCGCCGAGCAGGAGCTGGATACGGGACTCGATCCCCAGACCCTGGGATCATGACTTGAGCTGAAAGCCAACGCTTAACAACTGAGCCACGCAGGTGTCCCACCCCCTTCAACTACTTTAAACTAGAAAAGAAAAGAAGATTAACTGTAGAAGCGCCTCCACGGAAGCAAGTTAGAGTAAATCCTGAGAAGCGGTTGGTGCAGACGTGTCTGAGTGGACTACTATGATCTCTACCTCAGCTGGGATGTTTCTCACTGAGTTAACCCCCTGCGAACCTAGCGTATGGGGACCGCATCCTGTGTTCCTCACATAGCCACATAAAGGAGCTACCTAATATTCTTATCACTTCACATTTGCTTCATAGTCACAGTCACAACAAAGGCTTTAAATGTCTGGTTTTTGGTAGCTGTAGATGAATGGATACAAATGAGCTAAGGAACCAGCTGGTTGAATGAGGAGGAGACCCGGGAATCTATTGATTCTAGCATGAGAATAGACATGTTTACTGTAATACTACCAGATTTAATGTTTGTACATTAAATTTATAACCTTTCCTAATTGAAAAAGAATACTTGCAAACCAATTAAAATGTCATTTCTATTTCTGGGTAGATGATATCTGATTCATTTTTTAAAAATATTTTATTTATTTGACAGAGAGAGAGAGAGATCACAGGCAGAGAGGCAGGCAGCCAGAGAGGGGGAAGCAGGCTCTCCACTGAGCAGAGAGCCGGATGTGGGGCTCGATACCAGGACCCTGAGACCATGACCCTGAGCTGAAGGCAGAGGCTTAACCCACCGAGCCACCCAGGCAGCCCTGACTTTTAGTGTTATATTTTTTGAGAAACAATCAAATGCACACAGGGATTGATGTATAAGAATATTAATCACAAATTTATGATTCTAAAATCTGAGAAACAACTTATTGGGGTTGTTGAATAACTAGCAGTAGAATAGTTGAATAAATTATGATGTATCCATATGGTGGAATATCGTCCCATTGAAGTGAATTTTTAGTAACGTGGGATAATGC
The DNA here is from genome assembly GCF_964662115.1 of Mustela nivalis. Lineage (NCBI taxonomy): Eukaryota > Metazoa > Chordata > Mammalia > Carnivora > Mustelidae > Mustela > Mustela nivalis. Next base: position 180,224,453 of record NC_139021.1, read on the forward strand.
CTAGTATATAATCTTTTTTTTTTTAAAGATTTTATTTATTTATTTGACAGAGATTAGAAGTAGGCAGAGAGGCAGGCAGAGGGAGAAGAAGGGAAGCAAGCTCCCTGCTGAGCAGAGAGCCCGATGCGGGCTCGATCCCAGGGCCCTAGGATCATGACCTGAGCCGAAGGCAGAGGTTTTAACCCACTGAGCCACCCAGGCGCCCCCCTAGTATATAATCTTAAGTGAAAACAGTAGGATATAAAATGGCATAAACATATGATCTCAGCTGTGTTTTTTAAATTTAATTTTTACTTACTTTTAATTTTTATTTTATTTTTATAAAAATTTATAAATTATTATATTTATAATTTTATTTATAATTATAATTATATATTTTCTATTTATTTTATTTATTTTTATTTTTTTATTTAAAAAAAAACATTTTATTTATGTATTTGACAGATAAGTAGGCACGCGCGCACGCACACGGCTGGATAATAAAATTGGAATTTAGAAAAGGGGGGAGGGGCCGACATCTAAAGTTTCTATCTTTTAACCCCAAATCTTGTGCTGTTTTCCAAAAGTCCGATGGTGTTATCTGGGTGATAGAATTATGGGTGATTTTATTTTCCTTGTTCTTTTCTAAATTTTATACCAGTATTTTTCAAGGCAAGGGACTCATCGGTATGAGTCCAGAGATGCTCTGGACTATTCCAGAACATGCCTGAAAATACGTTGTATCAGGAGCCTGGCTGGCTCAGTTGGTGGAGAGCAGCTCTTGATCTCGGGTTTGTGAGTTTGAGGCCCACATGGAGTGTAGAGCTTATGTCTAAAAAAACCAACCAAACAAACAAAAAAGGTGCTGTATTTAGGGTCCAGAACCTGGAAAACTGGCCTCCTAACACAGGGCTTTTAAACTTTATTTATTTTTTTTTTTTTGGCTTTTAAACTTTAAAGGAGAAAACATTGTTTCAAAAAAGAAAAGAAAATAAAATGGTGTATGTGTATGTTGTGTCCCATCGTTGGGAAGAAATAGGCTTTTGAGGCGCCTGGGTGGCTCAGTGGCTTAGGCCTCTGCCTTTGGCTCGGGTCATGATCTCCGGGTCTGCTCAGCGGGGAGCCTACTTCCCTCTCTCCCTCTCTGCTTGCCTCTCTGCCTACTTGTGATCTCTGTCTGTCAGATAAATAGATAAAATCTTTTTAAAAGGGGGGGGGCTGGGTGCCTGGGTGGCTCAGTGGGTTAAGCCGCTGCCTTCGGCTCAGGTCATGATCTCAGGGTCCTGGGATCGAGTCCCGCATCGGGCTCTCTGCTCAGCAGGGAGCCTGCTTCCCTCTCTCTCTCTCTCTGCCTGCCTCTCTGTCTACTGTGATCTCTCTCTGTCAAATAAATAAATAAAAATCTTTAAAAAAAAAAAAATTAAAAAAAAATTAAAAATAAAAAGGGGGGGGCTTTTGAGGGGCACCTGGGTGACTCAGTTCTAAAGCATCTGCCTTCAGCTCAGGTCATGATCCCAGGGTCCCAGGATTGAACCCTGCATTGGGCTCCCTGCCCAGCGGGAGGCCTGCTTCTCCCACCCCACTCCCCCTGCTTGTGTTCCCTCTCTCACTGTGTCTTTCTCTGTCAAATAAGTAGATAAAAATCTGAAAAAAAGAAAAAAAGAAAAAGAAATATGGTTTTGTGATGCAAGGCCTATCAAAGAAGAAACTCACACTGAGATGTGTGCCAAGGGTGGTAAGGACTGTGTATTTCATCTTTCCATCCCCACAGTCTGAGAGCAGGGTGAGCAGAGGGGAGGGAAGAAGCGCAGGACCTGCAGTTAAAACACCTGCTCTGCGTATCCGGGGCCCCACTGCTAGCCACTCCTTTAGTGAAGTCACTTCCCCTTTCTGAACTCTGGCTTCTTTGCCTCATAATTTGGAAGCAGTGATTTTTGTGATGATGACAGTAACACTTCAGGTTTTCTGAGGCTTAAATCGATTGATGTATAGCAACTGGATTTATAAATTGCGAAGTACTGTGCAAGTTTAAGATAATTGTCAGTTTCACTTCTTTGTTGCCATTTTCCAGAACATTCAGGTTGACCGTTTGATGCCCTGAGTGCAAAGCTTTGAAACTAGAGGAAATGTTACAATTTTCTTTCTGTTTTTGTCCAGGATTGCAGCAGGCGATGATCCACAGACAGGTGCCATCCGAAAGTCTGGGGCCGGCATTCAGCCCTCGGATGCCCTATTCTGGGCTTGCAGCCGAAGGTAGAAGTCCACTTGGAGATGCAGAGGCTTCTGATCCTCCTCCCCCTTATTCCGATTTTCACCCAAACAATCAAGAAAGTACTTTGAGCCATTCGCGCATGGAAACCAGTGTCTTTATGCCTCGACCTCAAGCCGTGGGTTCTTCCAGTTATGCTTCCACCAGTGCCGGACTGAAGTGTCCCGGAAGTGGCACAGACCTTCCTCCTTCCCAAAGAGCAGCTGCAGACAGCGCTGAGGAATCAGATGACAGTGATTATGAAAATCTGATTGACCCAACAGAACCCTCTAATAGTGAATGCTCCCATTCGCGGGATTCTCGACCCCTGACACATCCCGACGGGGGCTCCAGGAACACTCAGACCTCCCAGATTTAGCTAAACAAAGAAACTCTCCACTTAGCACTGTTTTTCTTAATGGCTTATTGAGAGAGTTTTTTGAGGACTTAATGGGGGCGGGGGACTGCGTTCTCAGACCCCTGGCCACCCCACAGGAGGGTCCTCGAGCACAGAGCTGGTAGGGGCCTCACATCGCCGGTTCTCACCTACAGACCCAGTGTGCAGATTTCATGACAGAATCATTGAGATAATCAAATTGTCCTAATTCTGGTGCGATTCATGGATGTACTGGTAAATTTAGGCAAAGTGAAACTTATCAACATAGTTTCTGTTCTTTAAGATAAATTGGAAATTAGAGACTAAGCACAATTAGTCTATAAATATTCTATAAATCAAAAACTTACCTCTTGCACTATCATGCCTTGAAATTTACTTTTTTCAAAGGGAAGCGAGTTTAGCAGCAGCCTTCAAAGAACCTTCTTTCTATGATGAGCCAAATTCATCTTTGCCAGAAAGAAATTTTGATAATTCCAAGAAGCCTGATTGGAACAAATCGGATATACCTTCTCTTGTCTGCATGACTTTGTGAGATCAAAAGAGAGGGCTTTGTTTCAACTTTTTTCTACTAGCCTGATATATATTGTCACTTAAAATGGTTGCCTTTAAAAAAAAATGTAGAAATACTAATTACCAGTAAGTAATCATCCAAATAAGTATGTCATAAAATAAATTACTTATTTTTCTTTCGGGGAATTACAGTGACTGCTATGTTGCACTAGCCACGTTTATGGTCTCTGTTCTGGAGTCTTCAAGATGAAGGACACACAGCAGTGGGTACATCAGAAAGGAGTTACGCTCCAGACCTGAGTTTTATGATGAACAGATTCCAGACATGGTGGATTTAGCCAAGTTCGTACATAAGGGATATAATTCATTTAGCTCTTTTGACAAATCCTAGTGTTAGTTTTATTTGTGGAGGAAAAGACATTTAATAAACTGTTTGGGAATCTTGGTGAATAAAGATTCATTTTAAATCCAAATAACCATACTTATTTTTTTTTAATTGCTATTTGGAGGATAGTTGTGGAATGTGTAGAGACTTTCTGTTGGGATGCACTTATATTTTTATTTAATTAGTGCTTGTTTTCTAGTTTTGCCCAGAATGTGTGAAACCACTAAAGACATTCGTGAGCACATGAGGCTCCTGGTTTGGAAATGACAAGACTGATGAGGTCAGCCCATGAAGTTAATGCTTTGCGAAATAACTGCCTTTCCTTTGAACTAGCTAAAACCTAGGAGCATAAGGAAGGTGTCCAAGAGACTTCAAATCCAGGTTCTGAAAAAGTTTCATTTTATTGGAGAGAAATTTATTCCCTGAGCTTTGGTTTCAATATGAAATTACCCAGTGTAGACTGAAACATGAAATACTAAAACTGCCGTTCTTCAGAGAACCACACTGTGGGGTCTGTGTTTTCCTGCTCTCATGGTTTTGTTGGCCATACACCACTGCCATTGGATTTGAAACGTTGCAGACCACTTTATCTGCAAATGTGTTGCGGTTTTTATCAGCTCCCTTCTAGCGGCTTCAGCGCCAGTGTGAATTTATTTTATTTTATTTTATTTTTTTGTTTTAAGTGCCATTGCCATCTTCTCTGTTCAGATTTTGACATTCAGGAAAATATCTTTATTTTTATGCCATACTGAAACCTACAATGTATAGCTGACAAAGCAGTTCAATATGACAATAAAAACTTATTTAATCATGGTACCTTTGTCTTCCTGTGTGTCTGCGCCCCAGAAAGGTCTTGCCTCGGTGTTCTCTTTCAGGCTGCTCTCAGGGGACTTAATACAGTTGTAAAGGTCAGAAAACTCATCTGCACACAGTTTTGGTAAGGCTGCTTTCGGGGGAGATCCAAGAACACAATTGACTAAAATGTTTCTGTTGATTTCAAGGAGCGTGTGTTGAGTGTCAAGAGAGAGGAGCACCAGTTGGGTACAACACTGAGTTTAGGAAGTCCCCAAAGGCACCTTTCGAGGAAGAGCTGATGTTGTTTAAAGAGACCCCTCAGACTGAGTCAGCATAACCATCTGGAGCTTATAGAACTTCGTGCTGTTTGAGTGTCTGAGGGGTGACAGAACCGCCTTGGGAGGACATCATGTTGGCTAACAAGTGCCTTCTGGATTCCGTGGGAGCCGTTCCTGGTGAGTGAGGCATCTCTTCCAAGATCTAGGTGATAGTCTGTTTTCAGGGGGATTTTAAAATGTGGGATTCTAGGGGCGCCTGGGTGGCTCAATGGGTTAAAGCCTCTGCCTTCAGCTCAGGTCATGATCCCAGCGTCCTGGGATCGAGCCCCACATTGGGCTCTCTGCTCAGCAGGGGGCCTGCTTTCCCGCCCCCCCAACCCTGCCTGCCTCTGCCTACTTGTGATCTCAGTCTGTCAAGTAAATAAAATCTTAAAAAAAAAAAAAAAGTGGGATTCTACTCTATCTTTTCCACCTATTGAGAGAAAAGAAGACTGGATTCTTTTACTTAGAAGTCTGGAGATACTTAATTACATGTTATAATTGGCTTTCCTGGAGAAGAAAACACAAGTACGGAAATCTCCCCAAACATTCAGACCCTAAGGATATAGGTTTTAAAATTCCAGACCAAGGGGAGCAGTGACAATATCTGCTTTAATAAAAAGATTTCAATGTACTGTCTTGTGAGTCGTCTCTTAAGGAGGTGGAGCCTGGGGAATGTAAAATAACACAGTAGGAAGAAAGAACGGTTATTAGCTGTGTTCTGGGTCTGCTTTGCCTTGAGCGTCCAGCCTTGAGTGTCCATTTCATTTCAGTTACTAAAAGATCGTCCTTCTACAAGGTTCTGCATCCTTCTTTCCACAGCAAACCGTAATTCTGCCAGACGGGGAGACCGAAAGGGAAATTGTTTCTGCAAGTGTGGTGCTAATAAGTAACGGAAAATGTTTACTTTCCAACTTAATGGCAAACAGATTTGGAAAAGTTCTGGGATTTCACTTAAATTGCCTTCCTTTTTACAGTGATTTTTGTGATGTCCTGAATAAAGCAGGAGAGTCTGGACCTGGGGCACATCCAAACTGGGTTACTCTGAGGTTACTCTGACCCCTGGGGAGGGAGGAAGGGGCACCCCCTCTCTAGCAGTGAGGCCTCAGAACATCAACAGGGAGACATGTCCTCGAATGCCAGGTGCCATGCATGGTCCAGAATGTACACCAAGAAGTGGCTTTCTGTGTGTGCTCAGATTTAGCTAAAGGACGTTCACTGTAGCCTTTGCCTTAACAGCAAAAAACTGGGACTTAATCCTCCTGATAGTGGGATGGTTAGATGCAGTACACCGACAGAAACAGTCTGCAGCCATGGGGCGCCTGGGTGGCTCAGTGGGTTAAGCCTCTGCCTTCGGCTCAGGTCATGATCCCAGGGTCCTGCGATCAAGCCCCACATCGGGTTCTCTGCTCAGCAGGGAGCCTGCTTCCCCTTCTCTCTCTGCCTGCCTACTGTGATCTCTCTCTCTGTCAAATAAATAAATAAAATCTTAAAAAAAAAAAGTCTGCAGCCAATAAAAATACTGAGATGGGAATCAAAAAGATGTCTTTCCGTGGAAAGATGGGTTTTATGTACATGAAGAAAGCCAGGTTTCCAAGTAGTATGTAAGTCATGGTCTAATTCTTATGGGGGAGAGAGAGGTAAACTGCTCTTGATAGAAAACAAACTGGAAAGATCTTCACCCAAGTATCAACAGTGTTGTCTCGAGGTCAGGGCAATGCAGGCGATTTTTTCCCCCACCATTGTTTGTATTTTCTAGTATTTCTGTGATAAGTATTTGTATGACAAGAGACAGAAATGATGGGTTGCTGGTTACACGATTTATTTCATGCACAGCACCCAAGAGGTGATCCGGTAAATGCTCTTGGTCCCCGGGTCTCTTGGCCACCGCACTGCAGTGTTTTAGACTTGCAGGCAATATAGCCAGCCTCATGGGTGCTGCTAACTTCCCTGCATTCAACTTTTATTTCATTTCCAGATGAAATCACGTACTTACATTTTGTTTTGCATTGGCATGGACTTTTTCCCCTAATACTACTAGAGTCAATTCTACTTTCCTTCCTTTGGAATCCATTTCCTAAATTTCCAAGAAGCACATAAGAAAGGCCTTCTGAGTTTGGGAGTGATTCAAAACTGAAGCAATTATTTATATTTCTCTAAGGCAACTGTGCTTCCCACAAAATTGATTTTGGGGTGTTAAACTGTAAGAGTGATTTCCTAAATCTTTTTTTTTTTTTTTTAAGATTTATTTATTTATTTGACAGAGATCACAAGTAGGCAGAGAAGTAGGCGGGGGAGGGGGGAAGCAGGCTCTCTGCTGAGCAGAGAGCCTGATGCAGGGCTCGATCCCAGGACCCTGAGATCATGACCTGAGCCGCAGGCAGAGGCTTAACCCACTGAGCCACCCAGGCGCCCTGATTTCCTTCATCTTGTGGAGAAGTAGGTTCACGTGTCCTGCTGGCTACTACTCTTTAGTTTCGTATCCTTCCTGCTCCAGGAAGCTTACCGTGTGTTCAGTATTAGGAGGTGTAGACCCTTGATGGTCCATCCCACATACAAACAGGTCTGGGAGGTGTTTGATTCTGAAGTAAATAGACGCTTGCCTGATGCCTTTGCTGTGGCCTTCCAGTTGTGAGCACCGCTCGGTAGAGCTCGTGGCCACTAGTCGTTAGTCTTGACTGGTTAGAAAACAGATGTAGTTTAGGGGGACCTGGGTGGCTCAGTCAGTTAGGTGTCTGACTTCAGCTTGGGTTGCAGTCTCGGGGTCCGAGACTCTGTCCCATCTCAGGGACAGAGCCCTGCACTGAGCTCCCTGCTCAGCATGGAGTCTGCTGTTCCCTCTCCCTCTGCCTCCTGTCCATGCGTGAATGCTCTCTCTCTCTCTCTCAAGTAAATATATAAAATCTTGAAAAAGAAATATATGTGGTTTAGCTGTACTAAAAGGTGGGCCATCCAAAAGACCTTTTAGACAGTTTCAGGGTGCGGTGTGTGGGAGGAATTTGGAGATCTTACCTAAGCATTCTTGAGAAACACAGTCCAAGGCAGGCAGCTGGCACACGTGAGACTTACGCAACTTAAATCCTGAAAACTTTCTCCATCTTCTCAATCTGTCACATCCTACTCATCATTGAAGGCCCAGATCAAATGTCCCCTCCCTGAGGAAACCTGTCTCACCTGGGAGGCCTGTGCGACCTGAGGACTTGTTGTGACACCTGTCGGGTGCCTGGCCCGTACGGGACAGAGCACTCAGCACAGCACACAGAGTTCCGGCTCGTATGGAACTCCCCCGTAGGACGCGAAGCCCTCAAGGGCAGGAAATTCTGAGTCATCTCAGAACTCTTGGCACCAGCACAATCCTGGCACAGAGCGGGTACCAGGAAATACCTGTTGCTTGACTGTTGAATGAAAATAGGGGGACCCAAATCAAACCGCCCCGGAGATGTACTTGTTCCTGAAGAAAAGGCGGTAAGATGCAGATGGTCATCTGAGGAAGTCGCTTGGATAAATCTTCACTTGTTAAATCTTACCCCTTTAAGCACGTGTCCTGAAAACACCCTTAAGAGTTTCCATTCAAGGGCACCTGGGTGGCTCAGTGGTTAAGCCGCTGCCTTCGGCTCAGGTCATGATCTCAGGGTCCTGGGATCGAGTCCCGCATCGGGCTCTCTGCTCAGCGGGGAGCCTGCTTCCTCCTCTCTCTCTCTCTGTGCCTGCCTCTCTGCCTACTTGTGATTTCTCTCTGTCAAATAAATAAATAAAATCTTTAAAAAAAAAAAAAAAGAGTTTCCATTCAAGACCAACTTCCTGGGGCACCTGGGTGGCTCAGCCTGTTGGGTGGCTGCCATGGGCTCGGGTCATGATCTCAGGGTCCTGGGATGGAGCCCCACGTTCTCTGCTCAGCGGGGAGCCTGCCTCTCTCTCTCCCTCAGCCCCTCCCCCTTGTTCTCTCTCTCTGTCAAATAAAAAAAGGGATAAAATGCCTTTGTAGACTGAAAAGCGCCATAGAAGTTGTTATCTTACAGTGGGCCGGACCTCATTTTAACATCTTCCTAGGAAAGGTGCTTTAAGAAGCCAGGATCACCTCTGAAGACAGTGGCAGGCAGTCCCTGGAGAGACAGAAGGGCCTGGAAAGCAGTCTCGTGAGCATCCTTTCTTTCATGGGTCTGGTTTTCCTCCAAGGCCAGAATAGGTTTCTGCCAACTGCGCTCAAGGCGAGGCCTGGTGCAGCCGCACTGGAGACGAGCTCGAAGGGTCCGAGGGGTTCCTCCGTGAACAAAATCCGCTTTTTAGAAACAGCACTCGTTTTCAGCCTCATCCTTTGGCCATTTGGGAAAACAATTTGTGGCCTTTTATTGAGCAAACAAGCGCTAAGTGGATCTTACAAAGGTAAGGCTGACTAAAGGTATTGTGCCCTTTGAAACGGTGGTAGAAACGTTCACTCTGCTTCACGGGGCTCGCCTCGCTGGTCTGCTGGCGGAGCAGGGACAGAGCCCGGTGGCCACGGTCGCAGTCGGTCAGCTGCGGCTCTTTGGTTTGGCTGTGTTGCCCCTCACCGTCTCAAAATCATTCATTCCTTCTTTTTTCTTCGCTATGAAAGTTTTCAAAGATAAGCAGAGAGATTAGTATGAGGAACCACAACTTTTCCTGCCCCAGTTTCAAGGATTGTCAACTATTTGACGGCCTTGCTTCGGCTCCCTCTTTTCCTTCAACAAACTGTGGCTCTGCTCTTTCAACACTTGCTGCCAGCATCTCCTCCTTCTGCCTACTCCTAAATACTTCTGTGTGTGAGGGTCCTTATATAATCCCAGCATTACCACCCCAACGAAGCGAGGAATTCCTTGCTACTATCGAGGGCTTTGTGCATGTCCCAGTGCCCTTGGTTGTCTCAAAATTCTGCTTGCACGACAGAGATCTCACTGTCTCCCCTCCTCAACCCATTAGTCTCATTAACGGGGACTCATGATACCATGGGCCTCCTGATGTGATGGGACTCCAAACGGACTTTACCTGTGGAGTGTTCGGACTTTTTTTTTTTTAAGATTTTATTTATTTATTTGACAGACAGAGATTACAAGTAGGCAGAGAGGCAGGCGGGGGGGGGGGGACAGAGAGCCCCAAGTGGGGCTCGATCCCAGGACCCTGAGATCATGACCTGAGCCGAAGGCAGAGGCCTAACTCACTGAGCCACCCAGGCGCCCCATGTTTGGACTTTCTAAGCTGAATCCAGCCAAGTCTTTGGGCCCAATTTCCGGTACACAAAAACACATAGGGGTGGAGGAAAGAGTGTCATGAGGAGACAGACAAATCCTGAACATGCGCCACTATGGCGTAATTGGTCTACGTTCTTCAAAAAGTGTCAGTGGGAGGAGAGAAAAAAGTGGAGGGACCAATCTGACTAAATGAGTCTAGAAACACAACAACCAGGATTGCTTGTGACTCTGAAAACAAACAAACAAACGACTATACGTTTGGGGAAATTTGAGTAGGGACTGGGTTAGATATTAGGAAATTGTGAGTTTTCTCAAGCACAGTAATGATACTACGGCTATGTGAGAGGATCTCCTGACTTTTAGGAAATACATGGCCTGTCTGTTCTGGGGTGAAAAGTCATGCTGTCTGCAGTGTACACTCAGACGGCTCAAAAACCACGGATACAGAGAAAGACAATGCAGCACAGGTCAGCACCTGCGGAAGCCAGGTGACCGTATGTACACGAGTGCTCGCTGAACTCCTCTTCTGTAAGTTTGAAAACGTACGGAATAAGAATGGGAAAAAATAAAAACACAGATGATGACAATTCCTACTGTACTATTCCACAGGCAGGATGATAGTAAAAATAAGCAGTAATGGGGAATATAAATTAACGTGGCAATAATAAAGCTAATATATTTTCTCTTATTGTTTTGAAATAAACCTAAGATATATAAAGACATTTCATATAGAAAGACATAGAAAAATGAAGGGGTATATATAGTAACATAAACTGTTCATTACATTATTCTAATCATTTTCAAGTCACTTATTGGAGTTCAGAAATTGTGGGTGTGATCTTTTTTTCAGTACAGCTGTTGCTGGCTCAATGGCGCCCCTGTCTGGGCCACAGTCTGACTTAGGGATCGCATCAAACTTTTCCAGTGGCTTTCTCGGGAAATCAATAGCATTGGGAGACACAGAGTCTCAGGAAGAAGAGAATCGCTTTTATCATCCACAGTTGTGCTTTGAACCCTGGACTTCTGGTGTCTACTAAACCCACAGCATCTGCATTTGGAATTTTTCTGCCTTTATTGTAGTGACATTTTTGTACAGCCAATTTCTATTATCACCTATTTTACAAATATTTTGTTAGACTGTCAGATAAGTTGGTTCAATTTTATAAAATTTTGTTCATTGAAAACCACGAAGCTTTGCAAACGTCAGTTGGTCAATTTCAGAATTAAATCCATTAAAGCACAGCAAAGCTTACTACGCTCATTTATTTATTTATTTTAAAGATTTTTATTTATTTGAGAGAGAGAAAGTGAGGGAGGGAATGAGCAGGAGGAGCAGAGGGGGAGGGAGAGAGCATCTCAAGTTGATTCTGCACTGAGGGCTCGATCTCGTGACCCCTGAGATCATGACCTGTGCCTAAGCCAGGAGTGAGATGCTTAACTGACTGCACCACCCAGGCACCTTTATGCTCATTTTTTTTCTTTTTTAAGATTTTATTTATTTATTTATTTATTTATTTGATAGAGAGACAGCAACAGAGGAGGGAGAGTGGGAGAGTGGGAGAGGGAGAAGCAGGCTTCCTGCCAAGCAGAGAGCCTGATGCAGGGTTTGATCCCAGGACTCTGAGATCATGAGCTGAGCTGAAGGCAAATACTTAATGACTGAGCCACCCAGGCGTCCCTACGCTCATTTATTTTTATGATAAAATAGCAAATAGGTTCTCGTGTAATTCGTCAGACAATTTAATAGTTTTTTTCCCTAGGAACTGCCACTTTGTTGTTTTCAAAGACAGCATATTTATGTTTTTCTAATACCTTCTGTTCCTCTTTCATGTTTTCCTTTACCAGTTTTCTATGCTCACCCTCTACTTATCAGCTTCAATAATCAAAACATTTCTTTCTTGTAGAACTCAACAAAGTACTCAAAGTCCTGACATCTCTGAAAATTATTTCCTAAAACTACAACTCTTTGTTTTCATTTTTCCAAATGCCAACTGCTCCTACACTGTAATTTCCATTAAAGATAAAATTGAAGACTCAATTCAATTTCCAAACTCTTCCTGTAGCTTGAGTATCTTGGACTGCCCATGGATCCAAATAGTCTTCTGATTTTCAATTTATAGGTTCTCAGCTCATAAGATCCACTGTTTAATTTTCTTGGATAGTTATTTGGTGTGATAGTAAATACAGTGCTTTTAAAGGAAAAGACAGTGATTTAGGTGATTTACATATTTTATTGTATAATTCATAGATAATTGAACATATCCACAAGGTATCAACCATCCAGAAAATATTCTAAACTTTGGGCCAAATTTTAGATTTCCTTAATAGCTTTACATGAGCACTATCTACACAAAACCAATGATGTTTACTTGTAAATTCTTCCAGTGGAATCATTTTTATTGAGTAGCAACAATAAAGCTCACTGTACTACTTCAAATATTGTTCATTGAGGACGAGAATCATTAAATGGCTGTAAAAATCTTAAAATCTCTCTTTTGAGTAGATTATCAATAAATTTCTATGTATAACAGATGAAAGTTCATGAAAAGTGATTAAAATCTGGGGTGTCTGGGCAGCTTAGTCGGTTAAGCATCTGCCTTTGGCTCAGGTCAGGATCCTGGGGTCCTGGGATGGAGCCCCCAGTAGGATCTGACTCCCTGCTCAGGGGGGAGTCTGCCTCTCCCCCTCCTCTGTCCCTCCCCCCCGCTCATGTGTGTGAGCACACATGCTCTCTCTCTCAAATAAACAAAATAGATCTTTAAAAAAATATTTAAAATTTCATGGCCCTGATTTATACATTTCTAAAAAGAGGTATTCTTATTTTGGTTGATTTGTTTTGAATAAGTTTCATTTTTCTTTTTTTTTTTTAAGATTTTATTTGTCAGAGAGAGAGCACCCACTAGCAGGGGGAACAGCAGACTGAACCACCCAGGGTCCCTAAGTTTCACTTGTTTACTACTTATATAACTGCTTTATTTAGATATTCATAAACCAAAAAATTCACCCTTTTATTTTTTTTTTAAATATTTTATTTATTTATTTGACAGAGAGAGAGATCACAAGTAGGCAGAGAGGCAGGCAGAGAGAGGGGAGGAAGCAGGCTCGATCCCAGGATTCTGAGATCATGACCTGAGCCGAAGGCAGAGGCCTAACCCACTGAGCCACCCAGGCGCCCCAAAATTCACCCTTTTAAATGATACAATTCAGTAGTTACTGGTATATTCACAGAATTATGCCCCCACCACCACTATCTAATTTTGGAACATTTCTATCATCCCCAAAAAGAAACCCCATCTCGTTTCCCCTGTGCACTCCAGTCCTTGGACACCACTGATCTACTTACTGACACTAGGAATTTGCCTGTTCTGAACATTTCATGTAAATGGAATTATACAATATGTGGCCTTTTGTATCTGCCTTCTTCCTCTTAGTATAATGCTTTTAAGATCTCTGTAGGTTGTAACACATATCCATACTTCATTCCTTTTATGACCAAAATATTGCTTTGTGCAGATATACCACATTTTGTTTATCTGTTCATCAGCTGGTGAACATTAGCATTGCTTCTACTTTTTGGTAATTATGAATAATGCGTTCCATGAGTTTTGCTGTAATAGGTAAGCTCTCATGCTTAAGAGGGAAAGTCTATTTCTCTGCTCCTTGAATCTGAGCTGACCTTGTGATTTGGTAATAAATTGGGTAATAGAATGTAACAGAGGCCTCCGTTTCTGCTGTCCCTCTTCACCCTTTCCATCACCGTGAGAACAAACCTAGGAGGGTCTGCTGGACCGTAAAAGTCATTATGGAGAAGAGCCCAGTTGTCCCAACTGAAACCACCCTAGACTGTGTCTACAGCCACCTGATCCCCAAACACAGGAGAGCACCCAGCCAAGGTAACAGATCTGTCTGCAGGTAAGTGAGGGAGCTGAGCCAAACCAGAAGCCCTGCCCAGCCAACCTGAGCCTAAATTCCCAACCTGTGGAACTGTGAGTAAGAGAAAAGGTTATTCTTAGAAGGTTCTGCCTTTCGAGACTGATTTGTTAGGCAGCAATAGCTAGCTAATACAGGTAGAAGAAAGCCTAGGTGTGCGTGCTGCACATTTACCAAGGATGAGGCAATCACGGTGCCGTTCAGCCTGACTGTGCCAAGCTGCCATCATCCTGGATCTGTGGACCAAAGAGGCAAAAGTGGCTCCAAATGGAACAAGCCAGCCGACATCCGATCACCAAGGAAAGGCCCAAGGCCGGGCTCCCCAGGACCCCTCCGTCAGCACAGAGGGTAACAGCGGCACAGTGGAATGAACCCTGACCTTTACGTGATTGAAGAAACCTATCCTGATGATGCTGGGACCTTGAGCAAAACACCTCACCCTCCTGGATCTCAGCTCCCTGCTCGGAGAAAGTAAGGCTGACAAAGGGTGAAATTCGCATCTTGAGGGAGGTATGTAGAGTCAGAAGGGGCTGGAGCCGAGTCACCTGGTGGCCATAGCCTGGAGGGAGGGCTTACGGTGTTCCTGCTCCTGACATCCCTGGAGATGTCCCAGTCCCTGCCCAGCCTGGTCCAGGCCCTTTGGCTCATCTCCGATAGTGTGTGCTCCTCAGAATCCCCCTGGTGAATTCTGTTTTCTTGCCAACTTTAGAAATAGTTTTTGTTCCTTGCAACTATAAAGCCCTTGCTGACACACAACTCTCAAGGAGTGGCTGGTCTAGAGCTCCAGAGAGCAGCCAACACAGTCACTTGGTTAATCATCGGTAGGGATGTAAGGGATCTGTCCGTGAAGAACTGGGTCTGGGGCAGGTGTGCAGAGAGAAGCTTCGGAGAGTCTACAGAGAGGCAGCATGGTTCAGGACAGTCCACAGCAGAACACGGAGAGATTCCACTGTGTCGGGCATTATTCTAGGCCCCCAGGGGACGCACAGATGGGACAAGAACTGTGAAATAAGCGAGAATACAATGGGATACATGAAACGAGCAATGCATCTTCAAAGTATGGGACTAGCACAAAGGAGGGCCAGGGGAGGCTTTTGGGTGGGAGGGACATCTAGTCAGAAAGGTGGGAGAGGAAACCGGCCAGGCCCACGAGAGGAGATGAATGGCAGTGCAAAGCCTGGGACAGAGGACGCAGCTTGATGCGCTCAGTGGGTAGCCAGTACTATTTTTTTTTAATTAACAAATGTTATTTTTTTAGAGCAGTTTTAGGTTAACAGCAAAACTGAGCTAAAAGTAGAGTTCCCGTACACTCCCTCCTCCTACGCATGCAGAGGCTCCGGGCCTGCCAGCTTCCCTCACCAGGGAGGTCACTACACTGACATGGCGTCTTCAGCCAAGGGCCATAGCTTGTACCCGGGCTCCCTCTCGGTGTTGCATAGTCTCTGGCATTTGACAAATATATGTCGACATGTATCCACCGCTACAGTATCAGAATGATTTCACTGACCTAGAAACCCTCCGTGTTCTGCCTGTTCATCCCACCCCTCAAGCCCCTGGGAACTACTGATCTTTCTACTGTCTCCATAGTTCTTGCCTTTTCCAGAATATCACAAGGTTGGAATCATACAGTACATAACCTTTTCGGATTGGCTTCTTTCACTCCATCGTAGGTATCTAAGATTCCTCTCTCTCTTTCCATGTCTACCCATGGCTGGGTAGCTCATTTCTTTTTAGTCCTGAGTAATGTTCCACTGTCGAAATGGACCACCGTTCATCTACCCACGGTGACGGGTAGTTTGTGACTGAGTGTGCGGGGGAGAAAATTGTAGTGGGCAAGGCCCACTGTTGCTAGAACATAGAGGCCTTCCCCGTAGTACATGGGAGCCAGTCCTCATGAAGCGGTTAGAAGGAGCCGACAAAGGGATGTTCAGCCTGAGGGAGTAACGTGGGGACCGGGTCTAAGACCACACACGGGCCAAGCTATGGGTGTGGGTTCCATCTCAGCTACGCGGCGTTCTGAGCCTCAGTTTACTTATCCTTTAACTGGGCTGATGCTAATATCTAGCCCGGCCTACATCACAGGGTTGCCGTGAGACTAACCACAGAGCATCCAAGAAAGAGGTGTGTGAGCTGTCCCGGAAGGTGCCCAGCGGGGATTCTTACCCGGTCAAGTCCTCTCCCTCCTCCACCTCCTACTTTTCTCTCCTGTTTATTTAGATGAATGCTGTGCTTGCTTAAGTTCCTTCTGGTCAAAACCCTGAGCAGGTGGGAGAGATGGAATGTTCTCCTCTCACCTGGGGAGAACCACTAGAGCCCCAGTCACCACGCCTCCCCCTTATTTTATGCCTTGACTACTTTGGGCTTTGGGTAATAGAAATGGTCTTGAAACCATGGATTAGTTTAGTCCAGCCCTGATGGAAAGTTCATCTGCACCAACCACTACGGTTGCCACCAGCCCCATGTGGCTTACTGAACTCTTAAAATATGGACTAGCACAACTGAAGAACCAAGTTTTTACTTTTATTCACTTAAAAAAAAAAACAAAACAGATTTACTTATTTAAGTAATCTCTACATCCAAGGTGGGGCTTGAACTCACAACTCTGAGATTGAGATCTGAGCCAACATCAGGAGCTGGATGCTTAACTGACTGAGCCACTCAGGCACCCCTACTTTAATTCATTTGTAACTAACTGGAATCTAGATTTAAAGGGCCACACGCCGCATGGCCAGTGGCTACCCCGCTGGGCAGCACAGGATGCTAACTGCTGACGGCACAAGAGGGGACTGAAGCAAGGGTAGCTTGTGATGGGTGGCAGGTCACCAAGCCAGTGAAAGATCCAGAGCTCAGGCCACCTGCCTCCTTTCAGCAGAGTCCTCTCCAGACCGTCCCAGACTCAGAAAGTTAGCCCAATAGAGATCATCTCGGCCACATTTGTCCCAGATTGAAGTAAACAAGGAACAGGCTGGAGCATTGGCTCTGGAGCCCCCACGGGGTTTGGCACCCCACTCAGGAAGCTTGGCTGTCCTCAGCTCAGCCTGCGATGCCCTCTGTGGTGCCCTGGCCCACAGAGGCAGGCAGGCCAGAGCCGGCAGGGGTCAGGGGACCTTGCCTGAGCAGCTGCAGTCTCGGCGACCCATTCCTAACCAGCACGGCCCCCTTTCCCCTGACCCAGCTTGCGCGGGAAGAGCTGGATCAAGGTGGAGGTCAGCCACGTCTCTGCAGCTCATGCACACACGCCACCTGCTCATTCCCCAGGCCTGCCCACTCAGAGGTACGCAGGTGCAGGATCAAATTAATCCCTATTCTTTATCCGGAGGCTGGCACGCACATGTCCACCCACCCGGGGAGAGCGGGCACAGAGTTGGGAGTGAGGCTGAGTGACATCCAAGCCCTCAGGAGAAGGGGGATGGCGGGAGAGATCGCTGGCACCTTCCTCTAGCCATCTGTCCCCACCAAATCCTGTGTGAAGGCACATCACTGCAACCAGTGCTGGGAACTCGTGCTCCAGGCACCTGGAGACCTGGTGGGACCAACTGTCCACCCCATTTCCTAAGCTGGAAGATGTGGCATCTTCTCCTCCTTCCTTCCTCTCTCTTTTTCCCCCACCCCACCCTCTTTCCCCGTCCCTTCCCTTTTGTTGGAGTACATTTTTATGGGAGTGTAACATACATACAGAAAAGGACACAAATGATAAGTATACGGCTTGTTAAAGTTTTACAAACCAAACAAACCTGTGAAACCAGCACAAAGCGGCAATCATTTTACAGTACATGTAGCGAACCATTATGTTGGACACCTGATTCTAATGTTATATGTCAATTACACCTCAACTGAAAAAGAAATAGAACATACCTGTGCCTTAGGATGCCCGCTGATGTCCCCCTCAGTCATTCCTCCTACTTCCTGACCTCTCTCTCGTTGCTGGGGACTGACTGCTTGGGTCCTCCCCAGATGCCTATGTTGACACTCGAATCCTCAATGGGAGGGTATGTGGAGGTGGTGCCCTTAGGAGGTGAGTAGGGTTAGAGGAGGTCATGAGGGTGGGGCTCTCATGTTGGGGTTAGGGACTTTTTTTTTTCTGAGTTTGTGAATACCTTTTTTTTTTTTTTTAATGTTCAGTGAGCCCACATGCAGTAAGTCATTAGTTTTTGATGTAGTGTTGAATGGTTCCTTAGTTGAGTATAACACCCAGTGCCCATCACAACAGGCGCCCTCCTTAATACCCAACACACGGTTTCCCACCTCCCCGCCCCACGGACCGGGGACTTTTTGAGAGGAGCTGGGAGAGAGCTTGCAAACCAGGAACAGCAGCCACCCCGGGACCCACCAGCTCCAGCGCGTGATCTCTGGCTTCAGACCTTCCAAACCGTGAGCGATGCATTTCTGTACATTTCTGGTATTTGCAGGCCCTCGGTCTGCGGCACTGTTACAGCAGCCCAAGCGAAGACATTTGCCATCCGTTCGCTTAGTCTGTTCGTAAACTCGTCTGCTTCCTCCACTGACCGTTAGGTTTGTGGGGTCCATCGGTGTGGCTGAGTACAGCAACTGTCCAACCACGGTGGACATTGGAGGCTTTTCGGGGATGGGGGCGCCAGTAATGCCGTTGGAACCTTCTTATCCTGTGTTTTGGTAGACCCATGTCCGCGTTTCTTTGGGTACGTATTTCAGGGTGTGTTGCTGGTCATGGCGCAGGTAACTGGTTGGTTTTAGGAGACATGACCAGCAGTTCACGGGGCTGTCGCCTCAGCATTGTCCCAACAGCCAGGTAGGAGGGCTCCCGGAACTCCATGCTTGTCTGCCCGTGGTACTGACAGCTGTAAACATTTTAGCCATGACTGTTAGTGGGAGCGCCCGCCATTGTGGTTTGAAGTCGTGCTTGCCTGGAAACTTCGAAGGGGGAGCAGCTTTCTGTATGTTTTCTGATCATCCAATGACTTTTTTTTTTTAAAGATTTTATTTTTATTTATTAGAGGGATAAAGAGAGTGTGAGCACATGAGTGGGCAAGGGACAGGGCAGAGGGAGAAGAGCATGCCCCGCCAAGCAGGGAGTCCAACGTGGGATTCAAGCCCAGCACACCAAGATTATGACTGAAGGCAGATGCTTAACTGACTGAACCACCCAGGTGTCCCTATAAAATAACTTCTGTAAAATTCCTTTTTGAGCTTATTTTCCTGTTGTGTGGTCTTTTTATTGTTGATTTGTAAGAGCTCTTACATATTCCAGACATGGTTTTCAAATATGTACATGTCTACATATTGTATGTGCAGGTGTGTGTTATGTGTGCACATATATGCACATAGATAGCCAAATATCTTCTTCTCAGTGACTTAACTTTTTACTTTGCTGCGCAGAAACTTTAAATTTTAATCTAACTCAATTTACCAGCTGTTTTCCTTTAGTGGTTAAGTGTTTTTACAGATTATTTAGGAAATCTCGGGGCGCCTGGCTGGGTCAGTTGGTAGAACGTGCAACTCGTGATCTCGGGATTGTGAGTTTGAGCCTCATGTAGGTTTTAGAGATTATGTAAAAATAAAATCTTCTTCTTTTTAAAAAGATTTTATTTATTGGGGTGCCTGGGTAGCTCATTGGGTTAAGCGTCTGCCTTCAGCTCAGGTTGTGATCTCAGGGTCCTGGGATCGAGTCCCACAAGGGAATCTCTGCTCAGCAGGGAGCCTGCTTCCCCCTCTCCCTCTTCCTGCCTCTCTGCCTACTTGTGATCTCTCTTTCTCTGTCATATAAATAAATAAAATCTTTGAAAAAAAGGATTTTATTTATTTATTTGACAGAGACACAGCGAGAGAGGGAACACAAGCAGGGGGAGTGGGAGAGGGAGAAACAGGCTTCCCACCGGGCAGTTTGCCCAGTGCAGGGCTCCATCTTAGGACCCTGGGATCACGACCCAAGCTGAAGGCAGATGCTTAACGACCCAGGTCCCCCTTAACAATAAAATCTTTTTTTAAAAAAATCCTTATCTATTCCAAAGTTAAGAAAATTTTCTGAGTTTTTTTTCTAGAAGTTTTATTGTTTTACTTTACATATTTTGATTTTTGCATATTGTATGAAGTAAGGGCACAATTTTTGTATGTTATGTGATCTGAGGGTCAAAATTTATTTTTTCCCGGCGTGCATGGGTGACTCAGTGGGTTAAGCCTCTACCTTCAGCTCGGGTCATGATCTCAGGGTCCTGGGATTGAGCCCCGCATCGGACGCTCTGCTCAGCAGGGAGCCTGTTTCCCTCTCTCTCTCTCTCTGGCTGCCTCTCTGCCTACTTGTGCTCTCTCTGTGTCAAATAAATCTTTTAAAAAGATTGTTTTTTCACTTTGAATATCCAGCGGGCTCAGCCCCAGTAATTAAAGATAACCCTTTCCCATAGCACCCCGCTGTCATATCTGTTGAATCAAGTGCAGGTTTCTTTTCCTTTTCTTTCTTTCTTCTTCTTTTTTTAAATTAATTTATTTTTAAAGAGAGAGGGTGAGAGTGAGGGGTGGGGCAGAGGGAGAAGGAGAGAGAGTCTCCAGCAGACGCCCCATCAAGCACAGAGCCCAACTTGGGGCTTGATCCCACAACTCCTGAACCAAAATCAAGAGTTGGATGCTCAAACAGCTGAGCCGCCCAGGCGCCCCCAGTGCAGGTTTGTTTCTAATCTCTCTGTTGTCCTTGTGGGCTGTTTATCACAGTGTCAGTTTATGACAGCTGTTGATGTCTGGAAGTGGAAAATCCTGGAGTTCTGTTCATCTTCATTATTCCTGGCTCTTCGCATTTGTATGTAAACTTGAGGATGGACTTGTCAGCTCCCACATTCTCCCAGTAGTCTTGCTGGGATTTTGATTGCATTGAATGTATAGATCGATTGGGAATATTGGCGTCTTTATAACAGTAAGCCCATTGGGGCGCCTGGGTGGCTCAGTGGGTTAAGCCGCTGCCTTCGGCTCAGGTCGTGATCTCAGGGTCCTGGGATCGAGTCCCGCATCGGGCTCTCTGCTCAGCAGGGAGCCTGCTTCCTTCCCTTCCCCTCTCTCTGCCTGCCTCTCTGCCTACTGTGATCTCTCTCTGTCAAATAAATAAATAAAATCTTAAAAAAAAATAAAAATAACAGTAAGCCCATAAACCAGATATATCTACACATTTATTTATGTCTTTATTAATTTCTTGCAATACTGACTGTAGGCATCTTGCAAATCTTTATTTGCAAAACTAAAATTAGTTTTATTCTAAGACATTTGTGGTGTGTGAGCATGTCTGAGTGCATGTGGGTTCAAACATGCACACATAATAGAAACAGTAATATTTAAAAATTTCATTTCTACTTGTTTGTTACCAGTATGGTGAAATACGGTTGATTTTTATTGATATTGACCTTGTATTCAGCAACCTTGCTAAATTATTCCAAGAGTTTATCTACAGATTTCTTGATTTTCTATGATACCACCGTGTTTCCAAGAATAATGACAGTCTCACTCCTTCAGTTCCATTCTTTATACATTTTACTTCTTTTCACCTTTTTTGCTCTTGTTGGATGTCTGTATAGTGTTGAATAAAAGTGGTAGGGTATATCCGTGTCTCATTCCCGATCCCAGGGGAAAGCCTTCAATAACTTACACTCAGTATGATGTTTACGATGGGCTTTTTGCAGATGTTCTGTTGGATAGAGGAAGCTTTCTTAGCTGTCTATGATCTTCTGAGTCTTCTGAGAGTTTTTGTTACTACGAATGATGACTGACTACCAAATGCAAGTGACTCTTCCCCGTATTTGGTTAAATAGACTACACTGTTTGATTTTTAAATGTGAAAATAATCTTTGATTTGTAAATTTCGATGGGGTATTATCCTTTCCATTTATCCTGGGCTTTAGTTAATATTTTGCTAAGGGATTTTGGATTACTGTACACAAAAGACCTCCACTTGTCATTTTCTTGTAGTGTCTTTATCAAGTTTTGAAATCAAGGTTATGTTGGCTTTACAAAATCAGCTGGGCATTGTTCCATCTGTTTTGATTTTCTGAAAGAGCTTATGTAATATTGGAGTTATTTCTTCCTGAATTGTTTTGAAAGAATTCTCTGGTGTAGCTATATATACCCAGAATGTTTGTGTGTCTTGTGTTCAAAGATTTTATTTCAAAATTCAATTTATTCAGTAGATATGGGACTATTCACATTTTATATTTCTTGTGTCAGTTTTGGTAAATTACTTTTTTTTTTTTTAGAAGATCTTATTTATTTATTTGACAGACAGAGATCACAAGTAGGCAGAGAGGCAGGAAGAGGAAGAGGGGGAAGCAGACTCCCTGCTGAGCAGAGAGCCCGATGCGAGGTTCAATCCCAGGACCCTGGGATCATGACCTGAGCCAAAGGCAAAGCCTTTAACCCACTGAGCCACCCAGAGACCCTGGTAAATTACTTTTTCAAGCAATCTGTCCATTTCACTTTTAAATTACTGATATAAAGTTGTTTATGATATCATTACATGATTTTTATGACTTTATATGTAATTTCATACTAATAGAGTTGCAAGTATAGTACAGATAACCTCTGTGTGTTCTTGACCCAGAGTTCAAAAATTGTTTACATTTTGTTCCCCCCCCCCCCGCTTTTTTTTTTTTCCTGAATCTTCGAGAGCAAGTTGGGGATATCCTGCTACATTTATCATTAAATATTTCAGTGAACATTGACTTCCTTAGAACAAGGCTCTTTCTGTGTTTTTAATAACTGTTTCATAAGTAGTTAAATCTTCCCTGTCCATACTGGTAGCATGTGCTGCTCCTATTTTTTTCTTGATCATTCTTTCTGTAAATCTATTTTATTTTCAAAAACAAGTTTTGACTTTTAAAAAATGGTAAATCTGTTTATTTCATTGGTGCTTTTATCTCTGTTATTTGCTTACTTGAATTTCACATATTCTTGACCTTTTTCTGCTTCCTTTGCTTCCCATGATGGATATAGTGGTACCCATTTTCTAAGACACATATTTAAGACCACAAATTTCCCTTTAAATACAGCTGTATCTGAAGTCCACAGATTTTATATTTACCCACATATTAACTATATCTGACACTCTTCATTCATTTTGTGTTGAATTTTCATCGGATACCATTTTTTTCCTGTCTGAAAAATTGCCTTTAACATTTCTCATAGATTAGTTCTGGCAATAAATTCTCTTGACTTTTTTCCCCCGTTTGTCTGAAAAAGGTCTTTATGTTGCTTTCATCTGTAAAAGGTATTTCCAAAAAAATAAAAGGTATTTCCACTATGCAAACGCATCTACTTTGATGACTTTTTTCTTTATGTATTTTAGAATGATTTTTCTCTTATCTTCTGGCCTAAGTAGTTGGTGGGCAATCTATAATTGTTACCTTTCTTCTTCTTTTCCTAATAGGCCTTTTTTCCCCTTTTTAAAATGCTAGCTGAAAAAAAAAAAATGCGAGCTGTTTTTAAGATTTCCTTTTTTTTTTTTTTATCATAGGTTTTCATCAAGTTGATTATAATGTGCTTTTGGTGTCACTGTCTGTATTTATCGTGCTTAGCCTTTGAAATCTCTGGGTTTGTGGGTTTATACTTTTTAATCAAATTTGAAAAATGTTCAGTTATTTCTTCTGATAATTGTTCCTCTGTCTCCACTCCCTTTCTGGATCCCCAATGAAATAAACCTCAAACTGCTGACTCCCATCCGGTGGTTCACAAGATTCTGTTTTCCTTTTTCAGTCTTTTTTGTTGTTGTTCTTTTTGTCTTTCATTTTGGATAGCTTCTGTAGTTCTGTCCAGGTACTGATCTTTTTTGGTGCAGAATTCTATTTACTATTCATTCTATCCAGTGAAAGTTTTATTTCAGGTATTATAATAATTTTCATCTCCAGAAGTTCCATTTGGAGTCTTTGTAAAATATCTTCATTTCTCTTCTGTTAGGTTCCTCTTTCCTTTAAATCTTTGAGCGTATTTATAATAGCTGTTTAAATATACTTGCCTAATTTAATCATCCCTTTCACTCTCAGGGACTGAATATTTGTGTCCTTCTAAAATTCATATGTTGAAACTCTGTCCATTAATTTGATAGTATTAGCAGGTGGGCCCTTGGGAGGTAATTAAGAGGAGGTGGGGTAATAAGTGTGGAGCCCAGGTGAATGGGATTAGTGCCCTGCCACGTGAAGACACAGCAAGAAGATGGCAAACTAGAAAGACATTGCTCACCAGAACCCAGCCATGCTGGCACCCTGATCTCAGACTTCCAGCCTCCAGAACCATGAGCATTCCATTTGTGCAGTATATGAGCTATGCGGGATTCTGTTAAAATAGTCCGTGCTGACTACGACAGTCACTTCTGGGTCTGCTTTTAATGATTTTTCTCCTGTTTGTGGGTCACCTATTCATACTTCCTTACATGTCTAGTAATTTTCTATTAGATACCAGACATTGTAAATTTTGTGTTTTTTGAGTGCTAGATTTTGTGGTACTTTCTTTTTCTTTTTTTTTTTTAAGATTTTATTTGTTTATTTGATAGAGAGAGAGAGACCACAAGCAGGCAGAGAGAGAGGGGGAAGCAGGCTCCTCGTCGAGCAGAGAGCCCGATGTGGGGCTCAATTCCAGGACCCTGAGATGACTACCCGAGCCGAAGACAGAGGCTCAACCCTCTGAGCCACCCAGGCGCCCCTTGTGGTACTTTCTTAAAAAGAGTGTTATACTCTGAGGAAATTTTAAAATATTCACCAATTTATGAGGCTCAGTCAATGGAGTGTGAGACTCTTGATTTCAAGGTTGTGAGTTCAAGCCCCACATTGGGCATGGAGCTTACTTAAAAATACAAAAAACACAAAATAAATACATCAATTCATCTTAAAATTACAATAAGCCTGTTAACATGAACACAGCATATCTTTTATGAAGAATAGCTTTATTTTCCATGTCAAAAAAATTAGAATAGTAGTAATGTTTTACATTTTTGTGAATCTTTAATGTATAGATTTTTTTTTTTTTTTTAAGTAGGCTCCATGCCCAACATGGAGCCCAACACAGGGCTTGAACTCATGACCCTGAGATCAAGATCTGAGCTGAGATCGAGAATCAAATGCTGAGCACCTGGGTGGCTCAGTCAGTTAAGTGTCTGCCTTCAATTTGGGTCATGATCCCAGGGTCCTGGGATCGAGCCCCGCATCTGGCTCCCTGCTCAACAGGACAACCTGCTTCTCCCTCTGCCTGCCACTCCCCTGCTTGTGCTCTCTATCAAATGGATAAATAAAATCTTACCAAAAAGAGTCAGACACTTAACTGACTGAGCCACATGGGCACCCCTAATACAGAGCTTAATAGAAGACAGAAGAAAGCTCCTACTGGCTTCTACATTTAGTCTGTTGCAGTATCACACATCATGGAGTCTCTAGAAAACCCCATGGTGTGCTCATGTAGGAACAGGAGTGCAAGAGTCTAATAATTTAGTAGTAGTATAAAAATAGCTTGGCCAAGAAAAATAGTTTGGACATGGTGGGCCCCCCAGAAGAGTCTCCATATTGTTCTTGAGAATAACAGCTGTAGAAAACAGTGTCCTTACCTGAGTCCCCAGCTCATGGTAGAAAGCCGCTGTCTCAGGGAAGGCAAACGGGGAGCAGCTGGCAGTAGAGCTGGGAACTGGGAGAAGTTTCCTGGGTGGCAGAGGGTCCTGTCCAGGAGTCCTGGTCTCACTTCTCCTGATGGCACCTTGGCTCTTTCTGCTGGGATCACAGTCCGCTCCCAAAGGCACGTCCTTCAGAAGTCAGGGAGGCTCTGGTACTTTGTTTATCTGATGCCTTTGTTTCCATTTGCATCTTTGAAAAATACTCTTGCTGGGTTTACAGTTCTGAGTGTATAGTTCTCTGCTTCCCCCCGCTCCTTAGGAAGGTGTTAACTCGCTGCCTTCTGCCTGATCAGGCTGCCGTCAGTCTGTTTCCTGAGCACGGTCTGTCCATTGTGTCTGGTGGCTCTCGTCCTCATCTCCTGCCACTAGTGTGTCTCTGCCAGCTGAGTTTGAGACCCTTTCGACCTCAAATGTCTGGCCTCTCCACGTGTCCTTTTATTGATCTGTTTCGTTTTTGTCCAGGATAGTTAATATCTGTCCAAGTCCCTTCCTCTCCATTTAAAAATAAACCATTCAATCTTAGATGGGAGAACATTATGGCATCAGTCCCAAGAATGTGCCATTCTACCCCAAATCTCTAAAAATAAAGGTTCTTTTAATGGAGCATTTAGTCTATTTACATCTATACAATGATATATTGGGATTTAAATCTGCTATTTTAACAATTATTTTCCATTTATCCTACCTATTTTGTTTCCCTCTTCCTTTTTTCTTTCTTTTGATGAATTATTTAGTGTTATTCGAAGTCCTGGCTGTCTAAGGAGTTCTCAGATGCCTTCAAAGAGCGAGGGAGTGTATGTATGAGTGTGTGTGTGTGTGTTCACGCACACTAGTGTGTGCTGCCCAGTTTTCCTGGTTGTCCCCCTCGGGAAAATTGGTCTTCTAGAAGCTACAGTGTCCTAGCTGCAAGCAGAAGTCCCCGAGGAGTTGAGCTGAGCTCTGCTACAGGGGATCACAACTGAAAGAACTAGATGTAGAGGAGTTGCACCGCAGCTTCACATGCACCAACAGATAGATGCAAGTGTGTTCCGTGGGCCCCCTTACCTTGCAGCCTCAGGCTCACATGCCAGGAGGGCAGTGCAGGGTGCCTTGGCAGAGGGATGGGGGGCAATCAGGCCTGTTACACGAGGGAATGAATTCTGGCTTAGCAACTTTCCTCTGAGCTAGTTACCAAGCTTATTTCTTTATATATGAAGTAGGGACCATCCCTCTGTCTCGCTTGAATGCCGTGGGAGTTAGAATTTGGCTAATGCATGTGAAATAAGTAGTATTGGCCGGACACTGAGCCAGCCCTCAGTAAACAGATGGTTATGAAGTTGTTAAAATTACTGGACCTATCCTTAGCATTTTGCTGACCATCAAAGATCTGGAAGGGTTGAGAGGTTGTCAACGGGCTGACCCAGCTGTCAGAAAGTGTGTGGACCCATCCCACAGCAGGCTGCCCTTCCTAGCCCATGGGTGGGTGTGTGGTTGAACCAGGATCCTTTTAGGGATAGCCCGTGGGCAGGTGCTAAGCCACTCCACCAGGATTTTAGCCCACATTAGACTTGACCTCTGACCCCAAAGACTCCTAGACAAATCTACTACCTCCAGACTAGGGGAGTGGAACAGGCACTGCCGGCTGAACTTTCCGAAATTTGCCTCTGTATAATAGCCTAGAACTTGGCCAGGATGGGGCAGTTAGCTCGGCGGTGCCAAGTTCATACCTGAATACTGCTGGCCTTGGATTTGTGAGGCTCACCGAACTGTTCCATGAGAGGACATCTCTCTTATCAGTGCTTCTCCACCCGGGCTCTTCTCTCCCTTCCCCCAGGGGGGCATTAGCAACATACCAACACTCAGGCCCCACACCAGTCTAGAGCATGGCCAGGGCCACTGGTACGGTGGAAGAGCTCACTGGGCAACTGGCCATCTCAACCCCGACTGCTCATTATGATGTAAACCCGCAGTCATTTGAGTGCATAGCCTGTTGAGGCCGGAGGGAGCCTGGGGGCACCTCCATCCAGCCCTTGCCATATGAGCGGAGACAGAGGCCCAGGAGGAGCTCTTGGGCCAGTAATGACAGGGTGTCGAGCCGGCTCTGTTTCCTGCTACTCTGCGGCTATGGCCCAACACATTCCCTTTTTAGAGCACAGCATGGCCATGAGTCAACATCTCAGCCCCAAACCAGATCAGGCCGGTGGGTGGAGTCTAGGCCTGGGTGACCATAGTTGTTGTCACTCACAACACACCCGCTGCCGGCCTGGCTCTAGGCACGTGACATGTGTCACCCAGGTGGCCTCACCTACACTCTGTGCTGATGACAGTGCGGCCCATTTGGCTGAGGCCACGTGGGCAGAATCATTTGGACTCAGAGGCCCATGTGTCTCCTTCCTCTCTCTCCTGGAAGGGGGTGTCGGGGGGAGGTGCGGCCCAGGAGCACAGAAGTCAGTCAACAGGGCTCCTCCCTGGGGCTGCTCACCCCCAACCCCCACCCTGAGGACGCGGAGGGAGAAGCAAAGACCTCTTCCTCCAAGCTTTAGTCTCTGGCAGCCCAAACGCCATCTGGTGCAAAGGCTCTTTCAAAGAAATCCAGCCCAGCAACAGCCAAGCTCCACCAGCCTCACCTCTGGACGTTTCCATATTCATCAACACATGTTTGCCATTAAAGGAAAATGATGGTCATTTGACGCCCATATGTTCCCTTTCAAAACAACAGACGGATATTCATCCTCCTGAAAAGAGCGAATTCTAAAGTGGAGCTGAGCACGCGTCTTCCTGAGTTGCAGGGAAACAATCCTCTAAATTAAAAAGGTCTCAGCTCAGCCCACCAGCCGGTGGATTGTCTGTGCGTGGGGCCAGTGAAGGTCCTGGCTGGATCCAGCTGTGTCTGAAACCCTGAAGTTTGCTTGCTTTTAGATGAGAGGAAGTATGTGGGCAGAAAATGCAACTTTCTATCTGCTGGGGTTTAAAAAAACAACAAACAACTTTGAAGGACATTTGGCATCCTCCTTGGTTTTTCCCAAGGGGCCTCCTGGCTGCAGGGACCCTGGCGGGAGAGGAAAGATGGTGGGGGTCCAAGGACAGAAAACGGGGCCGGCCCAGCTTGTCCACCGACTGCACGCAGGCCCTTGGACAGGCCCCTCCCCACCGCACCCCTGCCTCCATTCCCTGAGCTGTCGTGCACTGTCCTCCACGAGGCTGGCCACCTGCAGAGCGGCGCGGTCCGCAGCCCTGTAAACTCAGTGTCTCCTGAAGGGCAGCCGGGCTCAGGGCCTCGGCCTAGCCCTGACATCCTGCGTCTGGAGCAGGAGGAGCAAAGTCTCCGTCTGTCAGCACATCCGACCTAAGACTTCTAGTGGCTTCCCTCCCTGGTTTCTTGTAATTACAGCAGGTCTGGCTGGTCCCTGCATGGTGTGCTCAGGGGAGTAACCCTAGTGAACAGCCGTGAAGCCCTCTAGGAGGTGAGGCACCTGCTTCTCCGCTAGCCCTCAGGAGGACTAGGCCCCACTACCACCTAGGTACAACTGCTACCGCTAGGCGCCACTGCTACCGTTAAGGACACTGAGAGATGTCACTGGCTCGAACTGAGGGCACAGGACTTCTCAGTGGTGGAGCCAGGACCAGAACTCGGCAGCCAGGCTGTGGCTTTAGCCACTCCGTCATTCAGTCAAGGTCACGGGGCCATTTTGAGAGATGCAAGGTGACTCCAGCTGGAAAATGGTCTTCCCCAAAGCAGCTGCTCTCCCTTCCCTGAGCCTGGACACCCCTGGACCGGGATGGTTTACTGCCTTCCTGTGCAGTCTTGGACATTGTGACCAACAATGATGAATTCCCTGAATATCCACTTCCTTCCGAAATGGGCCAGGCTGCCGCCTGCTGTCTTTCCCCCTGTGATTCGGGGAGAGATGGCTCTAGAAAACGCCCCCTGTGTGGATGGGAAATGTGAGGCGCGTTATGCGTGTGGACGCGTGGAGATGGTGGCTGCCGGCTCCCCACTTAGCTCCATCCCCAGCCTCAGCCCCACCCACGGACTTGGCGGGGCACCTGTCCCATGCTGGCCACACAGGGGACCTTGTTTGATAGGCCAAGGCCTCTTCAGCCTTTCTCTCAGCTCCAGGAAGCTCAAGCAATCTTTGAGGTACATGTTATTCTTTTTTCTTATTTGGTCTTTCCAAACCGTAGTCAGTGCAGGATAGAGGAGTGGCCCCGAATTCAAATGTGTGTGGATACATGTGCCCTTGAGGAAGAAAAGGAGAAATATTTATCTAAGGAGACAGACCAGATTGCTGCTTCTGGGGGTGGTGGAGAATCAGCTCGAAAAACAAAGAAGGCAAGCGACACCATCACATGCCAGTGATTGCCCTTTTGAACAAGGGGAGGCAACACTCCAAAAAACATTGTTTCTAATGTGCTAGATGCTTGGATAGTTTCAGACACACCCAGCCCCGACTGGATTTTTCTTCCCATCCATTTATCATGAACTTGCAGAATACAAGTGTACTTCGTGACTGTCAGGGGTGCTGCTCACTGGCCATGCCAGAAGGGCCTCAGCCACATGGGAAGGCAGGACGTTGCAAAAGAGAGAAGCCTTCAATGTGTAAAGGTGACCTTTCTCTTTCTTGCCAACTTAGTTCTCAAATGCAGAGCTAATTTGGAAAGCAGATATCTAGGTCCTGCAAAAAAGGGCACTTCACGGAGATCCATGAGGCCTGGCTTGTTGAAACCAAGAGGTGCTGGTATGGGCAGGAAATGGGTCTCATCCAGGTGAGCTCAAAAGCAGAGGCCGTGATGGCATATCTCGGAGAGGTTATTCATCTGCATGTGGTGTGTGATTTCGTAGCTTGGAGAGAATGAATCTAATTCAGCAGAGCGTCCTTCAACCGGCTCAGGTGAAATCAGTTAGAGTACCTGCCAAGCCCGGACGGTGGTCCCCTTCCAAGGAACAACGCACATCTACAGATTCACTGATCCATTGTTAAGGAAGATGCTCTTTCCTCTGCGTCTCCTTTTGCACATTTTGAAGCTCGATTTTAAACCTTATAAATATATATAACCCATTTAAAACACAACTAAGAGATAAAATCAATTAAAAAATGGATTTGTGCAAACCGGAAGTATTCACTGAACTTCACCAGAGGTTCTGTCTGGGTGTGGAATTTTGGATAATTTCCACATTCTTGGAGTGTTTATAATTTTATTATAAACATGTCATTTTGATAAATGAAGCTTTTAAAAACTACTAAATAAATGCTAAGGACTGTGAGAACATTTCCTTTAGGACATTAGAAAATGAAGCAAATGTGCTATGACTCATCAGTTAACAGCTACATCGACTGAACTGTGGTGGAATACAGAGCTAGTAGAAGAGTTGAAAAATTGTATTTCCAATGTCTTACAGATAATAGGATTAATTTCTTTCCATGATAAAAGCAATACATATATATGAATTTTAGTGAGTACTTTAAAAAATTTTAAAAGGCAGGAAAAAAATCACTTCTAGGTTCCTCCTAAACACAGTCACTGCTAATATGCTCACACATTTCCATTTAATCTTTGATTAAAGCTCCTGGGATCCTTGGGGTCAGAGAGTCCTGGCTTGACCACTATTAACCTGGTTAGTCAGGTACCGAAGCACTAGTTTAACTTCTTCGTTAGCTGTGGGTCTCCAATTAATGCAGTTGAAGTCCGCGGTAATGTCCGCCATGATGTTCAGAACACGTATGCCCTCTCCAACAGTTGTGAAGATCCTGGCTGAGTAAGGACTTTGCCGTCAAATGGAACTTTTCTGCTCTGTGACCACAGACCAATAAACCAAAGTTTGTCCAAAACTTGAACATGGAATCACCACGTGATCCAGTAATTCCACTTCTTCCAAAAAATTTGAAAGCAGAGTCTCAAAGGGATACCTGCACATTTGGGTTCATAGCAGCAGCATTCCCAGCAGCTGAAAGGTAGAAGCAAATCAAGTATCTATTGACGAAGGAAGGGATAAACAAAATGTGGTCCAGCCATGTCCTGGAATATTATTCAGCCTTAAAAGGAAGGACAGGGACACCTGGGTGGCTCAGCTGGTTAAGTGTCTGCCTTCGGCTCAGGTCATGATCTCAGGGTCCTGAGATGGAGACCCATGTCAGTGCTTCTCCCTCTCCCTCTGCCATGCTCTCTCTCTCTCTCTCTAATAAATAAATAAATAAATAAATAAAATCTTAAAAAAAAAATAAAAGAACATTCAGACACTTGCTATGACATGATGGGTTGCTGAAGCTTTTTCTCCCAGACCTGCAGTCTTTGCACCTATGAAATGGGGATAATTATCCGCTTTCTTCATGGGGTGGTTACGTGTGGGAAAGTGTTTGACAATCCCCAGAGAGCAGTATGGCCTCCCTCCCCTCCTGCCATTCTCTCCCACTGAAGCCTTCAGACCTTGCCTCTCTGGCCACAGCATCCTGTGCACTCTTCACTCTGACCCTGGCTTTCCTTTCTGCAAAATCCCCTCCTTCTCCACCTTTCCCTGGGTGGTGGCTCAGGAAAGCCCTGATGGGAGACCATCACCCACCCTGACCCTTCCTGCATGGGGCCTGGGACCTGGAGCCCTTACAGCCTGGCATGGGGACAAGTGGGCCCCAAGGTCCTGGGCAGCTTTGTAGACTGTCTGTGAAAGCCACATCTTAGCTCCATCCCTCACCACCAGCTGAGTACCTGGTCAGCTGCTGTTCAGGGTAAACTGGGGTCGAAAATGGAGGTAAAAAAGAAAGCAAATGTAAAGCACTGGAAACACAATAGGCTCCCAACAGCGTAGTTGCTTTGACCTCTCCCAACTTGTCTACGCAGTCAGTTACTCATTCAGAAAACATTTGTCGGTTCCCTATTCTTGCCAGGACTGTGCTATATGCAGAGATGAATCAGTCCTTGCAGTCCACAGGCTCATGGTCTACTAAACAAATCTTTAGAATTACTAGTAGCTTTAAAATGCACTTTTGTGCCTTCTCTCTCCCTCTCTGACAAATAAATAAAATCTTTATAAAAATGCACTTTCCTGTCTGGTTGGGTTAGTACTGTCCTCATCATATTTCCTTCTCGGAGTCTCCTTGGCTCTTTTTGAGTATTTACTTATGTAAGTCTCAGAAGCAGTTTGTTTAATTAGAAAAACATATAGGGGCAGCTGGCTGGCTCAGTTGGTAGAATATGGGACTCTTGATCTTGGGGTCATGAGTTTCAAGCCCCATGTTGGGCACAGAGACTACCTTGTTTAAAAAATTAAAAATAAAAAATCAGTATAGAATAAAGGCAGGCTTTAAGACCACTGAGAAAAAGGTAGATAATTTAGTGGAAATATTGAAAAAAAAAACAACAACTAGGTAGCCATTTTTGGAAAAAAAAAATCCCAAACTAAATTCCAGGAGGAAGAAAGGTTTACATGGGGAAAAGGAAAGCATAAAAATATTAGAAGAAAAGTTTCCAAATGGGTAAATAACTTTCTAGACATGACATAGAAAGGAAGGGCTAATCAATTTGACTAAAAATGAAATAAACTTTTGCTTTAAAAGTTAACAGAAACAAAATCAAAGACAAATGACTGGGAAGAAGTATTTGTAGTACATATAACAAAACCTGTTTTCCCTAATGTAAGAAAGAATTCCTAAAAATCCTTATGTAAAAGGCAGAAAATAAAATTTAAAAAGGAGTGTGTATGAGCAGAAAGGGAAAATCAGCTTAAAAAAAAAAAACCTCTTATTTTGAAACCACTGTATACCTACAGAAGAGTTGCAAAGATAATATAGTCTTCCTGTATCTTTCCTCCAGCTTCTTCTAATATCAACATCTTATGTAGTCAGAGCACAACTATCAAAACTAAGAGATTAACCTCCATATAATACTATTAATTACAGTACAGAATTCATTCATAGTTTATCAGTTTTCCCATGCATGTCCTTTTTGTGGTCCAGAATCCAGTAAGGGACTGCATTTCTCTGTCTGCTTAGTCTCTCCCCATCTGTGATGGGTCTTCTGCCTTTCCTTGACTTTCATGCCTTGGCACTCTTAGAGTACTGATCAAATATTCTGGAGAATACCCCTCACTGTTCATTTGTCTGGCGTTTTCTTGTGATTGGTTTGAGCTTGTGTTTTGTTGGGAAGGACACATAGGGTAAGGTACCCTTCTCAGTGTATCATCAAGAATACATGATTTTGGTACGTCAACCCTGATCACTTGGTTGAAGTGGTGCCTGCTGGGCTTCTCTACAATTTTTCCCTTTGAAATGCTGAAATCTTTTGGGTGAGATATTTTTGAGATTATGCAAAAATCCTGTTTGTTTTTTAACTTTTATCCATTAATTTTAGCATCCATCAGTGAATTTTCCTACAACAGTCATTATTGTGATTTTTTTTTTCTTAAAAGATTTTATTTATTTGGCAGAGAAAGAGAGCACACAAGCAGGCGGGAGTGGCAGAGGGAGAGGGAGAAGCAGGATCCCTGCTGAATAGAGAGCCTGATGTGGGGCTCAATCTCAGGACCCTGAGATCATGACCTGAACTGAAGGCAGTCTTAACCGACCGAGGCACAGAGGTGCCCCTTACTGTGATGTTTTAATGTGATCTCCTATTGCCATTCCCCATTCCTTCTAAATTGATTAGTTGGAATTCTTCTGTAAGAAAGAGTTGTCACTTCTCTCACATTTACTTACTTACACAGCTAATAGTTGGTATCCACATGGACTCATGGATATTTTATCCTTTGCCTTATAATCCAATATTACTTGTTTTGTTGCTCATGTCATTCCCAGATACTCAACACAAAAACACCTTCTCCCCTTATTTATTTATTTATTTATTTGAGAGAGAGAGAGAGAGAGAGAGAGAGAGGGGAAGGCCAGAGGGAGAAGGTGAGAGAGAATCTTAAGCAGGCTCCATGCACAGCGTGGAGCCTGCTGGAGGGCTTGATCTCACAACCTTGAGGGATCATGACCTCAGCAGAAATCAAGAGTCGGGAGCTTAACTGACAGAGCCAATCAGGCACCCCCCAAAACACCTTTTAAAAACTTCAATTTGAGAAAAGAGAACTAAAATATAACGAGAGATTGTGTTTTTCACCAATGATGCTGACAAGGATGAAAAAGGTTACTGATACCGTGCATTACCGAGAATGAGGGAAAGGGGGCTCATCCCAGGGCGGGATTGTAATGGTGCTACCTGCATGGGCTGGGCGAGGGAGTCTGGCCAAATTAGATTAAAACTAAAATGCATATTTCCTTGGACTGAGCAATTTAACTTCCAGGATTTTTCCTAGAGATATACTCTCACATGGAAAATGATGAATGTGTGAAGATGATATTAGCAATATTACTTAAAATGTCAAAAGATTAGGGGCGCCTGGGTGGTTCAGTTGATTAAGCATCCACTTTCAGCTCAGGTCAGGATCCCAGGGTCTTGGGATTGAGCCCCACAGTTGGGCTCCCTGCTCAATGGGGAGCCTGCCGCTCCCTCTGCTGCTCCCCCTGCTTGTGCTCTCTCTGTGTCAAATAAATTTTTAAAAATTTGAAAATTTAAAAAATGTCAAAAGATTAGAAGCTGCATGAATGCCAGTTGTTAGGGGACTGGTTAAGTCATTATGAGCTACCCTGTAAGGAATACCTTGTGGCTATAGTGAGATGGGTCTTTATATACTGACATTGGCAATGATCCCCAAATAGGGAGGTTAAATAAAGAGTCATGATTTACAGCGTGTGTATAGAAGGCTTTCTGGGATATTTTCTAAGATTATTTGATGTTCATATTCCCTTTATAATCTTGGTTCTCTTTTTGGGGTAATTCATATTATTTGTAATAGTGTCCCCTGGACTGTCCTCTGATTTTCGAATCCTTTTTTGACTATTTTAAAAATTTCTTTGTTCTTTTATTTTCTGGAGAAATTTTTTTAATTTTACTTTCTAAATCTTCTAGTAAGCTACTTTAATGCATGCTGAAGTATAATTTACATAAAATAAAATACATAGATTTAAAAACGTACAGCTTGAGCCAGGGAAACGACAAAAAAAAAAAAAAACTATTGGAATTACAACAAAATACTCTCCGCACAGCAAAGGAAACAATCAACAAAACTAAAAGGCAGCCTACAGAATAGGAGAGAATATTTGCAGATGACATATCCAATAAAGGGCTAGTATCCAAAATATGTAAAGAACTTAGAAGATTCAACACTCAAAAAACAAATAGCCCGGTTAAAAATGAGCAGAAGACACAAACAGACATTTTTCCAAAGATGACATACAGATGGTCAATAAACTCATGAAAAGATCCTTGTGATCACATAACAGTACTGGGTATTTACCCAAAGAATACGAAAGTACTAATTCAAAGGGATATATCCATCCCTATGTTTATAGCAGCATTATCTATGATAGCCAAGATATGGAAGCAGCCCAGCGTCTATTGACTGATGAATGGATAAAGAAGATGTGTATATATACAATGGAATATTGTTCAACCATAAACAAGAATGAAATCTTACCATTTGCAGTGACATGAGTGGAACTAGAGAGTATAATGCTAAGCAAAATAAGTCAGAGAACGATAAATACCATCTGATTTCACTCATATGTAGAATTCAAGAAACAAAATAAGCAAAAACTAAAAAATGAGAGTGTGTCAAAGCAAGAAACACACTTTTAATGACAGAGAACAATCTGATGTTTACCAGAGTGGGATGGGCATTTAAAGAGGTGATGGGATTAAGGAGAGCACCTGTCATAATGAGCACAGGGTGATGTGTGGAGCCACTACATCGTACACTTGAAACTAATATAACACTATATTAACTAATGGAATTAAAATAAAAAACTTAATAAGCATGGAGTGCATATATCTTAAAAAAAAACTACACAGCTGATAAACTTCAACAAAGATATATATTCATGTTACCACCACCGAATAAGATGTATACATTCCACCATTCCAGTGAATTCCCTTCTGCTATTGATCAGTCGATCTCCTGTCCTGTTCCCCTCCCTTGACAGAATGACAGTTTTCATTTCTATTAACTGAAATAAATTCCTGAAAGATGAAGATGTAAAAATCAAAACCATAAAAATATTAGAAGAGGATATTCTTTTTTAAAAAATTATTTACGTAATCTCTACATCCAACGTAGGGCTTGAACTCACAACCTTGATGTCAAGAGTCCCATGCTCTTCCAACTGGGCCAGCTGGATGCCCCTGATGAGAACATTCTAAGTGGGGAAAGGACTCCCTAAACAAAACACAATATGGTATTTTTTTTTTAATTAATAGACCTTATTTATTTATTTTTAAATGTTTTACTACGTAATCTCTACATCCAACGTAGGGCTTGAACTCATGACCTCAGGATCAAGAATCACATGCTCTTCCAACTGAGCCAGCCAAGTGCCCCAAATAGACTTTATTTTTTGGAGCAGTCTTAGTTTCACAGAGAAATTGAGCAGAAAGTACAGAGAGATTCTTATGTATCTCCATCCCAACCCTTCCTCCCCACCCAGCCTTCCTCTGCATCAGCATCCCTGGAGCAGTGTGGAACATTTGTTGCAATCGATGAACCAACCAAGTTCATATTTTATGTTAGGCTTCACTCTTGGTGTTGGGTATTCTTTGGGTTGGTATCTTTATAGTATCCTCAGAGTCCTTTTACTGCCCACACATTCCCGTGTGTCCTCTGTTCATTTTTACCCTCCCACCTCAATCCCTGGCAACCACTGATTTCTTTACTGTCTCCATAGTTTGACCTTTCCCAGGATGTCCTGTAGTTGGAATCATATAGCATGTGGCCTTGTCAGATTGGTTTTTTTCCCTTCGTCATATGCATTTAAAGTTCCTCTGTGTCTTTCCATGGCTGGTTAGCCCATTGTCTGGATGGGCCATGGTTTATTCATTTATTTATTGAAGAGCATCTTGGTTGCTTATGGGTTTGGGCAATTATGAATGATGCCACTATAACTATCTGTGTGCAACTTTTTTTGAAATTTTCACCTCCTTTGGGTAAATATCAAGGAATGTGAGTGTGGGACCACACAGTAAAAGCATGTTCAGTTTTGTAAGAAATGTCTTCCTAAGTGGCTATCCTTTTTGCTTTCCCATGAACGGTGAATGAGAGTTCCTGTTGCTCCACATCCTTACCAGCATTTGGAGGGGTCCGCATTCTGGATGTTGTCCATGCTGTCGGATGTGGAGTCATGTGAATTTGCAAATCCCTAGTGAGGCATAACTTTGAGTGTCTTTTCACTTGGTTATTTGCCATCTGTGTACTATCCTTGTTGAGGTTATCTATAGCGATCTTTTGCCCTTTTTTCTATATTAAAATTTTAAACAATTTATTTTTATAAACTGTATAGAAATACAATTATTGTATTTCTGTTGTATAGAACTGTTGTATAGAAATACAATTATTTTTGTGTACTGACCTTGTATTCTTTTTTAAATTCATTGATTATAATATTTATTTTTTTTTTTTAATTTATTTGACGGACAAAGATCACAAGTAGGCAGAGAGGCAGGCAGAGAGAGAGGAAGGAAAGCAGGCTCCTCTGTGGAGCAGGGAGCCCAATGTGGGGCTCAATCCCAGGACCCTGGGATCATGACCTGAGCCGAAAGCAGAGGCTTTAACCCACTGAGCCACCCAGGTGCCCCGATTATAATATTTTTATAGATTCCTTATGATTACGTATAATCATTTTGTCTACAAATATTGTTTTATTTCTTCCTTTTTGATCTTTATGCCTTTCTGTTTTTCTTGGCTTAATGCACTGCTAGAACTCTGTCGAGTTTTTATTGATGCACTCATGTTTTTCAGAGATGTGGTTCTCTGGCTATAACTTTTTCATAGTGCCTTAGCCTTTCATGATGTAATAGCTTCTATTATCTCTCACTGATAGCTTTTTCTTTTAATTTTCTTTTCTCTACACGGTTTTCATTTCCACCAAGTTCTTTTTTTCTGTTTCTCTTGGGTCTCCTAGATAATAGGTTTTCTCAGATATATCCTTGATCATGAAGTGGGAACTCAAAAACCTATTGGACACTCGGTGTATGTGGGTAGAACTTGTCTTCACACTCTTCCCTAGGATGACCGGGGCACCACTTCCTGGGAGCACTCCTGTTGCCCATGACCTGAGATGTTTTCTTATGGCTAGCCAGGTTCCTCAGGACACAGTCGTTCTGTGGAGAGGGACAGCCTGGATGCCAGACATCTAGGAGTCCAAGAGGCGGCAAAGGCTCTCTGTACTCAACCTTCATGTGCATTTGGTATGTCACTCACATCTTCGAGTGTTCCTGCCACCCCCTGCTTTGGGTCCTGTTTTACTAAGATGGTGCCGAGGGTGGGGCTGTCATGCAGCCGCGTAGATCAGGCAGGGCATCTAGGAGTCCATGTGATTACCAAAGAGTTTCCAGCCAGCCCTCACTTCAGCACAGCCCCTTTCCTCTACAGCCAGAAGTCCCTGGTATTGCCCATTCCAATGTCTATTCAAGGTTCCACATATAAACCAAGGGCTCTCAGCTGTTCTCACTGTTGGGTAGGAACTGGCTTTCTTGGGTTTCCTGTCAGGGGCAGCTTGATGTCCAGCTTTGAAAATGTGGTCACTGTTTCCCTTCCCTGTTCCCTCTCTCCTTATTAGTTTCTATTTTTGTTCGCTTGATTCTTTGTTCAATCCGTTTATTGGAGATTTCAGGGGGACGTGAACGTAGATGCATGTGTTCAATCCATCAGTTCAACCCAGAAATCCTCCTGCTATTTTTTACTTCATAAAGAACTAAATGAAATTATATCCTGAATCCTCTCCTATTCTTACAATGTTTTCATTGCTGCACTCGTGTTTTCCAGAGACCTAGCAGCATTTTTAAATATAAAGTTGGCCCTCTGAGCTATGAAATATTATCCCCAACATTACTGAATTTCTCATGTTCTTGCTTCAGAATTCATTTTAAGACTGTTGGGGAAAAGCCTTGTTTTGTCTTCATAGTG
Organism: Mustela nivalis; assembly: GCF_964662115.1. NCBI lineage: Eukaryota > Metazoa > Chordata > Mammalia > Carnivora > Mustelidae > Mustela > Mustela nivalis. The sequence goes on from NC_139021.1 coordinate 180,263,792, forward strand.
ACTGCACAAAATTTCTTGGAAGCAGCCTACGGTACTGAAATTTCTCTTGTCTGAATTTAATGTGGGACTCGAAACTTTCTTGAGCACAGGCTGTGCACTGGCCTGAGCCGTGTCTACTTGGTGAGGCTTCTGCGCGGCCAAAGCTCTTCCACCTGCCCCTGCAACCCGCTTCCAGAAAGTCCTGGCACAAAGCTCCTTGGTCACTTCCAGCCAGCCTTCCCAGTCCAGCTAGACCTGTGGCTGGGGTCTCCTGCTCCTCTCTGCTCACTTGGCTCCTTCCATGGCCCTGCTTCTGAGAACAGAATTCTGGGGCTGGTGACCATGGAGTCGTAGAAACTTACGTGGAATCTCCACTTCAGGGGGTGCTTTCCTCTGTTTTATTTATCCAGCTATGAAAACAACCTTGATGATGACAATAAAACAAAGCTTCTTTCTGCAATGAGTGCAAATGATTTTCAGCAGCTGATTGAAACGTGATCTCATTTGCTTACGTAACTACTTCTGTCTAGGAAGAGAGGTCAGTGAGTGACAAGTGTCCCCATTCCAGAGAAAGGAATGGGGCTCATCGCAGAGAAGCAACAGCAGAGAGGGAGAGGGGCGGCGCCAGCTGGTTCTGCAAGATGCAGACATGAGGATGGGTGGGGAAGGGCTGTTGGCCTGGGGGCAGCGGGTGCTGTGGTCTCCCCACTTCCTCCCCTTCTCGAACCAACTGACAGGACCACCCTAGGTAGTGGGGTGCTCGCCATAAGAGGGGCTTCCAGCTCAGCCCTCTAGTGTCTGCAGAAGTGCACAGATCTCCCGGGGGGGTTCTAGCGATAAACTCAGAAAAGCTCTTGGGAGGGTCCAACTGTGCCAACTGTACCCCTGAAAGAGAGGGGCAGGGGCCGGGGCATTAGAAGAGTCCAGCATGACCGTGCCTCACCTGCATCCAGGACCTGTGTGATGTCAAGGGTAGGGTTGGATGAACGGGTGGGTCTCGAACCCCTGCCCCCGCCACATACCCCCCAATGTACCCCAAGAGAACAGGAGTCCACATTTAGACATCTGCTGGAGAGAGGGCATTAAACTGCTGAAAGAGAACAACACAAAAGTAAAAATATATTTTCGCTCTGTCCTTCCCTTTTCCCTGCCCCAATCTTGGGGGACAGGGACAGTCCTGGGGTCGAAGGTCTCTTCGCTCTCATGCCTAATCTAGATATAGCTTCCACATGGTCAGGTGCGTGGTGCGGCAAGACAAGGTTGAACCGACTTCATGTCCACGCCATCCAACAACCGCAAGAATGACAGTCCCAGGTTTCTTTATACCAGGGGACAGGGTAGAGCAGCGCAGCCCAGAGGGCTGCCTACGTTTGAGTCTGGCTGTAAAGGAGGAATTGCACAGTGCCCACTTTTGAGGCCTGGTGACCTTGATCTTTGGTAAAATGTTGATCTAAGTTAGAGGCAATGGAATGAGCTACTCCCCCTCTTTCGTGGAGGAACTGGGAACAGCGTGTATTTTGGAATCACGCTCTTGGGTATGTTGAAGCATGAGCATTGGAGAAGACCTTCGAAGCTGTTTCTTCCTACGAAAAGTCAAATTCAGAAGCAACCTAAATGTCCAGCAGTAGGGGAGTGGCTGACTGCTGGTATACTCCTAAAACAGAATCTCACGTAGTTATTTAGTAAAATGTTTACAAAGTATTGTGGCGTCTGGCTGGCTTAGTCAGTACAGCATGTGACTTTTGCTCTCAGGGGTGTGCGTTTGAGCCCCACTATGGTGTAGAGCTTACTTAAAAAAAAAAAAAAAAAAAAAAAGAATTTGTAGGCCCATATACACACATATGTAGAGATGAAAAATGTGAGTAAACAAACACCAGAATGTATACATGTATACATAAACATACACACACCAAGTCCAGTAATGGTACCCTCAAATCATACATTTTTGGAAATTCCTTACAATATCATTGGTGATTCTCTCTTGGTTTGGGGTATGTAGGTAATTTGTATTCTTTATTTTTTTTTCTGTAGTTTCTAGATCTTCCGTAAGAAATAAGTCTTTTTTGTTTTTTTTTTTGAGATTTTATTCATTTATTTATTCAAGAAAAAGAGTATGAGCATGGGGAAGGACAGAGGAAGCAGAGAGAGAGAGAAGCAGATTCCCTGCCCGACGCGGGGGTTGATTCTTTGACCCAACCTGGATCATGACCTGAGCTGAAACCAAGAGCCAGACTGAGCCCCCCAGGCACCCTAGAAATGATGATTCCTTTTATTTGATTTTCTCCTTGAAAGGCCAGGGTTGGGTGGGCTGTGGGAGAATGTTACAGTGGAAAGCCAGGTAAATGGTCCAGAGTATCATCAGCTGGTAGAGACTGACTAGAGAGACCATCCAGGAACAAACGAAGGAACCTGGTGAAGCCGAATCAGAGGTGGAGGGTCTAGGAGTGGGTCACGAGTGTGCTCACTCCATGACGACCACGTGGCATAGGGTGTAGATCCATTTCTCTGAAATCTTGGAAAGCATAATCATGGCGGTTATTTTTTTAAAAAGATTTTATTTATTTATCTAAGAGAGAGCACAAGCCGGGGAGAGGCAGAAGCAGAGTCCTCACTGAGGAGAGCTTGATCCCAGGACCCTGAGAGCACCCCCTGAGCCAAAGGCAGACGCTTAACTGACTGAGCCACCCAGGAGCCCCCGCCGTGGTGGTTCTAATCCGCCTGGGGTCTCCTCCATGCACGCCTCTGTCACTCTTCTCCTTCTCGGCATGACAGACTCCTCTGCTTGCGGCCTTAGGAGAAGCTAGAAACAAAGGTCTCAGCAAAACCCTTTGTAACCTTTGGGCCCCTCAACTGTGATAACCGCAGGGGCTAGAGCCTCAAGAACCACAGCCTGGAGGGACACACAAGCTCAAGGCGACTAAGTGGTGGTAGTGACCACGAAGGTGGCGGCAGCCGCAGCCTCTGGGGAAAGGCACGAGCCGCCCAGGACCAAGGAGGAGAGATGGTCTGGGGTGTGCAGTGTTCTCCCAGCTGGGAGCGGGGCGTCGGGCTGCTGTGTTTCTCTGCCCAGTGTGAACCCGAGACTGTGAAGGTCTGGCCTACAGGGCCTTGGCACAAGCCCTCTGAGCTCCCAGGTCCCTTTCCTGCAGGCGGCTGCTGTCCCCTGGCCAAGTCCTTGTGTGGCCTTGTTGCTGTTGGACTCCACCATTCATCACGGGAGTGATGTAGGAGCCGAGCCAGGATTTTCCAGGCCCTTGAGACATGCAGCTCTTCTCTACATCTTTTGAGAGCTGCTTTCTTTTTTCCTTTTTTAAAGATTTTTATTTATTCATTTGAAAAAGAGAGAGAGCGAGAGCGAGCATGCGCATGAGAGTATGAGCAGGAGGAGCGGCACAGGAAGAGGGAGAAGCCGACTCCCTGCTGAGCCAGGAGCCAGACAAGGGGCTTGATCCCAGGACCCCGGGATCACTGACTGAGCCACCCAGGAGCCCGTGAGCTGCTTTCTTAAGAGCCCAGGAAGAACGCCTGGTGAGGGCCTCGCATCTTTGGGCGCTCTGCAGTGACCCCGCTTCTTCCCTGCCCCTCCTCTGTCCCTCCGGTTGGTCAGAATGAAACCAGACACACGGGTTTGTTTCCTCTTCTAGATTACGTGAGGAAAAATTGTCATCAAGTCAAGAATTTATCAAGTCCTCTTGTCTTAAATTCTTAATTCGGGTCCCTCAGTGAATGAGTCTCTTGTCTACATGGCGCAGCTCAGTCTCTCGCGTTGGGCCCCAGGCTCACGGTCTGGCTTCTCCAGACTCTGCTGTGTGTCGTGTGTGGGTTGCCATGGTGCTGCAAATGGCCTGGAAATGCTGACTCGCTGCAGTTTCTGGGAGAGAGGATGGAGTGTTCCGTGTGGGTTTGGGTTCTGGGCCGATGGAAGCTGCTCGGGGACCCCCGAGGGTGATTTCGTGGCTCTCGGGCACTTCAAACCCAAGTCTGATCAGTCTCTTGACTCTGACAACCGACCGAGCTTCAGTCCGTTGTGAAAACGGCCAGAGAACCCCTGCGAGCAAAGGATGCTGAGCTCACAGCTGCCAGATGCCGGCCTTGCCTACCCTGCCCAGGCTGGAAAGTCCCTTGGGATTCGGGGCTGGGGACTAGAAATCTCCAAAGACTCACCACCACCGGCTTAGCGTGTTGTCTTCCCCTCGGCAGCTTCCCTGAGCAGCAGCTTCTTGACCCCAGGGTCAGCCGTGCCCAACATGCTCCCCTCTCTGCGGGGGCACAGAACCGACCCCTGGTCGGGGGAGATGAATGCCGCCTCAGGAAGGGAGTGCCGGGGCTCCAGATTTTCCACCATGAATTCACCCCTCAGCCATGGGACGACCACGTGGCATAGGGTGTAGATGCATTTGTTAGAGACGTACAGCAGGAACCCTCATGCCCTCTCAGGACATGGCCCAGGGAAGGAGGGACGCTCAGTGGCCATGTCTGGTCACCCCTAGCCAACATGGTTGAATGAGACGCCTCGCCTGTGTGGAGTGGGCGGGACCTTCCAGGATCCCGTCCCATGCTGCTGTCCCGGAGTAGGTGGCCTCAGTTCTGCATCAGGTATTAGGGTCTGTTCTGGAGCCTCTGCCTTTAGGTCTACTCTTATGCACCCCCAACCCCCGTGATACACCCTTATTCATGCTTCTGGGGCTTGGAGGGAAGGTCAGGTCCTCCGGGTTTGGGCAGTGCCTCGAGAGCGCTCCTGTGGGCTCACCCCACTTTAGCTCCTCCAGTATTGTACCACTTACAGCCACTCCAGGAGGCTCATCCTAGCTCAGGGCAGACGTATCGGCCAACTCCTGGTCCTACCCTCTCTTAAGACCTAGAGCCAGTAGCTGGGGCCTTGGATTGACTTGTACAATGACCCAGAGGGAGGAGAAGGACGTGCACAAGAAACGCATCGCCTGGGGAGTAGCTTCTACTTACCATGCCCCCTAGATGGGCTTTTCTCAGAGCTCTTTGGCTAAAGGGCTCCCCCGCCAACCCCCTGCTTGGAGATGCATCAGAGCTCCCATGATCGATAATGGAGCCGTCCACCATTCTTGCGTGTATGTGCCGAAACTGGAGGCCCCCAGCCCGGCCTTCCCCACCACCGGCAAGGCCCAGGACAGGAGTGGGAGTGGAAGCCCACATGCCATGTGTCCAAATGTTTAAAAGTCATTGACAAGTCTCCCAACTGATACATAAAAATATGCTCTACCCTCCTGTCTCAACAAGTGTGTCTTCATAATGACAAAATGACAAAACATTTCTATTTATAAAGACTTGGCTTTTACTTGGAGAAAGTTGGCAAAAATATCAAAGAAGCTGACTTGAATTATTATTGTAAATGTCTTGGCACTTTGTTAATGGGCCGGTGATGTGTGTATGGGTGATAGAGATAAAATTCATAAATTATTCTATCTTTGTGCTGCTATGTTTATTTTTCTTTTCTATATTGCAGCAAAGTCATTATATTGTTCTAGGCAAAATTTTCAGGTACTTTGTGTTCTATCAGTAGTAGTACTAATTTAGACAACTTGGAGTCATTGTAGTTCTTGGGTAGTTTTTTTTTTTCTTTTTTTAATTTAAATTTCAATTTGGAGGGGCACCTGGGTGGTGGTAGTCAGCTGAGTATCTGCCTTTGGCTCAGGTCATGATCTTGGGGTTCTGGGATCAAGCGCCAAACCAGGCTGGGCGGGGAGTCTGCTTTACCCTCTGCCCCTCCCCCATTGAGTTCTCGGGCATGTGTGCGCTCTCGCTTTCTCTCTCTCTCTCAAATTAAAAAAAAATTCTTTAAATTTCAATTTGGAGAAACTTCACCCTGGTGAAGCCATAGCAACTGAAATTGTCAGTAGAATTATTAGAGCAATAGTTAGATTCAGAAATGAGCGGTGCAGTTCATGTGTCAGAATCAAGCTTACATCAGATTACTTGTGACAAGTTCTCTCTACTGCAGCAAAGATTGCAGCATGTTGAATCACACCCTAAAAACTGCTATCATTTATACTGCAATTTTCCCCATCTCTTCAATATCTAGATCCGCAGACTCCAGTTAATATCTGGCATTGTGCTTCACGAGATGACGTTGAGAGGTACTTATGAACACTTGTCAGAAAGACATGAATGGTATGAGACGGCACGGTGTTCCTCGGCCACCATGAGTGACTCCGGTGAAGACTGTGTTCATCTACGAACACCTTCCTATCCTGAATTAGGACACGAAGGAACAGGGACAAAAAGGCATCTAGGACTACTGGGAAATGATGCTTCTCTTTGCAAGATTCTGTTGTAGTTATGCTGCTTGAAGATCTAACAAATTGACCAATCTGTCTTTCTCTTCCCTTTCTCAGTCTTTTTCCTTGGCTAAATCCCTTCTGCTCTTTGGAAATCGTGTCTGTCTCCAATGTTGCAACCACAGATCTCCAAGGTGATCAGGCTTAGCTACCTTCTGTTCAAGGACAGCAGCCAGGAATTGTGCAGAAGCATTTTTCTGAGGCCTGACACATATGTCCTGGATGCGGATGTTTCTGGTTATGACCTGTGGGGTGATAGAAGCTCCTAGGTTCCAGGTCCTGTGCTGGGCCCTCCCTTCCTCTCTTTCTTCCTTCTGTCTGTCCCTCCTTCCCTGAAAAGGAACCACATGCAAATAGCAATACATTCTGCCTGCTGAACCCTAAGACCAGCAGGGCAGCCCCGGGATTGGGGGGAGCAGGAGGGGGGAGGGGTACCCTGGCTGAGGAGAGAAGACTCAGCTTCAGAGGACCTGGGGCTCTAGGGACTTGTCAGGAAGGGAAGCCCGGGGGGTGTTGGCCTCTTGAGATTCTCCCAGAATCCCAGCCAAAGCTCTGCTCCAAGGAGGGTTATTACCATCGTTACTGTCCCCTAGACGCTCGACTCTTCTGTAGACTGTAGGGCAGACAGAGAAGGCAAAAGTTTATCCTTTAAAGACAAATTCAGAACACTCAACACACTGAGTTTAAGGAAAGTTCCCGTGACACTGTTTCTTCTGTACCGAGCAGAAGACTGACATTATGGCTGCCTGGTCTGTGCTTTTCATTCCAAAATCCGTGACTTTCTCCTTACCAGGATCTAGTGGTTGAGCCCAGCTCAGCCTCCCCGTGCTCAGGTCCTCCTCTGGAAATGGGTACTGATGGCAGGGCCGGGGCAGGGGTCGGGGGAGACTGTCGGAATCCGTGAGCTGGCCTCGGGGAGACCAGAGAGCACAGTGTGAGCTTGGCAGCTCGGGAGATAGTAATTCTCTTCATCCTTTCCATGTGAGTGAGGAAAGGGAAATGAAAACCAAACCCACGCGCATCTTGTGTATGTGTGTGCATACACACATACATGTACACACTCTGTAGGGTGTATTAACTTCTGAGGACTTTCCTAACAAAGTACCAAACACTGACTGGCTTAAGACAGCAGAAAGGCATTCTCTCACAGTTCTGGAGGCTAAGAGTCAAAAATCAAGGTGTTGGCAGGGCCAGGCTTCCTCTGAAGAATCTAGGGGAGTATCTTTTGTCTCTTCCCAGCTTCTGTTGGGAGCTGGCAAGTTTTGGTGCTCATTGGCTTGCAGACACGTCACCTCTATCTCTGCCTCCATTATCATATGGACTTCTTCCCTGTGTCTCTGTATGTTCCTGTCCTTCTAAGGACACCAGTCATCATGGTATCAGATGTCCCACCCCCCCAAAACTACATGACTTCATCATAACTGACTGCATCTTCAAAGACCCTGTTTCCAAATAAGGTCACATTCCAAGGTTCCAGATGGACATAAATTTCTGGGGGACACTACTGAACCCAGGACACAGAATTAGGACAGAAAGCTAAGGCTGTGTTGTGAGATGCATCGTGAATTCAAAGATGTTAAATGTGAAAAACATACAAATTAAACGCCACAAAATATGTCATCTTATGCACATTCAAAAGACTCAACAACGTACTTGGAAAAAATACATTCTCAAAAATTGCCATGATAGTCTTTTGGTGGGTGGGAGCCCCAGCCGAGGTGCCTCAGTGTTGACGGGTTGGATATACCTACATTCTCCGGAATAGTTAGGATTTCTGGAAAAGGTTTCTTGTTTTGTTTTGTTTTTGTTTTTAAGATTTTATTTATTTATTTGACAGAGACAGACACAGTGAGAGAGGGAACATAAGCAGGGGGAGTGGGAGAGGGAGAAGCAGGCTTCCCACTGAGCCCAATGCTGAGCTTGATCCCAGGACCCACAAATCATGACCTGAACAGAAGGCAGACACTTAATGACTGAGCCACCCAGACGCCCCTGGAAAACGTTATAGATTCAGCATGAATTGGCTCTGGTGGGAGCTAATGGTTGTGAAAATGCTTTGTAAATAGTCAAATATGGTACAAATAAAGGTTAACAGATACATGAGTTTGCCCAGTTTAAGTTCCTAGGGAGGGCTGTCCATTCCATGCACAAATGCAAGGATATGGACTTTGAGAGATCAAGGCAAAGCCCTATAAATATCCTTTCTTGCCGAGTGAAAGGAAGGTCACCTCTCCTTGGCTCTATAAAAACAAACATTTTTTTTTTTTTAAATCAGGGGATCCGGCAGCCCTTTCTGGGTTCGTTCATTGCAGAGTTCTTTAAGGGGATCCCCACATGTGAATTTAATGTACAGAAGTGGGGGCTCTGTTACCTGATCAGACTTTCACATTCCCCAGGATCTGCAATATTGTCTTGTAAAAACAGGGGACAGTGGGTCAGTCATTTCAGGAGAAGTTACTAGAATTTTACACCCAGATGTGAATTTGATCTCCTCTAAATCACTTATTTTATAAAAGAGGCCAAGGGAGAAGTCCCTGGTTGGCCGTGGGTGAGGAAGGAGCTGGAGGTGGCATCTGGGCTTGAGGAGGAACTGTAGACGCTTCTGCGATGCTCAGTCCTGTGTTTGCCCTCTCCGTCATGCTTCTACGGTTGGGGTGACACCCGTTCTTCATTTGGGTATATTATTGTTCCCATTTTACAGATTGGTGAACAGAGGCTGATTGATGCAATGTCTGGCTCAATATCATGATGGTATTATAGATATTATATGGTATTATAGGTGGGTGACCCCAGAGCCCCAGTCTGGACCATCCCACTTTTCCTGCTGCTGGACAAAAACCATGAAGGCAGGGTCAATGTGTTGGGAGCATTCTCCATCCTCTCCAGACCTCCCCCGCCCCAGTGAATGATAAGCATTTGTTTCCACAAAATATGTGATTTCACCCTATTATGGCTCTAAATGCCATAATAAAGTTTTGAAGTCAAAAACATTGTCAATAAAGACAATGTTTAGGGGCTTATAGAAGATGGGCAGGAGTTGCAGATTATAGAGAGGGAAGGTACAGCGTTGCTTAAGGATTGGGATGGGGAGAGCTCCACTGAGGAGGATGGCTCTTGCTCCATAGATAGGGACGCAGCAGCTCTGTCTCTTTTGCTCCTGGAGCTGACATTCCTCCTCTAATGGTGTCCCATCCTGCCATTTCATTGCACGTCTGCCGTCGCTCTGGGTGGACGCTCAGTCTGACGGTAGCACAGGCTTTAGGGCAAGCTGTGGACTTACTACTACTGAAAGCTAAGCAGATCCTTGCGTTTTCAGGATAACCACAGTGCTTTTGCACTTTCTTTCTTTCTTCCCTACCCACCGGCTGCTTGCTGCTTAAGATCTAATGAGTCAGTAATGATTTGTACCAAGTGACAGTGAGTAAGGAGATGGTTTTGAGGATTATGTGTAGTGTGTAGGAATTACGAAACCATGTTCCACGGGGAGATGGTGTTCTCTGATGTATTCTGGGAGTTTTCTAGCACTTAATCAGAAACTAAATATAGAACAGTTTACTAAGGTTTTGATACAGCATCACTTAACGTGAGAAACTGTCTCATTTTTCCTTTTCTCCTTTTCATCCTTTGGCCTAATCATTTTTGGGTTAAAACAAAATTCTGAAGCTTCTTCCACAAATCACAGAACAAAACAGCAACTTGGAAAGAGGGATTCTTTTTTTTTTTTTTTAAAGGTTTTATTTATTTATTTGACACAGAGAGAGAGATCACAAGTAGGCAAGAGAGGCAGACAAAGAGAGGGGGGAAGCAGGCTCCCTACCGAGCAGAGAGCCCGATGTGGGGCTCTATCCCAGGACCCTGAGACCATGACCTGAGCCTAAGGCAGAGGCTTAACCCTCTGAGTCACCCAGGTGCCCTGGAAAGAGGGATTCTTTTGATTTATGTTGATAAACAATCTGGAAGGTCACTGTTATTAGTGTAACTTTTTCAAGTATGAAGTATTACATCAAGACAAAAGTTTAGAGGTGGGAATGAATTTAGCAATCAAAGGTCACTGCCATTTTAAAGACCTCTCACGTGGTCATTTTTACATTTGGTATTTAAAACATTTTTTTAATATTAAAGTTTTTTTGTTAATTAAATATTTTATTTATTTATTTATTTGACAGGCAGAGATCACAAGTAGGCAGAGAGGCAGGCAGAGAGAGAAGAGGAAGTAGGCTCCCTGCTAAGCAGAGAGCCCAATGCGGGGCTCAATCCCAAGACCCTGGAATTATGACCTGAGCTAAAGGCAGAGGCTTTAACCCACTGAGCCACCCAGGCACCCCTACATTTGGTATTTTTATTGACTGAGTATAACTAATCAGGTACCTATTTTCAAAGAGTGACAATAAAGTATATTATTCAAGGGAGACATTATGAAAACAGGGCATAACCCCTGACACCGGAAGTTTGGAAGTATCATGCAAACGTTAGTTCTTAGTGTATTATCCACTAAGCTGATTACCTAGCACAGATTCTATTTGACCTCCAAATCTGCCAAGCACCAGAAGGTTGTCCCTTCAGCCTGCTGTGTCTGGTAGGGAACAGGGACAATTTCCTCAGGGAATGTTCTTGAAACATTTCTCTTGAATTAACCAAACTTCCAAGTGCTCAGAAAATTATCTTCGCCTTTTTATCCACCCTTCCTGGATCACTCTGCTGGAATTTCTTTCCTGCATAAACAGCAAAAGCCTGTTCAGGTGTCTGTCTTTAATTCAGGGATGCAGAAATATTTATGGATGAAATGATATACTGTCTGGGATTTACTTCAAAATCACATGGGTAGGGGGGAAGCAGACGGGGATAAAACTGGAATAAGACTGGCCACGAGTTGACAATTGTTGAAGTTGGGTGATGGGGCAGGGCGCCCTCTGTGATGTTGTGGGGTGAACATCCTCGCAGCGTGGGGGGGTTTCCCTGAACAAACCTAGAAGAGGAGCTGCTAGCTTGATACACATTTTGAATTTCCTGCATGCTGTCAAAGTGCTTTCCAAATCTGCACGCATTTATACGCTTTCCAGTCATGTATCTACCCCTCGCCATGAGATTTAGTGTTTTTATCTCTGATTTTTAAAAAGTAATATACTCTTCTGTTTTATTTGTGTTTTCATAATCACTTTGAGGATCTTTCTCATTTGCTGGTCCTTTGGGGTTGGTTTGTTTGTTTGTTTCTTGTGAATTATCTGCCATGTTGTTCCAGATTATAGGCACAATCACAGCGAGTTCTCTGTCCTTTCCCCTCCAAGCAGGAAGGGGCAGCAGCCTGCGCTGGCTGATGAGAGTCAATTAATTGTTAAGTTTCCAAGAATTTTGTGAACTGGTTTTCAACTATGGGTAGCCCGGAATCAGCCCTGTGCAGACATTTAGGGTGCGACAGCCAGCAAATCCTGCAAATCAAGGCTCCCACTCCTGGAGAGCTGGGTTTTAAACCTTTCCTGGCACAGCACCGCCTCCACACATTCACATCTGGACAGAGCTTGGTCCAAAACAGCATCAGGGTGAAGCTGACCCATGGATGCAGGAGAGGCTGCCCCCCGACTCACTGACCAGAACTGGAAAAAGCCTGGGGGCTCTGTGCGTCCTGCGCTCCGCACCTGCTGGCAGACAGGGACAGCGTGCGGAGGACGGCCCCTAAGGGATGTTCTGCCGCTGGACTAGGTAGGCTTGGCAGGACACTCTGCGGAGTCTGTTCCCTGGCCCCTTTCTCTTCGGTGCTAGGTACAGCCAGCTGTGTCACTTGCAAGGCCCAGTGCGATGTGAAAACGCAGGTTCCTCATTCAAAAGCCTTTTCCTTATTCACCCATGATTTCTTTCTCTCCACCCCTCACAGCTTCCTTTATTTCCTATTTAATGTCACGTTCTCTTGGACTTGGGGATTTTTGTGGGATGAATGCCAAACCCCATAGTTGCCTGGGGTCTTGCCCGGTGACTTGGCACACAGGGCGTATGTGACTTACCTGATTCTTTGGGTGCCTGCACCCAGGATCCCACCAAGATCAAAGGCAGAGGTGCTCAGTACTTGGATCGGGGGGTTGGGCAACGGAGCACCTATCCTGGGGGTGGGAAGAGGTAGAGGGAGGTTAGCCGGTGAGTGAATCCAGGACCGTACTCCACTGACCCACCAGATCTCACGCGTAAAACACAAATGCAGAGATAAAATTAATTCAGAAATTCAAGGCAGCAACCAAACTTGCTTTAGACCCCAAGTGTGGAGGTGGTAGGTACTAACAAGAAAAATGGAAGCAAGGAACGGGGAGAGAAAGTGTCAGGGGGTGATGCTGATAGGAAAAGGGTGAGTTAAGATTTTCAGTGTTGGGGTTTGGGAAAGTGACGTCTGAGCAAGAAGCTGAGGAGAAGGAGGGGACATGAGGCACCACAGCTGTCCTTTGTGTCACCTTCCTTGTCATCCCCCCCAGGGCTCCATCCGGATTACAAGGAGTTGTGAGTAGTGTGCAATAGCACAAACTGTTCGGTTAAAATCTGCCCGCGTAAGATTCAATTTTAGTTAGAAGTTATTTTAAGCTTTGAAAATGTCATATAAAAAATATTCTGGTTAGAATCCCCCTCTTTTTTTTTTTTTAAACTGTAATGTTTATGAATTCAGTTCTCCTTGAAACAGACACTTCATTTATTGTCATATTTTTGGAGACTTGGGAAAATTATCTCTGGCATCTTCTGAGCATTAAACATTTTTTGCAATGATCTTTTCCCCTTCCTTCTTTCACCTGCTCACTAGGGTTTCTTCCCCAAAAAGAAACACAGAGTGTTAGATAATAAAAATGTAAGGTTGCAGGAAAAGGAACAAGAGCAATTCTTCCACATCAGGAAGTAGACATTCTGTCAGGTTGTTTGACAAAGAAAATCCCCAAATAACAGTGCCTTCAATAAAGACGGATGTTTCTTTCCCATGTAAGAGATGTCTGGTGGAAGGCAGACCATGCATGAACTGTATTTCTGCTCTACCATCCTCAAAATCGCCTCTTAGTTCAGGACAGTCATAGGAGCTCCTGCCATCACATCCACACTCCAAGAAGGAAGATCGGGTGAGCTGAATGGCCTGTTTCCTTTCTTTTGAGGGAAATTGCCATCAAATCCCTCATGACACACACACACACACACACACACACACACACACAACCTCACTATAGGCTAGAACTTAATAACATGGCCCCACCTATCTACAATAAAGACTTGGAAATACAGGAAAAGCATTAGCCGAGTAACAGTTTGATTAGAAACTTGTGCTCTGTTGTTCCAGAGAGGAAGGAGAACGGGTGTTGGAAAGAGTCCCTAACAATGTCTGCCACAATCTCCACCCTCGTTTTTCTTTTCAAGTATAAGGGCTATAAATCTCAGGAAAATAAATCAACACCTAACTCCTAGGGCCAAGAGAAACTATATTTTAAAATGTTCTCATTCTAGCTTTTTAAAATTCAGATGAGAAATTCCAGTGGGGAATGTAGATTCTGTCATCTTTACTGCTTTTGTGTATGTCAACTTAAGTAGTCTACCATTTCGCCTGCTTTGGCGTTGTACAGTCAAATAAAAGAGGATTTCACTGTAGTTAAATAGAACTTTGTATTTTACAGGACAAAATAATTTTTTAAACATGCATTTGAGAAAGGAAATAATAATGGGCTGATTACAACGGTATTAATTTAAGTTCTAGGTCCGAGGTCCCAACAAAAGTGTTTCTGAATGGACATCTTACCTTTTTTTTTCTTCTCCTGTGGAAACTAATCCCCAACAAAAAAGCTCTTTTCTCTTGTTGACTCCTGCCACAGTAGGGCACCTGGTCAGGCAATCTTCTACAAGTACGTGAGGCTTTCTGATGGAAAGCGAATGTATTTTTTTTTAAGTGGTCTATTTCTCAACTCTTTCTTTTTTTAAAAGATTTTATCTGTTTATAAGGGAGGGAGCGGAGAAGGAGGAAGGGGAGTGGCAGAGGACTCTCGGATAATGACCTGAGCCAAAGGCAGACACTTAACCCATGGAGTCACCCAGGCGTCATTCATTCATTCATTCATCAAATGAATGAATGAATGAATTCATAAATAAGATTTTATTTATTTATTTGACAGAGGAAAACACAGCAAGAGAGGGAACACAGGCAGGAGGAGTGGGATAGGAAGAAGCAGGCTCTCCACTGAGCAGGGAGCCCTATGTAGGGCTGGATCCCAGAACCCCCGGGATTGTGACCTGAGCAAAAGGCAGATGTTTAACTGACTGAGCCACTCAGGTGCCCTGTTTCTCAGTTCTTGAGCAAGAGTATACCTTCCTCTAAAAGACTGATTTTCTTTCTTTCGCATGGTGACAGACATTGTGTCTCAACATAGCAACACAAGAAAAACGTCATGCTTCAGTTACAATGACCGTGGGCCACTATGTTATCAGGTATCTGTTGTGCAGGGTAACCTGGTGATTAAATTGCTAATGTTTTCTTCGTGGGGGGTTTTTCCTTCTGATGAGCGAAGCTTCCAGGAGTATTATGTTAGCACAAATCTACAGGTCCTTTATGAATTTCTCTGCCTTATTAAAATATAGTTATCTCTGAGTTAGAGCTGGCTTCTTCACATAATTCTTTCCTACATAATAAAATAAAAGATTCTTCATCTCTAATCCTGATTTCAGGGATGGAAATCCTGTAGACAGACTCAGACCTATTCCATAAGACAAAATCATAAAAGGAAAGTCTCTTATATCCGCCAACTGTGGAAATATAGTTTAATTGCTTAACATATGAGGACGACAGGCATCAACTTCAGTGGAGGCCCCAACAAATCTTAGCTTTTTTTTTTTTAAGATTTTATTTATTTATTTGACAGGGAGAAAGCATGAGCTCGGGGAGCAGCAGAGGGAGAGGGAAAAGCAGACTCTTCGCAGAGGAGGGAGCCCAAGGTAGGGCTCCATCCCAGGACCCTGGGATTACCACCTGAGCCGAAGGCAGATGCCCAACCGACTGAGCCACCCAGGCACCCCAAATCTTACCTTTGGTGGTAAATCTTTTTAGTCTGAAGAGATGGTGCTGGAGAGATAACCTTTGTGGACTTAAACTTTTTCCTACTGCTTTAGGAAGACTGTTCCCGGTGACTGTCCATTATTTTACTGCAATGTGTTTGTACCACCTCTGACATCCGTCTTTCCTGAGTTTCAGCTCTAGAATGGATTAATGGAATTCTTTTTTATAGCATGAAATCATGCTGAAGTAACAAAGGCAAAATTCAGAAGTTTTCAAAATACATTGTCTTTGGGTGGAAAAGTCTTTGCTTAGGCAAAATAGCGATAGTTTTTGCCTCCAAGTGAAGTTCTAGAAATATGCATTCTTTTTCTGTTTTTAAGATTTTATCTATTTATTTTGGGGGGTGGGTAGTGAGCTGGAGGAAGAGGGAGAATCTGAAGCAGACTCCACGCTGAGTGCAGAGCCCGACGCGGGGCTTAGTCCTATGATCGATACTGAGATCATGACCTGAGTCGGAACTAAAAACCGAATGACTGAGCCAGCCAGGCACCCCAGGAAATGTCCGTTCTTTTGCATGTCTTCTGCTATAGTGTCTGTTGGCTGGAGAACTTTTATTTGTCCCTCCAGATCCACTTGCTCTGTGCCCCTGGGGCAGACTGGCCTGTGAGGGCTATGTCAATGGCTCCCTGGCTTTATGGCCACTGATTTGGTTTGGCCAGTGGGAGGCCCTATCCAGACACTGAAGGGAGGAGAGAGACACCAGGATGTTTACTCTGGCTGGTTCCTGCTGGGCTGCAGGTTGACAGTGGCTATGTTACCCTAGGAAGGTTCCTGCCAGGTGGGCCTCCCTACAAGGGCTCCCTCCCCAGGATTTAATGGTGGTTCAGGGCTGTTTCACCATCCTTGTTTGTTTTCTTCAACCTCGCCCACACGTTTGTAAAGAATTTCGATTTTCCCAGTGGAGCATGCTGTTTCTGCCTGGGACACGGATAGGCGAGTTTCCTGATGACAACCCTAAGCCTGGGATAATAGTCATTTGGCTATGACTTGTTTGGAGAAAATATTTTCAACATGAATAAGATTGAAAGCAAGGCCTTGGACAATTTAAGTTTCTCCTGCTGTTTTTTTTGTTTTTGCCACTAGAGTTGAAATTGTTTACATTTTCACAAGAACGTAAAGAGGAAGGATGTAGTTCTGCAAGGTAGTTGTACAATTCAACGAGGTCTCAAGGCGGGTTGCTGACATCCTGCCAGAGCTCCCAGACCCTTGTGAGTGGTGGTCTTACCACTGTGATCCGGGGCCGATGTGTGTAGTACTGAGTGGGCTCTAAGATCAGCGTCTTCTTTCCCAGACCCACCTACCCTGCAGGCATGTGCACTCCAGCTCACTCTCTTATTGCCTTGCTTTGTTCCCCATTACTGTCCTGCCTGCTGACCCTAACTAACACTTCAAGGGGACTTGGGCAAGGCTCCTGAAACAAAGTGCTGTGGAGCTGATGCTAAGGACCCATCCCGAAAGGTTGCGTGAGAAAGTCACTCAGTTTGAGCACTCAGATTCACTCAGTGCGTCACTGAATGAGTTTGGTTTCAGCTTTGGTGCTTGTGCTAGTTCTCATTTTCCCCCCCAATTGGGAAGACTGTGATCTCACAAATGCAATGAGGTCACTAATCTCTCATCCTTCTGGCAAATTCTATTTGCAAGAACTGCTTCTTGAAAAAAGTAATCTCAGAATGGAGAAGGCACTGCTATTTAGTTTTAATCCACACATTTTATGAAAACCTTGGTAAGCGGTGTGTTTTCTGGGTCCCAGCTATGTCGAGGAAAAATTCTGGGGAAGGGTTACTGGGTTATAACTTCTGGAGCTTGTGTTCTAATTCCTAAAAAGAGAGTCTTGGAACCTTTCTGGCCCTTGGCTTTCCGTTTAATCACTGGAAATAATACTTATCTGTCAAAACTAATAAGGATAGAATAGGATGATGGATGGTAAAGTGCTATGAAAATTTAAATATCCTAGGGGCACCTGGGTGGCTCAGTTGATCGAGTGTCCTACTCTTGATTTCTGCTCAGGTCATGATCTCAGGGTCTTGAGATCAAGTCCAACATCAGGCTCCGTGCCCAGCAGGGCGCCGTCTGGAGATTCTCTCTCTCCCTCTACCCCTTTCCTCGCTTGTGCTTGCATTCCCTCTCTCTCGCAAACTAATAAATCCCTTTAAAAAAAGAGAAAATTTAAAAACTTTAAAGATACAGGTTATTATTGTTGCCTAAAAAGTTATAAAACATAGCCTAAACCTTTGTTTTTTAACCTTTTTTTGTGTCATGGATGCCTTTAGAGAATTGGTGAAAACTTATAGACCCTCCCTCTGGAACTGCATAGGCCATTCAGAAAGTCAGAGGATTTTTTTTCTTTTCTTTTTTAATTTTTTGTTTTCAGCGAAATATTCATTATTTTTTTCACCACACCCAGTGCCCCATGCAATCCATGCCCTCTCTAATACCCACCACCTGGTTCCCCAACCTCCCACCCCTCGCCCCTTCAAACCCCTCAGATTGTTTTTCAGAGTCCATAGTCTCTCATGGTTCACCTCAGAGGATTTTCTTATGAAATTTCAAGGCATCTATGGATCTTTTGAAGCTCACTACATCCTGGACAAATTTCATAAACTAAATCTTGTTTTTTTAAAGGTGGTTAAATGTAAAAGTGAAAGTGTTAGATATAATTTTCATCTGCATTCACTTATAAGGTTTGACAGTTAAAATTTTGCAAAAGATACTGCATAAGCTATATAAATTACAAACCAAAAAAAAAAAAAAAAAAAGGAATCAAAGGGAAATATCAAACTATTCTGAGTTCTTGAATGGAATTTCAATGCATTAGATTTTGGAACTAGAAGAATGATGGTTGGAAATATCCTGAAGTATAAAAGAAAGAAAGAAAATTTAATTCATTCAATAAATATTTCTTGAGCACCTTTATGTGCCAAGAATCATTCTCAGTACTCTGGATTTAACTGTGAATCAAACAGTCAAAATATCTATAAATAATTATTAAGTAAGATCTATGCCTAATGTGGGGCTCAAACTCATGACACCGAGATCAAGAGTCACATGCTCAGCCAGGTGCCCCGCAGGGTCAAAATAACTCACATACAGAGATGATACTTTTTATTCGTTGTGAAAGCTGTTAAAACTCCAGGTAATATATGGATACCAGCCAGTGATTCCCTTAGTTATAGATTCATGTTTTACTCCTACATGGAACAACTGAATACTTTTTGTATTAGTCCTAAAACTACATTTCTGTCTGACCGGCCCCTTTTTAAATATGTAGCTTATATATTGTAAATTTATAGCTACTATGAATACATTGAAGATAACCAAATATTGTGAACTTTATGGTTTCCTCCTAGCCGCGAAGCTATGATACTGACTATTCTCTTTGGTCCACAATTTGAATTTACCTATTGTTTTTTAAGCCAATGAGACCATTTGCTTGAATCACCAAGTATTTAGGAAATACTTGAATGGCATCATGAATGCTTTCAAATATTTTGAAATATTTTTAGACTGTGGTCTCTGAAATGAATGGAAGGAGAGGAATGAAAAATACCGTGTCATTCCTCACTCTTCAGATGATTTATCACTTTAGTGTTTGGCAAGGAGGCAAAATCGTTTCAATTTCATGAGCATTATATTTTTTTAAGATTTTATTTATTTGTTTGTCAGAGAGATATAGAGAGTACAGGCAGGCAGAGAGACGGGTAGAGGCAGAGGGAGAAGCAGGCTCCCTGCAGAGCAAAGAGCCCGATGTGGGACTCCATCCCCAGATGCTGGGATCATGACCTGAGCCGAAGGCAGCCGCTTAACCGACTGAGCCACCCAGGCCTCCCTTTCATGAGCATATATATAGTAAGACATGTAAGAAAGTATTAGACCCTAGATCAGTATGTTTATTTCAGCTGTGTGTATGTGTGTGTATTTTAAGTGTGCTGGTGGTAGTACTAACTTGTCAGCACTGAATGGGAAGAGGTTTGTTTATAAAAACTATAAACTGAGCAAAAATGCTTCACAAGAGGTTAGAGTTCAGGCACATTTAAGGTTGACCAGATATCAGTTCTGCTTTTCTCTTTTTCAGTTTCCTCAGTGGACCCATCCCATCCATCCTGTTCCCCACTATGCTCTGCCTCCCCTTCTCTCCTTGCTGAGCTCATTATACTTACCTGCAAAACACAGTCTTCCCTTTTTGCATTTGTACTTTCCAAGGGAATGGCATGGTTTGCTTAGTCTGTGTCCTATTTTGGAACATAAATAATTTGATTATTTTGTTTGGAGTTTGCCTTTGTCCTGAGAAATGAAGAAAATTCAAACTTCCCTAACTAGAGGCAGGTCTCAACCTTTTTTTTAAAAAAAAGTCATGTCCGTCTCAGAATAATTTCTTTTTTTTTTTTTTTAAGATTTTATTTATTTATTTGACAGACAGAGATCGTAAGTAGGCAGAGAGGCAGGCAGAGAGAGAGGAGGAAGCAGGCTCCCTGCTGAGCAGAGAGCCCGATGCGGGGCTCGATCCCAGGACCCTGGGATCATGACCAGAGCTGAAGGCAGCGGCTTAACCACTGAGCCACCCAGGCGCCCCTCAGAATAATTTCTTAAATGCATAAAATAAATGAGGTAACTCTATTACAACTTAATTGGTTTCCTTGTTATCAAATACTTAAAAAAAACTATAACATTAAGCACTTTTAAAATAACGCATTAAATAAAAAGCTAGCCCCAGGTCTAACGGCCACCATGGTTTTACAGTTGTGGTGGGAATAAAGTGTATTTTGAGCCATCTGCAGTTATAATGTGTTCTAAGAAATCTGTGATTTCTGTTGGCGCCAAAGCCACAGGTTTGTTAACATTACTGTGGTTTGTTGACTTATGTTGATAATTAATGTGACTTCTTCATTTTGGTTAAATGTTAGTGGAAATGAAGATGTCTCTTCTTCCCATCCATGGTTACAGCCCCTACGGGGCACAGGGACCCCAGGTGAAGAAATTCTCCCCCTCTTCCCCCCACCCGTTAGCCTCTTGGTGCTGAGACCAGCACACAGCACAATGCCTGACATGGCATGATTCCTCCATAGCTGTTATCTGAAATAAGTAAAACACAAAGGGGGAAAAAGACATTTGTCCAATGCTTATGATTATTGCTAGGAATTTTTGCCTCTAATCTCATCGACCCTCTGATTAACTGCCAGAGTAACTCTGGATTTCTCAGAGGAGGGAATGGGGACTCAGGACAGCTACACAGCAGAGCAGAATTTAAACTCTGCTCTGTTTGACTCCAAAGTTCACATTCTTTCCACCCTCACATTGTTGTCTCTTACAAAACTTTTCTAGATCCAGAGAGAAAAACAAGGGAAGTCCTTTCAGATATCTGATGTCTCCAGACTTCTTACAACTTCAATTCTCTCATAACTCAGTGAGTCTAACTTACACAAGGATACCTAGGTGATGTTTATGAAAATTTCTTTATCTAGATGTAGAGTGATCTTGTTTCTATGAGCCTAAATTCTCACCCATGGAGACGAGTCAAGTCCCAGCCTGGCCAGGACTTGGTTAAATCAAGTGAGCGGTATTCTGTTTGATGCCTTACACACATACCTGGCCCTTTCGTGAGAGATTTTATCCCAGTCAGATTTGTGGTTGGTGTCCAGGACAGTCACAGGATAATCCTATAATCCCGTATTCCTCAAAACAGTGTCATTTATTGCATAAAAATGGATCGGACAGCACCATTATACTGCATTTTCTACTGTAAAGAGATTTTTTTTTTTTTTTTTTTTACTGAGGAATCATGTTGACCACATATAGTAAATGGAATATACTTTGCAGTTTATGCAACTGACATTTTCTGCAACATGGCTGAGAATCTGTTCTTGTAACAATCAATCCTTCTAGCATTTCTTTTTAGGGAAGTTCACCAATTTTATAAAACCTGCTTTAGAGGTTTTATAAATAGGAGCATAGAACTCGAAGCAAACTGGACCTGCTGTCCCTCCGTTCAGCAGAGTGCCTTTCATTTTCCTTATTTGGAAGTGTCATCTCCCTTAGGTGACCTCTGAGGTCTGGGCTTCTCAACCTTGTCGGAGAAAGTGGTTCCTTGTTGTTTTTCTTTCTCTACTCTTCTTGGTTTGCTTCCTCACCACCTTTGCCCCGACCTCCGTCAGTTCTCCTCCAGCTTCCCAGTCCAGCCCTGAGCAGGTGACCTGCGCCTGCTGCCAGCAGGAGGAGAAAGAGTATGGAGTCAGTGCTGTCACCTCTCTCTGATCAGAATCTCCCTACACTACTGTTTTTTCACGTCTTCCTTTCCTTTTGTTTCTGAGAAAGAAAGGGCCCTTCTGCTTGTCCAGACAAAGCACTATGTTCTGGGTTACCTCCCTATTGGATTGGAATCACTTTTTTCTTTCTTCACCTTCTCTCTTCTGTTTACAAAAGTACACAGATATGCTCATTCTTTAAAAAAAAAAATACGTAAAAGAAAACAAAACCTTTCCCTTATTCTTTTTACTCCCTGTGTCTATTATTATATCTCCTGCCTTCTTTGCATTGGCAAACATCTCGGACCGGTAGCCTATAATCACTGCTTCGATGCCCACACATGCCTTCAGCTTTTGAAATCTGCCTTCTTTCTCCACCATGCCACTGAGAATGGTTCTCCAGAAGGTCACTAAGCCTTTTGTTGGTCAAACCCAGTGACCTTTTCTCTGAAGTCTCTAGAATCAGACATTGTTTATTATCATGTTCTTGAGAATTGCTGCTGCTTTGGCTTTGAGAATATCTTTTTTCTTTTCTTTTAAATCTGTTTTTCTGACCAGTCTTTCCTCTTCCTTCAGAGATCTTGTTTCCTATTCCTGCGCCTTTAGGGGTCACTTCTACATCGATAAGCTCCCGATGTTTATCTGTTTATCTCCAGCTCTGGCCTATCACATTTCAGACCAGCATTTCCCCTGCTTGCTACACATTTATTTCCTCCTGAGCCCAGGAGCTGGACATACCTGATCTCTTCTTTAGTTCCTCTCCCGTGTTTCATATCAGCCAGAGTTCTCAGACTTTGGATTCTTTTGCTTCAGATTCAGACACTGGCAAACGCTGACCCTTCTCCTGCCACCTTATTTCATGTCTGCCCCCCCTTTCCATTCTAACAGCTACTTTGGTTTGGGGTTCTCGTCTTTTAATTGGATCTCTGTCCCTGCTTCTAGTTCTACCCTAGTTTGTCCCATAGACGTTCCAGGTTATATAGCTCCAGTACTGGCATTTTCTTGCTCAAAACCTTTCCATGGCTTTGAACTAGTAAAGGAATTAAGTACAGATGCATCATTTGGAATCCAAGACCTTCACAATAACTAAAATGGAAATTTCATTTCCTACAAGTTTTTGGGAAATACCCCAAAGCCAAAACAAACTAATGGTCAACAAAACTATACTGTCCCTACATTTTAGTTTAAGAGTTCTAAGAAAAAGAACTATTTTTTAAAAATAGCACATATTTTTTCCCCTAGCTTTAACATAGAGTCATTTTTGGATTTGCTCTTCCTCTCAATTACAAGGTAATTTTCATTTGAATTTACTTAGCACATTCCACCTCATATTATAATTGTGGCTATTTTTGTCTTGCTCTCTTTCCTATGCTGTAGTCTTTCAAACGCAGAATATATCTTACTCATCTTTGTGTACTTCTTGTTCTCTGGCACATGGTGCTTACTTCATGTTTGCTAACTTGAGTGAAGAGTTCATAAAGCCTTACCCCAACTATATCCCTTTAACAAAATCAACTACAACTCAAACTAAACAAAACCACTGCATTCTGCTGTTCTCATTGACTCCGACTCCGAGGTGAGGTGGTTTGCAGCTGAGGTGCAGGAAGGGGAAGCTGGAGGTACTCAGAAGCTCTTAAAGTACTTTCAGAGTGAAATGTTGGTTGAACCATTTGTTCTTACATAGTAATGTGGTGTTTAATCTACAGTTGTGTTAATTATGTTTGAGATTAAGTGTTAAGTTTTGTACGCAAATGACTCTTGCGGTTTAAACTCAATTTATTGACAAGTC
This sequence comes from Mustela nivalis, assembly GCF_964662115.1. Lineage (NCBI taxonomy): Eukaryota > Metazoa > Chordata > Mammalia > Carnivora > Mustelidae > Mustela > Mustela nivalis. The sequence goes on from NC_139021.1 coordinate 180,287,168, forward strand.
CTTGACCAAAAAATGTTCTGGGAATACGAGATTCTTGAAAATCTCTGTCACGGGAATGGCTGTGAAGAAGGTTGCTGGTGAGGGGTAGGTCTACAAGGTATTATTCAGTGGCTATAGTAAGGCTATACACATATCCTTAACTTTTCATGAGAATAATACCGTGAGTAGTTTTACCAAAAGAAGTCTCCCAGTTTCCCAAATCCAGTTAAATGCTCAGTAATTTTTCCTGTTGAAGCTGAAGTGTCCAATACCACTGGTAAAGCCCATCACAGTGCTACAGTTCTTCCACAGGTAACTTAAAGCGGTCTACGACTTTTCAAGAGTTGTTGCACTTTATGGTCTTCCAAATTCTTGAAATACAATTTTGAAGTGTGAAAAACTCAAGGTGAAGTCCCACTAACTAAGAAAAACCAAGCTCTCTAGCTGGAAAAATTGGACAAACGGGCTTTAAGCACAAGGCTAAATGACTTATCTATTTGGCTATATTTAAAGTAAAAGAAGGGGCGCCTGGGTGGCTCAGTGGGTTAATCCTCTGCCTTCGGCTCAGGTCATGATCTCAGGGTCCTGGGATCGAGGCCACATCAGGCTCTCTGCTCGGCAGGGGGCCTGCTTCCTCCTCTCTGCCTGTGTCTCTGCCTACTTGTGATCTCTGTCTGTCAAATAAATAAAATCTTTAAAAAAAAAATAAAGTAAAAGAAGAACTACACAAAATACATCACCCGAGAACATATTCTGTTTGAGATGTGGGCTCTGGGAAGTACTTCCAGGGTTGTAATTTATCCTCTGTCTTAATTTACTATTTACAGAAAAGGTCATCTCCATGCTACAGAGAAGGCAACCGTGAGAGAGGTAGGAGATCGCAGAAGAGAGGGGAAAGCAAAGTCTCCATGGCTTAGACTTAAAAAAATTTTTTTGAGGTGGAGCTGGCATAGAACTCCACGGCTCCATCATGTTTGTGCACATCGTAATTTTGCCTATGTAACATACATATTACAAACAGACACACATAGAAATGGATATACGCCCCGAAGGTAGGGTTTACGTAACAAATAGACATCGCAAAAAATACATCGGTAAACCCCTAAACATCGATCTTTCCCGATGTCTTGCAGAGTGTGTATCAGAGCGAGGAGGTAAACCTCGAGGAGGTTTGTATTAGAGCGAGAATCTGTCACTGAGTAACCCGGTAGACCTGAGACCCGGGGTGGGCTGGGAAGTGGGGCGAATCGGCCGCACCGACAGAGAAATGGGAGCCGGCCAGCCGAGCGACCGCCCCGGGCGCGCCGCCGGCGTCCCCCCCCCCCCGCTCCGCGCACGTCGTGCCGCCCCTTCGCCTCTCCGCGCGCCCCGCACGGCACCGAGGGCCCGCAGCCCCACCGGCCGCAGCCTCACAATCGGGGCCGGGCGCCGGCATGACGTCACCACTCCGCAGCCCGCCTCCTGCGCCCGGAAAGAGGCGGCCGCCCATTGGCTGCGCTGCTGGCGACCTCCGGGCCAATGACAGGGCGGCGAGCGGCGGGGTCCCGCCTTGACGTTGTGCTGCTTGCCGTGGGGTTTATTTGGCTCCGGGGCCCCTCGCCGACGCCATTAGGAGCCGCAGCGCCTGAGGCCGATCCCCCCACCACTCTCCCCCTCTTCCCCCGAAGCGCCCCCCGCCTCCGCGCCTGCTCTCTGCCCCTCTGCTCCCTCTCCCCCCAACCCCGCCCGGTAGTCCGGAGCTGCGCGCGGGCCCGCGGAGACCATGTCCTGACTGAGGGGAGAGGGCGGAGGCGGCAGCAGCGGGACGGGTGGCGGCACGGAGGGAGGCGGAGAGGGGCCGGGCTCGGCTCGTCGCCGCGGGCTGCTCGGGGAGTCGCCGCCGCCGCCGCCGCCGCCGCCTCCGGGCGCTGAGCCTCGGACGGGGAGAAGGAGCAGGAGCTGGAGGAGCCGCCGCCGCCAGGTAACCGGGCCACAGTAGGGCGCCCCACTGCAGGCCCTCGCGGCCCCCTCTGCGGCCTGCTGGGCCCCTCGCTCCCTGGCGGCGCCCAGGCCGCCGGCTCTCCGGGGCCGCCCGCCCGCGCCCCCTGGGGCGGCGTCGCGGGCGAGGGGAGGCAACGCGAGGCGAGGGGGCCGGGTGGGCCGCGGCCGCGCTCCCATCGTGGGCTTTCTCGGTGCGGCGACAGGCCCGGGGCTGTGGGAGGGTGGGTCCGCCGAGCTTGTTTACCGACCGTCGCTGAGCCGCGGCTGGACGCGCTGCCCGCCCTGCCACCTCTCTTCCGCCACATTCCCCCTCCCGCCCCCCAACTTCTTTCCCTGCCACCCGCGGGCGGGTGAGTGGGGCTTCGCTCCTGCTCTGCAATAGGCCGTAATACTTGCTAAGTTGGTGCTGGTCTCCAAACTTGGATTGCGGCCCTTTGGCCGCTTCCTCTCCGCCTCCCGAGGTGGCCTCCGGTTGGTGCCATTTCTAAGAAAATAGAGGCGGTGGGCGACGAGGGAGGGCTGGGGAGGAGGAGCTGGGACTAGGGGAAGAACTGTCTGCCCCTCGCTCGTCGTAATGATTGTTCAGTGCAAGTATCTTTATTTTCTCCGCAGGGGTTTGGTTTGGGTTATTTCACAGACAAAAGGACTGTAATGAATACTTGTGTTACGCACCAGGGACGGGCAGTGTGGGTTCACCGGGGAAGTTTGAACCGGCCCATTATCTTTGAGGGGCACCGTTGTTTTGAAACTCTCTGGCTGAGAATTTTGAGTTCGTGTCGATCGAGTCGTCTTTTCCATGAACTCCAGACTGTCAGGTTAAGCGCCATTCTCTCTGCTCAGCATTTTGGTCTGTTTGCTCACAGTTTGGTTGTCAATAAATGTAACATACAAGAATATTGTTTTAGGAATACAGTTGAGAAACCCTGAAGTCTTGAAAACCTTATGTAATGAGTAGTTCTCTCTGTGGTCTCTTTTTTAGTTGACTTTATCACTTGTGCGACCTCAAGGGTACCCGTGTTTTGATCAAACATGGATGACTCAGTGTACAAATCTTATGCCAGGGGAAACCATAAAGAATTTTGATCTTGGTTTGTGCCAAGGGCCTTGGGAAAGTCACATAAATTGTGTGAAAAATAAAGCCGAATCTCGTCTCCTGGTGGTTATTAATTAAATGAGGTAATTCTAAAGAAATTTAGAACCTTGCTCCCTCCTGATTTTTGGATCTTAAGAAATGCGTTCACTTATACTAAAATTTCTTGACACTGGTTTTATTGGGCTATTAGGGAAACTAAAAGGACGGTACTGACACATTTTAATCTTTGGGGAGGATAGTTGAATGTCATGAGGGATTTTTATTTCTGTTGATGTTTCAACACCTACTAATGCTTCAGAGCTTTGAGACACTCCTATTTACTCTTGAAATGTGCTTGGGTTAATAGGATGAACTCATTTTTGGTGGTGTATTTTCAACCTAGGGCCTTCATCCCCCTCTGTGCGCGGATTAAGGTTTATGGCATACCACATTTAAGGGCTGAGGGTAACACAGTTCTGGAACTCAGGATCCGGTTGTACAATATTCGGGGTAAATTGCCTCCTGTGTGTAATTGTTCAGTGAGGGCTCTTCAATGTGCTTTACACTTCTATTGCTTTTATAATAACTGGAAACTTTAAATGGGAGTTGGAGAAGTGGAGTGCTTAGGTTTTTATTTAACTTGCAAAAGTTTTATTATTTGAGTATTGCTGCTGTCTCCCTTCTTCCCAGTAATAAACTCTTAGGCCTGGGTTTTGAACACATTTTCTCCCAGTGATATGCAGTCTCATTTGGAATATTTGTGCTTGCTTATGCTTTGGGTAAATAATATCTTAACATTTTAACACTCTCATCCCCTCACATCACAACATTAAAAACTTCCGTAATGCTCATTACATGCGAAGTAAGTTGTAAGCTTCTTGATGTGGTGTTCAAGTTTCTTTGTAATCTGGACCTGATCCACTTCAGTCTTAACTCCTGTTTCTTCCCTTCATGGATCCTTAGGTCTAGCCAAACTAACTTGTTTTTTGCTGCTGTGGAGTCCCTCCTCTTGGCCTTTCTTTGTGGCTTTTTTTTTTTTTTTTTTTTTCTTGTTTGAAACCGTCTTCCCCTGTATTCATGGATACTCTCTTTACTTTGGGCCCCGTTGAGTCCTGTCTCTTGAGAAGCCTTTCTGATCACAACCTCAAGGGATCTATTCACTTCTTTTTCTGTGTGGGACTCTTTTTTTTCTTAGCATATGCTAGGCTGGATTTCAATATATCTTTTTTTTTTTTTTTTAAAGATTTTATTTATTTGAGAGAGAGAAGGCCAGAGGGAAAGCATGGGGGGTGAGAGGGAGGAGAAGCAGGCTCTCCACTGAACAGGTGAACAGGGAACCCAAGCCGAAGGCAGTCACTTAACCAGCTGAGCCACCCAAGTGCCCCTCTTTTTATGTTTTTATTATGCTCCCCAGTTAGACCTCTGAGAAATGGGTGTGCATTCTTTTTCTGTGAGAAAAGTATATTCAGCACTGAAATACGGATACATGGTTTGACAAAATATTTTTTGTTATAGATGTGTTCCAGGATATGCTGTTTGTAGTCTTCTGAGTAGTAGGGTTTCTGGAATTTTGATGATTTGTGAAATAAAATACTTGAAGTTATGTCTCTCTCTTAAAATTTTTTTTGGGGGGTTCAGTATGTTTATTTCCATTACTAGTTTGGTTTTCTTCCTGGAGCGTGCGCTCAACAATTTGGTAGTCATGTATTATTCAAATTACAGTAAGTACTGCAGTTCTGTAGTTTCCTTCAGATTTGAGTCTCTCGCAGTTACTTGCTTTGCGGTTTGCGTTTCGCACCAGTGACACTAAGGGAGGTCGTCCCATATTCATATACAGGTAACATTTAGCATCATGAGAAGGAGAAAATAATCTGTAGTCTCAGTTTGCATCCTTAACCTCAGATGTTGGCAGCGTGTGTCATTGATCATGAGGCAGACGAGACACAGGAGAATGTGTGATTCACTGCTACCTGTCAACGCTGTTGGAAGAAAACACAAACAAGCCTGTCCGTAGTATTTTTGTACACCAAGGATAACCTGTAATTATATAGTACATGGGTGGGTGCTGGTGTATTTGGAAAATAGGTGTATATGTTTCTGTTGCGTTTGTGAGTAGGAGGCTTGGTATTTTATGGATACCTAGTCTCTTAGCAGTAAACAATCTTGATTTATCCATTGCATGTATGTGGGAACTTGGCCTCTTTGTCCAGTTCATCAAAATATTTTTTCCTTGTAATTGATGGATTTTTTTTTTAAGAAAGTAGTTTACATAAAAACGTTTTTTTAAGCGTCAGAACAACCATTTTAGCATAATCGAAGCTGAAATTAGTCTGTTTAGGACCTTTCCAGACATACTAAGAATTTTTACTTAGGCTATTTGCATTTGTAAAAGGCACTTCCGTGGAGTTGATACCAGTAATTTTACTAGTTGAGAAATCTGTATCAGTAAGCATTCTTTGCTTTCTGGGAGGGTGGTATTTTGGTTAAGATGAAATTTTTGACAAGAGACAAAAGTTTGAATTTTAAAAAGGATGTTGGTCACATAAATTGAATATAAAGTTGATAATTTTTCAGCTGCCTAGTGAATTTAACTTTTCAGTAATGAAAAAATGAATTTCCTTTTTTTTATAGTTCCTGTATTAAGGGTAGGCTCTCTCACTCTCTCCTTAACCAGTATAACATAATTTTGGTTTTTCACCATTTGGTAAGTCAGAATTTTATGTGGCTTGAATTCACGCACATAAAAAAAATACTTGAATACATAAAGTTTGTGGGAATCAGTTGCATATTTTCCATTTTTTTCTTAATTTTAAAGTAACAGTTTGATTGAAGTTTATTTCATATGCCATGAAAGTCTTTTTTTTTTTTTTTAAAGATTTTATTTGTTTGAGACAGAGAGTATATGTATGAGTAGGGGGAGGGGCAAAGGGAGAAGGAGAAGCAGGCTCCCAGATGAGCAGGGAACCCCCCCCATGGGACTTGATCCAAGGACCCTGGGATCATGACTTGACCTGAAGGGAGACACTTAACCAGCTCAGCCACCCAGGTGCCCTGAAATTCACCCTTTTAAGGAAGTATATAATTCATTGGTTTTTAGTGTATTCACAAAGTTGTGTAACCATCACCACTATCCAGAACATTTTATCACCCCCAAAACTGTACCCGTCATCCAGTCATTCCCTCTTTTGCCCCAGTGTCTGGGAACCACTAATCTTTCTGTCACTATGGTTTTGCCTGTTCTCTACATTTTGTATGAGTGGAATCATATAATAAATATGTGTCTGGCTTCATTCACTTAGCATAATGTTTTAGCTTTATTCATGTTGTGGCTAAAATGTATTGGTACTTTTTTATGGCTGAATAATTAATATTGTATGGACACACCACATTTTGTTTATGCTTATCCATTCATTGATTGATGACATTCAGGTTGTTTCTACTTTTCGGCTATTTTGAAGTAGGCCGCTCTGAATAACTGTGTACAAGTGTCTGGGTGGATCTAAGTTTTCATTTCTCTTGGGTAGATACCTGGGAATAGAATTGCTGGGTCACATGGTTAACTCTGTTAAGTGGCAGCAATTCACTTTGATTGGAATTCTGAAGGGAGGACATCATTTCTGTGGTTTTTAACAAACATACTTCTAAATCCTTTGCTTTTTTTGGTCAGGGTGGGTAATATGTTATTATAAATTTTTATTATAAAAACTCATTTTTTGGTGTTTTGTAAGACTAAAGTTTGTTTTCACATGGGAACTGCAGTAATTTGCAGAACTAATTTTTTTTTTTAATATCAGCTTTCTTTCTTTTTTTTTTTTTTTTTAAGAATTTTATTTATTTATTTGACATAGAGAGATCACAAGTAGGCAGAGAGGCAGGCAGAAAGAGAGGAAGGGAAGCAGACCCCTGCTGAGCAGAGAGCCCGATGTGGGACTCGGTCCTGGGACCCTGAGATCATGACCTGAGCCGAAGGCAGTGGCTTAACCCACTGAGCCACCCAGACGCCCGCAGAACTAATTTTTGCCTAATTTTTTTTTGAAGTGCTACCCAAAAAATGCTATTAGTCAGTAAATACTAGTAGAATATTTCATTGTTTTTTATTGCCTAAATGATGAGTAAGTGACTTGCAGAGTTGACATTGTTTATAGAGACATAAAGGTAAATTTTTCATAGGCAGTTATTGGAAGGAAATCATAATTCACAAAACTAAGTAGTATGAAGTGGTAAAGAAGTGACTAAGTTAGCACAGGTTGGGTTTGGGTCAGGAAGGGCTTTACAGAGATGGAAACATTTAAGCTGGTCCTCGCAGAAGTGGTAGGTTTCTGAAAACGTGGTGCGTGGGAAGGGGCAAGCGTCCTGTGCAGAAGCAAACCTGTGTGTGAGGGCATGGAGATTGAGAATTACATGCCTTGCTTAAGGACCAGCAGAGGCTTCAGGATAGCTAAGCATGTGGATGAGGTTGGAAAGATACTCCTGTCTAGTCCTTGTCTCACTTTCCCCGGAGCTTGTACTGTGGGGCTGGTGGAGTGACCGCCCAAAGAAAGGTGGAGTGACCCTCTTCCGTATGGCTCATCCTCACAGATAGGAAGAGAGAATTCTGTCTCCCCACTTCGTCTGTCTCCCTTTGTGTGTATGGTGGGATATGTGGGGGGTATTTATTAAGTTGAAAATCTGAAGGCATTATTTTTATAGAAATTCATCTAGCAGATTAATTTTTGGGCACCTACTGTGTGTTCTGAAGTTTAGGATTTTAAAAAAGTAGATTATATAGAACTGTTACTGAATTAAAACATTTAGTAATGACCTACTCACCTTAAAAAAGCAGCCATACTGGATGTTGGGATACCCAGGTGAACAAGACTTGTATTTACATTCCTCTATGGAGAGGCAATCTAGGAGCAGACAAGGAAAACCAACTAGTGATAAGTGCCCTGCAGATAATGCAAGCCGGGTCACGTAGCGGATGTGACTGAGTGGTCCGGGAAAATCTTTGAGTGGAGGTGGTGTTAAAACCTAGATCTCAGTGACGACAGCTGACCACATGCAAGTCTGGGGATAGAGCATTCTAGGCAGAAGAGATTTCAGATACAAAACTCTTAACATGCGATCAAGCTTGCTGGTAAAAGGGAACAGAACTCCAATTTTATGTAGAGATTTTCAAGAAAGGCTGGTAAATTTTAATTTTATTCAGAGTGGATCAGAAGCCATTAGAGGCTTTAAATCCTTGTGTTGTGATCTTGTTTACATTTTCTAAAGAATCCCTGTGGTTTCTGTGTATGGGTGGTGGATAGGGTAGGAAGCAGTAAGAATAGTGGGGAGGCTTTGCAGTAATCCACAGGAGAGTTGATGGCTGGGACTAGGGCTGTGGTAGGGGATTCTGGAGGAAAATCAAAATTTTGGGATTTATTTTGGAGGTAGTATCAGTGCCTTGTGGTAGCTAGAGACAGTGACTATAGTCAGCCTATCATGTCACCTAATATTCATGTTTTATTCTAGGGAAATGTTTTTGTAATCCTGGAAGGCTGTGATAGACTAATGAGAAAAAACCGAAGTCAGAATTTGGGGTGTACTTCCTAAAGCTTTGTGACCCTGGGCAAGTCATTTTTACTTTTCCTAGTGCCCTGGATTCCTTGTCATTAAAATGAATATACTTGTAGCTCAGGGAGATTCTAGGTATCTTAGGGGTGAATACCTGACGGTTTTTAGGATTAAGGGAAGTAATGTAAGTGTTTTGTGGCCTAAAGGTCCATACATAATTTAAGGTGGTGTTATTTCAAGATGGCAGTTGTTGGTAATATTAATTATGGGATATGGATCTTGAGGTTATTGGTTTTAGTACCTACTTAAAGACAGGTATGGCATTATCATAATGTATTTCAATGGACCCTTGGATCTTACTCATTTGGCCAATATCTGAGATTCAATAAGAAGTGGAGAGGGACTTGAATTTGCGTCTAAGAAGTGCAGTACATTTTCCTGTATATGGGAGAAATGAGTACAAATATCAAGAGATGGAACTGATCTTCCCATAGTAGATTAAAGTAGATTTCACCTTAACACTTTGGTGGAAGGCACTGGAAATTACTAAAGGAAAATGTAGGATTTTTTTTTTTTTTAAGATTTTTATTTATTTATTCGACAGAGATCACAAGTAGAGAAGCAGGCAGAGAGAGGGGGAAGCAGGCTCCCCACTGTGCGGAGAGCCTGACCCAGGGCTCAGTCCCAGGACCCTGAGATCATGACCAGAGCTGAAGGCAGAGGCTTAACCCACTGAGTCACCCACGTGCCCCTGTAGGATATTCTTGAAGTGCTTGTGTATTTGTGTTTCAGTGACCGAGTAGATGCTTGAAGACCTGTCAGGTTGCATGCTCTACCAGCTGAGCCAGCCAGGTGCCCCAAGATTCTACAAATCTTACTCAAACTTGGCACTTACTCTGTTAATGATCTTTATAAAGGCAAAAGAAAATTTCAGGCTATGTGTTGGAGTCTGCCATTAAAAAAAAAAAGATTTTATTTGTTAGAGCACACAAGCAAGGGGAGCTGCCAGCAGAGGGAGAAGCAGGTTCCCTGGAGCCTGACCTGGGACTCTATCCCAGGACTCTGGCCTCGGGATCTGAGGTGAAGGCAGACATGACTGACTGAGCCACCCAGGTGCGTGCAAATAGTGATTTTCGAATTCAGTTACCCTTTTTGCATTTATTAGTTGGATTTTTATTGCAAGGAGGAGCTTTCTCATTTACTTGTTTGTGTGTTTATCAATGTCTGTGTAAACTTACAAATTTTTATTTTAGTCAGTGTTTTAAAATCTTTATTGTTGGGGCGCCTGGATGGCTCAGTTTGTCAAGTGCATCACCCTTGGTTTCAGCTCAGGTGGTGATGCCAAGGTTCTGGGATCAAGCCCCGAATCTGGTTGACGGTGCTCAGTGTGGAGTGTGCTTGAGATTCTTTACCCTCTCCCTGTCCCTCAACCTCTGCTTCTCCTCCCCTGCTTGTTCTCTCTTTATGTCCTCTAAAAAAATTAGTAAAATCTAAAAAAATAAAAAAAAACTTTGTTGTTACTGTTTATGGTGATGCTCAAGTTGATCCAATTTGGTCAGTAGGAGCTCTTTGTAGTAATTTCTGTCTTTTTTTTTTAAATTTTTTAGGTGTGACTTTATTTCAGATTTGGTTTTATGTTTTAGAGCAGCTTTAGGTTCAACCCAAAAGTTACTGTGGTCTTTTTAAAACTCTCCATCATTCTTTGAGAGCTGATTTTATTTTATTTTATTTTTTTTTGAAGAGTTTCCAGTGTATTAGTGACAAAAAAATTAAGGAGCAGATTTTAAAAAATAGACTTTATTTTTAGAGCAGTTTAGGTTAATAGTAAAATTGAGCAGAAAGTATAAGGAGTTCTTTTATATCCCTTGCCCCAACACAGGCATAGCCTCCCCCAATATTAATCAGCAAAGTGGTTCATTTGTTTACAATTGATGAATCTGCCATGACAAATCATTATCAGCAGATTCCATCATTTAAAGTTCACTTTTCATATCGCCATACTGTATGTGTCAAAACCCATAGGATGTACAAGTATATACCATTATAGTGTCATACAGCATATTTTCACAATCCTAAAAATCCTCTCTGCTCTGGCAACCACTGATCTTTTCACTGACTCGTTAGTTTTGGTTTTTCTAGAATATCATGTAATTGGAATCTCACAGTATATAGCCATTTCATATTGGCTTCTTCCACTTAGTAATAGGCATTTAAGGTTTCTCTGTGTCTTTTTATGGCTTGATCCCTCACTTGTTTTTAGTACTGAATAGTATTTCTTTCTTTCTTTTTTTAAATATTTATTTGTTAGAGCACAAGCGAGGAGAGCAGCAGGCAGAGGGAGAGTTGGCTGAGCGGAGAGCCCGATGTGGGACTCCATCCCTGAACTCTTGGATCCTGACCTGAGCTAAAGGCTGATGTTTAACTGGCTGAGCCACCTAGGCGTCCCTGAGTAGTATTTCATTTTACCACAGTTTATCCATTCACTTTAGATCATGTGTCACACCTACTGAAGGTGCTTGCAAGTTTTGGCATTTACGAATAACATCCGTATGCAGACTTCTGTGGACATAAGTTTTCAACGACTTTGGGTAGATAACCAAGGTGCACAGTTCTTGGGTTGTATGAAGAAACTGTCACTCTTTGTCAGTGGCTGTACCATTTTGCATTCCTGTCAGTAATGAATGAGAGGTCTTGTTACTTTATGTCGTTGCTAGCATTTTGTGTTGTCAGTGTTCTGGATTTTGGCCATTCTATAATAGGTGTGTAGTGGTATCTAATTGTTGTTTTAATTTGCATTTTCCTATTGACATAGGATGTTGAGCATTTTTTCATGTGCTTATTGGCCATCTGTAGGTCTTCCTTGGTGAGGTTTGTCTGTTTAGGTCTTTTGCCCATGTTTTAATTGGATTGTTTGTTACTGTTGAGTTTCAAGAGTTCTTTGTATATTTTGAATAAAAATCCTGTAGCAGATAAGGCTTTTGCAAATATTTTATCCTATTTTTGGCTTTATCTTTTCATTCCCTTGACTGTATTTTGCAGAGTGGAAGTTTTAAATTGTAATAAATACTTCAGGAAGTATTTCTTTCATGGTATTTTATCTAAAAAATCATTGCCATAACTAAGGTTATCTAGATATCCTTTTATTTTATCTTCTAGGAATTTTATAGTTCTTCATTTTACATTTAGGTCTGTTACTCATTTTGAGTGAATTTTTGTGAAGGATGTGATGTCTGTGCGTAAATTCTTTGCGTGTGGATGTCTCGTTGTTCCAGTGCCTTTATTTTTTCTTTTCTTTGGAAAAAGACATCTTTTCTCCATTGTATTGCCTTTACTCCTTTGTCGATGATCAGTTGACTATATTTGTGGGTCTGTTTCTGGGCTCTGTTCTATCTCATTCGCTTATTTGTCTATTCTTTTGCCAATAACACACTGTCTTGATTACTGTAGCTTTATAGTAAGTTTTGAAGCGAGGGGGATCAGTTCTCAGACTTTTTCTTTCTTGTTGGTTATTTCTAACTTGTTTCTAACTTGTTGGTTATTCTGGAAATTATATAAACTTAGAATTGCTTTGTTGATACCCACAGAATTTTGATTGGGATTGCATTGAATTTCTTGATCATGTTGGGAAGAAGAGAGATTTTGACTGTTTGAGTCTGCCATTCCATGAACATGGAATAATAATCCACTTACTTAGTCCCTCTTTGATTTTTTTTCATCAGAGTTTTATAGTTTTTCTCATATAGGTCTTGTATGTGTTTTGTTAGAGTTATACCCAAGTATTTAAATTTTGGGGGTGGTAATGTAAATGGTGATAATGTTTTTAATCTCAAATTCCATTTGTTCATTGTGTTATTATAGGAAAGCAGTTGATTTTGTATATTAACCTTTTATCCTGCACCCTTGTTATAATCACTTTATTAGCTCTAGGTGCCATTTTGTTGATTTTGGGGGGTTTTCTACATAGACGTTCCTATCTGTCAATAAAGACAGTTTTTCTTTGCAATTTGTGTACTTTTAATTTTCTCCTACAACATTAGCTAGAATTTCTAATTTGTTGTTAAAAAGAATGGTGAGAGGAAACATTTTTCCCTTATTACTGATCTTAATAGGAAAGTTTCTTGGTTTTCACCATTATATATGATGTTAGCTGTGGGTTTTTTGTATATGCTCTTTACCATGTTGAGGAAGTTCCCCTGTATTTCTAATTTGCTGAGAGTTTACCCCCTGCTTCATGGATTTGGCCATTCTAATGGGCTTGTTGGATTTTGTTAAATGCCTTTTCTGCATGTATTTGTGTGATCTTGTGTTTTTTTTTTTTTTTTTTTCTTTTTTAGTATGTTGATATGAAGGATTACATTAATTGATTTTTTTGAACAATTGAACTAGCCTTGGATATCTGGGATAAACCCCACTTGCTTGTGATGTATAATTCTTTTTATACATTGTTGGAATTGAGGTTTGTTTTGTTGAGGATTTTTGTGTCTCTGTTAATGAGAGACATTGAAAAGTCCTTTTTTTAAAAATCACTTTTTAACTTAGTTTTCTGAAGGGTGACATTCACCTGTGCAAGTTTACATTGAAATAGATTTTGGTTCATATTTTGAGAGATTTTTTCTATTTTATGAACTGTACCTGCAAGTTATTAGAAAGAAGCTGTATTTGTAAGTTTTACAAATGTTTTAAACATTGCTTCTCAAACACAAATATTTATTATTAGACTCAACAGTCATAAAATTCTGTAAAATTACCACAGAAGTTTGAAAATGCTTACTCTCATTTTCTCTATAGACCAGTAAACAGTTTGGAGACTGTCACAGGCCCCTGGCAAACATTTGAGTAGCAGTCTGAATATTATGCAGTGTACTACTTCTTTGCTTGCTCTTTTTTTTTTTTTTTTTTAAGATTTTATTTACTTATTTTAGAGAGAAAGCATGAGCATGGGGACGGGGAGGGGCAGAGGGAGAGAGAGAATCTTAAACAGGCTACCTGCTGAGCACAGAGACTGACTTGAGGCTCCTTCCCAGGACCATGAGATCACAGCTGGAGCTGAAACCAAGAGTCCCTTCCTTAACTGACTGCAACACCCAGATGCCCCTCCTGCTCTTTTTCTAATAGTCTGAGCCTTAATTCTCAGTCTTGAACAGCATTTGTTACTTTTGTAATAGATTTGAAAATGATGAAAAATAATGAAAAATAAAACTTTTCATTATGAACAGCTTCAAACATGCATACACACATACATAGAGAGAGGCTAGGAAAATGAATTCTCATACTCTTGTCACCCAGGTACTAATACGTGGCTGGTCTTGTTTCATTTATGTTCCTCTTGCTTCCTCCCAGGGGAGTGTTTTAAAGCAAATTCCAGACATTTTACAGCAATGTAAATATTTTCAGTAAGAGTAAAGGACTTTTTTTTTTTTTTTTTTTTTTAAAGAAAGGAAGGTGGGTGAGAGGCTGACAGAGCGACAGAGAACCTTAAGCAGGCTCCATGCTCCCTGCTGAGCCGGATGTAGGGCTTGATCTCATAAACCTGAGATCTTGACCTGATCCAAATTCAACTAACTGAGCCACTAGGCACCCTGAAAAGGACTTTACAAAAAAAAAAAAAAGGTTTTATTTATTTGTTTATTAGAGAGAGAGAAAGCAATGGAAGGGGGAGGGTCAGAGGGGAAAAGCAGAGTGGGAAGCCTGATGTGGGACTCCATCTTGAGACCTAAGCTGAAGGCAGACGGTTAACCGACTTAGCCACCCAAGTGCCCTGAAAAGGTCTTTTTTAAGAGCATAGGTACCGCACTGTTAATCACACCTTAAAATTTCAATAATTTCTTAATATCATATCAGTGTTGAGGTTAATTTTTAACATGTTTTTAAGTTTTAATGCACACCCTCCCCACACACAGGAGTTTGCTGATTGCATCTCCGTGGAATCAGTTCTGTCTATCCCCTATAATCCTGCAAACTGGTAATTAGATCTGGAAGCTTGATCTTACTCAGGTTTGATAACTATTATTATTTGGCACAAGTAATTCATAGATGGTATGGTATATGACTGTTTAATAGCTTTATTTTAAAAATAAGTTTTTAATACTGCTTACATCTATTAAGTGATTGTTACCTTGATATTAGTATGTATTTTAAAAATTGGGCTTGCTGGGGTGCCTGGGTGGCTCAGTGGGTTAAAGCCTCTGCTTTCTGCTCGGGTCATGATCCCAGGGTCCTGGGATCGAGCCCCACATACGGCTCTTTGCTCAGTGGGGAGCCTGCTGCCTCCTCTCACTCTCTGCCGGCCTCTCTGCCTACTTGTGATCTCTGTCTGTCAAATAAATAAAAATCTTAAAAAAAAAAAAATTGGGCTTGCTACCAGAACTTGTAACAAATGGAGCAGGGAAAAGTTAGGAAAATGTTTCATTATTTCTGGAAATAGAGTATTTATTTGCAAAACAAATTCAATGAACAAGATTTTAAAGTGAATCTTTACATTGAAGAATATTGAGATGCTTTGATAGTTACAGTTTAGTATATGGGATGGTGATTCTCGAGATTATCTTAATTCATTTTTTTTTTTTTTAACAGATGTGAGAGTTGAGGCTCTAAGAGAAAATTGATTTACTTGCTATGTTGCAGTCTTTCCTTTAAAACAGACTATGTATAGGTGCTGTTCACAATATACTGTGGTTTCTTTAGTAATTTGGATTAGTGTATTAGTTTAAGGGAAATCAGGTTGGTTTTTTGTTTTTTAAGATTTATTTATTTGAGGGAGAGAGAATCTCAAGCTTATCTCATGACCTGACCTGAAATCTGAGGCTTAACTCATTATGCCACCCAGATGCCTCCAGGCTGGCTTTAATAATATTTTCTGTCTCAGGGATTGCCTCCAAAATAAAAACAAAACAAAACAAAAAAACCCTTAAGGTATTTTATAGTTAAGAACCATAGTGACTATTTCCAAGTTGTTTTTTTTCCTCACTCAGTTTTAGATGCTAAATTTAGTATATTTTGTTTTATAAATAACTTTTTTACTTTCTTTCTTTTTAAGAGAGAGGGGCAGACGGAGAGGGAGAGAGTCTTTCCCAAGCGGGGCTCAATCTCAGAACCCTGAGATCATGACCTGGGCCAAAATCAAGAGTTGGACATTTAACTGACTGAGCTACCCAGGTGCCCCTTATAAATAATTTTTTAAGATCTTGTTGCTCAACTTTTTAAAGATTTTGTAATAGTTCTCAATCTAGATACGCCATGGGAATATTCTGTATAATTTTTAAAATTTATTTAAAGATTTTATTATTTAACAGAGCACAAGCAGGGGGAGCCGCAGAGGGAGAGGGGGAGCCACAGAGGAAGAGGGGGAGGCACAGAGGGAGAGGGGGAGGCAGGCTCCCCGCTGAGCAGGGAGCCTGACAGGGGCTTGATCCCAGAATCCTGGGCTCATGACCTGAGCTGAAGGCAGACGCTTAACCAACTGAGCCACCCAGGCATCCCTTGAGATCTGATTCTTGATTACTTTTTACAAAATTTCACATAGATTTAGCACTTTCAGAAGGTATTTAGTGATTGCAAAAGTTTTTATGACGTTTACAGGACCCAAAGGACTTGTGTCCTTTATATCGCAGGACTTGAATAGTTAACCCGCTCATGAGTGCCTGGGGTCTGATACACCTAGTTGTTGGTGGTGGAAATTGTCTGCTGAGGTCTTGCCGCAGGAGTGGATCCCAGCCCCTAAAATTTCTTTGTGCCTGAAATTTTTCCCGTCTCTTTTCAGTACACTCAGTATGGTCTGTTCTGTGGACTTTACTAAACACAGGGCTGGTCCGCATTTCATGCCACTTGATGCCCTCCATGCCACAGTTTGTTTTTTTAAAATTATTTATTAGAATGTATACATGTGTGCTGAGCAAGCATGGGTGGGGAGGATATTGAGGGGCAGAGGGAGAGGGAGAGAAACTTAAGCAGCCTTCATGCTGCTTGTGGAGCTTAGTCCGATGTGGGACTTGATCCCACGACCCTGAGATCATGACATGAGCCAAAACCAAGAGTCTGCCCCTTAATGGACTGTACTACCCAGGCGTCCCTGACCCACAGTTTTTGAAAGCTTGGCTACCTGATTGAAAACTGAGGGAGGGAATAATACAGGGAAGACAACACACACAAATCAGTATTCTGGAAACTAGTACCAGGAGGGAATACAGTCAGTGCCAGATGCTAGTGGAAGTGTGGTGGTTTGGTATACTTGAAGTGATTTGGAAAATACTCCTAAGAGAGATGAGACTTGAACCGAGCTTTGAAGAAGGGGTGGGATTCGCCACAGGTTGGGCACGTGTGTCTGTTATGCTTGGGTTTGTAAAGGTAGTGCCTTCATGTATCACTGGGGCGGGTTGGGGGTAGTAATTGCATGAGGCTAGGGTATGTGTGAAGTGTTGGGGAGTGAGTCTGTGAGGTGGGTTGTGTGTGTGACTATGGGAAGGAGTTGGGAGTTCTTACTGCTGTGGAATTGCTTAGGAAAGAGTGCTTTGCTATTAGGATTTTTCTGGTAACAGTAAGCTGTGGATTACAGGAAGGGTGGATTTAGAAAGGGAAGATACTTAGAAGGTTATTACAGTAGTTCTGACCTGAACTGAGAAGGGTTGATGGCAGTGGGAAATGGGAAGAAAGGAACTGATTGGACAGAAACCATTAGAGAGACCCTGGTCGGGGGAAGGGCAGAATTCAAGAGGATTCTGCCATTCTGTGCTGGGTGCAGAGGTCCTCATGGTGCCCTTAATGGATATAGGAGAAATCAGGGTTAAGGGTTTGCTGTGAGAGGAAGAGAAGAGGTTTAAGTAGGATGTGATAAATTATTGGAGCCCTGAAATGAGGTCAGCTTTACGGAGAAAGGGTTCACTGTATCATGAGTCTTCAGGATCTTGCTCAAGGCCAGTTGTTTTTTTCTGTTGACTGTTGTGAGGAAGGACAGTGATGTAGAAAGATGCGGAGGAGGAAAGAGGGGAATGACGGTGTGGGAGTTTTGGTTTAAAGAGTTAAGTAGTACTTTTTATATATCAGTATTACAGTTCAGAATTATCATGTGATATTGTAACAGAACCTGAAAATTCAGCATGCTTGGAATAACCTAGTTTTAACTTGCATCTCTGTTCTGCTAAGATGCTTTCTGAGCATTTATAAATTTCCATAGTTTTATGTTAATTAGTATTTATATCAACAATTTATATTAATGAGTTAGTGTTTATATTACTGAGTACAGACTTATATTTAATAAGGCTAATACAGGGGCGCCTGGGTGGCTCAGTGGGTTAAGCCGCTGCCTTCGGCTCAGGTCATGATCTCAGGGTCCTGGGATTGAGTCCCGTGTCGGGCTCTCTGCTCAGCAGGGAGCCTGCTTCCCTTCCTTTCTCTCTCTGCCTGCCTCGCTGCCTACTTGTGATCTCTCTCTCTGTCAAATAAATAAATAAATCTTAAAAAAAAAATAATAAGGCTAATACAAAACCTTAAAGACTGCTATTAGTCCTTCATTTGGATGACTTACCATTTGAAACTAACTGGCAAGGGGGCTTCTCTGTTTCTTTTCTTATTTTTTTTAAAGATTTATTTATTTGATAGAGAGAGCATACATAGCAGGAGGAGGGGGACAGGGAGAAGCAGACTCCCCATTGAGCAGGGTAGGCTGACCTGGGGCTTGATCCCAGGACACTGAGATCATGACCTGATCTGTAGGCACATGCTTAAGCAATTGAGCCACCCTGGCAACCTGTTTCTTTCTTAAGGAGTTTATACATGATGAGGATTATTTCACTTCTCCCGTTTTTTTCCATAGGGTTTTAGTAGGTGCTTGGGAGAATTTGTAGGGTAGCTATGATTTTTGAGGACTTTCCTTTAATAGGGATCTGGTTCTTCAACAGTGTTTGGTAATGCTTCACTAATATGAGCTAATTAATTCATTATTAAGCATGACAATATAAAAAATGTTTAATTGATAGCTTCTCTTTTCCCCTGATCATTAGTCTGTATACTCATAATACTTGGGCTTTTATTATTATTTCAGCTGGGAAGTATATACTCAAAAGCAATTGTCAGTTTAAGACTGATTGATATACTTGGAGACATTATTCAGTCTGTCTGCAGGTAGAGCTTGATGCACGAATGGATTCATGGATTCTTTGATCCATAGGATGAGAATTGTTGGTGTGGCATTCGAACCAAGGAATATTTGTTTGAAGAGTAGAAGTTGTGTGTGGTTCTCCTTAAAGAGGGTCCAGATTGTGCAGATTTTGTTTTTGCTTTTTATTGCACCAATTAATGCAAGTATAATTCATTGGATAGAATTTGGAAGTGTTTCCATGTAAAATTAGACTTGCAAATTAAATTTACTTGGATATATGACTATGTTAACATAAAAGATATTTTGTAACAGTTTTATTTTGCTGTACAGTATTAATTCTCAGAGCTGGTTGCTATTAAAAATAATTTTATGTTTTTTGGGGGATTTTTGACATCTGGAAGAAAAGAAGTACTTAGTGTTAATTTGTTGTTAGTAATGCAAAATCATATAGTTGAGCCAAAGTCATCTTTACTCTTCAATTCCACTTACTGATTACAGCAGATATAAATGGCTCTCTCAGATAATCCTCTCCAGTGAGTTTTAGTTTTCAGTTACTAAAAAACGGTATTTCTTCAAAGCCTCAATTTCCCATAGGGTTGACACTGTATACATCATTATTTAATATAATTCACTTGCCTTAAAACTTTGGGGCATGGTTTTGGTATTGCTTAGTTACCTGGATTTTTGAAGAGGGAGGCTACTTACCAGGCATATATGACAGTGCCTCTATTTTTTATGACAGTTTTTTGTTTTTTTTGGTCAGATGTGGACATTTAAACACACTGTGTGCTGGCACATTAGTTCCATGAAGGTGAGCTAAGATCATGTAAATTTACAAGCTGTTCAGTTGAGCCTATAAACATATCAAACTAAGACTTAGTGAAGCAGGCATGAAATTCTGAATGTGAATATTTTGAATGAAATACTGAAATTACGTATAGTAGCCCTGTATATATATTCATTATGTCATTTGTTCTTGTCATGATAAGTTTCTACTTGACCATGTTTTTTTTTTCCAGTAGCACAAGCAACTTATTTATAGTTCATTCCTGAGAAACTAAAGGAAGAAACTGCCTAGTGAATATGAAATATGAACTGTATGATTATAGTTCCTTGCTCTTTCGCACACTTTTGGACTGCTTTTGGAGCGTCTGTAATCTTTGTGTACAAGCTAAATTTCAAAATCTAAGCAATATAAATATAAATAACCTCGGTTAGGGGGAAAATACAGTTGCTGAAGGAGAAAAAGACTTCAGGCTAAATACAAGCAGTATTTATTTTTTGCTTTTCTACTTAGTTTACATCCTTTCTCTCTTCAGTAATAACAAGTAGTATGGGTAGGAACTGATTTAGCACGACTCAGTGAATATTAGGGATTCCATTAGTTCACATACACACATGGCTAAGGCTTTAGAGAAAAATGTCTTTCCCATGTCTAGTTGACTGACCAGCGCAATGAGTTAGCTAATTTTGTTGCTAAATAAATTTAATTTATTAAATTACAATGCTAAATACAGTTCATTATTAAAAGAAATGAGTAGGATTAAAATAAAGGCTTTTTAAAAAATAAATACTGGATAAAATAGCAGGCTTCAAGTGAAACTCAGTTTTGGTTTCCTTTACAGGACTAGCTATTCACAGTCAGACAGAACTACTTAGCACGCTCTGCCAGTGTCTCCTGAGGAAGTCAGAATCTTGAGCCAGCATGAAGACTGAATCTTGTCTTTGGTCTGATTTATAAGTCATACTTTTATTCTAACCATGTGCAAGGTGGAGTTTATAGCATGGAAACTAAAACCTTAGTAAGTGTGATTTTTATTTTAGCTAATAAATTATAGCCTTTCTTGTAGTGAATTTGTCCTCTTAATGGAGTTCACACTATAAATGGGGTGAGGACTTGGCAAACAGAGACACAGTAATAAACACATACAAAGTGAAAGATTAAGCTTTTCAGGTCAGAAAAATCCCTGAGAAAGGGAGGCAAAAGCTTCTGTTACTCTGCCTAGGATTTTTTACTTTTCTTGTTAAAAATATGTGGCAGGATGATATTTAGTTGAGAAGGGATATAAGTAAATGAAGAGTCACGCTTTAGTGGCAGCCATTAAAACAGTGTGGAAATTCCGCAAGAAATTAAAAATAGAGCTTCCCTATGACCCTGCAATTGCACTACTGGGTATTTACCCCAAAGATACAGATGTAGTGAAAAGAAGGACCATCTGTACCACAGTGTTTATAGCAGCAATGGCCACGGTCACCAAACTGTGGAAAGAACCAAGATGCCCTTCAACGGACGAATATACACAACGGACATATATTCAATGGTCCATATACACTATGGAGTATTATGCCTCCATCAGAAAGGATGAATACCCAACTTTTGTAGCAACATGGACGGGACTGGAAGAGATTATGCTGAGTGAAATAAGTCAAGCAGAGAGAGTCAATTATCATATGGTTTCACTTACTTGTGGAGCATAACAAATAGCATGGAGGACAAAGGGAGATGGAGAGGAGAAGGGAGTTGAGGGAAATTGGAAGGAGAGGTGAACCATGAGACTATAGACTCTGAAAAACAGTCTGAGGGTTTTCAAGGGGCGGGGGAGTGGGAGGTTGGGGGAACCAGGTGGTGGGTATTAGAGAGGGCACGGATTGCATGGAGCACTGGGTGTGGTGCAAAAACAATGAATACCGTTCTGCTGAAAAGAAATAAAAAAAAAAGTAATTATTAAATTTGCTGTGGAAGTTACTTCATAAATTAGTTGGCATTAAATCATGAAGTCTTCATTTTAGTGTAGTTAGTAATAAGCTCAGTGTAGAATCCTATGAACCTTTTTAAATACTGAATATAGGTTTTTAGTATGAATTGAATTTTGAGTGTATTTTAAATACTGAATATTTTGAGTATGAGTATTCAAAATTCTATTGGCATGAGTATGCTAATAGTTATCTTAGGGACATTCTGTTGATTTTATTGTCCCAGTAGATGATGTATAGTTTTTATTTTTTTGTGCTTCAGAGATAACTAGATTTTGAAGGGTGTTAGGCTATCAAGGAACTTGATCTGTATTTCATAGTGTTCCTTTTCTGATTGTAAGGATTACTCTTCAACATTTTTCTTTTCTGCCTGTGCTCATTATTAATAAGAGCAGTGGATAAGTAGCACTTTTAAGCTGCTTTTTCTTCCTTTAGCAAAAATGATAGAGTTGACTTTGTTTGATCTTCTGAATTCTTCAGGGAATCAAGCATAAGGATGCTGTACCTAGATAGCATAAGAATCTATGTTGTTCATAATTTGAGAATGGTTACATGTTTAAGTTATGTGATTTGTGTTCTTTCCCTTCTCTTTGAATCTTAACTGTTGGTTACTCTTCTAAATTGATGGTGATGACCTGGCTTAAATTAAACATCTGTTAGTGGCTTCTCTGTTTTAACTTGCTTCCCTCTTAGAACAAACCTCCCTTTATCTTCTGCTTATCCCTTTTGCATTCTAAAGTACAATTTCATTAAATCCCTGAGGTCTAAGATTTTTTTTGGGAAACTTTTATCTCTGGTGTCTCTAATGGAAATTGGAAAAGTAAGGATAGTTCATTGCTAAATCTCACAGGCTGCTTTTGTGAGATTTATATTTTGTAAGTTGAAGGGTACTTTTGGGGCACAGAGATGGAATTATGTAGTTATTGTTTTAATAACTATGTCCTAATTATTTATAGCTTCCTGCCTGACATAACTCACTTCAAGAAGAGCACAATGTCAGAACGTGGAATTAAGTGGGCTTGTGAATATTGTACGTATGAAAACTGGCCATCTGCGATCAAGTGTACTATGTGTCGCGCCCAAAGACCAAGTGGAACAATTATCACAGAAGATCCATTTAAAAGTGGTTCAAGCGATGTTGGTAGAGATTGGGATCCTTCCAGCACCGAAGGAGGAAGTAGTCCTTTGATATGTCCAGACTCTAGCGCAAGACCCAGGGTTAAGTCTTCATACAGCATGGAAAATGCAAATAAATGGTCATGCCACATGTGTACCTATTTGAACTGGCCAAGAGCAATCAGATGTACCCAGTGCTTATCCCAGCGTAGGACCAGGAGTCCCACAGAATCTCCTCAATCCTCAGGATCTGGTTCAAGACCAGTTGCTTTTTCTGTTGATCCTTGTGAGGAATACAATGATAGAAATAAACCGAACACAAGGACCCAGCACTGGACTTGTTCTATTTGCACGTATGAAAACTGGGCCAAGGCTAAGAAATGTGTTGTTTGTGACCATCCCAGACCTAATAATATTGAAGCAATAGAGTTGGCAGAGACTGAAGAGGCTTCTTCAATAATAAATGAGCAAGACCGAGCTCGGTGGAGGGGAAGCTGCAGCAGTGGGAATAGCCAAAGAAGGTCACCCCCCACTACAAAACGGGACTCGGAAATGAAAATGGATTTTCAGAGGATTGAATTGGCTGGTGCTGTTGGCAGCAAGGAGGAACTTGAAGTGGACTTTAAAAAACTAAAACAAATTAAAAACAGGATGAAAAAGACCGATTGGCTATTCCTCAATGCTTGTGTGGGTAAGTTTCTACATTTTTTGAAAGGGATGGTAATAGGTATTAAGAATGACATGGAAGATATAAACAGTATCAATATTATTTAGGATTTAGGTCATTCAGCATGATAGCTGTACTCCCACTGTCCATAATAATCTGTATTTGTGATCTTGTTATAACTTGATCCTAAATCGCCTCCATTTCATTGTGTGTCTTTCCATCATTAAGGAGAAAAACTTCTTAAGTAAGGTTTTTTTACACATCAATAGGAGAAAAATATACCTGGAGTTTGAAACTGCTGTTCTGTTTATTTTAACAAGATGTGACTGAGGAACACCAGCTGCTGCTTCGGAGTGTTTGTAAACAGTGTGAGCATCTTGTGATGACAGAAGCTTTAGTCAGATGTTAAAAATATCACAAAAATGTGACTCCAAGAAGTTGAACAAACATAACATTGACCTTGAAAATACTGATGTTAATTTAACATGAATGTCATGTAGTTAATACTGGCAAATTTTATAAAACTGATTTCACGTAGCCAGCTGGTTCCTACAGTTCAAATCATGATGTGTGTGTGTGTATTGTGGTTTTAGTACTTCCTAAAGAAATTTTGGATATTGATCCCAAGTTACTGGTTCAGACCTGTTGAAGGACCAGGACATGTTGGAGAGCAGGGTTTTCTCTAGTTTAACCAACCTTGTGAATTAAATATTTGTGATGTAATTCACAAAAGCAGTTATTGGACACCCTGTGCTTTTTTGTTTCTTTTGAGTAGGTTAGCTTTTTGAGTTTTATGATTTAAATTATCATAATTTTTGATAATTTAATGGGGTTTAATTATCCCCACTGGGGATATTTTGGGTGGTGCTTGCTTTGACATTCTGTTTTTTTTTTTTTTTTTTAAGATTTTATTTATTTATTTATTTGACAGAGATCACAAGTAGGCAGAGAGGCAGGCAGAGACAAAGAGGGAAGCAGGCTCCCCGCTGAGCAGAGAGCCCATGTGAGGCTCCATCCCAGGATCCTGGGATCACGACGACCTAAGCCTGAAGGCAGAGGCTTTAACCTACTGAGCCACCCAGGCACCCCTGACATTGTGTTTTGTAGAGAAAATTTTTGTAAAGGATTATTTGGAGTGACTTAAGTTAAATATTGTGTGGAACAATAGCTAAGCCTTAAATATAGCTTAGCTGTATGTGTATATTTTTTACAGGTGTGAATTTCTTTTGTTTACCCTCCTGAATATAGCTCCAAGAACAGAAGATGTAACTATATGAACTTGTAAGTCCTAAGCGTAGATTTCAAGAAATCTGAGTTTTTTATTTTAGTTTTGTTCTGGTAAAAAGAATGTCCCAGAAGGTGAGTCTTTCTGAACACCCAAACACAATAGGCACTTAGTAACTCTTAGTTCCAATTTTCTTCTGTCCGAGGACTACCGATGAGAGCACACTGACCCATTTTAGATTATCTGTGTTTTTCCATTTCATCCCATAGATTATTTTCCCCCTCCAAGTTGGGGTACCTATGGCATAATTTTCCTTTTTTTTTTTTTAAGGAGATACATTGTATTTATTTTATTGAGGCCAAAGTCGACCGGTAACATAAAACTCACCATTTTGAAAGTGAACAAATCAGTGGCATTTAGAGCATTCACAGTGTTGTGCAGCTACCACCTGTCTGGTGCTAAAACATTTTCATAACCCCAAAAGGAAACCCTATAAACCTCTACCTCCCCTCCTCTCCCAAGTCCCTGGCAATCATGTCTGCTTTCTGTCTCTCTGGATTTACCTATACTGGATATTCCATATAAATGGAATCTTATGTGACCTTTTGTATCTAGGTAGATTGTCTTTAAATTACCTGAATGCCATTTGGAAACTCTTAAATCGTTTTTGCAGGTGGTAATGGACAATGCATACATTTAGTACAAGGTTGTTTTATAGTACATGTAAGTTTACAGATGGAAGTGAAGTACATTGTGATGATTATTAATTTATGTTGGGGTCTTAGAATCCTTTAGAAATCAGAGGTTCCTTCTTCAAGTTAGTGTATCTCAGGATAAGTAATTCTGCTTTGAAATATTTTCTCTTGAAACACAGATTAGACAAATCAATATAACTTTGTCTGTGTGGCTGTTACTTTTTTTTTTTTTTTTTTTTTTTTTTTTAAAGATTTTATTTATTTATTTGACAGAGAGAAATCACAAGTAGGTAGAGAGGCAGGCAGAGAGAGAGAGGAGGAAGCAGGCTCCCTGCCGAGCAGAGAGCCCGATGCGGGACTCGATCCCAGGACCCTGAGATCATGACCTGAGCCGAAGGCAGCGGCTTAACCACTGAGCCACCCAGGCGCCCGTGGCTGTTACTTCTTTATGATGACTCTCATTTTGCTGCTACCTTTTATTTCTTTCCACATACCCTTATTTCTTTTGGGATAATCATCTTTATACCTCTTTGCATTTTGATGGCTGTGATTTCATTTTAAAGTGGAACAAAAAACTTATGCCAGCAGGTCCAGTATTGATCTTATTTCATTTACCAAATGGTTTGTTATTAGGTCCCTATTCCCACCCACTCCAGAGTTTCTAGGTTCTTAGGGCTAAGTATTAATTGTATTTAGTTTTTAGTAATGTGCATTCTGTTTTCCCTATCAACAAATACTTTTAACTTCACCATACAATATGGTTCTGAACTGTTGTACCAGAAATTATGACTGTGTGTTTATTGGGTAGTGCTTTCTTGATTTGTAAACATCACTGAAATATGTGTAAAAAATTTTTTTTGTTTACCTTGTGTTTAACAGAAGCTCACATGTACTGAACATTAATCTTTACCTCCCTTTTTCTGCCTCTTTTATGTTCTCCAGGTTTCATTAGATGTGGTAAATTGTGGCTTGTCCATGTTAGGCATTTAAGAAAATCATCTCTGTGGTTCCCTTGGTAGCGCGTAAAAAAAAAATAATCTCTGAAGTATATACACTAAGTATAAAGTATTTACTGAGTATAAAATTCATACTAAGTATAAAATGTGAGAGACTTAACCCCTTTGAAATTGGAAAAAGTCTCAACCTTGTAGTTGGTTAAGATAGAATTAAGGAGAGTTCAGTTGTTAAGAAGGCAAGTAAACCAAAGTGCCAGCAGTATTGAGCAAGTTTCTTTTTTACATGACTTTTGGGTATAATTTCCACCTAAGTCGTTATTACTATCTTATATAGTGAGCGGACATTGGGGACAGCGATGCCAAGATCTGACATCAGTGAAAGTGGAATCTGGGAGTAGGAACTGGGATGGTAAAGACAGAGGTGTGAATTTAAATGTGCAGTTGTCTCTGGAATGTGTGCAGTTTGGTGCCAGGTGTTTTCTGGGAGGTCATGTTGGTGCTAATCATAGACTGCCTGTCCGGCTGGATAGATAATGCCCCTAGGGTACAGGGTGCTACTACCTAACACACCATTTTAGTTCTGCTGTTGTATTGAATCAGTTGCCCTTTAGAAGAACATTTTAATTTGTGACCCAAGTTGATCCCTCGAAAAGGTACTGGGTCACGTAAGAATCCCAAATTAAATCTGTGGTGATAGCTTTCTCTCTTCCTGAACTCTGGACTTGTGTATCCAGTTGTATATACCACATTTTGCCTTGAATAGCTAATATTTCCAACTTCTTTCCAACTTATCGAAGCTGAAACTGAACTGGTCTGCCCCTTAAACCTATTTTTTCGTAGTTCCCTTCTCCCTCGATGGCTGGTTTATCGTTCTACCGGCTGTGCCCAAAGCCTCGGTCATCCTTGATTCTCCTTTTTCTCTTATGCCTTTCCTACTTGTGAGAAAAACTTACTGGCTCTACCTTTGAAATACATACAGGGTCTGCACTTCCATAATCCCTTCTGTCCTTTTTCTCTTTTACAAATTGTTCTCCCCATAGGAGATATTCTTCTAAAACTCTGCTCGAACTAACTCTTCAGTGATCGCCTATGTTGCTCAGAGTAAGAGCCAGAGTCCCTCAAAGACGGTCTAGGCCCCACAGCTGTATTCTGCACCTTCCTTCCCCCCCAACACATTTCTTCTCCCACCTGTCTGTTGCTCTTCACTTCACTCATTCACTTTAGCCACTCTGGTCACCTTTCTTCTCTACAAATCAACCTCAGGCCTTGATACTTGCAGTTTGCTCTGCCTGGATTGCTCCTTTCTGGATTGCACGATCAGCTCATTTATTAGTTGCTTAAAATTCTTTTCGTAGTTGCTGCCTTCTTGGTGAGGCTTCCCTGACTGCTGTATGTACAGTTCCAGCCCTGTCCTCATCCCCTTCCCCCAGTTTTAATGGTCTTCACAACACTCGCCACTTTTTTATTTGTCTCTTTCTTCCTTAGAATTTAAGCTTTGTGAGTGGCAGGAATTTTGTTTCCTTCACAGCTATATCCTGGTACTTAAAACAGTGTCTGACATGTAGCAGACATTGAGGCATTTGTTAAATCATTCAGTGAATACGCCCTTGTCGAAACTGGCATCTGGACAAATAGACCTTTCTGCTGCTTTTCTGAATTTCTAGATTTTTTACTTTCTTCCTAGCTTTCTGTATTTTTTACTTTGCAGACTATTCCTGGGGCTTGACCCTGTGGGAGCCATTTGACTTCTCCCTATCAGGAAAAGATAGGAAGTTGGTACAACAGAGTCTTCTGAGAAGAGGCAGGCCCTAGTTTATCACTAGGCAGTCTGTGGATATGAACGGTCTGAAGTCAGATTTCTTTACCTTACATTTCTCTGTCTTCCTGCTTTCACTGATGAATATCTGACAGTTTGGTGAATATATGATGTAAAGAAAAAAGTCATGTGTATGCTGTGCCTGAAGTCCTAAAGCAAATGCACTTTTTACTGGGACACTTTTTATAGTCAGTCGTCCTTGGAGCTGTTGGTGCGGTTTGGCGCTTTGTCTCCTGTCTACAGCAACAGCTCTGTCTTTCTTATGTTTAGCTTGTGCAGTGACCCTGCTAATGAAGATGGGAAGGATTTGAGATGGGGGGTCAGAGTGGTGGTGAAGGTGGAGGGGTAAAGTAGTGTAGGGTTGAAACTGGATTTTATGGGGCAGTGGCATTATAGAAAATGTGTGTGTCAGTCAAGTCTCCTGTTGTTCCCAGGCTTTGGGGTGACCTGAAGCATGCACTTGTGTCCCCTGTTGAGAATCACTGGTTAAGTCACGATTTCCTTACCAGTGAACGAGCTGAAACGGAATCATGATGATTATAGTCGGGGGTATTCCTGAGCAAAATTTTGATGGGTCTAAAAACTTAAATGATTTCTTTTCTTTTTCTTTTTTATGATTTTAGTTCTTTATTTGAGAAAGAAACAGATAGCAACAGAGAGCATGAGCAGGGAGGAGAGGGAGAAGCAGGGAGCCGAGTGCCGGGCTCGATCCCAGGACTCCGAGATCATTGATCTGAGCCGAAGGCAGACCCTTAACCAGCTGAGCCATCCACGTGCCCCGTAACTGTGATTCTTAAAACATAGAAAATGTTAGAATTGACTTTTTCTTTCAGGTTGTCTGCAAAGATAGTTCTGTTTGATCAAATATTTCCCCTTTTCTCCTATCTGTGTAGAAAATCAGTATTTGTGGCTGTTATTTTCTGTCCTGATGCCAGTTGTATTTTGGTCCCTTGCCTGTGTACCATGCCTTACATAGCCACTCCGGAGTGCCAGATGCAACTGCAGAAACACCTCTAATGGATATAGTGCTACACATGTCAGAATGTGTGTGTTTGCTTTCACTGATACTCTTGTTTTCCTTGTATTTTTTAATTTTTAATTTTTTTTACTTTTGTCATTTTATGAAAAATTAGCAAGGTTATAGGCTTATTACATTTAAAAATACTCTATTTTGCTATCATTATTAAAAATTATGGATATGGATGGTTTTTCTCAAGGAAATAATAGTTTACTTCTATTAAGGTTGTAGTGTTTTTCTTTTTCTGGGAAAACAAATGTGTTGCAAAATGTAATGTTCTAAGGTAATTTTTTTATGGTGTCTGTATTATTTAGTTTAGAGATATGTGTCTGGTCACATGAGTGTTGTGCAGTAATCCACACAAAATTGTATTAACTTCAACAGAAGAAAAAGTCCTATATGATTCGTTTTTGAGAGATGGTAGTACTATGAACTGGAATGGTGATAAGGTGATGTGTAACAAGAAAAGCACCACATCAGAACAAAACAGTTGGAAATCCTTGACGTAAGATACAATGGCGATTTTACCTATTTAATTAAGATGTCTTTGTGTCTGACTTTTTAACTTTAGAAGAAACCGAGGGCATGTAAGTTGTTATAAGGAAAGACATGGAAGACGCTTTTATTATCTAGTTTGGTGTTCTTTAGCTTTTAAAATTAATTTGCTGCAGAGTGATACCTTACTGATGACTTACCTGAAGGCATAAAACATGAAATACCTTGCAAAATATTAGCCATTAGGGAGTGGAGTTACGTATCTAAAGTTGTATTTTCTAGGTGCCCACTACTGCTTGCTTTCACTCTACCCACCCCCTTTCCACTTTTCTGATTTACATGACTAATTGAAATAGTGTAACAAGCAGAAAAATGCCTTCCTGCCTCCCAAGACATTTAAATTCTAATCCCCAGAGTATATGAATATGCTACTATACGTGCCAAAAGGTATCTTGCAGGTGTAGTTAAATTAAGGCCCAACAAATGGAGAGAGATGATCTCCTGTTATCTGTCTGGGTAGGCAGGCCTAGCACAATCATAAGGGTCCTTATAAACAGGAGGGAGACAGGAGAACCTGTGTCACAGAAGGAGATATGGCAGTGGAGCAGCAGAGGTCTTAGTGGTGTAGGGCCTTGAGCTGAGGAATGCTGGCAGCCTCTATAAGCTGGAAAAGGCAAGGCTCCCCTAGACGATCCCCAAGGAGCACACCTTGGGCTTCAGCTACTGAGAGCTATGTGGAATGTTTGGTCTTGTCCAGATTTTAAGATAAAAGATTTGAAAAGTTTTTAAGCCACTAAATTTGTAGTAATTTGTTAGAGCAGCAATAGGAAATTAATACAATTTTTTTTTTTTTTTTAAACACAAATAGCAAGTTCAGGGTGTCACATATGCTTCTGATCTACTGGTTATAAATTACAGGTTTCCATAACCCTGGCTTGGGTTTAGTTAGTTTGGTAGAATTGCTCAGAGAACTCAGGAAAACCTTTTGCTTACTAGATGACTAGTTTGTTTTAAAAGGCTAGAACTCAAGAACTAGATGGAAGACATGCAGAGGGCAAGGGAGGCGCCTTTCTATGTCCTGTTGGCTGCCACTCTCCTCGTACCTCTACATGTTCAGCAGCTTGGAAGTTCTCCAGCCCCCGTAGTTCAAGGATTTTTACCGAGGCGTAATTACACAGGTAAGATCAATCAGATCATTGGCCACAGGTGATTAATTCACCCTCCTGCTGCTCTTCTCTCCCTTGAGATAGGAGTGGAATGGGGCTGAACGTTCCAACCCTGCAATCCCAAGGTTGGTTCTCTTGGCAACCAGCCCCCATCCTTTGGGTTTTCCTGAAGTCACCTCATTAACATAAGCTCAGAAGTAGAAAAAGGGGCTTGTTTTATGAATAGCAAAAGACATTCAGTTTTCCCTTTATCTCTCTGGAACTATTTCAGGAACTGGGAACAAAACTAAATATTACATCAAAAGATGCCCCTAGGGATCTTACTTCAGGAAATTGCAGGCGTTTTAGCAGCTATGTGCCAGGAACAGTAGATGAAGATCAAGTATATATTTCTTACTCACAGTGAGTTTTTCTTTTTTAGTTAGTTTTCTTTTTTTGCTTTTGCTCTGTGTTTGAAAGGAGTACTGTTACAGGAACTTTGGAATAATGTTTGATGCCTGTGAATACTGTTTTCAGTCTTGCCCTTTTTCCAAGTCACCTAACTGAATACACCTGAATGAAAGCTGATTGTTGAGTACCAAGATAGTCTGTCACTTGCTAATAGTTCTGGGCATTCTGTGGTTAGGTCATGTTATTTGAACTTGAATGATTTTTAATAAAATACTTCTATAGTATTTACTTTGCTTTGCTTAGCTTAGCCTGTGTTTGCCTGTTTTCAGTTTGGTGGACCGTAGGTGTTTGGACAGTCATTCTCCCAGTCCTGTGGATCTGCTTCGCGTCCACCATCACTTCCGAGTTGGTAGCCCAGTAGCAGATCTTTGTTCTAATGTGTAATTTTTAGAGATCATCTTCTGGGAGTTCAGAGAGGGAGCTAGTAAAAGAGTTCACTGTTCTGATAGATTTACATTATGGTATTTTTAAAGTGCTGGATTTATACCAGGATGCTAATGAGCTGTTTTGAGTATGAACTTGATTTTGTATTGGTACCAGGCTGAGTGTTTTACTGAAAGATACTCTTTTGAGTTAGAGTTCTTTTTCCCTTAATACTTTGCTTTTTTTCCTTAATACCAGTAGAAACTGAAAAAAGGCCTTGGGTCTTAATAGTCTTTGACATTTAAAAGCATCACATTAAAAAAAAAAACCATTAAGAAATAAAAATGGTTTGTTAAAATATCCTATTGAAAGCTTTTAATAGAATCCAAAATACATGCAGACTCCTGCCGCCGGTCTTTGGCAGTGCATCCATAAAAGGAAAGTGCGCTGCAAGAGTGCGGGCAATGCCTTGTATGTCCTTGGTTAACTCTCGGTGGTACTCTTATGTGCGCATATGTGTGTGTGTAGCTGTCAGAACCGAGGGGTCTTTTCACTCCACACACGTTCAGACTTGTGGGTCTCCTTCCTCTCCAAGGTAGTTGATATTATAGGTAATAGAATTATTTTTAGCACTGTGAATGGAGTAGCTCTACAGACAGCTTTTGTCTTTTCTTCAAGTTTCTAAGGATTTTCTCTTGTGATTGGAACTCTGGATATAAAATAAAACTTTGTGTTAAAAGATTTTTAAGAAAATCATGATAGTTCTCAACAATGTACTAAAGATTGTAATCAGTAAGGAACATTCACATACTTTCTCCTGGCCAGTTCATTCTGGCTTTTGAAGGTGCTTCCTGACAGCTGGGATGAGAAGGAAGTTTCCAGGAATGAGTGTGTCTCTTAAGGCAAATGGGTGGGAATGGCAGAAATAGAGCCTCTGTGGCGTACTTCTGGTTGCCTCTGGTCTGAGACGGAATTGCTGTCTTTTAGAAATGATTGATTACACTGGCCTGCCAACTAATAATGTGCCTCCTTATGCTGAAAAAGGGAGTCTGGCAGGTGATTCTTGATTCTGTGGTACTGATATTTAAATATGCATTGTTGATTTAGTAAAGGCTTTCATTTTTAAAAAAACATTGTATTAAATGAACACATTGAGTTATAAAATCCAAGTGTATTGCTTAAATACTGAATAAAAAAAGATGTGTTTAGACTCCAGTGAACTTTACTGTTAAATCACTTTAATTTAAAACACTTATTAAAGGAAAGAAAAACCATTTTTCTTTTTTTCACTCCCAGTCCTGCTGTGCAGAGACAACTTTTCCCCCCATTAACCTTTTATTCTGAGAAATTTCAATCTTTTTTTTTTTAAAGATGTATTTATTTATTTATTTGACAGAGACAGTGAGAGAAGGAACACAAGCCGGGGGAGTGGGAGAGGGAGAAGCAGGCTTCCCGCTGAGCAGGGAGCCCTATGTGGGGCTCTATCCCAGGACCCCAGGATCATGACCTGAGCCGAAGGCAGACACTTAACGACTGAGCCACCCAGGCGCTGCTATTCTGAGAAATCTCAAAACCTGCAGAAAAGTTACAAGTATTATCTATATTATATGCCTTTGACCTAGATTTTCCAGTTGTTGATACTTTGCCACATTGACTCTCTTTCTGTATTTCCTGAACAATTTGCGAGGTAATTGCAGATGTCTTGACATTTGCCCCTATATAGTTCAGCATGTATGTCCTTGAAACAAAGACATTTTCCCTGCAAACTATATAATATGATTATCAGAAAATTTAATATTGAGAGTCCATACTCAGTTTCACTAATAGATTTTGCTGCAACCCCAATCAAGGGCTGGACATCTTCTCTATTAGTGTTCTCTTATTAGGCCCCTCATTTCTAAACAGTGCCTCAGATGGTTTTTGATTGTTTTTTTATTTACTCTTTCATGAGATAAACATTTGCAAAGAGTCCAGGCAGTTTTTTCACAGAATGACACTCAATATGGAAATTATTAGATTAAAATGTTTTAGCTTTTTTTTGGGGGGGGAGGGAGAAATACTACAGAGGTGATACTGTTTAAAGCAGCACCTCTGATATGTCTGAATTATGTCTTCGTGTCATGTTTTTTTTTCTCTTTTTTAAAACTTTTTAAATGTGGGGGCACCTGGGTGGCTCAGTGGTTAAAGCCTCTGGCTTCGGCTCAGGTCATGATCTCAGGGTCCTGGGATCGAGCCCTGCATCGGGCTCCCTGCTTGGCAAGGATCCTGTTTCCCCGCCGCCTGTCTCTCTGCCTACTTGTGATCTTTTTCTGTCAAATAAATAAACTTAAAAAAAAAAAAAAAAACTTTAAATGTGGTAAAATACGTGTGACAAAATTTGCCATCCAAACTATTTAAGAAGATTTATTTATTTATTTTAGAGCACAGTGGAAGGGGCTGGGAGAGGGAGAGAGAATCTCAAGCCAACTCCCCCTAAGCATGGACCTGGACATGGGGCTCAGTTTCGAGACCCTGAAATCACCACCTGAGCCAAAACCAAGAGTCGACAAGTAACTGTCTGCACCAAGCAGGTGCCCCACCATCTTAACCATTTTTAAATGTACAGTTCAGTGGCGTTAAGTACGTTCATATCCTGCAGCCATCACCGCCATCCATTTCTGGAACTTTTTTCATTTTGCAGAACTGAACTCTGTATCCGTGAACAAGAGATTGCCCTCTCCCTCTCCCTCCAGCCCCCAGCAGCCGTCACTCTAGTTTCTGCTACTGTGCATTTGACTGTTCTTGGTACCTTGCATAAGTGGAATCACATGGTGTTCTTTTGTGACTCTCTTGTTTAATTTAGTGTAATGTTTCTAGACTTTATTCATGTCGCAGCACATGTGAGAACTTGCTTCCTTTTTAAGGCTGAATAATACTGTATGTACCTACCATATTTTGTTCATCTCTGGAAGGACACACCAGTCTTCTTGTTTCGTCAAGTTTAGACATTATGTACTGACTTCTTAAAATAGTATATGAGAGTTTGGTTCATTTTTAAATAATAAAAGCAGAGCATGCTCATTGTAGAATATTTCAGAGATAAGAAAAGCCGTGAAAAAACAATAGTGTAAAGCATCCGTGTTTAGAGGAAATCTGTCATGTTATTGTGTATTTTCAGTTTTTTTTACATTTACTTATTTTTAGGTAATTGAAATTGTACTTCTTTTGTTGAACATTATATTCTGAAGTAATAACAATGTTTTGATCTAAAAAAAGTTTCATCTTTTGAAAAATGAGTGTATAATAGGACATTTAAGTTGCTATACTTTAACTTGCCCCTTAGCCTTTGGGTTATTTTTTTTTTTTAAAGATTTTATTTATTTATTTGAGAGAGAGACAGTGAGAGAGAACATGAGAGGCGAGAAGGTCAGAGGGAGAAGCAGACTCCCCATGGAGCTGGGAGCCCGATGCGGGACTCGATCCCGGGACTCCAGGACCGTGACCTGAGCTGAAGGCAGTTGCTCAACCAACTGAGCCACCCAGGCGCCCGCCTTTGGGTTATTTGAACATTTTTTATTCTGATTGTGTTTTGCTGAGCAAAATTGTCAGCATTTCGAACTATTTTCTTAGGTTCGACGAAATGGAATTACATGATCAGATGATACGAACATATGCATATTGGTGAATAGCTGCCTGGAAGAACTGCCCAGATTGTAACCCATCAGCAGGGTCAGAGTGACGTTGTGGCTGGGTCTTTGCTAGGATTAGTTAGTAAGGGAAGCATACTATCTTGCCTAGTCATTTGTATTTTTCCCTGTGAATTGTTGATTTATGTCTTCTGCCCATTTTCCTTTTATTTTTATAGCAAGTTATATGAAGTCTAAATATAAACACTTAACACTAAAAACTTGCATCAGTCATATTTGCAACGGGATTTGCAAATTCCCTCCTCCCCGCTTTTTTTGTGGGGAGTGTGGGGAGAATTATGTTAATGATGCTTTATCCTTGTTGTTTTACTCAGTCTTTCAGATTGAACTAAGAATTAAAATATTTTCCTAAATTCCATTAATATGATTTATTAGATAATTATTTCCCCATACCATTTGGGTGGTTCTGTTATACATAGGATAATTCTACATTTGTTTTGAGGCTATTTTGTTTATTTTTTACATCAGTATCACTTTTGTTTAAGTAATTATGGCTTTATTATGTATTTAAAGATCTGATAAGGCAAATGTTTGTTCTGTTTCACCCTTCAGAATGGACTGACTTTTTACCTTTTCTTTGTTGGTCCATTTATTTTCACACTTAGATATTCATGGAGTGTTTTCCCAAGCACTGTGAAAGAAGTCATGGCTTTCAGGGAGCTTGTGCTCTGATAGAGGAAGATAAAATTTAGTAAGTCAGTAGAGCGTGATGAGCTTAGTAGAGGAAGGATAAGGTGCTAGAGGATCTGGAGAGGGGTTTCAGGAGGAAGTGACATCGAAGCCAAAACCTTAAAGAGAATAGGGAAGAGTGTTTTGATCTGAGGGAATTGCATGTGTTAAGACCACTTAGAGTCAAGAGAACAGCTGATGGAGTTAAGCAGGGTTGAGGTGTAGTGTGGGAGCTCCGGAGTAGTGCCGCGGGGTGATGCCGCAGGGTGATGCAGCGGGGTGATGCTGGACCTTTCAAGGTCTGTGGACCTCGTTGAGGGGTTTAGCTCTTAACATAAGGACAGTGGTAAACGTTTAGAAGGAGACCACCTTAATCAGATTTGTGGTTTAGAAAGATCACTGTGGTCAGTTTGGAGACTAGATTGGAATGGAGCAGCACTTGAGGCAAGCTGCCCACTGGAAAGAGAACATTAGAGTAATTTTAGTGAGGGAGAGTGCAGCCTTGACCTGGTAAAATAGAGGCAGTGGAAATGGGATGGGGGATGTATTTGAGAGACTTAAAAGGCAGGATTGACAAAACTTGGCAAAGTTGATATGGAGACTAAGGGAAGAGGAGTTAAGAAAGATGTCCAGGGTTTTGGTTTGGACACTTGGGTTGGATCGTTTCTCCTAAACGCAGGAGACGTGAAAGTTCAATTTTAGACAGGATGTAGTGGGACTGTCTAATGGGTTGTTGGATATGTGGGCCTGAAACTTTTGAGGAAAATCCACCACTCCACTTAACATGGATACTCATGTGGCCATGGGTATTCACTGAAACTGGAACTTACTCTTGCGGTGGCAAATCATAGGAACTTTGTAGTTTTGTGCTTCTACCCGGGAGCCTTATTAAGACGGACTAAGGAACTTTTTTTTTTTTTTGGACTAAGTAACTTTTTAACATCTCTTCCATTGTGATGATTCTGTCTTGATTCTATCTCTGGCTAGAAGAAGAGTTGCATGGACATAACTATGAACAGTATAATATTATATGTCCATAAGAGTCTTTCCTTTTATAAACTCTTTCATGACGTGTGAAAGAGAGTGGGCTAGACTATTCAGTAGTTCCTTTGGGCCTATCTAAAATAGTGTAATTCTAAAAATCTAAAATTTGGTTTCAGATGCAGCCAGGATAACATGGCCCTGTTGTATGCAAAATTTTTACTTGTAGTTGGAAACTTTTGGGACTTGATTTTTCAGTGGTGAATGTGGTTTTGACATATAGTGTTTTATATAACTGAAAGCCTAGGTTTTTAAGAACCCTAATTATCTTTTCAGTTGACTCTTTGGCCAGTATTTTCAGTGACTTGTAATTTGAACTCACGTTCCTTTAAGTTAATGCTGGCCCTCATCTCTCATCCCCTTCCCAAAGATAACTTTGTGACCTGTTCTTTAAGTCCTTCCATGGTGCTCTCAGCAGTAATTCTTCCTATATGGCGAGATCTTCTTTCTCTTGAAGGTATCTGTCGAGTCAGGTATTTTTTCATGACTTTGGGGATTTATACTTCTGCAGCAGTTGGGTTGTTAAGAGTCTAATCAGAGCTGTAAAGACGTAAGAGCGCCAGAGTATGAATTAAATTTGGCATAGTTTGTCATGATAAATAATAGAGTCGTTGAAGGCCTTAGTTAGAGATTATTTTGACTTCTCAGTCATTGAATCTTTTATTCTGTAGAGAATGTTTTTATAACGGAGTGAGTTTATTGGCCGAATTGAATAGGAGCTCATCTGGATATAGTGTATATTAAAGAATTTATTTCCAATTTGTGATTTTCATCTCAGTTTTTGAAAAGGTTATTCTATAGCACTATTCTAGAACTAGAAGTGGTTCATTTTCACTTGCTGCGATTGGTTATTATGTGAATAATGCTTCTCGGAGGTGGTCTGGGCTGCTCACTATTCCTGGGATTGCTCCTGAGCTTGTGCTGACTTGAAGATACACTTAAAAAATATTGAGGGCATTTTACTAAAAGCAGCTCATGTTTGACTATTAAAGGAATTAGTTGTGAATATGAATATCTAAGCCAATTCATGATCGACTATATCCAAATGGTTAGGGGTGGAAAGAAAAAGTATTACTGGGTGGTACAGGGTTTTTTTTTTTCCTTTTTTTTTCCTTCTTTAAATATGTGAAACCACCTAAGTGACTTAAACTCTGGGTAGAAGACAGCATTCCAGACATTGTAGCCACCGCATCTGCATCTTTCTACTGACCATGGTAAAGCACATTGTGAACATTACCACTTAAAACTAACTTTTCTTTTTAAGGGCTCCTGCAGTTGTGCCAGCTGACTCCAAGTCCACCCTGACCCCACAGCATAAAGCATGCTGTGATGTCACAGCTACCATAGAACTCCAGGGTAGTGTTGAGCTGGCCCATGGGGGCTCAGGTAAGTCCTGGCTTTTTTTTTACCATTTGGCATTCTTTTCAAAGTTAGTTACCATTATGATCTTATGTCATAAAAGAAAATAAGGCGAAACTTTGAAAACTGTGCCATATATGGGGGAAAAAAATAAGTCTATTTTCTAAACATCTATGAGCCAGCTCCATATTCTAACCAACGGAGTTCCATAGTAGCTGTGAAGTCCCCAGTGAGTTGTGACCTGTGGCTTCAAAATATGTTAAATTGTATTCCTGGCCCAGCTTCTAGAACAATATGAGTTGTTTTTTTTAAACTTTATATTTTGCAAGATGTAGTAACTTTCATTTACCCTTAGGTATTAATGGGTTTAGAAGTGTGTTAACACTGCATTATCTGTAGTTATGCACCGCTGCCTACTTGGTTGTGTGTTTGTTTCATTCGGTCAGTTTCGAATGTATGATGAGACTGTAGGTTAGTTTTATAAAGTCAATCTTCTCAGAGTGCCTTCAGCTGTCCTTTTAATTTGCCTTCATAGCACGGAAGAAGAAGCGACAGAACGTGTAATAGACATGTTAAATTTTCAGAAAACATATTAAGAGAAAGATCCTTCAGTTACTCTCTTGGAGGGAGTGCAAGAGGTCAGTAACTAGGAGGCATGTATACAGCACCTCTTCCCTTGGAACGGTTCTGCTTTTTCTTGGTCATTATTACAGAAAGTGAGATTTTACCCCTGCGTTTATTTTGCTGTCTTTTCCTCCCTACCAACTCTTCTCCCTTCTTCCTTCTTTCCTTTATCCCCTGATATAAGAGGTAAAAATATTATGTGAATATCTCCAAAAAGACATTTTTGTAAGTTGCTTTGCGTATAATCTTAAACTTTGTCCCCTCAGTAGAAAATGTTTAGTAGCTAAAACTTTATCTTACCTGAGTATGGGCCACATCCTTTTAAATATGCCGTTTACAGTGAAGGCCCATCTGTTAAGAAACTGGAAACTGTAATCAATAGCTGTCTTTGAACAAGGTGTCATAAAGACAGACTGAATGTTTGGACCATTCAGTGACAGTCTCATGAAACTTGTAATAATGTACTTTGTAGCTGAAAACTCACTGGTAACTAAAACTAAGTTCTTAATTATAGTTAATGAAAAGAATGGAATCCTATATTCCCAAAACGTTAGATGATGAAATCTTTTTCTCTAAAATACTACTTTGTGCCTATATTTATGTTTGTGTTTTTCATGTTCTAGAAGATTTGGAGAATTTTATGCTATAAAGAATAGAGCACAGACTCTCTAGTCCGTTCATCTCATTTTCTACTTCCTGGTTTTGCTCCATGCCGGAGAGCCGCGGCACACCCTCTCTGGAGTTCAGTGCAGAGTTTGCGGTTGGAGGAAGTAATTGTTTTGTGGTGGTGGTGTTGTTGTTTTGTTTTTTTTTTTTTTTGATTTGGATGAATAGAAATCCTGTTTTTGTGTATATGTATCCTCTTTATTGAGGTAGAATTCATATACTGTGCTGATTACCATTTGAAGTTCTATTTATATATATTTTTTAAATGCTCAATTTGAAGGCAGCTGGGTGACATTGTAAATCATAATTGCAAAGCACAGTTTGTCAACTTCCCTGTGCTGTTTGGTCTGTACCCCCCCCCCCCCATTATGTTAGTTAGTTTCTAATGACAGAAATCCCTCACAAACATGACAGAGGAAATGAATTCCTAAGCAATAATTTTCTAAGATGAGATTCTTCCCAACATCAGCTGTATGGTGAGTTAGCTAAAAATAGTGAAGACTGATTTTAGAAGTTGGTTGGCAGTCATCTTTGTCTTTGGGAAACAAAAGAAGGTGTGTGCATGCACGTGGGTGCTCGTGCCCATCTAGGTACACAGATGTATCCATGTTCTGTGCGGTGGTTCTTGTGTGTGTTCTCAGGTAAATTGATTAGTCATTTTGGCCCTTAGGTGGCTTTTCTTATGTCATAAAGAAATTTTATAAATATATGTTTTATAAATAATAAACTGTAAAAGGTGCAGTGATACTGAAGGCACCCAGAAATAGTGACAGCTTTGATAAGACTGATATGAAAAGTAGTTGCTTCTGTATGGAAATACATACACATGGAAGGAAACAGTGGGGCATATTTGGTTCTAAAGAGAAGAACTGCATTAGATTATTCATAAAATTATGAGCTCTCTTTGGTTATTCTCATCTGTTCATTAAAACAAGCAGAAATTTTAGAGTTCTTTGTGTACTTGACTCTAACCATAGATTGTTTTTATTTCAAGTAGGACTTTCTGTGTCTATTCCTGTGTGTGCGTGTGTATTTTATTATTTTTATTAACATATATTGTATTATTTGACCCAGGGGTACAGGTCTGTGAATCATCAGGCTTACACATCTCGGAGCACTCACCATAGCACATACCCTCCCCAATGTCCATAACCCAACCCTACCCGCCTCCTCCCAGCAACTCTCAGTTTGTTTTGAGAAATTAAGAGTCTCTTATGGTTTATCTCCCTCCCGATCCCATCTTGTTTAATTTTTTCCTTCCCTACCCCACAAGCCTCCCACTCTGCCTCTGAAATTCCTTATATCAGGGAGATCATATGAGAATTGTCTTTCTCTGATTGACTGACTTCGCTCAGCACAGCATGGAGGTTCCTCTGTTTCTATTCTTTTTTTTTTTTTTTTTTTTTAAAGATTTTATTTATTTATCAGAGAGAGAGAAAGAGAGCGAGCACAGGCAGACAGAATGGCAGGCAGAGGCAGAGGGAGAAGCAGGCTCCCCGCCGAGCAAGGAGCCCGATGTGGGACTCGATCCCAGGATGCTGGGATCATGACCTGAGCCAAAGGCAGCTGCTCAACCAACTGAGCCACCCAGGCGTCCCCCTCTGTTTCTATTCTTAAGGCTTGCCCTTTGGAGAAGATTCCTGCCAGTCGTATCACATTTTAGCCCTGATGACTTATTCAGGGCACTGGGCCTCCTAAGATTGTTTTAAAGCCGTTTTGTATATTGGGAATGGGAGTGACAGCTGTACTTAGGCATTTATATTGAAGAAGTATTAACCTATGTGGCCATGAAAAGAAAAGTTCCTGTAAGAAGTTGTTCTCATTTGATATCATGGATTTCTTCACCTGAAAAAGGTCTGTGTCGGCGGCAGGGTATCCTTTTTTGGGGAGTGGGTCTAGATTTGCAGAAAGCATCTTCGACTACAGAGTCTGAAAACTTTGAAGCTGGCCTTTTATAGCCCGTAAATGTGATGAGAAAGGACTGTTTGGAGGATAGGAATCCTGTTGTTCCTATTTGTGTTTCTCACATTGCCTAGCATAGACAGTGCTTTGCAGATCATGGGCATTTAGGAATATGGGAATTATTTTAAAGTTTTGTTATTTTTAATAACTGGGAGGAATTGTTGCATTGTACAATCTGTTAGACTCCAAGGAATAGCTCTTATTTCTTTGATTTCTAATTTAAGATGGCATTAAGAAGTGAATTTTTAAAAAATACAGTAAGAATATTTTTAGCTGGTATCAGCATTTTACCCAACAAATTTTTCTTGATATAAGTTAGGACACTTAAAATTAAAATTATATGGTCCTGGGGCACCTGGGTGGCTCAGTGGGTTAAGCCTCTGCCTTCCACTCAGGTCATGATCTCAGGGTCCTGGGATGGAGCCTCCAATCAGGCTCTCTGCTCAGCAGGAAGCCTGCTTCCCCCATCTCTCTCTGCCTGCCTCTCTGCCTCTTGTGATCTCTCTCTCTCGCTCTCTGTCAATAAATAGACAAAATCTTTAAAAAAAAAATTATATGGTCCTTCAGTCTTGGGGTGTGTGTGTGTGTGTGTGTGTAAAACACTATTTGTTGTTTATTTGAAGCTTACCTACACCATTGTACTTTGCCAAGGGTATTTATTCATAGGTGTGTACTGTACTGCTCAGTAAATAGGAGTACTGTCTTCACCTAATACTAATTTGTGTTAAGTTTAGTAACATGGTTTAGTGGGAACAAAAAGTTCTTTATGGATTTGGAAAAAGTGATACTTGTTTTGTCTCTCTACCCCCAACTAGTTTGTAATGTTTTATTTTAGCATATTTTTTCTTCTAACTCACCTGGTTCAAGTATTTACTATAGTAATACTTAATGAGTATAAGGAAGATTCAGCTTTGAGAGGTTCTGAAATCAAAATCTTACTAACTTTAACTTATATTGAAAAAAAAATTTTTTTTAAAGATTTTATTATTTATTTGACAGGCAGAGATCACAAGTAGGCAGAGAGGCAGGCAGAGAGAGAGGAGGAAGCAGGCCACCCGCCGAGCAGAGAGCCTGATGCAGGGCTCGATCCCAGGACCCTGGGATTGTGACCTGAGCCGAAGGCAGAGGCTTTAACCTAATGAGCCACCCAGGCGCTCCTGAAAATGGTTTTAATTGCTCTGAATTATTTCATAGCTAAACAGTAGTATGGAAGGCTCAGCATTTGTTTTGATTCAGCTTAAAAAATGCAGGTTTAAAAGGCAAGAGAGCCCAAAGCCGACAGGAAGCACATCCCTGTCTCCTTGGTTTCTGTAGTCAGGACCAGAGTAGAAGTTTAGTGTCTTCTGTAAAGTTTTTTTTTTTTTTTTTTTTTTTAAAGATTTTATTTATTTATTTGACAGAGAAGTCACAAGTAGGCAGAGAAGCAGACAGATGGGGTGGGGGAAGCAGGCTCCCTGCTGAGCGGAGAGCCCAATGTGGGGCTTAATCCCAGGACCCTGAGATCATGACCTGAGTGGAATGCAGAGGCTTAACTCACTGAGCCACCCAGGTGCCCCTAAAATTTGGTTTCTCATATCAGGATTGCTGATCTTTGGTCCAGTTGATAAAATCTAACGGTTCCTCTCAGCCTCGAGCGTGGAGCCAGTGCTGATGTGAAGGTAAGTACCTAAATAGGTAGTTCTAGTTCTAGAAAGAAATTAAAGGGAGAGGAATACACTAGTTTTCCTTAATGTTCTTTAGGACACTTAAATGTTGTCCTGGGATCCAGAAATCCTGGAGAAACACTTAAAAGGGTTTAGAGTGAATGTAACAGATTTATGCTTTTTGAAGAAAAATAGAAATAAACTTTTTTCTATCTTGCTCCTTGTTCTAGGGGTTGTAGAAGGTGATTTAGCTGCTATAGAAGCGTACAAGTCATCAGGAGGAGACATTGCCCGTCAGCTCACTGCAGACGAAGTGCGTTTGCTAAACCGTCCTTCTGCTTTTGATGTTGGCTATACTCTTGTACATCTGGCTATACGTTTTCAGAGGCAGGATATGCTAGCAATACTGCTAACAGAGGTCAGTATGACATTTTGGTTAAACATTTTATATGAAGGAAATGTGTTCATTAATTTTCGTTTTTGATGTAATGTTTTCCTAAACTGTTCTTAAATGTTTCAGATTTCTTTTACTCCCTTTATAAACTCATGCTAAACTTGTCAGATCAGTTGTGGATTCAGATTTTCTCAGTAAATTGCTTCTGTGGTACGCATATGCATATTGCATATTCAAATTTGCCAATATTGGGAACCATTATATAGAAAGCACTGGGAGGGATTAAGGAATATGAAGGTTACCTGAAAACATGATTGAAATGGCTAGCCGTAGTTCAGTTTGATAAGAATCCAGTGACCCCAGAGGCACCAAAAAGGGAAATGGAAGGGCTTATGGGATAGTAATGGTGAAAACAAGGGGCAGGTTTACTGTAATAGAAAAAGGGTCTGTTTGAAAAGCAGCAATGTGATTAAAAAAGGACCAGAGTTCTGGAGCCAGGGGATGGAACAATTAGAGGTAGTTTCTGTAGGACTTGAGGTCTGGCTCTATTTGCGTTGTTGTATTGGCAGAGCAAGTGTGTAGAGCTGTAGTTGATGGTGGTGGCAGGAGACGGGATAGAGAGGGCAGCTGTGAATCAAGGCTCAAGTCCTTTGGGGGATTCCTGGACACCTCTCAGCCTGGTGGAGGGCTGTGAGAAAGTTCGGGACTGTTACAAGTCACTGACCTCCTAAGAGCATCTGGGGACTAACAGTGAGAGGGCAATAGAACCCCATGGTACTTAATATTTACTGCCTAAACAGGTCGCCTTCATTTAGCACCTCCTTTTAGACAACGACAGTTAATACCTTCAGGCAGTTTCTGAGTGTAGGGAATTGAGGAGCTCCTCTGCTGAGCAGTTTTGGCATATGGTCTCATGAGCTTACAGCCACATTGTCTGAGCTGCAGGTGTCAGAAGGCTTGACAGGTGGGAGGATCTGGATCCAGGGATACTTGCATGACTGGTGGTGGGAAGCTTCAAATCCTGGTCACATGGGCCCCTCCAGAGGGCAGGTTTCACCAGAACTAAGTGATCTGACGGACA
This sequence comes from Mustela nivalis, assembly GCF_964662115.1. Classification (NCBI taxonomy): domain Eukaryota; kingdom Metazoa; phylum Chordata; class Mammalia; order Carnivora; family Mustelidae; genus Mustela; species Mustela nivalis. The sequence goes on from NC_139021.1 coordinate 180,331,673, forward strand.
GAAGGCATAGGAAAGTCATCCAGATGGAAGCTTCAGGGTCTTCTAGACGGAACCAAACTTAGGAAGTAACATCTCATCATTTCCCCCATATTCTCTGGAACACCTAGACCAACTGTGGGAGAGGTGGGAGTGGGGTAGATTTCCAGGGTAAGAACAAAATTGGTTGTGGAATGTCATCTCAGTGGAGTTGGGTGCTCCAGAGGACAGAACTGAAGGGGCCAGTAGGGAGATTGGACTAAGGGATGTGCTTGCAGAGGGAGCCCAGGTACTTTTGGGATGAGACCAGAAGAACATTTATATTATGGGATATGTGTCTGGGGCTGCGGTTTTAATTGGATTTTATTATTATTATTATTATTTTAAAGGTTTTAGTCATTTATTTGACAGACAGAGATCACAAGTAGGCAGAGGGGCAGGCAGAGAGAGGCGGGGGAAGCAGGCTCCCTGCTGAGCAGAGACTCCGATGCAGGGGCTCTATCCCAGGACCCCGGGATCATGACCCAAGCCAGAGACAGAAGCTTAACCCACTGAGCCACCCAGGTGCCCCTTAATTGGATTTTAGATTGTGGACTCTGTTGGTAATGTGGTGGAACCTATGGACTCCTTTTCATAATACTGTCTTTTAAATGCCTAAGATAAAAGTAAGATTGCAGAAATCAGTTATATTGAAATGATAGTTTTTAGAATATTAGATTTGTGATATATAAGAGAATGCATTTTAAATATAGACAGGAGGCTAGTGAAAATGAAGTATTTAAATTAAAAAAAAAGATTTTATTTATTCGTTTGAGACAGATACTGAGAGAGAGAGAGACTGAGAGAGAATGAACTTGGGCGCAGGGGGAGAGGAAGAGGGAGAAGCGGACTCGCTTCTGAGCCAGGAGCCCCACCCCACCCCATCCCAAGGGCCCAGAGATCACTACCTGAGCTGAAGGCAGATGCTTAACCATCTGAGCCACCCAGGCGCCCCGGAAGGATTTAAATCTAATGAAAATTCCTATTCAGATTCACAGGTCCTTCCCAAGTTCATGTGCCCTACGGTAAGAATTAGTAACCTAAGGAGATGGTTGAGAGTCATAAGGTTGAAGAGGCTAGATATGAAGGATAGGGAACGGTGTCCAGGTTTGGTGGCTGCAGTCTCTAGTGACAGCAGAAAGCAGAGCTGACTCACCCGGGGTTCACACCAGACTCATTTCTTCTCCAGCAGATGCTCACCTTTGATTTCAAAATTCTTCATATGCAGATATTTTAAACTCCACGAAAGGAATACAGCTTAAATGTAAAATATCTTTGCGTCATTTGTTGCTGTCCATCATTAAAGAGAAAAGGAAAGTTCTAGCCATGCTCTTACTTAGAAGTTCTCTGTCTTAGTGCTCACTAGCACGGCACTGCTCCCATTTCATTCCTGTCCGGCCGGCTGTACTTCGAAGGTTTGTTGTCTGTTCTACACTTGGAGAGAAGCCGATTGCTTCTTTAAATATTCAGAGTTATAACCAATGGGGAGGGATTTGAGGTCAGTGGAAAACTAACCCTTTAAAAATATCATGCTTTCTTTATTCTACGTCAGGGTACTTGAGGTATTCTTAACCCAGCAGAAGAGTGTTTGTACTTTTCATCTTTCTCCATGAGCTGAAATTTCCTGTGTGTAGTTTTTTTTGTTTGTTTTTTAAAGAATGCTTTTATTGTGGGCATGATGCTTAGTCTCAGGTGGTTTTCTGTCCTCCCTCCCTGTCCTAGGATGAACCTTTGCGAACACTACCATTTTACATCATGTTTTAATCTAATTCTTTATATATTTCCTTGGGATAAATTCCTAAGAAGTGAATTTCCTGAGTCAGAAGGTAAAGCATTTTTTGGCTATTTTCCTGCAGAGTTGTACCGAGACATATTTCCACTGGTGAGGAGTTAATCCCTTATCTGTTTTAAAATTAAACACCACCCTGAGTTACTGGGAAGGTTTGGTAATTTCTCTTAAATACTGTTGTTTTCTGCTTTTGTTAATGATAAATGAGATGCAGAGGAAAGTTTCTTTTGTATTTAAGGTGTCTCAACAAGCAGCAAAGTGTATTCCAGCAATGGTGTGTCCTGAACTGACAGAGCAGATCCGGCGAGAGATAGCTGCCTCTCTTCATCAGAGAAAGGGGGATTTTGCTTGCTATTTTCTAACTGACCTTGTAACATTTACGTTGCCAGCAGGTAACTCCAAATTTCAATGTGAAAAGAAATTTTCACTCTATTATGATTCCTTTTTTTTTTTTTTTAAATGTGTGAGTGAAATTGTTTCTGTTAGAAAGCAGGTAACTTAAGCTACTATATGTGCATTTTAAATTATTTGACTACCCAGAAGTGACCAGTACAAGGGCTTCTTGTAAATTTATGCTTTGGATCTGGTAGGAAGATAGCAGCTGATATAACTGATTTCTGTGTGGGCCTTAGATATTTTAAAACGCGTTTATTTTTCCCTTCAGGTTTAGTTTATGATATCAGTGTACTCTTTTTTCCTTTTTCCTACCTATTTTAAAATTATGTGGGTATTGGTTATTGATATTAACAGATAGGATTAGAACTCTGGCTTTTGATGGGTGGAGTCATTATTTGAATCAAAGATACTGGCATTCTTTTGCAGTGTCAGTATGTTCTTCACTCATTATATATACCAGAAGTTTCTAAAATAACGCTTCCAACTTGGTTCTGAGTGTCTTGAGCTTTTATATTGACATGAACAAGGACGTTTACAAATGGTAGGGAGATAATAACTAAGCTTTTTTCTTTCTTTCAAAGATTTTATTTATTTTCTTTGACAGAGAGAAATCACAAGTAGGCAGAGAGAGAGAGAGAGAGAGAGGAGGAAGCTGGCTCCCTGTGGAGCAGAGTGCTGGATGCGGGGCTCGATCCCAGGACCCTGGGATCATGACCTGAGCCGAAGGCAGAGGCTTTTAACCCACTCAGCCACCCAGGCACCCCAATTTTTTTCCTTTTTTTTAAAGATCTAATTTGGGGCGCCTGGGTGGCTCAGTGGTTAAGCCGCTGCCTTTGGCTCATACTTTGTGTGAAAGGGTTTCCTCCATCTAGTTAATTAACACACCCATTGTCTTACATATTTGGTTTATTTATCTGTTTCGGTGAGAACATAAAAGTTTCACTCTGCTAGCAAATTTATCCATGGTTTTGACGTTAGGTGTTCAGCTTTATTCATTTTATAGCTTGGGTGTTTTGGTACCCTTTTATCAATCTCTCTTTTCTTCACTACCCCCTACCCCCCCCATGCAACCTCTTTTCTACCCTGTTTTTATGAGGGTTTTTTGTGTGTATGGTTTTGTTTGTTTGTTTGTTTGTTTTTTTTAAAGAGCCCTTATGGAAGTGTTACCATGCAGTATTTAATTTGTTTTTCTCTGGCTAATTCCACTTAGCCTAATGCCCTCAGTGTTCACCCGGGTTGTTGCAAATGGCAGGATTTCTTTCTTTCACCTGGTTGAGTAACACTCCATTTTACAGCCTCCCCCAGCTTTTCTTTTTTTTTTAAATTTATTATTATTTTTTTATAAACATATGTATCTTTATCCCCAGGGGTACAGGTCTGCGAATCGCCAGGTTTACACACTTCACAGCTCTCACCATAGCCATACCCTCCCCAATGTCCATAACCCCACTACCCTCTCCCAGCCCCCTCCCCCCAGCAACCCTCAGTTGTGACATGAGGAAGTGGAGCCTCACCCATCTTAGATCATCCATTGTCTAGATCTGGGCTGTTGTGAGTAATGCTGCAACACACATAGGAGTTTAGTACCTCTTCATTATCCTGTTTTCATTCCCTTTGGAGGTATGCGCAGATGTGGGATTGCTGGATCGTGATACTTCTGACATTTTGAGGAACCTCCATATTGTTTTCCATGGTGGCTGCACCAGCTTACATTCCACTACCTGTGCACAAGGGTTCCCTTTCCCCACATCCTTGCCAACATTATTATCTCTTATCTTTTTGATAATAGTTACATGTAATTATCGGTCCAAATACTCTTTTTATTGTTTTTAGTTACCAGTTTTGCTAGTGAAGTATAGAAAGGAAATCTTTCATGTTCCATTCATGCACACACATTATACGTGCATATTATTTTTTTTTTACAAAAAGCCACTTGACAGTCTTCACTGCAAGGAAGGACTTTAAAAAAAAATTTTTTTTTATTTATTTGAGAGAGCACATAAGTAGTGGGCAGTGGAAGGGGGTAGAATCTCAAGCAGACTCTGTGCCCAGCACCCAGTGTGGGGCTTGATCTCACAACCCTGGAATCATGACCTGAGCTGAAGCCAAGAGTTGGACTGAACCACCTAGCTGTCCCAGCAAGAGAACTATTTTAGAGGAAGTCACTCTTAGATCCTTATATCAAATTTGTTAAGTTATGAGACATAAGAAAATCTTCTAAGTCTGTTTTTTTCTTTGTAGATATTGAAGACTTGCCTTCAACAGTCCAGGAAAAACTATTTGATGAGGTGCTTGATAGAGATGTTCAAAAAGGTAAGTGTGGAATTAATGTGATTTAGTTCAATATCCATACACTCTTTGCTTTTTAAGGCTTAGAGCAGTTCAGTGTATGGTTGACTTGTTTTATTTTTACTTTAATTGAAAATGTAAAGTCCTTAGGAGCAGTGTCACATAGTGCTGTTAAAAATGCTCATTCTGTTCATTATATCTTGATAAAACTGGAATAAAATTTTAAGAATGCTCATTCATGGCTCTTAATTGTGGTGGAATAAGGGTATAAAAGTTTTTAAGCCTTGGTTTTTTACTACCTGTTCTAGAATGTGTCTATTTCCATGTTAAGCATTCTCAGCAAATAGTAAAGAACTTAAAAGTTGAGAAAATTGGGGCACCTGGGTGGCTCAGGAGGTTAAAGCCTCTGCCTTCGGCTCAGGTCATGATCCCAGGGTCCTGGCATCGAGCCCCACAGAGACTGGGCTCTCTGCTCGGTGGGGAGCCTGCTCCCCACCCCGCCCCTGCTTCCCCCTCTGTCTGCTGTGGTTTCTCTCTCTGTGTCAAATAAATAAAGTCTTTAAAAAAAAAAAAAAAGTTGAGAAAATTATTCTAGGGCCACAGATGTTTCAACTACTTGGAAGGTTTGTATTCCACTTGATCAGATTTATTTAGTTGTTTAATAGTAAATGAACATCAGCTTAACATCTAGAGAATGGGTTCTTTCTTCCAGTGAATAGTCCTAAATTGCATGAAAATGAACATGTTACTTAAATTCCTTATATAGAGTTAGAAGAAGAATCCCCAATTATAAACTGGTCTTTGGAGTTGGCTACGCGCTTGGACAGTCGGCTGTACGCACTTTGGAACCGGACTGCAGGAGACTGCTTGCTTGATTCCGTGCTCCAGGCTACCTGGGGCATTTACGACAAGGACTCGGTGCTTCGGAAAGCCCTGCATGACAGCCTGCATGACTGTTCACATTGGTGAGCGGCTGTCCTTCCCTGTGGAAAACCACGTGCTCTTGCTGCATCATTTCCCTAGTGTTGGGATACTGTGTGTGTGTGTGTGTGTGTGTGTGTGTGTGTGTGTGTGTGTGTGTGTTGGGATACTTTTTGCCTCTTATGTTTTCTGTGGAAGCTGGAGGGAAAACTTTGGTTTTTTGCACATTAAGACGCTTTAAACATTTTGATAGATTTTGCTAAGCTTTGAAGTAGAAACATTTTAAGTTAAATAGGTCTTTGCTCATATTTTTAAGTATTATGAATTCATGTTTATGTTGAAATTTAAGATTGTTAGCATTGTATTACGAGATTTCTTTTCTTCCTGAGGCACATAATCTTCAGACCACATTTTACCTTGCGAATTTTGAAATCCACAGTAAAGTTAAAAAATATATATATGGGGGCGCCTGGGTGGCTCAGTGAGTTGGGCCGCTGCCTTCGGCTCAGGTCATGATCCCAGGGTCCTGGGATCGAGCCCCACATCGGGCTCTCTGCTTGGCAGGGAGCCTGCTTCCTCCCCTCTCTCTGCCTGCCTCTCTGCCTGCTTGTCATCTCTCTCTGTCAAATAAATAAATAAATAATCTTAAAAAAAAAAAGATTTACATTAAAAAAAAATATATATATATGTATCTGTGCAACGGACCCCAATATTTCCTGCCTAGTTGTTAATCTGTACCTCCACATATGCTTCATCTCTACATATGTAAACACCTCCCTTTGCCATTTGGTTTAAGTCCCCATGATGCTTTTCCCCTGACAGTATCTCTCTATATCATTGAAGAACAAGGATAGTCTCTTACCTAAGCGAGTCCTTACTACCACATCTGAGAAAATCAGCAAGGACTATTATCCAGGATACACATCTTCTATCACATCTTCTAGTTATCTCAGAAATGTCCTTTGTGTAGACAGTTTTCCCTGCTATTTGAAAGTAGAGCATTCCTGGGAATCCTTTTGTTAGCTGAAATGGAGTAAAGCAGAGTGCGGTTACCATCTTGTAGAAGTGACAATCCTCATCGGGTTTCTTTTTGGCTAGCAAAAACAGGTGCCAAGATAGGTCTTTAGTAAAGGTGAAGGGGTACGAAGCAATCTTTCAGATAGCGGGGGATCCTGTGTGTGTGTGTGTGTATATATATATGTATATTTTTTACCCAGCATCCAACCAAGTATATGACTGGTCTTGACTTACAGTGTTTTCTTGGTTCTGTATATACATTATCTCTGTTATCATAAATGAGAAAAATTGAGGCTGAAAGAAGCTGAGTTAATTAAAATGTGTTTTCTTCCTTTTACACTTAATTGAATAATGATAATGGCCTTACTCCAAAAAACTCTGTGCCCCTAGTGCCTCTGTGTAATTTTTCAGCACTTGTGAATTTTTTGGTCAGTATTGAGGGGTTATGTGAAGTCCATTAGAACTTAAACTCCATGAGAATAGAGATTTTGTTGTGTTTCATTGTGGAAGATCTGGTGCCTCCAATAGCCTGACCCAGAGTAAGTACATACTAAGTATCAGTGAGTGTAAATGGAAGCAGTAGCCTTTCTTTTTTGAGAGCTAAAGTATAGATCAAAGCATAATGTAAGACAGGAAGAATTTGAGGTCACCTTAAAAACATTAAAAAGCTCTCTGGCTGGCAAGCCATGATGGTGACGTGATTGGATGTATCATGCACACAGGCATACCTCGGAGATAGTGTGGGTTCCGTTTCAGACCACTGCAGTAAAGTGATATTGTAGTAAAGTGAAACGAAGGAAACTTTGGCTTCCCAGTGCGTATGAAAGTGTAGTCTGTAGTTAAGTGTGCAACATGAAGTCTTAATAAACTATACATGCCTTAATTTTAAAAATAGTTGATTGGTAGGAGACCCTAGCCATCATCTGAGCTTTCAGTGAGTCGTAGTCTTTTTGCTGGTGGAGGGTCTTGCCTCAACATTGATGACTGCTGGCGGATCAGGGGATTGTGGCCGTTTCTTAAAATAAGATGACAGCAAAGTTTGCTGCATCAGTTGACTCTTCACAGATGATTTTTCTGTAGCATGTGATGTATGTGTTTGATGGCATTTTACCCAGTCAGAATTCCTTTCAGCATCGGAGTCCGTCCTCTGAAATCCTGCTGCTGCTGCACCAGTCAAGTTTATGTGACCGTCTCAAGCCTTTGCTGGCATTTCACCAGCCTTCACAGCATCTTCACCAGGATTAGAGTCCGTTGCAAAAAATCACTCTCTGCTCGTCCATCCCAAGCAAGTCCTCATCTGTTCAAGTTCTGTCGTGAGATCACAGCGCTTCAATCCCATCTCGACGCGCTGCTTCTCATTCTGGCTCTGTTGTTATTCCCACCATAGCTGTGGTGACTTCTTCACTCAGGTCTTGAACCCCTCCAAGTCATCTGTGAGGGTTAGAATCCGCTTTTTCCAGACGCCTGTAGATATTATTTTGACTTCTTTCCATGAATCATAAATGTTCTTAGTTGCATCCAGAATGGTGAATCCTTTCCAGAAGGTTTTCTGTTTCTTTGCCCAGATGCCTCTGTGGAATCCGTGTGTGTGGCAGCTAGCTGTGGGCTTACTTGGAATAATGACCTGAAGGGTGAAATTACTCCTTGATCATGGGCTGCAGAATGAGTGTTGTGTTAGCAGGCATGAAAACATTCTGGCTGTCTGTCTCCATCTTGGGTGATCAGGTGAACTATCAGTGCTGTCTGTCATATGTCTGTCTGTCATTATGTCTTATGACTGTCAGTCATAATTTGAAAGTTTTTTTATTTACCTGAGGGGTAAGCATTAGGCATTTAAAATCTTCAGCAAATTACATATATATAAATATATAAAATATTTAGCAAATTACACTCAAAGTGGATGTGCTGTCATCCAGGCTTTGTTGTTCTTCTATAGAGGAGAGTGCATTTAGCATTTTTAAGGGTCCTTTTGGAATGGTCAGTGAGCACTGGCTTCAGCTTAAAGTGTCCAGCTGCATGAGCTCCTTAATAAGGGAGTCAGATTATCCTTTGAAGCCCGCACTGACTTCTCTCTAGCTGTGGACAGTCCCAGATGGCATCATCTTCCAGTAGAAGACTTTTTCACCTACGTTGAAAATTTGTTGTTCAGTGTAGCTCTCTGCATTCGTGATCTTCAGCGAGATCTGGAAAACCTGCTGCAGCTCTTGTATCACTTGCTGATGGACCTTGCACTTTGATGTCTGGAGACTGACTGCATCTTTCCTTAAACCTTACAAGCCAACCTCTGCTAGTTTCAGATTTCTCTTTGATAGTTTCCTCATTTCTCTGAGCTGTCACAGAATTGAGAATTAGGGCCTTGCTGTGGAAGTGGTTTTGATCCTCCACTTGTGAACACATGGGCTATTTCTAGTCCATTGTTTATACAGTGACAAAACAGTAATGTGGAAATGTAGTGTCTTTGATTGTATCCAGTATTTCGGGTGATTTTGAATGTTTTGGGGTTTTGTTGTTGGTTTTTTTTGGTTTGTTTGTTTTTGTTTTTGAACTTGTCAACCAATAGTAGACATTTGAAATTGATTGTTCTCATCATTAGTGTTTTGGTTGAAAACTTGGTGGGTGGTGAATGAAATTGTGTGTGAGATTGTTTTAAATGATGTCTGCTAGCAGAAGGTAGGTATTTTTAATGTGAAAGTTTTAGTGCAGACTGGGTAAAATTAATACAGTTGCTGATCTCTTTACTCGAATTGCTTACCGACCACAGTAAATAAATGATAGCAGCGTTTATCGAAGGCTTATGTTTTACTGTCTTACTTTTTCAGGTTTTACACACGTTGGAAAGATTGGGAATCATGGTATTCTCAGAGCTTTGGTTTACATTTTTCCTTGAGAGAGGAACAGTGGCAAGAAGACTGGGCATTTATACTCTCTCTTGCTAGTCAGGTAAGAATGCTTTGAGACATGTTGCTTCTGTGAGAATAGTAGGCTACATGCTCTGAACCCCTGGATTTACATGCGTGAACTATGTTGGAGGCATTGGGGTGTACATGAAAGAGTGCTTGATTCGGCATCAGGTGACTTTGGTTCTGGCCATGACTGCTGTCTGTCGACTATATGACCAGAGGCAAATCTGCACCACAGGACAGAGGCAGTAACATGTTTCTTACATTATGTGATTAGAAATTGTCAGAATGATAGTTGCACTGTGATGATTCCAAGCGCTTTTATATACTTTTTTCAGATTGTTCTTCATTTATATTGTCCTCTTAGCAAAGTGGCTTTATGCCTGTTTATCTGTCTACTGGTTAGCTCCTATTCTGTGTCCTAGAGGGCACTGAACCGAGATCACCGAGCTGGTGGTGGGCACTGATGCTTTGCTTTTGGGCCCGGAGGGTGAAGTGGTGATGAGTGTGAGGCTCTCTGTCCATGTAATGTGTGCCAAGGGCAAGGTGCCATGGCCGGCAGGTGGAAGGATTTCTTTAAAATTTACCTGGGAATGAACTTTTAGAAAAATGAATCGTGTAAGGGTTGTTCCTTTTAGACTCTAGCTTTCATACTAGTTTTATTCCATGAAGCATGGTCAGTATACTGGGCTGTAACGTTCAAATATACACACAGCAAACCATCCCTGTTCTTTGCGGAAAGCACCATTATTTACTCGAAGCCTGTAAGTGAAGTACCTTCTGTCACAGTGACTATTTTACACTTGTGACATGTACGTCCTAAAAATGGGTTGTCACAATCATTATAGAGGGGTGATAGACCTGTTCAGTATTCTTGCTGTTTATGTTTGTAAGAAATAACAGCTCCTCTTTTTACTAGGGTCTTGATCTAATAGGTGACTTAACAAGGAGGCCAATGAATGACTCCAGTGTCCCTTGCTATCTGAATCTCTTGTTCCTGGGATCACTGTTTAACCAAATCCATTGGGTTCTTGAGATTGGATAGCGAACGATCTTGTCTGCATAGAACTTGCAGATTTCTTTTATTATTTCATTGGATGTTGCTGTTTGAAGAATCGTACTCTTCTTTAGCTTGACAGTAATTACTACTAATAAAAGCATTGGTCTAGTGTACTGAAGGGGAGAACAGCATTGTGTTTTGCACAGTTGTTTTCCAGGGCAGAAATAAATGTTTTAAAGTGAAATTGCTTTCTGTATTTCATTCCATACAGCCTGGAGCGAGTTTGGAACAGACACACATTTTTGTACTTGCACATATTCTTCGACGACCAATCATAGTTTATGGAGTAAAATATTATAAAAGTTTCCGGGGAGAAACTTTAGGATATACTCGGTTTCAAGGTAAGCCATGTTCAAGGGTATTTTTAATTTTTTTAGATTTTATTTATTTGTCATAGAGAGAGAGAGATTGAGAGTGAGCACAGGCAGACAGAGAGGCAGGCAGAGGCAGAGGCAGAGGGAGAAGCAGGCTCCCTGCTGAGCAAGGAGCCCGATGAGGGACTCGATCCCAGGACGCCGGGATCATCACCTGAGCCAAAGACAGCTGCTTAACCCACTGAGCCACCCAGGCGTCCTATGTTCAAGGGTATTTTTGAAGTCTCTTGTCACTCCCCATGCGGCCTGCAGCTAGATCCTCATGACCCCGTGGGGTTTCTCTCCTCCCTCCAGGTGTTTATTTGCCTTTGTTGTGGGAACAGAGTTTTTGTTGGAAAAGTCCCATCGCTCTAGGCTATACGAGGGGCCACTTCTCTGCTTTGGTTGCCATGGAGAATGACGGCTACGGCAACCGAGGTGCCGGTGCTAACCTGAACACTGATGACGACGTCACCATCACGTTTCTGCCTCTGGTGGACAGCGAGAGGAAGTTACTCCACGTGCACTTTCTTTCTGCCCAGGAGGTAAGAGGCGGGCGCTCCTGTGAACCTCCTGAAATAGTCCTGCTGCCTGGACCTGGACCCGGCCGCCGCCGTGTCCTTGCTGCCACCGTGGCCTTCTCCGCACAGCCAGCCCCACTGCTGTGTCTGGCGCCAGCACTCGGCTTGTCCTGTGGACACGGTCCTTCAGACTGTGGCACGTCCCTTTCCCCGAGTTGCTCTGTAGGTCGTGGGGTGCACATGCAGCAGGGACGGGAAGAGGACAGTCCCTGCCCTGAGGCAGGGAGGGGTGCTGAGGAGAAGACTGGAAAGATGGGGGTTGGGGGGCAGGGGACTCGTGATGGCTGTCGGGCCGTAATGGGAGGCGTCTGAGGCAGTGACTCCTGAAATGAGCTCCGCGGGAGGTGAGAGTCTAGCAGCCCGTGGGGGAAGAGAGCTGGGGGGAGAGGGTACTGCACGATCTCCCTGTGGTTTGTGGGGAAACGGGGTTGAGGGGTTCTGCAGTGGCAGAGGGCTTGCCAGCAGCCTTTGAAAGCTTGTTTTAGACGTTGGGCAAGCTGGGAAGCCTGTGGCCAGTTTGTTCAGTAGAGGAGCACTGGCTGCTTGTTGTGGAGACTCCAGACAAGATGCCTGGAGCAGTGGTGGGGGCAGGGGCGAGGGAGGTGTAGACCAGGCAGGGGCAGTGAGGCTGTGGAGAAAGAACACTCTTCGAAAACCCATATTCTTAAAAAATTACTGGGCTTTTATTTAATATACTAGAAATCATAAAACTTCTACCATCAAGACATGAATTAGTAGAATATAATTTTTTTAACTTCATTCTGTAAATAGTTTACTGAATAAACTTACCTTGTCATGTGTTTGAAGCTGAGACTTTTTTCTAGCCTTTTCTTGGCCAAGATCAGTTTATTAGGTAACACTTGGTTTTTCCTGTTCTTTCAAACAAATTAACCCATTAGTGGTGGTTTCTCCCCCCATGAGATTTTCCTTTGAATTTTCCCATAGACATTTTTCTATTTAACCATAGGAGACTGGGTTTTATCATAAAATTGATGAGAGGCTGAAACTATGTCAAAAGTTTGTTGCTTGGACCTTTTCATTAGTAATCCTGTCAGCTGTGTTCTCATCAAACTCCCAGCAGGTCTCTGATCTGTGGTATTCTTTCCCCTTTTCTTTGCATTCCTCTAAAAGCTAGGTAACGAGGAGCAGCAAGAGAAACTGCTCCGGGAGTGGCTGGACTGCTGTGTGACCGAAGGGGGTGTGCTGGTAGCCATGCAGAAGAGTTCTCGGCGGCGGAACCACCCCTTGGTCACGCAGATGGTGGAGAAATGGCTTGACCGCTACCGACAGATCCGGCCTTGTACGTCCCTGTCAGATGGAGAGGAAGATGAAGATGATGAAGATGAATGAAAAAAAAAAAAAATCAAAGAGCAAAAGACCAGGGTATCAGCTCTGTGGTGACCCCAAAGCTGGTGTGGTGCACGCTCCAAGCAGAGCGCAAGGCATGGAAGGAACCAGATCTGGCAGGATCTGCCCAGAAGGGCTTTTCTAATCCACACCCATGGAGATGACGCATCTGCTGTGTGAGGAGACAGAACTTTGTTTGGACTACAGTTTGTTTTAAAAAAAAAAAAAAAAAAAAAAAGGAAAAAGAAACCCTCCCCCCCCTTAATTTTATTAAGACAGAACTTTTTTTCCTTTCAAATTGTAAATCTGTCTATAAATGTAACGCATGTGGTTGTGTAAGAAGTTGTGTAATAGGACAGGTTGTACCAGCATCTTCGTATTACTGAGAAGTTTTTTCCCTGCACGGGCACCTCCGAAAGCACATGGCAGATGACTCTTTGTTCCTTTGAGATACTCTTTTTGAAGTAGAACCTGGCTTTCTACTTCCATCTTAAGAGATCCACTTTACGTTGAGTCTCATTAGAGCTCATTAAAGATTTGGAAACTTTTTGTACAAATTATCCACAGCCAAATATAAAAATAAAAATAAGCTTTTATTTTAATTTAGTTCCTGTCGTGCCCAATAAAACGAAGTCAAATCTTCAAGGAACAAACTGCAAGGAGAGTAGGATTGTGTGAGCGGACTTCACACACACGTCATTCCCTTGTTGCAGAAAGGGTTTTGGTTTCTATCATTTCGTCTTTTTTTTAAGCTTCTGTACACCCCTTTTCAGTATTTAGGTATTTATTTGTTTGGAAGAGTGCCCTCAAAATGAGGGTAGTTCTCCCAGAGTCTGGGTGGCAGTCTCTCAGGGAGTCGTCACTCCCTGGATCCAAGTTAGGGAAGGGCCTGGGGGAATGGGCCCGCTTGTCACTAGATGAACTGCGGGAGATTTGCGCACTTGATTCGGTTGACAATGTTCTTCTCCCAAATGGCTGTGCAGAGGCTCTTTGGATTCTTGCTTTATCATCAGCTCTGCTTTAAGCAAATCGTGTTAGAAAGGCATGCCTTTGCTCGGGCTAAGTGGGAACAGTTAAGCATTGAATAAAGATTGAAAAATGCAGTAAGGTGGAAATGCATTGTAAAATGAATTTCTCAGAGTAGTCTGAGAATTTTTGCATGTTGGTTAATTGTGGCCATTCTTATTTAAAAGTTTAAACTATAATCTTAGATAGAAATCTTTTTATAAAAAGTATTATTTGACCACTTCAGGTATATGTTCAGTACTGGGTAAAAATTTCAGACCTATCTCAGGAACACACAAAAGACTTAGTGTCCTGATAAGCACTTTGTAGATTCTTGATGTGGCAAGGAGTTTGGAAAGCAGCCCCGTGCGCGCACACATGCATGCAGTTTCTTCCCTTTGATGAAAAGGCTGTGAAAAACCTTTAAATATTTGCTTCTTGTTTTCTTCTAAGTTCTGTTTAGGTGGTGTTTTAAATGTGCGCAACCTCTGACTCGATGCTGGAAAACTAAAGCGAGAAAAGCACCCATGAGATGTCCTGTCTTTAGTTCCTGCTCCCCTCTCCGAGCAGTGCAGAGGGAGTCCAAGATGGAAGGATCACTTGTGCTGTATGCTAAAACTTGTAGGAAACTTCTCTGGATTCCATAGAAATGAGTTTTGGTATAATAATGGTAAATGTTACTGTTCTAAGTGGCTAGGTTTCCCTACAAATTGACTCTGGTTGGCTTTTGTTTTGGTCAGTAATTAAGTTTTTAGAAGGCTATCGTTCTGACTAAGCATAGCATCTCTATAAATTTTTCTCCATACATTGGAAGAATTTTTTAGTGGGCACAGATCCTATTGTAGTTGCTGTTAAGCAAAACTACCCTCCCAATTGAAGAAGCCAAAGAGAAGCGTTTGAGAGAAGCATCTAGTCACTATGGTCTACACCGCAGTCAATGCTGTCCAGAAAGCACAGTAGTTAGCCTGTGTGTGGTGGTCTGCCGAGTGGGGTTTCCCCCAGGTGCCTCTTTATTTATTTATTTATGATCAGTGAACCTGACCACACCTAGTTTAAGGGGTACAGCATTCTTCCCTGTGGGAAAGGTAGAACATTGCATTTCCTAGGCTCCAGACAGGGATGGGGCTCTAAATGGTTTTCGTAGCAGATTGGCTGCTAATGGCCAAAATGTTGGTGAATCAATGCTATGTTAAGCTCTTGAACTATTAAACAGCCATATTTGTTGTCCCGAGATAGAGTACACAGTCCTTTTCTCCAAGATGAGGTCTTGGTTGACTCTGGACAGTAATACCTTACCTGTATGGATTTAACTTTATGGTTCTTTTTTAGGGAGAATACAGTGTGGTGTTTTCTGTTCTAATTAAACAAAACCTAGGTGTACCATGGATTTGAACTGGCTTTTTTGTTTTTGATTCTAGGCTCCCCGTGTTTCAGACTTCATCTGTGTTATGGGAACACTGCTTTCTTTAGGCAGTTGGGGAATCTCCTTTTTGTGCATTTGCTGTCATGCCCTCATTGCGAACATCCTGGTTACAAGTGACAAGGATGTTCGGCTCCTGTTCCGTTCCCTGGAGTGATGGGTCAATCAGTAACCCTGTGCTCTGTCTCTATCCACAGGAGGTGGTTTTACTGTAATTTTTCTGGGAGGGTTGGGATAGGACCACCACCTTCAAATGAGTGAGGAGGTCGATGTTTGAGGACTGACCCCATCACAGCCCTCCCCTCTCCTTTCTTCATGGGAAGGGGGAGGGAGAAAGTGATAGGGAGTTGGGTACCTGGCATTGGACCTGATGGATGGCTTGATACTTGTGGATACCACTAGTGTGAAGGAGTTTAATGCTATTCATGAAGGAAAATCCTTTACATCAACTTAAAAGTTCTTAACATGGAAATGGATGATGTTCATTATTTTGCAACATTTCTTTGTAAATATCATTTAAAAGAATTTTGAGATTCACTTCCCTTCCTGCATTAATGCTTGAGCCAGGTAATTTTGCTTTTGGGTAAATTAAAATCAAAACTCTCTAACTTGACCAATTTTGTTTCTTGGATCGACATAGTTACAACCCACTATTTCATCTTGAGGATGTCCCAATCTGATAATGATGGCCTTAGTGGGCGGTTTTCTTATTTCTCCTTTAAGCTATCACAGGTAATCACCAGCGTTCCCGATCTGGTTATAGAATGGGCAGATGGGAAAATGTTCGTCTTTGAACCCAGAAGGAACACGAGTTGAAAACTGGCTAATAGAGGATACAGTTGCCTTTAAAACATCTCCTGTAGAGAATTTTTACCTGGGTGAGATGTACTTGAATTTCAGAACTTTACAAATTTTTATTACTTTTTATTGAAAACTGCACTGAACGCTAAATGTCCACCTTACAATAAACAGACACAGTAGCGGTAACTCACACTAAAACAAAACACTTCCGATAGCCATTATTTTTCTGTTTGGGACAGTTTTAAAGGATTTTTTTTTTTTTTTTGTCACAAAAACAGGAATGTACCTATACAAAGGCTCAAAATAGGCCATCTTTTAAACAAAAAGGCGATGATTCACAAAAGACTATGAATATAACATGTAACTAGTTGATACAAATCTAATAGGATTTGTTAAAATCAGTCACATCTAGTAACACACCTGAAGTGTTCTTGTATAAAATATCACGTGAAGAAAAGAAGATTTATCAATGTCTAAAAAAGTGGGTTTGTTCATAGACAATCTGACAAGTTACCATAAAAAGTGTTTCCTGAGACATAAGGAAATGCAACATTATTTTTCTTGAACTCTTTCAGCTCAAGACTTTCCACTCAATAAAATAGCTGAGGATCTGAAACTGAGAAAATATATTTGAGTACAAACAGCTTGTGAAACTTAATACTTTTTCTTTTTTTTTCTTTTTTTCCTTTTTTTGCATCATCAAGAGGGTATTACTGAATTCACAACCAACTCGCCCGCTCAGTATGCAGTTCAGATGGGGGAGAGACTTCTGTACAGGAGCTTGTACGCTCGCGGCGGTCTAACGGGCACAGTTTTCTCCCCATTCTCTGTAGTAATTTAATCTTCCTCTCTGCAAAAGAGGTCACCAGCCCCCATGGACTGAAGGGACTGGAGTCACAGGAGGGGGATTTCCTCTTAGTATTTTTTTATTTTGACGTTTGGAACTCCTGATGCAACATTCTAGAGCAAGGTGTTCAGGACCTGCTGTGCCCCAGGGGCTGATAAAGGAAAAGGATCTATTTATTCTTTGTGACGGGATGCACAGACGAAGAACGTAACGCACAATAACAGAAGAGTCGGTCGCTGACAAATCACGTCCTAGTCTCTCAGCGCTCGCGTCACCAGACGGCGGCTCCAGCCTTCCCACACCTCGGCTTCTTGCTCTAACACTGCAGCGTCCGTGATGCGTGTGTCCAGAATCCGTTAAAAAGACGGTCCAAGTCCTTTCCTTAGTTCATCTAGTTTTCACTGTCTCTTGGTCCCAGGTTTTTCTGTGATGACCGCTCGTCATTCTCTGCTATTGCTCGTTGGGATGCTCTCTATTGTCCCCATGTTTTGTCGGCTGGTTGGGAGAGGGAGCTTGGGAAGGGTGTGCCACTGTGGGGAGGTTGTGAGTCACCGGGATGCCGCCGGGGATGATGCCCTCCATGGCTGCAGGAAGTCCGCCCGGGGCCACCCCGACGATGCCGGGCGGGTATCTGAGAAGCACACAGAGAAAGGGCCAGTTAGGTCGGGAGCAGGGAGGAGCCGAGCTCTTGGCTCTGCCTACTGTTGTAAAAAATACATTAGTCACTTTACTGGCAAAGTAAGGAGAAATCTACATGAAAAACAAAACGATGATGCTTAATTCAACAAAATCGATAGTCCTATCAGAACACTGCCAAAGACTTTTGCTCTTCACACAATGGGAATAGCCTGTGTTAATTCTGTCCATAGACCCTGTATTGCATTTGAGAAATGTCTGGTACCAAAAAAAAAACCACTTCCCAAGTTGTCTGAGTGCCTTAGCATTCATTATTTATGTCAATACTTCTAGTGATTTCCCGACAGACAGGATGAAGTACTCTGAAACCAAATGGGGCTCCCTAGGCGACCTCGCCCCATGCTCTCGTGACCAGAGGTGGGAAACGGGACGCGGCAGCAGGGGCAGAGGGGGGCCAGCGCAGACTCCTCTTCCATCGCGGGCACACAAGCTGCTGTGTGTGCAAGGACACGAGGCATTAAGCCTCCCACAGAACATGTGGTGGTTAACACAAATTCGAGTCCGTGTACTGAAACATTCCTAGGATAAAACAGACTTAGGAGGCAGGTGCTTCAGAATTAAAAGACTGATTCTCAACATTCTCAAATCCTTGACCCATGGCTTCCCAACCTACAGCCTGACACAGCCGCTCACTGGCTGGTCAGAAATCAAGGACCCTCTGCGACTTGGGGGAGCTACAGGCCTTAAGCATATGTTGTATTTCATGGGGCCGGGGAGTCTCGGTCTGGCAAAGGGAAGAAGTAAAATGTGGCCTTTAAAGGACAGGCTGCCAACAATAAGGAACATGACCCTCGGGCAGAGGTTCAAGCAATGATATGGGTGGGACATTAACAGAACACGGCAAACTGAAACGCAGAAAAAAACCCGAGACCCAGGAGGAGAGCCTTCACCTAGGGGTCCTCCCTACACTAGTTACACCTCCCCGGCCCCCATGGTTAGAGCAGCGGCTCACAGCGGGGGATGTGAGGCAACAGCTAGAGCCGAGACACATCGCACAGTGCCAAGGCTGGGCCCCAGGGGAGAAAGCTCCAGCCTGGTAAGTGAATACCGCCAGGGAACGGGCAACTGTGGGCTACAGTAAGCAAGACAGAAGTTTCCTTCTGGAATTCAAGGCTGCAGCTCTTTTATAAAAGCAGAACACTGATTTCCCTGTGTGCCCAGCCATGGTGGGGGGACTGAACCATGGGGAACTATCACCAGTGAAACCTTGCTCCCTTCCAGGGGCTATGTGGGCTCTGGGCCAGAAGAATTCAAATTAGAAAACAGATTCATCAACAAGCCCTCCCCCCGAAAATCTTTCTGGTACCTTCTCACCCAGAAGCCCTCTGCCTTTGCAGTGGCTTGGAATGCACCAGTCATTCCCCCCAGTGTTCAGAGCCTTTGGGGGAATGCATGCCTGTTGTCACTCCTTTCATAAATAGGAACCCCAATTCTAGGTTGTATCCCGAGAATGGTGTTTGCTCCACAGAAACTGGGCATCGGAAAAAATGTGAGGACTGCACAGACTCCATGCAGGGAGCTGTCTGCGGTGGTTTCCGCCTCTCCGCCTCACTCTCCCCAGAGTAGGGGGGCAAGGGGGCTCCAGGCGAGGTCAGTGCCATTCCACTCCTCACCTGTATGTGGCGCCGTTGAGCTCTGGATGGATTGCTTGCTGATCTATTACTGACCAGGGAGCTGTTGTGACAAAGAATTCCTTGTTCACACAGTTTCTTAAGCTTTCTGGGATGCGACCTGGAATATGATGATTAAAATTACCAGATGTATTTTTTTAAGATCACAGGGAGTTAGAGACCACAGTAGTTGCTGCTGGGGGAACCCCCTATAATGTTTGAACTATGGAAACCCGAGTGTAGAGTCTTCCACTCCAGAATGAGGGCCAGCCCTTTAATTTTCAGAAAAGGTGAAGTCGTGGGGCCTGAGTCCTGAGCTCTTCACTCCTGCCCACTCCACCCTTCTGGAACAGAAAGGAGCCCCTGCCCCCCATTCCCAACTCCCTCCACAGTTTGCATGTTTGATGCTGACTGGTGCAAAAGTAACCTGTTTCCTCTGAAATCGAGTGCAAAGCCTGGATTAACTGGGCCCAGTTCCTTCCACATGTCATCGACTTGATCCCTAAAACCTCCTGTGCCCTTAGCAGCAGGCCTCTCTAACCCCCAGCCCGCCTTATCAGGCCTGGGGTGGCTGAGCCGCAGGGCTCCGGCTCACCTGTGATTGCCCGGCGGATCTCAGTGGCCGCCGCCTCCCGCATCTCCAGCGAGGCTTGCTCACTGTACCAAGCTGTGTGGGGCGTACAGATGAGATTCGGTGCGTCTTTCAAAGGACCCTGAGCAAAGCTAGATAAATGCACACAAACAGCAAATGAGAAGACTGTCGCGCCCTACCCCATTCACCAAGAGAAGAGCTCGCGGCCAAGCGGCCTACTGGCCAGTTTGCCTGCATGGAGGAACGGGGGGTAGTACGTTTCCTAAAGGCTGAGAATTTAAGAACGTACTGATCGGGGCGCCTGGGTGGCTCAGTGGGTTAAAGCCTCTGCTTTCGGCTCGGGTCATGATCCCAGGGTCCTGGGATCGAGCCCCACATCAGGCTCTGCTCAGCGGGGAGCCTGCTTCCTCCTCTCTCTCTGCCTGCCTCTCCGCCTACTTGTGATCTGTCTGTCAAATAAATAAATAAAATATTTAAAAAAAAAAAAGAACGTACTGATCGGAACTGCTAAAGCAGGTGTCAGGAGAAAGGCTCCCCGGAGGACCGGCAGGGCGCACGTGTCAGCAGAGTGCACAGTCGCTCCAGACTTCCACACGGTTCTTCCTTTGAGACACTTTCTGACGCCCCCCCCCCCCGCCCGGGCCCTCTGGCGCTTTTACACTCAGGCAAAGTACAGCACCGTCCTCAGAACAGAGGCCGTCAGACGGTCTCCAGCTTCCTCCCCGGGGGCCCTTGCTCTGGGGACGTGCCCCACAGTCCCAGTGTGGGAGGCGCTCAGGGCAGCAGCAGGCCCCGGGGTCACTGCGCGAGGCCGGAAGCCCGGCGCACCCACCTGAAAGGCTCCGATTCGTGCACGTCGAGGGCTGCCCCTCGTATCCTGCCTTCCTTGAGGGCTTGGGCTAAGGCCTTCTCATCCACCAGCCCGCCACGGGCCGCATTCACGAGGAACGCCCCTTGCCTCATCTGCGGGACGAAAGGAAGGCCGTCAGACGCCACCACGCTGGAAGGCACCTGCCCGAGGCTGACAGAAGCCGGCCGTGGCCGGAGGACTCTGGCTGGTTTGGCTGTTGGGTGTGTGTGCAGCAGGTTGGGCAGAAGGGGACTGCGGGGTGTTGGTGACAGCTGGGTCGGTTTCTCTGTATCCTCTGTATCCTCAGAGCGCACCCTAAGGACCGGTCACTTGCCTGTTGCTTCTTGGGAGGCCAAGCCCGACTGAGACAGGTCCCTGCTGGGTCCTGGGCCAGCCCCTGTCTGGCCCAGCTCCAGGTGGCCCATCCCGTGCTGGGGCCTCATCTGGCCCCTCACTGACGTCCTGGGGGATGGTCTTTCCTTTTCACGCATGTGTCCATGGACTACTTCCCGCCCCACCCCCTTCTGCTTTGATGGAAGTCTCCAGGGGCTGAGGGTATCTATGTCCAGTTACCTGCTTTATAGTAAAGTCATTGATGAGGTGGTGGTTATGCTCGTTGAGATTACAGTGCAAGGAGACGCAGTCACTCTGATACAGTAAGTCCTGCAGGGTGTAGACCCTCTGCACGCCCAGGGACCGCTCGACCCCATCCTGCAAGTAGGGGTCATAAAAGATGACGCTGAATCCAAAGGCCTTGGCTCGAACAGCAACCGCCTGCCCCGTGCGACCTGTGCAGAGAGAGCAAGCATCCAGGTGAGCGAGTCCACTGTCCTGCCGGCCACTGCTCAGCGCTCCGGATGCCACGTGGGGGCTTGAGCTGTCCCCGCCGGCAGCAGGACCGCCAGCCGGGGGAGCGGCGTAACTGAAGCCTGGGGACGCGCTCGGCCTGCATGTCTCCTCGGCTTCCTGGGTGACCTGTGCAGGGGCCCGCTGTCTGCGCTGGGGGGCGTGTGTGTTCAGGTGCCCACGATGGACATTTTCAAACGTCAGCACAGCTAGAGAGAATGTTCTGGTGAATGCCATGTGTCCCTCCCCCAGCGCCAGCCATTCCTGTAGTCTCCCACTCAGATTTCGCTCTCCCTGATGTTCCTGGGTCCACAGCAGCCTTAAGCCAAGCTTCCTTTCCCCAGACAGCGGGGGCAGTGACAGAGAACAGTCACTTGCCCATTAGCACTGGGTCTGCTCATGAAGGCGGGGGTGGGGTGGGAGTGGTCAAAACAGACCCCTGCAGAGGGTCCTGAGCGCAGAGAGGCACCCGACTCACTGGGCAGCTAATTCTCGGGTGTCGGCTGGTTCTGACCTGTGCGGGGAGCCCCAGGCCCCCTCAAGCGGGTCAGTAACCCACACCACCTAACACCCTCCCTGACTCCCAGGGGTCGTCCTTTGCACAAACCCACGGAACCCCATGAAACCCCAGAGCTAGCGCCTCCTGCCTCCCAGAGCTGTTCCCGGCCGCAGCGGCCTCCTCCGGGAAGCACGCACAATCCGTCTTCGGATGAAGCCACCGCGCAGTGGCGCAGGGGAAGGAGAACGACGCAGGGCAGGTGTCGCTTCCCGAACAGGAAGCCCACGAGAGGGCAACATGGGGGCGGACTGTCTCCCGCTCCTGCGGGGCTCCCGTCGAGCGGCGCAGGGCGCAGCCTGGGCGGGAGGCCCGCCGCGGGGGCACCAGAGCCCGCTCACCCCCAGGGCCCGCAGCTGCACAGCCCAGCCGGGAGGCGGGCACGGCAGAGAGGGCGGGGGAGGAGCAGCGCGGGCGACCTCCACAGCCCCCCGACGTCCCCGAGGTACGGGGCACGCGACCCCGCCCCCCTCGCTCGGCCTGGAGCCGGGGCTCTCCGGCGGGGGCTGCCGGGGCCCCGCGTGCTTTTCCAGCCTTTGCTCTTCCTTAGTCCCCAGCCCCCATCTCGCGGGCGTCCCGTTAGCCAGGAGGCTTTCCCAAGTTTCTCCGACACCCAGAGACGTAACTCTGCTACTAACGTGCAAAAACTGAGCCTGGCAGAAGCCAACTGGCTTGGCCTGAAAAAAAAAAAAAAAGTCTGCATGTACCCGGCGGCCGGGCTGGCTGCGCCCGAGCCCCATCCCCCCACCAGCCCCCGCTGGGGCCACGCTCGGGCCGGGCCGCCCCCCACTCCGGATCCTGCCGCTGCGGCTTCTCGGCGGACGAAGCCTCCAGCAAGTGACTGTCCTCGGGGGAGGCACCGGGCAGCCTCCGGCCAGGCCCCTTCCCATCGGAGTCCGGCCTGCACTTCTGGAAGGCTCTGGACAGACCCGAAGGGCGGCCAACAGAGTACACGGGGGGGTGGGGGCTGAGACGGTGCCGGCTGACAGTCTCGGGTAAACGGGGCTCACACCCCGCGGCTGCAAAAGCCGGCGAAGGCTCAGCCACGCGGGGCGTCCGAAGGCCGGCGCCGTCCTGAGAACCGTCCCCTGGAGCCCCGCGCAGAGCAACGGGAGGCCCAGCGGGCGCCAGCAGAGGGCGCTGCGGCCCTCCCACGGCGCCTCTGCCTTTCCTCTGCGCGGCCCCTCAAGTGAGGACTCCTTCGTAAACCCTGTGCAAGATCGCCTTCATGAGCGAGGTCACCCTGACACCTGGGGTCTTTAACTCACCCTGGGGAGTGAGGTGCACGCGCCCCGAAGAAACCCAGCTCCCACTCCAGGGGCCCTGACCCTTGGTTTTCGGGAAACAGAGCGCTGAACGCAGGGTCGAGTGACAGCCTGCGAAGGACCTGCGGCCCACCCCACGTGCTTCTCCTGACCCCTCTGAATCCTGAGGGGCAGTCCCAGGCTCAAGCCCTTCCTGATGTACAGACTGCGACACTGAGGCAGAAAGGTCAGCGAGTTTCCTCAAGGTCACAGAATGGCCGAGCAGCGGGGCTGAGCTTCTGCAGAAAAGCAAGGGCCCCTGCGTGCAGTGTGGCCCACTGGAGCCCCCATGTTGTCAGCACCAGGTCATCAGGCTGCTTCCTGTCACAGCTCACCTTGTCCTTGGTGACCCGTGCAAGATGCTCACAGGGCCACCAGCGGACTCCTGGGAGACCTTTCCCTGCCTCCATCCCGAGCTTTCTAAGTGGACGGCCAGACCGCGGCACCTTCCGGCTCAGAATCATTCAGGGACTCCCTGCTGCCACCCTGGCCTGGCATCTGAGGGCCTCCAGGGGCTGGGCCTTGCTCATGGCCCAGGTCTAGGCTCAGCCACCAGCCCCCCTTCAAGCCCCAAGCCTGCTGGTTTCTCTCCAGGGCACCTGCAGCAGCCCCCGCCCAGGGCCATCTGCGGGCACACGGCCTTACCCGTCGCCCAGCCGGAGACCACCCCCCCGCGCTGCCCGCTCCCCGCCCAGCCCTGAAGACCCAGCTCCCGGGGCTGGCCGGAGAGGGCTGGGGGCCGGGCAGCGGCACCTACCGAAGCCGATGAGGCCCAGCGTCTCCCCGCGGATGCGCGCCGCGCCCGAGGCCACCTCCCGGATCTGCTCGACGCTCTGGACCCGTGTGCCTTCCCGCAGCGCCTGGTACAGCCACGTGTTCCGCCGGTACAGGTTGAGAATGTGGCAGATGGTGGAGTCCGCCGTCTCCTCCACGGCCGCCGACGGGATGTTGCACACGGCGATGCCTGGAGACGACAGGGCCAGGCCCCGCGTGAGGACCCTCGGCGAAGGGCGAGCTCCAGGGCACACCATGCGCCCAGCTGAGGGCCGGGGAGGTGGAGCTGGCCCCTCAGCCGCCGGCAGGTCAGGCTCCGATGCTCAGAGGCCTCCAGCCCCCACACCCGTTCCAGCCCTGCCGCAGCCCCCGACCCGCACTCAGCCCATATCCCGCCTGCCCTCTGCTCCTACACCTGGTGCTTCTGGGAAGCGAGCGGTGGGCAGCTGGAAGGGGTGAGCAGCCCAGAGGCCGGAAACCTGCCCGTGTCCGCCGTGGAGCAGCAGGAGCTGAGCCGCAGAGCCCCTCGTGAGAGCCGACCCGACTCCTTCCCGTGGGATGAAATGTTAATACTTGTTTTGAAAAAGCACGTCCCCCTCAACGTGGGCCCCAGGCCCGGCCAGGACAGAGCCGATTCCTGAATTCAGCCCCAGGCCACGGCTCGGGCCGGCAGAGCTAGGCACTGACCTTCCTCGGTAAAGGGTGTTTGGGGAAGAATGCAAAGTCTGCCAGACAAGCAGCTTTCTGGGGGACACAGGTATCCAGTCAGCCTGTCAGACCAGCTCAGAAAACCGCCTGTGAATCCCAGGTTTGAGACCCCAGGAGCACACGGGGCAGGGTCCCCAAGAAGGCAGCCCTGCCTTCCTCTTCCTTCTCAAGCCCGCCCGTGGGGACAAGAGCACCGGAGCCACTGCGACTCCACGGGAGGGAAGAGAGGACCACAGGACTCCCTGTGCTGAGCACCCCATTCTAGCAGCTGTGTGACCTCTCCACGAGGGCGGCCCTGAGGTCCAGGGTCTCAGTGATGCCCTGAGGGGGACAGACAGCTCAGAGTGAAAACCCGCACGAGTGTCCCACCTGGTCCCCTCTGGCCCCAGCCACCTGCCGGAGGGACAGCGCGACTGAGATCTAGGCCGCCGAAATTTCCACGAGCTAGAAGTCTGTTCTGCCAACAGCCACAAAGGAGGCCACTCCATATGAAACAGGCAAGCTTAGAACTTGGACTGTGCCAGAAGCCAGGGCTCATGGAAATCGTTTGCCATGATGTTTTCCAGCCCTCTGAGGAACCTGAGGTGGTGTGGCCGGAGCCCAGCAAGAGGGTCCCGACAGTGAAGGAGCAGAGTGTGGACCCTTGGCCACTGCCCAGGCAACCACCTGGGCCTGGGACCAGCTACGCCCCGGGAGCCGAGACTGGAGGGGATGTGCCGGAGGAGGGGGTCCCCGTGCGGGTCCATGTGACACAGAGCACCGCACCTGCCCACTCCCTGGAAGGGCACAGGAGGCAACAGCTCAGCCTGCACCCTTCAACTCTGACATGTCGCTCCTTGGCTGCAGAGACCAAAAACTGGAGGAGAGGCTGTGGGCACCAGGAGGGACCGTCCTGCCCCAAGGGCAATGGGCACCTTCCTCTGACACCCCCAAAGCCCTGATGATTTCTAAACCATTCTTCAGGTCAGGGCACCTCCACAGGCCAAGGTGAGAAGCTTCTACCATCTGTAGGGCAAGAGTCACAGCCGTCTCACCCCAAGGCCCGAGCCCAGTGGCTGAGCTGCTTTTTCCATCAACAGTTTCACTCTTTGCTGTCCCCGCTGCTGAAGTGGAAGCCAGATGAAGGAGCCCGAGAGAGGCTCACAAGCTCAGAAGCCTCCAGCAACCTCCCAGCTCCCCCTGCTCCCGGTTCTTGGGGATCCCCTGCAGATGGGCTGAATCCCCCTAACTGCTCCGGGCAGGGGACACAGCTGTTTCCTGAGCTCGCCCCGCTCTCCACTCTGAGCCTGCAGTCCGGCCCACGGTCTTCCTGCAAAGGCTCCCGCGAGCACTGAGAAGGGAGCGTCCTCCCTCGAAGGCCACACTGCAGGCCCCAGACACCAGCAGCACGTAACAGCCACTGTCCTCATTTGCACAAGTCTGGGGACAGAGTGCTGTGTGCAGTGCAATCTGGAGACAGGACAGAGGCCCATGTCCCTTCTCCAAATTCCACACGCACCAGGATCAATGGAAACCCCACAGCCAACATCCTTGCCCGCTGTTCCGAACTGCAGGGCCCCAGGAACACAGTCTCCTCCACCCGGGCCCCCTTGTCAAGGGCAGCCGTGTGGCCGGGGGAGCGGGGCACCTTTGGTTGTAGGGAAACGAGGTGCCCCCCTGGCCCAGGCCGGCTGCGTGGGGAGCATGTGCACGTGGAGGGACTGCACGTTTCGCTCAGGAGACCTGCCACGTCGCCCTGGAAAGCAGCAGCTGCTTCCCAGCAAGGGAACTCCACGCCACCACCTCAGCCGAGCCTGGGCGGCGAGGGGCGGACACGCGGAGGGCGGGGCGGGTGCAGGGAAGCACCGCTGAGGACCCCCCGCCCCCGCTCTGTGGGTTCAACGATATTCTCCGTCGCTGTCTGAACTCGGGATGGCAGCTCTACAAAGAGCACAAAGAACATTTGTTTCCAAACAAAAACATTCTTGTTGGCGCCCGGGAAAGATGGAAAATTTGAGGGAATGCTAGAAGTGCTTCTGAGGACTCCTATCACCCAAGTTTCTTTGTTGCAACCAAGGCGGGCTCAGGGGCACCCCGAGGCCAGAAGCAAGTGCTCAGGGCCAACACAGGAAGCCGTCGCTTCCCTCAGGCCTCATAACGAGTCTGGATTCTGATGCCACCCCTTTTCGCTTTGGTGTAGGGAAGATCTTCCAAGCCCCTTGCCACACAGCGCCCCCACTTCCAGGATGGGGGCGGGGAAAAAGGAATCTGTTGGGGAACGACCATTTGGGGTTCACCTATGGGGTGACCCCACTGCCATATTCCAGGCTCAGAGCCCCTGAGCGCCACCATGAAGAAGCACGAGACTCGACACCGGCCAGGCTCCCTCTCCCCAGCTCCCACCCCCAATTCAAGTGGGGGAACGAACCACTTGAGGACACCAGGAAACTTCACTCAAAACCCCAGGCCAGGACGAAGGAGGAGGAAGCGGAGGCCATAAGCGCTTGATGCTGGGATCCATTGTGTCCTCAGAGGGGTGGGGATGGACAAGGCCCACAGGGCCACCGGGGTGTCAGCACGGCCACCGCTTGTCGGACCGCAGAGGCCTGAGTTCTTAGACATCTGCCAGTGGCCCCAGGACTTCGGGTGCCCCTGGACGTGGGTGGAGCACAGGCCCAAGCACCCGGGCGTGGATCCGGCACATCGCAAACGTGACAAGGACATGAACAGAGGAGCCGATGTGGGAGGACCCTGGACCCTCGCAAGGCGAGCAGGCCAGCCGAGGGCCACTTGCTGTCCACGCTCTGTGAACTCTCCTCACACGCAGAGCCCACGGCAGCGGCTGGGACAGGACGGGGACCACGCAGAGGGCCGCGGCCCCACCTCTGGGAACCTGCCTGTGGGGGTCCACCTGCTACCCCTGCTTTTCTGTGGAGACCCTGCCCTGTCTGACAAGGGCTGAGCGGGAGGTGCTGGGCTCCACTTCACCCGCATCGGCGCCGACCCGAGCAGGTTTCTGGGTGGACAGCTCTCTGCCAGGACTCGAGACCAGGAACGGGCGACACCCCATTTCTGAGCCCCGCGCTGTGCACCCAGCTCTGGCCTTTCCGGGTGATGGGTCCCAACCATCCAGTGCTGACCTGTGCCCACTCACGGGGTCCCCACTGCAAGGACAGGCCCCTGGCTCATCTGGCTTCTGTCCTTCCTACGTGAGACAGCCTGGCCCAGCCAGTGCTGGCGCCGGGTGGGGTCCTGGGGTCCAGCAGGTGCGCTCCCGCCCGTGTTTTCAGGGTGAGGGGTGGGGGCGCCCAACAAGGCTCCCTCTGAACAGCTGCTCCCGGCCCCACGCACTCACCGAGCTCGCCAGCGGCCTTGATGTCAACATTGTCGTAGCCGCTGCCTATCCGCACGATTACTCTCAGGGCCTTGAACTTCTCCAGGTCCTCCCTGGTGAGGGTGATGGTGTGGTACATCATGGCGCCAACAGCTTCATTGAGAACCTGAGGCGGGGCGAGCAGAGCAAGGCTGGAGCCCCACTCCCCCCACCCCGACTTGCACCCCCGCAGAGGGGGCAGCGCGGGTGTGATCGCTCCCCAGGTTGAGTGGCCTGGGGCTGTGCTTTGGCTGCCGGGGACCGTGGGTGACAGCGGAGGGGGAGGGCGGACAGGGAGGTGGCGTTTGGGGTGGGGGTGGGGCCCACCTTCTCGTGGATCTCCTGAGTGGACTGTGCGTCACAGAAGGCCACGGTGGCCAGGTCCTTCAGGATGGGCATCTCCACGGTGCAGTCTCTGCCATCGAGCAGCGCCACCAGGGGGCGGGGGTGCAGGGGGCCGTTCATGATCTGGGGGCGGATACCTGTGAGGACGGGAGGGTGACGGGGTAGGCGGGCACAGTGGCCTGTCCCACACTGGGGGACAGGGCACCCCTGTACCCACATCCATCAGGTCTGCAGGACCCCAGGGCTTCCTCCTGACTCCCTGGGTGGACCACGAACCCACAAAGCCACCTGGGCTCCCCTGGCTCATAGACCACGGCGGGGGAACATCTGTCTGCTGGGTCTGCCTGGGTGGATGTCTGAGGGAGACCTGGGTCTCCGTGAGCAATGTCAAATACAGCGAACAGGAACCACCGTGCAGCTAAGCCCATCGCCATGTGGAACTCGGGCCAAGGACATCTGTTTCCAACACACCTGCTCCCAGCACCAGCCGGACCCGCAGGGGCTCCCCCCAACCCCTTCCCACTCCAACCCCTTCCAAACAAACATGAGGGGGTACAAAATGAAACCAGATGGACAGGTCATGGCTCCCGCACCCCATGGGAGTGTTTTCCTCTAGTCCCAAGCTGGGACTCACGAGGGATCAGTCCCTCCCAGCCTGAGCGGCAACAAAACTACCGCCTAACCCAGAGCCTGGGGCCCCGGAGCAGGACACCCACGTGAAGCTGAGCCCCCACGTCCTCTGTACCGGTGGGAAAACGGGGGCGCCCCTCCCCCATATCCTCACCAGCCTCTGTCCCCCACGGCAGGTGGGGGTTGGGGCACCAAAGCTGTTTGCTGGGGGATGGATAAGCCCTTGGCTAGGGTTCTTCTTGGCCTAACTGGCAGGCGGGCTCCACAAGAGGTCAAGGTGGCTGTGTACGAATGGAGGTTTCCCCAAAGAGCAAGGGTGCCATTGTGAATCAGGACCCCTGGAGACCAGCTTTTACCCCCAACTCTGCAGAGGGCAGTGAGGGGCAGTAATTCGCATGGTGGCCTACAGCCTCTCCTCTCATCCCTAGCCCCTTTAGTAGAAGGAGGACCCCGGGGCACAGCACGGGAAGTGGCCCCTGGAATAAGCAGCTGAAGTGGGGGGCGCAGCTCGTGTCAACTTGATGTGCACACATTTAAAGGTCCTACCTCTGCCCTTCCTTTTGGCCAAGAAAAGGGTGAGATTTTGACCAAATCCTGAAAGGATTCTTCCATCAGGTTTTTTCACTTCCCACAGCTGCTGCCAAGCCCAGGTCGGACTCCCACGGGACTGATGGTCTTGGACTATGGGCCAGATTCACCGGCCTGTCCCAGGCTACTCCTCCCACAGGGTGCAGAACACCCTGACCGGGCTCCAGAGGTGCCGGCAAGGGTGTTCATCAGACCGCGTTCGCGGAGTTCGTGATCATGGTAAGAAATCCAAGTTGTTAATTAAAAAGCAGCCACAGAGGAAATTGACGGGCAGGCACAAGGCAGGCTTCTAGAGCCATCCAAGACATCTGGAGAGGCTGAGGGGCCTCATCACAGAAATGTCCGTCCTCAGCATCAGTGCATGGATCCCGTTACCTGGGCAACAAGCTCCAGGTTGCCTAGCGATCGCCCCCCCTCCCTGGCTTGGGTCGCCTCCTCTTGGGCGAGATGCACCCTTTGCCCTCATTCAGGCTGGGCAGGCAGAACGCAGCTGAGGCTTGTCCGAGAGCCAGGGGCTCCCAGATGAGGCCCCGGGCTCAGCTATGGGCTGTAAGCCCTGTATGGGAAAGCTGGCAAGGGAGAGGCCCACGGGGTTGTGCTGGGGATGGATGATGAGCGGGGGATGGCTGCATGCGTGGTGGGAACGGGCAAGACTCCCGTGTGTCGGCACGAGGTACAGGGGCTGCATGAAACCCCAGTACAGAGGATGAGAGAAAGCTTAGCCAAGGCATTGCTGAAGTTCATTCTATGGACAAAAGGACCGTGCCGTGCTTGCGCCCTCAGTCCCGGAAGCTCCCATCTACCTGCACACCGGAGAAGCCAGCGAAATTCAAGCCACACCCCACACAGCACCTGTTGTCGCTACAGCCTCACAGAAGTTGGGGCAGAGGTTCCCACAAGAGCCTGGGAAATGCCAGCCAGGTGAAGCTGTCAGCAGATTTTCCATCTTGCCTCACGTTAACCGATGCATCTCTCAGTGCTTCTAACAACTGGAGTCATTTTTTGTCTACTAGGATGCAACTGACGTGTTACTGAAGATAACCTTTCAAGGGACTATGGGAAATGGGGGGCCTGGGGGGAGTGCCCCATCTCCTCTGCAGCCAGGGGAATCTAGAGAAACCTGGGGAGGAAAGCCAGGGCATGATGAATCATTAATGAGAATGAACTTAAAACGGAGGCCTGTGCCCAAAAGCTAGAGTAGCAATCACCAGACATGGCTCAAACCCCAAGACTGACATTCAGAAGCCCACTGTGTTACTCTTCTTCCCATTTTATGGCCAGGGAGACAGAGCCAAGCATAACCATGGGCCACACCGAGGAAAACCACCAGCCACCTCACACAGTCCCAGGGACCCAAGAGAGCCCGAGGAAATATCTGCTGACGAGGAGCCGGGGGTCCTGGTGGCTCCCGAATCAAAGCGACTACTCCCTTTCTGCAATCTCGCCTTCTATTTCAGAATAATTCCAGCGCCGTTAGACACATCACACACACACACACACACACACACACACACACACACACACAACCCCTATCAGCACATTCCTTTCAACAACTTGTCCAGCATTAACTCTGCAGGGCAACGCTGGCTCCCCTGGTGTCAATTACTTGCTGGTTTCAGGCTCGCCTCTGCACAAGCAGAGATGTGCTCCCCATCAGGGACCGGTGCCCCAGCTCTAGGCCAGCTCTGACGGCTGTCCTTGGGCCCAGTGTTACCTACAGCTGCAGCTGCACGTGAGACGTGGTGAAATCAGACACATTCAGTGGAAAACACAGATGGCACCAGGCCGTGTTGCTGGCGTTCTGCTACAAGTGGCTGATGGTCCAGGGCAAAACAAGTCCGTGGGCCCCATGGATCCGGAAGGAGGAAAGGGAGGTCCCCAGGGAGGACCCTGGCAGCTCTTTGGTCAACCAACCTCAAAGCCACCTTATCTGAATAGCAGGTTTCCCAGGAGCTGCTTCTTTGCCAGGCGACACAGTCTGAGTGGGCTGCAGCTGGCTGAACGGGACAGGTTTCCCTAAGCAGAGTGAGTGAGGAGGAAAACGATACCCCACAACGACATGACCCTGTGGGGTCCGAGACCCATTTTCTGCCTTTCCAGACATTGTGTGAGACGCCATGGACGCGCTCCCAACAGAACTCTGCCTCGGTTTTGAAGATCTGAGTTGATCTCTGTTGCTTGTCAACCCGGAGGCTTTTTTGATTTTGCTGTTTCAAGATTTCAGAAACAAGGCCGTTTTA
This sequence comes from Mustela nivalis, assembly GCF_964662115.1. Lineage (NCBI taxonomy): Eukaryota > Metazoa > Chordata > Mammalia > Carnivora > Mustelidae > Mustela > Mustela nivalis. The sequence continues at coordinate 180,363,505 of NC_139021.1, forward strand.
GCCCAGAGCGAAGTGGCCCCAGTAAACATGTCTGGCCAGCAGGCAGAGGCCGGACAACTGACCGGATCTTGCTGACCATCCCCAGACCGCAGCCCTCCAGCATCTGTGCTGGGTCGGGCAGAATGACAGTCACAAGTGACCGCTCCACCGGTGCGGGGTCACCCCCTGCTCGCCTGGCCAAGGAACGGGCCAAGTACGCTTTGACGATGGGTTGGGGGGTGGAAGACCTGCCGCAAGCAGCATGGATTTGCACCAAAGCCTTCTCTACTGCTCCGGGGCCGAAAAACACAGGCCAGGCCTCGCAGGGCCAGCACCAGCTGTTCGGGCGGTGGACGCTGGAATGAGCACCTGGAAAGAACCACGAGACCCACGGAGCCCTGAGAAAGATCGGAGATGGAATGCACCGTGTGACATGCTTAGCCAGGGACCCCAGAGCCCATCCAATGGGTCCTCAGCTCCCAGAACCCGCAAGGCGGTTTGGAAAGCAGAGGGCAGCACGCGGGGCTCCCATCCTCACGGGTGGGAAAGGACACTCAGGTCTGCATTTGGAGCCTCCCCAGCCATGACCGCTTCATGGGGATCCGATCCTGGTGTCCCCGCACCCATGAACGGCCTCCCCTCAGATGCAGGTGCTCCTCAGGACGCCTGGGTGGCTCAGTGGGTCAAGCCGCTGCCTCCGGCTCAGGTCATGATCCCAGGCTCCTGGAATCAAGTCCCGCATCGGGCTCCTTGCTCAGTGGGGAGCCTGCTTCTCTCTCTGCCTCTGCATGCCACTCTGCCTGCCTGTGTTCTCTCTCTCTGACAAATAAAATCTTAAAAAAAAAAAAAAAAAAAAAAAAAAAGTTTAAATGCAGGTGCCCCTCAACCAAAGTCACTTCCCGCACCCCTGCACCAACCAACCCTCCTCCCTGGGCTCAGCAGTCCCGATTTCCAGAAGGCCAGACACAGACTCAGATCAAAGGCCTGATAAAGGGCCAATTTTGCAGACCTGCATTTCCACAGTCTGGAGCTGAAGCTCATGACTTCGGTCAAACTGGGGAGCTGACGCTGACCTCGGGTCGTAAATACATCTGCATCGGACATTTGGCATTCGACCTGCAGACATGGCTGTGTTGGGTGGGGGTCCCAGCCTCTACCCCAGTGCACGGGGTTCCAGAAGCCTCATGTCCAGGAGAGAGGTCTTCCTTGCTTGTAAATATGGTTTATCCACGTAGTAAAAATGGTCCTACACAGTCAGCCACGGGGTCTCAGCCAAAACTATCCTGCTTGTTCAGAAGGTGGGTCTGTTAAGCCGGCAAAGGCACAGTGACTGTCCCTGTGTCCGGAGGCCTGGGCACCCATGCCCACGGCAGCCACCCTTGCCTTTCCTGAGAAGGAACATGAGCGAGACGAGGGTGAGGCTTCAAGGCCACGACTGTAACAGAATGTGTGTTGGTAAGCATGGCACTGTTTTCGGGCTTAAAAAACACAGCTCCTCTTAGAAACCTCATGTCTGGGTCCACGTCACTGTCTGTGTTCTCCTCAGGCGAACACGCGTTTCTCGGTGGCCACCCTGCCCTGCCCAGACCACGGGATCATGTGGAGAACTTGACACACGCACGTATGTGTCCCCCACCGCGAATGGAGAACTCGATTTTTTCTCGGGCGGTCTCGTCTTACATACAGTTGGACGGTTCTGACGGGGGAGGCTGGCTTGGCCTGGCTGGAGGTGATGGTGGAGGAACGGACGCTCTCAGTCTAAGGGTCAAGGGCCGAGAGCAGGTGCACATCCCACACACAGCACGTGTCCCAGCCGACACCTAAGTTGGGTCGGTTCTGGAGACCAATAGCAGCTCGCAGCTCCCACCCCGCTTGGCAGCAGCGCCTCTCCGACGCGGACTCCCCAGAGTGGGGTCTGGCCTCACTCCTCTCCGACGGGCTCTGGCACGCGGGGCGGGCATGGTTCTGGGCACCCGCAGATGGACAAGAGGCGGCCGCTCCCCTCAGCAGCTCCAAAGGCACCGGGAATCGGCTAGTGGAGTAGCTTTTCCCTGGGTGGCTTCACAACCGGGAGCACAAAGTGGGTTTTAATCAGGGCCAACTGTGGGAGGGCCAACTTTTCTAGCACAGAGATTAGAGGAGCACACCTCAAAAATGCAGCTCAGGCTGGAAGGGAGCCGCCCTTAGGCACCGTGGAGGTGCGTCAGCCCCGAAGAGAAGGAAGGACAGCACACCCGCCCCAGGGACGCAAACACACGCGTGCCTTTTCTGCATCCACAGCAGACCTCACTAACGGATCTCAGCACTTTTAGCCTCCGAGTCCCTGTTGGTCATGATGCCCCAGTGAGTGCCCGTGCAAGGTTGGGGGGACGTGTGTCTGCCACTCTTGAGTGAGCCCGATCCCCTCTCGAAACCGGGAAAGGAAGGTGAAGGTCAGAAGGGAGCCGGGAGATGGACGAAGGCCCCAGAAGAAGGGAGGACAGGCCCGCGACCCAGGCTCAGACCTCAGTGTGCAGTGGGACCTCCTATGTATGCCACCCCCGCCAGGCCTGTGACCAGGGGTCCCGTGACCTCCTCCATCACTTCAGGACTGCCCTCTGCTCTGCTGGGCTCTACAGTGGGGACCGTGGTTTGTCGCTTCCGTCAACCTTCATGACTGGCTGGGTCACCTGCCTTCCATGTGGAAGGCAGCCCTCTCCCAACATGACCTTGCCCTCCCGAGCTGGGATACTTCCCCAGCCCGGAAACAGACTGGCCTCGAACTTTGCTCTAAACAACGTCCCATAGCAGAATGGACATGTAAAGTCCAAGGCAAGGGCATCGGGCCATCCACACTCACACTGGAGCCAGCAAGGGTGCGCGGGGGGCACTGCAGACTGTCCCATCGGGGGTGTGTGTGTGTGTGTGTGTGTGTGTGTGTGCGCGCGCGTGCACGCACTTGCACCTGCGAGCTGATAAAGACAGACCCACGCCGATGCTGCAGAAGCCCCGGGGAAGCTGGTCCCCAAGTGTCACCAGGATGGATCATGTCTGTGTAAGGCTGAGGAGACGTGTGCAGGGTTGGCGCCCCAAGCAGGGCTGAGCTGTGGGCATGTCAGTCACAGGATTCATAATCACAGGTGCCCCTGAGGGCCAGGCTGCTCCACCCTACGGGAGACTCCGAGCTCCCCCGACCCTGCCCTGAGGCCGCCACTGGGAGTGGAGACCCTCCCATGGCCTTTGAAACCGCACCCCTGTCTCCTCACTATCTGGAGGAGCCCCCAGCTCTTGGACTCCTCCCTCGGCACACCCCAGAACCTCCACCTGATGCTAACTAAGCCTTATGGCCAGGGCCCTAGGAGCCTTGCATCATCAGGTCGCTCCCCGGTCTGGAAGGAAGTTGTTCAACCTTTTGCTCCACGGACACTGGGAACCCAGATGGCGCCAGGGTGCAGGAGGTGCCTGGTGGGCGAGCAGAGGCCTGCGGGCAGAGCACCAGCCCAGCGGCCAGAGCTCCACAGTGTCCCTGCACCAGGCCATCAAGGACCTTGCATGGCAGAAAATTACTTAACTCAACCCTGAGCAAGAGCTAGCCCCAGGCCAGTGCTGGAAAAACTGCAGGAGTCAGGAACAAAACAGCAACTGGGCAATAAAAAGGAAAAGAACATGGCAATGGCCGTGCCATCCCGTGAAGACCCTCAGCCCCTCTAGGCGCTGCCCCAAGTGCCCCTGGGGATGAGAAGCTTGACTAGGTAGGAGGGTAACTCTGAGCAGACACCGTGCTCTGGGAGCACAGCACCTCGGGGGCAGTCAGATCCCGAGACACTGATCTTCCAGGGGCCACGAACACACTCATAACCGCCGCACTGTACCCATCACCGGGCCGACGGGCGCAGGTCGGCCGGGATGCTGGGGGTGATAGCACCCCACCCCAAGGCAACTCCAAGGCAACCGCTCACCGGGCTGGCTGTGTCCCACAGACCAACCGGGTTTCAAGTCACTCCTTGGCTCTGATTTTAGTGTTCTCTGAAGTTCGCTTGAGAGATGGCCACGGGATAAGGAGATCAGCTTCTTAAATAAAACGTGGATCTTAATGAGTCGTGGCCCTCGCAGTGAGATGGTTTCAGGCCACCCCCTCTGCAGCTCAGGTAACAGCTGGACAGAAAGCCGGCCAAGCGGGAGGCTCCCAGGAGCCTTGGCCACTGCCTTCTCCCCACCGAGGCTTGCTGGGCGATCGCGGCCAAACCAGTGCACATGTGCGTGCCCAATTCAGGATCAGAAGTGGGTGTCTACAACACCCTGTTCAGAGAAAAGGAGAACTTCTGTACCTCCAGAAAGACAAGCATTTGTTGCTGCTTTAACTGGTTCCTCAGAGCACCCAGGGAAACTGAGTCACCAGTCTGATGAACTATACAGTGTCCACACCACACTGCAGACCCTAAACGGAGAAAAGGGTCAGAAACTGCTTTCTCCAGCAGAGCCTCAAAACAAAACCAAGAACCATTGATGACTTGCTTGCAATCAGCCCCTTGGATAGTCACACGTGGCCCCGGGGGGGGGGGGGGTGACCAGCCACCTGTACGCACCCTTCCCAGAGTGGCTCCTGGCTTGGAGTGTTTATACCCATGATCCTCACCAGTCTCCAGGGGGCCTCGTGTTTCCGGTGAATCCCTCTGCCCCGTAGAAGCTCCTGAAACAGGTGCTTTTCACTGGGGTGGGCTGAGCACCAGCCCTGAGCACCTCCTGCCTGACCGGCTGAAACACACAGAGGAGGAAGTACTTCCCCCAAGGTCACGGGGAAGGGACAGGCTCAGAGGACTGAGGTTCGACTGGCTCAGGGCCACAGGGACAAGATGGAAAACCAAGCTGGCTGCTGTGGGACACATTTTCACAGCAAAGCAGCCTACGAAGCCAGGCTTTGCTTCCCGTTTTTTCTTTCTTTTTTTTTTTTTTTTAAGATTTTATTTATGTATTTGACAGACAGAGATCACAAGTAGGCAGAGAAGCAGGCAGAGAGAGAGAGGGAAGCAGGCTCCCTGCTGAGCAGAGAACCCGATGCAGGGCTCGATCCCAGGACCCTGATATCATGACCTGAGCAGAAGGCAGAGGCTTTAACCCACTGAGCCACCCGGTGCCCCCAGGCTCTGCTTCTGACTGTGGTAAAATGTGATTCCTGTTCTGGATCTCCCCAAAAGGTGGTCCTGGAGCACGCGAGGAGGGAGGAGGGGAGGAGGGACGTGGCCTGGGCGGACACTGGGCTTGGGAACAGCCGAGGACACCCATGTTCAAGGACAAGGTCAAAATTCACCTCCCAAACTTCCCAGCATGCCTTGGGCACTGGACAGAGCCACAGACCCCTGGCCCAGGCGTCATCTAGTCTGATGAGACAGGTAATCCCAGCTCAGGAGATGGGCAGGCCTTCAAGTTCCTCTCTCCACAGCAACACTGGCCATTTGTCAATTACACACAGCCACCAAATCAAGAATCCTTATCTGGGGTTTGTCACAGCAGGGACAGACCCTTCCTTTTGGGGTGGGTCTGGATTTTGCGGCTCAAGAGATGAATCTCAGTAAGTGTCTTCCAACATGATCTTGTGGCACCAGAAGAAGAACCACACCTCCCTCTCTTTGCTACCTTCCAAGCTGGGGCCTCTTCCGCAGCCCACCCAAGTCCCTCTTTCTGCTGGTTGGCCCTAGAGCCTCAGAACCATGGAGACTAAAAGGATGCATTCACCTGTCAGAACACCAGAGAATGGTGAGCATGCTGCCAAGCTCCTGGTCCCTATCCCTCAGGCCACTCTCAGTGCCCTAAGACCAAGCATACAATCATGGGCCAACATACATCCTAGTCCCGGAAATGGCAGCCTCGGCTTTTGACCTCTGCCCCTGAAAGCATTAACATCGCCACTCCCCCAACACGTGATTTCCAAGACCATCAGGACAGGAAGCAACCTACTGGGGACCTCCCACACAGGTCCCAGAGGTGCAGGCTCGGACGGAGGAAGTGCCCCCCCAAGGCCCTGGGAGCGAGCTTCGACCAGCGCAGGAGCCAGTGGCTGACACGGCTGTTCAGAGTGCTGGGTCTCTCACAGCCAGTCACCACCCGCCTTGGACAGATCGGGGGGCAGGTTGTGTGTGTGGGGGGAGACAACACAGTTCTGCCCCTTCTCAACTGTAACTGGGGAGAGGGGGGAGACAACACAGTTCTGCCCCTTCTCAACTGTAACTGGGGAGACGACCAAGTCATCAGGACTCATCGACCGAGGATGGAGGAGGGAAAAGCGAGTATTCGCCGCCCAGAGCTCCCCACACCAACTATTTTTCCTAGAAACTACTGAGTGTGGAGGGTGTTTACCATTTACCATATGTCTGTTTCCTGGGGCTTTCAATTAGCCTGGGGGGGGGCGTGTCCCACATCCTTTGGCAGGAGCGCTGGGCAACCTCGCTGAGCCTGGAGCGGCGCCGCAGAGAGGCCCCTGAGAACCCTCCTCGCTCACCTTCTCCCATCCCTGCGCTGGGGCTCTGGTCTCACTCCGCTCCCTGACGGGCCTGGACAAGTCGGCCAAGTGTGAAACCGCTCTCACAAGTGGTGCGACCGATGCAAAACGGCAAACAACCCACGCGGCACTCACAAGGTCACTGCTTCCCTAGGACGTGGGCTTTGCCTCCAGGAGAGCCACGTCCCAGAGAGGGAGGGAGCTGCTGGGGTTCGTGTAGTGCCAACACCAGCCGTCACCTCAAAGGCTCCAAGAAGCCAGGCACCCGGAGGCAGTTCTCCGCTACACAGCCTTTTCCTGAGTGGTCAGACATCGGAAACCATGCTCCTGTCTGACCGAGCTCCGGGCCACCAGAACGTGGGGCTGTGTGATGCGGGCCTAGCCCCGGGGCCTTCCTGGGCATCCTGCGCCAGCCCTGGGGAGGGGCGAGAAGGGAAGAGCTGTCCCTCCAGGACTCCCGGAAAAGGCCCTACCTGCCCGTGGTGTGTGTTTCATGCGAGTACTTCTCAAGTTCTAAAAATGTGCCCATGGCAACAACAGAAGGGGATGTTTGAGAAAAATAAAATGAAATAAAGATGAGAAAAGAAGGGATGGTTGCCAGAAGAGTCTGGCAGAGGCAAGCTTTGCACGCCCACTTGCTGGTCTGTGTGCCGTCGGTGTGTGTCAGCAGCTCACGTGGGCTGACAGGGCGCTGCAGAACTCTCCTGCCCCAGCCGCTCCTCCAGGGAGCACTTACAGGGCCTTGCACCCAGCAGGGGGCTGTGGCAGTTTAGGGGATGCACAGGGGATGGATGAGGAGGGGGGCAGAATGGTCTGGAACATGGCAAGTCAGGGATGGGGATACAACAGGGGAGGGCTGGGCCCCCGACCAGGCTGAGGACACCCCATATTGCCTTTTGGTACCTGGAGGGGCCTTTCTTTCCAAAGAACAGGAAGCAGCAAGGAAGGTGCTCAGGTGACCCATGAACGCAGAAAAGCCATGAACGGCACAGCCCCCACGGGCTCGCCTCACCCCCTGGTCCTGCTGCGGCCACAGCTGGCTTGGAGCTCGGGCTGCCCCCACGTGCCGGCCGCCCTGGGGTTTCCTGCTCACCGCGGCGGTTGCCGGCTCCTGCCCGACTCCTTCAGTGCCCCTGAGGAGCAGACACTGTGCTTTCCTCCTGAAAGGCCCCTGGAAGAGCCTGGCGGACCCAGGGGTTCCTCTTCTGACCATACTGCGCAGGCCCTGAGCCCATGAAAACACAACAGTGCCCCGTTTCTTAGCTCTGACAGCCACCAAGGCCAGGATGGGGGAGGGAAGAAGCCCAAGGCTTTCAGCCGACTTCGGTTTCATGCGGCCCTACAACCAAAAAGGGAAGTGATTCTAAAGACCCTTTAACAGCCTTGCTATCTGGCAGGCCTGCGGCCAGGCGTGCTGCCCTCAGGCCCTGGAGTGGCCGGGAAGCTGATTTTCCCAAGCACAACAGCTGGTGGGGTCTCCCCTCCCCACTCTTCTCAATAACTTTTTTTTCTTAAAGCCTAATGACTTCTAAAGTGCTCCAGGCTCAAAGCCCAGTTCACGGGGAAACACGAGAACCCATCACAAAGTCATATTTATTCCATCAAATAAAAAGCACCTAATAGAGAAATCCCCAGTGGGGAAGTTGGTTAGGTTGAGAGGTCAGCTTTGAGCTGACCGTATGAGGGAGCGCGGCCAGGCCCACGCTGTGTGTGGCTGGCGACAGTGGCCACCTCTCCAGGCACAGCCCCCTTCAACTGAGGAAAATGGCCACATCCCCTTGGCCTTGGCGATGCCCGCTGCGGCCGGCCGGGAAGAGGCAGGCAGCCTGGAGAGGGAATCAGAGGTCAGCTGCAGAACAGCAGCAGCCCCTGCACCGCGCCCCCCTCCCCCGGCCCCAAACCTGCACATGGGAGCTTAGCAGTCGTGACCGGGTGAGGCCCACTGAAAATTTTAACTATAACGTTTTATAAAAACTAGAAGACAATGCACAGGATGCGGTCACGAGTCCAGAGCCCTTGAACGGAGAGAGGCAGGCTGGGACATGATGTGGCGGGAACATAAGAATGCCAGCGGCGTGTCTGGAGCCAGTGTGGATTCTCTGGACAGGTGGGAAGGACATTTTGCAAGGGGCGGACTGTGAATGATCTTCTTTCCCTCTTCACTAGGGTTGGTGGGAAGCCCGGAGAGACAGGCCCCTCCTTGTGCATAAGACCGCGGGGAAAGCTCTGCTTTCTGGTCGCCCACCCAGCTTCCAATTCCCTTACATGCTTGCTTGTCCCTCTACTCAACTCTGCCCTGTGTTAGAGCCATTTCCCAGAGCGAGGCTTAATCCTCTTAGGACAAAAGAACATTTACACTCCATTGAAGACAGAAGAATTCCTTCCCTTGGCTCTCCTGAAAGGCAGCACTGTAGGAGGAAGGAGATTTGGCTCTGCCACAGAGCAGTGGGTCTGGCCAGGAGCAAAGCCTGGGCCAGTGCATGGTGTGACATGCTCCTCACTCGGGTCTCTGGGGACGAGTGGAGCCCGTCACCCCGATGTCACACTTGCGGAAATGAGCCTTGGAGCACCAGGGGACTCCTCTGCAATCACCCCCTCTACTGTTCTTGCGGACACGGACCTCAGCTTCTGGCCTGGGCAGGTCTCCATGCCCCGCTCAATACCACTGCTGAATCCCACGTGACCCCGAAGCCCTGTGCTCGGTGGCTCCTCATGGCACAGTGGCCAGTCACGTGTCTGAAATCAGACAGGCTGGTTTCAAGTCCTGGCCCTGCTGTGTGACCTGGGGAAGAGTATTAATCTCTCTAAGCCTCAAGACTACCATCTTTTTTTTTTTTTTTTTTAAGATTTTATTTATTTGTTTGACAGACAGAGATCATAAGTAGGCAGAGAGGCAGGCAGAGCAGAGAGCCTGATGTGGGGCTCAATCCCAGGACCCTGAGACCATGACCTGAGCTGAAGGCAGAGGCTTTAACCCACTGAGCCACCCAGGGGCCCCAAGACTGCCATCTTAATAGGGAATTACTCGGAGCCTTCTCGGGAATTCACATGCTCCAGAACCATGACCATCACACTATTACTTACGGGACTGATTCAGACTTGGATTCTCTCGATGCTGGTAAAGCACCGCCCCATTCACCCCCTACCCCGGACCCGCAGTCCTGTGGAAGTGATGTTTTCATATTGTCAGTGCTGGGAAGACAGCCCCCCTCCACCGCCCCCCCAGCTGTCTAGGTACCCGCACCTGGGACCCAGCAGTCAGAGTTCCCGTCAGGAACCTTCATTTCTTCCCACAAACTCAGCCTCCCAGGATGCATCCTCCCACAGCAACCTTGCTTAAACAACAAGTTGTTCCACTCACACTTGGCAAACCCTTCCTGGGATCAATTCTCAACTGCTCTCAGGAGAACATGTCCCCAGAGCCGCCCACCTTCTCAGTGGGGACGGGCGTTTACAGGTTTGATTTTATGCTCTCCTAACAATTTGCCAAAAAAGTTGTTTTATTCATACACTGCGTACCGCTATTTGGCTAAATTTAACTGCAGTGTACCTTCCTGTTCCTTGAGCAATGGAGGGAGCAAGAAAAAGTGAACAGACTTGTTTTTTTCCTTTACACGAAAAGCAACTAAAAAGTTCTTTGTGCAAGCCAGCACCAAAATGGGGAAAACACCCAACAGCAACAGTTTGATTACATTTAGGCTAACACTGGCTGATTAATTACAGACGACATGCATTATTTCTATTTCATAAATCTAAGAAACAAACAAACAAAAAAACCAAAAACACCTATGTACCAGCTAGGCTCCTATGAAACAGCTTTAGAATTCCTGCTTCAGGGGTGCCTGGGTGGCTCAAGTGGTTTATTAAAGCCTCTGCCTTCTACTCAGGTCATGATCCCAGGGTCCTGAGATCGAGCCCCATATTGGACTCTCTGCTCAGTTGGGACCCTACTTCCCCCTCTCTTTCTGCCTACCTCTCTGTCTACTTGAGATCTCTGCCTGTCAAATAAATCTTAAAAAAAAAAAAAAAAAAAATCTTGCTTCATATCTTGGGGATAAGAAATTAGCTCCAAATGTCTGAAAGTCTTCTCTTTTAATATATGTTGGTTTTCTTTTAAAAATGTCTATTTTCTTTGGAGGATTCATGGCCAGATGCAGTACATACAGTATGAGGTTCCAGCACTGCCCGGCCTGGGCTCCCTCCCCTAGCTCGGCTCCCCGGAAAGCAAGAGCAAATGGGTCCTGAAACGACGGGACCGCCACATGCAGAAGAATGTGCTGGACCCCTACCTCACACCCATGTGCGAACTGGACTCAAAATGGTTCAAACACATAATGTTAGAGTGAACATGGTCAAACTCTTAAGAAAGTAAACATAGGCATGTGTTTTTATGACCTTGGATTATGATACCAAAGTACAAGGCAAGAGAAGTAAACAGGTACATAAACTGAGCTTCAACGAAATTAAGTCAAAACCTGTCTTTCAAAGACAGTACCAAGAACATGAAAAGACAGCCCCGAAATGGAAGACAGTACTTGCAAAGCACGTTTCTTATACAAAAGCCAGTGAGGACTTCTTGTCTGCTCCTGGCTGCATGCGCCATGGGAGACCCAGGTCGAGTGAGCCCTGAGATAGATGAAGCCAAACGGAAGTTAGAGAACTACAGTGTAGGGCAAAGGGCATGTAGGGGATCGGAATGGTAAGGGATACACGGAAAGATGTTCAGTATCACTACTCATCAGAAAAATGCAATCAACACCTCCATGAGATACCAACTCACACCTGTTAGAATGGCATCATCAAGAAGACAAGAGACAATAGGTGCTGGGGCACCTGGGTGGCTCCGTGGGTTGAGCCTCTGCCTTCTCCCAGGTCATGATCTCGGGATCCTGGGATCGAGCCCCGCATCGGGGTCTCTGCCCAGCAGGGAGCCTGCTTCTTCCTCTCTCTCTGCCTGCTCTCTGCCTACTTGTGATCTCTGTCTGTCAAATAAATAAATAAAATCTTAAAAAAAAAAAAAAAAAAAGGAAATCACAGTCACTGTTAATGGGAATGTCAGTTGGTCCAACCACCGTGGAAAATAGTATGGATGTTCTTCAAAAAAAATAAAAGAAGATCTATCATACAACCAGCCATTCCACTTCTGGGTATATATGCAAAGGAAATGAACACAGGATCTCAACAGATCTACACACCCTTGTGGTTATCAAAGCATTCCTCCCAACAGCCAAGATCTGGGAACAACCCCAACACCCATCAACAGATGAATGGCTAAAGAAGGGAAGATGTAGACGTACAAGTATTACTCAGTCATGAGGAAGTAAGACAGTCTCCCATTTGCAAAAACACGGGTGGGGCCATGAACACATCACACTATGCCGGAGAGATCGGACAGAGAAAGACATGTACGTACAACGTCACCTGTACATAGAATCTAAAAAAGGGTGAATCTGTAAAATCTAGAGTGAACTGGCTGATACCAAGGAATGGTGGCGGAGCCATGCCCAAGGACAGTGCTTCAGGATGCCAATGGGGGACACGTGTCATCCAGAGACCCGATGTGCAGGGTAATGAACATAGACCATGTCAGATGATAGTTACGTAACACAACGGATGCTGCCTTGTCCGCAATCGTGTTGCCGTACACAAATCAATCAAAACAGCATGGTGTACACCTTAAACACTGTCACGTGTTAAATATAACGCAGTTAAAGAATAAAGGTCAGGTGAGAAAGTACCACGGTAAAGGCTCAGTCAGCGTCCCCTTTTCTTGGGCAGATGATCCTACCAATACTCACCCACACTGTGCATTCAGCTCAGTCCCCTGTGCCCCAACTCTGGAAATCCTCCAGAAAAATTTGGCCCACGCTTTGGGGTGGTTGGGACTGCCACCTCTTTTAAAGATTTTGGAGAGGCAGGCATCCCTGGGGGAAGAGATAGAAAAACACAAACTATTCTCTGGAAGCCAAAGCCAAGCCTGCCAGGTCCCTCCAACAGGAAGACAGAACGCCCATCTAGAGAGAGGGCACGACCTGTCCCAGGCCACTTCCAGCCTGCTCAGGCCACACGAAACAAGATCTGGCGACAGGAGCTCAGGCAGACGTGGCCAGTCCCAGGGTCGACGAGGCTGCACCCCCTCCCTGTGAGAACACGAGCCAGCTCCTTCAAACTAACTCCGCGGAAAGCACAGCCAGGACTGGCCGCAGTAACCACCTTCTGTGTCCTGCACTCCAGGGAGAAACCCCGTGGTGACCCCGTAAGCCCTCCAAGAATACCGAGGGAGCCCACTTTACCCATAGGGGTACGGGCTTCCTGCCCCGTGAGGCAGAGGAGTGGAGTTGGTCAAAACCAAATTCCCAGGCCACACTCCTTGAACGATCACTGACAACCCCCCCTCCCCCCCGTGGAGGGGGTCTGAGCCATCACTGTGCGGGCTGGAGGGCACACTGCACAGAAGGTGACAAAAATTCCCAAACACCCGGTTTTGTGAAAGGCCCACTAATCTTGCACAGGACCCAGGCCTGGTGGCATGGCCCTCGCATTCTAGAACAGCCAGCGGCAGGTTCTTCTCCAGGCTGCCCAACCACAGTCCACTTGGATGTGGTCCTCCACAGACAGAAGCCCCAGGTCACAGTTGGAAGGTCAGAGGAGGCTCCTGAGAAACCCGGAGCTGGGGGACAGGCCTGGCCTCGGAGCTCTGCAGCACCCCTCGGCCCAGAGCCCTGCGTCCAGCCTCCTAAGTGACCAAGAAACTAAGACGACGAGCAAAGCACCATTCCTGAAGCAGGCCCAGGCTCCAGCCAAGGCCACGCAGGTCTAATGATCTCAACATTCAAGTTACTTCCTACGCAGGCTGCGTCCCCCCCATGCCCACAAGGCAGGTTCAGTTCCCACCTTCCTTTGACAGACATGGGGAGTAGAAAGAGAGAACCCAATATGTTCACCAAGACACACACCCCGTGTTCAACTACCTTCTGTTCCGGGGCTGAAGTCCTGTTCCCCGGCATGCATGGTTTCTCTAGGAACCCAGCAGAACCGAGAAACGCAGACTCTGTCCAGTGAAAACAGCTACAAGAACAAGGGGCGATATCAAGTTCCGGCTCCGAGGTTAGTCCGGTGAGGAGAAAATGACCAGGGTCCAAATTCTCCCAGACAAGGACAGGTAGGAGATGACCATTCCCACTCCGGGAAAACAGGGTCAGTGAAGGGCAGGGGTGACAGGTGAGTCCAGTGACCTCCAACAGAGGGTGGGGCTCATGGGGGCCCTGGCAGGGGATCTTGAATGCTGAGACCAGGAGCAGATGACTGCTGAGGGGGCCACCGTGCAAGGGAGAAACAGGAACCGAGGAGTCCCACTTGATTGTGCACCGGGGCTGCCCTGAGAGATGGATCGAGTGTGAAAGCAAGACGAGCGCCGGCCCGTTCATCTTATGGGCACGGGATACGTTTCCCGTGTTTCCCTTGCTGGGAAAGGAAGGGCCGTCAGCAGCTCTGAAGCCGCGGCTCCCCGCGAGGCTTGATGTGTGAGGAAGGGCACTGTAAGGAAGAGGGAGGAGTTCGGCTAAGCAGCCTCAGACGAGCCCCCTTCCTGCTCCCTGAGGCTGGAGTTCCTCGGCCACAAAGGTGCAAATCCCTCTGCCAGAAAAAAAGCCCCCGAGATGCCCCGGGAAGTTACCGAGCAGAGCCGGGACATTCCGGCAGTGACTCTTGTGCACAGGTCTTGGCACCCTCATGCTGCGGGGGCCGCGTCCTCGCCCTGGGACTGCCCACGATGCCTGCCGTCTGATGGCTGCTCTGGGGTTTGTGCTCAGCCCTGCCTTTCCCTCCGGCACACACCAAGTCCGCAGACCACCCCAGGCTCCCGGAGGACCTGTGTGTGTCCCTTGTTTCAGAAGGCAGCGCCCCACATCCGATGACGATACCCCAGGTGGCACAGCATCCCAAGACCAGACTTGGTGTTACACCCTATGGGCGTCACACAGCTGACCTGGGGCCCACACACACCTGAAGAATCAATTAGCCAGAACCAAGCTCCCAGGCGGCCTTACTCAAGTCTGTGCTCCATGTCGGGGGGTCTAGGCGTTGCCCTATTTGCCCTACACGTCTCTTCAGTCAGACTGTGAGATCTTGCCAAAGTAAGGCTATTTGGCAGAAGGGGCTGATCTCATCACCCCGATTCCCCGCAGTGCCAGCTCAGGGGCACGGTCCCCAGATCCCCATCCCACCCCCTCCCAGGCTGGCTCTACCTATATATAGGTAGGGGATGGGTGTGACCCGCTGGCTCTGGAAGCTTCTGGGGTCTGGTGGTGGCCGCCCTCCTGCCTCGCGGTTTGAGAGTCCTCCCTCTCCAGCCCTGCGCCTTGCCCCTCCGTCCTACCAGCACCGCCCGTCATGTGCAGAGGGTCCCTCCAAGAAAGCCAAGGACAGGGAAGGAATCCCCAAGTGTGCACGCAGCCAACCCTCTATTCGGATTCTGAAACTAGCCTTTTCTCCCGCGGCCTTCCCACCCAGGAGGCCAGGGGCCCACACCGCGTGTCGGCACTGCATCAAACACACACGTGACCAGCTCTGGCGACCCGGAACACGGTGGCGACCACCCGTCTCCCCATGGCCCTGGCGCCAACAGACCTTGGATGTGCCCTTAGGCAGCGGCCCTGGCACTAGATGGGGGTCACAACACTTAAATCCAACCGCACGCGGTCACATGCCTGGAAGGAGACAAACCCTCAGGCCGTGAGGGCCACGCCGCATTGCTCGTGGGAGTCCGTGAGCGCTGGCGGTGCTCTCGGAGAGCCCTCTGTGGGCGGCGTGCCCTGCGGTCTCTGGGGGAGACAGAAACCCGACTGGCCGCAGCGCCGCTGCTGGCAGGATGCGCCCCGATGCACGGTGGCAGAGAGGGCTGCGTGACACCTTGTGATGTGGGGGAGGGGATGATGCCGGGCGGCAGCCGGAGCTGGGGGTCTGCAGCTTGGGCCACTGTCAACCCGGTCAGCGTGTACGTGACAGCGGACCCACCAGATGCCAAGGCTCGCCCGGGTCTGACGTGCACTAATCCCCCATCACATGGGGCTGGCGGCCCGGAGTGCCTGCTCCACGGACTAGCAAAGAGCCCATTACCCCACCCCCAAAGCCAACCACGGTGAAGCAGGTAGTTCACAGACTGAAGAAAGCAAGGAGGTGTTAGAACACGCAAAGCACGTCTAAGTCAAACCAGGCACTTAGAACCAAACACACAGCCACTGGGAACCTACAGACTGCCTCCCCCAAGACAGTGAAGAGAGTCGCCTTCCGGAGCATCCCTGTCCCTCCGGATCAGAGGGAAACCTTTTGGGTTAGGAGAAGACCAAAATGAACATTTACTCATGCTGGCTGTGCAGTCAATGGCCACAGCGGCCAAAGCCGGATCTGAGGACGGCCACCCCCTGCTCAGCCTGGCCGCACAGGCTAGCTGGGGCTGCTCCCTGGGAATGCTGGGTTCCCAGACTTTAGGGCTGGCGTGCTTCCCGTAAGTGTGCATGCTGCCCTCTCGGGGGCAAAGCGACCACTGGGGCTTGGCAGTAGGAACCAAGAGATCCGAATCTGGCCGTGGACACTGTGAAGGCTGTCCCCCAACAATGCCAGTTCTGCCCAGGAGAAGCCCATTTCCTGCCCGGGTCCCTGACACACCATGTTCAGGGGAGGGTCGTAAAGACACACTGAATGTAGCAGAAGGATCTAGGAGGAGAACGACCGCTCCGGGACAGATCATCTGACAGAGAAATTTATTTGCTGGCAGACTTCCGACTGCAGGCTTCCTTGCCACTGGCTGGCTGCCACAGAAATGAAACAAAAAATCAATATCCTTTGGTCTGCAAAACAGTGTGTTAACGATCCTACTCCAAACAACTTAAATAATATCCCCCGACCCCTCGCCCAAATAACGGGGAATGTTTCTGTTAGAAGACAGCGCAAGATAAACAGAAGAAAGAAGAAAATAAGGCAATTTTACAGGTCCTCCTTCAGCAAAACCTTTCCAGGACTTCAATGAGGAGATAATCTTTCTGTGATTATGACCAAACCCTCCCGTTGCTTAGCAACACATAATTAAGGAATATGTTTTCAGATCCGCTTTGCAAGCCCGGCCATTATCAGATGAAATTACTGCAGCAACAAATGTCATCGCCATGCAAATTAGTTGGTTGCAAAGAAGGAATGTTTGCGAGGGAGAAGGTGCATACGTTCTCCGCGAGCCCATCTGAATTTCTCCTGCCACACGTTGATTAGAGGGAGAGGGGGAAGAAAAAAGTCAAATATATTGTATCATCAAACTTAAAAGCCACAGGAGCCGTTTCAGCCTCCTGCTAGCCACGAGGTCACTGTCCCCCGCTCCAGAAGTGACACGAGAGCCAACCCAGCCCCTGAGGTTTTCAGGATCAGGTTCCCACAGCTGATGGGGGCATTTTCAAACAGGTACATCTTATTTTAAACACCAGTCCCTCCACCTGAGAACTCTAGTTATTCAGAAAAAAAATTTCATTTGAATGGGATTCAGTTTTCTAAAAAGGGGTGGCAAGAAGGAAGAAAAACCTGATGTAGAACATGAATTATCAGTAAAGATTCTACGGTGAAAACACAAGGTGAAGTGTTCAGAGAACGTCCACCGGGAATTTCATCCACAAAACCCAAGGAAACACATCTAATAAATTACACGTGTCTCCTGTCTTTGAAGAGAACCACCGAGGACAGCGCTTTCCGTCTTCAACTTGAAAATATATCGTTCCCTACAAGTAAACAGAATCCCCCAACTGCGTTTTCCAAAACGAGACGACATCTGTCTTTGAAACAGGGTGTTCTAAGGGATGTCGTCATCTTGCTTTGGGTAACACACAGGCCAGGAAAGCACACCCGGTTTGAACTCTCCGGTGCTTCCTACCTCGGATGCTGCGCACAGGACACGCACAGGTGCGTCCCCACGCCACAGTACACTCCTCATGGCAAGTGAGGGTCACCCAATTTGTGGGAGGCCCTGCACAGATACCCCCACCTTCCCCAGAGCCACCGAAGGTGTGAGATGGAGAGAAGGCCACCTCCGTGAGCCCAGGGCTTCATTCTGTTCTGAGTGACTTCTGGGTTTTTCCCAGAAACACACTTGTGTAGCATCAGCCCAGAGAGTGTCACTTAAGGACCTGGAGCCGAACCCAAGAACGGGAAGGCCGTGCCACTGTTCCTGTGGGTCAGCCTGAACCGTAAACCCGTCTCACTCAAGAGTACCCGTCCCCCTCGGCTAGCTGGCCGCATGGGAGCAGATGCGTGCACCTGGGTGTAGGGTCTGGTCTCCCCAGGCGTGGCAGGAGAGCAACAAAAATGGGAGGACCCACAGTCCCGTGCTCACATCTCCGCCCGCACCACCCCTCACCACCGTCCCCGGCGAGGAAGGGCAGGGAGGGTTCATTACTTGGCTCCGGAGCAAGCATGGTGGACACGATGATGGGGGCCCCCGTCCGCCGGGCCACCTTCTGGTAGGGCGGCTGAGGCGTGTGGAGGCTCTGGCTGGCTGGCGGCAGTGGGGACAGCTCCACAGGGACACTGGGCTTCCGCAGGAGCTGGGGGCTGCCGTGGGGGCTGGGCAGGGGAGACGCGGCCACGCTGCGCTCCCGCTTCAGCAGCTCCATGGGCACCGTGTACGCTGTGGAGTACGCGGTTCTGGGGCCCGGGTGAAGGGGGGCAGCGGGGCCCGGGTGAGTTAAGGCCACCCCGGCCTGCGGGGGGTATGTGGGGCCCAGCCGGGCCGTCAGGGCGCAGGGGGTGGGAGAGCTGTACCCAGAGCTGGAGGGGAAGTGGGGGGCCTGGGTGCCCACTCCAGGGGCAGAGTAGGCAGCTGCCGCCTCCAGGAGGTGCTGGGACGGTGCGCTGGAGGGGCGGCGAGCCAGGTCCCCCGCCTGCAGGGGTCCCGCAGGCTGGGGCTGCAAGGCCGAGGTGCCCAGCGTAGACAGGTCACCGTGGAGCTCGCCGCGATGGCTGAAGCTGCTGGAGCGCACCCGGGGGGAGGGCGCCCCCCGGCCCTGCCGGCGCAGCTGCATCTCGGTCCTGCAGGTACCAGCCAGGCGGCTCAGCACTCGGGCCTGGCCCAGGTTGGGTGCGACGCACTTGATGTCTGTGTCCTCCATGGTGGCCAGGACGGCCGGTGAGTCGAAGCCCTGCTGCAGCAGAGCCACCAGCGTGGCCTCCGCCACCCCCTCTGCCCGCAGGAGCGCCAGGAACTCGGGCAGCGCGCTCCTCCTGCCCCCGACCCCCTGGAAGGAGGACGGGTCCGCCTCATAGTTCTCATCGGCCATCCTGGAGGGGACCCCACCCCGGGCAGGCCCGTAGCCACGGTGCAGCGCTCCTGGGGCCACCCCCGTGCCGCCGTCAGAGGCGCTGGCTGCGGCGGGGTCCACGACCAGGCAGGTAGGGGCTGCCTGCCTGGCGGGGACAGAATCCACAGGCCTCTCGCCGGTGTCATTGTAGAGCTGGCTGGCAAGGTGGGCGGGGACCTCCGGGGCGTACCTGCCGTCGGCCAGCTCCCCCCCACACCGCGTGGGCGATGGGGCCCGGCTCTGCGTCCGCTGCCCCTGAGCCACCCCTTTGCCCGCGGGGTCCTGGTACAGGTGGCCGGCCTCCTGCAGGGCAGGGACCCGGCCTGGCACCGGATCCCATGACATCCTGCCGCCTGTCACGCCGTAACCAGGCAGCGACCGGCCGAGTCCCGGGTCACGGGGGTGGCGAGCCTCCCTGGGTGCCCGAGCGGCTCCTGCCGCGTCGCCGTAGTGATCCCGCGGCAGCAGGCCACCTCGCCCAGACATCACCGCCTGTCTGCTGTCATAAAAGGTGAAGTCGGTGACTGGGCTTTTCCCTCCAGCAACAGAGTTGAAGAAGGCCTCCCGGTAGACGTAGGGCTCGGCGGCGCCCCGTGGCTCGTACCAGGGTCCTGCAGCCGCGCCGTCCGCCACGGAACTGCTCCTCGCTGGGGCCTCGGCCACGTCCCAGGGGCCCTCGTACCAGCCGGCGGCATCCCAGCTCTGGGAGCGGCCGATGTGGACCTGGCGGCTGGGGACCGGCATCGGGAAGGAGGGACGGAGGCGGAGGCAGGGCAGGACGCCGGTCTCGGTTAATCTTCGGTTACGCGCGTCCCAACAGGCCCGCTGCCTTCTAGCCCTTCCCAGACGGCCAGGAAAGACCTACTGGGGGTTTTCTATTTCAAAGTACGGTCTGAATTATTAATCCTCCGAAACATTAGTAGACAAAACACAACACTCACGGTAACTTCGCCTCACTCCCCAGCGGCAGCTCCAGTCCCAGAAAGGAGGCTGCGCCAGGCTTGCCGGCCCCCCTCCCTTCCAGGGGGTGAGCTCACATGGACCTCAGCTCTCTCAGCGTGGGGATTAGGAGCTAAATAAAACCCCTAAAGCTTTTGTTCCATGTGACATCTCGTTAGATGGAGGAACACGGCAGAGGGCTCCAGCCAGGCCTGCCAACCTGCAACTGCCAATTACTTTCACACGGAAGCTCTGGCTTATCTCCGTGGTCCTCACCGGGGTACTTTTGGGATGAGCACTGCCTCCCCCTCCTCCCGATGCCTCCCCCCACCCCTGCCCGCGATCACCTAAAAGTGACAGAAGGAAAACAGGAAAAGACCGCTTTAATGCTGATTCAATCTTAATCCACCCTGATGAAATGTTAATCCACTGCACAGGGCTAGGAACAAATTAAATGTGAACAGGCAGGCGGGATAAAAAAGGGGTGGTGCGCAGTCTCACACACAATTCTAGAACACGAGGCGCCCTGAGAAATGGGCCAGGTCTGCCGCTGGACGCTCTGGGCGACGTCGAAATCTGGCTCCGAGGACTGGTGACCGGTCAAATGAGTTACATCACTCAAGTCCAAACGCATTTTTTACTTTATTATCGGAAAATACAGATCCCTTCATGCTGCCGGGGATAGACAAACCAAACAACACCGCTGTGGGTCACCTAGAATTCACCATTTTAAGACTGCCTCCACAGGTCAGCGACTAAGCCCCCACGTTACGAAGGAGAACCGGGGAGCAGCGGCGACGGAGGCGGGCCTGCCTCTACGTCTGTCCGCGGGGAAGCAGCTGGCCAGCAGGCTGGCCGCTCTGCGATTCTGCAGGCGATTTTCCAGTATGCCCATGGATTACGATTTCTGCATCCCTCACTGGGGACTCTAGGTGCAGGAACACGAGCAGCACCAGTTTTTTAATCGAGATAAAAGACCTCCCCACCAGGAGCATTATGACACTTCCTAATCATGAACCCCGAAGGGTCCGAGAAGCAGCACCGTGGACAAAGTCGCAGGGTCTGCTCCTCCGACCGAGGGGAGCCCCGAGGCACGAACTCACACCGGAACCAAAGCTCACAACTGTGGGATCCGGTGAGAACATCTGTAACCGAGATCATGAGCCTCCCTGCAGCCGTGACACCCACGAATGGTGTCTTCACCCGCATCTCTCAGCGCCGGATTCAGTTAGAATCTTAAACTTAAAAATCCAGTTGTTAAAAGAAAAATTGCTTTTTGAACGAGTACTGAGATTTTACTGTGGGAGAGGAAAGTAGGTCCAAGTTCGTTTCCAGGAGTTAGAGGTACACGGTACTGCAAGGCAGTTTCAGGGGCGCAGTGCCCCCCCAATCTCCCTGCGTCCTGAGGCACACACGAACTCAACTCTGGGACAAGCTCGGTGTCTACCCACTGACTGTTGGAGAACTGGTGGGGAAGCAGCCCAGGACGCAGGCTGTTACCCGAACACCGCCGCCCCCATTTCTGACCCCAAAATACCAACAAAGCCTCAAGTTATCTGGAAAAACTCCCCGGCAGGTGGAGAGGAGACCTAAATCCCCCTCCAATCCCCTCCACCTCCTGGGATGCATGGGAAGGAAAAAAAAAATTAACAAGCCGCAGTGCCAACGCTGGGTTTCTGTGTAGAAAAGGGAGCTGCTGGCGCCAATTTCAGTAATTCTACTGTTGGCACAGTCGGCACCAGGGGCTGAAAGGCCTGGCTGGGCAGGGGCCTGAGGAAACAGGCCCGGCCACACCGCGATGGCATCTACACATCTCACCAGCGGCCGGAAGACGTGTTCCCTTAGAAGATCCATCAGAAAGGACAGGCGCACATTACAGAGCCCGAACCAAATGGAAACAGCGCTATCTGGTTACGGCAGA
This sequence comes from Mustela nivalis, assembly GCF_964662115.1. Taxonomy (NCBI): domain Eukaryota; kingdom Metazoa; phylum Chordata; class Mammalia; order Carnivora; family Mustelidae; genus Mustela; species Mustela nivalis. Next base: position 180,385,154 of record NC_139021.1, read on the forward strand.
TCATCTCCGGGTGCAGCTGGGCCAGCCCACCTCGTGCGTGCTGTCCCCTCCCCTGGGCGCTGCTTGAAGCATCCTTCCCTCTGGAAAGGAGCAGGCCAGGGAGGATGGGGCACCGCACCGGGGACCCTTCTCAGAAGGAGGGACAGGCTGGTGTGGACACAGCCTGTGGGTTGGGCGAGACACACCTCAGAGTATGTCTCACTCTCACTCTGTGTCTCAGAGAAGACACCGAAAACCAGGTATGCTCGAGACGCCTCTGCCCACCTCTACCTCCTCACCTCTTCCCCTTCCGGTCCTGGGGTTTTGGGCCAAAAGGGGCCTGCTAGGCCTCTCAGGGAGGACCACACCCCACTGTCACCTTTTCCTCCCCCACTGGCTGGGCGGATGGACAACCGTAGTCCTTATCCTGCAGAGGTGACCAGAAACGAGGCATCTTTGGTATCCTGTCTTTCTTACAGTTTCCTTATCAGAGGATGTCCACACCTGCCAATGTCTGTACCAGGCAGGCGCCGTTCTAGGTGCTCTGCCCATACGCGACTCTATACAGGCCCACAGGGTGTGGGACACAGGTCCAACTCCAACTTCAGCCAAAGCTAATGCTCTATATTCCAGAATCCCCTGCACGGACCCTGGGTAGGCTCTGCCCCGCTGCTGGAAAAGGAAACCTGTTTAACACAGTAATCCTATTACTTGCTTAAGAGTTTCCCAAACTCCCAAGTATTGATGAGGTCACCTATAAAATTAACTGCTCGAGTATCAGAAAGTACTCCTGAACTTGGACTCAGCGCATGGGGCTGCTGCTGGAGCTGGGGACCCCTGCCGAGAGCTGATGAGAGAAACTGCCCGAAGCCTGGGGTCGGGTTAAGCCCATCCACCCATTTCCTGTTCTCCCCATCTTATAATAAAGAAAACATAAAATGAGATGGGATCGGGACCGAAAGAGGCTCTTAATCTCACGAAACAAACTGAGGGTTGCCGGGGGGGTGGGGGGGGTGGGGGGGTGGGTGATGGACGTTAGGGAGGGTGTGTGCTATGGGGAATGCTGGGAACTGTGTAAACCTGGTGATTCACAGACCTGTACCCCTGGGACTAAGAATATATTATATGCTAAAAAAAAAAATGAAAAATTTTAAAAAATTTAAAAATAAATTATAAAAGGAAAAGAAAAAAAACCCATAACATCGTGTGGCTCTAGGGCTCAGGGGCCCCATTCGTGATGCAGGCGCATCCCTTCAGAGGCAGGCGAGGGACCCCGAGAGCTGCCTGGGCAGGACCTCTGCAGCGGGGGTGCTCGGGAGACCAACTGGCTTACGCACGTCACGTTCACAGTTCAAGTTCCCCAACGGAAGCAGGACTGTCTAGAAGGTGGACCCAGCAGCTCCTAAGAAACCACGAACGAGTTTTTGGGAAGGAGTGGAAGGGGTCATGCCCGACGTGGGGCAGCCGGTGCAGGGAGAAGCTGCAAGGTGGGCGCCACCCCCCAACGCCAGAATGAGGCGGCCTGGGTCTCCCTTCCGTCACCCAACACATCGTGCTCAGAAGCCACCCAAACTCACGCAGCCCCAGCTCCACAAGCTGCCAAATATTATGACAGATGTTTCCTGTGTGAGGTAAAAACACCTGGAACTGGACTCCCACTTTCCTAAGTACTCCGGCAGCTCTGTTTTTTAAAGCACACTGCCGTCTTTTGGAGAGAGCCGCTTTTCTGAAAATCTCATGTTGACTAAATAAAGCAAGATGGGACCAATTTCTGAAAGAGCAATGAGCCTCACAGACTTAACTCTTTAATCCTGCAAAGAGTTTCACTACAGAAAACAGCATCGAGTAAAAAAGCCATCTTCTGGAAACTGCCAGAGACACAAGCTACATTCTCTTGCCAATAAAACGAACCCAAGCGAAAGCTGCAGGAACAGAGTAACCCGATGGCAAGCCCGGGGCTCCAGGCGGCACCCTCCCTGAGCCCATGCTTCACGTCCCTGTGCGGAAGGCAGACCAGAAAACACTGAGAGAGGATCTAGAAGGTTCCAGAAAGAGAGGGAAGAAAACCAAGGAGGGGACAACCAGCCAGCCAGCCCGCCCGCCCTTCCACGGAGCAGTGCTTGGGCAAACCACCAACAAGCATTTCACGTTCTAACCACGATGGCGACCTAGGAAACTGCTCGGAAAGCACGAGAGACAGAACGCCTCACACTCGCCCAGAAGCGGGTTCCGTAAATATCAAGGACGGGGCGGAGGCGGGCGGTGTGAAGTCCGGGCTCACGTGAAGCGCTGGGTCCGCCCGCCTGTCCCTTGACAGCCGTGCCGTTCCCGGCCCGCCTGGCGGCCACCAACGCTGGTTCCTTCTCGGGAGGCGGCCAGGCCCAGCTCTGCGGCGCTTCTGGCCGGCCTTCCAGCTCTTGGTCTTCTGGCCCTCAAGGCCGCAAGACCATGGAGGCTCCGCCGGCGAAAGTGGACACGAGAGCCCCTGAGATGCTTCCCTGTGCTGGCTGGATCCCTGGACGGAGCCTCGGCAGCGCCCGCACCTCTGCCTTCCACAGGCGACATCTCCTGGGGGACACTGCAGAGGTTAGTGAGTTACGCGCTCTTTTCTGGCAGAACCAGCGCCAGAAACAGGCCTAGGACATCCTGCTTCCTACTTTTCAATGTGTATAGGCCGTGTTGGTTGGTTGTTTCTGTCGAGTGTTTTAGAATTTATGTTTGGAAACAGCTTCCTGCCTTTAAAGTTTTCTGTCCTTCTGCTCCCCCAGTGCCCCGATCAAAAGAGCTCACTTGGCTCATCACAATCAGAGGGGGTGGGGGACCCAAGTGCACCGGTCAAACAGCGGACAGGACGCCGTAGCAGTGTTTTAAGACAGCCCGCGTCTACATTTTCACAAACGCCAGGAGAAAATCAGAACGTCCGGACACCATTTCAACGGAAGGAAGGACAGCAACGCCTATCCTGGGAAGCAGAGCGCGTGTTCCCATCTCTCAGTAGAAAGACGGAAGCTGAAGGGGTGGCTCAGTGGGTTAAAGCCTCTGCCTTAAAGCCTCTGCTCAGGTCATGATCCCAGGGTCCTGGGATCGAGCCCCACATCAGGCTTTCTGCTCAGCAGGGAGCCTGCTTTCCCATCTCTCTGTGCCTGCTGCTCTGCCTGCTTGAGATCTCTGTCAAATAAATAAATAAATAAGGAAGACGGAAGCTTTAGACCATCAGGGCGCCCAAGGCCGGACATGGAGCCCAGTAACCAACCCTGGAACCAAACCAAGCCCTCCGGAGCAGCGTCCTCCCAACGGTCCCAGCCAGTGCACGCCTGAAGACGTAGCCACTTTGAAAAGTGAAAGCAAAGGCTTGCACACTGCTCCTGACTTGATTTCCTAACTAGATCATAAATACGATGACAGCTGTTATTACGAGAATTAGCTTTGTTTGCCACTCGTGATAGGGCAGAAAGTTGGCTCCTCTTTTAGGGCATGTTTTTGGGGTGAGCGTGGGGGGCGGGAGGTGTGTGCTGGAACCCCAGGCTGGGATGCGGGTCTGGGCATAAAGCCACAGGACAAAATTCGACCAGGAAAAGCCGACAACTCCCCGTGCAAGGTCTGCTCTGGCAGGTGCTCAGTGACAACCACTTCCTTCCTTCCTTCTTTTCTACAATAAACCTTCAATAACAGCAAAAAATCCCACAGAATCAGAATCTCGGGTAATCCCCAACCAACCCCAACGCTGACACCCCTCACTCCATCACACTGTGTTTTATGTCCCTTCCCCTGCACTGGGTTCAGAATATTCTCGAATTCCTTCCTCTCACCTTTGAGATGCCCTCATCACTTCCATTCACCAGGGTCCAGCTCAAATAACCTACCTCCAGGAACCTTCTTTAATTCCCTCTTTGTCACTTTGTCCCGAAGTCCAAAGAAATCGATACCTATTAACAGAACACCACCGAAATAATCCAGGGAATACATCAATTGCTAGAGACAGCCCATGGTCTCTCACTTAAGGTGACAGAGCCCTATCCTTCCTGACATGCCCTTTTCTCCGTCACATGCTTGTTCCTTTGACACAGTGAACACACAGTGTGCCGGCACAGGGCACAGGACGCGATGGGGACAGTCAGTCCTTAAGGCCCTCAAGGCACATACCGGGTGATGGGAAAAAATGACAGGTGTACATGGTCACCAGGCGGACCCTACCCATGACTACTCTGGCCTCTGAACCCATGCCCATGCTGAAGCACAGACACCATCTTCGAGGGTCCCGCAAGTGTCCATGCACAGCAGGCACTGAGCTAAGTGGGCCCCGCCCACCAATGTTGCCTGGCAACAGCCCAGACTGGCACAGCCTGCCGTGCATGGCGTCAGCACACGGGCCCCGGTGGCCGTCAGGAGATGGGCTGCCAAGACCTTCTGCAGGAGATGAAAAGATCGACTCCCCACCCTGCTTCACCCACTCCAGGGTGCATGGGAAGGGCCCTCTTGGTACACACACCTTTCCAACCAGGACCTGGGAAATGAGACCAGTCCCTCCCAACGAGGGAGTCACATGGCAAGGGGTACAGGGAGGAATGGAGATCCCTGTGACCAGGCGCACGTGCTAGCCCGAACCCGCCCCCCTCCTCCCACGACCTCATAGCCCAGCTGGCGGTGCTGAGACAAATTCTTGCCTGGACCCAGCTGGGCACCTGAGGGCTCCCTGGAGACAGAGACATGCCAGGGACCCTGAGCTTGGTTAGAGCAAGAGCCCCACTAACATCAGGATGTTCATAAAAACCACAGTTTTGGTGGCCCGAGTATAAATCAGTCAGAAGCAGGGGCCTCATTTCAGTGTGTCCCTTGTAAGTTCTGAAAAAGGAGTCATGGTGCAAAGAGCTGGCAGCCAAGTGTATCCTGGGGTTCTGGTTTCACTGTCTCCCAAATACCTGTTATTAGTTGAGCTGTGTTGGGACCTACCCAGGCCCAGGGACATCCTCCACATTTGCATGGGGCCACAGTGTGCAGGTCTCTGATGGCTCTGCTGCCCCTGGAGCTACTCTGATCAAGGAGACTAAGCCTGGTTCCTGTGAGGTGCTGACTGAGCCCGAAAGGCTCACTTTCCTCCAAAGTGCCACGACCAGATGAAATGCCTCAAAGCAAAGCAGTCTGGGAGACCAGCTAGCTGGCTCTCGGGCACTCGGGAGGTTTGAGGCCAAACCCGGACGGAGACAGGGTGCGCCAGCCCGAGGGAGGGCAAGATCCACTGTGCTGGGGAGAGCGCAGAAGGGGCAGCCGTCGGCTAAACACAGCAGACCCCGACACCCCAGGTGGAAGCGGGCGGCCCTGACACGCTGCTCCTGTAAACAGGGGGAGTGAAAACAAATCCGCCAGCTGCAGCGAGAGCCCACTCGGTGGCATCGACAAGTGCAAAGAGAAGCTGAAGTTTGCATTTTACCCATGAGCGGCGAGAGAAGCAAACACTGAACCTTGAACCTGACTCTCATGTGCAGAACCTGGGGGCCTGCCTGAAGGTGGGCAATTCTAGGAACCCCATCCCTAGCTGACAGACCGCCGGGCACCCCAGGAGGAGCGAGGACCAGATAGGGAAAAGGTGGATTTCTATGCCTTGCAAGTAACTTCCACTAAGCTTCCACTTGACCACACCCCCTTCCTTTACCAGTCCTTTACATGGGGCTCATTGTGGCAATATATTCATTTATGCTTAGAGTTTAAAGTCATGTCTAGTTGACTATTGTATATTTACATAGCTAATGTAATTATCGCTAATCACATAATTACTGGAAATATGCATAATTGCCTAAGCCAAACATATAATTATAATGTATAGTAACATTATGAATCCCCCTTTTAAAATCCACATTTTGGGGCTATTTAAGGATATTTATTAGAAACGATTGTGGACTACCGAGAGATGGCCAGCGTCAACACAGTTTCTGTACAAAGTGCTGTTAAGTGCTTTCAAGACCAAAACAGGTAAAACGAAATTGCGTATGAATGAAAGACAAAGCGATTCTGACCTGGGACTGTCCACTCCTCTCGGGTATACCTACGGGGAAATACTGGCCAGTCTTGCTCTGTGGGCTCTGGTGGCTGTGAGCTGTGCCATGAAGGCCCTGATGAGGGAAGACCCGCCCCCCCCCTTGACCCAATGCCTCCCTGGACCACATCAGCTATCTGGCAAACGTGGAGGCTTGGAGACCTCTTTCCTTCAAGAACACTCTGGAACCATGAATAAACTTTCTTGGGGGAACGTTGCATGGAGATGGACTCTCACGGTGACAGGCTCATCCCACTGAGAAGAGCTTTTAACTCGAGGAAGATCTTTTAACCTCATCCCTGCAACATTTTCTGACTCCTCTTGTCCTCCTTGGTGACAAAATGGACACAGAAAGATTCCCAGATTTTATAACTACTCATGTGTTCAACAGATATCGTTGGGTTCTCTTTTTCCCACGTCCATTTAAGCAGCCCATCTTCTCACCTCTTTTTACCTCTGTGCTTGTGAGAACATCCTGGAGGCAAGACCTGTTGGCTAGGGAGAGTCCCGTCCTGAGTTATGTTATAAAGCGGATGCCCATCACAGCTCAACTGATACCATCACCAAGACCATTTTCCACATGTGTAAGACATTTCAACAAAATAAAGTAAAATGAAGTATCTACCTTTTCCAAATCACATTCTCCATAGCCACAGGAAAGGATGGTGTTTAATGATGTTCTACCATAACCCACAATGAGCTGTTCAGACAAAAAGTCATCAGCAAAGCCATTCTGGTATACCACCCTTCTACAAACCCAGCAAATGCTTTCCAACAAAGCTTTTTGGGCAACTTGTGGGGCACGGAGTGACAGAGAGCCCTCCAGCTGACCGACAGGTGTCTGGGGCAGGTCGTACCAGCTCGGCCGTGATGCAGCAACAGAGCAAAACTCGGACGGTGTAATTCACAAATGCAATGTATCACTTCTGCCACAAACTTAACAGCGTGGGAAACCAAGACCTAAATTATACACCCAAAAGGGGGGATGGCAGCCTGGCCCTGACCAGTGCCCATTATCACACCCTGCTCCACCGTGCTTACACAACAGCACTCCAGGACTGTTTGATACCAGGCATCCGAAAGAGCAGAGAACAAATGATAAACATCAGAAGAGAGTGGCCACTTTAAAAAGAAAAGTTAAAATCTGGCTTTTAAGTCAGCTCAAAAGACCATTATTCCAGCTGATTTGGATGGCGTCCCAAAGACTGGCTGGTGAGAAGCTAAGCTTTGCTCTGCACTGTGCTTAGATCACGACAGAAACATCCTGGGGTGGGGGTGGGGTGGGACTGGGGGCTGACAGGTGCAGCCGAGTCAGATCCTGCCCTCTACCCCATCTTCCCTGGACTTTGAGTCGAGCCACACAGGGGAGAGTGGCTAGGACTGGCCACAGGGGAGTGGGGTTCAGGAGGAGACCTTGAGGTTTCCAGGAGGAAGAGGCTGGGCCTTGGAAGGCAGGTAAGAATCCTGGAAGCAGCATCTGTGCACGGATGATGCCCAGATTTCTCCAGACTGGCTCAGCTAGAGCAGAAGTGTTCGGGGCCGAGGGGGCAGGGGCTGTGAGGAGAGGGACCCAGGAGGGCCTGTCTGGTGTGGGATCCCACAGCCGGGGTATGCCCTGGGGTCTTAAGGTAGCTGGAAGGACAGAATTCTGGAGATTTGCTTCTCGAGACCAAGAGCCGAGATGATAAAGTTCCTAGGAGCCCAGAGTGGCTACAACAAAGCAAGGCAGCTTTCATGCTTTTAATCATAAAAATAAAAAACAATGAGCTACAGGAAGTCCTGGGGGGGGCGGGGGAAGGGAGCACCGGCAGAGGGAAGGAGACAACAGCTTGCGGGGCTAGATGGACTTTCTAGAAGAATACTGAAAAGCAGTTAGTTCAGGTTTATAGAACAGATCCTGGGGACAGTCCAAAGCTAGGGGTACAGACACATGAGGCCTTCAGGAGGGAGAAAGAACCGAATCCACAGCACTGATGGGAGGGAAAAGCCAGATAAGGAAGAGCACACTGCCTGGGCTCCTGCGCACACACACCGGCCGCTCTGTGTCTCACTGGTCTCAGCTGGGAAAGGAGCGCCGCCACTCCCGGGCCCCAAAGAAGATGCTGAGTCGGTGTCTCCATGTGAGGGTCACCAACACAGCTGACACGCAACGGGACAGCAAGCCAATGTCTGGGATCGGGGATTACGAGGAAACAGAGAACTTCCAAGTCTGTCTTGATGGCGCCTACCAAGAAATTTAAAAAAATTGTGGCTGCAACCAGCTGAGGACTGCCGTTCACGGATGAAGCAGATTCTGACATTTCGGTTATAAAAAGTGGGTGGGAGGTTGGCGGCCCATGCTTGGGAGGGTGGGGTCTGAAGAGCTGTCAGTCGTCTTGCCCTTGCTGACAGCCCTAATGATACAGAGGGGGAATGGCCACCGGCTCTCCAATGTACCCCCATGGTGTACATCTAGGTAAATCCTGGGATCCTGGGGAAGAGGGGTCAGAATCAGCACCACTGGCATTCCGCCATGAGTCTCGGAGAGTTGATTCACTAAGTTTTCCAAACAGAGGCCCCAGTCACCCAAAACGAAGCACCTCTCCACTGGAGGTCAAAGGTAAATTTAAATTTAAGAAATCCCCACACGATCAGGTGAACCCAGAGGGTGGGATATGACCAACCAGCTGGTCCAAGCTCTTCAAGGAGTGTCCATGCTTCTGAAACTCAAAAAGGCCAAGGAAAAAGGTTCAGACGAAGGGGACCAAGGAGACATGACAACTAACCGGTCCCCTTGCTGAGTTTCTGCACAAACCAAGCAGCTGGAACAGGTGTGCGGGACAGTGAGGACAGGCGGTCTGGATTAGAGATGCTGCAGCGAGGTTCAGTCCCCAGGGTAGGGGAGTTTATGGAGCTGTGTTTACATCAGGAGAGGTCTTAAAAGGAGACACATGCCACAGGTCATCCTTCAGAGGGAATGGCTGTATCTACAACTTCCTTTTCAATGGTTCTGGAAAGCCTGCCCATCATTCACACTCACACACACACACACACACACACACACACAATCGCTGTCTGTACATCTACAGGAAAGTAAGTGACAGCAAATGTTCTCAACTAGTGAATGTTGTTGAAGGGAGTCTCCGTGTCCGTTCTAGACCATCGATCTTTCTGCAGGTTTCAAAGTTCTGTTCTGTTTGTCAAAACCTTTCAATCCCAAACCCCCGACATGGCAGGGGAACCCAGGGCTGTAGGGGGCCAGTGACCACAGACCTCTTGCCAGACACACAGTCACACAGTACAACACATCTTTGATGTCTCCACCTCGTGAGGCCGGGCCAACAGTCCCATGGGCCAGCTGGGGGGCCGAGCAGACTGTGAGCGCATGGCAGTGCGGTGGGGGAGCTCCCCTCCATGGCCCCCATCACAGACCCGCTGCCAAGTCACCGATCACCAGGCCGGGCTGACCCAGTGGGCAGTGTGGCCGTGGCCACCTGGAGCGCTCAACCCCACACCCGGGGCCGCGTGCTCTGGCTTTCTTACTGCTCCCTAATTAGGAGGGGATGGTGTTTAATCAACATCTCCGAGGTTCGTCCCCAGGTTTCCATTAGATTTTAATTATGTTTATTTTTCCTTTCATGAATAAAACACTTCCAGACATTTTCAAAGATACTGGGGATGTGAACACATAATGAGGGGCAACACTGGGCTCTTCAGGAATATCTTGGAATTCATCACTGTAAATATCTTAATCGGAAACAGATAAAAGTCCGGAAACCTCAGAAAGTGAAAAAAGATGGCCCTCTCACACGGTGTCCTCCATCTGCAGGGTGACCCGGGTGTGCGCAAGAAACAGGCCCAGGGCCACTCCCTCCCCGGCCATCCTCCTACGCCCACCCCTCCCCCGGGAGCCGGGCACCCCTGCGCGCAGGTCAGGGCTGCTGACCACGCAGCCCAGGACCCAGGCGCGGGGTGCTCGGGCCGGGGCTTTCTGGCTGTAATGGATTTCGGTCCGAACCACAAACCAGGTCCCCGCGGGTCAGAGGTGGGTGGGGCTATGCACCTCGGGTGACAAACCGCCAATCACGCTGGCTCTTACCTTCACAAATTCTGTCCAATCGCTGTCGCTTGACTTTGTGCTTATCCACAAGGGCCATTCTTTATCGAACTTTGCAACTCTCTGATTCAAAAGGCAAAGCGGTCCTCTAAGAACTTAGGGGAACGCGCAGGAGTCTGCGGGCATTACACCACTATGAACCCTGAAACAAGGAGAAAAGAATCCTTACTCTCTGGACACCCTGGGGCAAGGACAACAGGTCATTCGGGACTGTACTGCCACTTCCTACATGGGCACCTGCCAGCAGCGCTCACTCTCCTCCAACACCGGAGAGGGAGGCTGTTCGCCCGCGGTCCCGGGCTCCCACCCTCCGTCTGGGACAGGAAGGGAGCACATGCCCAAGACAATTGTCACTTGTTTCTGCAAGCAGTAGACAGCATCTAGAACTCTTGCTTTTCGCTTCAGGGCCACACCAACTGTGACAACCTGAATTGTTCGTCATTTGTTCTCCAAGGCCAGACACCAGCTCAGGGGCCCGCCGGGCCTGTCCTGTGCTGAGCCCCGAGAGGCAGAGGCAGACGCCAGACCAAGCTGGACCATCAGGGGAGCAGGTCCCAGGCCCACTGGCACTGAGATACAGACACCCAGCTGGGGCGACAGGACAAGTGCCCTCCAGGCCTTCCATCAAGCAGTTTACAAAACTCCCCCCAGCCCAGTCCCCGGAAAGCCACTGCTCAGCACGGGAGCCCCTGACCCCACTGTAAGAGAATGGGGCAGGAAGCCACATACCACCTAACCACTTAAGCCAAGTGTGTCCACTGCCACCTTCCTGGGCCTCCCTGGCATCTCAAGGGAGCCACAGATGGTATCGTGACAGCAGGGTCCAGGCTGCTGGCCTCGACACCGGGGAGCTGCGGCTGGGCCCACGCCTGTCCCAGCGCACCTGCAGGCAGAAAGGAGGCTGAGGAGGGGTGGCTCGTGTCTGGGTCGAGGGCTGCGGGACTCTCCGGAGGGAAAGCCACAGGCCACCTGAGGAATGCGGAGCTGGGCTGCTGCCCAGCTCGTATGTGGAGGGAGGGAGGCGGGGGCAGGGGACTGGAAGGCTCTGACCCTCACTTCCTGCTCACGGAACATACCAACTGAGGCCACAAATCACCGTCTGTACCCACAATGTCTGAGCTTTTTGACTCATGGCTGTGGTCTTATTTTAACAACATGTACATGCACAGAGAAAGTTGTCCTTAGTCAACCAGCAAATGAGAGGGGGGGGGACAGGAGACGAAAGTGAGGTTCCAGGGCTAATAATGATGATCACGTACCGTCATCAATTATGCAAACCGCTGGGACTTACTTTATCAAAGGTCAGAATACGGGTCTGACTAGGAGAAGGCAGACTTCCTGGTAGTTAATGGCTAATTTCCCAGCAACGAGACGCACCCCAAAGATTTATGGCAATAATTACACGATTTTTTTTTTTTTAAGAGCTAGGGAAAAAGCACAATTTCCAATCACATAAATAATTAATGCAACATACGACACCCTCTCCAAACCCGGGGAGTTCCCCAAACCTGCACTGGCCACACCAGACTAGGGAGGAACTGATGATTGTCCGAAAGCAAGCAGGTCAACACCTGGGAGGTCCCTGGTGCAGGTGTGATGGACACATTCTAGAAAATTCTGGTTTTGCTTTTGCTGAACTTTAGGAAAGGCAACAACACAAAGGAGCCAAGGGGGTGCCTAACTCGAGCAAACTGAGGCCAAGAGTCCCAGACAGAGGGGCATGGCAGGGCCTCTCCCCGGATGTGAGCGCTGGTGTTCCTGAGACACCGGCGATTTCCATCTGCTTGGGTCCGGAGTTCTGATGGTCAAGCGGCAGTGTGGCCCCTCTCTGCCACACTGGCGTAAAGTCAGAGCCTCGTGTTAGCCGAGGGGTGAGAGAATTAATTAGTTAATATTTGTGAAGTGCCTTAGAGATGAAAAATGACAGCATTATCATCCCAGGCAAGCTGGCTTTCACACCCTCCTCCTCCAATTCCCCAAGTGAGGCCTAATCATTCTTTTTGCTTTCCTTTGAATTTTAATTTGTATAATTAGATGGCGTCCTGAAAAATTGATAAGTAGAATCTCGATTATACAATCAAAGGAAAGATCAGGCATCGGCTTACACAAATAGTCTGCATCCTATTATTTAAAAAAAAAAAGAAAAATGGCCATGGACTCCCACTGGGTATTTTTTGGGGCTGGGTGTGTGGGGGGGGGGGCTGGCTCTATGCTGTCCCTCTGTGGCTGGCCCCTCTGGCTGTGGCACCCACCCACGCAGACAGTGAATTCAGACTCACAAGGCCACCAGGCAGAGTCCGATCAGGACCCTGTGGCAGTGACCACCGATTTGTGGAGCCTCGTCCCTTTCCCTCCGTTCTCTCTTCTGAAGCAAGAAGGTATGAAATGTGACATTTTCCTCCTTGGGTCTCCCGGGGAACAAGCTATTTATGAGGACTTAATTAGCATAACCCTCTTCCCCATGACAGGGACAGGCCCTTCTCAGAGCGAAACCACGAGCTACCATCTCTCGCTGGTGTCCACGCGGGGACGGCCAGCACCCCGCAGCCTCCATGCCGGCCCCGGGCTCCCGGACAGCTCCTGCTGCGAAAGCCACCCTCTGCCTTCACTCACAGATCAGGCCCTTTTCTGGCCCCGAACTGATCACTGCTATCATCAGCTGACCCTACGATCCGTGTTTAACAACAAATCGAGTACACTTAGAAGAGAAGAAGGGGTGGGGGAGGTGTCCCACGTCCCACTGTCCCTCTTTGGCTCAAGCCGTACAAGTCTGAACCATGATCGTGGTGTTGTCGCAAGGGAGTTGCAAATTCTACAGTCACCTGCATGATGACCGAGGGGAAGCAGGCTCCATGGTTGTAGAAAATAGGGATGTTTTACGTTCCTTGCCCACGGGAGCCACCTGTAGACCACGTTCCCGCTAGCTGAGGCTGGGGGGGTGACCTCAGTGGAACTCAAAAAGGGTCAGAAGGAAAGTCAGGTCTTTCCAGGAGGAGGATCCTCAATGCCAAATCTTACAGAAAAACCAGCACCGTCTTCTCCTCCAAAACGGAGATCCTAGAACTGCAGAGCAAGCCACCCCAGAAGGCCCTACCTGACCTTCTAGGAGCGTGAGATGAGGGGTCATCCCGGGCCGAAAGGTTTGGGGTCAGGGAATCTGGCTCACTGCAGGAGGAGAAAGATGCCTGCGGGGGAAAGATACTTAAGGTTCCGGTCTCCACCAGAAAGCAGCCGCAAGGGTGGGATATTGGCTCCACGGGGGTTTCCAAGAGAAACTGGAGACTGAAGCAGGGCGGCCAACAGGAGGGACGCTTCATCTTCCGACTGCTCGCTCGCGTCATCAAACACAAACAAACACCCCAAAGGGAGTACAGGAGAAATGGGTTGTTCCTCTCACCCAACGAGTGAGGGGGTCTAAAATCTGGGGGACTGATTTTACTAAATATGACCATGAAAAGCCCGCCTGCCTGGACCCAAACTCCACAAGGCACAGAAACCCCGAGTCCTTGCTCATTTACATTAATAAAATCCCAAATTTTAAAAATGCCCTCAGTTTCTTTATTCTAATTCCTTGTCTTCGTAAACACTGGGCAGATGATAAGAAGTCACACCAAGTAACTGATGTCTTTCCAAAGGAAAAGTCTTCTGAAACCATGGCAATCACCTTCAATTCTTTTTAAGGAAATCTATGTAAACACACCACGTTCATAAAGAGAGATCAAGTTGTGTGACGTGCGGACAAACTAACAGAATCACAATTAAGCAGGTGCTGCTAAATTCTGAGTAATCTATCGCACTGTTATACCCACAAGTGGGCTAGTTCCCACTTGAGAGGCTAAAACGATCCAGTGCAAGGAGAGAAGGCCCCCAGGGCCCCCCAGCAGCATGGGCACAACAACGGCTCCCTCCCTTCCGAGCTGGGATCCTAAGGGGACGAGGGCACCCCTCCTCAGGTCCCTTCACCCCACCCTACAAGGCTCTAGTAAGGACCACAGGCCTGTTCGCCAACCTGTGAGTTACCCAGCAGGGCGGCAGGCCAGGCACCTGCCGTGTCACACAAGGTCAGCATACTCAGTGCCTTGACACTGCGGGCCCACCAAGGCCAACTGTCCAGGACACTCTGACTCTGCTGAGACTCAGCAGAGTCACTGGTCTTCAGGCTACCCCCAAAAGGACCTGTTCCAGCATTTTCAGAAGCCGAAGTGGAACAACAGATTCCTTTCTTGGGGAGACAGCTGGGTAGAAGTCTCTGAACAGGGCCTGTGGGTTTTTTTGTGTTTTTGTTTTTAGAAATATGCGACGGGGTCAGGATCACTGGGAAAAACACTGGCTTAGCCTTCAGGAAGTGGCTGACATCACGGCATAATGAACAACAAAATTATTAAAACTGCATTTTAAGGAAGAAAAGGATGCTTTGGGGCAAGATCAGTTGTGGGAAATAAGCTCACTGAAGTCAGTTTTGTAAATGTTTCAAAGCTACTACTGCTCCTTATTTCTTCAGGAACTTCTGGGCGTATTTAGGGTTTTTTTTTTTGAAAGGGGAAACCCCCATGGTGTGGACAAGTGGCCTAGCATAAGGTGCAGAGGGGACTCCCAGTCCTGATCCCAGACAGAGGTAAGCAGCAGGCCCCTTCCATAAGTGAAGCCTCACTCTGGCTCCTGGACCAGACCCGTACACCATTTCGTAAGGCTCCTCACCTTTCCCCAGGAGCTCTCGGTAGCCCAAGCCAAGGGCACCCTGGTCACACGCCCTCCATCCATTCCATGGGCCCCACCCTCTGATAATCAAAGTGCATGGCCAGTGTCAAGTACCTTTAGCACAGACCCACTGCACTCCTCCAGCACCCAGGGGCCAGGTGAGCTTCCAAAGTCAAATGCGTTTGGATTTTAAGAGGCCAGAGTTCTTACACTGTATTGTGGTAGAGCCCAAAATCAATCATTAAAACTCCTGCACCAGGACAGAAGAATGTGCTCACCCTACTGGACGAACTACAGGACCCAGCGACCACCCTCAGCAGTGCAGGCCAGGTCAAAGCTCTGCTGCCAAAATGGGTTACCAAAGAATCAAAGGTTCCAGAACTTTCTACAGTTTGGATGTGAGGCTAAGAATTGTGGGCCTAGAATTTAAGGCTTTCCTTCCAGTCCCCCTGCAAAATACTCGCTGGAGCTCTGAGGGAAGGAGAGAGGTGAAGAGTGGACAGCCTGTAAGGTCACCAACCCAGAAAGCAAGACTTCTAGCACGAGGAAGCCCAGCGCAGGGCGTCAGTCCCGTGAGGCTAGAGGCCGCCACCAGGAAGGAGCGGATATCAAAGCCTCCCTTGTGCTGAGACCAGCTCCTGGGCCAACAGCGCCAAGTGAGCCCTCCTGCGCCGTCTACGATTCTTAGTACATGACATTCCTTTCCCAGCGTTAAATGCAGAAATTCAAGAATTCTCAATATTTTCACTTGCTAGCAACCATCACCAAGAACAGAGGACGTGAACAGCACCGCTTCGTGATTCTCCCGACTGGTTGTTTTGTGTCATAATGAAAACGGAGTGCTGGTTTTCCCGTGCTGCAGGAAACGAGGCTCTTCCCTGCTCAGGATTTCCACACATTTCCAAGGCACTTCACTTACAAGTATGCAGCAAAAATTAATATTCATTTTTATAATGAAATGGTCTTTAAGAAACAAAAGCAAACAACAAAAAAGATAAAGGGTAATAAACAAATTTTCATTTAATGAAAGAAATGTAAAATACCCCCTTTTTTCCATGGTGTTGAGACCGAGGAATCATGGGAACAGATGGATGCTTCCTTCCCCAGTTTTCTGACCCTTCCCTCCTCCGGCATGACAGTCCCGACCTGGAGAGGAGAAGTCTGCCTGGACAGAGTGAAGGGAGGAGCAGCCTCAAGTTCCATCGTGACCAGGTAACTCCTCTTTCGTTACCTACCAAGAGTACGAAATTACTGTAGATCTGAGTGAACGGACGTGAACACCGTACAGAGGAAACCTCGGGACATCGGAAAGTTTTCCTGAAAGGCCCCTGCAGGGCTTGTGAGCAATGGGAGGCTTTTGGGGTGGCTATTCCAGGGCCCCAAAGGTCACCTGAAGGTGTTGTCTGCACCTGCTGTGGTCCAGGGCAGAGTAAAAGCACCGAGAATGAACAGCCACTGAGGGCCGGGACCTGGAGGGCATGCAAGGCAGGAGCCACCAGGGGACGCTGTGCTGAACTTAGAAACAGTCAACAGAGGGTGCCAGGTTGGCTCAGGGGAAGTAGCGCGTGACTCTTGATCCTGGGGTTGGGGGTTGGAGCCCTACACTGTGTGTAGAGATTACTTAAAACATAAATTTAAAAAAAAAATTTAAAAATTTTTTTATTTGAGCGAGAGCAAGCATGAGTAGGGGGAGAGGAAGTAGTAGGCTCCCCGCCAAGCAGGTCCCTGGGATCATGGCCTGAGCCCAAGGCAGATGCTGAACCGACTGAGCTACCCAGATGCCCCAATAAACCAACTTTAAAATAGTCTATGGGATGCAGGGTGGGATGGGGGAGGAACGGGAGGAGAGGAAAGATTTAACACTTTTAAGGCAGTTTGGATCATTTGCTTATTCTAACATGAATTGCACTTGTATTTCAATGCCTAATAAGGACCATTTTATAGGAATTAGTTTGTTCGCAAACAAATCGCCAAGATTTTTTAAAAAAAAGTCTTAACATTAGATTTTGAAGACCTCTGCCTCCTAATTTCTTGCCAGTGGGAGGCCCCGAATTGTCAGCTGCCCTCCTGGAGTGTCTGCCTTCCTCAGGGAACACCACTGTCTTGCTACCTCTGTGAAGAGCCCAGACTGCTTGTCTCTTGACAGTGAGCAGTCTGGAATCCCTGTGTGAGGGGATGCTCTCTGCAGGCTTGGCTCTTATGCAAAGCTCCTGGGAAACCACCGGTGTGGGGCGGACCTTCTCTCAGGCTAAGCGTTCCCAGGAGCAGGCCTGGAGGCCAGCGATGGGGCCCTCTGGCCGGCAGAGGGCACTGCATGCCCGGCGTGGCCTTCCCAGGCCCCAGAGCCCAACGAGACTCTGGGACTCACCTTGTTCATTTCAACCCCAACTTGGACTCTACCAAGAACCTGGAGAAAATGAAACCAGATGCTTCCAGAAGGAAAGGCCCGAGCTGCTTTCAGGGTGGGGCACTGCATCTTCCCTCAATCTCCGATGCAAAATGAACACTTAAAACCACGGATATGTTTAGATTCAGGACCATGACCAGCTGCGGGAAAGGGAACCCAGGCACACCCGCCCCCCCCCGCATCTTTGGCCTGGGCTGGTGGCCGAGATTTGCCCCTCTGGGGCTGAGTGAGCCGATGAGGTGGGTCATGGAGCAGAGGCTCCCCTGATCCAGGAAGGGCATGGCCCCCCTCAAGGATGGGTTTTCCATGATGCCCATGCTCCTTGTTTAAGGACACATCAATGAGGAATGAGCCACAGTGATGAAAAATAAAAGAAACTTGGCAGGGGTGCTGTTTCTGGGGAGGGAAGGTGAGGTGGGAACGGAGCAAAGGTGCCCCCCCACGAGGCTCTGTGCTCCCCACGCCTGGTCAGCTGGTAACTGCGCAATTCTCTGTGACCCCCAGCCTCAGTGTGTTGTGAACCACAGACGACCTGAGAATACGCCAACTTTTCGGGAGACATGAACCGAGAGAGGGAGGTGAAAAAAGTGAATGTTTCCAACCACAGCTAGGAGTGAATTCTGACCAGCGGGCGGGGGCCTGGAGGCAGGGCCTTCTCCCTGAACCCCTTCCGTGAGCACAGCAGAGAGCGCGCGGACCTCCCCAGTCTTCTCTGACCACCAGGTTCTAAGAAGCCAACACAGGGATGCAGTAAATCAGCTCCCTTCTCCACACTTGCGGGCACCTGGGTGGTACAGGTTGTGGGAGGGAGAGTGAGTGAGTGAGTGAGCGTGCCTGGCTTCATCCACAGACACTGAAGTAGGGGTAAGGCACTTGCCTCCTCCGATCCACAGCTCCCCAAGACCAGCCTCCTTTCCTAGCACCATTTCAAAGCCAGTGTTGGCACGCAACAGGACGCCACTGGGCAGCACAGCGGCCTCTTGGCCCCGACTTGGCAGGCCAGGTCTTTGAAGAACCCCACACCGAGATGCCACAGTGTCCCACCTGATGCCCAGCTCAGCCTTCTCTGGGGAGCGTTCCACGAGTCCCCTCATCTTTGCTCTCTGCATTGGACACAATGGTCCTGTACTGCCCCCTTTGGGGAGATGACCCAGCATGGCATGTGGGCCACCAGACAACCCAGGAGAAACAGAAGAAGGCTGCCAGGCATGGCTCACCAGGTCCAAGGCTGCCAGGAGAGCGGAATGGAGTTGGTCTACTGGACCAAACGATGGCTTGTTTGCTTCCAAGAAGCTGGTGTCTGGAAAGGTGATCTCTGAGGAACAGCTCGAGGAGTTTACTCTGAACCGGCCCACCTGCCCGAGGGAGCAGGGAGCTCCAGCCTGCCCAGTCTGGTGCCGAATGGGTTACAGTAGTCAGTCGAGGACCAAACCAGAGACACTCCTGAGCAACCCTGCAACCCGGCCCGGGCCAGCCCAGCCTGGGGAGAAAGTGCTCGGCGTCCGGGAAGGAGGGGCCGGTGCTTCAGGGCACATGCCAGGGCAGAGTGTTTCGAGGGCCTGGGGAGTGGCCCGGGGAGTGGCCCATCCTTTATTCTAATGAGGAGTCACGAAGACAGAAGTCAGGAAAGTTGACTCAGAGCTCAGGGACAGAGTCGTGGGTTTGTTTTCTGACAATGGATCTTTACAAACAACCGAAGCCCATCGCCACATTTCCCTACGAGAAAACCCACTGGCTATCGCCGTGGGGGCATCTCTGGGCTCACAGGGTGCCCCATCTCAGGCGGCAGGTTCTGAAAATCAGACATCCCTAACTCCAGAAGGTCTTCTGACTGAAATGCTTTTTGCCCGGACCTTATCTTTTCAAGCTGAGTCACAAAAAGGAAAATCTTCATCTTCGATGTCGCTATTTAACAAAATGAAATAAAACCCTGGGCCACTGTTCATTTTGTCTGACAAGGTTTCAATGTGGAGGTTGGGGGTGGGGAGGAGGACTGGAAGCCCAGCGGGGTGGGGAGGGTCTGTATCCGTGATGGCAACCAAAGGAGGGCAGCTGGCTGTCAGTCAGATGGGGGAGGACACTCCCACGTCACACAGATTCATCTTTGCTGATCAAATTCAAGAAGGGGAGCCTCTAGAGAGCGCCTTCCGCTTTTCTGTAATGGAGAATTCCTGGAGTCCTGTCCCGGTGTTAAAACCGGGAACCTCCAGTTCTGTTCTCCGAGTCTTTGGTGGGTAAGCAATACAATCCTTACATTTATTATAGCCCAGAACGTTTCTAATGATGGCTGTAGAGAGGTTGCTTGAACAAGGGAAGCAGGTGGCAACATTCCCCATGAGAACGTTCCAGAGGTGTGAACCCTTGTCCTAATAAACTGGGTTCTTCACTCACAGGGCTACCATGGGACAGGTCACGTGCATACAGTCACCTGTATGGACAATTACAGCTCGCCCTTGTGCTACTGCCCAGAGATATTAATTTTACAAGAAACCCTATCAAAGAACTCCTGACAAGGTGATCACCATTGAGAACTCCGTTCTGAGCTGATTTTGGGGGGCGCTGCAGGCTCTGGAGCCCCAGCCAGCCAAAGAGCAGGCAGAGGAAGCGAGGCTTGGAGAAGGTGGGATATCAGGACATGATGTTCTGTCCCCGGACCAACAAAATGTGCAAATGGCACAAGATGTCATTCTAAGGGAAGGCAGCTTCTCAAATGCCCTTCCTTGCTGCCCAAACTGCGTATCTGTGGTCTTACTGTTGGTATCAGAACACCCCAAAGCTTAACACACATTTTCAGCTAAGTGCCCTCGGTCACACGCAGGGTAAGTGCCATGGTATATGGACTGAGTTATGCACCGTCCCTCACAAAAATGACATTCAAGTCAGATGTCCCAGCACCTCAGAATGTGGCTTTACTTGGGGGATACAGTCTTTACAGAGATAATCTAGTTACACTAAGGTCATCGGGGTGGACCCTCGTCCAATAGGGCCAGAGTCCCTCTAAGTCCCTCTAGTCCATCTAAGAACGGGAAATTCGGACACGGGGACTGCATTATGATGACACAGGGGGGACAGGACCATCTACAAGCAAGACAAAAGGCCTGGAAGAGGTCCTTCCTTCCCAGCCTGCATTAGAAACCAAACCTGCTGACATTCTGCGCTCACACGGTCAGGCTCCAGAGCCACGTGACCACACACCCGGCAGCTGGCACTTGGCTACAGTGGCCAGAGCAGACTGATCCACGTCTACTGAGGATACTGGGGATGGTTGGCCCAAGACATCCCATCGGACCTTGCACCAGTGATGCTCAGGGAAGCACAGGACCACCTTGGTGGGGGGCCCGTCAAGAATCCTGGCTTTGTTCACAACACCCACACCAAGTCAACCCAAGTCCAGGCGTGTGCCCCCAAACTCCCAACAAATGTGGACAGGCCCAGGTGCTGGGCCCTCACAGCTGCGATGCCAGGCAAGCAGAATGGACTGGGCTGGGCTGGTGAGTGTGGGCTGCCAGCCCACCCACCCCTCCTCTGATACCTTTAATACCCTAGCCCATGCCTCCTGAAAGAGACCTCTGTTTTCAGGGAGCGACACAAACAGAAAAATGCCCTAACCTTCCCTTTAAACTGTGTTCTGCTCCCCAAGCTGAGAATGCACAGTTTCCAACACACTGCGGTCACGGATACGGGAGTCCAACAGAAGAGATAAAAAAAACCAAAAAAACAATGACGCCCTTGTAGAGCACCAGCACCAGATCTGTGCTACCCACAGGACAGCGAATGCTCAGAGAAAGCCGCCAGGAGGCTGTCACTCCTCTGCTGCCCACGCCAAAACGAGGACTGTGATCTACCTGCTTCTGTGAGCTCCAGGGTACACGACGCCCTCCCCGTGTGGGCAAGGCCCACAGGCCCGGAGAACAGAGAGCCAGTGGCGGTGTTCCCTTACCCCAGATGGCTAATGCTCGAGTACGCTTGTGGGCTGCATTCCGTGTGCACACAGTTCATGGAGGGACCCAGGGTTTCCACTCTGAGTCATGCTCACCTATAAATCTGGGGACACTAAACAAGATCTACCAGGGGCTCGGCCCCACACTGAGAATGCGGCCTTCGAGGCCACCCTCGGCACGGCGCGTCCCTGGACAAACAGGCGCTCCTGCTTTCCACGGCTCAGAACTGGTCCCCTGCAGCCCTCGCTACTGCTGAGCTCTCCCAGCCCGAGGAGAGCACAGGTACAGGAAAGGCAGGTTGCACGGAGCGCCAGAGCACACACCCGGCCACTCCCGCACCGTGAACGACAGATGGGAGCTCGGAGATGATCAGCGAGCCTCACCCAGAGCCCAAAGGGCAGAAAAAGGCAGGGAGTGGGGCCGTGGTGTAGAAGTGTGCACGTGCACGTGTGCATTCATACACACACACTCACACACTTGTGTGGGCCTTGATATTTTCTTGGAACCATGGCATTTCTGGAATATTCTGAGACTTGAGAAGTTACCAAATCCAAACTGCTGCCTTCACAGATGAAGAACAAGAGACCCAAGGATGCTGGGTCACTCCCAGCCTTTATAGACCTTGTTTCTGCTCAGCCCCCAGGGTCCCCAAGAAACTCCCCGCCCAGCAGCTGTGCAGGTGCAAGAGTCTGGAAGCCCAGGAGCCAGCCTGGGCCACACAAGCCAGGCTGAAAATGTGTGTGACAGCTACATGCCATTGAGCTGAACCCACCGTCCCTAAAACACAACTAACACCTGCCCCTGCCCCCGGCCAATCTGGAATTATCGAGACCCCAGAGGGAGGGCCCACATGCAGTCTGCCGAAATATCCGCAGAAACAAAGACTGCCCGTTTGTAAACTCAGTAGGAAAACAGCGTCCAGGTACCAGCACACCCGGCCTTTGGAGCAAGGAGCTTGCACTGTCCAGCCCGGAGTGCCTGGGAGGTTTGGCACTTCAGCAAGGGCCAACACTCGCTGGGTGCTTCATGTGCGACAGGCGCTGCGCTAGGTGCTTTCGGGCATGACGTCACCCGCTGGCAAGTTCCACTCTGCCCAGGTCGAGAAATAATTCTGCAGTCTACACTGCAAACATACCCAGCACCACCTCAGTTGTCAAACCTGCTCTGGTTAACCTCAGGCAAGTCCCCACGTCGCAGGTGATCACCGAACCCAGGTGTTCCTCCAGCCCAGACGCTTTCGGAAGAGTGAGCCCAGAGGAAGCCTAGGTCAGGGCCGGAGGGGTCAGGCCCGTGGCTCCAGACTCCCCCTCCTGTAACTGGCTGGTCGGTTGTTTTTTCAAGATTTATTTATTTTAGAGAGCGCACGTGCGAATGCACATGACAGAAGGGGAAGTGGGGACGGGGTGAGACTCTCAAGCAGACTCCCTGCAGGGCGAGGAAGGAGCCCGACACAGGGCTCAATCTCAGGACCCTGAGGTCACGACCTAAGCAGAAATCAAGGGTCAGACCCGGGCGCCCCAGTAACTCACTAGTCTCCTAGCAGTGCTTGCTGTGTTTGAGTTCCAGGAAAAGGCTAGAACACCAACACCGCCTTCCGGCCTCCAGGACAGCTCCTGCGTCTGCTCTTGCATGAGGGTGTCCGCTTCAGAAACTTTCAGGGGTTTAGGACCTCTGACATAGTCCTCCCACCCCTGCCATGGGCAGTGACTTGTCCAGGTCACACAGCTGCCATGACGTCACCAACCAGGGACCCAGCTCGCGGTCACAGCCGTGGGCTCCCAGTGTTTGATGAGCCCCAGTCATGGCACACGTCCACGTGCAACACCTAGAGATCCTGGGAGGTTCTCTCTCACGGGGACATGATGGGTCGTTGTCACAATCCTGGCTTGTGTGTCTCCATTAGACCTTTTCTTCAAGCCACAACTTCCCTCAGGTCACGGGGCACCGGAGGCTTCAGGCTGAGGGGGCCCGGCGTGGGCTGCGATCCCCCCGCCGGGTGCAAGAAGCAGAACGGAAAGGGGCACAAAATGCAGGCGAGGTGATCTGATTCTTACACGGGAACTCAGTATGGGGTGAAAGGAATTTGAGAAACCAAACTTGGGAAAATGGCTTCACTAAAATGCAGTGAGGTCAGCGAGCGGAGAGCCCTCGTGACACTTGTAAGAAAACACATCTGTCGGTGTCGAAAGGTTGGCAGGAAGTGAGTGGGATTTACGCCGGCCTGATTGGCCAGGCCGGTGCTCCTAGAAAGAGACACACACATGGCTCGACTTAGCCCAGAGAAACAACAAAAAACCCCTTTCAATTGTCCTCTGACCAGCCTCCGCCGCCCTCTAAACCAGAGGCCAAACTCTGAGCTACGAAATCCGTCCAGGACCCTGACTGGCAATTAGTTCTTTGTTCCTTCACTGACCAGCCACTGAGGCTAAACGATTCGGGGGGGAAATCATGCTCTTGCTGTGGGTCTGGGTCGCCTCTCCCCACCACAGAATCTCCAGTGCGACTTTCTGGCTGGGAAACAATGCAGGGGCCCTTGAACAGCAAGTGTCTCAATAAATCCATCATTACAAAAACCAAAACAAGAGGTTTCTTTGGAAAAACAGGAAGTGCTGGTACATAACATGGCTTAAAATAGAGCCAAGTTCATTTGTTGACAAAACCTCAGCCTCCTAAGCCTGTTGGCCTGATTTGTCCACGATCCAACTTACCTTTTAATCCCTCTTCGAGAAGCCCATCCTGTTCCCTCGGGCGACAGGCTGGCCTGGTCTTTGTTACGGATCTGACACAGGTCACAGAGCTGGAGCCGGGCCTGACCGGCGCGCTTCCTGTCCACAAGCCCCGTGGACAGGCTCAGGGGAAGCCGGCGCGGCCACTGCAAGAGTCAGGCCTGGGGCCTTCTGTAAACTGGGGACCTACTTTGGGCTTCTCTTTGGAATCATGTACAACGTGGAGGCCTGGAATTCATGCTGTTTGTTCCTTATGGACAGTTAACAGAGCTTTACAGACGTCCTGACTGTTGAGCCGAAACTCTGGGCTATTCCCTGAACTCAACCACCCCTAGGCAGTGGGCAAAACTGGGTCCCTGGCTTCATCCTCGTCCAAAAGAATGAGCCTCTTTCTCAAGATCAGGCTGGAAGGAGGCCAGGAATTTACTGTTTCCATTTTTCCCAGAGGTGTTCAACGTTCGAGAATCACAGACACAAGGAAACTTCCAAAGAGGTGACCCAGAAAGTTCATCCCTTTCGGCAGTCAAGCGCTACTCCCGCACTTGAACTTGCATTTGCACACATGACACGTGTCCACAGGAGGCCTCCTGCACACACCATCCCGTTCGCCCGTCCTTGCCCCAAAGACCAGGCCCACCTCCTCCCCAGCTAATTTTTGCCTTTCCTTACTAACCACCGAGCACGAGGACGGACGAGTTAGCACAGCAAAGCGTGAATGTTTCATAATTACCCCTTGTTAAAACATGAAACCACACAATGCAGACACAGGGAGATTGGACAATCAAGTCAGCCCCGTGCCTACAGACTCTGTGTTTACCAAACTCCATTTCCCCAGGCCTATCGGTCTTCTAGGACCCTAAAAAGGTTTCTTTACCACCAGGGACGGCACAAGGAGGTTTATATAGCTGGCCCCAAACACCCTGTACTTACTCCAGCGGATCTCTGGCTGGCCCAGTCGGCGGAGCGTGCGACTCTTGATTTCAGGATCGTGAGTTGGAGCCCCACACTGGATGTAGGATGTAGAGATTAAACACACACAACTCTATGCCATAGTAAGTAATTTCTCTATGCAGTTGCTGACCCAAAGGGGAATTTAAAAAAAAAAAAATAAGAGGTCCACGCGTAAGGAGAAAGTGCTAAGTTGTTTCAGCATTCTGCTGAGTTTTGGGTTGCTGATGGAGGAGAAAAATCAGCCATTGTTAGGTGCAGAGTAAGGCGCGTGTGTTCTCATCGAAGAAGTGAAGAATTTGAACTCCCGTTTCGGCTTTGGGGACAACTGTAGTAAAAAAAGGGAAGAAACCTAACACGTAACTTCAAAAGATAGCAGGGTTTGAGGCGCCTGGGTAGCTCAGCCAGTTACGCATCCGACTCTTGATTTCAGGGTTGTGGGATTGGGCTCTGCAGGGTCTGGTTGGGGTTCTCTCTCCCCCACTCTCTGCCCCTCCCTCTAGTTGCTCTCAGAGTAAATAAATTAAAATCTTTTAAAAACAAGTAAGAAAAAAAAAAACCCCAACAGGATGGAGAGAACATTTCATCTGCACCCGACACGCGCCACCCTGACCTGCCCCGACAGCATCGCCCTTCTGGACCCGGAGCAGGACGAAGCCCGATGCCTGCAGAGAGCATCTCCCATCATTTCTACCACTGCCTTTGGGAGCGCCGTTCCGAGGGCTGGAGTGGGCCCTGCCTGCCGCCTGCAGGGACTGCCAGGGGTCAGAGAAGGTGGTGCCAGCCCCGGGCGGGGCTCCCCGGGAGCCGGAGGGTGGCAGAGCCAGGAAAGGGCACATCTAGGGTCCCGTGTGGATCCCGCTTTGCTGCGGGTGAGATGGAGTTCGGGACAGACAGGGGCTTCCCCAGGCCCTCCCCTGGTGAACCCCACGGGGGGCCAGCACCCCGTGATTGTCTCCGACACCCAGAGAGGCACGGAGGTCTCGTCCACATAATCCCCGAGCCGCGATGTGCCGGGCGCCGTGAACCACTTTTCCAAGTCATCCTCCTGCAGAGGGAGCGACTGGAGGGTCTGAACATATGTGGCGGCGCGCAGCCTCTTATTTTTAAGGCATCGTGTGCTATGTTTATACTCCCCCGAAACACTGCCAAGGGAGTCCACGAAGAAAAACAAGTCCGCGGCGGCCCTCGGCAATGCGGGCCTCCGCGTGTATGAGACGGGCTGTCCCCGCACCCCGCCAGCAACCCGGACTCCGAGGCGGGGGTCATAAATGAAGTCATTGCAAAGGATACCAGCACTTTTGTGTTGTTGTTTTTTTTTTTTCTTAAAAAGGTCACAAGTGGCTTTTAACTGCAAACGCCCCATTCTTACTCCCCACTACCGTGTACGTGCGTGTGTGTGTGCATGTCACAGCTCACCGGCAACCTTGTTCTTAGCGAGCGAGCAACTCAGAGCTCTGCTGGGGAAGAGCCGGCCTTGCTCACGGCCTGGCACGGCAAGTTCCGGAGCCGATCCGGGCTGTGGTGATGTGCAGGGCCGTCCTGGAGGAGGGGGACGGAGAGCATCCGTGGGGGCAGAGCCAGCACGGAGGAGGGCAGGAGGCCAAAAGGAGCGCGCGGACGGATCAAGAAGTTCCTCACAGTCATGAAAAGGCTGATCCCCCGGTGTGAGCCAGGCCCCCTGGAGAGGAGGTCCCCACCCCAACCTCGGACTTGCGAGGGTCATCCTGGGCTGCCGCTTCATAAGGACACTCCCTCACGGGCAGGGTGCCAAGGTGAAAGGGGACGGGGAAGGACGTGCAGCCTCCCATCTGTAGGGGCTTTCATCCCTGTTCTAGAAACTTCTGGCCTGTCCAGGAGGTGTGCCCTAGGGGACCTGCAGCCAGCTCCCATTTCCTCCACATTCCCCTTGGCCCTGACAATCCTGAGCTCTCGCGGGATTCCCGCGGAGGCGAACAGCCGTGGTATGTATCAATTTATTTTCACTCAAAACATCCTTCCTGGGACCATCCCAGGGAGCTGAGCGGACTATTTTCTAACTAAGGCCCTGGCATTGTCTAGGAATGTTTTCAGGACTAAGCAAATTGCTAAAGCAAACATCTTATTTTTATCTGCTAGGCCAGCCAAGCACTGTAGCGACATTTCCCCGACAGGACTTGCAGCGGAACTGCCCCCTCTGGCGGACCCAGCTGCTGCGGCCACGCGGGCCAGGGAGAAGGCTCTCGCTCTGCACACGGGGGTGGGGCACCCACACGGTCCCTGGAGTGGTTTCTGCTTCAGGAAGGAGGGAAAGTGGGGTGTGGTGGCCCTTCCTTCTCCTCCCCACTGCCAGCTCCAAGGCACAGGCAAGGTTTGACACCAACCACCACTGTCTTCAGCTCTGCTGGAAATGACACACCCAGTCCTTACTGGAAGGACCCAGAACTCGGCCACCAGGTGACAGAGCACAGGCCTGGAAGAGCCAAGCAGGGAGGCCCCAAGTTGGGGCAGGGGGGCAGAGAGCCGTGATGGGCCCACCTGGGTCCCTGCACACATCACTGCCAGGCTATCGGCCCCCACTCAGAATGACAAAGCTGAGGCCCAGAGCAGAGCAAAACCCACTCAAGGCGACGGCGGTGGTGTGTGTGGACAGTCACCGGCATCTGGGACAGCACCTCTGCGGGGGCTCATTGCACAGGACCGAGTACATTTGTAATGCTGTCTGCAAAGCAGGTTGGGGAGGGGGCCGCTGAGGCCCCGAGTCTACACCCCTCACCTCTAGAGAATTAGAAAGGCCACCCTGGACCGGGGTGGGGAGGGGGCACCGGAGTGGCTTATAAAGGTCACAAATTGTTGCACTTTCTTTAGGCATGATATTTCTACACGGAGTCCTGATCTTTCAGGAATATAAACCGCAGTGTTTACCAAGGCAACGAAATGACGGCTAGGATTCGCTTTAGGACAGCCCAGCGGGACGTGCGGGGGGTGCACACGCAACGAGAGCGGCCGTCGCGGAGTGGCCGAGCTGGCTGACGGCGGCGTGGGCGTTCAGGACACAGTTTTCTCTGCTTTTGCAGATTTTGAAGTGTGTGTGTGTGTGTGTGTGTGTGTGTGTGTGTGTGTTTTAAGCTCCCCTTCTGTAAAATGGGGACGGTGTCCTCTACTCGGCAGAGCTGCCGCGGGCATCACAGGCAGAGGCCGGCTCCCCATACACGGGGGGCCGCAGGGGGCATCATCCCTGATGGGGAGCACTGGGCCCCCTGCAGCTTCCTGGGGAGGCCCGGAGGGAGGCTGCATGAGCACAGCTGTGCTCAGGTGATGGTTCTGGGGTCCCACACCATGGGCCGGGACCCCTACAAGGAGGACAGGGGCTCAAAGGTGGCCTCCCATAGCAGCACTGGACCCACCACCGGCCCCACACAAACCCATGGTGGCTGAAGCAAGAAAAAAACAATGAGCAAGTGATCACATCCTCCTCCTCCTTTCAAAGAGATCCGGAAAGCTAATTACGCAGTTTCTCCGAGCACATCTTCATTTCCGATGTGGAACCAGCATGCTAGTGGGGACAACATCATACTCAGAAAACTCGGGGGGGCCTGGGTGGCTCAGTGGGTTAAGCTGCTGCCTTCGGCTCAGGTCATGATCTCAGGGTCCTGGGATCGAGTCCCATATCGGGCTGTCTGCTCAGCGGGGAGCCTGCTTCCCCCTCTCTCTCTGCCTGCCTCTCTGCCTACTTGTGATCTCTCTCTGTCAAATAAATAAAATCTTAAAAAAAAAAAAAAAAAAAAAAGAAAAGAAAACTCGGAGAATTTGTTAATCTGGAGGCCACAAGTCTGCACGTTACACATACCCCACGAGGCTCTTCACGTGCCGATGGGGTGCAAACATCTGCTCCCAGCCTGGTTTTGGCCCGGGAGGAAGCAGCGAGAGAGGACAGGCTGTGCGAGCCAGCACCCGACCCCCCACATCCCCTGTGGGCCTTCCCCACTCCGCTCTTGCTGCGGCAAAACTACCATACTCCTCTCGACGTGCACAAAACCAGGGTGAAATTCTAGGCCTCTGGCTCCCCGCCAAGAGTTAACAATTAATTGCCACATAAAATTGCTGATTCCTACCAAATGAAGCTCTACGATTTATCAACTCGAGGACGGCGCAAACTCAATAGCGGTTTAAGTCTGTCACCTGAGTTATTGCCGTGTTTGGCATCGGTGACAGCTTTACTGGGAATGGAAGTTCTGCAAATTCATTCATGGAGCACAAACTTCCCGAGTAAACCAAGGCAGCACGTGGACCCACTGCAGGCCCCCAGGTCTGTCACCCCAGTTCTCAAGGCCGGACAGTGTGTGGAGGACAAAGTGTCCCTAACCCTGGCCTGGGGTGGGGCCCTGGGATGTGCACCTGCAGCAGAGTCACACACCCCACTCCTATAGCATCACTGTGCAGTGTTGCCCTCAGACACCCCAAACTTTAGAGCTCGCTGTAATTTAATATCCATCTCCACCTTCCTGTAGGAACCCAGTGATTTAAAATGCATTAAAAAAAAAAAAATCACCGTCGACTGCTTTTTTATTTCCATCCAGAGCCATGAATTTATCAACAACTTGCATGGTCCAGCAATTAGATGGAGCCCAACTCTGTGAAAGCCACACGTTATCGACCAAGGGCAGGCCCTGCCACACGTTCAAGGGCAGAAGACACCTTGTGCGAGCGGAAGACTTTGCCTGGGATGCTCACCGCTCAGTTGGCTGCTTTGGTTTTCCTGACCCTCATCCTGTGCGGCTGGGACAGTGGTGGGCTGGTGTTTGCTGAACTTGCAATGGGTGGGGCACGGACAGGTAAGTTTCCTTCCGGTCTATCCATCAGGGGAACAGGCAAGCACTTCTTCCAAACTCCCCAAATTCAGGCTTTGGGAGGGAAACCAACTTTGGGGGCATGCTTGGGAGAGAAGCGCTCCCCCCACCCCCATGCTCGAAGTAAGCACTGGAGGGTCACGGATCCGTCTTCAAAGCATGGGAGCTCAGGGGCACCTGGGTGGCTCAGGCGGCTGAGTGTCTGACTTTCAGTTTCGACTGTTGGGTTTGGCTCAGGTCACAATCTCAGGGTGGTGGGATCCAGCCCCACCATATGTTCAGCGGAGAAGTCTGCTTGAGAATCTCTTGCTCCCTCTGCCTGTGGCCCGCCCCACACTGCACATTCAGGCGGGTGCACATGTGTGCTCCCTCTCTCTCCCAAATAAACAAAATCTTCAAAAAAAGGTAGAGCTCCAACCCTCAAGGGAGGAGCACCCCAACGTAAATGGAGAACCTGAAACAAAAAGACAGAAACCAGTTTCTTGAAAACCAGAGAGGGTATTAGTATATCCAGCTGGCTGATTTCTCCTCATTTCCGGCCACTCCAATGTGTCTTTTGTCACCTTGGACCCCTCCCTGCCCCAGGAGAGAGGAAGTGGGGATGCAGCCTGAGGTCTGCGGTCAAGGTCACAGAAAGACAGAAGAATGAAACCTTTCTGGTTTGGTTACTTAGTTCAAAGCCAGTTTTGTTCTCTTCTTCTTTCTTAGCCAAGTTCTGCATACTTCGGGTTTGAGTTTCACCAGAGTGTCCCTACCTCGCTAGTTTTACTCCTTAATGAAGCAGAGCCATTCTCCAATGATTATCTGAAGGACCGCCCCCAGGTAAGTTCTCTGGCTTCAGGGCCAACGGAAAGCAGCCTGAGCTGGCAAGCAAATGTCCGGCACCGGCATTCGCAGCTAGCCTGTCCCCACTGCTGGGACAGGAACCCAGCCTCCATGTGAGCTGTGGTTCACTCAGGACGCGGCTTCACAGAACACCCAGAGAGCTCACCAGTTTAGCTGCTGGGGCTGGGGGGTGGGGGTGGGAATCCAGCTCCTGTTAACACAAAGAAAACTCACATGGAAAGCCACTCTCCCCACCATGAGCTAGGATCTGGAATGTTCTTTGACTCAAGGTTCTGACCCTTCCAGAAAGGCCATGCCAGCATCAGAACCCAAAGGGAAGTCCCATGACTGTGGGACTCTGCCTGAGCTCAAAACCCAGTAAGGGCGACGAGCCCCGTTGGCATGACAACACACTATGCTATATATTCAGAGCTTATACGCTTCTCTGCGGGCATAAGAACACTTTTCTTTTTAAGTTTTTTAACAACCCAGGGGAGGGTCAACAGTTTAATTCAACTTATGCCTGGCTATTAAGTAACTCCAGCAAACGACAGGAGGTGGAGAGGAACCTCGGCCACGAGGCCACTGGTGTCACTGTTCTCCAGAATGCCCCTGGGGACTGGGAGATGTGGGGCAGGGCTGCGGAGAGGGTGGTGGCATGGGATCTGCTTCAAGGATGTGGGAGCAGCGAAACGGTGAGTCCACACCCCTGCGCAGCCAGCCGCCCTCACCCCGGCTTTACTTCTATGGGTCTCTGAGCTGGGTACTAAGTGGGGGACCCAGAGACAGCTGGAGGAGGAGTCCACAGCCAGGCTGGCTGGATCTGGCCAACCCCGAGGGAAACCGAATCCTCCCAAGGTCTAAGACTCAGTTAACAAGCGTTCAGTCTCCATTTGAGAACAGGGATGTTCATTTCCCTCTTCTAGGTGTTTGGACCCACCCGGCTTGTTACAGAAGGTGGCTTGTTACAGAAGGTTGTAAAAAAGCGAAACAAAACGGGGTGGGGGATGTTCTGTCATGCACCTGACTCTGAGCACTGGGCTGTCCAGCGGTGTGGAGTGAGCTGCCCTCGAGCGTGCCACCGGCCAACAGCCGAACCACAGCAGGTGAGGTCAGGCTCTGGAGGCAAGCGAGCTACTGGATGGCAGGACCCACAGCGCAGGCTAAAAACCTTCAGGCCAGAATGCTCCTCCGCCTTCCCAATTGCTCAGTGCACAGCCGGTGCTGCGTGGGATCAGGAGATGAACGGAGGGGCAGGCAGGGCTCCCTGCCTTTGGGGTGCAGTTTTCACAGGGGAGGCAGATGCATGGACAGGCACTAGAAAGCGGCCAGGAAATGCAGACAATCTCGGGCGCACGGCTTCTGTCCCCGTCCCGCATCCCTCTGTCCCGCGATGCAAGGTCTGAGTGCCGCGTGCGCGCTGGGAGGACGGAGCGCAGACGCGGAATGTAAAATTCCAGCTCGGCCACTGAGCCGGAGCGCGGTGCAACCTGCCACCTCAGCCCTCCGCACCTTGGTTCCTTATCCATAAACGAACTACCAGGATTTCTAAAATATAAGAAGGGTCCGGCATACGGTCACCCTTAGTAACGGCTCACAATACAACTCAGGGGGACCCAAAGAGACTGCACAACGCCCAGAGGAGGCTGGTGGTGCCTGGGGACAGCGCCTGCGGTGGAGAAGCAGGGACTTGCCTCCACGGTCTTGCCAGCTCCCCCGGAGACGTCTGCAGTAACGGAACATAAGCAGCCCCACTGACTCCCGGAGTCCCCAGACCCAGGGCAGGGATGAGTCCACGCCAAGGTCTGAGGGAGAGAACCTCACAGCCTCGGTCCAGCAACGAAATGGGGCCACTCCTCAGGGCTGGCAAGAGTCTTGCCCTTCGTCACTTAGAGACCACAGACGATGGCTTCCGTGTAACCCATAACCTGGTTTAATCATGAGAAAACCATGCGACCAACAGAGGGATGGCTCCACAAAACCCACGAATGTGTGCAGATGTCAAAGGCACGAAGGGCTGGTGCAGACAGGCCGAGTATACGTAATGTGGTATCTGGAGGGAACCCGGGGACAGGAGAGAAAAAAAAAAGCATCGGATGATCTGTGTAAGAGGTGGACAATAACGTTAATATTGGTTCGCTGATTGCAACTGATGTACCACGCGAATGTAAAATGCTAGGAACAGGGAACCTGGGCACAGAATAACTGGAAGTCCATGCTACTTTCTCAGCTTACCCGTACATCTGAAAGTGTTCTAAAGTCAACCAATCAATCTATTTAGAAAGAAGAATTGCTTCGCTAAGTGCCATTTCTCAAACTTCTTGCCACTTCCACACTCAGCCCCTTGTAGCTACCAAAAGATGGTGTACGTGTCCTAAAACACGATGTGCTCCAGGGAGGGGTGCTAAGTTGCTTTCCCTGGCCCTGGGCTCTGGGGCCCCACCTCTAGCCGCCAAGGGCAGGGTCAGCCCCTGGGAGCCACTGAGTTACAGACCCCAGAAGGGTCTGATTGGTGCCCAGCTGGGGCCCCCAAACTCCTTGGCACGCGTCACTGCCCACTTCCTCCGTAGGCATCAGTCCTGCTACTACGAACAACCAGGTGTATCTCCTCCCCCAGGCTGGAGGGTCCAACAAGAAACTAGAAAGCCAAATGAGGATGATGACGGTCTCAAGGTCAGTCCTATCGCATGGCAGCAGCTCCCATCCATCCAACTGCAGGGGATCTGAAAAGCGTTAGGGCAGAGGCAGGATCCTGCCACTCCCATGGCATGTGGATGACAAATCTGTCCTGTCCACAAATGTCCACTGAGCCCCTGATGGATATAGACAAAAAGCACAGAAGGACACTGTCCCCAAATTCAAGGATCTGAAATTTCATCTGCATTAAAAGAACAGCAGTTATATACAGAGGGAATAGCATATACCAAAGGCGAAGTTATTTTGCACTTTATTATAACCCTAAACCCATTTCCCTCAAAAGAGTAAGTTGTAAAAATCTAAGATGCCAAGAAAATGTTATCTACGTTTTGGATAACTAAGGTTTAGCGACTGATGAAAAGCCGAGTATTTCCTCCTAAAAGACAGGCTAC
Source organism: Mustela nivalis (assembly GCF_964662115.1). Lineage (NCBI taxonomy): Eukaryota > Metazoa > Chordata > Mammalia > Carnivora > Mustelidae > Mustela > Mustela nivalis. Next base: position 180,418,723 of record NC_139021.1, read on the forward strand.
AGGTTTCCATGGAGCATGAAGCACAGGGAGCAGCCAAGCCACCAAGCCACGGAAGGGTCTGTAACGCCCCTGCAGGCAGCACTGGGGATATGCGGAGGACAGGCCCCGACAGCGTCGATGCCCTGGCCGACTACTGTCCTGGTTCCTCGCACACAGAGGCTGAGCTGGATTATTACCAGCAGCTGCCACAGAGAGGGGTTTCTGAGCCGCTGCTGTTGGACCCCGAGTGCTGGGCCCTGAAGAGGCAATGTGGGACTAGGAAGGTTTAGAAGGTGTTTACTGCACCCCCAACTCCCTCACACCTTGGAGGCCAGGCTCACGTGGCCCAGCAAGGTCGGGGCCCTGGCATCTCCAATGGGGCTGCTTTGGTGGTCCCTGCGACATCCAGGCCCTCCTTGGCAAACACCAGCAAAAACAATGTCTCCCTCTGCATGAGGCCTATGGTCCCCTGTGGACCCCACTGCTTGACCCTACAGAACTCAATTCTGTCTCTCTGATCCCCCAACTCCTGATCAGGGAGACCAGCCCCCAGAATGAAATGCAGGGATGGCCACGAAGGGTCCGGACAGAGCAGGTGCCTGCCGTCCTCCCAACAAAACAGCCCCAGGATCAGGCCCTCCCAGCCCAGTGGGGCCGTGACCAGCCACCAGCTCCCAGCCATCCAGGCCCTTCTGCTGACAACACCCACACTGCGCGGCAGCAACACCGAGGTGCTGGGTGGCATTAACTCTGAAATCAGAATGGGGAAAGTCTAATCTATACAACACCCTGAACAATGAGCTTTGCCCAGCATGCCCGTGCTCAAAAGTTTCCATTTAGGTAAGTTTATTTTCCAGCACAAAATTCCTAAGCCCGGACATGGTCCCCTTCTGTTTGTTTTGCTATTTAATCAGGAAATGGGAGACTCTGTGGACCAAATCCCTTTTTTGACAGAGGTTCTCAGAAGAGAATCCTTTGTCACTTGCCTTCTTCTGACAACCCCCAGCCCGGCTGCATATAAACCAGAGGCGGAGTATCTCCTTTATTACAGCGTGCGCGCGCACACACGCACGCACACACACACGCACGCACGCACACACACGAAGGAACTGCATAACACAGAAAGATGGAAAGTTACCCTCTCTAAATAAAACTATGTGGACTTTAGGGGACAATAAGGTATAATATTGATTCATTAACTGTAACAAATATATTCACGGAGGATATACACAATATAAAAACTGGGTGCAGAGCATACCAGAATGAACCTTTGTATTATCTTCTCAATTGTTTTCATAAATCTAAACCTGTTCTAAAATGTGAATGTAAAATAGACGGAAAAAATGTAAATGCTAGGGTAAACGCGACCCGCTGTTCCCAAAGCTGCGTTCCCGTAAAGAACAGGTCCCCTGATGCTGGTAAGGGGCTGGTCCCACCCCTTGCTCTGTGTTTGAGCCATCTTCCATCAGCATCGAGAGGCTTCTGTGGGCCTGGGCCTGCGTCAGCCTACTACGCCCAGGATGGCACCCGCCTCCGCTGAGGGGTGGACAGGCCACACAGCAGCGGTCAGGCTCATGAAGCCCAGGTGAGGGGGCCTGGGGTGGGGGGCCCTCCATAAACCTGGGGGCTTGCTGAAGGCGGCCACCAGACGAGCGGGCCAACCAAGGCTTCGGGGCATGAATGGAAACACAAGGATCTAAGCGCAGAACAGCACGGACGGAGGAAGTGGTAAAGGCCGCGAACAAATCGGTCATTTGTGCAGTGAGCGTGAGCTGATGTGGAACAGGAAATTAATCCAGCATGCTCAAGAGTCGCAGTCCGATTCTTGGAACCAGGCAGGGGGGAACCCACCCCAGAAGTGAAGTAAGACCAGAAACAGGGCAGTAAAAACTCACGAGACTCAAATTAAAACAGAGCTAATGGCCAGGACCGCCGGCCAGGGAGCCGAGGACGGAGCCAGCAGCCAGGCTCTAAAGAGCTCTTCGAGAAGCAAGGCTCACTAGAGCCAGGAGGCAAAGAATGGCAAATAAAATCTGTGACAGATTACACGATAAATCTCCGAAACCAGAGCGAACAGTCCAATATTTTTCCAATAACTTTTCCTTCAACAACAAAACGATTAGCAAAAATCTACTTCGTAGATACCCAGAAATGGATAGTCCGCTGCCAAATGCTTCCCAAACAGATAGACACCACACCTTTGCAAAGATGTCTACCAAATGCTGTGCCTTCAGAAACACAGAGAGCGAGCAGGAAGCGGAGTCTGGCAATGCTTACGGAGGAAGACGAGCCAAAGCGGTCGGCTGCATACAGATGCAGAAGTCGGCGCATTTGGCGGGAGACAAGAGGTCAGGACAGGCACCTCCCCTCCACGCTCGGAGGGTGGTCGGCTGGGGCCTGAAATGTCCACCCTCCTCAAGGCCTGGCCAGATATGTGACCCCAGGACAGAAGTCAACTGGCCAGGGGTGGGGGCTGGGAAGATGTCTAAAGCAAAGTCAGATACGAATTTCCAAATCCACTGCACACCAGCCTTCCAATTCCACTCCTTGTGGTATGTAAGGGAGAGCCGTCCCCCCATTCCAACCCCCTCCGGCTGCCAAAGGGAGCTGCTGGTACCCCAAGTGACTGTCTGGATGTCTCTGGAGGGGACACAACAGAGCAGACCACTGGGTGGCAGGGGTCACTCCCACCTGGACTTTCAGGGTCTGAGAATGCAAATCAATTAAAAAAAAAAAAGCCAGTCCTGGATTCGGTAGATCCTCCTGGACATGTGCTCTGGGGCTAATTATCTCACAAGCAAGGCCCCAAATCATTAACAAAAACATTGATTACAGTTTTGGCAATCATTCCTTAAGCCACTACTTAGACTGCCGGATGCACTAGAGAGAGATACGACAGAATGGCAAGCAGCTGAGATCCCACCTCCAGAGCCCGAGAACACTGCGTCAGAAAGAGAACGCAGCCCTGGCGGTTCCAGAGGGGCTGGCCCAGTCCTCACATGCAAACCCTGACACAGAAACCATCCTGAGGCTTCCTTCCGGGTTCTGCGATTCCAGGGGCCACCGTGTAAATTTCCTGGTGAGTTTTTCTTCCTAACCTCTATGCTGGTGGTGTCCACGGAGCAGCTCAGAAGCATCTGATTCTTCAACAGCTCCCACACCTCTTTCAGACAGGCTCTTTACATAAAATGAACCTATTAATGGGACCAGGAACCATATTTTATGTGGCAAACAATTTTCCGTGGTAAATCAGCTACCTCGATCCATACATTGGCTCCTCAACATTATGGCTAAGGTAGGTTTTCCTAGAAGAAAAATAAAAATCACGTTTCTTTGAGAATACAGATCCATTGCGGTTTGTCCTACACAAGGGCTAAGCCTCTGCGCTTGCTGCTGTGGCACAGGGGTCCACAGGTGGCGGGGACATGGAGGTGAGCTGAGGTCAACTCTGTGCAGCCAGAGCCGGGCACCGCGCTGGAGGCTGTGCTTACACCCCCATGGTTTACATGTAGAAACAGCCTCTGGAGCTTTCAGGGACCTGCCTGACGGATCGGGATTCCAGCCGGAGTCTCCTGGACCCCAGTCCTCAAACTTGTCCAACACCCCAGGATGCTGAGGACCCCACGAGCTACTTGAGGCTTCCTCAAGGCTGGCACTGTGGGCATTTGGCCAGGGAATTCTTTGGGGGGCGGGGGGTTGCTGATCTGTGCCTCGTGGGCTACACAGCGTCCCTGGCCTCCGCCCATTAGATTCCAGCAGCACCCCCCACCCAAATGTAAAAAATGTCTCCAGGCCTTCCACAATTCCCATGACTCGGGGTTGGTGGTGGTGGGGGCGGTTGTCTGCAAAATCCTGGGTGGAGAGCTGCCAGAGACCCTGGCACCAGTCCTTTTCACCAGGGCATAGGACAACAGTTAGCAGGCAACGTGGAGACTGATGCCTGACGCTCAGTTCACATGTAGCCAGAAGGACCAGACTTTCCCACCAAGCAGAAGTCTGGTCTAGTCCTTTCAGCCAGGACCTCTCAGGACAAGGTGGAATGAGCCCCCTTGGGTCTGAGAACCTCTTAGGACCATGGATGTGCAAGGCACCACCAACCACAGGCCCTTGGCATGAGACTGGTGGGGATGTTGGGCTAGGATGGCACCCGGCTAGAAATAAGGGACCTTCTCCTAATTATCACTGTTTTTAGGCTACAGAAAATTTTGGCCTGATCATCATTTGGCCTTAAAATGCATTACATAAAAATCCACGTGTATTTTTAATGTCAATGATCTAGTGACGTCTACTATTCTGCCAAACTTTTCACCGAGGTGATGAGCTTTCTTTCCAATAGTTACTGGAAAACAAGTTCGGCACTGTTCATACAGTCTGTGAGATCCTGCTTTGTCCCAGACTGAGGAAAAGGACATCTCTTCTGCTGGTGATTCTGGAGCCTGTAAGCAGCCTGGGGTCAGCCTGTGTCCGCTGTCATGGGACAGTGGGCAAGGAGCTGGGGGCTGGTGTCTGGGGTACGGTCTTAAGGCCATGTCCACCATTTGGGAGACCAAGCCTCGATTCACAGGGGCCACCTGTGAATCCTGCAAAAGGGAGCTAGGAATGTAACAGCTCCCCCCAAACATTTCCCTCATGGCGGATCACTACGAATCTTAAGGAAAAGGGCCATTTGGCCAATAGTTTAAATCCATGTACCTCATGGTTTAGATGCTTTTCTATCCCTGAAAATAAGGCACACACCTCAGGCTTCAGTTTTCTCACCTAGAAAACAACCAGGGGCTTCCAGAAGCTTCCTTCCAACCTCACGTTGCGACCTTTCAAACCTGAGGGCCACGTCATAGTTCTGAATCTTGGAGAAATAAACCAAGAGCTAGAAGAACAAGCTTAAGGCACCATTTCTTTTTATTTCCAGACAATTTCTTGAGATAATATTCTGTGTAACTCAGAGTCAAAAGTTGCTCTTCTTGGGGGAAGGGAGGGTGGCATAGGGAAGAGTTTTGCAGTTTTAAGGCTGTAATTGTCACAGACCGAAGCAGCGGACCCCACAAACACACCACAGGCCAGTGGAGCCGCGTGGTTCCGCTCCAAACATGGTGTTCCCGCGCGGAACGTGGCAGAACCACCAAGAAGACAAGGGGCTCCATCCATACAAACCATCAGCCAGAGGCGATCTGGGGTCTTGCTAACAATGACCCAGCAAGTGGCCTAAAGACCACGGTGAGCACTGCCCTCTGGACACCCGTGCAGTAGGACCAACCGAATGTGCACAGTGAAACACGGCAGTTGTCCCTTCCGGGGAACTCCCACTCCTCGAAGCAGGGGCACAGCCCCCGGCCCTGGCCCTTCCAGGTACGGACTGGCTCGTGCGTCTGTCAGCCAGTGGCTCTTCCCCGTCGGCTGCTCAGGGGCGTCACCAGGTGGGCTGTCACAGCCACACTCGCGGTGCTGCCCCAACCGGACATGCCTCTCAGCCGGGGGTGGTCCAAGGTGACGGAGTCCCAAATGCTCTTCAGCAGGAGGACGAGCAAACTGAAGCAGATCCAGACAACGGGACATTACAGAGCAGTGGAAAAAACTCAACCACGTTCACACAGAACACAGATGACTCCACCCAGCGCCAGACACAAAAGTCACAAACAGGAGGGTTCCATTTTTAAGTGAAAAACAGGTAAAGGTAACCTAAGGTAAGTCCAAATTGTAGCTTTGAGGAGGGGGATGGAGGGTGGGAGGGTCCGAGCCTGCCCTGGGGGGACCCACAGCGTACTTGCTGCGTGAACTCATCGTGCTGTGCGCTGTTCTGGCTGTATATTCTATTTTCATTAAAAAATTTATGTAAAGATTTTTATTTATTTATTTGACAGAGATCACAAGTAGGCAGAGAGGCAGGCAGAGAGAGGAGGAAGCAGGCTCCCCGCTGAACAGAGAGCCCCATGCGGGTCTCGATCCCAGGACGCTTTAACGCACTGAGCCACCCAGGTGCCTGATTTTCATTAAAATTTTAAAAGACGATAAAGCAGCCCAAGTCTCGCGCCCCTCATTCCAGAGACTCCCTCCTTCCCTGAGATAATTTCCTTCGCGCTTTCCTGACCGCAGGACAGTCCCCGAAGGGCAGCTCTCGGGGGACCAACGGGAGGAGACCCGGGCTCGCTGCAGACATCCCAGGCTTCCATTCCTCTGCACCCTGTGTCCATCCTCTAGACACCATCCCCCAACACTGGAGGCGGCACCCACTGCCGGACCACGTCCCACCCCCTCACCCCCACGCCAGCCCGGACCTACAAGGAACCTGAGCACGTGTGTCCTAGACTCCAACATGACAGGACAGGCCATGCCATGCCCGCTCCTGAGGGCCCACAGTGTGTGTGTAGCCTCTGGGGAGAGCAGCACTCGTGGGTTCCAGCAAGAACAGCTTCACCCAGCCTGAGAGTCGGCCCCTCTTCCTGGTATGGAAGGTCTGGAAGGCTCAGTTCTGAGCCAGATGGCCACCCCTCTCTCTGCCCTCTTCCTGGGAACTCGACACCCTGCCCTTCCTTGGCCCTCCACTCACCCCTCCTTCCAGCACCTTCTAAACCCCCGCAGAAGAAACACATGGAGCGGAGAGGCAGAGCCTGACCCCACAGGGCACGAGCTCACCTCCACAGGCCCTCCAGCCCATGGGACCTCAACGACCCACCTGGCACAGAGGAACCTCCCCAAACCGAAAGCCAGCCAGGTCAGCCCTGCCTCGAGCCAGCGAGGAAAAAGAGAAACGGGGCTGTAGCCAGGGTTACGGGTTTTGCATCCACGCTGGCCAGAGGCTGCTCATTTCTCAGGAACTGCCTACGGATTTCCAGATTTCTTCCCAGGAGAGTCAGAACCGTCCAGAAAGGTTTCTTCCTTCCCAGACCCTCTCTTCATCCTTTCCCCTTTAAACTGCCACTTCTGCCAAGAATCATCTGTCTTGCTGCTTCCTGCTGCTCCATTAATTACAATAACAAGAAATAACCCCGCGGTGATGTCACCCAAACTTTTACTTCCTCTACTGAACGAAGAACAGGTCAGCCCAGCGGCTGAGGCCAGCTGCGTCACGGCTCCATTTTGGAAAGAAAGAAAAAAAAAAACACAACCCAGGGCTGTTGCACTCTACGAAAGCCTTCAATGTTTACAGAGCACTCACCCCAAAGGTTTTATAAGCTAAATAAAAATAAAGTGTGTGTCAGGCCCAGCTACCACCAAAATGTAGCTATTGTAAGGGGGAAAACAAGCCATCGATTGTGAAAAGGCTCTGAGCATAGGTTTATTATGCATAAAGAAAAGCCACATTTTCAAGATGCACGTTAATGAGCTGGAGGGTGTAAAGTATACCCAGTGTTTCCAGCACATGCAGGCCGAGTTGAGGTTTGAACTGGTTGTTTCTGGCCTCTGCAGGGATACCGAGGCACCCGCGGGTGACCGCAGGACAGTGGGAAAGGAGAGGGACAGACATGGAGCCGGTGTAGGAAGCACCACCTGCTGGGGGCTCCGAGCTCTACGGGACCGCAGGACAGTTCCTCGTCCCCTTCACAAGACCCAGCGGGCAACACTGTGGGCACCCTGAATTTTCAGAAGGGTTCAAAGAATCGAGGTGTGTCCCGCGACACATGGGGAGTCAAGTTCTGTACTTAGGATTTCCGACAAGGGCAGCTCTCGGGGGACCAACGGGAGGAGACCCGGGCTCGCAGCAGACATCCCAGGCTTCCATTCCTCTGCACCCTGTGTCCCGCCCTGGTCACCCTCAGTCCCGGGGGGCCACCACCTGGAACCTCTTCTGGGTCCTCAACACTTGGCATCAAGGTTTCCTTGGGTGACCGTTTCCAGGGCCAAGTCTGCACCTGAACCCAGGGGCCAGCCCAGCGTGGATGGGTTGCGGTGAGAGGGACGGCGGCCCTGATGCCACGTGTTCCCCAGCCCACAGGGGAAGACACACTCAGACCTCAGCACAACTCCCACAAGAGAAAAAGAAACAAGCTTCCTTGCGGGAGGCCACAAGTGGGCTTGGGTATTAAGAGCAGTCAAGGAAGCTTCTAGAAATCATTTTTCTTTTTCTCTTTCAAGATTTTATTTATTTATTTGACAGAGACACGGCGAGAGAGGAAACACGAGCAGGGGGAGTAGGAGAGAGAGAAGCAGGTTTCCTGCCGAGCAAGGAGCCCATGTGGGGCTCAATCCCAGGACTCTGGGATCACAAACTGAGCTGAAGGCAGATGCCCAATGACTGAGCCACCCAGGTGCCCCTAGGAATCATTTCTTACTGCAATAATAATTGGACCCAAATACTGCCCAAGATTTTGGGGGGGGGGGGGGGAGGCACGAGGGGGAGTGGTCCTTGGTCTGCCCGTGGCCAGGTCTTCTCAATTATTTGCAGCAGAACCCTGATGTGTTCCTGAGGACACCCCATTGCCCGGAGCTAGATGTTCTGTGGCCACCCTAAGACATTTCCCACTTCCACAGCTACATTAACCCTATCCTGGCCAGGTCCTGACAAGCTCTAGCAGGGTCCATTCCAAGAACCCGGGAGAAGTACTCAGGAGACACGAAGGCAGGACAGGCGGCGGGCAGTGCGTTCCTCCTGGGGGCAGCACTAGTGTTCATCCAGGAGGGAGAACCCAGGAGCATTTCTTCAGATACCCTGGGTACCAGTGTCTCCCCACAACTTAATCTGACCCTCCCAAGGAGAATGTTCTTTTTTCCTCGAACTCTGTTTTCCTCACCATGGATCACGGCCAGATCACTCCTTCGAGGCCAATCAGCAAACGGGGGGAGAAGCACCCCAAGCCCTAGCCCTTGGTGAGTCTGAGTTTCTCCGCCATCCACAGGGAGTTTGAAAGCTGGGGGTGGGGTTGGCTGGGTGGCCTGGTCGCTTGGGCAGAGGACCTGCGTGCACAGGACTGGCCACCGCGGCGTGTGCGGCAGCCGTCACTCAGCACACGGCAGTCCTCCCACATCCGGGAGGAGGAGCACTGGAGAATATTCTTAACTGATCAGCTGATCTGCCTGCTGGACCCCCTTCCAAACCTGGGGTGCAGCCCTTCAGGGTCAAGGTCATGGTGCCCTTCAGACCCTCCTCGGATAGTTGAAGACAAACAAAAGAGTGGGCTGGTTTCAGTAAGATCTGAAGAAACAATGGGGAAAGACCGTTTTGCAACAGGCCATTATATTTAGAAAATCAGATCAAGTCCTGGCTCCAAACAGAAGGGCGGACCCCATACTAGCAGATGCCATTAATTATTAATTCTCCTGTAATGTCCCAATAAGAACCAAATGGCCCATTCCCAGAGGAAAACTTATTCTCATGACAAAAGACGACCAAAATATTTATAATGGTCGTTAATTTGAATAGAATCAGTTCCAAAATTAGGACAGCTATTTCAATGGGGAGTTTATTGACAAGGCATTTTCTCAGACGGAGGGCAGGGAGACCGACTTAGAAACCACAGGCCATCCTGTGATGGAAACCACTTCCAGTATTAAGCACTCCGTGGAGAAGTACTTGCTTCTAGTCCTTCCCTTTGATTTTCAATGTTTGGGACAGAAATTCCTATAACCATGGTTAAATGCTTCCCTGATACTGTACCTGAGCGTCTGAGTGATCCTGTCAAATATAATGTTCTTCCAAGTTAACTCTGCTGTGTACTTATGCATTTAATATCACAGCTTACTGCAAAGCGCACGAATCATTTTAACAGAGTGTGAATTTAACTACCATGAAGGCATTTTATACTCTGCTTAACTTCTCAAAGGGGCCCGTATTTTTTGGAGCAGATAAATCAAGTTTCTACATAGCTCTACTTATGGCAACAGCAGTCAAACTTCCAAAGGGAAATGCCCCCGCCACAGACCCCAAGGCTGGTTGGCTTCGGAGATAGAACACATCCATCTACACTCTCAACCAAGAAGTCCCCCCGCCGCCGCACCTGCCTCCCCACTCTCTGACCAGGGACGGGCAAGCCAACAGCACATCTGTGCCAGGGCTGGTGTGGGGGAGTGATTGGCTCCCTCCCTGCCCCTGGTCCCTGCTCCCCCGACCTCTCTGCAAGGACAGGGACTGACCACTGTTGACTTGGGAACACAGCTAACACCACAGGAGCCGACATCTGTGCTATGTTGACTGTCCTCATTAGAAACTCGATCTCCTATGATCTTTCCTAAAATGAACTCTGCTCCAATGCCAAAAAGGTCTCCAGATGCACACATTTAAAAAAAAAAAAACCACACACAGTGGGAAAAAGAAGAAACCCATGCCCATAGCAGATGAAGTCATAAATTATTGACTGGATCGAGGGAACCCTAGCCATGGGCCATCTGGAAAGGCCAGACTTGGGTCTCATGCCGTGCCCCAAAGGTCGACATGGGGGAGGCTCTGCTGGCCAGGGAGAAGCCAAAAGCAACGGCCTCCGGATTCTGGGACACGGGAGCACACTTCTGTGTGAAGACTATTCACAAATGTATCCCACCCACAGATAAATCCCCAACACTGGTCATGCCCAGGTCCATATCCAGACACGGTGTATTAGGGAGATACACAGAACCACGTACAAGATGACTTAGGGGAAAGGAAAGGAGATTGGGCCCTTAAGGATGGGCGTGCTCAATGAGAGAGACAGGTCCAAGAGGCACAAGACAGAGCAGCCAGTCTGCAGAGGCACCTGCTGGCCAAAGAAGCAGCAATCTGGGTATCCACGCGTGTAGTGACGGTAACGGGGTCTAACCCACGGAAAGAAAGAAGGGCCCCGGCGTCTTCATTAAGACTTGCATGTGATATACCAAGGGAAAGGGGAAGCTTCTCGTGAACAGTGGGAAACGCATGAACAAATGCGCGCGGCAAAAGTGATGGAGACGGGGAATGGCCAACTGGCCGCCATGGTAATAATGGACTCAGGCGAGAGTTAGGAGCGGATGTCAGGACGGGGGGTGGCAGAGTTTTAAAACCAGCAGCACCTTTACATGGTTTCCAGCACCCCCCCCGCCCCCCACGGCACTCTTGTTAATTACGGCCGGGCAAACAGAGACGTGGGCAGACCCAGTGAGTCAAGTTCCCGTCGCCAGCAGCGAGAGAGACTGGCATCACTCGGGGGCCCCCACCAGGAAGCATGGAGGAAAGGTGCCCACTGCCAAGAACGCCTGCCAGGCGCGCATCGCTTGAATCTCATCAGGAGAAAACCTGAAGCAAACCTGCGTGGAGGGCTCCGTCTATAAACTGGTCGGTTCTCCATGGACGATGGCAGGTGAATGGCGCCGACAGGGGCAGAGGACCAAGGACGCGGGGCACTCTGGCGATGACAGAGGCTATTGGGACAGCGGGCAAGATCTAGCAACGAGACAGTACGATTACCCACGGGAATTCCCCCATCGGACACCTGTGCTGATACTTAGGAAAAACTTTTTTAAACCATTAAATACTTCCCTGTTTGCATATTTGCAAGCATATTTGCAAGTCATTCTCATAGGGTTTAGGGGGAAAAAACCCAAAAAAATAAAACTCCAGTGACAGTGTGTCTGTGTGAGAGAACACAGCAGACGTGGGAAAGTATCATTCAGGGGGGTTAGGGGATGGGTAATTGGAAATTCTTGGACTTGGACCCATTCTTACCACTTTTCTGGAAGCCTGGAAATTACATCCAATAAAACGTTTACATCAGGGGCGCCTGGGTGGCTCAGTGGGTTAAAGCCTCTGCCTTTGGCTCAGGTCATGATCCCAAGGTCCTGGGATAGAGCCCCGCATTGGGCTCTCTGCTCAGCAGGGAGCCTGCTTCCCCTTCTTTCTCTGCCTGCCTCTCTGCCTACTTGTAATCTCTGTCAAATAAATAAATAAAATCTTTAAAAAAAAAAAAAGTTTACATCAATGTTTTCCCCACAGGACCTAAATCACCGCGATGTGATTTTACTGCTGTCGGAGATAAACTACCAAAAATAAAGAAGGATTCACAGCACGTCTGGGGCTTTAGGCAGAAGGACAGGTGTGGACAGAGAGAACAAGGACCCCCCAGTTTTGGTGATGAGTGAACACAAAGCCAAGAGAGGTCTCCTTGCTCTGCCGTCTGTAGACTGGGGTCCAGCAGCCCCAAATGAGCCGCGGTGTTCTGAGAAAGGCCTGAAGACATCATTAGCCAGAAAGGGCTCCCCATCTCCTGAGCGTCTCCCTTCCTTCGGTCTGAGCTGGGAGCTGGCCCATCCCCCATGCAGACGGAGGAACATCTGAACCCTGGGCCACGTCTCTGACGTGACGGTGGCATGGGAGGCCGTGGCCTTCGGGCTGCTGGAGTGTGGGCCGGACAGAAAGCGGGCATGCGGAAGATGGAACACTCAAGACGTCACCAACCCTCCGCTCAAACACCACTTCCCGCAGACGTTTCCATGGGGCCCCCAGGGAATGCCAGTAGCACTCAGGTCCCAAAGCTGAGCAGGCCCTCCCCCACCAGTGGCCCAAGGGTCTCCCTCTCTCCCCAGGGCATCAGCTCATAGGCCCAGGGCAATCATACCTTTTAAAACTCCCAAGTTCCTCAGAGGCAACTGACAGCCTCCCCCTCCCCAACGCAGCCCAAATGCTCATTCTCCGGCGAAGAGAGAAGACTGTAGATTCCCCAAAAAACGTTTTCTGTAACTAACCTCAGTGTTCCATTATTCAATTGATCCTTTTAAAAATTTTATACACCTCTTGCCTCAGGTAACATTTTCAGCTAATTGTGCCTCTCCCTCCTTGTGACCAAACAGCAGTGGCTAGGCTAGGCAATTCTGGGCACTCTAGCCCAATTCTTCACCAGTTTTCAAAGGGACAAGGCCAGCCGGCTTCAGCATTACCTTCCACTCGTCAGGTTCTTGCTGCTAGAAAGTCTTGCTCCAAAGCTACTTCTCCAAGGACAGGGCTTCCAGAAAGTCAGATCTGAGGGTTCCTTCCCCTGAGCCAGACGGGGTGGTGTCTGCCTGGGACACGGGGGAGGGAAGGAACATCTCTGCTGTAAAGACATACCAGAGGGCAGGGGTCCCTCCATCATCTCTGCATCCCACCACTTGAAGCTGAACACCGTTAGATGTTCACTGGATAGCTACAGGTAGCACTGAATACGGCTGGATGACTATCCTACCCCGAAACTGAAGGTGTCCCTCTGACACCAAATCCAGGGATGGAAGCCTAGGGGTGTTGGCACACATTCCCAACATACCTTCCCAAACTGAAGACAGCACAGCCACATTGCTCAGAAAACCCTCACAATGCAGTTTTGGGATCCAATGAGTTTCCCCAACGTGCCGGTGGGAACTTTGGCTGCACTGCGAAGCCCTGGGTCCTGCGCCAGGGACGCCAGCAGGTGGTCACAGGCCACGCATCTGGCCTCATGCTCTGACCCTTGAGTGAGGACCAGCTCTCTAGAGCTCAGTTTCCCTCTCTGTTTCCCACTCAGTTTCTCTTTGAAGCTCAGTTTCCCCATGTGCGGAAGACGACGACAAGACACACTTCACCAAGCCCACCCCAACAAAACCACCACTTGGGTGGCAGAAGACGACAGGGCACTCAAGGTCCTCTGCCCTGTATCCTGCACTGAACAAGGAGCCCAGCCCACCAGAGGCGACTTGTGAGCATACCCTTTCTCTGCCGGTCCCCTGGCCCAGGGTGCTGGGGCCAGAGGCACAGGGCACCACAGGGGAGGCCAGTCCAGCCATCCTTCTGTTTGGAGCCCACAGCAGCCACGAGGAAAGGGGACTCGCGAGTAAGACTTGGCCGAGAGCAAGATGCTCTGGAGGCCACTGCCCACCCCAGGAGGGCCACCCCCCTCTTGGTGGAGGTCCTCCTGTCCTGTTGGCACCGACCCCACAGCCTCTCCTCTCCAGGGAAGGAGGCTGCTGGGAGTGGTTCCTGAGGGCACCTCCCCAGCCCCAAGACCTGCACAAATTCTTGACAGTGGCTCAGCCCATGCAGAATTTTCTTGGCCAATGACATTCTCGAAAGTGCCCACTACCCTCTCCCTGCCATCCTCTGTCTTCCTGCAGAGGGTGGGCCTGGCAAACCCAGGACAGGCCCCCGGCCCCACCTAGGAAGCAGCCCCATCACGCCCCCCTCCCACCTGTCACCCCCCTCCCTTCCTTGCCTTGTTGCCAGACCAGGGTTCCTTCCTTCCAAGGTACCTCGTGATCCCGAGAAACATCTCCCCGAGGCTGCCCTCAGCACACCCCTGCAGGTGCTGACTTCTCCACCTGTTACTGCCCGTGCTGGACACACCAGCCCGGAGAGTTCTGCCTCCGCCACGTCAGCAAATCTTTGCCAAAGTGCACTTCCCTTGAACATTCCCCCAGCTCTATGCAAACAAAGCCCTCTCCTTAGCAACAGCTCACCGGGCAAAACACAAAGACAACCCAGCCTGGACCTGCTCCAGCATCCTGGGTCTCTGCTCAGGAGCCCACCCCCAAACCCCCGGACCACGGTAGCGAAGACCTGCTAGCCCCACCCCCACTGCCCAGCCTGCGATGCCAAGTCATCGGGAGCAAACACGAGGCAGACTGCAAACAGCTGTCGAGCTCCAAGATGAAGTTTTATTTTAGCGGCTAAGGGAAAAAGTGGAGAAAAGGCGCCAACATTTTTACTAACAGCATAATTATATCAGGGAAAGCTCGCTCCTCTAAGATTCCCACGCTGTCCCGACAGCGATTTCAGCTGCTGGAAAGATGGCAGACGAAGTCATTCCGGCCCGAGCCTGGCTCTTCCCACATGTGCCTGCCTCTCTCTAATGACAACGGCAGAGGCAATGGGGACATATGGCGAGGGGGGGCTACCCCCGTGTGCACCGACGGGACAAGAAAGTGCTCGGTGGAGGATTTCGACCTTTTCAAGATCCCAATAACCAGAGACCATTTCATCTCAGAGTCCAGGCAGAGCTGGTAGCTCTCCCTCCAAACCTCGGGGCCAAGAGCCTCCGACGGACTCCGGGGCGCACATCAGCTCCCGGTGGCTTCAAAGCGGCCACCTCCCCGACCTACAGCACAGATCTGCTGGGCCACAGTGGCAACCGAGGAAGCTCTACTACGTGGGTCCCCCCAGCGGTCTCCTGGCTTCTGGCTGCCCCATTCTGAGCCGTTTTGCAGACACACCTAAGCACTGGGCTGGGCTCTTTTTCTAGAGCTGAAATCTGACCCTATCACATCGGTCCTGGAGTCTCTTCAAATGGCTCCCATTGCCTTGATGGTTAAAGGCAGGAGGCAGCAGGACGGCCAAGGGCTCAACCCCGAGAAGGTGGGCCCAGGCAGTTCCTTTTTGAGGTCAGAAGCATCTGTGAGGGCCCGTGGGCCCTTCCAACACAGATCAAAAGAAATAAGAAACCCCCAGCCATGGAGCCTCCATTCATGACAGGGGATGTGCTGTCGGGCCCACAAAGCAGCCGTCCGTCTGTGAGAGGAGCCCAAGCCACGTCGTGCCGTAACTGCATCAGCCCCTGCCGGACACCCCGCATCCAATCCTCCTATTTTCCTCTGAAGTGTTTGTCTGACCCACCAGGGAGAGCCCGCATCTAGGTGGGTCTCAGACAACAGAGGGGTTGGGGTCCAGGAGACCTCAGGCCGCTTCCCTCAGACTCCCGCACCTCGCAGCAGCCCTGCAGGCCAGGCCAGGCGGCCCGTGGGGCAGCTCTTCAGGACACAGGTGGTCTGACTCACGGTTGGGCAAATCGGGTTATTCTTAAAATTCTTTAGGTTTAAAGAGAACTATGTGCGTCCATCTCCCCTCCCAGTTCTGCCCCCTGGAACGACCTGCCTCCCTCCTTTGCCAAGACGGTGCTCTGCAGGCGGGTGCTCTTCCTCCCCACTCAGCAGCCCTGGGCCCCCAGAGGCCCTCCCCCCGCCAACTGGGCTTCTGGGGGCTCTCGAGAGGTCGAAGCACAGCTGACCCCTGGCTCTGGAACGTGAGCCCTCACACAGGCTACAGAGCCCACTGAACCCACGGCCCGTTCACCTTCTGCCCGACGGGCGGCACGAACTCCTGTCCAAACATGATCTGCACCTGCCGCGGGGCTCAGGAAGTTCCCAGGACGGGGGAGCATCCGTCAGGAGGAGTAACAAAGGAACCGCAAGTTGGTGAAGGTGGGGCTGCTGCGGTGGGTTACCGAAAAGGGGGAATGGGTAAGGAAAGGGGGAGGGTGGGCTTGCCTCGGTGAGTGGTGGCAGATTAAAATCCAGGACCCAGAAGGAAGAGTTAAAATACGCCAACCATGTGTCTTTGCCACTCAGCAAAGTCCCGTCTGGTGTCCGGGGTAACCAGTTCAGCTCCTCCTCTGCCACTCAACCTGCTCCGGGAGCGGGCCGGGTCGGAGCGCGGCTCATCAGGCCACACGGGAATGAGCCTAAACCGCCCAGATAACCTCAGGACTCAGTCTCTGCTGCCCACTCCGTTCTCAACTGCACAGGAGGCAAAGCATCTGAAAAGGGTCTCTCCCCTCAAAATTACAAATTGTTGGTTTTGGGGTTTGTTTTTGTTTTAAAGACTTTATTTATTTGAGAGAGAGAGCGTGAGAGGAGAGGTCAGAGGGAAAAGCAGACTCCCTGCTGAGCACGGAACCTGATGTGGGACTCGATCCCGGGACTCCAGGATCATGACCCAAGCCGAGGGCAGTTGCTTGACCAAGTGAGCCACCCAGGCACCCTTACATTTTCGAAGGCTAGAAATCAAGTGTCCTCTTCCAGGCCCAGCTATGGTGGGTTTCTTGAAAATCACAAAAAATTAGGAAGCAGGCAGCACCCATCCTAATTCCCATTTCCCGCTGCTGGATAAGCCCATCTACCTTCAAGAAAGGTCCCAAACAAGGAGCCTCAGTTGGAAGGGGGGAGCCTTAGAGGTCGTGGTCGGCTCCAAGCAAAATGATCAAGACGGGATAAAATCTCACATAAGCCATTTTAGTTTCACAGGCTTTCAAATATACCTCTGACTCTGGGCTGGGATGGTGTGTGCTAACACGTGAGGCTGGTAGTGCAGCCAGGAGAGTGGGGCCCTAGTGCCCTCCCCAAACATTCAATACAACAGGAGTAAGGGCTCCCACAAAGCGAATTTATCATGGAAACCTCAAAGAGGCAGGGAACCACACGTAATATTTCTGAGCCTGATACTATGCTGCACAACATTTTTTTTTTTAACTTTAAAAATATTTGCTCTTTTTTTTTTTTTAACATTTGTTTTTTTTAAAGATTTTTTTTTTTTTTTTTTTATTTGACAGAGAGAGATCACAAGTAGGCAGAGAGGCAGGCAGAGAGAGAGAGGAGGAAGCAGGCTCCCTGTGGAGCAGAGAGCCTGATGCGGGACTCGATCCCAGGACCCTGAGATCATGACCTGAGCCGAAGGCAGTGGCTTAACCCACTGAGCCACTCAGGCGCCCAAAAATATTTGCTCTTGACAACAAACTTGAGAACCAGAATAAAAATTGATTTTTTTTTTTTTAAACCAGAGTACTGGAAAGGAAAACAAATAATACTAATGGGATTTTTGTTTTTAAGCATTTCGAGTTTCTGACAAATCAGAGGTTGAAGCAAAAAAATTCAATTCAGGGTACCAAAAATGACAATAGAATCAGTGAAATTATTCTTTAAAGGCTGACCACGGTGGAGGACCGGTGAACTGGAGGCCTAGGGGCCTGGCCCAGGGAGGGCCCAGCATCAGGAGGGAGTAAGTAAATGACAGTTTCGTCAATGCAGAGCCTGCCATCCACCGACAGACGGCCTGAAACTATTCTGGCCACTGATTCGTCGGTTTCCCTCTCCCGGATCCGTGCAAAGTGTGCGCACCATGCCCAGAGGGAGCAGATGGAAGCTCCAAGAACCTCAGGAGACAGAACAGGGAAGAACGCGGCTCAAAGCAGCCTGGAGCCTGGCAGCCTCCCAGACTGACTTGCACGGAGTCCCAGGCCCACCCCTGACATACAGCAGGCACTTAATAAATGCCCTGTCAAGAAAAGAAACCCCTACTTGCAGTCTGGCTGCTCAGGGGAACCTCGTACTGGGTGAGGTCAAATCAGAGGATAATTATCTTGGCCCATTGGTCTGCTTTTCATGAGCCCCCTGCAAATCAGACCCCCCCCACCACGCCATGAACACTGGGCCCCCATGAACACTGGGCCCTGTCTCTGCACTTGCTCTGCTGGGGGACCCTGGGGGCGTCACAGCCTCATTAATGAACCTATCCCAGGAGGCCCCTCCAATGCAGAGGCCTTGAAGACCCAACCCAAACCATGCTACAGAGAGACAACATCTGCTGGGGTGGGCACAAACCGAACACAGTTTTCCTTTAAAAACAGAAATTCCTCAAAGGCATGTATTGGAGGGTTAGGCTATGGATGGATGAAGTACTAGGACAGCTAAATGCAAAAAATATGCAACATGAACCAAAAGATACGCTGAAGCATTAGAATTCACAATTGTGATTACCAACATGGAGGGGATAGAAACGGACACAGGTGGTGACAAAACCCACCAAGATGTGAATAACAACGGGTGAAACCAACACACACAGGAAGTGGGGTCTGCACGTGCTGGTTTACCCTGTTTACAAGCAGTCACTAACTGCGTCCTTAAAAAGCCTACAATCAGGAGTGCTGGCCCTGTGTTTAATGGGAAAACAGGCACTGAGGGTCAGCCATTTCCCCAAGGCCACACAGCTAGCATACAGTCCTGCCATGAAAGACAATTTAAAAAGGGGTAGGGCCAACTGACAAAAACCCAACACCTAACAGGTACACAGACCCCGCCCACAAAATCCTGCATCTGCACACATACCCTCAGACAGAGGGCAATGCCAGACGGAGACCTGTCATATCAAACGGGGCTAGAAGCACGGCAGGATTCTTTCTTGGTTAAGACAACACAAACCCTCTGTATGTTCATACACGCCTGCATATTCTAAGAAATACAACGAGAAAGAACACAGAAGGCATCCTGAGAATCAGGGAGGCAGGACTGTCGGCTGTTGGCTCCACCTTTATATATCTCACACTGCACTGCCCCTCCTCCCCAAGCATATGACCCCCTGGAAACAGATGACCAGCACTTTTTTTTACCCTGCTTTAAAAAAAAAAAAAAAAAAAGCCATATATTCATTACAGAACACTGGGATGAGGAATGGGGAAAAGAGGGAAAAAAAAATCACCAAATTCTACCAACTAAAGATAACCACTATGAAATACTCATCAGGTTTCACATGAGTATTTTCTACGGTTTTCTAATTTGTAAATGTACATTCAATATTGTATCTTTCTACTCTGAGACAAGCCTTCTATTTATGTTATTTCAAACTGTGAAGGCATCGTTTTTATAAAGAATTAGCTATTTCCCCCCCTGTTGGATGCTTGAGGTATCTTTTATGCCATTAAATAACCACCACGATAAAGCATCTTGAGGGAGTAAAGCTTTTTTTGGCACCAGGTGGGGAAGGGAGATTACTAGGTCAAAGGGCACGCATGCTAGTTTGGAAGGACTGACGCTGGTTTCCACGTTCCTCTGACACTAACCTATTAACCTTCCTCCCAGGGACACCCCGGTGCACACGCGCGCACGGCACTCTCTGTCTACCGGGTTTGGTTCTGTAGTGGGGTCAGGCCTCTGGACGGCCTTGGAGTGGAGCAGGGGTGGCGGCCTCTCCAGGGACAGGTGCCCAGCCTGTGGACAAGCCCACGGGGGAACAGACTGCTGCTTTTCCTACCAGCGCCAGAGCCCAGTGATGTCCTGCGAGATGAGCCAACGCACTTAAAAAAAACCTCGTGTTTCCAACGAGAACTTCCTTCAGTGAGATGCTCACACC